>NC_073248.2:42287500-44687500 GCF_029281585.2 Gorilla gorilla gorilla | reverse complement strand
GAGTGGAACGGAATGGAATGGAATGGAGTGTAAAGGAGTGGAATGGAGTGGAGTGGAATGTAATTCAGTGGAAAGGAATGGAATGGAATGTGGTGGAGTGGAGTGGAGTAGAGTGGGGAAGAATGGAATGCAATGGAATGGAATGGAATGGAGTGCAATCGAATGGAGAAGAATGGAGTGGAATGGAATGGAGTGGAATGGAGTGGAGTGGAATGGAGAGGAATGGAGTGGAGTGGAACGGAGTGCAGTGTAATGGAATAGAATGGAGTGCAGAGGATTGTAGTGGAGTGGATAGGAATGAATTGGAGTGCAGTGCAGAGGAATGGAATGGAAAGGAGGGGAATGGATTAGAGTGGAGTGGAGTGGAATGGAATTGAATGGAATGGAGTGGAATGGAATGGAATGCAATGGTGTGGAATGGAATGGAGAGGAATGGTGTGGAAAGGAGTAGAGAGGAGTGGAGTGGAGTGGAATGGAATCGAATGAAATGGAATTGAATGGATTTGAATGGAATGGAATGGAAGGGAGTGGAGTGGAATGTAGTGGAAGACCGTGCATTGGAAACAAATGGAGTGGAATGGAGTGGAGTGGAATGGAATGGAGTGGAATGGAATTGAGTGTAAAGGAATGGAATGGAGTAGAAAGGAGTGGTGTGGAATGGGGTGGAATGGAGGGGAATGGAGTGGAGACGAGTGGAGTAGAATACATTGGATTCGAGAGGAGTGTAGAGGAGTGGAATGGATAGGAAAGCAGTGGAGAGGAGGGGAATAGAGTGGAGAGGAATGGAACGAAGATGAATGAAATTGAATGGAGTGGATAGGAGTGGAGTGGAGTGCAGTGGAGTGGAGGGGAGTGGAGTGGAATGGAATGGAATGGAGTGGAGTGGAATGGAATTGAGTGGAGTGGAGCAGAGCAGAGTGGAGTGGAATTGAATAGAGTGGCGTGCAGTGGAATGGAGTGGAGTGGAATGGAATCGAATGAAGTGGAGTGGAATAGAGTGGAATGGAGTGGAACCGAAAGGAGTGGAATGGAATGCAATGTAATCCAAAGGAATGGAATGGAATGGAATGGCTTGAAATGGAATGGAGTGGAAACAAGGGGAACGAAGAGGACTGGAATGGAAAGGAGTGGAATAGAAAGGAATGGAGTGGAGGGGAGAGGACAGGAATGGAGTGGAGTGGAGTGGAATGAAGTGGAGTGGAATGCAATGGAGTTAAGTGGAATGAAATGGAATGGAGTGGAGTGGAGTGGAATGGAGTGGATTGGAATGGAATGGAGTGGAATGAATGTAATTGAGTGAGTGGAGTGGAATGGAACAGAATGGAGTGGAAATGAGTGGAATGGAATGGAATGGAGTGGAGCAGAGTGGACTGGAATGGAATTGGGTGGAATGGAGAGGACTGGAGTGCCGTGGAATGTAGTGGAGTGGGGTGGAGTGGAATGGAATGGAATGCACTGAAGTGGAGTTGAAGGGAGGTAAGTGCAATGGAGTGCAGTGGAGGGGAAAGGAGTGGGATGGAATGGAGTGGAATAGAATGGATTTCAATGAAATAGAGTGTAGTGGAGTTCAGCAGAGTGGAGTGGAGTGAAATGGAATACAATGAAGTGGAAAGGAGTGGAATGGAATGGAGTGGAGTGGAATGGAAAGGAGTGGAGCGAAATTGATTGGAGTGGAATGGAATGGAGAGGAGTGGAATGGAATGGAATGGAGTTGAGTGTAGTGGAATGGAGTGGAGTGTAATGGAATGGACTGCAGTGGAATGGAATGGGTGGAGTGGAGTGGTATGGAATGGAGTGGAAATAAATGCAGCTGAGAACAATGGACTGGAGTGTAATGGAATGGAGGGAAATGGAATGGAATGCAGTGGAATGGAATGGAGTGGAGTCTAATGGAATGGAGTGGAGTGGAATGGAGTTTAGTGGAGTGGAGGACGTGTAATGGAATGGAGTGGAATGGAATG
The DNA here is from genome assembly GCF_029281585.2 of Gorilla gorilla gorilla. Taxonomy (NCBI): domain Eukaryota; kingdom Metazoa; phylum Chordata; class Mammalia; order Primates; family Hominidae; genus Gorilla; species Gorilla gorilla. The sequence continues at coordinate 44,685,539 of NC_073248.2, read as the reverse complement.
GAGTGGAATACAGTGGAATGGAATGGAATGGAGTGGAATGGAGTAGAATGCAGTGGAGGGGAATCGAATGGAGAGGAGTGGAATTGAATCGAGTGGAGTTGAGTGGAGTGGAGTGGAATGAAATGGAATTGAGTTGCATGGATTGGAGTGGAGTGGAATGGAGTGGAGTGAAATGGAATGGAGTGGAGGGGAATAGAATGGAGTGGAAGGGAATAGAAAGGAATGGAGTGGAGAGGAGTGGAATTGAATGAAGTGGAGTGGATTGGAATGGAGTGTACTGCTGTGGAATGGATTGTGGTGGAATGGAGCAAAGTGGAATGGAATTGGGAGGAATGGAGTGGTATGGAATGGAGAGTAACGGAGTGGAATAAAGTGGAATGTAATAGGTTGCAATCGGATTGAATGGAGCAGAGGGGAATGGAGTGGAATGGAACGGAATATGATGGAATGGAATTAAAAGGAGTGGAGTGAAGTGGAATGGAATGGAGTGAAAAGGAATGGGAAGGAGGGGAATTGAATGGAGTTTAGTGGAGTGGAGTGGACAGCAGAGGAATGGAGTGGAATGGAATGGATTGGAGTGGAGTGGAGTGGACTGGAATTTAATGGAGTGGAATGGAGTCTAGTGGAATGGAGCAGAGTGGAATGGAGTTATTTGGAATGGATGGAAGTGTAACGCAATGGAGCAGAATAGAATAGAGTGGTATGGAATGGATTGGAATGGAGTGGAATGGAATAGGTTGGAATGGGATTGAATGGAGTGGAGTGGAATGGAGTGGGATGGCATGGAATGGAATGGAATGGTGTGGAATGGAATTAAGTGGAGTGGAGTGAAACGGAATGGAGTGGAGGGGAATGGAATGGGAAGGAGTGGAATTGAATGGAGTTTAGTGGAGTGGAGTGGAGTGGAGAGGAATGGAGTGGAGTGGAGAGGAATGGAGTGGAGTACAGTGGAGTGGACTGGAATGGAATGGAGTGGAATGCAATAGAGAAATGGAGTGGAATGGAGTGGAGTGGAATGGACTGGAGTGAAATGCAATGGAGTGGAAAGGAATGGATAGGAGTTGAGTGGAATGGAATGAAGTGCAGTAGAGTTGACAGAAGTGTAGTGTAGTGGAGTATAGAGGGGTAAAATGGAATGTAGTGGAGTGGAATGGAGTGGAATGGAGTGGAGTGGAGTGGAATGGAGTGGAGAGGATTTGAGTGGAATGGAATGAAATGGAATGAAGTGGAATGGAATGGAATGGAATGGAGTGGAGAGGAATGGAGTGGAATGGATTGGAGTGGAGTAGATTGGATTGGAGTGGAGTGAAGTTTAGTGGACTGGAGTGGAGTGGAATGGAATGGAATGGAGTTGAGTGGAGTGAAGCCGACGGGAGTAGAGTGTGGTGGAGTGGACTGGAGTGGAGTGGAGTGTAATGGAAAAGAATGGAGTGGAAAGGGGTGGAGTGGAATGAAATGTAGTTGAGAGAAATAAAATGGAGTGGAGTGGAGTGGAGAGGAATGGAGTGCAGTGGAATTGAATGGAGCATACTGGAGTGCAATGCAGTGGAATGCAAAGGAATCAAGAGAAACAGAATGTAGTGAAGTGGAATGCATTGGAATGGAGTGGAATGAAATGAAACGGAGTGGCATGGAATGGAGTGGAGAGGGAGGAAATTGAATGGAGTGGAGTTTAATGGAATGGAGTGAAGTGCAATGAAAATTAGTTGAGTGGAATGGAATGGAGTGAAGTGCAATGAAATTTAGTTCAGTGGAATGGAATGGAGTGGAGTGAAGTGGAATGGAGGGTAGTGGAGTGGAATTGAGTGGACCGGAGTGGAGTGGAGTTTAGTGGAATGGAATGGAGTGGAGTGGAGTGGAATGGAGTGGAGTGGAATGGAATGGAGTGGAGTGAAGAGGTATAGAATGGCGTGGATTGGAATGAATTGAGTGGAGTGGAGTGGAATGGAACGGAATGGATTAGAAATGAGTGGAATGGAATGGAGAGGAGTGGAGTGGATTGCAATGGAATTGAGTGGAATGGAGAGGAAAGGAGTGCAGTTGACCATAGTGGAGTGGAGTGGAGTGGAGTGGAGGGGAATGGAGTGGATTGGAGGGGAATGGAGTGGGATGGGACTGAGTGGAATGGAATGGAGTGGAATTGAATTGAGAGTAATGGAATAGAGTGGAGTGGAGTACAGTGGAGTGAAGTGGAGTGAAAAAGAATAGAATGAAGTGCAATGGAGTGTAAAGGAAAGGAGTAGAGTGGAATGGAAAAGAGAGAAGTGGAGTGAAACCGATTGGAATGGAATGGAATGGAGTGGAGTGGAAAGGAACGGAATAGAGTGGAGTGGAATGGAATGGAGTGGATTGAAATGGAATGTAGCAGAATGGAATGGAAAGGAGTGGAGTGGAGTAGAGTGGAGTGGAGTGGAGTGGAGCAGAATGAAAGGCAATGGAATGGAGAGAAGTGGAATGCAGTTTAGTCGAGTCGAAATCAATGGAATTTAGTGACTGTAATGGAGTGGAATGGAGTTTAGTCGAGTGGAAATCAATGGAATTTAGTGGACTGTAATGGAATGGAAATGAATACAATGGAATTGAAAGGAAGGGAGGGAAATGGAATGGAGTGTAATGCAATGAATGGATTGGAGTGCCATGGAATAAAACGGAGTGGAGAGGAATGGAATGGAGTAGAGTAAGTGGAGTGGAGTGAAGTTGAATGGAGTTGAATGGAGTGGAATGGAAAGGAATGGAATGCAACAGATTGGAATGCAGTGAAGTGGAGTGGACTGGATATGAGTGGAGTGGAATGGAAAGGAACATAATGGAATGGATTGGAATGGAATGGAATGAAATAGAATGGAATGCAGTGCAATAAAATGGAGTGGTATGGAATGGAATGGAATGGAATGCAATGGAATGGAGTGATGTGGAAAGGAATGGAGTGCAGTGGAATGGAAAGGAGTGAAATGGAATGGATGGCATGGAGTGGAATGGGGTGGAGTGGAATGGAGTGGATTGGAACGGAGTGGAGTGGAAACGCATGGAATGGAGTGTAATGAATTGGATTGGAATGTAGTGGAAAGGAAGGGAGTGGAATGGAGTGGAGTGAAATGGAATGGAGGGGAATGGAGTGGGAAGGAATGGAGCGGAATGGAATGGAATGGAGTGGCCTGGAATGGAATGGAGTGGAATGGAATGGAGGGCAATATAGTGGAGTGGAAAAGAATCGAATATTATGGAAAGGAATGGAATGGAATGAAATGGATAGGAAAGGAATGTAAACGAGTCTAAAAGAATGGATTTTTGTGCAATGGAGTTGATTAGAATGAAGTGGAATGGAATGGAGTGTAATGGAGAACAATGCCATTGAGAGGTGTGGAATGGAATGGAGTGGAATAGAATGGACTGGAGTGGAGTTGAATGTAATGGAGTAGAATGAATTGGAAATGGGTCGAGTGGAATGAATTGCAGTGGAGTGAAATGGAATGGAGTTGAGTGGAATGGAATTTAGTGGAGTGGAATGGAATGGCGTGTAGTAGAGTGTAATAGAAAGGAATGGAATGGTAAGATCTGGAATGGAATGGAATGGAGGGAATGGGAATAAGATGGAATGGAATTGAATGGAATGCTAAGGAATGGAATGGAATGCAGTGGAATGAAATGGAGGGGAATGGATTGGAGTTGAGTGGATTAAAACGGAATGGAGTGGAATGGAATGGAATGGAGTGAAGTAGAGTGGGTTGAAGTTGAGTGGAGTGGAATGGAGTGGAATGAAATGAAATGGAGTGTAAATGAATGGAATATAGTGGAGTGGAGTGGAGAGAGGTGGATTGGCATGTATTGGAGTGCAGCAGAATGAAATGGAAAGGAATGGAAAGGAGTGGAATGTAGTGGAATGCAATGTAGTGGCGTGGAATGAAATGGAGTAGAGTTGTGTGTAGTGGAGTGGAGTGGATAGGAGTGGAGTGGAACGGACGGGAGTGGAGTGAAATGGAATGGAATGCTATACAAAGGAATGGAATGGAGTGGAGAGTAATGGAATGGAGTAGTATGAAATGGAATGGAATGGAATGGAATGGAATGGAATGGTATGGAATGGAGTTGCGTGGAATGGAATGGAGTGGAGTGGAATGGAGTGGAGTAAAATGGAATGGAATGGAGCAGATTGTAATGGAGTGGAGTGGAATGGAATGGAGTGGAATGGAATGGAATGAAGCATAATGGAATGAAGTGGAGTGTAAAGAAATGGAGTGACATGGAAAGGAATGGAATGGAGTGGAGTGAAATGGAGTGGAGAGGAATGGAGTGGATTGGAATAGAATGGAGTGGAGTGGAATGGAATGGAGTGGAGTGGAAAGGAATGGAGTGGAATGGAACGAACTCAAATGAAGTGAAGTGAAAAGGAGTGGAATGGAATGGAGTGGAGTAGAGGGGAGAAGAATGGAATGGAAAGGAATAGAATGGAATTTAGTGGAATAGAATGAAATGGAGTGAAATGGAATGGAGTGGAGTGGAATAAAATGGAGAGGAGTGGAACGGAATGGAATGGAGTGGAATGGAATGGTGTGGAGTGGAGTGGAATGGAAGAGAATGAAATGGAATAGGGTGGAATGAAATTGAATGGAATGTAATGGTATGAAATTGAATACGGTGGGGAGGAGCAGAGTGCAATGGAATGGAACTGAATGGAATGGAATGGAGTAGAGTGGAGTAGAGTGTAATGGAGTGGAAAGGGAATTAGTGGAATGGAATGCAATGGAACGGAATGCAGTGGAATGGAGTGGAATGGAGTGGAATGGAATGGAAAGGAATGGAACAAAGTGGAATGGAGAAGAGTGGAATGGAGTGGAGTGGCATGGAGTGGAGTGGAATGGAATAGAGTGGAGTAGAGTAGAATTGTTTTGAGTGGAGTATAGTGGTGTGGAGAGGAATGGAATGGAATGGAATGGAATGGAATGGAATGGAATGGAATGGAATGGAGTGGAGTGGAGTGGAGCGGAGTGGAGTGGAGTGCTGTGGAGGGTAATGGAGTGGTGTGGAATGGAATTGTTGGTAATGGAATGGGTTGAAATGGAATGGAATGGAGTAGAATGCAGTGGAATGAAGTGGCGTGGGTGGAGTGGATTGGATTACTGTGGAGTGGAGTGGAGTGGAGTGGAATGGAATGGAGATGAATTGAATGGAATCGAATGGAGGGGAATGGAGTGAAATGGAGTGGAATGGAATGGAGTGCAGTGGAACGGAATGAAATGGGGTGAAATGGAATGGAATAGACGGGTGTGGAGTGAAATGAAATGGTGTCGGTGGAGTGGAGTAGAGAAGAGTGGAGTGGAGTGGAATGGAGTGGAGTGGAACGGAGGGGAGATTAATGGAAAGGAGTTGAATGTAACGGAATTGAGACGAATGGAATGGAGTGGACTGGAATGGAATGGAATAGAGTGTAGTGGAATGGAAAGAAGTTGGGTTGAATAAAATGAAGGGGAAAGGAATGGAATGCAGTGGAGTGTAGTGCAATGGAATGGAATGGTATGGAAAGGAGTGGAATGGAATGCAGAGTCATTTAATGGAATGGAGTGGAATGGAACAGAGTTGGGTGGAGTAGAGAGGAATGGAGAAGAATGGAATGAATTGGAATGGAGTGCAGTGCAGTGGGTTGGAATGGAATGGAGTCGAATGGAGTGGAATGGAGTACAGTAGAGTGGAATGACGTGGAGTGGAGGGGAGTGAATGGATTGGAGTGGAATGGAATAAAATGGAATTCCTTGGATTGGAAAGAGTGGAATGGAGTGGAGTGCAGTAGATTGGAATGGAATGGAATGCAGTGGAGTGGAGTGGAATGGAAAGGAGTGAAATGGAATAGAGTGGAGTGGAGTGCAATGGAGTTGTGTGGAGTAGAGTGGTGCGGAATGGAATGGAATAGAGTGGAGTGGAGAGGAGTTGAATAGAGTCGTGTGGAATGGAGTGGAGTGGAATGAAATGGGGCGAATTGAAATGGAATGGAGTGGAATGGAGTAGAAAGAAATGGACTGGGTGGATAGAAGCATAGGAGAGTGGAGTGGGGAGGAATTGAGGGGAGTGTAATGGAGTGCAGTGGAATGGAATGGATTTGAGTGGAATAGAATGGAGAGGAATTTAGTGGAATGGAGTGGAGTGGAATGGAATGGAGTGCAGTGCATCGCAATGGAAAGGAATGGAATGCAGTGGAGTGGAGTGGAATGGAATGGAGGGGAATGAAATCGAGTGGAGTGGAATAGAATGGAGTTGAGTGGAGTAGAACGGTGCGGACTGGAATGGAATTGAGTGGACTGGAGTGGATAGGAGTGGAAGAGAGTGGTGCAGAATGCAGTAGATTGGAAAGGAATGGGGTGAAAAGGAATGGAATGAAGTGGAGCGGATTGGAATGAAGTGGAGTGTGTGGATTGAAGAGGAGGAGAGTGGAGTGAGGTGGAATGGTGTGGAGTGGAATCTAGTGGAGTGGAATGGAATGGATTTGATTGGAACGGAATGGAGAGGAAATGAGTGTAATGGAGTAGAGTAGATTGTAATGGAATGGGGTGGGGTGGAATGGAATGGAAAGAAAAGGAATGGAATGAAAGGAAATAGAATTGAGACATGTTTTGTACAGTGGAGTGGAATGGAGGGGAGTGGAGTGGAATGGAATGGCATGGAATGGAGTGGAATGAAATGGATTGGAAGGGAGTAGAATGAAATGGATTGGAACGGAATTTAATGGAATGGAGTGGAGTGGAATTTAATGGAATGTGGCTGAATGGAATGGAGTGGATTGGAGTGGAGTGGAGTGGAGTTGAGTGGAGTGGAGTGGAATGGAGTGGAGTGGAATGGAGCGAAGTGGTGAGGAATGCATTGTAGTGGAACAGAATGGAGTGGATTGGAGTGGAATGGAATGGATTGGAATGGAATGGAATGGAATGGAGTGGAATTGAGTGGAGTGGAGTGGAGAGGAATGGAGTGGAGTGGAATGGAGTGGAATGGGTTAGAGTTTAATAGAATGGAATTGAGTGGAATGGAATGCAGTGGAATGGAATGGAGTGGAATGGAATGAAGTGGAGAGAAATAAAATGGTGTGGAATTGAATGGAATGAAATGGAGTGGAAAGGAATGGAGTGGAATGGAATTGAATGGAATACAGTGGAGTGGAATGGAATGGAGTGGTGTGGAATGAAATGGACTGGAGTGGAATGGAGTGGAGTGCAGTGGAAGGGACTGGAGATTAAAGGAGTGGAATGGAATGGAGTGGAATGGAGTGGAGTGGAGTAGAATGGAATGGAGTTGAGTAGAATGGAATGGAGAGGAATGGAATGGAAGGAAATGGAGAGGAGTGGAATGGAATGGAATGAAAAGGAAAGGATTGGAATAGAATGGAGTGGAATGGCTTGGGGCGAGGTGGATTGGAATAGAGTGTAGAAGAAAGGATTGGAAGGGAATAGAATAGAGTGTAATGGAGTGGAATAAAGTGGAGTGGTGTGGAATTGAATGGAGTGGAGTGGAATGGAATTGAGTGAAGTGGAATGGAGTGAAATGGAATGAAGTCGAATGAAATGCAATGGAGTGCGGTGGAATGGAAAGGAGTGAAGTGGAATGGATTTTAGTAGAGTGGAGTTTAATGAAATGGAGTGGAATGGAATGGAATTGAGTCAAATGGAATGGAGTGGAATGGAATGCAGTGGAGTGGAATAAAATGGATTGTAGTGAAATGGAATGGAATGTAGCGGAAAGCAGTGGAGTGGCATGGAATGGAATGGGATAGAGTGGAGTTGAATGGAAAGAAGAGGAATGAAGTGGAGAGGAGTGGAATTTAGTGGAGTGGAATGGATTGGAGTGGAAAGGAGTGGAATGGAATTGAATGGAATGGAATATAATGGAGTGGAGGCGAATGGAAAGGAGTGGAATGGAGTGGCATCAAAAGAAGTGTAGTGGAATGGAGTGGACTGAAGAGGAATGGAATGCAATGGAATGGAATGGAAAGGAATGGAATGGAGTGGAATGGAATGGAATAAAGTGTAATGGAAAGGAGTGGAGTGGAATAATATGGAGTGTAGTGGAATGGAAAGGAATAGAATGGAATGGAATAAAGTGCAATGGAATGGAGTAGATTGGAATAATATGGAGTGGAGTGGAATGGAAAGGAATGGATTGGAATGGAATGGAGAGGATTGGAGTGTCGTGTAAATTCTTAGAAAGGAATGGAATGGAATGGAATGGAATGGAATGGAATGGAATGGAATGGAATGGAATGGAATGGAGTGTAATGGAATGGAATGTTATGGAGTGAAGTGGAGAGGAATCGCATAGAGTGGAACTAAATGGAATGGAAATGAGTGGAAAGGAGTGGAGTGGAATGGTGTGGAGTGAAGAGGAGTGGAGAAGAGTGGAAAGGATTGGTATGGAATTGAATGGAGAGGAGTGGAATGGAGTGAAGTGGAATGGAATGGAGTGCCGTGGAGTGGAGTGGTGTGGAATAAAGTGGTATGAAGTGCACAGGAGTGGAGTGGAATGGAATGGAATTAAATGAAATGTAGTGAAGTGACATGGAATGGAATGGAGTAGAGTGCAATGGAGTGGAGTGGAGTGGAATGGAATGGAATGCAGTGCAATGGAATGGAGTGGAGTGGAATTGAATGCAGTGGAGTGGAACGGAATGGAGAAGAGTGGAGTGGAGTGGAGTGCAGTGGAGTGGAATGGAATGGAATGGAATGGAACGGAATGGAATGGAATCGAGTGGAGTGAAGTGGAGTGGAGAGGAATGGAATGGATTGGAATGGAATGGAATGGAATGGAATGGAATGCAGTGGAATGAAGTGGAATGGAATGGAGTGGAGGGGAATGGAGTGGAGTAGACTTGAACGGAAAGAAATGGAGGTGAATGGAGTGGAATGGAATGAAATGGAGAGAAATGTAATGTAGTGTAGTAAAATAAATTTTAGTGATGTGGAATGGAAAGGAATGAAGTGGAGTGGAATATAATGGAGTGGAACGGAATGAAATGGACTGGAATGGAATAGAAGATTGGAATGGAATAAAATACAATGGAGTGGAATGGAATTCAGTGGAGTTGAATAAAATGGAGTGTAGTCGAAAGGAATGGAATGGAGTTGAATGGAGTGGAGGGGATTGGAATGCAGTGGATTGGAGTGGAATGGAGTGGAGTGGTGTGGAGTCGAGTGGGGTTGAGGATAATGGAATGGAGTGAAATGGAGAACAGTGGAATGGAAAGAAGTGGAGTGTAATGTAATGTAGTAGAATTGAATGGAATGGAGTGAAGTGGATTGGAAAGGAGTGGAGTAGAATGTACTGGAGAGGAGTGGAATGGAATGGAATGGAATTTAGTGGAATGGAATGGAGTAGAGTCAAAAGGCAGGGAGTGGAAGGGAGTCGAGTGGAGAGGGATGGAATGGAATGGGATGTAATGTAATGTAATGGAATGTAATGTAATGGAATGGAATGGAATGGAATGGAATGGAATGGGATGGGATGGAATGGAACGGAATGGAATGGAATGGAATGAATTAGAAAGGAAAGGAATGACATGCAATGGAATGGAATAGAGTTGAATGCAATCAAATTGATTAGAGTGAAATAGAAAGGAGTGGCAAGGAATGGAAAGGAATGCAGTGGAATGGAATTGAATGGAGTGGACTCTAGTGGAATGGAGTTGAGTGGATTGGAGAGGAATGGAATGGAATGCAATGGAATGGAGAGTAGTTGAGTGGAGGGGAGTGCAGTGGAGTTGAATTGAACGGAATGAAATGGAAAGGAATAGAGTGGAGTGGAATGGAGTGCAATGGAAGGGAATTGACGAGAGCAGAATGGAATGGAGTGGAGTGGAATAGAGTGGATTGGAGTGGAATGGAATATAATAGAGAGGAATGGAATGGAATGGAGTGGAATGTAATGTAATGGAGTAGAATAAATTGTAATTAAGTGGAATGGAACAGAATGGAGAGTAATGGAATGGATTGGAGTGAAATGTAATGTAATGTAATGTAATGTAATGTAATGTAATGTAATGTAATGTAATGTAATGTAATGTAATGTAATGTAATGTAATGGAGTGCATTGGAATAGAATGGAATGGAGTGGAATTGAGTGGAACAGAATGGATTGGAGGGGACTGTAATGGAATGGGATGGAGTGGAATGGAATGGAGGGGAATGGAATAAAACGGAGTGCAGTGGAAAGTATTGGAATGGAGTGGATGGGAGTGGAGTTGAGTGGAATGCAGTGGAGTGGACTGGAATGATGTGGAGTGGAATGGAATAGGGTAAATTGGTATTGAGTGGAATGGATGGAATATGGCAGAGTGGTATGGAGTGGAAAGGCATGGAATGGAGTGGAATGGAGTGGAGTGGAATTGAATGGATTGGAGAGCAATGGATTGGAATTTACTAGAATGGAATGTAATGGAATGTAATGGAAATGAATGGAATGGAATGCAATGGAATAGAATGGAGTTGAGTGGAGTGGAGTGGAGTCAATGGGGACTGGATTGGAATGGAATGGAGTGGAGTGGAATAGCGTGGAGTGGTTACAGAGTGGAGTGGAGAGGTATGGAATGGAAAGGAAAGGAATGAAATGGATTGGATTGGAGTGGAGTAGAGTGGAATGGAATTGTACAGAACGGAATTGAATGGAATGCAGTGGAGAGGAATATACTGAAATGGAGAGGAGTGGAATGGGATGGAATGGATTGGAATGGAATACAGTGGAGTGGAATGGAATGGAGTGGAGTAGAATGGAATGGAACATAGTGGAATGGATTGGAGTGGAGTAGAGTGGAGTGGAAAGGAATGGAGTTGAAGGGAATGTAACGGTGTAGATTGGAGTGTAATGGAATGAAATGGAATGGAGTGGACAGGAATGGAACGGAGTGGAGTGCAATGAAACGGAATGTAGAGGAATGGAATGGAAGCAGTGGAGTCGAGTGAATTGGAGTGGAGTGGCGTGGAGTTTAGTTGAGTCTAATGGAATATAGTGGAATGGGAGCAATGGAATGGAATGAAGTGTAGTGGAATGAAATGGAGTAGAATGGAATGGAATGGAATGGAATTCTATGGAGGTTAATGGAATGCTATGGAATGGAATGGAATGGAATGGAATGGAATGGAATGGAATCGAATGGAATGGAATGGAATTACATGGAAGGGAGTGGAATGGAGTGGAGTTGGGTGGAGTGGAATGCAGTGGAATGGAGTGGAATCCAGTGCAAAATGTGGTGTGGACTGGAATGGAGTGTAACGGAGTGGAATGGAGTGGAGTGAAATGGAATTTAATGCAGTGGAATGGAATGGAGAGTAGTGGAGAGGAGTGGATTGGAGTGGAATGGAATGGAATGGAGTGGAGTGGATTGGAATGGAATGGAATGGAGTGGAATGGCATGGAGTGGAGTGGAGTGTAATAGATTGGATTGGAATCGAGTGGTATGGAATGAATTGGAGTGGAGTGTAGTCGAGTGGAGTGAAATGGAGTGGGATGGTGTGGAGACGAACGGATTGTAAAGAAGTAGAGTGGAATGGAGTGCAGTGGACTGGAATGGAATTGAGTGGAGAAGAGAGTAATGGAACGGAATGGAGTGGAGAGCAGTATAATGGAGAGGAGTAGAATGGAATTCAATGGAGTGGGATGGGACAGAGATTAATGAAATGGAATGTAGTGGAATGGACTGTAATGAAGAGGAGTGGAATGGAATGAAATGAAGTGCAATGGAATGTTATGTAGTGGAGTAGATAGTAATGGAATGGAAAGGAGTGGAATCAAGTGGAACGGAATGGAGAGGAATTTAAAGGAAAAGAATGGAATGGAGTGGAATGGAATGGAATTGAGTGGAATGGAATGAAATAGAGTGGAATGGAGTGGAGTTTAATGTAGTGGAGTGGTGTGGAATGGAGTGGAGTGGAGTGGAATGGAGTGGATTGGAATGGAGTGGAGTGGAATGGAGTGGAATGGCAGGGAATGGAGTGGAATGACATGGAATGGAGAGGAAGGGTTTGGAATGGAATTGAATGAAATGGAGTGGAATGGAATGGATTGGGCTCTAAAGGAATGCAATCGATTGGAATGGAAGGGAATGGAATGGAAAGAAGTGGGGTGCAGTGAAGTGAAGTGGAATGCAGTGGAATGGAATGGAATGGAATGGTTTCGGATGGACAGGAATGGAATGAAGTGGAGTGGAATGGAATGGAATGGAGTGGAGTGGAATGGAATGGAATGGAATGGAATTGAGTGTAATCAAATGTAATGAAGTGGAATGGAATATGTTGGATTGGAATAAAATGGAGTGGAGTGGAGTGGAATGGAATGGAGTGGAATAGAATGAATTGGATTGGAATGCAGTGGATTGGAGTGGAGTGAAATGGATTGAAATGGAATGGAGTGGAATGAAATGGCATGGATTGGTATGGAGAGGAAAAGCATAGAATGGAGTGGAATGGAGTTGTGTGGGATTGAATGGAGTGGAGTGGAATGAAATGCAGGAGACTGGACTGGAGTGGAATGGAATGGAAAGGAATGGAATGGAATGGAGTCGAGTGGAGTGGAGTGGAGTGGAATGCAGTGGAATGGAGTGGAATTTAATGGAATGGAGTGGAGTGGACGGAAATGGATTGGAATGGAGTGGAACAGAATGGAGTGGGGTGCAAAATTAGACTGCATTGGAGTGGAATGGAATGGAGTGGATTGCAATGGATTGGTGTGGAATGCAGTATAGTGGAGTGGAGTGGAACGGAATGGAGTGGAGTGGCATAGAGTAGAGAGAAGGGGAAAGGAATTGAATGGAATGGAATGGAAAGTAGTGGAAGGAAATGGATTGGAATGGAATGGAATGGAGTCAAGTGGAGTGGAATAAAATGGAGTACAGTTGATTAGAATGGAATGGAGTGGAATTGAATAAACTGGAGAGGAACGGAGTGCACTAGAGTGGAATGGAGTGGAGCAGAGAGGCGTAGAGTGGAATGGAAAAGAGTAGACTCGACTGGAGTGGAATGGAGTGCAATGGCGGGAGTAGAAGGGAGTGGAGTGGAGAGGAATGGAATGGAATGGTATGCAATGCAATGCAATGGAGTTCAATTCAATGGAATTAAATGCAATGCAATGGAGTGGAATTGAATAGAAAGAATGAATAGAATGGAATGGAAGAGAAAGTAATGCAGTGGACTGGAATGGAATGGAGTAGAGTCATGTGGAAAGGAGTGCTGTGGAATAGAAGGAAGTGGAGTGGAATGAAATGGAATGGAGTGGAGTGGAATGAAGTGGAATGGAATGATATGAAGTGGAATGTAATGGAGTAAAATGGAATGGAATTAAATGAAGTGTACTGGAATGTAGAGGAGTGGAATTGAGTGAGGCGTATTGGAATGAAATGGAATGAAACGGAATGGAATGGAATGGAATGGAATGGAATGGAATGGAATGGAATGGAATGGAATGGAATGAAATGGAATGACATGGAATGGAATAGAATGTAGTGGAGTGGACTGGATTGGAATGGTGTGCAATGGAGTGCAGAGGAATGGTTTTGAGTTGAAGGGATTGGAGTGGAACGGCGAGCAGTGGAATGGAAAGGAGTGGAGAGGAATGGAATATAAAGAAAAGGAATGGAATGGAGTAGAGTGGAATGGAATGGAATGGAGTGGAGTGGAATGGAATGAAATGTAGAGGAATGCAATGGAATGGAATGGATAGGAATGGAATGGAAAGGAATGGAATTACATGGAATGGAGTGTATTGGAATGGACTGGAGTGGAATGGAGTGGACTGGAGTGGAATAGAGTGGAGAGAATGGAGTGGAATTGAATGGAGTAGAGTGGCATGGATTGGAATTGCATGGAAAGGAGAGGAATGGAGTGGAGTGGCAGGGAGGGGAAAGGAGTGGAGAAGAGGGGAATGGAATGGAGTGGAATGGAATAAGGTGGAGTGGAATTGAAAGGACTGGAGAGTAGTGGAATAGAATGGAGTGTAAGGGAGGGTAATGGAGTTGTTTGGAGTGGAGTGGAATTGAATGGAATGGACTGGAATGGAATGGATTTGCATGTAGCGGAATCAAGTGAATTGGTGTGGAGTGGGGTGGAGTGGAATGGAATGGAGTGGAATGGCGATGAGTGGAATGTAATGAAGTGCAGAGGAATGTAATGGAGTAGAATGGGATGGAATGGAATGCAATACAGTGGAATAGAATGGAATGAAATGGAATGGAATGGAATGGAATGGATGGAATGGCATGGAAGAGAATGGAATAGAGTGGAGTTGACTGTAGAAGACAAGAGTGCAATGGAATGGAATCAAGTGGAAAGGAGTTATGTGGAATGGAAGGGAGTGGAGTGGAATGGAGTGGAACGAAGAGCAGTGGAACTGAAAGATGTGAAGTGGAATATAACGGAGTAGAAAGGACTGGAAATAAATGAAGTGGTTCAGAATATAGTGGAGTGGAATGGAGTGGAATAGAATGGAATGGAAAGGAAGAGAATGGAAAGGAATGAAGAGGAGTTGAATGGAAGGGAATGAGTGGATTGGAATGGAGTCTAATGGAATAAAATTCAGTGCACTGGAATCAAATATAATGGATTGAAGTGAAATGCAGTGGTGTGCAATGGATTGAATTGGAATGGTATTGAGTAGAGTGGAATGGAGTGGAATGGCGAGAAGTGGAACGGAATGAAGTGGAGAGGAATGAAATGGAATTGAACGCAATAGAATGGAATGGAAGGAAATGGAATGGAATGGAATGGAATGAAATGGAGTGGAGTGGAATTGAATGGATTGGAGTGGAATTAAATGGAAAGGAGTGGAGTGGAATGGAGTGTAGTGGAACAGAGTAGAATGGACGGGAGCGGAATGGAATGGAGTGGAGTGGAATGGAGTGGAGTGGAATGCAATGGAATGGAATGGAGAAGAATGGAATGGAGTGGAGTGGAAATAAACGTAGTGCAGTGGAATGGAATGCAATGGATTGGAATGGAATGGAGTGGAGTGGAATGGAAGGAATTGGAGTGGTCTGCAATAGAGTGGAAAAAAGGTATTGAGTGGAATGGAATGGAGTGAAATGGCGAGCAGTGGAATCCAATGGAATGGAGAGGAAAGGAGTGGAATGGAATGCAGTGGAATGGAATGGAATGTAATTGAGTGAAGCGGAATTGAATGCAGTGGAGTGGAATGGAGTAGATTGTACTGCAATGGAGAGGACTGGAGTGGAGTTGTATGGAATCGAAAAGAGTGAAATAGAGTGTAATGTGGTGGAGTGGAGAATAGAGGAATGGAATGGAAAGCAGTGGAGTGGAGTACAGCGGCATGGAATGGAATGGAATGGAATGGAATGGAAAAGAATCGAGTGGAATGGAATGGAATGGAGCGGAGTGGAGTGTAATGGCGTGGAGTGGATTGGAATGGAACGGAATGGAGTGGAATGGAATGGAGAAGAGTTGAGTGAACTGGAGTGGAGTGGATTGGAAAGGAGTGGAATGGAATGGAAAAGAATGCAATGGAATGGAGTGGAGTGGAATTGAATGGAGTGGAGTGGAATGGAGCAGATTGGAGTGGAGTGGAGTTGAATGGAATGGAATGGAATTGAAAAGAGAGGAATGGAGTGTAATGGAGTGGAGTGGAATATAATGGAATGGAAAGGAATCATGTGGAATGGAAT
Source organism: Gorilla gorilla gorilla (assembly GCF_029281585.2). Lineage (NCBI taxonomy): Eukaryota > Metazoa > Chordata > Mammalia > Primates > Hominidae > Gorilla > Gorilla gorilla. The sequence continues at coordinate 44,669,902 of NC_073248.2, read as the reverse complement.
GGAATGGAATAGAATGGAATGGAATGGAATGGAAAAGAATCGAGTGGAATGGAATGGAATGGAGTGGAATGGAGTGTAATGGTGTGGAGTGGATTGGAATGGAACGGAATGGAGTGGAATGGAATGGAGAAGAGTTGAGTGAACTGGAGTGGAGTGGATTGGAAAGGAGTGGAATGGAATGGAAAAGAATGCAATGGAATGGAATGGAATGGAATGGAGTGGAGTGGAATTGAATGGAGAGGAGTGGAATGGAGCAGATTGGAGTGGAGTGGAGTTGAATGGAATGGAATGGAATTGAAAAGAGAGGAATGGAGTGTAATGGAGTGGAGTGGAATATAATGGAATGGAGTGGAATGGAAAGGAATCATGTGGAATGGAATGGAATGGAGTGGAGTGGAGTGTAATGGAGTGTAATGGAGTGTAATGGAGAGGAGTGAAGTTGAATGGAATGGAGTGAAGTGGATTGGAATGGAGAAGATTGAGGTGGAGAGGGATGGAGTGGAGTGGAATAGAATGGAATGGAATGAAACGGAGAGGGGTGGATTGGAGTGAAGTGAAATGTAATGGAAAGGAATGGAATGGAATGGGGCGAAATGGAGTGTAATAGAATGGATTGGAGTGGAATGGAATGGAATGGAATGGAAAGGAGTCGAATGGAGTTAAATGGAGTGGATTGGAGAGGAATGGAATGTAGTCAAGTGGAATGGAATGGAGTGGAATGGAATGGAGTGCAGTGGAGTCGAGTGGAGTGGAATGGAATGGAATGTAGTAGAGTGGAAATGAATGGACTGGAATTGAATGAAATGGAGAGGAGTGCAGTGGAGTGGAGTGGAGTTGAAAGAGTGAAGTGAAATTGAGATCAGTGGATTGGAATGGAGTGGAGGGTAAAGGAACGGAATTGAATGGAATGGAATGCAATGAAATGGAAAGGAATGGAATGGAATGAAATGGAACGGAATGGAATTGAATGAAATGGGGTAGAGTGGAGTGGATTGGTGTGGAGTGGAGTAGAATGGAGTGTAGTAGAACGGAATGGTGTGGAATGGAGAGGAATGGAGTGGAATGGAATAGAATGGACTGGAGGGGAGTGGAGTGGACAGGAGTCGAATGTAATGAAATGCAGTACAACAGAGTGGAATGGAAAATAATGGAAAGCAGTGGAATGCAGTCTAGTGGAATGGGATAGAGTGAAATGGAACGGAATTGAACGGAGTGGAGTGGAATGGAATGGAATGCAGTAGAGTGGAGTGGAATGCAATAGAGTACAGAGGAGTGGAGTGGAATGGAATTGAACACAATGGAATAGAGTGGAGTGGAATGGAGTGGAATGGAATGGAGTGGAATGAAGTGGAATTGAGTGAAGTGGAATGCAATGCACTGGAGCGCAATGGATTGAAGTGGAGTGCAATGGAATGGAATGGAATAGATTGGAGTGGAATGGAAGGGAATGTAATGGAATGGAATGGAGTGGAATTTAATGGAGTGCAGAGGAATAGATTGGAATGGAATGGAATAGAATGCAATGGAATGGAATGGAGTGGAGTGGAAAGGATGGGAGGAGAGGGCAGTGTAATTGAATGGAGTGGGGTTAAACGGAGTGGAGTGGAGTTCAACGGAGTGGAGTGGAGTGGAAGGGAGTTGAATGGAATGGAGTGGAGTTGTATGGAGTGGAATGGCATTGAGTGGAGTGGAATGGAGTGGAGTGGAATTAAATGAGGTAGAGTGGAATGGAATGGAGTGTACAGGAATGTAATGTAATGGAATGTAATGGAATGGAATGGAATGGAATGCAACGGAATGGAGGTGGAATGAAATGGAATTGGGCGGAATGGAATGTAAAGGAGAAGAGTGGAGTGGAATGGAAAGGACTAGAGTGGAATGGAGTGTAATGGAGTTGAGTGGAGTGAAAAGGAAGGGAATGGAGTGGAATGCAATGAAGAAGGGTGGAGTGGAGTGCAGTGGAAAGGAATGGAATGGAGTGGAATGCAATGAAGAAAGGTGGAGTGGAGTGGAGTGGAATGAAATGGAATGCAATGGAGCGGAGTGCAGTGGAGTGGAGAGGAATGGAATGCAGTGGAATGGAGTGTAAAGGAGTGGAGTTGAGTGAAATGGAAAGGAATGGAATGGAGTGGAATGGAAAGGAGTGGAGTTGAATGAGTGTTGCGGAATAGAGTGGAATGTACTGGAGTGGAATGGAATGGAGTGGAGTTGAATGTAGTGCAGTGGAATGTAATGGAATGGAATGGAGAGGAATGGAATGTAGTGGAGAAGAAAAAAATGTAGTGGAATGGAGAGGAATGCAATGGAATGGAATGGAGAGTAATAGAATGGAGTGGGGTGGAAAAAATATAGTGCAGTAGAATGGAATGCAACGGATTGTAATGGAATAGAGTGGAGTACAGGGGATTGGAGGGGACTCGAGTGGTCTCCAGTGGAGTGGAGAGAATGGTATTGAGTGGAATTGAATGCAGTGGAAAGGCAAGCAGTGGAATGGAATGGAGTAGAGAGGAATGGAGTGGAATGGAATGCAATGGAATGGAGTGGAATGGAATGCAATGGAATGGAATGGAGTGGAGAGGAATTCAATGGAATGGAGGGGAATGGAGTTGATTGTAGTGTATTGGAGTGGATTGGAGTGGAGTTGAATGGAATGTAATGGAATGGAAAAGAGTGGAATGGATTGTAATGGAGTGGAGTGGAGTGTAGAGGAATGGAATGGAATGCAGTGTAGTGGAGTGTAACGGAATGGAATGGAAAAGAAAGGAATGGAATGGAATGGAGTGGAATGCAGAGTAATGGCGTGGAGTGGATTGGAATGGAATGGAATGGAGTGGAGTCGAATGGAAATGAGTGGAGTGAATTGGAGTGGAGTGCATTGGAATGGAGGGAATGGAATGGAAAAGAATGCAATGGAATGCAAGGAATGGATTGGAGTGGAGTGGAATAGAACAGAGTGAAGTGGAATAGAGCAGATAGGAGTGGAATAGAGTGGAGTGGAGTGGAGTTAAATGCAAAGGAATGGAATGGAATGGAATGGAATGGAATGGAATGGAGGAGGAATCGAAAGGAATTGGGTGGAGTGGAATAGAATGGATTAGAGTGGAGTGGAATGAAATGGAATGGAGTGGAATGGAATGTAATGGAGTGGAGTTGAGTGGAGTGGAAAGGAATGGAATGGAGTGGAATGCAATGAAGAAGGGTGGAGTGGAGAGGAATGGAGTGGATTGAAATGGAATGGAATGGAATGGAGTAGAGAGGAGTGGAGGGAAATATAATGGAATGGAAAGGAATGGAATGGAGTGTAACGGAGTGGAGTGGAATGAAATGGAATGGAATGGAAAGGAAAGGAATGGAATGGAATGGATTGGAGTGGAGTGATATGGAATGGAGTGGAATGCAGTTCAATTGAGTGGAGTGGAATGGAATGGAGGGGAGTGGAAAGGAATAGAATGGAATGGAATGGAATGGAAAGGAGTGGAATAGATTTTAATGGAGTGGATTGTAATGGAGTGGAATGAATAGGAAAGGATTTGAGTGGTGTGGAATGGAATGGAGTGGAGGGGAATGGAATGGAATGGAAAGAAGTGGAACTGATTGGATTGGAGTGGAGTGGATTCGAATGGAATGGAGTGGAATGGAATGGAATGGAGTAGAATGGTGTGGAATGGAGGGGAATGTACTGGAGTGGACAGGAATGGTATGGAGTAGAGTTGAATGGAATGGAATGGAATTGCATGGAGTGGATTCTTGTGAAGAGGAGTGCAAAGGAGTGGAGATGAGTGGAATGGAATGGAGTGGAATGGCGAGCAGTGGAATGGAATAGAATGGAATGGAATGGAGTGGAACGGAATTGAGCGCAATGAAATGTGGTGGATTGGAATGGAATGGAATGGCATGGAAGAGAATGGAATGGATTGGAGTGGACTTGAGTGGAATGGAGTGGAATCCACTGGAAAGGAGTGGTGTTGAATGGAATGGAGGGGAGTGGAATGGAGTGGAAGGGAGCGCAGTGGAAGTGAATGATGTGAAGTAGAATATAATGGAGTAGAAAGGAATGGAAATAAATGAAGTGGTTCGGAAAGCAGTGGAGTGGAATGGTGTGAAATGGAGTGGAATAGAATGGAAAGGAATGGAACGGAATGGAAAGAAATGGAGTAGCGTGGAATTGAATGGAATGAAGTGGAATGGAATGGAGTCTAGTGGAATAAATTTCAGAGCAGTGGAATGGAATGGAATGGATTGAAATGGAATGCAGTGGAGTAGAATGGAGTGGATTGGAGTGGTTTGCAATGGAGTGGAGTGGAAAGGTATTTAGTGGAATCGAATGGCGTGGAATGGCGACAAGCGGAATGGAACGGAGTGGAGAGGAAAGAAATGGAATGGAATGGAATGTAATCGAATCGAATGGAATGGAATGGAACTGAATGGAATGGAAAGGAATTGAATGGAATGCAGTGGATTGAAGTGGAGTGAAATGGAATGGAATGTAATGGAATGGAATGAAACGGAATGGAATGGAATGGAATGGAACGAAACGGAACGGAACGGAATGGAATGGAATGGAATGGAATGGAACTGAATGGAATGGAAAGGAATTGAATGGAATGCAGTGGATTGAAGTGGAGTGAAATGGAATGGAATGTAACGGAATGGAATGAAACGGAATGGAATGGAATGGAATGGAACGGAACGGAACGGAATGGAACGGAACGGAATGGAATGGAATGGAATGGAATGGAATGGAATGGAATGGAATGGAATGGAATGGAATGGAATGGAGTGGGGTGGACTGGAGTGGGGTGTAATGGAGTGTAACGGAATGGGGTGGAGTGGAAGGGAGTGGAGTAGAATGGAGTGGAATGGAATGGAATGAAAAGCAATGGAATGAAATGGAATGCAATTGAGTGGAGAGGAGTGGAGTGGAATGGAATGGTAGGGAAAGGAATGGAATGGAGTGGAATTGAGTGAAATGGATTTGGAGTGGAGTGGAGTGGAATGGAACGGATTGAAGTGGAATGAAATGTAGTGGAGTGGAGTGGAGTGGAGTGGAGTGGAGTGGAGTGGAATGGAATGGAATGGAATGGAATGGAATGGAATGGAATGGAATGGAATGAAGTGGAATGGCATGGAACGGAGTGGAATGGAGTGGAGTGGAATGGAACGGAGTGGAGTGAAGTAGAGTGGAATGGAATGGAATGGAAAGGAATGGAGTGGAGTGGAATGGAATGGAGTGGAATATAGTGAAAGTGAGAGGATTGACATGGAACAGAGTGGAGTAGAACGGAGTGGAGTGGAAAGGAATGTAATAGAATGGAGGGCAGTGATATTGATTGGAGTGGAATTATGGTGAGTGGAATGGAGTGTAATGGAATGTAATTGAATGGAATAGAATGAAATGCAATGGAGAGTAATGGACTGGAATAGATTGGAATGGAATGGGATGGAATGGATTGGAATGGAATTCAGAGGAGTGGAATGGAACGGATTGGTGTGGAATGGAACAGAACAGAGTGAAATGGAGAGGAGTGGAGTGGAGTGGAGAGGAGTGGTAGGGAATGCAGGGCAATGGAATTGAACGGAGTAGAATGGAGTATAATGTTGCGGAATGGAGTGGAGTGGACAGGAATGGAATGGAGTCGAGTGCAATGGAATGGAATGGAGCGGAACGGAGTGGAATGGAATGGAACGGAATGGAGTGGAGGCGATTGAAGGGGAGTGGAGTGGAGTGACATTGAGTGGAATGGAATGGAGGGTAATGGAGCGCAGTGGAATGGAATGAAGTGCAGTGGAATGGAATGGAATAGAACGGAATGCTATGGAGTTGAATGAAATGGCATTGAATGGAACGGCATGGAAGAGAATGGAATGTGTTGGAGTGGGGTGGAGTGGGCTGGAGTGGAGTGGAGTGGAATGGAGTGGAATCCAGGGGAAAGAAGTGGTGTGGAATGTAATGGAGTGTAATGCAGTGGAAGGGAGTAGAGTGAAATGCAATGGAATGGAGTGGAATGGAATGGAGTGTAGTGGAGTGGAGTGGAGTTGAATAGATAGGAATGGATTGGAATGGAATGGAATGGAATGGAGTGGAGTGGTATGGAGTGGAATGGCATGGAGTGGATTGTAGTGGAGTGGAATGGAGTGGAGTGGAAGAAAGTGATATGGAATAAAGTGGTGTGGAATGGAGTCGAGTGGAGCAAAAGGTAGTGGCATCGTGTGGAGAAAAATGGAACGGAGTGGAGTGGACTGGAATGGAATGGAGCAGAGCAGAGAGGAATGGAATAGAATGGAGTGGATTCGAGTGCAATGGATAGGAGTGGAGTGGAATGGAGTCGAGTGGAATGGAATGGAGATGAATGAAATGGAATGGAGTGGAATGGAGTGGAATGGAGAGTAGTGGAGAGGAATGGAATGGAATGGAATGGAATGGAGTGAAATGGAATGGAACGTAGTGGAGTGGAGTGAAATGGAGTGGAGAGGAGTGGAATGAAGCGGAAAGGAATTGAGTGGAATGGAATGGCATGGAATAGAGCAGAATGGAATGGAATGGAGGGGAATGGAATGAAATGGAGTGGAATGTAATGTAGTGGAGTTTAATAAATTGAGGTGTAGTGGAATGCAACAGAATGGAGTGAAAAGGAAGGGAATGAAGTGGAATGGAATGGAATGGAATGAAGTGGGATGGAATGGAATGGAATGGAATGGATTGGCATGGAATGGAATTGAATGGAATGGAGTGCGGATGAATGGAGGGGATTGAAATGGAATGGAATGGATTGCAGTGGAATGTAATGGAATGAGAAGGAGTGGAATTGAATGGAGTGGAATGGAATAAAATGGAGTGCTGTGGAATGGAATGGAATGGAGTGGAATGGAGTGAATTGGAGTGGAATGAAGTGTAGTGGAGTGGAGTGGAACGGAGTGGAGTGGAATGCAGTTGAGTGGAGTTTAATGGAGTGGAGTGGAATGGAGTGGAACGGAATACGGTGTAGTGGTATGAAGTGGAATGGCATGTAATGGAGTCGAATGAAGTGGAGCGGAATTGAATTGACTGGAGTGCAAAGGAATGGAGTGGAATGATAAGGAATGGAATGGAATGGAATGGAATGGAATGGAATGGAATGGAATGGAATGGAATGGAATGGAATGTAGGGGAATGGAAAGGAAAGGAGTAGAGTGGAATGGAATGGAGTGTAGAGGAATGGAATGGAATTTAGTGGAATGGAGTGAAGTGGAATGGAATTGGATGGAATGGAGTGGAATGGAATGCACAAGATTGCAGTGGAGTGGAGTGCAGTGGACTGGCATGGAATGGAATGGAATGGAACGGAATGGAATGGAATTGAGTGAAATGGAATGGAATGGAATGGAATGAAATGGAATGGAATGGAAAGGAAAGGAATAGAGTGGAATGGAGTGTAACGGAGTGGACTGGAATGGAATGGAATCAAATGGAACGGAATGGAGTGGAATGGAATGGAGTGCAGTGTAGTGATTTGGAATGAGTTCATTGGAATGGATTGGAGTAGAGTGGAATGCGACGGAGTGGAATGGAATGGAATAAAATCAAGCGGAGTGGAATAGAGTGGATTGGAATGGAGTGGAGTATAGTGGAATGGAATGGAATGGAACGCTATAAAATGGAATGCAAAGGAGTGGAATGGACTTCAACGGAGTGGATTTGAATGTAATGGAATGGATTGGAATGGATTGGAGTTCAGTGGAATGGAATCGGGTGGAATGTAATGGAAAGGACTAGGATGGTGTAGAATGGAATAGAATGTACTGTAGTGGAAGGGAATGGAATGGATTGACGTGGAATGCAAGGGAATGAAGTGGAATGGAATGGAATGGAATGGAATGGAATTGCATGTAGTCGAATAGAGAGAAATGGAGAGGAGTCGAGGTGAGTGGAATGGAATGCATTGGTATGGTGAGCAGTTGAATGGATTTAAGTGCAATGGAATGGAAAGAATGGAATGGAAAGGAATGGAAGGGAATGGAATGGAACGGAATGGAATGCAATGAAATGTATTGGAATGGATTGGAATGGAATGGAATGGAATGGAATGGAATGGAATGGAATGGAATGGAATGCAATGCAATGGAGTGGAATGGAATGAAATGGCGTGGAAAAGAATGGAATAGAATGAAATGACATGGAAGAGAATAGAAAGGAGTGGAGTTGAATGGAGTGGAATGGAGTGCAATCGAGTGGAAAGGAGTGGTGTGGAATGGAATGGAGTGTAGTGGAATGGAGAGCAGCTGATTTGAAGGCTGTGAAGTGGAATATAACGGAGTAGAAAGGAGTTGAATTAAATGAAGTGGATCGGAATGTAGTGGTGTGTATTGGAGTGGAGTGGAGTGGAATAGAATAGAATGGAATGGAATGGAATGGATTGGAATGGAATGGAATGCAATGGAGTTGCATGGATGGAATGGAATTGATTGGAATGGAACGCAGTGAACTGGAATGAAGTGGATATTAGTTGTGTGCAATGGAGTGGAGGGGCACGTTATTGAGTGGAATGGAATTGAGTAGAGAGGAATGAAATGGAATAGAAGGTAATGGAATGGAATGGAAGGGAATCGAATGGAATGGAGTGTAATGGAGTGGAGTGGAAAGAAATATAGTGGAGGGGAATGCAGTGGAATGGAACGGAATGATATGGAATGGAATGGAATGGAGGGTAGTGGAATGGAGTGGAGTGCAATAGAATGGAAAGGAATGGAGTGGAGTGGAGTATAAAAAAATGTAGTGCAGTGGAATGGAATGGAATTGATAAGAATGGAATGCAGTGGAGTGGAATAGAGGAGATTGGAGTGATGCCTAATGGAGTGGAGAGAATGGTTTTGAGTCAAATGTAATGGAGTGGAATGGCGAGCAGTGAAATGGTATGGAGTGGAAAGGAATGTAATGTAATGGAATGGAATAAAATGGAATAGAAAGGAATGGAATGGAGTGAAGTGGAATTGAATGGAGTGAAGAGGAATGGAGTGGATTTCAGTGGAATGGAGTAGAGTGAAGTGGAATTGAATGGAGTGGAGAGGAATGGAGTGCAGTAGAGTGGAGTTCAATGGAATGGAAAGGAATGGAAAAGAGTACAATGGAGTGTAATAGATTAAACTAGAGTGCAGAAGAAAGGAATTGAATGGAATGAAATAGAAAGGAATGGAGTGGATTGGAATGGAATGGAGTGCAATGGAGTGAAAGGGGTGGAGTGGAGGGAATGGAATGGAATGGAGATGAATGAAACGGAGAAGAGTGGAGTGGAGTAGAGTGGAGTTTATTGGAGTAGAATGGAATGGAATGGAGTGGAATAGAAAGGAATGGAAGGGAATGAAATAGAGTGGAGTGCACTGAAGTGGAGTGGATTGGAATGGAATGGAATGGAATTAAGTGCTTTGGAGTGGAGTGGAATGGAATGGAATGGAATGGAGTGGAGTGGAATGGAATGGAATGGAATGGAATGGAACGGAAAGGAAAGGAAGGGAATGGAATGGAATGGAAAGGAATTAAATGTTGTGGAGTAGAGTGGAGTGGAATGAAATGGAATGGAATGGAGTGGAATGGAGTGGAATGGAGTAAACTGGAGTGGAGTGGAATGGAATGGATTGGAGTGGAATGGAATAGATTGCAGTGGAGTTAACTGAAGTGGAATGGAATGGAATGTAATAGCAGGGAGTGGAGCGAAATTGAATGGAGTGGAAAAAAGTGAAGAGGAAAGGAGAGTATTGGAATGCAGTGGAAAGGAGTGGTATTGAGTGGAGTGGAATGGAATGCAGTGGAGTGCAAAGGAGTGGAGTGGAGGGCAATGGATTGGAATGGAATGGAATGTATTGGAGTGGAATGGAATGCAATGGAATGGAATGGAGTGGAAAGGAATGGATTGCAGCGGAATGGAATGGAATGGAGTGGAATGGAATGGAGTGGAGTGTAATGGATGTGAGTGGAGTGTACTGTATTTGAATCGAGAGTGGTCACATGGAATGTAGTGTAGAGGAATGGAATGGATTGGAGTGGATTGGAATGCAATGGAGTGGAGTGTAATGTAATGGAATGGTGTGGAAAGGAATGCAGTGGAATGGACTGTAATGGAATGGAACGAAGTGGAAAGGAATGGAATTGGGTACAGTAAATGGAGTCGAGTAGATTGGAGTGGAATGGAAAGTAATGAAACTTAATAGAATTGAATGGAGTGGATTGGTGTGCAATGGAACGGAGTGTATTGGAATGGAATGGAGTTGAGTGGAATTGAATTGTATGGAACGGAATGGAATGGGTTGAAATGGAATGGATTGAAGTGGAACACAGAGGAGTTTTATGTAATGGAGTCAGGTGGAGTGGAATGGAATAAAACGGAGAAGAGTTGAACGGAATTGTGTGAATTGGAATGGAATGTATTGGAATGGAATAGAATGCAGTGGAGTGGAGCAGACTAAAGTGGATTTGAGTGGGGTGTATTGGAATGTAAGGGAGTGGAATAAAGAGCAATGGAATGGAAGGTATTGGAGTGGGATGGAATGGAGTGGAGTGGATGGGAATGGAACGGAATGTAACAGAGGGGAATGGAATGGAGTGGAATGGAATAGGGTGGATTGGAATGGAATTGAATGGAAAGGAATGGAGAAAGTGGAATGGAGTGGAGTGGAGTGGAATTGAAAGGAGTGGAGTGGAGTGGATTCTAGTGGAGTGGAATGGAGTGGAGTTGAGTGGAATGGAGTGGGGTGGAGTGGAATGGATTGGAGTGGAATGGTATGACATAAAGTGACATGGAATGGAATGGCATGGAGGGGAGAGGAATGGAATGGAACGGATTGGAATGGAGTGGAAAGGAGAGGAGTGCAACGGAGTGCAATGGAATGGAGTTGAGTAAAATGGAGTGGAGTGAGGTAGAGTGGAATGGAGTGGATTTGATTGGAGTGTAATGGAATAGAGTTGAATGGAGAGCATTGGAATGGAATGGGGTTGAGTGGAATGGAATGGAGTGGTGCGTACTGAAATGGAATTGAATGGAATAGAATGTATTCAAACAGAGTGGAATGGAATGCAATGGATGGGAATGGAATGGAGAGGAGTGGAATGGAATGAATGGAATGGAATGGAATGGAATGGAATGGAATGGAGGGAGTGGAATGGAATGGAGTTGAGGGGAATGGAATGGAATGGAATGGCATGGATTGGAGTGGAGTCCAATGAAATGGATTGGATTGGAATGGAATGGAGAGGAATGGAAAGAAGTGGAGTGTAGCGGAGTTTAATGGATTTTAACAGAATGGAATGGAATGCAATGGAGTGGAATGGAATTGAATGGAACGGAATGAGGAATGGATTGGAGACGAGAAGTGGAATCGAGTGGAGTGGAATGGAGTGGAGTGGAATGGAATCGAGTGGAGTGGAGTGGAATGGATTGCAATGGAGTAGAGTGGTGTAGAATAGAGTAGAAGGGAGTGGAGTGGAGTGGAATGGTGCGGAGTTGGAATGAAGTGTAGTGGAATGGAACTGAGGGGAGTGGAGTGGAATAGAATGGAGTGAAGCAGAGTGGTGTGGAATCGAATGTAATGGAGTGGAATGGAATGGAGTTGAGGGGAATGGAATGGAATGGAATGGCATGGATTGGAGTGGAGTCCAATGAAATGGATTGGATTGGAATGGAATGGAGAGGAATGGAATGAAGTGGAGTGGAGCGGAGTTTAATGGATTTTAACAGAATGGAATGGAATGCAATGGAGTGGAATGGAATTGAATGGAACGGAATGAGGAATGGATTGGAGACGAGAAGTGGAATCGAGTGGAGTGGAATGGAGTGGAGTGGAATGGAATCGAGTGGAGTGGAGTGGAATGGATTGCAATGGAGTAGAGTGGTGTAGAATAGAGTAGAAGGGAGTGGAGTGGAGTGGAATGGTGCGGAGTTGGAATGAAGTGTAGTGGAATGGAACTGAGGGGAGTGGAGTGGAATAGAATGGAGTGAAGCAGAGTGGTGTGGAATCGAATGTAATGGAGTGGAATGGAATGGAATGCAATTGAGTGGAGTAATGCGGAATGGAGTGGAGTAGAGTGGAATGTAATGGAGTGGAATAGAATGGAATGGAATGGAATGGAGTGGAGTGTAATGGAAAGGAGTGAGTGGAGGGAAGTCGAGTATAGTGGATTGGAATGAAAGGGAGTGGATAGGAATGGAGTGGAGTGGAATAGATTGGGGTACAATAGAGTGGACTGGTGTAGAATGAGGTGAAGTGGAATGGAATGGAGTGGAGTAAAATAGAATGGAGTTAAGTGGAATGGAACGGAATGGAGTGGATTGTAGCGGAATGGATTGGAGAGGAATGGAGTGAAGATTAGTGGAATGGAGTGGAGTGGATATGAGTGGAGTGGAGTCGAATGGAATAGAGAGGAATGGAGGGTAACGACTGTTGTGGAATGGAATGGAGTGGCATGGAATGGAGTGGAGTGGAATGGAGTGAAGGGAAGTGGAATGGAGTTAAGTGGAATAGAGTGGAAAGGAACGTAGTGGAATGGAATGGAAAGGAATTGAGTGGAATGGAATAGAGTGGAGTGGAATAGAATGGAGTGGCATGGAATGCAATAGAAGGGAATGGATTGGATTAGATTGGATTGTAATGGAGTGTTGCAGAATGGCATGGAGTGGAGTAAAACTCAATGGAGTCTAAAGTAATGTAATGGAATGGGATGGATTGGAGAGGAATTGATTTTAGTGGAATGGAATGGAATTGAAAGAAGTGAAATGGAATAGAGTGGATTAGAAAGAATTGGAGTGGAGTAGAATGGAATGGAATTTAGTGGAATGGAATGAAATAGATTGGAATGGAATTGAGTGGAGTGGAATAAAATGGAGTGGAATGGAATGGAATGGAATGGAATGGAGTGGAGTGGAGTAGAGTGAAATGGAAAGGAATGAAATGGAATGAAATGGAATGGAATGGAATGGAATGGAATGGAATGGAATGGAATGGAGTGGAGTGAAATGGAATGGAATTGAATGGAAGGGAATGTCATGAAATGGAATGCAGTGGAGTGGACAGAATTGGAATGGAATGGAGTGGAATGGAATGCAATTGAATTGACTGGAGTGGAGTGGTATGCAGTGGAATGGAATGGAGTCTAATGTAATGGAGTGTAGTGGAGTGGAGTGGGGTGGAGTGGAGTGGATTGGAGAGGAATGGAATGGAGTTTACTGGAAAAGAATGGAATGTAATGGAGTGGAATGGAATTGAATGGAGTGGAGTTGAGTGAATTGGAGTGGAGTGGAATTGAGTGGAATGGAATGGAATGGAATGTTATGGAGTGGAAAGGAGAACATTGGTGTGAAATGGAATGGAGTGTAGTTGAATGGAATGGGCAGAAATGGAAAGGATTGGAGTGGAGTGGATTTGAAAGGAATGCAATGGAGTGAAATGGAAAGCAATGAAATAGAATGGAATGGAATGCAGCGTAGTGGAGAGGAGTCAAGTGGCATAGAGTGGACTGGAGTGGAATGGAGTGGAGTGGAGTGGAATTCAGAAGAGTGGAATGGAATGGAATGCAGTGGAATTGAGTGGAGTCGAGTGGTATGGAGTGGAGTGGAGAGGAATGGAATACAATGAAGTGGACTGCAGAGCTGAGGAATTGAATGGAGTGGAGTGGAAGGGAATGGAATGGAATGGAGTGGAGTGGAATGGAATGGAGTGGAGTGGAATGGAATGGAGTGGATTGGAGTGGACTGGAGTGGAATGTAAAGTAATGGAGTAAAATGGAGAGGAATGGAATGAAATGGACGGTAGAGGATTTGAGTGGAATGTAGTGGAGTGGAATGGAGTGGCATGGAATGGAATGGAATGGAATGGAATGGAATGGAATGGAATGGAATGGAATGGAATGGAATGGAGTGGTGTGAAATGGAATGGAATGGAGTGGTGTGGAATGGAATGGAATATATTGGAGTGCAATGGAGTGGAGTGCAATGGAATGTAGTGGATTGGAGGGGAATGGAGTGGCGTGGAGTTGAGTGGGGTTAAGAGCTCTGGAATAGAATGGAGTGGAGTGGAAGTTAATAGAGTACAGTGGAATGGAGTGAAGTGGAAGGGAAATGGGTGAAATGGAATGGAATGGAGTGCAATGCAATAGAATGGAATGGAATGGAATGCTATGGAAAGGAATGGAATGGAGGGGAATGGAATGGAGTAGAATGGAGTGAATGGAATGGAGTGTAGTGGAATGAAACGGAGTTGAATGGAATGGATTGGAATGGAGTGTAGGAGAGTGTGTTGGAGTGGAGTGGAGTGCAATGGGGTGGAATGGAGAAGAATAGAGTGTAATGGAGTTGAACGGAGTCCATTGGAGTGCAGTGCAGTGGAGTGGAGTGGAATCTGATGGACTGGAGTAGGAAGGAATGGAGTGTAATGGAATGGAATGAAATGGGGAGGAGTTGAATGGAATGAAATGGAATGGAACGGAACAGAAAGGAATGGAATGGAGAGGAGTAGATTAGAAATGAGTGCAGTGGAAAGGAATAGAGTGGATTGGAGTAGAGTGGAGTGTAATGGATTGCAATGGAATGGAATGGAGTGGACTGGAATGGAACTGAGTGGAGTGGAATGGAATTGAGTGGTTCCAAATGGAATGGAAGAGAATGGAATGGAATGGAATGGAGTGGAGTCGAATGAAATGGAATGGAGTGGAGTGGAATGGAGTGGAATGGACTGGAGTGGAATGGAATGGAGAGGAATAGAATTGAATGGATAGAGTGGAGTGGAATGGGAAGGAGTGGAATGGAATGGATGGAGTGGAGTGGAATGGAAAGGAGAGGAGTGGAGTGGAAAGGCATGGAATGGAATGAAGTGGAGTGAATTGGAATGGAGGGGGATGGAATGGAATGGAGTAGAGTGGAATGGAATGGATTGGAGTGGAATGGAATGGAGTGGAGTGGAATAGAATGGATTGGAAAGGCATAGAATGGAGTAGAATGGAAAGGAAATGAATGGAGTGAGTGGGAATGGAGTGAAGTGGAAAGCAGAGGACTGGACTGGAATGGAGCAGAGTGAAATGGATTGGAATGTAATGGTGTAGAATGGAATGGAGTGGAATGGAACGGAGTGAAATGGAATGGAATGGAGTAAAACGGAATGGAGTAGAGTGGAAGGGAAAAGAGTGGCATGGAATGGAATTGAATGTGGTGGAGTGGAAAGGCGTGGTGTATAATGTAGTGGAGTGGAGTGGAATGGAATGGAGTGGAATGGAATTGAATGGAGTGGTGTGGAATGCAATGAAATTTATTGGAAAGGAATCGAGTGGAGTGGAATAAAATGGAGTGGAGGGTAATGGAATGGAATGGAGTGGAATGAAATGGACTAGATTGGAATGCAGTGGAATGGAATGGAATGGAATGGAATACATTTGAATGGAATGGAATGCAATGGAATGAAATGGAAGGCAGTGCAGTGGACTGTACTGGAATGGAAATTAGTGGAAGGGAATGAATTTGAATAGAGGGGAGTGGAATGGGGTGATGTGGAATGGAGTAGAGTTGAGTGGAATGGAATGGAGTGGAGTGGAGGTGAGTGGAGTGGAGTAGAATTGAACGGAGTGGAGGGAATGGAGTGGAGTGGAATGGAATGGGGTGAAATAGAATGGAGTGGAGTGGAATAAGGTGGAATGAATTGGAGTGGAGTGGAAAGGAATGGAGTGGAGTGAAAAAGAATGTAATGGTATGTAGTGCAATTGAATCGAATGGAGTGGTGTTGAGAGGTGCGGAGCGGAGAAAAATTTAGTGAAATGGAGTGGAATGGAATGGAATACAATGGATTGGAGTGGAATGGAATGGTGTAGAGTGAAAAGGAATGGAGTGGAGTGGAAAGGAGTGGAGTGGAATGGAATGGAATGGATTGTAGTGGAATGGAGTGGAATGGAGTGCAATGGGGTGAAATGGAATGGAGAGGAGTGCAATGGTATGGAATTCAATGCAATGGATTTCAATGGATTGGAGTGGAATGCACTGGAGTGGTGTGGAATGGAATGGAGTGGATTTGGAGTTGAACGCAGTTGAGAGGAGTGTAACGGAATGGGGTGGAATGGAATGGAATGGAATGGAGTGGAACAGAATGCAATGGAATGGAATGGAATGGAATGGAATGGAACGGAACGGAACGGAACGGAACGGAACGGAACGGAATGGAATGGAATGGAATGGAATGGAATGGAATGGAATGGAATGGAAAGGAATGGAATTAAGTGGAATGGAATGGAAAGGAATGGAATTAAGTGGAATGGATAAAAACGGAGTGGAATGGAATGGAGTTGATTGGAATAAAATGGATTGAAGTGGAATGGAGTGGAATGGAATAGAGAGGACTAGAGTGGTGTAGAGTGCAATAGAATGATATGGAATGGAATGGAATGGAATGGAATGGAATGGAATGGAATGGAATGGAGTGGCATGGAATTGCTTGGAATGGAATGGAAAGAAATGGAATGGAGTGGAGTGTAGTGAAGTGGAATGGAATGGAGTGGAAAGGAATGGAATGGAGTGCAGTGGAATGGAGTGGAGTGGAATGGATTGGAATGGAGTGCAGTGGACTGGAATGCAGTAGAGTGGAACGGAGTGGTATGGAAGGAAGTGGAATGGAATACAGTGGAGTGGAGTGGAAAGGAGTGGTGAGTGATGGAATTGCGTGGCGTGGAGTGGAGTGGAATGGAATGGAATGGAATGGAATAGAGTTGCATGGATGGAGTGAAGTGTAGTGGAGTGGAATGGAGTGGAGTGGAATGGAGTTTATTGTAGTGTAGAGTAGTGCAGTGGAGTGGAATGGAGTGGAGAGGCATGGAGTGGAAAGGATTGGAGTGGAATGTAATGGAACTGAGTCGCATGGAATGGAATGGAATGGAGAGAAGTGGAATGGAGTAGATTGGAAAGTATAGGAGTGGAGAGGAATGGAGTGAAGTGGAATGGAATCAAGTGGACTGGAGTGGAATGGAGTGGAGGGGAGACGAGTGGAGTGGAATGGAATTGAACGGAGTGGAGTGAAGTGGATTGCAGTGGAGTTGGGTGGAATGGAGTGCAGTGGAGTAGATTGGAATTGGTTGGAGTGGATTAGAGTAGTGTTAAATGGAATGGAATAGAGTGGAGTGGAGTAGAGGGGTGTGGAATAAAGTACAGTGGAGTGGAGTAGAGTGGTGTGGAATGGAATAGAATGTAGTGGTGTGGAATGGAATGGACTGGGCTGGAAAGGAATTCAGTGGAATGGAATGTAAAGGTGTGGAGTGGAGTAGGCTGGAATGGAGTGCTGTGGAATGGAGTGGAATGGAAGGGAGTATAATGGAAAGCAGTGAAATGGAATGCAGTGGAGTGTATTGGAATGTAGTGAAGTGCTGTGGGGAGTAATGGAATGCTATGGAATGGAATGGAGCGTATTGGACTGGAGTGGAATGGAGTGAATCACATGGAGTGGAGGGTAATATAATGGAGTAGAGTGGAGTGGAAAAAAATGTAGTAGAGAGGAGTGGAGAGGAATGTAGTAGAATTTAGTGCAATGGAATGGAATGGAGTGTAAAACAGTCGACTGGAGTGGAGTGGAGCGGAGCAGAATGGAATGGACTCGAGTGGGAAGGAATGGAGTGGAATGGAAAGGAATGTAATGGAGTGGAGTGAAATGGAATGCTTTGAAATTGAGTGGAATCAAATGGATTGGAGTGGAGTGCATTGGGAAGGAGTGGAGTTTAATGGAATGGAGTGGATTGGAGTGGAATGGAGTGGTATGAAGTGGAATGGTTTGGAGTGGAATGGAGTGCAATGGAATGGAATATAGTAGAGTGGAATGTAATGGAATGAAGGGGAATAGAATGGATTTGTGTGGAATGGAGTGGAATATAATAGAATGGAATGGAATTGAATGGAATGGAATTGAGTGGAGTGGAATTGAGTGGACTGGAATGGAGTGGAGGGTAGTGGGAGAGAATGAGGTGGAATGGAATGGAATGGAATGGAATGGAATGGAATGGAATGGAATGGAATGGAAAGGAATGGAATGGAATGGAGTGCAGTGGAATGGAATGGAGTGGGTTGGAATGGAGTGAATTAGAATGCAGTTTAGTGGAGTGGAATGGAGAAGAGAAGAATCAAAAGGAGTGGAACAGAATGGAAAGGGGTTGAGTGGAATGGAGTGGAGTGGAATGGAATGGAGCGGAATTGAATGGAATGGAGTGGAATGGAGTGGAGTTGAGTGGAATGGAGTGGAGTGCAATCGAGTGGAATGGAATGGAGGGGAATGGAGTGGAAAGAGTGTAGTGGAATGGAATATTACAAAGTGGAATGGAATGAAGTGGAATGGAATGGAATGGAGTGAAATGGAGTGGAGTAGAGTGGAGAGGTGTGGAATGGAGATTAGTGGTATGCATTTGAGTGGAGTGGAGTGGAATGGAGTGTAATGGAATGGAGTACAGTGGAATGGAAAGGATTTCAATTAAATGGAATGGACAGGAATGAAATGGAATGGACTTGAGTGGAGTAGAATGGAATGGAGTGGAGTGCAATGGAATGGAGTGGAATGCAGAGCATTGGAACGGAATGCAATAGAATGGAATGGAATGAAGTGTAATGGAAAGGAATCGAATGAAGTTGAGTGGAATGGAGTGAAGTGGAATGCAGTGGAGTGGTGTGTAATGGAATGGATTAGAGTGGAAGAAAATGGAGTGGAGTGGAATGGAAAGGAATGGAGAGGAATGGAATGTAGTGCAGTGGAGTGGGATGAAGAGGAAGGGAATGGAGTGGAATGGAATGGACTGTAGTGGAATGGAGTAGAATGGAGTTGATTGGAGTTGAATGGAATGCAGAGTAGAGGAATGGAAAGGAATGGAATGGAATGGAGAGGATTGGAAAGGATTGGAGTGGAGTGGAAAGTAATGGAGTAGAAATGAAAGGAAGAGAGCTGAGTAGAATGCATTGGACTTGAGTCGTGGTGAGTGGAGAGTAGTGGAGTGGAATGGAATGGATTGGGGGAGTGGAGAAGAGTAGTGAGCAGTGGAGTGGAATGCAGTGGAGAGGAATGGAGTGGAGTGGAATGGAATTGAGATGAATGGAATACATAGAGAGGAATAGAGTGGAATGGAGTTGAGTGGAGTGGAATGGAGTGGAGTGGAGTGGATTGGAGTGGAATGGAGTGGCGTGGAATGGAATGGAAAGGAATGGAGTGGAATGCAATGGAATGGAATAGAGTGGAATGGAATGGAATATAGTGGAACAGAATGGAATGGAATGAAATGGAATGGAATAGAGTGGAAAGAATGGAGAGGGGTGGATTGGAGTGGAGTGAAATGGAGTGGATTGGAATGGAATGGAGTGTAATGGAGTGGAATGGAGTGTAGAGGTTTGGAATGGAATGGAGTGTAATGGAGTGGAATGGAGTGTAGAGGTTTGGAATGGAACGGAGTGGATAGGAATGGAATAGAGTGGAGTGGAATGCAATGGAATGGAGTGCATTGGAATGGAATGGAGTGGATATGAATGGAGTGGAGTGGAATATAGTGTAGTGAAGTGGATTGGAATGGAATGGAATTGAATGAAAAGGAATCAAATGGAATTTTATGGAATGGAGTGTAATGAAATGGATTATAATGTATTGGAATGAAATGTATTTAAATGGATTGGAATGGAATGGAGTGGAGTGGAATGGAATAGAATAGGCTGGAATGGAATGCAGTGGAGTGTAGTTGTGTGGTGGGGAGTGGAGAGGAGTTGAGTGGAAAGGATTGGAATGGATAGGAATGGAGTGTAAGGCAGAGGATTGAAGTGCAGTGGTGTGAAATGGAATGGAGTGGAGTGGAGTGCAATGGAAAGGAGAGGAGTGGAATGAAATGGAGTAGAACGGGATGGAATCGAGTGGGGTGGAACTGAATGGAGTGGAGTGAAATGGAGTGGAGGGGATTGCAATGGAATGGAGCGGATTGGAATGGAATGCAATACTGTGGAGTGGAGTAGAAGGGAATGGAATAGACAGGAGTGGAATGGAATGGAGTAGATTGGAATGGAATGTAGCAGAATTGAATGGAATGGAGTGGAATACAGTGGAGTGGAGTAGAGTGGAGTGGAATGGATTGGAGTGGAATGGAACGGAGGGGAATGGAGAGCAGTGGAATGGAGTCTAGTGGAGTGAAATGGAATGCAGTGTAGTGGAATGGAATGGAATGGAGTGGAGTAGAATAGGGTGGAGTAGAGTGAAGTGGAATGGAGTGGAATCCAGAGTAACGGAATAGAATGGAGTGGAATGGAATGGAAATGAGGGGAATGGAGTGGGCAGGAGTGGAATGGCATGGAGTATAGTGGAATGGAAATTAATGGAAATGAAAGAAATGGAATGAAATGGAATGGAGTGGAGTGGAATTGAATGGAGTGGTATGGAATGGAAAGGAATGGAATGGCATGGAATGGAACAGAAAGGACTGGCATGGAATGGAATGGAGTGGAGTGGAATGGAGTGGACTGAAATGTAGTTTAGTGGAGGGGAATGGAGAGGAGGGGAATCCAATGGAGTGTGATGGAGTCGAGTGGAATTTAATTGAGTGGACAGGAATTGAATGGAATAGAATGGAATGGATTGAGTGGAGTGGAATGCAGTGGAGTGGAGTGGAATGGAGAGGAGTGGAATGGAGTGTACAGGAGTGGAATGAATTTGAGTGGAGTGGAGTGGAATGGAATGGAGTGGAATGGAGTGGAGTGAAATGGAATTAGGGGAAAGGAGTGGAAAGGACTGGAGAGGAATGGAATGTAGTAGAGTGGAATGGAACAGAGTGGAATGGAATTGAATGGAATGGAATGCAGTGGATTGCAATGGATTGGAGTGGAATGGAGTGGAGTGAAATGGAGTGGAATTGAAAGCTGAGCATACAAATGGAGAGGAACGGATTGGATTGGAATGGAAAGGAATAGAGTAGAATGAAATGGAGTGGAATGGGACGGAATGGAGTGACATGGAATGGACTGGAATGGAGTGGAGTGGAATTGAGTGGATTGGAATGGAAAGGAATGGAGTGGAATGGAATGGAATGGAATGGAATGGAATGGAATGGAATGGAATGGAATGGAATGGAATGGAAGTGAGTGGAGTGGAATGCAAAGGAGTGGAAAGGAATGAAATCGAAAGAAGAGAAGTGGAATGCAGTGTAGTGCAATAGAGTGCAGTGGAGTGGACTGGAATGGGATGGAATGGACTAGAATGGAATGGAATGTAGTGGATGGAATGAAATGTAATGGAATGTAATGGAATGGAGTGGAATAAAATGGAGTGGAGTGTAAAGGCATGTAATGTAATGATGTGGAATGGAGAGGAGTGGAGGGGAATGGAGTGGAGTGCAGTGGCATTGAGTGCAGTGAAGTGGAATGGAGTAGACTACAGTTGCATTGAGTGGAGTGGAGTGGAATGGAGTTTAGAGGGGTAGAGTGGTGTGGAGTGGAAAGGAATGGAGTGGAGTGGATTGGAGTGGAGTCTTGCGGAGTGGAAGGCAGTGGTGTGGAATGGAGATATGTGCAATGCAGTTGTGTGGAATGGAATGCAGTGAAATTAAATGGAATGGCATGGAATGAAGTGGAGAGGTTAGAGTGGACTAGAGTGTAGTGCAGTGGAATGGACTGCAGTGGAGTGGAGTGGAAAGAAATGGAGTGGAGTGGAATGGAATGGTATGCAATGGAGAGGAGTGGAAATGAATGGAATGGAATGGAATGGAATGAAATTGAGTGGAGAGGAATTGAGAGGGTTGGAGTGGAGTCTATTGGGGTGGAATTGAATAGAATGGAATTGAGTGTAATGGAGTGAAATGGAGTGAATTGTTGTGGAATGGAATGGAGGGGAGTGGAGTGAAATACAGTGGAGTGGAATGGAATGGAGTGGAATGGAATGGAGTGGATCAGAGTGGAATGTAATGGAATGGAGGGGAGTGGAATGGAATTCAGTGGAATTGAATGGAATAAAATGGAGTGAAGTAGAATGGAGTGGAGTGGAATGGAGTGGAGTGGAGTGGAGTGGAATGGAAAGGAATGGAGGGTAATGGAGTGGAAAGGATTTGAGTGGAATGGAAAGGAGTGGATTGGAACAGAATGGAGTGGAATGGAATGAAGATTAATGAAATAGAGTGGAGTGGAATAAAATGGAATGGAGTGCAATGGAACGGAGTGGAATGGAATGTAGTGGAGTGGATAGGAGTGGACTGGAATGGAATGGAATGGAATGGAGTGGAATGGAATTGAATGGAGTTGTATGGAATGGAAAGGAATGAAATGGAATGCAGTGAAGTGAAGTGGAGTAGAATTGAATGGATTGGCGTGAAGTGGATTGGAATCGAGTAGAGTGAGGTGGAATGGAATGGAGTGGAGAGGGGTGGAATGAAATGGAATGGGGTGGAGTGGAATGGAATGGAGTTTATTGGAATTGAACGTAGTGGAATGGAAAGGAATGGAGTGGTATCGAACGGAGTGGAGAGGAGTAGAGTGGCATGGGACGGAATGAAATGGAGTAGAATGGAATGGAATGGAGTAGAATGGAATGGAGTGGAGTGTAATGGAATGCAGTGGCATGGAATGGATTGGAATGGAGAGGAGTAGAATGGAGTGGATTTGAATGGAGTGAAATGCAGTGGAAAGGAATGTAGTGGAATGGAATTAAATGGAGTGGAATGCAGTGGAATGAAGTGGAGTAGAGTGGAATGGAATGGAGTAGAATCGAATAGTGTGGAGTGGAATGGAATGGAATGGAATGAAGTGGAGTGAAGCGAAATGAAATGGAGTAGAATGGTATGGTGTGTAGTGGAATGGAATGGAATGGAATGAAGTGGAGTTGAGCTTACTGGAATGAAGTAGAATGGAATGGAGTGGAGTGGAAAGGAATGGAGTAGAAAGGAATAGTGTGGAGGGGAATGGAATGGAATGGAATGTAGTAGAGTGCAGCGGAATGAAATGGAGTAGAATGGTATGGTGTGTAGTGGAATGGAATGGAATGGAATGAAGTGGAGTGGAGCTTACTGGAATGAAGTAGAATGGAATGGAGTGGAGCGGAAAGGAATGGAGTAGAAAGGAATAGTGTGGAGGGGAATGGAATGGAATGGTATGAAGTGGAGTGGAGCTTAGTGGAATGAAGTAGAATGGAATGGAGTGGAGTGGAATGGAATGGAATGGAAAGGAATGGAGTGGAATGGAATTGAATGAAGTTGAATGGAATGGATTGGAATGAAAAGGAATACAGTGGAGTGGAGTGGAATGGAATGAAATGGAATGGAATGGAATTAAATGGAATGTAGTGGAGTGGAGTGGAATGGAATGAAGTGGAATGGAATGAAATGTAAGATAGTGTAGTGGAATGGCGTAGAGTGGATTTGAATGGAATGGAGTGGAATGTAATGTAATGGAATGGAGTGGAGTGGAATGGAATTGAGTGGACTGGAGTGGAAGGGACTGGATTGGAATGGAGTGGTATGGAATAGAGTGGAGGGAAATGGAGTGGAGTGGAGTGGAATTTAATGTTGAGTAATGAAATGGATGGGAGTGGATTGGAGTGGAGTGGAGTGGAATGGAGTGGAATGGAGTTTCAGGGACTGGAAAGGAAAGGAATTTAGTGGACTGGAATGGAATGCAATGGCATGGAATGGAATGGAAAGGAAAGGAGAGAAGTTGACTGGAGTGGAGTGGAGTGGAGTGGAATGCAGTGCAGTGGAATTGAATCGAGTGGAGTGGAGTGAAATGGTGTGCCATAGAATACAGGGTTTTGCAATGGAATGGAATTCAATGAACTGGTGTGGAGTGGATTTGAGTGGAGTGGAGTTGAATGGAATTAGTGGAGTGAAATGGAATTAGTGGAGTGGAATGGAATAGAGTGGAGTGGAATGGAGTTTAGAGGAGTAGAGTGGAGTGGATTGGAATGGAATAGAGTGGTGTGGAGTAGAGTGTTGTGGAAAGGAATGGAATAGAGAGGAGTGGAATACAGTGGAATAGAATTAAGTGGAATGAAATGGAGAGGAATGGAGTGGAGTGGAATGGAATGGAGAAGAATGGAACGG
The DNA here is from genome assembly GCF_029281585.2 of Gorilla gorilla gorilla. NCBI lineage: Eukaryota > Metazoa > Chordata > Mammalia > Primates > Hominidae > Gorilla > Gorilla gorilla. Next base: position 44,645,874 of record NC_073248.2, on the reverse strand, counting down.
AATGGAATAGAGTGGAATGGAATTGAACGGAATGGAGTGGAATGGAGTGTAGTGGAATCATATTCAGTGGAGCGGAATGGAATGGAATGGAATGGAGTGGAGTGGAGTGGAGTGGATTTGAATGGAATTGAATGGAATGGAATGGAGTGGAAAGGAATTGAAAAGAACGGAAATGAATGAAATGGAATGGACTGGAGTGGAGTGCAGCGCAATGCAATGGAGGGGAATGGAATGAAATGGAATAGACTGGAGTAGAGTGGAGTGGTATGGAATGGAGTGGAATGGAATGGAAGGGAATGGAATGGAGTGGAACGTAGTGGAGTGGAATGGAGTGGAGTGGAGTGGAATAGAGTGGAGTGCATCTGAGTAGAATCGAATGATGTGGAGTGGAATGTAGTGGAGTGGAATTGAATAGATTGGAGTGGAATGGAATGGACAGGACTGGAATGGAATAGAATGGAATAGAATGGAATTGAATGGAATTGACTGGAGTGGAGTGGAGTGGAATGCAGTGGTGCAGAATGGAATTGAATGTAGTAGAGTGTAATTGCTGGGGGCGTGGAATGGAGTGGAATGAAGACCATTGGGATGGAATGGATTGGAGTGAAATGGCGTGGGAGTGGAATGGAGTGGAGTGGAGAGCAGTGGGATGGATTGGAGTGAAGTGAAATGTAATGGAGTGGAGTGTAGTGGAATGGAGTGGAATGGAGTGGAGTGGAGTTGAATGTGGTGGTGAGTTATGGAGTGGAGCGGAGTGGAGTGGAATGGAATGGAATGGAGTAGAATGGGACGGAGAGGAGTGGAGTTGAGTGGAGTGGAGTGGAGTGGAATGGAGTGAAGTGCAGTCGAGTGGAGTGGTGTGGAATGGAGTGAAATGTAGTGGTAAGGAGAAAAGTGGAATGGAATGAAGTGGAAGGGAATGTAATGGAGTGGCATGGAATGGAATGGAATGGAATGGAATAGAGTGAAGTGGAATCGAGTGGTAAGGAGAAGAGTGGAATGGAATGGAGTGGAAGGGAATGTAATGGAGTGGCATGGAATGGAATGGAATGGAGTGGAGTGGAATAGAATGGAATGGAGTGCAGGGGGAAAGAATGGAGTGGAATGGAATGAAATGGAGTGGCATCGAACAGAATAAAATGCAATTTAGAGAACGGAGAGGAGTGGAATGGAATGGAGGGGAGTAGAGTGAAGTGGAGTGGAAAGGAGTGGGATGGAATGGAGTTGAGTGGAATGGAGTGTAGTGTAGTGGAAACGATTCGTGTGTAATGGAATGAAGAGGACAGGAATGGAATAGAGTGGCGTGGAATGGAATGGAATGGAGAGAAATGGAAAGGAGTGGAGTGGAATGGAGTGAAGTGGAGTGGAATGGAGTGCAGTGGAAGGGAGTTGAGTGGAGTGGGTAGTAATGGTGGGCCGTGGAGAAGAGTGGTGTGGAATGGAATGCAATGGCCTGGAATGGAATGTAGTAGAGTTGTGTGGAGTGGAGTGGAATGCAGTGGATTGGATTGGAATGGAGTGGAGTGGAGTGGAATCCAGTGGAGTTGAGTGGAATGGATTGGAGTGGAGTAGAGTTGTGTGGAATTGAATGGAATGCAGTGTAGTGGAATGGAGTGGAGTGGAGTAGAATGGAGTGGAGTGAAGTAAAATGGAGTAGAATTGAATGGAGAGGAGTGGAGTGGAATGAAGTGGAGTAGAGTGGAATGGAATAGAACAGAGTGGAATGGAATGGAATGGAGTGGAGTGGAATGGAATGGAGTGGATTATAATGGATTGTAGTTGAATGGAGTGGAGTAGAGTAGTTTGGAGTGGAGTGGAGCGGAGTGGAATGGAAGGGAGTGGAATAGAGAGCCGTGAAATGGAATGTAGTGGAGTGGAATGCAATGCAACCGAGTGGCGCGGAATGGAGTGGAGTGAAATGGAGTAGAGTGGAGTAGAATGGAGTGCATTGGAATGGATTGGAACTGAATAGAATGGAATGGAATGGAATGGAATGAAGTTGAATGGAATGGAATGGATTGTAATGGAAGGGAGGGGAGTGGAATAAAACGGAGTGAAGTGGAGTGGAAGGGAATGGTGTGTAATGGAAAGGAGTGGAGTGGAATGGAATGGAGTGGCATGGAATGGAACGGAATTTAGTGGAGTGGAATGGAGTGGAGTTCAATGGAGTGGAGTGGAGAGTAATGGAGTGGAGTGGAATGGAATGGAGTGGAGTGGAAAGGAATAGAGATGAATGTCATGAAAGCGAATGAAGCAGAGTGGAAAGGAGTGGAGTGGAATGGAGTGGAGTGGAGTGGAAAGGAATGGAATGGAATGCAATGGAATGCAGTGGAATGGAATAGAATGGATTGGATTGGAAAGGAATGGAGTGAAATAAAAAGAAGTGAAGCGGAATGGAATGGAATGGAGTGGAATGGAATGGAGTGGAGTTGAGTGGATTAGAATGGTGTGGAATGGAATGCAATGGAATGGAATGGAATGGAAAAAATGGAATGGAATGGATTGGAATGGAGAGGAATGGAATGGAATGGAATGGAATGAAATGGAATGGACTGGAGTGCTGTGGAGTGGAATGGAATGGAGTGGAATGGAATGGAATTGAATGGAACTGAGTGGAGTTTATCGGCGTGGTGTTTACTGGAATGGAGTGGAGAGTAAAGAAACGGAGGGTAGAAGAATGGAGTAGAGTATATTAGAAAGGAGAGGAATTGAATAGAGAGCAGTGGAATGGAATGGAGTGGAGTGGAAAAGAATTGAAAGAAGTGTAGTAGAAAGGAATGGAGTGTATTGAAATGGAATGTAGTGCAATGGAATGGAATGCAGTGGAATGGAATGGAAAGGAGTGTAGTGTAGTAGTTTGGACTGGAGCGGAGTGGAGTATTGTGGAATGGAAGGGATTGGAATAAAGAGCAGTGGAATGGAAAGTAGTGGAGTGGAATGTAATGGAATGGAGTGGAGTGGAATGGACTGCAGCGGAATGGTGTGGAGTGTAGTCAAAAGGAGTGCATTGGAATGGATTGGAAAGAAATGGAGTGGAATGGAATGCAGTGCAATGGAATGGAATAGAATGGAATGGAATGGATTGAAATGGAATGGAATGGAATGGAATGGAGTGGAATGGAATGCAGTGGAATTGAATGGATTGGAATGAAATTGAAAACAGTGGAGTGGAATAAAATCGAGTGAAGTGAAATGGAATGGAGTAGAGTAAAATGGAATGGAGTGGAGTGGAATAGAGTGGAGTGGAATGGAGTGGAGTGGAATCAAATGGAGTGTGTTGGAATGGAGTGGAATGGAATAGAGGCGAATGGAATGGAGTGGAATGGCATGGAGTGTAATGGAATTCAATGGAATGGAATGGAATGAAAAGAAATGGAATGGAGTGGAGTGGAATGGAATGGATTGAAATGGAATTGAGGGGACTGAAAACAGTGGAATTTAGTGGAGTGGAATGTAATGCAGTGGAGTGGAATGAAATGGTGTGGATTGCGATGGAATGCAGTGAAGGGGAATGGAATGGAATGGAATGGAGTGAAATAAAATGGAATGGAGTGGACAGGAGTTGAATGAGGTGGAGTGGAGTGGAATGGAATAGTGTGGACTGAAATGGAATGTGATAGAATGGAATGGAATGGAATGGAATGGAATGGAATGGAATGGAATGGAATGGAATGGAATGGAATGGAATGGAATGGAGTAGAGTGGAGTGGAATGGAATGTAGTGGAATGGAGTGATGTTGAGCGGAATTGAGTGAAGTGGAGTGGAATTGAGTGGAATTGAATGGAATGACATGTAGTTGCATGAAATGGAAAGGTAAGGATTTGAGAAGAATGGAGTGCAATGTAGTGGATTGGAGACTACTGGAGAGGAGTGGAGTGAAATAAAATGGAGTAGAATGGAGTGGAATGGAATGAAATGAAACGGAAGAGAATGCGACAGAAGGGAATGGAGCTTATTTAGGTGGATTGGAGAGGAGTGCATTGGAATGGAAAGGAGAGGATGGGAGTGGAATCGAGTGGAGCGGAGTTGAATAGAGTGCAATGAAGTGGAATGGAATGGAGTGGAGTGGCATTGAATGGAGAGGTATGAAATGGAAAGGAACAGAATGGTAAAAAAACAGAGTTGATTGGAATGGAATGGAGTGGAGTGGAATGGAGTTTAGTGGAGTGGAATGTTGATGAGGGGAATCGAATAGAGTGGAGTGGAATGGAGTGGACAGGAATGAAATTGATTTGAAAGGAATGGATGGAGTGGAGTGGAATCGAGGGGATTTGAATGGAGTGGAATGGAAAGGAGTGGAGTGGAATGCAGTGGGGTGGAGTGGAATGGAATGGAGGGGAATGAAGTGTAAAGGAGAGTAGAGGAATGGAATGCAGCAGAGTAGAATGGAATGGAGTGCAATGGAAAGGAATGGAGTGGGGAAGAGTCGAACGCAGTGGAATGGAAAGGAGAAGAGTAGAAAGGAATGGAGTAGAGTGGAGTAGAGTGGAGTGGAGTGGATTCGAATGGAAGGGAGTGGAGTGGAGCGCAGTGGAATTGAATGTAGTGCAGTAAAATGGAATGGAGATGAGTGGGGTGGAATGGACTAGAATGGAATGGAAGGCTATGGAATGGACTGGAATGGAGGGGAATGGAATGGAAGGGAGTGGAGTGGGGTGGAGTGAAGTGGATTGGAATGGAGTGGAAGGGAACGGAATGGAGTGTAACGGAGTGGAATGGAGTGGAGTGGAGCGGATTTGAAGGGATGGGAGTGGGAAAGAATGGAGTGCAATTTAATGAAATGAAATGGAGTGGAGTGGAATGGAATGAAATATAATGGAATGAAATAGAAAGGAATGGAGTTTAGTTTAGAGAACTGGAAAGGAGTGCAGTGGAATGGAATGGAGGGTATTGGAAAGGAATGGAGTGAAGTGTAGTGGAATGGAGTTAAATGGCACGGAATGGACTGGAGTGGAACGGAATGGAGTAGAGTGGAATGAAATGGAGTGGTATGGAACGGAATGGAATGGAACGGAATGGAATGGAATGGAATGGAATGGAATGGAATGGAATGGAATGGATTGGAGAGGAATGGAATGGAATGGAATGGAATGAAATGGAATGGACTGGAGTGCTGTGGAGTGGAATGGAATGGAGTGGAATGGAATGGAATTGAATGGAACTGAGTGGAGTTTATCGGCGTGGTGTTTACTGGAATGGAGTGGAGAGTAAAGAAACGGAGGGTAGAAGAATGGAGTAGAGTATATTAGAAAGGAGAGGAATTGAATAGAGAGCAGTGGAATGGAATGGAGTGGAGTGGAAAAGAATTGAAAGAAGTGTAGTAGAAAGGAATGGAGTGTATTGAAATGGAATGTAGTGCAATGGAATGGAATGCAGTGGAATGGAATGGAAAGGAGTGTAGTGTAGTAGTTTGGACTGGAGCGGAGTGGAGTATTGTGGAATGGAAGGGATTGGAATAAAGAGCAGTGGAATGGAAAGTAGTGGAGTGGAATGTAATGGAATGGAGTGGAGTGGAATGGACTGCAGCGGAATGGTGTGGAGTGTAGTCAAAAGGAGTGCATTGGAATGGATTGGAAAGAAATGGAGTGGAATGGAATGCAGTGCAATGGAATGGAATAGAATGGAATGGAATGGATTGAAATGGAATGGAATGGAATGGAATGGAGTGGAATGGAATGCAGTGGAATTGAATGGATTGGAATGAAATTGAAAACAGTGGAGTGGAATAAAATCGAGTGAAGTGAAATGGAATGGAGTAGAGTAAAATGGAATGGAGTGGAGTGGAATAGAGTGGAGTGGAATGGAGTGGAGTGGAATCAAATGGAGTGTGTTGGAATGGAGTGGAATGGAATAGAGGCGAATGGAATGGAGTGGAATGGCATGGAGTGTAATGGAATTCAATGGAATGGAATGGAATGAAAAGAAATGGAATGGAGTGGAGTGGAATGGAATGGATTGAAATGGAATTGAGGGGACTGAAAACAGTGGAATTTAGTGGAGTGGAATGTAATGCAGTGGAGTGGAATGAAATGGTGTGGATTGCGATGGAATGCAGTGAAGGGGAATGGAATGGAATGGAATGGAGTGAAATAAAATGGAATGGAGTGGACAGGAGTTGAATGAGGTGGAGTGGAGTGGAATGGAATAGTGTGGACTGAAATGGAATGTGATAGAATGGAATGGAATGGAATGGAATGGAATGGAATGGAATGGAATGGAATGGAATGGAATGGAATGGAGTAGAGTGGAGTGGAATGGAATGTAGTGGAATGGAGTGATGTTGAGCGGAATTGAGTGAAGTGGAGTGGAATTGAGTGGAATTGAATGGAATGACATGTAGTTGCATGAAATGGAAAGGTAAGGATTTGAGAAGAATGGAGTGCAATGTAGTGGATTGGAGACTACTGGAGAGGAGTGGAGTGAAATAAAATGGAGTAGAATGGAGTGGAATGGAATGAAATGAAACGGAAGAGAATGCGACAGAAGGGAATGGAGCTTATTTAGGTGGATTGGAGAGGAGTGCATTGGAATGGAAAGGAGAGGATGGGAGTGGAATCGAGTGGAGCGGAGTTGAATAGAGTGCAATGAAGTGGAATGGAATGGAGTGGAGTGGCATTGAATGGAGAGGTATGAAATGGAAAGGAACAGAATGGTAAAAAAACAGAGTTGATTGGAATGGAATGGAGTGGAGTGGAATGGAGTTTAGTGGAGTGGAATGTTGATGAGGGGAATCGAATAGAGTGGAGTGGAATGGAGTGGACAGGAATGAAATTGATTTGAAAAGAATGGATGGAGTGGAGTGGAATCGAGGGGATTTGAATGGAGTGGAATGGAAAGGAGTGGAGTGGAATGCAGTGGGGTGGAGTGGAATGGAATGGAGGGGAATGAAGTGTAAAGGAGAGTAGAGGAATGGAATGCAGCAGAGTAGAATGGAATGGAGTGCAATGGAAAGGAATGGAGTGGGGAAGAGTCGAACGCAGTGGAATGGAAAGGAGAAGAGTAGAAAGGAATGGAGTAGAGTGGAGTAGAGTGGAGTGGAGTGGATTCGAATGGAAGGGAGTGGAGTGGAGCGCAGTGGAATTGAATGTAGTGCAGTAAAATGGAATGGAGATGAGTGGGGTGGAATGGACTAGAATGGAATGGAAGGCTATGGAATGGACTGGAATGGAGGGGAATGGAATGGAAGGGAGTGGAGTGGGGTGGAGTGAAGTGGATTGGAATGGAGTGGAAGGGAACGGAATGGAGTGTAACGGAGTGGAATGGAGTGGAGTGGAGCGGATTTGAAGGGATGGGAGTGGGAAAGAATGGAGTGCAATTTAATGAAATGAAATGGAGTGGAGTGGAATGGAATGAAATATAATGGAATGAAATAGAAAGGAATGGAGTTTAGTTTAGAGAACTGGAAAGGAGTGCAGTGGAATGGAATGGAGGGTATTGGAAAGGAATGGAGTGAAGTGTAGTGGAATGGAGTTAAATGGCACGGAATGGACTGGAGTGGAACGGAATGGAGTAGAGTGGAATGAAATGGAGTGGTATGGAACGGAATGGAATGGAACGGAATGGAATGGAATGGAATGGAATGGAATGGAATGGAATGGAATGGAATGGAATGGAGTGGTATGGAATGGAATGGAATGAAGTGGAGTGGAATGGAATGGAATGGAGTGGAATGGAATGGAATGGAGTGCAGTGGAATGGAGTGGAGTGGAGTGGAATGGAGTTTATTGGAGTGGAATGGTTAGGAGAGGAATAGAATGGGGTTGAATGGAATGGAATAGACTGGAATGGAAGTGAATGGAGTGGAATGGAGTAGAAAGGAATGGACTGTAAAGGATGTAGTGCAGTGAAGTAGAAAGGAGTGGAATGGAGTGGAGTGGAGTGGAATGGAGTGGAGTGGAATGGAGGGGAGTTCAGTGGAATGGAATGGAGGGGAATGGAGTGTAAAGGACTGTAGTGGAATGGAATGGAGTGGAGTGGAATGGCATAGAGTGGAATGGAATGCATTGGAGTGGAATGGAATGGAGTGGAATGCTGTCGAGTGGCGAGGAATTTAGTTGGGTGGAATGGAGTGGAGCGGATTAGAGTGGTGTGGAATGGAATGGAATAGAGTGGATGGATTCGAGTGGGGTGGAATGGAATGGAATGGAGTGGAGTGTAATGGAGTGGAATGGAGTGGAGTGGTGTGGAATGGAATGGAGTTGAATGGAATGGAAGGGAATGGAGTGGAATGGAAATGAGTGAAATGGAATGGAATACATTGGGGTGGAATAGAAAAGAGTGGAGTGAAACGGAGTGGAGTGCAAAGGAGTGGAGTGGAGTGTAACGCAATGGAGTGGAATGGAATGCAGTGGTGTGGAATGGAGAATTATGGAGACGAAAGGAATGGAATGGAATGGAATTCAATGGAATTCAATGGAATGGAATGGAATCGAGTGGAATGGAATGAAATGGACTGGAATGGAATTGAATGGAATGGAATAAAATGGAGTGCAGTGGGATGGAATGGAGAGAAACAGACTGGAATGGATTTGAGTTGAATGGAGAGGAGAGGTATTCAATTGAATGGAATGGAAAGGAATGGAATGGAATGGAGTGTAGTGGAATGGAATCGAGTGGAGTGTAATAAAATAGAGTGGAATGGAATGGAATGGAATGGAATGCAGCGGAGTGGGGTGGAATAAAATGGAACGGAATGGAAGGAATGGAATCGAATGAAGTAGATTGTTATGGAGTGAATTGTAATGGAGCGGAGTGCAGTAGAATGCTGGGGAATGGAGTAGAATGGAATGTAGGGGAATGGAGTGTAAAGGAGTGGAGTGGAATGGAATGGAGTTTAGGTGAATGGAATGGAGTGGAATATTTTCGTGTGGATTGGAATGGAATAGAGTGGGGTGGAGTGGTGTGGAATGGAATGGAATGCAGTAGAGTGGAACTGAGTGGAATGGAATGGAGTGGAAAGGAGTGGAATGGAATGGAATGGAGGGAAAGAAAATGGAAAGGTGTGCAGTGGAGTGGAATGGAATGAAGTGGATTGGAATGGAACGGAATGGAATCTAGTGGAATACAATGGAATGGAGTGGAATCTGATGGAGTGGAGGGGAAAAAATGGTGCGGAATGGAATGGAATAGAAAGAAGTGGAATGGAATGGCATGGAGTGGAGTGGAGTGGAATGGAATGGAATGGGGTGGAATGGAATGGAATGGGGTGGAATGGAATCGAATGGAAAGGAATGGAACAGAACTGAATGGAAAGGAACGGAGTGGAGTGGAATGAAATGGAGTGGAATTGAATGGAATGGAGTGGAGGGGAGTTGAATGGAGTGGAGTGGAGTGGACCTGAATGGAATGGAATGTAGTGTAGTGGAAAGGAGTGCAGGGTAGTGGAATGAAATGGAATGGAATGGAAATGAGTGTAATGCAATGAAATGGATTGTAATAGAATGGTGTCGAGTGGAACGAAATGGAGTGGAATGGAAAGGAATGGAATTGAGTGGAATTCAATAGAGTGGAGTGGAGTGGGATGTAATTAAATGGAATGGAATGGATTGGCATGGAATGGAGTTGAAAGGAATTGAATGGAATTGAATAGAATGAAATGGAATGTAGTGGATTGGAGGGTAGTGGAATGGAATGTAATGGAATGGAACGGAATTGAATGGAATGCAGTGGAATGGAGTGGACTGGAAAGGAGTGTAGTTGAGTGGAATGGAATTGAATGGAGTGTAGTGAAGTGGAGTGTTGTGGAACGGAGTGGAGTGGAATGGAGTGGAGTGGAAAGGAGTGCAGTGAAATGGAGTTGAATGGAGTGGAATGAAGTGGAGTGGAGTGGAATGGAATGGAGTGGAGTGGATTGTAATAGAGCGGAGTGGAAAAAGAATGGAATGCAATAAAGTGGAAAGGAATGCAATGGCTCAGAGTTGAGGGCAGTGGAGTGGAGTGAAATTGAGTGGAATGAAATGCAATGGAGAGTAATGGAGTGTTAAGTAGTGGTGTGCTGTGAAATGGAATGGAGTAGAGTGGAATGGAATGGACTGGAATGGAAATGAATGGACTGGAATCGAATGGAATGGAGAGGAGTGGAGTGGAGTGGAGTGGAGTGCAGTTGAAAGAGTGAAGTGAAATTGAGACCAGTGGATTGGAAAGGAGTGGATTGGAATTGAATGGAATTGAATGGAATGGAATGCAATGAAATGGAATGGAATGGAATGAAATTGAATGGAATGGAATGGAATGGAGTGGGGTGGAGTGGAGTGGAGTGGTGTGTAGTGGAGTACAACGGAGTGTAGTAGAATGGAATGGTGTGGAATGGAGAGGAATGGAGTGTAATGCAATGGAATGGACTGGAGTGGAGTGGAGTGGAGAGAAGTGGAATGAAATTTAATGGAGTACAACAGAGTGGAATGGAAAGTAATGGAACGCAGTGGAGTGGAGGGTAGTGGAATGGAATAGAGTGGAATGGAATGGAATTGAATGGAGTGGAGTGGAATGGAGTGGAGTGGAAGGAGTGTACATGAGTGGAATGGAATTGAATGGAGTGGAGTGGAGTGGAGTGGTGTGGAATTGAGTGGATTGGAATGGAGTGAAGTGGAAAGGAGTGGGGTGAAATTGAATGGAATGGAGTGGAATGGAGAGGAACGAAGTGGAGTGGAATGGAATGGAGTGAAGTGGAAAAGAATGAATTGGAATGAAGTGGAAAGGAGTGCAATGGCTTGGATTTGATTGGAGTGGAACAGAGTGAAATTGAGTGGTATCGAACGCAATGGAGTGTAATGGCATGGAAAGTAGTGGAGTGCTATGAAATGGAATGGACTACAGAGGATTGGATTGCACTGGAATGGAAAGGACTGGAATAGAAGGGAATGGAGACGAGTGTAGTGGAGTGGAGTGGAGTGGAAAGGAGTGAAGTGGAATTGTGACCAGTGGAATGGAATGGAGTGGAGTGTAAAGGAATGGAATGGAATGGAATGGAATGGAATGGAATGGAATGGAATGGAACGGAATGGAGTGGAGTGGAATGGAATGGAGTGGAGTGGAGTGGAATGGACTTTACTGTAGTGAAATGGAGAGGCTTGGAATCAAATGTAGTGGAATGCAATGGAATAGAGTGGAGTGGAATGGAGTAGAGTGGAGTGGAATGGAATGGAGGAGACTGTAATGGAGTAGAGTGTAATGGAATGAAATGGAGTGGAGTGGAATGGAGTGGAGTGGAATGGATTGGAGTGAAGTAGGATAGAGTAGAGTGGAATGGAGTGGAATGGAATGGAGTGGAATGGAGTGGAGTGGAATGGAGTGGAGTGGAGTGAAATGTAGTGGAGTGGAATGTAGTGGAAAGAAGTGGAGTGGAATGGAATGCAGTGGAAAGGAATGGAATGGAGTGGGGTGGAATGGAGTCGACTGGAATGGAGTGGAATGGAGTAGAATGGAGTGGAATGGAATTGAATGTATTGGAATGGAATGCAATGAAATGGAGTGGAATTGAATGGTTTAGAGTGGAATGGAATGGAGTGGAATGGGATTGAATGTACTGGAATGGAGTGAAATGGAGTGGAAAGGAGTGGTTTGGTATGGAATGATAAGGAGTGGAACAGAATGGAATGGAATGGAATGGAATGGAGTAGAATGGAATGCAATGGATTGGAGTGGAGTGGAATAAAAGGGTGTGGAATGCAATGGAATGAAAAGGAGTGGAATGGAATTGAGTGGAGGGGAATGGAGTGGAATGGTATTGAATGTAATGAAATGAAATAGATTGGAGTGGATTGTAATGGAATGTAGTGGAGTATAATGGAATAGAGTGGAATTGATAGGAATGCAATGCAATGGAGTGGAATGGAATGGAATGGAAAGGACTAGAATGAACTGGAGTGGAATGGAATGGAATTTAGTGCAGAGGAGTTGACTGGAATAGAACGAAAGGAAATGGAACGAAATGGAATGCAATGTCATGGAATGGAATGGAATGGAGGGGAATGGAATGGAGTGGAATGGAGTGGAATAGAATGGAGTGGAGTGGAATAAAATCGAGTGGAGTGGAATGGAATAGAATGGAGTGGAGTGGAATAAAATCGAGTGGAGTGGAATGGAATGGAATGGAATGGAATGGAATGGAATGGAGAGGAATGCAATGAAGTGGAGTGGAGTGGGGAGGATTCAAGTCGGGTGGCATTGTAGGGAGTGGAATGTAAAGGAATGGAGTGGAATGTAGTGGAGAGCAGTGGAATAGAGTGATGTGGAGGCGGATGGAATGGAGTGAAGTGCAAAGGAAAGGAAAGCAATGGAATGGAATGGAGAATAGTGGAGTTCAGTAGAGTGGAGTGGAGCAGCTTGGAGTGACGTGGAATGGAACTGTGTGGAAAGGAGTGGAATGGAGTAGTGTGGAATGGAATGGAGTGTGTTGGAGTGGACTGGAGGGGAAACGAATATAATGGAGTAGAATGGAGTGGAATGGAATGGAATGGAATGGACTCCAGTGAAGTGGAATGGAATAGAATGGAGTGGAATGCAGTGGCATGGAATTTAATGGAATTGAGTGGAGTAGAATGGAGTGGAGTAAAATGGAGTGGAGTCGAGTGGAATAGAGTAGATAGGAATGGAATGGAATGGAGTGGAGTGGAGTGGAGTGGAATGCACCGGTGTGGAATGGAATGGAATGGAAAGGAATAGAATGGATTGGAGTGTATTGGAATGAAAAGGAGTGTAGAGGAATGCAGTGAAGTGGCATGGATTTTAGTGGAGAGGAATGGTGAGGAGGGGAATCGAAGGGAGTGGAATGGAATGGAATGTAGTGGAGTGGAAAGGAATGGCATGGACCAGAATGGAATGGAATTGACTGGAATGGATTAAGTGGAGTGTAATGGAGAGGAGTGGAATGGAATGAACTGGAGTGGAATGGAGGGGTGTGGAATGGAGTGGATTCGAATGGAATGGAATGGAGTGGAGTGGCATGGATTGGAGTGGAGTGGAATGGAAGTAGGTGGAATGCAAATAAAAGGAATGGAGCGGAGTGGAATGGAGTGGAGTGGAATGGAGTCGAGTGGAATGGAATGGAGTAGAATGGAATGGAATAGAGTAGGATGGATTGGAGTGGAATGGAATGGAGTGGAGTGGCATGCAATGGAATGGAGTGGAGAGGACTGGAATGGAGTGGAGAGGAATGGAACGGATTGAAGTGGAACGGAATGGAGTGGAATGTAATGTAATGTAATGTAATGTAATGAAGTGGAGAGGCATAGAATACAGTGGAATGGAATGGAAACGAATGAAGTGAAGTGGTACTCAGTGGAGTGTAACGGAGTGTAGGGAAGTGGAATGGAATGGAATGGAATGGAATGGAATGGAACGGAACGGAACGGAACGGAACGGAACGGAACGGAATGGAATGGAATGGAATGAAAAGGAATGGAATGGAAAGGAGTGGAATGGAATGAAATGGATAGGAATTGAATGGTGTAGAGTGGAATAAAATGGAGTGGAATAGAATGGAGTGTAATGGAATGGAGTGGAGTGGAGTGCAGTGTAGTGAAGTGGAATGGAATGGGATGGAATGGAATGGAATGGAACGGAGTTAAAAGGAATTTGTAGTTGAATGGAAGGGAATGAAATCGCATGCAGTGTAGTGGTATGGATTGGAGTGTAATGGAATGGAATTGAAAGGAATGGAGTGGAAAGGAGTGGAATGCAGTGGAGTTGAATTGAATGGAATGGAATGGAGTGGAGAGAAGTGGATTGGAGTTGAGTGGAATGGAGTGGAATTGAAAGGAGTGAGGTGAAATGGAATTGAATGGAGAGGAATGGAGTGGAAAAGAATGGAATGGAATGGAATGGAATGGAATGGAATTCAATGAAGTGGACTTGAATGGAGTGGAATGGAGTGAAAATAAGTGGAATGGAATGCAATGGAGTGAATGGAGTGGAATGGTGTGAAATGGAATGGAGTAGAGTGGTATGGAATATACTGGAATGGAAAGGAATGGACTGGAATGGAATGGAATGCAACGCAGAAGAGTGGAGTCGACTGGAATAGAGTGACGTGGAATGGAGAGCATTCAATTGGAATGGAGTTTAGAGAAAAAAGGAATGGAATGGAAGGGAAGGGGATTGAATTGACTGGAGTGAAGTGGAGTGGAGGCGAGTGATGTGGACTGGAGTGGAATGGAAAGGTGTGGAATGGAATGGAATGGAGTGGAGTGAAATGGAATGGAGAGGATTGGTGTGGAATGGAATGGAATGGAGTAGAACAGAGAGGAATGGAATGAAATGGAATGGAGTGGAGTGGAATGGAATGGAATTGAATGGAAATGAGTGTAATGGAGTGGAGTGATGGAGTTGATTGGATTCGAATATAATTGAGGGGAATCGATTGGAATAGAGTGGAGTGGAGTGGAATGGAATGGATTGGAGTGGAATAGAATGAAGTGCAGTGGAATGGAATGGAGTTGAGTAGAATGGAGTGGAGTGAAGTCAACTGTAGTGGAATGGAATAGAATGTAATGCTATGGAATGGAATGGAATGGAATGGAATAGAGGGGAAATGAATGGAGTAGAATGGAGTGAATGCAATGGAATACAGTGGATAAAAATGCAGTGGAGTGGAACAGAAAGCAATGGAGTGGAGTAGAGTAGAGTGGAATCGATTGGAATGGATTGGAATGGAATGGAATGAAGTGTAATTGAGTGGAACGGAGTGCAGTAGATTGTAATGGAATGGACTTGAGTGAAGTGGAGTGGATTGGAATGGAGTGGAATGGCATGGACTGGAGTGGAATTTACTGGAGTAGAGTGTCATGGAAGGTAATGAAGTGTTATGGATTGAAATGGAATAGAATGGAGTGGAATGGAATGGAATGGAATATGGTGGAGTGGAATGGAGTGGAGAGGAATGGAGTTTAGTGGAGTGGAATGTAGAGGAATGGAATCAACTGTAGTGGAATGGAAAGAAATAGAGTGAAGTCTAATGCAATAGAGTGGTGTTAAATGGAATTGAATTGATTGAAATGGAATGTAGTGGAATGGCATGAAATAAAGTGGATTGGAATGGAGTGGATTGGACTGGAGTGGAGTGGAATGGATTGGAGTGGAGTGGAGTGAAAAGGAATGGAGTGGCATGTAGCAGAAAGGAGCGTAGTGGAATTGTGTGGAGCGGAATGTAATGGAATGCAGTGAAAAGGAATGTAATGGAATGGAGTGGAGTGGATAGGAGTCGAGTGGAATCGATTGGAGTGGAGTAGGATGAAGTGGAATGGAATGGAATGTATTGGAATGGAATGGAATGGAGTGGAAAGACGTGTAAAGAGTGGAATGGAATGGAACGGAATGGAGGTGAATGAATGGAATGGGATGGAGTGTACTATAAAAGGGTGGAGTGGAATGGAATGGAATGGAATGGAATGGAGTCGAATGGAGTGGAGTGGAGGGGAATGGAGTGGAATGGTGTCGAATAGAATGTAATGGAATGGAACGGAGTGGATTGGAGTAGAGTGTAATGGAGTAGAGTGGAGAGGAATAGAATGGATTGGAATCAATAAGAATGCAATGGAATAGCGTGGAATGGAAATGAATGGAATGGAATGGAATGGAATGGAATGAACTGGAGTGGAAAGGAATGGAATGGAATGGAATGCATTGGAATGGAATGAAATGGAAGGGAATTTAGTGGATTGGAGAGAACTGGGATGGAATGGAATGGAATGGAGTGAAATGGAATGGAATGAAATGAAATAGAATGGAATGGAATCGAATCAAATCGAATGGAATTCCATGGAATTCCATGGAATGGAATGGAATGGAATGGAATGGAATGGAATGGAATGGAATGGAATGGAATGGAAAGGGGGAATTGAATGGAATGTATTTGAGTGTAATGGAATGTAGTGGAGTGGAATAAAATGGAGTGGAGTGGAGTAGAATGTAATGGAGCAATATAGAAAGAAGTGGAGTGGAGTGGGGTGGATTCAAGTCTGTTGGAGTGGAATGAAGTGGAATGGAACGGAATGGAGTGGAGTGATGTAGAGTGGTGTGGAGTGGGTGGAATGGAGTGTAGTGGAATGGAATAGGATGGAATTGGATGGAGAGGAATATAGTGGAGTGAAGTGGAGTGGTGTGAAATGGCATGGAGTGGAATGGAGTAGAATGGAGTGGAATGGAGTGAAAATGAATGGAGTTTAGCGGGTTGGAATGGAATAGAATGGAGTGGAATAGAGTGGCAAGGAAAGGAATGGAATGGAGAGGAATGGAGTGGAAGGGAATGGAATGGAGAGAAATGGAATGGAGAGGAGTTGACTGGAATGGAGTGCAGTGGAGTGGAATACAATGGAAAGAATTGGATCGGAATGGAATGGAATGCAATGGAATGGCATGGAGTGGAGTGGAGTCGAATGGAATGGAACAGAATGGAGTGGAAATGAATGGAATGGAGTGGAATGGAATGGAATTGACTGGAGTGGAATGGAATAGAATAGAGTGGAATGGAACGGAATGGAGTGGAATGGAATGGAATGGAATGGAAAGGAATGGAGTGGAATGGAATGGAGTGCAGTGGAATGGAATGGAATGGCATGGATTGGAGTTTAATGTAATGGAACGGGATGGAGTGGAATGGAATGGAGTGAAGTAGAATAAAATGGAGTGCAGTGGAATTGAAAGGAATGGAGTGGAATGGAGTGGGATGGAGGGGAATAAAGTGGAATGGAATGGAATGGAGTGGAATGGAGTGGTGTGGAGTGGAATGCATGGAGTGGAGTGGAGCAGAATTGAGTGGAGTGGAATGGAATAAGGTGGAGTGGTTTGGAGTGGAATGGCATGGAATGTAGTCAAATGGACTGGAGTGGAATTGAATTGAGTGGAGTAAAATGGAATGAAGTGAAATACAATGGAATTTATTGGAATGGAGTGGAATGGAATGGAACGAAGTGAAGTGGATTGGAATGGAGAAGAATGGAATGGAATGGAGAGGTATGGCATGGAATGCAATGGAATGGAATGGAATAAAATGGAATAGAACAGAATGGAGTGGAATGGACTGGAGTGCAGTGGAATGAAATGGAATGGAGGGGAATGGAGAGGAATGGAATGGATTTGGAGTGGAATGTAAAGTAATGGGTTCTAGTGGAATTGAATGGAGTGGATTGTAATAAAATGCAGTGCAGCGGAATGGAATGGAATGGAGTGGAATAGAGTGGAGTGGTATGGAATGCAGTGAGGTGGAGCACAGTGGAATGGAGTGGAGTGGATTGGAGTGGAGTGGAATAGAAGGGATTGGAGTGGAATGTAATGGAATGGGATGGATTGGAATTGAATGGACTGGAGTGGAATAACATGGAGTGCAGTGGAATGAAATGGAATTAAGTGCAACGGAGTGGAGTAGATTGGAATCCAGTAGAGTGGAGTGGAGTGGAAAGGAGTGGAGTCGTGTTTAATAGAGGGAAGTGGAAGTAAGTGGAGTGGAATGAAGTGGAAAGTAATTGGGTGGAGTGGTATGGAGTGGAATGGAATGGAATGAAGTGGAAAGGAGTGAAGTGGGATTGAATTGAATGGAGTGGAAGTGAAAGGAATGGACTAGATTCGAATGGAATGGAATAGAAAGGAATGGAGTAGAGTGGAATTGAATGGAAAGGAGAAGAGAGGAACTTAACCAAGTGGAGTGTAATGGAATGCAATGGAGTGGAAAGGAGTGGAGTGGAGTGGAATGTAATGGGGGGAAGGGAATGGAGTGGAATGAAATGGGGTGGAATATAGTGTACTGGAGTGGAATAAATTGGATTTCAGTGGAATGGAACGGAATGGAGTGTAATGGAACGGAATGGAGGGGAAAGGAATGAAATGAAATAGAATGCAATGGAATTTAAGTGTGGAAAGGAATGGAATGGAATGGAATGGAATGGAGTGGAGTGGAATGGAATGGAATGGAATGGAATGGAATGGAATGGAATGGAATGGAGTGGAATGGAGCGGAGTGGAGTGTAATGCGGTGGAGTGGAGTGGAACGGAGTGGAGTGAAATGGATTGGAGTGGAGTTAAGGCTAATGGAATGGCGTGCAATGGCGAGCAACGGAATGGAATGAAGTGGAGTGGAATGTAATGCAGTAGAAATGAACGGAATGGAATGAATCAGAATGAAATGGAGTGGACTGGAATGCAGAGGAGAGGAGTGGAATGGAATGGAATGGAATGGAATAGAATTGATTGGAGTTGAATGAAGTGTAGTTTAGTGGAATGAAATGGAATGGAATGGAGTGGAGAGGAATGCAATGGAATGGCATGGAACGAAATAGAAAGAATGGAATGGAATGGAATACAATTGAATGGCATGGAATGGAGTGGAGTAGAGTGTAATGGATTGGAGGATGTTGGAATGGAGTTCAGTGGAGTGGAATGGAGTGGAGTGGAGTGGAATAGAGAGGAATGGAATGGAGTGGAGTTGTATGGAGTGGAATTGAGAGGAACGGAGTGGAGTGGAATTGAATGGACTGGAGTGGAATGGAATGGAGTGGTCTGGAATGGAATAGATTGCCATGTAATGTAATGGAATGGAACGGAATCAAGTGGAGTCGAGTGGAGTCGAATGCAGCGGAATGGAATGGGGTGGAGTGGAATGTCGGAGAGTGGAATGGAGTCAAGTGGAGAGGAATGGAATGGAATGCAATGGAGTGGAAAGGAATGGAATGGAATGGAAAAAATGGAGTGGAATGGAATGGTGTGGAATGGAATGGAATGGAAAAAAATAGAGTGGAATGGAATGGTATGGAGTACAGTGGAATGGAACGGAGTGGAGTGGAATGGAATGGAATGAAGTGGACTGAAATGATATGGATTGGAGTGGTGTGGAGTGGAATGGAATGGAATGGATTGGAATGGATTGGAATGGAATGGAGAGCAGTGGAGAGGAGTGGAGTGCAGTGGAGTGGAATGGAACTTAATGGAAAGGAATGGAATGGAATGGAGAGGAGTGCAGTGGAGTGGAGTTCAGTGGAGTGGAGCGGAATGGAATGCAAAGGAATGGAATGGATTGGAATAGAATGGAGAGGAGTGGAGAGGAGTGGAGTGCAGTGGAGTGGAATGAAACTTAATGGAAAGGAATGGAATGAAATGGAAAGGAGTGCAGTGGAGTGGAATGGAGCTCAGTGGAGTGGAGTGCAATGGAATTCAATGGAATGTAATGGAATGGATTGGAAAGGAATGGAAAGTAGCGGAATGGAGTGGAATTGAGTGGAATTGAGTGGAGTTGAATGGAATGGATTGGAGTGGAATGGAGTGGAGTGGAGTGGAATGGAATAGAATGGAGAGGAATGGAGTGGAGTGAAATAGAGTGGAATGTAATGGAGTGGAATATAATGTTGTGGAATGAAACAAATTGGATTTCAGTGGAATGGAATGGAATGGAGTGTAATGGAATGGAATGGAGGGGAATGGAATTAAATGAAATGGAAAAGAATGGAATTGAAGTGTGGAAAGGAATGGAATGCAATGGAGTGGAATGGAACGGAGTGGAATGGAATAAAATGTAGTGCAATGGAATGGAACGGAATGGAGTGGAATGGAGTGGAGTGAAGTGGAATGCAGTGGAGTGGAGTGGAGTGGAATGGAGTACAGTGGAATGGACTGGAGTGGAGTTGAGGGTAATGGAATGGAGTGCAATGGCGAGCAGTGGAATGGAATGAAGTGGAGTGGAATGTAATGCAGTAGAAATGAATGGAATGGAATGAATCAGAATGAAATGGAGTGGACTGGAATGCAGTGGAGAGGAGTGGAATGGAATGGATTGGAATGGAATGGAATGGAATGGAATGGAATGGAATTGATTGGAGTGGAATGGAGTGTAGTGTAGTGGAATGAAGTGGAATGGAATGTAGTGGAGAGGAATGCAGTGGAATGGCGTGGAAAGAAACAGAAAGGAATGGAATGGAACAGAACTCAATGGAATGGAATGGAGTGGAGTGCAATAGATTGGAGAAGGGTGGAATGGAGTTTAGTGGAGTGGAATGGAGTAGAGTGGAATATAGAGGAATGGAATGGGGTGGAGTTGTATGGATGGAAATTGAGTGGAATTGAGTGGAGTGGAATTGAATGGACTGGAGTGGAATGGAATAGAGTGGAAGGGAATGGAATAGATTGCAATGGAATGGAATGGAATGGAATGGAATGGAATGGAATGGAATGGAATGGAATGGAATCAAGTGGAGTCGAGTGGAGTGGAATGCAGTGGAATGGAAAGGAATGGAATGGTGTGGAGTGGAAAGGCAGGGAGTGGAATGGAGTCAAGTAGAGAGGAATATAATTGAATGGAATGGAATGGAATAGAATGGAATTGAATGGTTTGAAAACGAATGCAATACAATGGAATTCAACATAATGGAGTGGAATGGAATGGAATGGAATGGAATGGAATTTAAAGGAGTGCAATGGAGTAGAGTTTAATGGAATGGGGTAGCATGGAATGGAATGGAATGGAGTAGATTGGAATGTAATGGATTAGAGTGGAGTGGAGTGGAATGGAATAGATTGGAGTTAAATGGAATGGAGTGGAATGGAATGGAGCGGAGTTGAGTGGGGTGGAGTGCAGTGGAGTGAAATGCAATGGAATGGAATGAAATGGAGTGTAGTGGAGTGCAGTGGAGTGGAGAGGATAGGAATGGAAAGGATTGGAATGGAATGGTATGGAAAGGAATGGATAGGAATGGAACGGAGTGGAATGGAGTGGCACAGAGTGGAAATGAGTGGAGTGGAATGTAATGGAGTAGAGTGGAATGGAGTGGAGTGGAGTGGAATGGAATGGAGTTGAGTTGAGTTGAGTGGAATGGAATGGAATTAAGAGGAATGGAGTGGAATGGAATGGAGTGGAATGTAATGTAGTGGAGTGGAGTGGAATACATTGGAGTGCAGTGGAATGGAAAGGAATGGAGTGGGATGGAATGGAATAGAGTGGAATGGAGTTGAATGGAATGGAGTGCAGTGGAATGGAATAGAATGGAGTGGAGTGGCATGGAAAGGAATGGAATGGAGTGGAATGGGGAGTAATGGAATGGACTGGAGTGGAAAGGAATGGAATGGGATGGAGTGGAATGCAATGGAGAGGAGTGTAATAAAATGGAGTGCCGTGGAATAAAATGGAATGGAGTGGAATGGAGTGGAGTGAAGTGGAAAGCAGTGGAGTGGAGTGGATTGGAATGGAATAGTGTCGAGTGGTACGGAGTGGAATTGTATGGAATGGAGTGAAATGGAGTCAATTGGAAATGAATGGAGTGGAGTGGAATGGATTGCAATGGAATAGAATGGAATGGAATGGAATGGAGTGGAATGGAATGGAATGGAATGGAATGGAATGGAATGGATTGGAATGGAATGGAGTGGAAGGGAGTGGAGTGGAAAGAAGTGGAATGGAATGGAGTGGAGTGGAGTGGAGTGGAGTGGAATGACGGGGAGTGGAACAGAGTGCAGTGGAGAGGAATGGAATGGAATGGAAATTAATGGAATGTAATTGTGTGGAATGGAGTGAAGTGGAATAGAGTGGGCTGCAGTGGGTAGGAAAGTTATGGAATGGAATGGAATGCAGAGAATTGGAGTGTAATGGCGAGAAGGGGAGTGGAGTGGAATGGAATGGATTGAAGTGGAAAGGAATGGAATGGTGTGGAGGGGAGTGGAATGCAATGGAATGGAATGGAGTGGAGTGGAGTTGAATGGAATGGAATGGAGTGGAAAGGAGAGGAATGGAATGGAAAGGAGTGTAGTGGATTGGAATGGAATGGAATGGAATAGATAGGAATGGAATAGAGAGAGTGAAATTGAATGGAGTGGAATACAGTGGAATTGAGTGGAGTCAATTGGATTACAGTGGAGTAGAATGGAATGGAGTGGAATGGAATGAAATGGAATAGAATGGAACAGAGTAGAATGGATTGGAGTGGAATATAGGAGAGGAGAATTGACTGGAATGGAATGGAATGGAATGGAAAAGAATGAAATGGAATGGAAAGGAATAGACTGGATTGGAGTGGAATGGAATGGGATGGAATGGATTGGAATGGAATGCAGGGGAGTGGAATGGAATGGATTGCAGTGGAATGGAATGTAACGGATTGGAGTGGTTTGGAGTGGAACGGAATGGAGTGGAATCGAGAGGAATGGAGTAGAATCGAGTGTAATGGTGGGAAATGGATTGGAGTGGACAGGAATGGAATGGAGCGGAGTGCAATGGAATAGAATGGAGCGGAATGGAATGGAATGAATTGGAGTCGAGTGAAGGGGAAATGACTGGAGTTTAGTGGCGTTGAGTGGAATTGAATGAAGTATAATGGCAGGACAATGGATTGCAATGAAGTGCAGTGGAATGTAATGTACTAGAATGGAATGGAATGGAATAGAATGGAATACAGTGGAATGGAATGGAATGGTATGGAATGGAATGGAAAGAACGTAATGCTATGGAGTTGAATGGAATGGAATTGAATGGAAAGGGATGAAAGGGAATGGAATGGAGAGAATGGACTGGAGTGGAATGGAGTGGAATCCAGTGGAAAGAATTAGTGTGGAATGGAATGCAGTGTAATGGAGTGCAAAGGAGTGGAGTGGACTGGAATGGAGTGGAGTGGAATGAAAAGGGGAATAGTGGAGTGTAGTGGAGTAGAGTGGAATGGAATGGAATGGAGTGGAGTGGAGCGGAGTGGAGTGGATTGGAATGGAACAGACTGGAGTGGAATGGAGTGGAGTGCAGTGGTAGGTAGTGGAGTGGAGAGGTATAGAGTCTAATTGAATGGAGAGGAGTTGCATGGAGTGGAATGGCATGGAAGGCAGTTGAATTGAGTGGATTGGAATTGAATGGACTGGAGTGGAATGGAATGGAGTGGACTGGAATGGAATAAAATGCAATGGAATGGAGTGGAATGGAGGGGAGTCGAGTAGAGTGGAATGCAGTGTAATGGAATGGAATGGAATGGAGTGGAATGGGATGGAATGGAGGACAGTGGAATGGAATGGAGTGGAATGGAACGGAATGGAAAGGAAATGATTGGAGTGGTGTGGAGTGGAGTGGGGTGTCATGGCGTGGAATGGAATGGAATTGATTGGAATGGAATGCAGAGGAGTGAAGTGGAGTAGAGTGCAGAGGAGTGGAATGCTACGGAATGGAATGGAATCTAATGAAACCTAATGTAGTGGAGTGGTAAGGAATGGAAATGAATGGAGTCGAACGGAATGGAATGGAGTGGAATGGAGTGGAGTGGAATGGAGTGGAGTGGACTAGAATGGAATGGAAAGTAATATTATGCAATTGAATGGAAAGCAATGGAATCGAGGGGAGCGGAGTGGATTGGAATGTGATGAAACGGAAAGGAAAGGAATGGAGTGGAATGGAGTGGAATGAGGTGGAATTGAGTGGAACGGAATGGAATGGAGAGGAGTGGAAGGTAGTGGAGTGGAGTGGAATGGAATGCTATGGAGTGGAATGGAATGAAATGGAGTGGAATTTAATGTAGTGAAGTGGAATAAATTGGAGTGCAGTGTAATGGAACGGCGTGGAATGGAATGGAATGGAATGGAATGGAATGGAATGGAATGGAATGGAATGGAATGGAATGGAATGGAATGGAATGGAAAGGAATGGAAGAGTGGAATGAAATGGAATGGAATGGACTGGACTGGATTGGAATGGAATGGAATGGAATTGAATGAAATGAAAAGGAGTGGAACGCAATTGAATGGAATGGAAAGGAATGGAACAGAGTGGAATGGAGTGGAATTGAGTGGAGTGGAATGGAATGGGTTGGTATGAAATGAAATTGATTAGAGTGGAATGGAGTGGAGTGGAGTGGAAGAGAATGGAAAGGAGAGGAATAGAGGGTAATGGAATGGAGTGGAATGTAATGTAATGGAGTTGAGTGGAATAAATTGGAGTGCAGTGGAATGAAATGCAAGGCAGTGGAATGGAACGGAACGGAATGGAATGGAATGGAATGGAGGTGAGTGGAATGGAGTGCAGTGGAATGGAATGGAATGGATTGGAATGGAGTGGAATGGAATCGATTGGTGTGGAATGTATTGGAATGGTATGGAGAGGAATGGAATGTAGTGGAGTGGAATAAAATGGAGTGCACAGGAATGGAATGGAATGGATTGAAATGGAGTTTAGTGGAATGGAATATGGTGGAGATTTATGGAGTGGAAAGGCATTGAATGGAATAGAATGGAGTGGAGTGGAATGGAATGGAGTGGACTATAATGGAATGGAATGGAATGGAGTGGAGTGGAATGGAGTGGTGTGGAATGAAGTGTATTGGAATGGAATGGAGTGGAGTGGATTGGCGGGGAATGGAATGGAGTTGAATGGAGAGGAATGGAATAGAATGGAAAGGAATGGAATTGAACTCTATGGAATGGAGTGGAGTGGGGTGCAGTGGAGTGGAGTGGAATGGAATTGTATGAAATGCAATGGAATGGAGTGAAATGGAGTGTTGGAGTGCAGTGTAGTGGAATGGAATGTATTGAAGTGGAATGGAATGGAGTAGAGAAGCATAGAGTGGAATGGAGTATAACTGAATTGATTGGAAAGGAGAGGAGTGGAATCGAAACGCGTGAAATGGAGTGGACTGGAGTGGAATGGAAAGGAATGGAAAGGAATGGAGTGGAGTGGAGTGGAATGGAATGGAGTGGATTAAAGTGAAATTGAGTGCAGTGAAGGGGAACGGAGTGGAGTAGATTTGAATGGAGTGGAATGGAATGGAATAGAAAGGAGTGCAGTGGAATGGACTGGAGTGGAATGGAGGTGAGTGGAACGGTGTTCAATGGAATGGGATGTAATAGAATTGAATGGAATGGAATAGGATGGAATGGAACGGAGAGGAATGGAATGGGATGGAATGGACTGGAATAGAATACAGAGGAGTGGAATGGAATGGAGTGCAGTGGAATGGAATGGAATGGAATGAAATGGATTGGAGTGGGGTGGAGTGGAGTGGAAGGGAATGGACTGGAATGGAATGCAATGGAGTAGAATGGATTGTAATGGTGTGGAATGGAGTGGATTGTAACGGAATGGAGAGGACCGAAATGGAATGGAAAAAAATGGAGTGTAATTGAATGGAAGGGAAAGGAGGGAAGTTGAACGTAGTGGAGTTGACTGGAGTAGAGTGGAGTGGAATTGAATGGAATGGAGTGGAAAGGAATGGAATGCAATGGAGTGGAATGAAATGGAATTTACTAGACTGGAATGGAATGGACTGTAGTGTAATGAAATGGACTGTAGTGTAATGGAATGGAATGGAGTGGAGTGGAATGGAATGGAGTGGATTTTAACGGAGTGGAATGGAGTGGATAGGAGCTGACTGGAGTGGAATGGAGTGGAGTGGAAGGGAGTGAAGTGGATAGCAATGCAGTGGAGTGGAATGGAATGGTGTGGAGTTGCGTAGAATGGAATGGAGTGGATTGGAATGGAATGGAGTGCAATGGAATGGAGTAGAGTGGAATGGAGTGCAATGGAATGGATGGAGAGGATTAGAGTTGAGTGGAAGCAAGTGGAATTGAATGGAGTAGAAGGGAATGGATAGGAATGGATTGGAATAGAAAGGAAAGGAGTGAATTGCAACGGAGTGGAGTGGAATGGAATGGAGCGGAATGTAATTGAATGAAATGGAATGGAATGAAATGAAATGGAGTGGAATAGATTGGAATACAATGGAGTGGAGAGGAATGGAATGGGATGGAGTGGAATGGAGTGCGGTGGAGTTGAGCCAAATGGAGTGGAATGGAATGGAGTGGATTGGAATGGAATGGTGTGGAGTGGAATGTCCTGGAATGGAATGGAGTGGAGTGGACTGAATTGCAATGGAGCGGAATGCAGTGGAAAGGTGTGGAGGGGAATGGAAAGAAGTGGAGTGGAATGGAATGGATTGGAAAGAAATGGAATGGAATGGAATGAAGTGGAGTGGAGTGGAGGTGTGTGGAGTGGAATGAAATGGAATGGAATAAAGAGCAAAGGAATGGAAAGGAATCGTGTGGAGTAGAATGCACTGGAGTGGAATGGAGTGTAGTGGAGTAGAATATAGTGGAGTGGAATGGAGTGGTGTGAAATGGAATGGAGTGGAGAGGAATGGAGTGGAGTGAAATGGATTGGAATGGAGTGCAATTGAATTGAATGGAATGGAATGGAGTGAATTGAAATGGAATGAAATGGAATGTAGTGGAGTGCAATGGAATGGAGTGTAGTGGAATGTAATTCAGTGGAGTGGAGTGTAGTTGAGTGGAGCGTAATGGAGTGGAATGCAATGGATTGGAATGCAGTTGAATGATATGTAGTGGAAAAGCATGGAATGGAATGGAATGGAGTAGATTAGAATGGAATGAAATTTAGTGGAGTGGAGTGGAATGGAATGGAGTGGTGTTGAATGGATTGGAGTTGAGTGTAGTTTAGCGGAATGGAGTGGAGTGGAATGCAATGGAATGGAATGGAATGGACTGGAATGAAATGAAGAGAAATGGAGTGGAGTGGAGTGGAATGGAGAGGAGTGGAATGGAATGGAGTGGAATCGAATGGAATGTATTTGAGTGAATTGGAGTGGAGTGGACTGGAATGGAATGGAGCGGAATGGAAAGGAAGAGAGTGAAGTGGAATGGGGTTGAGCGGTTTGGAATGAAATGGAAGTGAGTGCAATGGAATGGAGTGGTGTGGAATGGTATGCAGTGGAGTCGTGTTGAATGGAGTGGAGTTGAATGGAGCGGAGTGGAGTTGAATGAAGTGTAATGGAATGGAGTGGAATGAAATGGAATGGAATGGAGTGTATTGGAAAGGAGTGGAGTGGAGTGGAATGCAGTGTAGAGGAATGGAATGGAATGGGCTGGATTGAGTGGAATGGAGTGGAGAGGAGTAGAATGATTGTAGTGAAGTGGAATGGAATTTAAGGGAATGGCGTGGAAAGGAAAGGAATGGAAAAGAATGGAATAAAATAGAAAGAACTGTAGTGCAGTGGAGTGGAGTGGCTTGGAGTGGAATGGAATGGAGTGCACTGGATGGGAGTGGAATGGAATAGAGTGGAAAGGAATTGAATGTATTGTAGTGGAGTGGAATGGAGGGGAGAGAATAAGAGTGCATTGGAGTGGATAGGCATGGAGTGGAATCGAGTGGAGTGGAGTGGAATGGTGTGGGGTGGAGTGGAGTGTTGTGAATTGGAATGGAATGGAGTTGAGCAGAGTGGAGTGGAATGCAGTGGGGTGGAATGGAATAGGCTGGAATACTATTGCATCAAGTGGAGTGGAGAGGAGTTGAGAGGAATGGAAGGGAGGGTAATGGAATGGAGTGAAATGGAGAGGAATGGAATGGAATTGAATTGCCTGGAGTTGAATGGAATTGAGTGGAGTGGAGGCGAATGGAGTGGAGTGGAGTGGAATGGAGTGGAACTGAATGGAATGGAATGAGGTGGAATTGAATGGAATGGAGTGGAATGGAATGGAGTGGAATGGAATGGAGTGGAATGGAATGGAGTGGAATGAAATGGAATGGAGTGTAACAGAGTATATTTTTGCGGAATGGAGTGGAGCTTAGAGGAATAGAGTGGAAATGAAAGGAGTGGAGTGGTATAGATTTGAATGGCATGAAACAAAGTCGAATGGATTGTAGTGGAAATGAATGGAATGGAGTGGAATGGAATTGAGTGCACTGGAATGTAATGTAATAGATAGTAGTTGAATGGCCGGGAGTGGAATGTAGTCGAGTGGAGAGGCATGGAATTGAAAGTAATGGAAAGACATGGCATGGAAAAGAGTGGAATGGAATAGAGTGGAGTGCAGTGGAATGGAACTGAGTTGATTGGAATAGAATGGTGTGAAGTGCAATGGAGTGTAATGGAGTGGAGTGGAGTGAAAAGGAATGCACTGGAATGGAAGGGAGAGGAGTGGAGTGGAGTGGAAATGAGTGGAATGGAAATGAATGGAATGGAATCAAGTTCAGTGGAGTGGAGTGGAATGGGATGGAATGGAAAGGAATGGAATGGAATGGAAAGGAATGGAATGGAATGGAATGGAGTGGAATGGAATGGAGTGGAGTGGAATGGAGTGGAGTGGAGTAGAATGGAATGGAAAGGAGTGGAATGGAATGGAGTGGGGCGGAGAGGATTGGGAAGGATTGAAGGGGAATGGTATGGAATGGAGTGGAGTGGAATGGAATGGAGTGGAATATAGTAGAATTGAGAGGAGTGGAATGGAATTGACTGGAGGGAATGGAATGGATTGGAATGGAAAGGAACGGCATGGAGCAGAGTGAAATGGAATTTAAAGGAATGGAAAGGAATGGAACAGAATTAATTGGAATGGAGTGGAATGGACTGGAATGGAGTGGAATGGAATGGGATGAAATGGATTGGAATGGAATGGTGTGGAGTGGAATGGAATGGAATGGAATGCAATGGAATGGAATACAATATTGTGGAATGGAAACGAATGGAATGGAATGGAATGAAGTGCAATGGAAAGGAATGGAATGGATTGGATTGGAATGGAATTAAATAGAGTGGAATGGATTGGAGTGGATTGGAGTGAAGTGGAATGGAATGGAGTAGAATGGAATGGAATGGAATGGAATTTAATCAAGTGTAGTGGAAAGGCATGGAGTGGACTGGAATGGACTGGAGTGTAATGGAGTGGGATGGAATTGAGTTAAGTAGAGAGGAATGTAGTGGAGTGGAGTAGATGAAATGGAATTGAGTAGAATGCCATGGAATGGAATGGAGTGGAACAGAATGGAATGGAGTGGAGTTGAAGGAGTGGAGTGGAGTGCAGTTCAGTGGAGTGGAGTGGAGTGGAAAGGAATGGAATGGAGTGGAGGGGAGTAAAGTGGAGTGGAGGGGAATGGAGTAGAGTGGAATTGAGAGGAGTGGAGTGGAAGGGACAACAGGGTAACGGAATGGAACGGAGTGGAATGGATTGGAGAGTAGTAGAATGGGATAGAATGGAGTGGAGAGGAAGGGACTGGAGTGTACTGGAATGGAATTGAGTTGAATGGAGTGGAGAGGGGCAGAATGGGATAGAATGGAGTGGAAGAGAATGGAATGCAATGGAGTGGATTAGAGTGGAAAGGAATGGAGTGAAGAGGAACGTAATGGATTTGGATGGAGAGGAGTGGAATGGAATGGAGTGTATTAGAACGGAATGGAGTGGAGTGGAATGGAGTGGAATGGAATGGAAGTGAACGGAAAGGAATGAAATGGAATGGAGTTGAATGGAATAAGGTGGAATGGAGTGAACTAGAAAGGAGTGTAGTGAAATGGAATGGAATGGAGTGGAATGGATTGGGATGGAACCGAGTAAAGTGGAGTGGAATGGAATGGAATGGAATGGAATGGAATGGAATGGAATGGAATGGAATGGAATGGAATGGAATGGAATGAAATTGAATGGAATGGAATGGAGTGGAATGGAACAGACTGGAAAGGAACAGAACGGAATGGATTGGAATGGAATGGAGAGGAGTGAAATGGAATGGAGTGGAGTGAAATGGAGAGGAATGAAATGGATTGGAGTGGACTGGAATGGAGTGGAGATGAATGGACTGAAGTGAAATGGAATAGAAAGGGATGGAGTGGAGTGGAATGGAATGGAATCCAAAGGAATGGAATGCAATGGAGTGGAGTGGAGTGGAATTGAACGGAATGGAATGGAAAGGAGTGGAGTGGAATAGAATGGAATGGAGTGGAATTGAATGGAATGGAGTGGAGTGGAGTACAGTGGAGTGGAAAGGAGTGGAGTAGAGTGAAATGGAATGGACTGGATTGGAATGGAGTGGAATGGAATGGAATGGAATGGAATCGTAGGGAATGGAGTGGAATGGAATGGAATGGATTGGGGTGGAATGGAGTGGAAGGGAAGGGAATGGAAAGTAGTGGAGTGGAGACGAGGGGAGTGGAGAGGAGTGGAGTGCTGTAATATAGAATTGATGGCAGTGTTGTTGAGTGGAATGGTACGGAATGGAATGGTTTGGAATGGAGTGGAGTGGAGTTTAGTGCAATGGAATGGAGTGGAATGGAATGGAATGGAATGGAATGGAATGGAATGGAATGGAATGGAATGGAATGGAATGGAGTGGAGGGGAAAGGAGTTGAGCTGAATGGAATGGAATGGAATGGAATGAAATGGAAATGAACGGCGAGGAAAGGTTTGGAACGAAATGTAGTGGAAAGGAATGGACTGGAATGCAAATGAAAGAAGTGGAATGTAATGGAGTGTAATGGAGTTGACTGCATTGGAGAGGAATGGAGTGGAGCGCAGTGAAAAGGAATGGAATGCAACGGAGTGGAATGGAATGGAATGGATTAGAATGGAATAGAAAGGAATGTATTGGAATGGAATAGAGTGGAGTTAATGAAATGGAGTAGAGTGCAACGGAATGGAAAAGAGTGGAATGGATTGGAGGGGAGTGAAGTGGAGTGGGGTGGAGTGGAATGGAATAAAAGGAAGTGGAGTTGAGTCGAGTGGTGCGGTGTGGACTGGAGTGGAGTGGAGTGGAATATAATGGAAAGGAATAGGATGGAGTGGAGTGGAGGGGAGTGGAACGCAGTCTACAGGAGTGGAATGGAGTGGAGAGGAGTTGAACGGAATGGAGAGGAATGGACTGGAGTTGTATAGAATGGAATGGCGTGGAATGCAGTGGAATGGAGTAGAGTGGAGTTGAGTGGAATGCAATGGATTCTAATGGAATGGAGTGGAGTGGAGTGGAAGGGAATAGAGTGGAATGGAGTAGAATGGAGTGGGGTGGAATGGAATGGAATGGAATTCGGTGGAGTGGAGTAGAGTGGAGTGGAATTGAATGAATTGGAATGGAATGGACTGGAGTGGAAAGAAATGGATTGGAGTGGAAGTGAGTGTAGTGGAATGGAATGAAATGGAATGGACTGGAGTGGAAAGAAATGGAATGGAATGGATTGGTATGGAATGGAGTGGACTGAAATGGTATGGAGTGCAATGGAATTGAAAGGAATGGAGTTTAATGGATTGGAATGGAATGGAGTGGAATGAAATGCAGTGCAGTGGAATGAAGTAGAGCAGAGTGGACAGGAGTGGAGTGAAATGGAATGGATTGGAATGGAGTGGAATGAAATGCAGTGCAGTGAAATGGAATGGAATGGACTGGGATGGATTGGAGGGAAATGGAGTGGACTAGAATTTATTGGAGTGTAATGGAATGGAATGGAGAGGAGTGGAGTAGAGTCGAGTGGATTGGAGTGGAATGCCATGTAATGGAGTGGAGAGGAGTGGAAAGGAATCAAATGGAGTCTAGTGGCATGGAGTGGAGTGGACTGGATTAGAATGGAGGGCATTGGAGTGGAATGTAGTGGAGTGGAGTGGAATTTATTTTCGTGGAATGGAGTGAAATGGAATGGAATGGAGTGGAGTGAAATGGAGTGATGTTGAATGGGAAGAGTTGGAGTAGAGTGGAATGGAATGGAATGGAATGGATTTGAAAGGAATGGAATTGAACGGTATGAAATGGAGTGGAGTGGAGTAGAGTGTACTAGAGTGGAGTGGAGTGGATTGGAATGGAATCAACGGAAGTGGAATGGAATGGAATGGAATGGAGTGGAATGGAGTGGAGTGGAATGGAGTGGAGTGGAAAGGGGTTGAGTCGAATTGAATGGAGTGGAATGCAGTGGAATGGAAGGTAATGGAATGGAGATGAGGGAAATATAGTGGAGTGGAATGGAGTAGAGTGGAATTGAATGGAGTGGAGTGGAGACGAACGGAGTGGAGGGGAGTGGAATGGAGTGGAGTGGAGTGTAATGGAATGGAATGAATTGGAGTGGGAGGAAGTGTAGTGGAATGGAATTGAATGAAATGGAAAGGAATGGAATGGAGTTGGGTGGAGTGGAATGGTATACAGTGGAGTGGAAAGGAATGGAATGCAATTGAGTGGAGTGGAATGGAATGGAATTGAGTGGAATGGAATGGATTGGAATGGAGTTTAATGGAGTGGAGTGGAGTAGAATGGAGTGGAATGGAAATGTGTGGAGTGAAATGCAGTGGAATAAAATAGAATGGAGTTGGATGGAGAGGAGTGGAATGGAATGGGGTAGAGAGGAATGGAATGCAGAGCAATTGAATGGAGTGGAATGGAATGGAATGGAATGGAATGGAGTGGAATGGAAAGGAATGGCGTGGAGTGGAGTGGAGTGCAATGTGATGTAACGTAATGGAATGGAAAGGAATGGAGGGGTTGGAAAGGAATGCAGAGGAATGGAGTGGACTGCAGTGGAATGGAATGGAATGGAGTGGAGTGGAGTGGAATGGAATGGTTGGGAATGGAATGGAGTGCAGTAGATTGGAGTGGAACGGAGTAGAGTGGAGTGGAATTGAATGGAATAGATTGGAATGGAGTGGAATGGAGCAGAGTTGGATGGAATGGAATGGAGTTTAGTGGAAAGGAATGGAGTGTAGTGGAAAGCAATGGAGTGGAATGGAATGGAATGAAATGGTGTGGAGGGGAATTGACTGGAGTGCAATGTAGTGGAGCAGAGTGGAATGGAATGGAGTGGAATGGAATGGAATGGCGTGGAGCGGAGTAGAATGGAGTTGTGTGGAATGGAATGGAATGGAATGGAGTGCAACGGAGTTGAGCGGAATGGAGGGGAGTGGAGATGGATGGACTGGAGTTGAGTGGAGTGGCATGGAATGTAATGGAATGGAGTGGAATGGGATAGAATGGAATGGGGTGGTGTGGAATGGAATGGAGTGGAATGGAATGCAATGGAGTCAAATGAAGTAGAGTGTAGAGTAGTGGAGTGGAGTGGAAAATAATGGAATGGAGTGGCGCAGAGTGGACTGAAATGTAGTGGAGTGGAATGAAGCGGAATGGCGTGAAATTCAATGGAATGGAAAGGAGTGGAATGGGTTGGAGTGGATTTTAATGTTATGGTGTACAGTGGAAAGGAATGGAATGGATTGGAGTGCAGTGGAATGAAATGTAATGGATGGCAATGCAATGGAGAGCAATAGAGTGGAGTGGAGTGGAATGGAGTGGAAAGGAATGGAATGGTGTGGAGTGAAATGGAGTGGATTGCAAGGTGGTGGAGCGGAGTGGAATGGAATGGAGTGGAATGGAATGAAATGACATGGAGTGGAGTGAAATGGATTTGCGTGGAATGGAATGGAGTGGAGTGGAATGGAGTGGAGTGGAATGGAGTGGAGCGGAATGCAGGGAAGTGGAGATGAATGTAGTGCAGTGGAATGGAATTTAAAAGAATGCAGTGAAATGGGATGGAATGGAATGCGGTGGTGTGGAATGGAAAGGAGTGGAATGGAGTCGAATGGAGTGGAGTGTATAGTAGTGGACTGGAGTGGAGAGAAACGGAATAGTGTGGAGTGGAGTGGAGTGGAATGTAGTGGAGTGGATAGAAGTGGATTGGAGTAGAATTGAATGGAATGGAATGGAGTTGAGAGGCATGGAGTGAAATGTAGGGGAGTGGGATGGAGTGGAATGGAGTGGAATGGAATGGAATGGAAGGGAATGCAGTGGAATGGAGTGGAGTGGAGTGGAATGGAATGTTATGGAATGGAATGGAATTTAGTGGATTAGAGTGAAGTGGAGTGGAGTAGAATGAAGTGGAGCGGAATGGAGTAGAGTGAAATTGAATTGAATGGATTGGAATGGAGTGGAGTGGAATGGAAAGGAATGGAATGGACTGGAATTGTTTGGAGTGGAGTGGAGAAGATCAGACTGAAATGGAATGCAGTGGAATGGAGTTGAATGAAGGGGAGTGGAATAGAATTGAGTGTAGTGGAATGGAATGCAGTGGAATGCAATGGAATGGTGCGGTGTGGAGTGGAATGTAGTGGAATGTAATGTAGTGGAGCGAAGTGGAAAGTAATGGAACGGAATGGAACAGAATGGAGTGAAATGTAGTGGAATGGAATGGGTTGGCATGGAATGGAGTATAGTGGAATGGTATGGAGTGCAGTGGAATGGAATGGAATAGAGTGGAATGGAATGGAGTCGAGTGTGGTGGTGTGGAGTAGAGTGCAGTGGAATGAAGTGGAGCAGAGCGGAATGCAGTGGAGTGAAATGGAATGGAGTGGAAGGAATTGGAGTGCAGTGGAATGGAATGGAATTTACTGGAATAGATTGGAAGGGAGTGGAGTTGTGTGGAGTGGACTGGAAAGGAATAGAATTGAGTGGAGTAGAATGGAGTGGAGTGGAGTGGAGTGAAATGGAGTGGAGTGGAGCGGAATGGAAGAGAGTGGAATGGAAAGGAATGGAATGAAATTGAGTGGATTGGAGTGGAGTGGAGAGGAGAGGAGGTGAGTTGATTGGAATGGAAGGGAATTGATTAGAGTAGAATGGAATGAAATCGAATGGAATGGAAAGAACTGGAATTGAATTGAGTGGAGTGGAACTGAATATAGTGGATTGGAATGGAGAGGAGTGGAGTGGAATGTAGTGGAGAGGAGTGGAATGGAGTGGAGTGCAATGGAGTAGTGATTAATGGAAGGGAGGGTAGTGGAGGGGAGGGGAATGGAGAGGAATGGATTAGAGTGAAGTAGAATGGAATGAAATGGAATGGAATAGAGTGGAATGGAATATATTGTAACGGAGTGGAGTGGAATGGAATGGGGTGGAATTGAAAGTAATGGAATGGAATGGAGAGGAAAGGAGTACAGTGGAATTGAGTGGAGTGGAGCGGAATGGAATGGAATGGAATGGAATGGAATGGAATGGAATGGAATGGAATGGAATGAAGTGGAAAGTACTGGAATGGAGTGGAAAGGAATGGAATGGAAAGGAGTGGAGTGGAATGGAATGCAGTGGAATGGAATGGAATGGAGTGGAGTCCAATGGAATGGAATGGAATGGAATGGAATGGAATGGAATGGAATGGAATGGAATGGAATGGAATGGAATGGAAGGGAAAGGAATGCATTGGAGGGGAGAAGAGTGTGCTGGAAAGGAGATGAATGGAGTGGACAGGAATGGATTGGAGTGGAACTGAGTGGAGTGGAACTGAGTGGAGTGGAATGGAAGGAAATGAAGTGGAGTAGAATAGAGCAGAGTAGAGTGTAGCGTAGTGGAGTGGAGTGGACTGTAGTGGAAAGGAATGTAATGGACTGAAGTGGATTGTAGAGGAGTGGAATGGAGTGCAGTGGAATGAAGTGGAGTGGAGTGGAATTGAAAGGATTGCAACGGAAGACAATGGAGTGGAATGGATTGCAGTGGAGTGCAAAGGTATGGAGTGGAGTGGAAAGGAATGGTTTGGAATGGAGTGGGGAGGAATGGAGTGAAATGGAGTGGAATGGAATTTAGTGGAATGCAGTGGAATGGAGTAGCGTGGAGTGGAACTTTGTGGAATGGAATGGAGTGGAGTGGAGTGGAATGGAGTGGAATGGAATGGAATGGATTTGGATTTAGTGGGGGAGAAAGGAATGGACTGCAGTTTAATGGAATGGAGTGCAAACAAATGGAGGGGAAGGGAATGGAATGTAATGGAATAGAATGCTGTAGCGTGGAGTGGAATGCAATGTAATACAATGGAATGGAATGGATTTGAGTGGTTTGGAATGGAGTGCATTGGAATGGAGTGGAGTGCAGATGAATGGCACGGAATAGAATGGAATGGAATGGAATGGAATGGAATGGAATGGAATGGATTGGAGAGGAGTGGAGTGGAGTGGAATATAGTGGATTGGAGAGGAGTGGAGTGTAACGAGTGGAGTGGAATGGAATGGAATGGAGTGGAGTGGAATGTAGTGGAATGGAACGGAATGGAATGGAATACATTGGAGGGGAGAAGAGTGTGGTGGAAAGGAGATGAATAGAGTGGAGTGGAATGGATTGGAGTGGAATTGAGTGGAGTGGAATGGAATGTAGTGTAGTGGAGTAGAATGGAGAGGAGTGGAGTGTACCATAGTGGAGTGGAGTGGACAGTAGTGGTAAGAAATGTAATGGACTGAAGCGGATTGTAGAGGAGTGGAATGGAGTGCAGTGGAATTGGATGGAGTGCAATGGATGGCAATGGAGTGGAATGGATTGGGGTGGAATGGAATGGTATGGAGTGCAGTGAAAAGGAAGGCAATGTAATGGTGCGGAGAGGAATGCAGAGTAATGGAGTGGAATGGAATGGAGTGGAATGGAGTGGAATAGAGTAGCGTGGAGTGGAATGTTGTGGAATGGAGTGGAGTGAAGTGGAATAGATTGGAATGGAATGGAATGGATTTGGATTTAGTGAGGGGGAATGGAACGGAGTGCAGTTGAATGGAATGCAGTGCAAACAAATGCAGCAGAATGGAATGGAATGGAATGGAATGGAATGGAATGGAATGGAATGGAATGGAATGGAATGGAATGGAATAGAATGGCGTGACATGGAGTGGAGTGCATGGAATGGAATGGATTCGAGTGCAGTAGAATGGAGTGAAGTGGAATGGATTGGAGTGGAGATGAATGGAATGGAAAGGAATGAAATGGAATGGAATGGAATGGATTGGAATGGAATGAAGTGGAATGCAACGGAATGGATTTAAGTAGAGTGGATTAGGGCGCAGTGGAATGGAAAGGAGTGGAATAAAGAGGAATGGAGTGGAGTGGAATGGAATGGAGTGGAATGCAGACCGGGGAGTGGAGCGGAGTGGAGTGGAGTAGCATGGAATGGAATGGAATCTAATGGTATGGAATGGAATGGAATGGAATGGAATGGAATGGAATGGAGTGGAATGGAATGGAAATGAATGAAGTGGAATGGAGTGGAGTGGAATAGAAAGGAGTGGAATGGAATGGAATGGAATGGAGTGGAATTGAATGGACTGGGTTGGAATGGAAAGGAGTGGATTGGAAAGGAATGGAATGGAATGGAATGGAATGGAATGGAATGGAATGGAATGGAATGGAATGGAATGGAATGGAACGGAGTGGAGGGGAAAGGAGTTGAGCTGAATGGAATGGAATGGAATGGAATGAAATGGAAATGAACGGCGAGGAAAGGTTTGGAACGAAATGTAGTGGAAAGGAATGGACTGGAATGCAAATGAAAGAAGTGGAATGTAATGGAGTGTAATGGAGTTGACTGCATTGGAGAGGAATGGAGTGGAGCGCAGTGAAAAGGAATGGAATGCAACGGAGTGGAATGGAATGGAATGGATTAGAATGGAATAGAAAGGAATGTATTGGAATGGAATAGAGTGGAGTTAATGAAATGGAGTAGAGTGCAACGGAATGGAAAAGAGTGGAATGGATTGGAGGGGAGTGGAGTGGAGTGGGGTGGAGTGGAATGGAATAAAAGGAAGTGGAGTTGAGTCGAGTGGTGCGGTGTGGACTGGAGTGGAGTGGAGTGGAATATAATGGAAAGGAATAGGATGGAGTGGAGTGGAGGGGAGTGGAACGCAGTCTACAGGAGTGGAATGGAGTGGAGAGGAGTTGAACGGAATGGAGAGGAATGGACTGGAGTTGTATAGAATGGAATGGCGTGGAATGCAGTGGAATGGAGTAGAGTGGAGTTGAGTGGAATGCAATGGATTCTAATGGAATGGAGTGGAGTGGAGTGGAAGGGAATAGAGTGGAATGGAGTAGAATGGAGTGGGGTGGAATGGAATGGAATGGAATTCGGTGGAGTGGAGTAGAGTGGAGTGGAATTGAATGAATTGGAATGGAATGGACTGGAGTGGAAAGAAATGGATTGGAGTGGAAGTGAGTGTAGTGGAATGGAATGAAATGGAATGGACTGGAGTGGAAAGAAATGGAATGGAATGGATTGGTATGGAATGGAGTGGACTGAAATGGTATGGAGTGCAATGGAATTGAAAGGAATGGAGTTTAATGGATTGGAATGGAATGGAGTGGAATGAAATGCAGTGCAGTGGAATGAAGTAGAGCAGAGTGGACAGGAGTGGAGTGAAATGGAATGGATTGGAATGGAGTGGAATGAAATGCAGTGCAGTGAAATGGAATGGAATGGACTGGGATGGATTGGAGGGAAATGGAGTGGACTAGAATTTATTGGAGTGTAATGGAATGGAATGGAGAGGAGTGGAGTAGAGTCGAGTGGATTGGAGTGGAATGCCATGTAATGGAGTGGAGAGGAGTGGAAAGGAATCAAATGGAGTCTAGTGGCATGGAGTGGAGTGGACTGGATTAGAATGGAGGGCATTGGAGTGGAATGTAGTGGAGTGGAGTGGAATTTATTTTCGTGGAATGGAGTGAAATGGAATGGAATGGAGTGGAGTGAAATGGAGTGATGTTGAATGGGAAGAGTTGGAGTAGAGTGGAATGGAATGGAATGGAATGGATTTGAAAGGAATGGAATTGAACGGTATGAAATGGAGTGGAGTGGAGTAGAGTGTACTGGAGTGGAGTGGAGTGGATTGGAATGGAATCAACGGAAGTGGAATGGAATGGAATGGAATGGAGTGGAATGGAGTGGAGTGGAATGGAGTGGAGTGGAAAGGGGTTGAGTCGAATTGAATGGAGTGGAATGCAGTGGAATGGAAGGTAATGGAATGGAGATGAGGGAAATATAGTGGAGTGGAATGGAGTAGAGTGGAATTGAATGGAATGGAGTGGAGACGAACGGAGTGGAGGGGAGTGGAATGGAGTGGAGTGGAGTGTAATGGAATGGAATGAATTGGAGTGGGAGGAAGTGTAGTGGAATGGAATTGAATGAAATGGAAAGGAATGGAATGGAGTTGGGTG
The DNA here is from genome assembly GCF_029281585.2 of Gorilla gorilla gorilla. NCBI lineage: Eukaryota > Metazoa > Chordata > Mammalia > Primates > Hominidae > Gorilla > Gorilla gorilla. Next base: position 44,607,232 of record NC_073248.2, on the reverse strand, counting down.
GAGTGGAATGGTATACAGTGGAGTGGAAAGGAATGGAATGCAATTGAGTGGAGTGGAATGGAATGGAATTGAGTGGAATGGAATGGATTGGAATGGAGTTTAATGGAGTGGAGTGGAGTAGAATGGAGTGGAATGGAAATGTGTGGAGTGAAATGCAGTGGAATAAAATAGAATGGAGTTGGATGGAGAGGAGTGGAATGGAATGGGGTAGAGAGGAATGGAATGCAGAGCAACTGAATGGAGTGGAATGGAATGGAATGGAATGGAATGGAGTGGAATGGAAAGGAATGGCGTGGAGTGGAGTGGAGTGCAATGTGATGTAACGTAATGGAATGGAAAGGAATGGAGGGGTTGGAAAGGAATGCAGAGGAATGGAGTGGACTGCAGTGGAATGGAATGGAATGGAGTGGAGTGGAGTGGAATGGAATGGTTGGGAATGGAATGGAGTGCAGTAGATTGGAGTGGAACGGAGTAGAGTGGAGTGGAATTGAATGGAATAGATTGGAATGGAGTGGAATGGAGCAGAGTTGGATGGAATGGAATGGAGTTTAGTGGAAAGGAATGGAGTGTAGTGGAAAGCAATGGAGTGGAATGGAATGGAATGAAATGGTGTGGAGGGGAATTGACTGGAGTGCAATGTAGTGGAGCAGAGTGGAATGGAATGGAGTGGAATGGAATGGAATGGCATGGAGCGGAGTAGAATGGAGTTGTGTGGAATGGAATGGAATGGAATGGAGTGCAACGGAGTTGAGCGGAATGGAGGGGAGTGGAGATGGATGGACTGGAGTTGAGTGGAGTGGCATGGAATGTAATGGAATGGAGTGGAATGGGATAGAATGGAATGGGGTGGTGTGGAATGGAATGGAGTGGAATGGAATGCAATGGAGTCAAATGAAGTAGAGTGTAGAGTAGTGGAGTGGAGTGGAAAATAATGGAATGGAGTGGCGCAGAGTGGACTGAAATGTAGTGGAGTGGAATGAAGCGGAATGGCGTGAAATTCAATGGAATGGAAAGGAGTGGAATGGGTTGGAGTGGATTTTAATGTTATGGTGTACAGTGGAAAGGAATGGAATGGATTGGAGTGCAGTGGAATGAAATGTAATGGATGGCAATGCAATGGAGAGCAATAGAGTGGAGTGGAGTGGAATGGAGTGGAAAGGAATGGAATGGTGTGGAGTGAAATGGAGTGGATTGCAAGGTGGTGGAGCGGAGTGGAATGGAATGGAGTGGAATGGAATGAAATGACATGGAGTGGAGTGAAATGGATTTGCGTGGAATGGAATGGAGTGGAGTGGAATGGAGTGGAGTGGAATGGAGTGGAGCGGAATGCAGGGAAGTGGAGATGAATGTAGTGCAGTGGAATGGAATTTAAAAGAATGCAGTGAAATGGGATGGAATGGAATGCGGTGGTGTGGAATGGAAAGGAGTGGAATGGAGTCGAATGGAGTGGAGTGTATAGTAGTGGACTGGAGTGGAGAGAAACGGAATAGTGTGGAGTGGAGTGGAGTGGAATGTAGTGGAGTGGATAGAAGTGGATTGGAGTAGAATTGAATGGAATGGAATGGAGTTGAGAGGCATGGAGTGAAATGTAGGGGAGTGGGATGGAGTGGAATGGAGTGGAATGGAATGGAATGGAAGGGAATGCAGTGGAATGGAGTGGAGTGGAGTGGAATGGAATGTTATGGAATGGAATGGAATTTAGTGGATTAGAGTGAAGTGGAGTGGAGTAGAATGAAGTGGAGCGGAATGGAGTAGAGTGAAATTGAATTGAATGGATTGGAATGGAGTGGAGTGGAATGGAAAGGAATGGAATGGACTGGAATTGTTTGGAGTGGAGTGGAGAAGATCAGACTGAAATGGAATGCAGTGGAATGGAGTTGAATGAAGGGGAGTGGAATAGAATTGAGTGTAGTGGAATGGAATGCAGTGGAATGCAATGGAATGGTGCGGTGTGGAGTGGAATGTAGTGGAATGTAATGTAGTGGAGCGAAGTGGAAAGTAATGGAACGGAATGGAACAGAATGGAGTGAAATGTAGTGGAATGGAATGGGTTGGCATGGAATGGAGTATAGTGGAATGGTATGGAGTGCAGTGGAATGGAATGGAATAGAGTGGAATGGAATGGAGTCGAGTGTGGTGGTGTGGAGTAGAGTGCAGTGGAATGAAGTGGAGCAGAGCGGAATGCAGTGGAGTGAAATGGAATGGAGTGGAAGGAATTGGAGTGCAGTGGAATGGAATGGAATTTACTGGAATAGATTGGAAGGGAGTGGAGTTGTGTGGAGTGGACTGGAAAGGAATAGAATTGAGTGGAGTAGAATGGAGTGGAGTGGAGTGGAGTGAAATGGAGTGGAGTGGAGCGGAATGGAAGAGAGTGGAATGGAAAGGAATGGAATGAAATTGAGTGGATTGGAGTGGAGTGGAGAGGAGAGGAGGTGAGTTGATTGGAATGGAAGGGAATTGATTAGAGTAGAATGGAATGAAATCGAATGGAATGGAAAGAACTGGAATTGAATTGAGTGGAGTGGAACTGAATATAGTGGATTGGAATGGAGAGGAGTGGAGTGGAATGTAGTGGAGAGGAGTGGAATGGAGTGGAGTGAAATGGAGTAGTGATTAATGGAAGGGAGGGTAGTGGAGGGGAGGGGAATGGAGAGGAATGGATTAGAGTGAAGTAGAATGGAATGAAATGGAATGGAATAGAGTGGAATGGAATATATTGTAACGGAGTGGAGCGGAATGGAATGGGGTGGAATTGAAAGTAATGGAATGGAACGGAGAGGAAAGGAGTACAGTGGAATTGAGTGGAGTGGAGCGGAATGGAATGGAATGGAATGGAATGGAATGGAATGGAATGGAATGGAATGCAATGGAATGGAATGGAATGAAGTGGAAAGTACTGGAATGGAGTGGAAAGGAATGGAATGGAAAGGAGTGGAGTGGAATGGAATGCAGTGGAATGGAATGGAATGGAGTGGAGTCCAATGGAATGGAATGGAATGGAATGGAATGGAATGGAATGGAATGGAATGGAATGGAATGGAAGGGAAAGGAATGCATTGGAGGGGAGAAGAGTGTGCTGGAAAGGAGATGAATGGAGTGGACAGGAATGGATTGGAGTGGAACTGAGTGCAGTGGAACTGAGTGGAGTGGAATGGAAGGAAATGAAGTGGAGTAGAATAGAGCAGAGTAGAGTGTAGCGTAGTGGAGTGGAGTGGACTGTAGTGGAAAGGAATGTAATGGACTGAAGTGGATTGTAGAGGAGTGGAATGGAGTGCAGTGGAATGAAGTGGAGTGGAGTGGAATTGAAAGGATTGCAACGGAAGACAATGGAGTGGAATGGATTGCAGTGGAGTGCAAAGGTATGGAGTGGAGTGGAAAGGAATGGTTTGGAATGGAGTGGGGAGGAATGGAGTGAAATGGAGTGGAATGGAATTTAGTGGAATGCAGTGGAATGGAGTAGCGTGGAGTGGAACTTTGTGGAATGGAATGGAGTGGAGTGGAGTGGAATGGAGTGGAATGGAATGGAATGGATTTGGATTTAGTGGGGGAGAAAGGAATGGACTGCAGTTTAATGGAATGGAGTGCAAACAAATGGAGGGGAAGGGAATGGAATGTAATGGAATAGAATGCTGTAGCGTGGAGTGGAATGCAATGTAATACAATGGAATGGAATGGATTTGAGTGGTTTGGAATGGAGTGCATTGGAATGGAGTGGAGTGCAGATGAATGGCACGGAATAGAACCGAATGGAATGGAATGGAATGGAATGGAATGGAATGGAATGGAATGGATTGGAGAGGAGTGGAGTGGAGTGGAATATAGTGGATTGGAGAGGAGTGGAGTGTAACGAGTGGAGTGGAATGGAATGGAATGGAGTGGAGTGGAATGTAGTGGAATGGAACGGAATGGAATGGAATACATTGGAGGGGAGAAGAGTGTGGTGGAAAGGAGATGAATAGAGTGGAGTGGAATGGATTGGAGTGGAATTGAGTGGAGTGGAATGGAATGTAGTGTAGTGGAGTAGAATGGAGAGGAGTGGAGTGTACCATAGTGGAGTGGAGTGGACAGTAGTGGTAAGAAATGTAATGGACTGAAGCGGATTGTAGAGGAGTGGAATGGAGTGCAGTGGAATTGGATGGAGTGCAATGGATGGCAATGGAGTGGAATGGATTGGGGTGGAATGGAATGGTATGGAGTGCAGTGAAAAGGAAGGCAATGTAATGGTGCGGAGAGGAATGCAGAGTAATGGAGTGGAATGGAATGGAGTGGAATGGAGTGGAATAGAGTAGCGTGGAGTGGAATGTTGTGGAATGGAGTGGAGTGAAGTGGAATAGATTGGAATGGAATGGAATGGATTTGGATTTAGTGAGGGGGAATGGAACGGAGTGCAGTTGAATGGAATGCAGTGCAAACAAATGCAGCAGAATGGAATGGAATGGAATGGAATGGAATGGAATGGAATGGAATGGAATGGAATGGAATGGAATAGAATGGCGTGACATGGAGTGGAGTGCATGGAATGGAATGGATTCGAGTGCAGTGGAATGGAGTGAAGTGGAATGGATTGGAGTGGAGATGAATGGAATGGAAAGGAATGAAATGGAATGGAATGGAATGGATTGGAATGGAATGAAGTGGAATGCAACGGAATGGATTTAAGTAGAGTGGATTAGGGTGCAGTGGAATGGAAAGGAGTGGAATAAAGAGGAATGGAGTGGAGTGGAATGGAATGGAGTGGAATGCAGACCGGGGAGTGGAGCGGAGAGGAGTGGAGTAGCATGGAATGGAATGGAATCTAATGGTATGGAATGGAATGGAATGGAATGGAATGGAATGGAATGGAATGGAATGGAATGGAAATGAATGAAGTGGAATGGAGTGGAGTGGAATAGAAAGGAGTGGAATGGAATGGAATGGAATGGAGTGGAATTGAATGGACTGGGTTGGAATGGAAAGGAGTGGATTGGAAAGGAATGGAATGGAATGGTGTGGAATGGAATGGAATGGAGTGGAATTGAATGGAATGGTGTGGAATTGAAAGGAGTGGAGTGGAATGGAGAGGACTGAAGTGGAATGGAGTGGAGAGGAGTTTAATGGAGTGGACTGGAATGCAGCAAGGTGTAATGGAGTGGAGTGCAGTGGAGTGGATAAGAATGGATTGGAATGGAATGGAGTGAGGTGGAATGGAATGGAATGGAATGCAATGGAATGGAATGGAATGGAATGGAATGCAATGGAATGAAAAGGAGTGGAATGGAGGAGAGTGTAGTGGAAAGGAGATGAATGGAGTGGAGTGTAATGGAGTGGAGTGGAATGGAATGGAATAGAGTGGAGTAGAATGGAGTAGAATGGACAGTAGAGGAGTGAAGCGGATTGGAGTGGAAAGGAATGTAATGGAATGGAGTGGAGTGGAAAGGAGTGGAGTGGAATTAAGTGGAGTGGAACGGAATTGAATGGAGTGGAAGGGAAGGCAAAGGATTTGAATGGATTGATGTGGAGGGGAATAATATGGAGTGGAGTGGAAAGTAATGGAATGGAATGGAAGGAATGGAATGGAGTGGATTGGAATTGAGTGGAATAGAATGGGGTGGAGTGGAATGGATTGGAATCGAATGCATAGGATTTGGATGGAGTGGAGTGGAATGGAATGGAGTCCAATGGAATGGAGTGGAATGGTATGGAATGGAAATTAATGGAATGGAATGGAATGGAGTAGAGTGGAAAGGAGTGGTGTGGAGTGGAGTGTAGTGTAATGGAATTGAATAGAGTGGAATGGAGTGGATTAGAATGGATTTCAGTGGAAGGAAGTGTAGTGGAACGGAATGGAATGGAATGGATCGGAATGGAATGGAGTGGAGTGGAGTGAAGTGAGGTGGAATGTAATTGAATGGAATGGATAGGAATATATCGGAGTGGAATGAAGTAGAATGGAATGTACTGGAATGGATTGGTGTGGATTGGAGTGGAATGGAATGGAATGGAATAGACTGGAATTGAGTGGAATGGAGTGGAGTGGAATGGAATGGTGTGTAGTGCAATGCAGTGGAATGGACTGGTGTGGAGACGAACGGAGAGGATCGTAATGTAGTGGAATTGAGTGGAATGGAAAGGAACGGAATGGAGTGGAATGGAGTGGAATGGAATGGATTGGCATGGAATGGAGTGGAGTGGAATTGAATATAGTGCAGTGGAATGGAATGGAAAAGAGTGGAATGTATGGGAGAGGAGTGGAGTGAAGTTTTGTGTCTTTATTGGATTGGAATGAACTGGAGCAGAGTGGAATGGAGTGGAGTGAAATAGAAAGGAATGGAAAGGAATGGAATGAAGAGTAATGGAATGGAAAGGAATGGAGTGGAATGGAGTGGAGAGCGGTGGAACAGAAAGCAGATGAGTGGAATGGAAGAGAATGGCATGGACTGGATTGGAGTGGAGTGGAGAGAAAGGAATGGAATGGATTGGAGTTGAATAAAATGGAGTGGAGTGGAGTGGATTGGATTGGAGTTGAGTGGTATGGAATGGAGAGGAGAGGAAAGGAATGGAGTGGATTGGAATGGAATGGAATGGAGAGGAATGGAGTGGAGTGGAGTGTAATCGTATGGATTGCAGTGGAATGCAATTGAGTGGAAAAAAGTGGAGTGGAGTGGAATTGAATGGATTGCAGTGAAACGTAGTGGAGTGGATTGGAATTGAAGGCAATGGAATGGAATGGAACAGAATGGAGTGGAGGGGATTGGAGTGGAGAGGACTGGAGTGGATTAGGAGTGGAATGGAATGAAATTTAATGAAATGTGATGGAATGGAACGGAATGGCATGGAGTGGATAGGAGTCGAGTGGAATGTAATGAAATGGAGTGGAATAGAGAGGAATGGAGTGGATTGGAATGGAATGGAATGGAATGAAGTGGACTGTAATGAAATGGAGTGGAGTGGAATGGAATGGAATGGAATGGAATGGAGTGGAATTTAATGGAACGGAAGGGAATGAAATGGAATGGGTTGGAATGGAATGGAATCGAATCGAATCGAATGGATTGGAATGGATTGGAGTGGAGAAGAGTGCGTTGGAAAGGCGATGAATTGAGTGGATTGGAATGGAGTGGAGTGGAATGGAATGGAATGGATTGGAGTAGAAAGGATAAGAGTGGAGTGCCCTGGAGTGATGTGGATTGGGGTGGTAAGAAATGTAATGGAATGGAGTGGAGTGCAGTGGAGTGTAATGTAGAGGATTGGAATGAAGTGTAGTTGAATGGAATTGAAGGGAGTGGAATGGAATGGAATGGAATGGAGTGGAATGTATTGGGGTGGAATGGAATAGTACGGAGTGGAGTGGAAGGGATTGGAATGGAATGGATTGCAATGGAATGCAGAGGAAGGGAGTGGAATGCAGTGGAGTGCAATGAGGTGGAATGGAATGCAGGGAGTGAAATGGATTGGAATAGAATGTTTGGATTTGGATGGAGTGGATTTTAATGGAATGGCGTGGAGTGCATTGGAATGGAGCGCAATCGAATGGAGTTTAATGGAATGGCATGAAACTGAATGGAATTAAATGGAATGCAGTAGAATGGAAATGAGTGGCGTGTAGTGGAGTGCAATGTAATGTAATGGAATGGAACGGAATGGAGTGGAGCGGAATGGAGTGCAGTGCAAGGGGGTGGAGTGGAGTGGAATGGAATAGAATGGAATGAAATGGAATGGAATGGAATGTAGTGTAGTGGAGGGGAGAGGACCTCAATGGAATGGATATAAATAGATTGGATTGGACTGCAGTGGAATGGAATGGACAGGAAAGGATTGGAGTGGAGAGGAGTGTAGTGGAATGGAATGAAATCGAGTGGAATTGAGTGGAATGGAGAGGAGTGGAATGCAATGGATTGAAGTGGAATGGAATGTTGTGGAATGGAATGGTGTGTAAGGGAATGGAGTGGAGTGTAAAGTATTTGAATGCAGAGGAATGGAATTGAACGGAATGGAACGGAATGAACTTGAATGGAGTGGAACGGAACGGATTGGCATGGAATGCACTGGAGTGTAACAGTGTGGAGTGCAATGGAATGACCTGGATTGGAGAGGAACGGATTTGAGTGGAGTGGAGTAAAGTTTTGTGGAGTGGGGTGGAGTGGAATGAAACGGAGTAGAGTGGAATGGAGTGTAGTGAAACAGAGTGGAATGGAGTGGAATAGTATGGAATGGAATGGAGTGGAATGGAATGGAGAGCAGTGGAACGGAACGGAGATAAGTGGAATAGAATGGAATTGCGTGGAATGGATTGGAGTGGAGTGGAGTGGAGTGGAATGGAACGGAGTGGAATGGAAAGGAATGGAATGGAATTTGGTTGACTGGAGTGGAAATGAGCGGACTGGAAGAGAATGGAATGGAGTGAAGTGGAATGGAATGAAATGGAGTGAAGTGGATTGGAGTGGAATAGAAAGGAGTGGAGTGGATTGGACTGGAGTGGAATGGAGTGGAGTGGAATCGAATAGAGTGGAATGGAGTGGAATGGAATGGAGTAGATAGGAATGGAATGGAATGGAGTGGAAAGGAATCAAATGCAACGGAATGGAATGGAATGGAATGGAATGGAATGGAATGGAATGGAATGGAATGGAATGGAGAGTAGTGTAGAGGAGTGGAGTGGAATGGAATAGAATGCAGTGGAGTGGAATGTGGTGGAATGGAGTGGAGTAGAATGGAATTTATTGGAATGGAGTGGAGTGGAGTGGAATGGAAGGAAATGAAGTGGAGTAGAATAGAGCAGAGTAGAGTGTAGCGTAGTGGAGTGGAGTGGACTGTAGTGGAAAGGAATGTAATGGACTGAAGTGGATTGTAGAGGAGTGGAATGGAGTGCAGTGGAATGAAGTGGAGTGGAGTGGAATTGAAAGGATTGCAACGGAAGACAATGGAGTGGAATGGATTGCAGTGGAGTGCAAAGGTATGGAGTGGAGTGGAAAGGAATGGTTTGGAATGGAGTGGGGAGGAATGGAGTGAAATGGAGTGGACTGGAATTTAGTGGAATGCAGTGGAATGGAGTAGCGTGGAGTGGAACTTTGTGGAATGGAATGGAGTGGAGTGGAGTGGAATGGAGTGGAATGGAATGGAATGGATTTGGATTTAGTGGGGGAGAAAGGAATGGACTGCAGTTTAATGGAATGGAGTGCAAACAAATGGAGGGGAAGGGAATGGAATGTAATGGAATAGAATGCTGTAGCGTGGAGTGGAATGCAATGTAATACAATGGAATGGAATGGATTTGAGTGGTTTGGAATGGAGTGCATTGGAATGGAGTGGAGTGCAGATGAATGGCACGGAATAGAATGGAATGGAATGGAATGGAATGGAATGGAATGGAATGGATTGGAGAGGAGTGGAGTGGAGTGGAATATAGTGGATTGGAGAGGAGTGGAGTGTAACGAGTGGAGTGGAATGGAATGGAATGGAGTGGAGTGGAATGTAGTGGAATGGAACGGAATGGAATGGAATACATTGGAGGGGAGAAGAGTGTGGTGGAAAGGAGATGAATAGAGTGGAGTGGAATGGATTGGAGTGGAATTGAGTGGAGTGGAATGGAATGTAGTGTAGTGGAGTAGAATGGAGAGGAGTGGAGTGTACCATAGTGGAGTGGAGTGGACAGTAGTGGTAAGAAATGTAATGGACTGAAGCGGATTGTAGAGGAGTGGAATGGAGTGCAGTGGAATTGGATGGAGTGCAATGGATGGCAATAGAGTGGAATGGATTGGGGTGGAATGGAATGGTATGGAGTGCAGTGAAAAGGAAGGCAATGTAATGGTGCGGAGAGGAATGCAGAGTAATGGAGTGGAATGGAATGGAGTGGAATGGAGTGGAATAGAGTAGCGTGGAGTGGAATGTTGTGGAATGGAGTGGAGTGAAGTGGAATAGATTGGAATGGAATGGAATGGATTTGGATTTAGTGAGGGGGAATGGAACGGAGTGCAGTTGAATGGAATGCAGTGCAAACAAATGCAGCAGAATGGAATGGAATGGAATGGAATGGAATGGAATGGAATGGAATGGAATGGAATGGAATGGAATAGAATGGCGTGACATGGAGTGGAGTGCATGGAATGGAATGGATTCGAGTGCAGTGGAATGGAGTGAAGTGGAATGGATTGGAGTGGAGATGAATGGAATGGAAAGGAATGAAATGGAATGGAATGGAATGGATTGGAATGGAATGAAGTGGAATGCAACGGAATGGATTTAAGTAGAGTGGATTAGGGTGCAGTGGAATGGAAAGGAGTGGAATAAAGAGGAATGGAGTGGAGTGGAATGGAATGGAGTGGAATGCAGACCGGGGAGTGGAGCGGAGTGGAGTGGAGTAGCATGGAATGGAATGGAATCTAATGGTATGGAATGGAATGGAATGGAATGGAAATGAATGAAGTGGAATGGAGTGGAGTGGAATAGAAAGGAGTGGAATGGAATGGAATGGAATGGAATGGAGTGGAATTGAATGGACTGGGTTGGAATGGAAAGGAGTGGATTGGAAAGGAATGGAATAGAATGGTGTGGAATGGAATGGAATGGAGTGGAATTGAATGGAATGGTGTGGAATTGAAAGGAGTGGAGTGGAATGGAGAGGACTGAAGTGGAATGGAGTGGAGAGGAGTTTAATGGAGTGGACTGGAATGCAGCAAGGTGTAATGGAGTGGAGTGCAGCGGAGTGGATAAGAATGGATTGGAATGGAATGGAGTGAGGTGGAATGGAATGGAATGGAATGCAATGGAATGGAATGGAATGGAATGGAATGCAATGGAATGAAAAGGAGTGGAATGGAGGAGAGTGTAGTGGAAAGGAGATGAATGGAGTGGAGTGTAATGGAGTGGAGTGGAATGGAATGGAATAGAGTGGAGTAGAATGGAGTAGAATGGACAGTAGAGGAGTGAAGCGGATTGGAGTGGAAAGGAATGTAATGGAATGGAGTGGAGTGGAAAGGAGTGGAGTGGAATTAAGTGGAGTGGAACGGAATTGAATGGAGTGGAAGGGAAGGCAAAGGATTTGAATGGATTGATGTGGAGGGGAATAATATGGAGTGGAGTGGAAAGTAATGGAATGGAATGGAAGGAATGGAATGGAGTGGATTGGAATTGAGTGGAATAGAATGGGGTGGAGTGGAATGGATTGGAATCGAATGCATAGGATTTGGATGGAGTGGAGTGGAATGGAATGGAGTCCAATGGAATGGAGTGGAATGGTATGGAATGGAAATTAATGGAATGGAATGGAATGGAGTAGAGTGGAAAGGAGTGGTGTGGAGTGGAGTGTAGTGTAATGGAATTGAATAGAGTGGAATGGAGTGGATTAGAATGGATTTCAGTGGAAGGAAGTGTAGTGGAACGGAATGGAATGGAATGGATCGGAATGGAATGGAGTGGAGTGGAGTGAAGTGAGGTGGAATGTAATTGAATGGAATGGATAGGAATATATCGGAGTGGAATGAAGTAGAATGGAATGTACTGGAATGGATTGGTGTGGATTGGAGTGGAATGGAATGGAATGGAATAGACTGGAATTGAGTGGAATGGAGTGGAGTGGAATGGAATGGTGTGTAGTGCAATGCAGTGGAATGGACTGGTGTGGAGACGAACGGAGAGGATCGTAACGTAGTGGAATTGAGTGGAATGGAAAGGAACGGAATGGAGTGGAATGGAGTGGAATGGAATGGATTGGCATGGAATGGAGTGGAGTGGAATTGAATATAGTGCAGTGGAATGGAATGGAAAAGAGTGGAATGTATGGGAGAGGAGTGGAGTGAAGTTTTGTGTCTTTATTGGATTGGAATGAACTGGAGCAGAGTGGAATGGAGTGGAGTGAAATAGAAAGGAATGGAAAGGAATGGAATGAAGAGTAATGGAATGGAAAGGAATGGAGTGGAATGGAATGGAGAGCGGTGGAACAGAAAGCAGATGAGTGGAATGGAAGAGAATGGCATGGACTGGATTGGAGTGGAGTGGAGAGAAAGGAATGGAATGGATTGGAGTTGAATAAAATGGAGTGGAGTGGAGTGGATTGGATTGGAGTTGAGTGGTATGGAATGGAGAGGAGAGGAAAGGAATGGAGTGGATTGGAATGGAATGGAATGGAGAGGAATGGAGTGGAGTGGAGTGTAATCGTATGGATTGCAGTGGAATGCAATTGAGTGGAAAAAAGTGGAGTGGAGTGGAATTGAATGGATTGCAGTGAAACGTAGTGGAGTGGATTGGAATTGAAGGCAATGGAATGGAATGGAACAGAATGGAGTGGAGGGGATTGGAGTGGAGAGGACTGGAGTGGATTAGGAGTGGAATGGAATGAAATTTAATGAAATGTGATGGAATGGAACGGAATGGCATGGAGTGGATAGGAGTCGAGTGGAATGTAATGAAATGGAGTGGAATAGAGAGGAATGGAGTGGATTGGAATGGAATGGAATGGAATGAAGTGGACTGTAATGAAATGGAGTGGAGTGGAATGGAATGGAATGGAATGGAATGGAGTGGAATTTAATGGAACGGAAGGGAATGAAATGGAATGGGTTGGAATGGAATGGAATCGAATCGAATCGAATGGATTGGAATGGATTGGAGTGGAGAAGAGTGCGTTGGAAAGGCGATGAATTGAGTGGATTGGAATGGAGTGGAGTGGAATGGAATGGAATGGATTGGAGTAGAAAGGATAAGAGTGGAGTGCCCTGGAGTGATGTGGATTGGGGTGGTAAGAAATGTAATGGAATGGAGTGGAGTGCAGTGGAGTGTAATGTAGAGGATTGGAATGAAGTGTAGTTGAATGGAATTGAAGGGAGTGGAATGGAATGGAATGGAATGGAGTGGAATGTATTGGGGTGGAATGGAATAGTACGGAGTGGAGTGGAAGGGATTGGAATGGAATGGATTGCAATGGAATGCAGAGGAAGGGAGTGGAATGCAGTGGAGTGCAATGAGGTGGAATGGAATGCAGGGAGTGAAATGGATTGGAATAGAATGTTTGGATTTGGATGGAGTGGATTTTAATGGAATGGCGTGGAGTGCATTGGAATGGAGCGCAATCGAATGGAGTTTAATGGAATGGCATGAAACTGAATGGAATTAAATGGAATGCAGTAGAATGGAAATGAGTGGCGTGTAGTGGAGTGCAATGTAATGTAATGGAATGGAACGGAATGGAGTGGAGCGGAATGGAGTGCAGTGCAAGGGGGTGGAGTGGAGTGGAATGGAATAGAATGGAATGAAATGGAATGGAATGGAATGTAGTGTAGTGGAGGGGAGAGGACCTCAATGGAATGGATATAAATAGATTGGATTGGACTGCAGTGGAATGGAATGGACAGGAAAGGATTGGAGTGGAGAGGAGTGTAGTGGAATGGAATGAAATCGAGTGGAATTGAGTGGAATGGAGAGGAGTGGAATGCAATGGATTGAAGTGGAATGGAATGTTGTGGAATGGAATGGTGTGTAAGGGAATGGAGTGGAGTGTAAAGTATTTGAATGCAGAGGAATGGAATTGAACGGAATGGAACGGAATGAACTTCAACGGAGTGGAACGGAACGGATTGGCATGGAATGCACTGGAGTGTAACAGTGTGGAGTGCAATGGAATGACCTGGATTGGAGAGGAACGGATTTGAGTGGAGTGGAGTAAAGTTTTGTGGAGTGGGGTGGAGTGGAATGAAACGGAGTAGAGTGGAATGGAGTGTAGTGAAACAGAGTGGAATGGAGTGGAATAGTATGGAATGGAATGGAGTGGAATGGAATGGAGAGCAGTGGAACGGAACGGAGATAAGTGGAATAGAATGGAATTGCGTGGAATGGATTGGAGTGGAGTGGAGTGGAGTGGAATGGAACGGAGTGGAATGGAAAGGAATGGAATGGAATTTGGTTGACTGGAGTGGAAATGAGCGGACTGGAAGAGAATGGAATGGAGTGAAGTGGAATGGAATGAAATGGAGTGAAGTGGATTGGAGTGGAATAGAAAGGAGTGGAGTGGATTGGACTGGAGTGGAATGGAGTGGAGTGGAATCGAATAGAGTGGAATGGAGTGGAATGGAATGGAGTAGATAGGAATGGAATGGAATGGAGTGGAAAGGAATCGAATGCAACGGAATGGAATGGAATGGAATGGAATGGAATGGAATGGAATGGAATGGAATGGAATGGAGAGTAGTGTAGAGGAGTGGAGTGGAATGGAATAGAATGCAGTGGAGTGGAATGTGGTGGAATGGAGTGGAGTAGAATGGAATTTATTGGAATGGAGTGGAGTGGAGTGGAATGGAAGGAAATGAAGTGGAGTAGAATAGAGCAGAGTAGAGTGTAGCGTAGTGGAGTGGAGTGGACTGTAGTGGAAAGGAATGTAATGGACTGAAGTGGATTGTAGAGGAGTGGAATGGAGTGCAGTGGAATGAAGTGGAGTGGAGTGGAATTGAAAGGATTGCAACGGAAGACAATGGAGTGGAATGGATTGCAGTGGAGTGCAAAGGTATGGAGTGGAGTGGAAAGGAATGGTTTGGAATGGAGTGGGGAGGAATGGAGTGAAATGGAGTGGAATGGAATTTAGTGGAATGCAGTGGAATGGAGTAGCGTGGAGTGGAACTTTGTGGAATGGAATGGAGTGGAGTGGAGTGGAATGGAGTGGAATGGAATGGAATGGATTTGGATTTAGTGGGGGAGAAAGGAATGGACTGCAGTTTAATGGAATGGAGTGCAAACAAATGGAGGGGAAGGGAATGGAATGTAATGGAATAGAATGCTGTAGCGTGGAGTGGAATGCAATGTAATACAATGGAATGGAATGGATTTGAGTGGTTTGGAATGGAGTGCATTGGAATGGAGTGGAGTGCAGATGAATGGCACGGAATAGAACAGAATGGAATGGAATGGAATGGAATGGAATGGAATGGAATGGAATGGAATGGAATGGAATGGAATGGAATGGAATGGATTGGAGAGGAGTGGAGTGGAGTGGAATATAGTGGATTGGAGAGGAGTGGAGTGTAACGAGTGGAGTGGAATGGAATGGAATGGAGTGGAGTGGAATGTAGTGGAATGGAACGGAATGGAATGGAATACATTGGAGGGGAGAAGAGTGTGGTGGAAAGGAGATGAATAGAGTGGAGTGGAATGGATTGGAGTGGAATTGAGTGGAGTGGAATGGAATGTAGTGTAGTGGAGTAGAATGGAGAGGAGTGGAGTGTACCATAGTGGAGTGGAGTGGACAGTAGTGGTAAGAAATGTAATGGACTGAAGCGGATTGTAGAGGAGTGGAATGGAGTGCAGTGGAATTGGATGGAGTGCAATGGATGGCAATGGAGTGGAATGGATTGGGGTGGAATGGAATGGTATGGAGTGCAGTGAAAAGGAAGGCAATGTAATGGTGCGGAGAGGAATGCAGAGTAATGGAGTGGAATGGAATGGAGTGGAATGGAGTGGAATAGAGTAGCGTGGAGTGGAATGTTGTGGAATGGAGTGGAGTGAAGTGGAATAGATTGGAATGGAATGGAATGGATTTGGATTTAGTGAGGGGGAATGGAACGGAGTGCAGTTGAATGGAATGCAGTGCAAACAAATGCAGCAGAATGGAATGGAATGGAATGGAATGGAATGGAATGGAATGGAATGGAATGGAATGGAATGGAATGGAATAGAATGGCGTGACATGGAGTGGAGTGCATGGAATGGAATGGATTCGAGTGCAGTAGAATGGAGTGAAGTGGAATGGATTGGAGTGGAGATGAATGGAATGGAAAGGAATGAAATGGAATGGAATGGAATGGATTGGAATGGAATGAAGTGGAATGCAACGGAATGGATTTAAGTAGAGTGGATTAGGGCGCAGTGGAATGGAAAGGAGTGGAATAAAGAGGAATGGAGTGGAGTGGAATGGAATGGAGTGGAATGCAGACCGGGGAGTGGAGCGGAGTGGAGTGGAGTAGCATGGAATGGAATGGAATCTAATGGTATGGAATGGAATGGAATGGAATGGAATGGAATGGAATGGAATGGAATGGAATGGAAATGAATGAAGTGGAATGGAGTGGAGTGGAATAGAAAGGAGTGGAATGGAATGGAATGGAATGGAGTGGAATTGAATGGACTGGGTTCGAATGGAAAGGAGTGGATTGGAAAGGAATGGAATAGAATGGTGTGGAATGGAATGGAATGGAGTGGAATTGAATGGAATGGTGTGGAATTGAAAGGAGTGGAGTGGAATGGAGAGGACTGAAGTGGAATGGAGTGGAGAGGAGTTTAATGGAGTGGACTGGAATGCAGCAAGGTGTAATGGAGTGGAGTGCAGCGGAGTGGATAAGAATGGATTGGAATGGAATGGAGTGAGGTGGAATGGAATGGAATGGAATGCAATGGAATGGAATGGAATGGAATGGAATGCAATGGAATGAAAAGGAGTGGAATGGAGGAGAGTGTAGTGGAAAGGAGATGAATGGAGTGGAGTGTAATGGAGTGGAGTGGAATGGAATGGAATAGAGTGGAGTAGAATGGAGTAGAATGGACAGTAGAGGAGTGAAGCGGATTGGAGTGGAAAGGAATGTAATGGAATGGAGTGGAGTGGAAAGGAGTGGAGTGGAATTAAGTGGAGTGGAACGGAATTGAATGGAGTGGAAGGGAAGGCAAAGGATTTGAATGGATTGATGTGGAGGGGAATAATATGGAGTGGAGTGGAAAGTAATGGAATGGAATGGAAGGAATGGAATGGAGTGGATTGGAATTGAGTGGAATAGAATGGGGTGGAGTGGAATGGATTGGAATCGAATGCATAGGATTTGGATGGAGTGGAGTGGAATGGAATGGAGTCCAATGGAATGGAGTGGAATGGTATGGAATGGAAATTAATGGAATGGAATGGAATGGAGTAGAGTGGAAAGGAGTGGTGTGGAGTGGAGTGGAGTGTAATGGAATTGAATAGAGTGGAATGGAGTGGATTAGAATGGATTTCAGTGGAAGGAAGTGTAGTGGAACGGAATGGAATGGAATGGATCGGAATGGAATGGAGTGGAGTGGAGTGAAGTGAGGTGGAATGTAATTGAATGGAATGGATAGGAATATATCGGAGTGGAATGAAGTAGAATGGAATGTACTGGAATGGATTGGTGTGGATTGGAGTGGAATGGAATGGAATGGAATAGACTGGAATTGAGTGGAATGGAGTGGAGTGGAATGGAATGGTGTGTTGTGCAATGCAGTGGAATGGACTGGTGTGGTGACGAACGGAGAGGATCGTAACGTAGTGGAATTGAGTGGAATGGAAAGGAACGGAATGGAGTGGAATGGAGTGGAATGGAATGGATTGGCATGGAATGGAGTGGAGTGGAATTGAATATAGTGCAGTGGAATGGAATGGAAAAGAGTGGAATGTATGGGAGAGGAGTGGAGTGAAGTTTTGTGTCTTTATTGGATTGGAATGAACTGGAGCAGAGTGGAATGGAGTGGAGTGAAATAGAAAGGAATGGAAAGGAATGGAATGAAGAGTAATGGAATGGAAAGGAATGGAGTGGAATGGAATGGAGAGCGG
Source organism: Gorilla gorilla gorilla (assembly GCF_029281585.2). Taxonomy (NCBI): domain Eukaryota; kingdom Metazoa; phylum Chordata; class Mammalia; order Primates; family Hominidae; genus Gorilla; species Gorilla gorilla. The sequence continues at coordinate 44,589,714 of NC_073248.2, read as the reverse complement.
TGGAACAGAAAGCAGATGAGTGGAATGGAAGAGAATGGCATGGACTGGATTGGAGTGGAGTGGAGAGAAAGGAATGGAATGGATTGGAGTTGAATAAAATGGAGTGGAGTGGAGTGGATTGGATTGGAGTTGAGTGGTATGGAATGGAGAGGAGAGGAAAGGAATGGAGTGGATTGGAATGGAATGGAATGGAGAGGAATGGAGTGGAGTGGAGTGTAATCGTATGGATTGCAGTGGAATGCAATTGAGTGGAAAAAAGTGGAGTGGAGTGGAATTGAATGGATTGCAGTGAAACGTAGTGGAGTGGATTGGAATTGAAGGCAATGGAATGGAATGGAACAGAATGGAGTGGAGGGGATTGGAGTGGAGAGGACTGGAGTGGATTAGGAGTGGAATGGAATGAAATTTAATGAAATGTGATGGAATGGAACGGAATGGCATGGAGTGGATAGGAGTCGAGTGGAATGTAATGAAATGGAGTGGAATAGAGAGGAATGGAGTGGATTGGAATGGAATGGAATGGAATGAAGTGGACTGTAATGAAATGGAGTGGAGTGGAATGGAATGGAATGGAATGGAATGGAGTGGAATTTAATGGAACGGAAGGGAATGAAATGGAATGGGTTGGAATGGAATGGAATCGAATCGAATCGAATGGATTGGAATGGATTGGAGTGGAGAAGAGTGCGTTGGAAAGGCGATGAATTGAGTGGATTGGAATGGAGTGGAGTGGAATGGAATGGAATGGATTGGAGTAGAAAGGATAAGAGTGGAGTGCCCTGGAGTGATGTGGATTGGGGTGGTAAGAAATGTAATGGAATGGAGTGGAGTGCAGTGGAGTGTAATGTAGAGGATTGGAATGAAGTGTAGTTGAATGGAATTGAAGGGAGTGGAATGGAATGGAATGGAATGGAGTGGAATGTATTGGGGTGGAATGGAATAGTACGGAGTGGAGTGGAAGGGATTGGAATGGAATGGATTGCAATGGAATGCAGAGGAAGGGAGTGGAATGCAGTGGAGTGCAATGAGGTGGAATGGAATGCAGGGAGTGAAATGGATTGGAATAGAATGTTTGGATTTGGATGGAGTGGATTTTAATGGAATGGCGTGGAGTGCATTGGAATGGAGCGCAATCGAATGGAGTTTAATGGAATGGCATGAAACTGAATGGAATTAAATGGAATGCAGTAGAATGGAAATGAGTGGCGTGTAGTGGAGTGCAATGTAATGGAATGGAATGGAACGGAATGGAGTGGAGCGGAATGGAGTGCAGTGCAAGGGGGTGGAGTGGAGTGGAATGGAATAGAATGGAATGAAATGGAATGGAATGGAATGTAGTGTAGTGGAGGGGAGAGGACCTCAATGGAATGGATATAAATAGATTGGATTGGACTGCAGTGGAATGGAATGGACAGGAAAGGATTGGAGTGGAGAGGAGTGTAGTGGAATGGAATGAAATCGAGTGGAATTGAGTGGAATGGAGAGGAGTGGAATGCAATGGATTGAAGTGGAATGGAATGTTGTGGAATGGAATGGTGTGTAAGGGAATGGAGTGGAGTGTAAAGTATTTGAATGCAGAGGAATGGAATTGAACGGAATGGAACGGAATGAACTTGAATGGAGTGGAACGGAACGGATTGGCATGGAATGCACTGGAGTGTAACAGTGTGGAGTGCAATGGAATGACCTGGATTGGAGAGGAACGGATTTGAGTGGAGTGGAGTAAAGTTTTGTGGAGTGGGGTGGAGTGGAATGAAACGGAGTAGAGTGGAATGGAGTGTAGTGAAACAGAGTGGAATGGAGTGGAATAGTATGGAATGGAATGGAGTGGAATGGAATGGAAAGCAGTGGAACGGAACGGAGATAAGAGGAATAGAATGGAATTGCGTGGAATGGATTGGAGTGGAGTGGAGTGGAGTGGAATGGAACGGAGTGGAATGGAAAGGAATGGAATGGAATTTGGTTGACTGGAGTGGAAATGAGCGGACTGGAAGAGAATGGAATGGAGTGAAGTGGAATGGAATGAAATGGAGTGAAGTGGATTGGAGTGGAATAGAAAGGAGTGGAGTGGATTGGACTGGAGTGGAATGGAGTGGAGTGGAATCGAACAGAGTGGAATGGAGTGGAATGGAATGGAGTAGATAGGAATGGAATGGAATGGAGTGGAAAGGAATCGAATGCAACGGAATGGAATGGAATGGAATGGAATGGAATGGAATGGAATGGAATGGAGAGTAGTGTAGAGGAGTGGAGTGGAATGGAATAGAATGCAGTGGAGTGGAATGTGGTGGAATGGAGTGGAGTAGAATGGAATTTATTGGAATGGAGTGGAGTGGAGTGGAATGGAAGGAAATGAAGTGGAGTAGAATAGAGCAGAGTAGAGTGTAGCGTAGTGGAGTGGAGTGGACTGTAGTGGAAAGGAATGTAATGGACTGAAGTGGATTGTAGAGGAATGGAATGGAGTGCAGTGGAATGAAGTGGAGTGGAGTGGAATTGAAAGGATTGCAACGGAAGACAATGGAGTGGAATGGATTGCAGTGGAGTGCAAAGGTATGGAGTGGAGTGGAAAGGAATGGTTTGGAATGGAGTGGGGAGGAATGGAGTGAAATGGAGTGGAATGGAATTTAGTGGAATGCAGTGGAATGGAGTAGCGTGGAGTGGAACTTTGTGGAATGGAATGGAGTGGAGTGGAGTGGAATGGAGTGGAATGGAATGGAATGGATTTGGATTTAGTGGGGGAGAAAGGAATGGACTGCAGTTTAATGGAATGGAGTGCAAACAAATGGAGGGGAAGGGAATGGAATGTAATGGAATAGAATGCTGTAGCGTGGAGTGGAATGCAATGTAATACAATGGAATGGAATGGATTTGAGTGGTTTGGAATGGAGTGCATTGGAATGGAGTGGAGTGCAGATGAATGGCACGGAATAGAACGGAATGGAATGGAATGGAATGGAATGGAATGGAATGGAATGGAATGGAATGGAATGGATTGGAGAGGAGTGGAGTGGAGTGGAATATAGTGGATTGGAGAGGAGTGGAGTGTAACGAGTGGAGTGGAATGGAATGGAATGGAGTGGAGTGGAATGTAGTGGAATGGAACGGAATGGAATGGAATACATTGGAGGGGAGAAGAGTGTGGTGGAAAGGAGATGAATAGAGTGGAGTGGAATGGATTGGAGTGGAATTGAGTGGAGTGGAATGGAATGTAGTGTAGTGGAGTAGAATGGAGAGGAGTGGAGTGTACCATAGTGGAGTGGAGTGGACAGTAGTGGTAAGAAATGTAATGGACTGAAGCGGATTGTAGAGGAGTGGAATGGAGTGCAGTGGAATTGGATGGAGTGCAATGGATGGCAATAGAGTGGAATGGATTGGGGTGGAATGGAATGGTATGGAGTGCAGTGAAAAGGAAGGCAATGTAATGGTGCGGAGAGGAATGCAGAGTAATGGAGTGGAATGGAATGGAGTGGAATGGAGTGGAATAGAGTAGCGTGGAGTGGAATGTTGTGGAATGGAGTGGAGTGAAGTGGAATAGATTGGAATGGAATGGAATGGATTTGGATTTAGTGAGGGGGAATGGAACGGAGTGCAGTTGAATGGAATGCAGTGCAAACAAATGCAGCAGAATGGAATGGAATGGAATGGAATGGAATGGAATGGAATGGAATGGAATGGAATGGAATGGAATGGAATGGAATGGAATGGAATAGAATGGCGTGACATGGAGTGGAGTGCATGGAATGGAATGGATTCGAGTGCAGTGGAATGGAGTGAAGTGGAATGGATTGGAGTGGAGATGAATGGAATGGAAAGGAATGAAATGGAATGGAATGGAATGGATTGGAATGGAATGAAGTGGAATGCAACGGAATGGATTTAAGTAGAGTGGATTAGGGTGCAGTGGAATGGAAAGGAGTGGAATAAAGAGGAATGGAGTGGAGTGGAATGGAATGGAGTGGAATGCAGACCGGGGAGTGGAGCGGAGTGGAGTGGAGTAGCATGGAATGGAATGGAATGGAATCTAATGGTATGGAATGGAATGGAATGGAATGGAATGGAATGGAATGGAATGGAATGGAAATGAATGAAGTGGAATGGAGTGGAGTGGAATAGAAAGGAGTGGAATGGAACGGAATGGAATGGAATACATTGGAGGGGAGAAGAGTGCGGTGGAAAGGAGATGAATAGAGTGGAGTGGAATGGATTGGAGTGGAATTGAGTGGAGTGGAATGGAATGTAGTGTAGTGGAGTAGAATGGAGAGGAGTGGAGTGTACCATAGTGGAGTGGAGTGGACAGTAGTGGTAAGAAATGTAATGGACTGAAGCGGATTGTAGAGGAGTGGAATGGAGTGCAGTGGAATTGGATGGAGTGCAATGGATGGCAATGGAGTGGAATGGATTGGGGTGGAATGGAATGGTATGGAGTGCAGTGAAAAGGAAGGCAATGTAATGGTGCGGAGAGGAATGCAGAGTAATGGAGTGGAATGGAATGGAGTGGAATGGAGTGGAATAGAGTAGCGTGGAGTGGAATGTTGTGGAATGGAGTGGAGTGAAGTGGAATAGATTGGAATGGAATGGAATGGATTTGGATTTAGTGAGGGGGAATGGAACGGAGTGCAGTTGAATGGAATGCAGTGCAAACAAATGCAGCAGAATGGAATGGAATGGAATGGAATGGAATGGAATGGAATGGAATGGAATGGAATGGAATGGAATGGAATAGAATGGCGTGACATGGAGTGGAGTGCATGGAATGGAATGGATTCGAGTGCAGTAGAATGGAGTGAAGTGGAATGGATTGGAGTGGAGATGAATGGAATGGAAAGGAATGAAATGGAATGGAATGGAATGGATTGGAATGGAATGAAGTGGAATGCAACGGAATGGATTTAAGTAGAGTGGATTAGGGCGCAGTGGAATGGAAAGGAGTGGAATAAAGAGGAATGGAGTGGAGTGGAATGGAATGGAGTGGAATGCAGACCGGGGAGTGGAGCGGAGTGGAGTGGAGTAGCATGGAATGGAATGGAATCTAATGGTATGGAATGGAATGGAATGGAATGGAATGGAATGGAATGGAATGGAATGGAATGGAAATGAATGAAGTGGAATGGAGTGGAGTGGAATAGAAAGGAGTGGAATGGAATGGAATGGAATGGAGTGGAATTGAATGGACTGGGTTCGAATGGAAAGGAGTGGATTGGAAAGGAATGGAATAGAATGGTGTGGAATGGAATGGAATGGAGTGGAATTGAATGGAATGGTGTGGAATTGAAAGGAGTGGAGTGGAATGGAGAGGACTGAAGTGGAATGGAGTGGAGAGGAGTTTAATGGAGTGGACTGGAATGCAGCAAGGTGTAATGGAGTGGAGTGCAGCGGAGTGGATAAGAATGGATTGGAATGGAATGGAGTGAGGTGGAATGGAATGGAATGGAATGCAATGGAATGGAATGGAATGGAATGGAATGCAATGGAATGAAAAGGAGTGGAATGGAGGAGAGTGTAGTGGAAAGGAGATGAATGGAGTGGAGTGTAATGGAGTGGAGTGGAATGGAATGGAATAGAGTGGAGTAGAATGGAGTAGAATGGACAGTAGAGGAGTGAAGCGGATTGGAGTGGAAAGGAATGTAATGGAATGGAGTGGAGTGGAAAGGAGTGGAGTGGAATTAAGTGGAGTGGAACGGAATTGAATGGAGTGGAAGGGAAGGCAAAGGATTTGAATGGATTGATGTGGAGGGGAATAATATGGAGTGGAGTGGAAAGTAATGGAATGGAATGGAAGGAATGGAATGGAGTGGATTGGAATTGAGTGGAATAGAATGGGGTGGAGTGGAATGGATTGGAATCGAATGCATAGGATTTGGATGGAGTGGAGTGGAATGGAATGGAGTCCAATGGAATGGAGTGGAATGGTATGGAATGGAAATTAATGGAATGGAATGGAATGGAGTAGAGTGGAAAGGAGTGGTGTGGAGTGGAGTGGAGTGTAATGGAATTGAATAGAGTGGAATGGAGTGGATTAGAATGGATTTCAGTGGAAGGAAGTGTAGTGGAACGGAATGGAATGGAATGGATCGGAATGGAATGGAGTGGAGTGGAGTGAAGTGAGGTGGAATGTAATTGAATGGAATGGATAGGAATATATCGGAGTGGAATGAAGTAGAATGGAATGTACTGGAATGGATTGGTGTGGATTGGAGTGGAATGGAATGGAATGGAATAGACTGGAATTGAGTGGAATGGAGTGGAGTGGAATGGAATGGTGTGTTGTGCAATGCAGTGGAATGGACTGGTGTGGTGACGAACGGAGAGGATCGTAACGTAGTGGAATTGAGTGGAATGGAAAGGAACGGAATGGAGTGGAATGGAGTGGAATGGAATGGATTGGCATGGAATGGAGTGGAGTGGAATTGAATATAGTGCAGTGGAATGGAATGGAAAAGAGTGGAATGTATGGGAGAGGAGTGGAGTGAAGTTTTGTGTCTTTATTGGATTGGAATGAACTGGAGCAGAGTGGAATGGAGTGGAGTGAAATAGAAAGGAATGGAAAGGAATGGAATGAAGAGTAATGGAATGGAAAGGAATGGAGTGGAATGGAATGGAGAGCGGTGGAACAGAAAGCAGATGAGTGGAATGGAAGAGAATGGCATGGACTGGATTGGAGTGGAGTGGAGAGAAAGGAATGGAATGGATTGGAGTTGAATAAAATGGAGTGGAGTGGAGTGGATTGGATTGGAGTTGAGTGGTATGGAATGGAGAGGAGAGGAAAGGAATGGAGTGGATTGGAATGGAATGGAATGGAGAGGAATGGAGTGGAGTGGAGTGTAATCGTATGGATTGCAGTGGAATGCAATTGAGTGGAAAAAAGTGGAGTGGAGTGGAATTGAATGGATTGCAGTGAAACGTAGTGGAGTGGATTGGAATTGAAGGCAATGGAATGGAATGGAACAGAATGGAGTGGAGGGGATTGGAGTGGAGAGGACTGGAGTGGATTAGGAGTGGAATGGAATGAAATTTAATGAAATGTGATGGAATGGAACGGAATGGCATGGAGTGGATAGGAGTCGAGTGGAATGTAATGAAATGGAGTGGAATAGAGAGGAATGGAGTGGATTGGAATGGAATGGAATGGAATGAAGTGGACTGTAATGAAATGGAGTGGAGTGGAATGGAATGGAATGGAATGGAATGGAGTGGAATTTAATGGAACGGAAGGGAATGAAATGGAATGGGTTGGAATGGAATGGAATCGAATCGAATCGAATGGATTGGAATGGATTGGAGTGGAGAAGAGTGCGTTGGAAAGGCGATGAATTGAGTGGATTGGAATGGAGTGGAGTGGAATGGAATGGAATGGATTGGAGTAGAAAGGATAAGAGTGGAGTGCCCTGGAGTGATGTGGATTGGGGTGGTAAGAAATGTAATGGAATGGAGTGGAGTGCAGTGGAGTGTAATGTAGAGGATTGGAATGAAGTGTAGTTGAATGGAATTGAAGGGAGTGGAATGGAATGGAATGGAATGGAGTGGAATGTATTGGGGTGGAATGGAATAGTACGGAGTGGAGTGGAAGGGATTGGAATGGAATGGATTGCAATGGAATGCAGAGGAAGGGAGTGGAATGCAGTGGAGTGCAATGAGGTGGAATGGAATGCAGGGAGTGAAATGGATTGGAATAGAATGTTTGGATTTGGATGGAGTGGATTTTAATGGAATGGCGTGGAGTGCATTGGAATGGAGCGCAATCGAATGGAGTTTAATGGAATGGCATGAAACTGAATGGAATTAAATGGAATGCAGTAGAATGGAAATGAGTGGCGTGTAGTGGAGTGCAATGTAATGGAATGGAATGGAACGGAATGGAGTGGAGCGGAATGGAGTGCAGTGCAAGGGGGTGGAGTGGAGTGGAATGGAATAGAATGGAATGAAATGGAATGGAATGGAATGTAGTGTAGTGGAGGGGAGAGGACCTCAATGGAATGGATATAAATAGATTGGATTGGACTGCAGTGGAATGGAATGGACAGGAAAGGATTGGAGTGGAGAGGAGTGTAGTGGAATGGAATGAAATCGAGTGGAATTGAGTGGAATGGAGAGGAGTGGAATGCAATGGATTGAAGTGGAATGGAATGTTGTGGAATGGAATGGTGTGTAAGGGAATGGAGTGGAGTGTAAAGTATTTGAATGCAGAGGAATGGAATTGAACGGAATGGAACGGAATGAACTTGAATGGAGTGGAACGGAACGGATTGGCATGGAATGCACTGGAGTGTAACAGTGTGGAGTGCAATGGAATGACCTGGATTGGAGAGGAACGGATTTGAGTGGAGTGGAGTAAAGTTTTGTGGAGTGGGGTGGAGTGGAATGAAACGGAGTAGAGTGGAATGGAGTGTAGTGAAACAGAGTGGAATGGAGTGGAATAGTATGGAATGGAATGGAGTGGAATGGAATGGAAAGCAGTGGAACGGAACGGAGATAAGAGGAATAGAATGGAATTGCGTGGAATGGATTGGAGTGGAGTGGAGTGGAGTGGAATGGAACGGAGTGGAATGGAAAGGAATGGAATGGAATTTGGTTGACTGGAGTGGAAATGAGCGGACTGGAAGAGAATGGAATGGAGTGAAGTGGAATGGAATGAAATGGAGTGAAGTGGATTGGAGTGGAATAGAAAGGAGTGGAGTGGATTGGACTGGAGTGGAATGGAGTGGAGTGGAATCGAACAGAGTGGAATGGAGTGGAATGGAATGGAGTAGATAGGAATGGAATGGAATGGAGTGGAAAGGAATCGAATGCAACGGAATGGAATGGAATGGAATGGAATGGAATGGAATGGAATGGAATGGAGAGTAGTGTAGAGGAGTGGAGTGGAATGGAATAGAATGCAGTGGAGTGGAATGTGGTGGAATGGAGTGGAGTAGAATGGAATTTATTGGAATGGAGTGGAGTGGAGTGGAATGGAAGGAAATGAAGTGGAGTAGAATAGAGCAGAGTAGAGTGTAGCGTAGTGGAGTGGAGTGGACTGTAGTGGAAAGGAATGTAATGGACTGAAGTGGATTGTAGAGGAATGGAATGGAGTGCAGTGGAATGAAGTGGAGTGGAGTGGAATTGAAAGGATTGCAACGGAAGACAATGGAGTGGAATGGATTGCAGTGGAGTGCAAAGGTATGGAGTGGAGTGGAAAGGAATGGTTTGGAATGGAGTGGGGAGGAATGGAGTGAAATGGAGTGGAATGGAATTTAGTGGAATGCAGTGGAATGGAGTAGCGTGGAGTGGAACTTTGTGGAATGGAATGGAGTGGAGTGGAGTGGAATGGAGTGGAATGGAATGGAATGGATTTGGATTTAGTGGGGGAGAAAGGAATGGACTGCAGTTTAATGGAATGGAGTGCAAACAAATGGAGGGGAAGGGAATGGAATGTAATGGAATAGAATGCTGTAGCGTGGAGTGGAATGCAATGTAATACAATGGAATGGAATGGATTTGAGTGGTTTGGAATGGAGTGCATTGGAATGGAGTGGAGTGCAGATGAATGGCACGGAATAGAACGGAATGGAATGGAATGGAATGGAATGGAATGGAATGGAATGGAATGGAATGGAATGGATTGGAGAGGAGTGGAGTGGAGTGGAATATAGTGGATTGGAGAGGAGTGGAGTGTAACGAGTGGAGTGGAATGGAATGGAATGGAGTGGAGTGGAATGTAGTGGAATGGAACGGAATGGAATGGAATACATTGGAGGGGAGAAGAGTGTGGTGGAAAGGAGATGAATAGAGTGGAGTGGAATGGATTGGAGTGGAATTGAGTGGAGTGGAATGGAATGTAGTGTAGTGGAGTAGAATGGAGAGGAGTGGAGTGTACCATAGTGGAGTGGAGTGGACAGTAGTGGTAAGAAATGTAATGGACTGAAGCGGATTGTAGAGGAGTGGAATGGAGTGCAGTGGAATTGGATGGAGTGCAATGGATGGCAATAGAGTGGAATGGATTGGGGTGGAATGGAATGGTATGGAGTGCAGTGAAAAGGAAGGCAATGTAATGGTGCGGAGAGGAATGCAGAGTAATGGAGTGGAATGGAATGGAGTGGAATGGAGTGGAATAGAGTAGCGTGGAGTGGAATGTTGTGGAATGGAGTGGAGTGAAGTGGAATAGATTGGAATGGAATGGAATGGATTTGGATTTAGTGAGGGGGAATGGAACGGAGTGCAGTTGAATGGAATGCAGTGCAAACAAATGCAGCAGAATGGAATGGAATGGAATGGAATGGAATGGAATGGAATGGAATGGAATGGAATGGAATGGAATGGAATGGAATGGAATGGAATAGAATGGCGTGACATGGAGTGGAGTGCATGGAATGGAATGGATTCGAGTGCAGTGGAATGGAGTGAAGTGGAATGGATTGGAGTGGAGATGAATGGAATGGAAAGGAATGAAATGGAATGGAATGGAATGGATTGGAATGGAATGAAGTGGAATGCAACGGAATGGATTTAAGTAGAGTGGATTAGGGTGCAGTGGAATGGAAAGGAGTGGAATAAAGAGGAATGGAGTGGAGTGGAATGGAATGGAGTGGAATGCAGACCGGGGAGTGGAGCGGAGTGGAGTGGAGTAGCATGGAATGGAATGGAATGGAATCTAATGGTATGGAATGGAATGGAATGGAATGGAATGGAATGGAATGGAATGGAATGGAAATGAATGAAGTGGAATGGAGTGGAGTGGAATAGAAAGGAGTGGAATGGAATGGAATGGAATGGAGTGGAATTGAATGGACTGGGTTGGAATGGAAAGGAGTGGATTGGAAAGGAATGGAATAGAATGGTGTGGAATGGAATGGAATGGAGTGGAATTGAATGGAATGGTGTGGAATTGAAAGGAGTGGAGTGGAATGGAGAGGACTGAAGTGGAATGGAGTGGAGAGGAGTTTAATGGAGTGGACTGGAATGCAGCAAGGTGTAATGGAGTGGAGTGCAGCGGAGTGGATAAGAATGGATTGGAATGGAATGGAGTGAGGTGGAATGGAATGGAATGGAATGCAATGGAATGGAATGGAATGGAATGGAATGCAATGGAATGAAAAGGAGTGGAATGGAGGAGAGTGTAGTGGAAAGGAGATGAATGGAGTGGAGTGTAATGGAGTGGAGTGGAATGGAATGGAATAGAGTGGAGTAGAATGGAGTAGAATGGACAGTAGAGGAGTGAAGCGGATTGGAGTGGAAAGGAATGTAATGGAATGGAGTGGAGTGGAAAGGAGTGGAGTGGAATTAAGTGGAGTGGAACGGAATTGAATGGAGTGGAAGGGAAGGCAAAGGATTTGAATGGATTGATGTGGAGGGGAATAATATGGAGTGGAGTGGAAAGTAATGGAATGGAATGGAAGGAATGGAATGGAGTGGATTGGAATTGAGTGGAATAGAATGGGGTGGAGTGGAATGGATTGGAATCGAATGCATAGGATTTGGATGGAGTGGAGTGGAATGGAATGGAGTCCAATGGAATGGAGTGGAATGGTATGGAATGGAAATTAATGGAATGGAATGGAATGGAGTAGAGTGGAAAGGAGTGGTGTGGAGTGGAGTGTAGTGTAATGGAATTGAATAGAGTGGAATGGAGTGGATTAGAATGGATTTCAGTGGAAGGAAGTGTAGTGGAACGGAACGGAATGGAATGGATCGGAATGGAATGGAGTGGAGTGGAGTGAAGTGAGGTGGAATGTAATTGAATGGAATGGATAGGAATATATCGGAGTGGAATGAAGTAGAATGGAATGTACTGGAATGGATTGGTGTGGATTGGAGTGGAATAGAATGGAATGGAATAGACTGGAATTGAGTGGAATGGAGTGGAGTGGAATGGAATGGTGTGTAGTGCAATGCAGTGGAATGGACTGGTGTGGAGACGAACGGAGAGGATCGTAACGTAGTGGAATTGAGTGGAATGGAAAGGAACGGAATGGAGTGGAATGGAGTGGAATGGAATGGATTGGCATGGAATGGAGTGGAGTGGAATTGAATATAGTGCAGTGGAATGGAATGGAAAAGAGTGGAATGTATGGGAGAGGAGTGGAGTGAAGTTTTGTGTCTTTATTGGATTGGAATGAACTGGAGCAGAGTGGAATGGAGTGGAGTGAAATAGAAAGGAATGGAAAGGAATGGAATGAAGAGTAATGGAATGGAAAGGAATGGAGTGGAATGGAATGGAGAGCGGTGGAACAGAAAGCAGATGAGTGGAATGGAAGAGAATGGCATGGACTGGATTGGAGTGGAGTGGAGAGAAAGGAATGGAATGGATTGGAGTTGAATAAAATGGAGTGGAGTGGAGTGGATTGGATTGGAGTTGAGTGGTATGGAATGGAGAGGAGAGGAAAGGAATGGAGTGGATTGGAATGGAATGGAATGGAGAGGAATGGAGTGGAGTGGAGTGTAATCGTATGGATTGCAGTGGAATGCAATTGAGTGGAAAAAAGTGGAGTGGAGTGGAATTGAATGGATTGCAGTGAAACGTAGTGGAGTGGATTGGAATTGAAGGCAATGGAATGGAATGGAACAGAATGGAGTGGAGGGGATTGGAGTGGAGAGGACTGGAGTGGATTAGGAGTGGAATGGAATGAAATTTAATGAAATGTGATGGAATGGAACGGAATGGCATGGAGTGGATAGGAGTCGAGTGGAATGTGATGAAATGGAGTGGAATAGAGAGGAATGGAGTGGATTGGAATGGAATGGAATGGAATGGAATGAAGTGGACTGTAATGAAATGGAGTGGAGTGGAATGTAATGGAATGGAATGGAATGGAGTGGAATTTAATGGAACGGAAGGGAATGAAATGGAATGGGTTGGAATGGAATGGAATCGAATCGAATCGAATGGATTGGAATGGATTGGAGTGGAGAAGAGTGCGTTGGAAAGGCGATGAATTGAGTGGATTGGAATGGAGTGGAGTGGAATGGAATGGAATGGATTGGAGTAGAAAGGGTAAGAGTGGAGTGCCCTGGAGTGATGTGGATTGGGGTGGTAAGAAATGTAATGGAATGGAGTGGAGTGCAGTGGAGTGTAATGTAGAGGATTGGAATGAAGTGTAGTTGAATGGAATTGAAGGGAGTGGAATGGAATGGAATGGAATGGAGTGGAATGTATTGGGGTGGAATGGAATAGTACGGAGTGGAGTGGAAGGGATTGGAATGGAATGGATTGCAATGGAATGCAGAGGAAGGGAGTGGAATGCAGTGGAGTGCAATGAGGTGGAATGGAATGCAGGGAGTGAAATGGATTGGAATAGAATGTTTGGATTTGGATGGAGTGGATTTTAATGGAATGGCGTGGAGTGCATTGGAATGGAGCGCAATCGAATGGAGTTTAATGGAATGGCATGAAACTGAATGGAATTAAATGGAATGCAGTAGAATGGAAATGAGTGGCGTGTAGTGGAGTGCAATGTAATGGAATGGAATGGAACGGAATGGAGTGGAGCGGAATGGAGTGCAGTGCAAGGGGGTGGAGTGGAGTGGAATGGAATAGAATGGAATGAAATGGAATGGAATGGAATGTAGTGTAGTGGAGGGGAGAGGACCTCAATGGAATGGATATAAATAGATTGGATTGGACTGCAGTGGAATGGAATGGACAGGAAAGGATTGGAGTGGAGAGGAGTGTAGTGGAATGGAATGAAATCGAGTGGAATTGAGTGGAATGGAGAGGAGTGGAATGCAATGGATTGAAGTGGAATGGAATGTTGTGGAATGGAATGGTGTGTAAGGGAATGGAGTGGAGTGTAAAGTATTTGAATGCAGAGGAATGGAATTGAACGGAATGGAACGGAATGAACTTGAATGGAGTGGAACGGAACGGATTGGCATGGAATGCACTGGAGTGTAACAGTGTGGAGTGCAATGGAATGACCTGGATTGGAGAGGAACGGATTTGAGTGGAGTGGAGTAAAGTTTTGTGGAGTGGGGTGGAGTGGAATGAAACGGAGTAGAGTGGAATGGAGTGTAGTGAAACAGAGTGGAATGGAGTGGAATAGTATGGAATGGAATGGAGTGGAATGGAATGGAGAGCAGTGGAACGGAACGGAGATAAGTGGAATAGAATGGAATGGCGTGGAATGGATTGGAGTGGAGTGGAGTGGAGTGGAATGGAACGGAGTGGAATGGAAAGGAATGGAATGGAATTTGGTTGACTGGAGTGGAAATGAGCGGACTGGAAGAGAATGGAATGGAGTGAAGTGGAATGGAATGAAATGGAGTGAAGTGGATTGGAGTGGAATAGAAAGGAGTGGAGTGGATTGGACTGGAGTGGAATGGAGTGGAGTGGAATCGAACAGAGTGGAATGGAGTGGAATGGAATGGAGTAGATAGGAATGGAATGGAATGGAGTGGAAAGGAATCGAATGCAACGGAATGGAATGGAATGGAATGGAATGGAATGGAATGGAGAGTAGTGTAGAGGAGTGGAGTGGAATGGAATAGAATGCAGTGGAGTGGAGTGTGGTGGAATGGAGTGGAGTAGAATGGAATTTATTGGAATGGAGTGGAGTGGAGTGGAATGGAAGGAAATGAAGTGGAGTAGAATAGAGCAGAGTAGAGTGTAGCGTAGTGGAGTGGAGTGGACTGTAGTGGAAAGGAATGTAATGGACTGAAGTGGATTGTAGAGGAGTGGAATGGAGTGCAGTGGAATGAAGTGGAGTGGAGTGGAATTGAAAGGATTGCAACGGAAGACAATGGAGTGGAATGGATTGCAGTGGAGTGCAAAGGTATGGAGTGGAGTGGAAAGGAATGGTTTGGAATGGAGTGGGGAGGAATGGAGTGAAATGGAGTGGAATGGAATTTAGTGGAATGCAGTGGAATGGAGTAGCGTGGAGTGGAACTTTGTGGAATGGAATGGAGTGGAGTGGAGTGGAATGGAGTGGAATGGAATGGAATGGATTTGGATTTAGTGGGGGAGAAAGGAATGGACTGCAGTTTAATGGAATGGAGTGCAAACAAATGGAGGGGAAGGGAATGGAATGTAATGGAATAGAATGCTGTAGCATGGAGTGGAATGCAATGTAATACAATGGAATGGAATGGATTTGAGTGGTTTGGAATGGAGTGCATTGGAATGGAGTGGAGTGCAGATGAATGGCATGGAATAGAACAGAATGGAATGGAATGGAATGGAATGGAATGGAATGGAATGGAATGGAATGGAATGGATTGGAGAGGAGTGGAGTGGAGTGGAATATAGTGGATTGGAGAGGAGTGGAGTGTAACGAGTGGAGTGGAATGGAATGGAATGGAGTGGAGTGGAATGTAGTGGAATGGAACGGAATGGAATGGAATACATTGGAGGGGAGAAGAGTGTGGTGGAAAGGAGATGAATAGAGTGGAGTGGAATGGATTGGAGTGGAATTGAGTGGAGTGGAATGGAATGTAGTGTAGTGGAGTAGAATGGAGAGGAGTGGAGTGTACCATAGTGGAGTGGAGTGGACAGTAGTGGTAAGAAATGTAATGGACTGAAGCGGATTGTAGAGGAGTGGAATGGAGTGCAGTGGAATTGGATGGAGTGCAATGGATGGCAATGGAGTGGAATGGATTGGGGTGGAATGGAATGGTATGGAGTGCAGTGAAAAGGAAGGCAATGTAATGGTGCGGAGAGGAATGCAGAGTAATGGAGTGGAATGGAATGGAGTGGAATGGAGTGGAATAGAGTAGCGTGGAGTGGAATGTTGTGGAATGGAGTGGAGTGAAGTGGAATAGATTGGAATGGAATGGAATGGATTTGGATTTAGTGAGGGGGAATGGAACGGAGTGCAGTTGAATGGAATGCAGTGCAAACAAATGCAGCAGAAAGGAATGGAATGGAATGAAATGGAATGGAATGGAATGGAATGGAATGGAATGGAATGGAATGGAATGGAATGGAATGGAATAGAATGGCGTGACATGGAGTGGAGTGCATGGAATGGAATGGATTCGAGTGCAGTGGAATGGAGTGAAGTGGAATGGATTGGAGTGGAGATGAATGGAATGGAAAGGAATGAAATGGAATGGAATGGAATGGATTGGAATGGAATGAAGTGGAATGCAACGGAATGGATTTAAGTAGAGTGGATTAGGGTGCAGTGGAATGGAAAGGAGTGGAATAAAGAGGAATGGAGTGGAGTGGAATGGAATGGAGTGGAATGCAGACCGGGGAGTGGAGCGGAGTGGAGTGGAGTAGCATGGAATGGAATGGAATGGAATCTAATGGTATGGAATGGAATGGAATGGAATGGAATGGAATGGAATGGAATGGAAATGAATGAAGTGGAATGGAGTGGAGTGGAATAGAAAGGAGTGGAATGGAATGGAATGGAATGGAGTGGAATTGAATGGACTGGGTTGGAATGGAAAGGAGTGGATTGGAAAGGAATGGAATAGAATGGTGTGGAATGGAATGGAATGGAGTGGAATTGAATGGAATGGTGTGGAATTGAAAGGAGTGGAGTGGAATGGAGAGGACTGAAGTGGAATGGAGTGGAGAGGAGTTTAATGGAGTGGACTGGAATGCAGCAAGGTGTAATGGAGTGGAGTGCAGCGGAGTGGATAAGAATGGATTGGAATGGAATGGAGTGAGGTGGAATGGAATGGAATGGAATGCAATGGAATGGAATGGAATGGAATGGAATGCAATGGAATGAAAAGGAGTGGAATGGAGGAGAGTGTAGTGGAAAGGAGATGAATGGAGTGGAGTGTAATGGAGTGGAGTGGAATGGAATGGAATAGAGTGGAGTAGAATGGAGTAGAATGGACAGTAGAGGAGTGAAGCGGATTGGAGTGGAAAGGAATGTAATGGAATGGAGTGGAGTGGAAAGGAGTGGAGTGGAATTAAGTGGAGTGGAACGGAATTGAATGGAGTGGAAGGGAAGGCAAAGGATTTGAATGGATTGATGTGGAGGGGAATAATATGGAGTGGAGTGGAAAGTAATGGAATGGAATGGAAGGAATGGAATGGAGTGGATTGGAATTGAGTGGAATAGAATGGGGTGGAGTGGAATGGATTGGAATCGAATGCATAGGATTTGGATGGAGTGGAGTGGAATGGAATGGAGTCCAATGGAACGGAGTGGAATGGTATGGAATGGAAATTAATGGAATGGAATGGAATGGAATGGAGTAGAGTGGAAAGGAGTGGTGTGGAGTGGAGTGTAGTATAATGGAATTGAATAGAGTGGAATGGAGTGGATTAGAATGGATTTCAGTGGAAGGAAGTGTAGTGGAACGGAATGGAATGGAATGGATCGGAATGGAATGGAGTGGAGTGGAGTGAAGTGAGGTGGAATGTAATTGAATGGAATGGATAGGAATATATCGGAGTGGAATGAAGTAGAATGGAATGTACTGGAATGGATTGGTGTGGATTGGAGTGGAATGGAATGGAATGGAATAGACTGGAATTGAGTGGAATGGAGTGGAGTGGAATGGAATGGTGTGTAGTGCAATGCAGTGGAATGGACTGGTGTGGAGACGAATGGAGAGGATCGTAACGTAGTGGAATTGAGTGGAATGGAAAGGAACGGAATGGAGTGGAATGGAGTGGAATGGAATGGATTGGCATGGAATGGAGTGGAGTGGAATTGAATATAGTGCAGTGGAATGGAATGGAAAAGAGTGGAATGTATGGGAGAGGAGTGGAGTGAAGTTTTGTGTCTTTATTGGATTGGAATGAACTGGAGCAGAGTGGAATGGAGTGGAGTGAAATAGAAAGGAATGGAAAGGAATGGAATGAAGAGTAATGGAATGGAAAGGAATGGAGTGGAATGGAATGGAGAGCGGTGGAACAGAAAGCAGATGAGTGGAATGGAAGAGAATGGCATGGACTGGATTGGAGTGGAGTGGAGAGAAAGGAATGGAATGGATTGGAGTTGAATAAAATGGAGTGGAGTGGAGTGGATTGGATTGGAGTTGAGTGGTATGGAATGGAGAGGAGAGGAAAGGAATGGAGTGGATTGGAATGGAATGGAATGGAGAGGAATGGAGTGGAGTGGAGTGTAATCGTATGGATTGCAGTGGAATGCAATTGAGTGGAAAAAAGTGGAGTGGAGTGGAATTGAATGGATTGCAGTGAAACGTAGTGGAGTGGATTGGAATTGAAGGCAATGGAATGGAATGGAACAGAATGGAGTGGAGGGGATTGGAGTGGAGAGGACTGGAGTGGATTAGGAGTGGAATGGAATGAAATTTAATGAAATGTGATGGAATGGAACGGAATGGCATGGAGTGGATAGGAGTCGAGTGGAATGTAATGAAATGGAGTGGAATAGAGAGGAATGGAGTGGATTGGAATGGAATGGAATGGAATGGAATGAAGTGGACTGTAATGAAATGGAGTGGAGTGGAATGGAATGGAATGGAATGGAATGGAGTGGAATTTAATGGAACGGAAGGGAATGAAATGGAATGGGTTGGAATGGAATGGAATCGAATCGAATCGAATGGATTGGAATGGATTGGAGTGGAGAAGAGTGCGTTGGAAAGGCGATGAATTGAGTGGATTGGAATGGAGTGGAGTGGAATGGAATGGAATGGATTGGAGTAGAAAGGATAAGAGTGGAGTGCCCTGGAGTGATGTGGATTGGGGTGGTAAGAAATGTAATGGAATGGAGTGGAGTGCAGTGGAGTGTAATGTAGAGGATTGGAATGAAGTGTAGTTGAATGGAATTGAAGGGAGTGGAATGGAATGGAATGGAATGGAGTGGAATGTATTGGGGTGGAATGGAATAGTACGGAGTGGAGTGGAAGGGATTGGAATGGAATGGATTGCAATGGAATGCAGAGGAAGGGAGTGGAATGCAGTGGAGTGCAATGAGGTGGAATGGAATGCAGGGAGTGAAATGGATTGGAATAGAATGTTTGGATTTGGATGGAGTGGATTTTAATGGAATGGCGTGGAGTGCATTGGAATGGAGCGCAATCGAATGGAGTTTAATGGAATGGCATGAAACTGAATGGAATTAAATGGAATGCAGTAGAATGGAAATGAGTGGCGTGTAGTGGAGTGCAATGTAATGGAATGGAATGGAACGGAATGGAGTGGAGCGGAATGGAGTGCAGTGCAAGGGGGTGGAGTGGAGTGGAATGGAATAGAATGGAATGAAATGGAATGGAATGGAATGTAGTGTAGTGGAGGGGAGAGGACCTCAATGGAATGGATATAAATAGATTGGATTGGACTGCAGTGGAATGGAATGGACAGGAAAGGATTGGAGTGGAGAGGAGTGTAGTGGAATGGAATGAAATCGAGTGGAATTGAGTGGAATGGAGAGGAGTGGAATGCAATGGATTGAAGTGGAATGGAATGTTGTGGAATGGAATGGTGTGTAAGGGAATGGAGTGGAGTGTAAAGTATTTGAATGCAGAGGAATGGAATTGAACGGAATGGAACGGAATGAACTTGAATGGAGTGGAACGGAACGGATTGGCATGGAATGCACTGGAGTGTAACAGTGTGGAGTGCAATGGAATGACCTGGATTGGAGAGGAACGGATTTGAGTGGAGTGGAGTAAAGTTTTGTGGAGTGGGGTGGAGTGGAATGAAACGGAGTAGAGTGGAATGGAGTGTAGTGAAACAGAGTGGAATGGAGTGGAATAGTATGGAATGGAATGGAGTGGAATGGAATGGAGAGCAGTGGAACGGAACGGAGATAAGTGGAATAGAATGGAATTGCGTGGAATGGATTGGAGTGGAGTGGAGTGGAGTGGAATGGAACGGAGTGGAATGGAAAGGAATGGAATGGAATTTGGTTGACTGGAGTGGAAATGAGCGGACTGGACGAGAATGGAATGGAGTGAAGTGGAATGGAATGAAATGGAGTGAAGTGGATTGGAGTGGAATAGAAAGGAGTGGAGTGGATTGGACTGGAGTGGAATGGAGTGGAGTGGAATCGAATAGAGTGGAATGGAGTGGAATGGAATGGAGTAGATAGGAATGGAATGGAATGGAGTGGAAAGGAATCGAATGCAACGGAATGGAATGGAATGGAATGGAATGGAATGGAATGGAGAGTAGTGTAGAGGAGTGGAGTGGAATGGAATAGAATGCAGTGGAGTGGAATGTGGTGGAATGGAGTGGAGTAGAATGGAATTTATTGGAATGGAGTGGAGTGGAGTGGAATGGAAGGAAATGAAGTGGAGTAGAATAGAGCAGAGTAGAGTGTAGCGTAGTGGAGTGGAGTGGACTGTAGTGGAAAGGAATGTAATGGACTGAAGTGGATTGTAGAGGAGTGGAATGGAGTGCAGTGGAATGAAGTGGAGTGGAGTGGAATTGAAAGGATTGCAACGGAAGACAATGGAGTGGAATGGATTGCAGTGGAGTGCAAAGGTATGGAGTGGAGTGGAAAGGAATGGTTTGGAATGGAGTGGGGAGGAATGGAGTGAAATGGAGTGGAATGGAATTTAGTGGAATGCAGTGGAATGGAGTAGCGTGGAGTGGAACTTTGTGGAATGGAATGGAGTGGAGTGGAGTGGAATGGAGTGGAATGGAATGGAATGGATTTGGATTTAGTGGGGGAGAAAGGAATGGACTGCAGTTTAATGGAATGGAGTGCAAACAAATGGAGGGGAAGGGAATGGAATGTAATGGAATAGAATGCTGTAGCGTGGAGTGGAATGCAATGTAATACAATGGAATGGAATGGATTTGAGTGGTTTGGAATGGAGTGCATTGGAATGGAGTGGAGTGCAGATGAATGGCACGGAATAGAACCGAATGGAATGGAATGGAATGGAATGGAATGGAATGGAATGGAATGGATTGGAGAGGAGTGGAGTGGAGTGGAATATAGTGGATTGGAGAGGAGTGGAGTGTAACGAGTGGAGTGGAATGGAATGGAATGGAGTGGAGTGGAATGTAGTGGAATGGAACGGAATGGAATGGAATACATTGGAGGGGAGAAGAGTGTGGTGGAAAGGAGATGAATAGAGTGGAGTGGAATGGATTGGAGTGGAATTGAGTGGAGTGGAATGGAATGTAGTGTAGTGGAGTAGAATGGAGAGGAGTGGAGTGTACCATAGTGGAGTGGAGTGGACAGTAGTGGTAAGAAATGTAATGGACTGAAGCGGATTGTAGAGGAGTGGAATGGAGTGCAGTGGAATTGGATGGAGTGCAATGGATGGCAATAGAGTGGAATGGATTGGGGTGGAATGGAATGGTATGGAGTGCAGTGAAAAGGAAGGCAATGTAATGGTGCGGAGAGGAATGCAGAGTAATGGAGTGGAATGGAATGGAGTGGAATGGAGTGGAATAGAGTAGCGTGGAGTGGAATGTTGTGGAATGGAGTGGAGTGAAGTGGAATAGATTGGAATGGAATGGAATGGATTTGGATTTAGTGAGGGGGAATGGAACGGAGTGCAGTTGAATGGAATGCAGTGCAAACAAATGCAGCAGAATGGAATGGAATGGAATGGAATGGAATGGAATGGAATGGAATGGAATGGAATGGAATGGAATGGCGTGACATGGAGTGGAGTGCATGGAATGGAATGGATTCGAGTGCAGTGGAATGGAGTGAATTGGAATGGATTGGAGTGGAGATGAATGGAATGGAAAGGAATGAAATGGAATGGAATGGAATGGATTGGAATGGAATGAAGTGGAATGCAACGGAATGGATTTAAGTAGAGTGGATTAGGGTGCAGTGGAATGGAAAGGAGTGGAATAAAGAGGAATGGAGTGGAGTGGAATGGAATGGAGTGGAATGCAGACCGGGGAGTGGAGCGGAGTGGAGTGGAGTAGCATGGAATGGAATGGAATGGAATCTAATGGTATGGAATGGAATGGAATGGAATGGAATGGAATGGAAATGAATGAAGTGGAATGGATTGGAGTGGAATAGAAAGGAGTGGAATGGAATGGAATGGAATGGAGTGGAATTGAATGGACTGGGTTGGAATGGAAAGGAGTGGATTGGAAAGGAATGGAATAGAATGGTGTGGAATGGAATGGAATGGAGTGGAATTGAATGGAATGGTGTGGAATTGAAAGGAGTGGAGTGGAATGGAGAGGACTGAAGTGGAATGGAGTGGAGAGGAGTTTAATGGAGTGGACTGGAATGCAGCAAGGTGTAATGGAGTGGAGTGCAGCGGAGTGGATAAGAATGGATTGGAATGGAATGGAGTGAGGTGGAATGGAATGGAATGGAATGCAATGGAATGGAATGGAATGCAATGGAATGAAAAGGAGTGGAATGGAGGAGAGTGTAGTGGAAAGGAGATGAATGGAGTGGAGTGTAATGGAGTGGAGTGGAATGGAATGGAATAGAGTGGAGTAGAATGGAGTAGAATGGACAGTAGAGGAGTGAAGCGGATTGGAGTGGAAAGGAATGTAATGGAATGGAGTGGAGTGGAAAGGAGTGGAGTGGAATTAAGTGGAGTGGAACGGAATTGAATGGAGTGGAAGGGAAGGCAAAGGATTTGAATGGATTGATGTGGAGGGGAATAATATGGAGTGGAGTGGAAAGTAATGGAATGGAATGGAAGGAATGGAATGGAGTGGATTGGAATTGAGTGGAATAGAATGGGGTGGAGTGGAATGGATTGGAATCGAATGCATAGGATTTGGATGGAGTGGAGTGGAATGGAATGGAGTCCAATGGAATGGAGTGGAATGGTATGGAATGGAAATTAATGGAATGGAATGGAATGGAATGGAGTAGAGTGGAAAGGAGTGGTGTGGAGTGGAGTGTAGTGTAATGGAATTGAATAGAGTGGAATGGAGTGGATTAGAATGGATTTCAGTGGAAGGAAGTGTAGTGGAACGGAATGGAATGGAATGGATCGGAATGGAATGGAGTGGAGTGGAGTGAAGTGAGGTGGAATGTAATTGAATGGAATGGATAGGAATATATCGGAGTGGAATGAAGTAGAATGGAATGTACTGGAATGGATTGGTGTGGATTGGAGTGGAATGGAATGGAATGGAATAGACTGGAATTGAGTGGAATGGAGTGGAGTGGAATGGAATGGTGTGTAGTGCAATGCAGTGGAATGGACTGGTGTGGAGACGAACGGAGAGGATCGTAACGTAGTGGAATTGAGTGGAATGGAAAGGAACGGAATGGAGTGGAATGGAGTGGAATGGAATGGATTGGCATGGAATGGAGTGGAGTGGAATTGAATATAGTGCAGTGGAATGGAATGGAAAAGAGTGGAATGTATGGGAGAGGAGTGGAGTGAAGTTTTGTGTCTTTATTGGATTGGAATGAACTGGAGCAGAGTGGAATGGAGTGGAGTGAAATAGAAAGGAATGGAAAGGAATGGAATGAAGAGTAATGGAATGGAAAGGAATGGAGTGGAATGGAATGGAGAGCGGTGGAACAGAAAGCAGATGAGTGGAATGGAAGAGAATGGCATGGACTGGATTGGAGTGGAGTGGAGAGAAAGGAATGGAATGGATTGGAGTTGAATAAAATGGAGTGGAGTGGAGTGGATTGGATTGGAGTTGAGTGGTATGGAATGGAGAGGAGAGGAAAGGAATGGAGTGGATTGGAATGGAATGGAATGGAGAGGAATGGAGTGGAGTGGAGTGTAATCGTATGGATTGCAGTGGAATGCAATTGAGTGGAAAAAAGTGGAGTGGAGTGGAATTGAATGGATTGCAGTGAAACGTAGTGGAGTGGATTGGAATTGAAGGCAATGGAATGGAATGGAACAGAATGGAGTGGAGGGGATTGGAGTGGAGAGGACTGGAGTGGATTAGGAGTGGAATGGAATGAAATTTAATGAAATGTGATGGAATGGAACGGAATGGCATGGAGTGGATAGGAGTCGAGTGGAATGTAATGAAATGGAGTGGAATAGAGAGGAATGGAGTGGATTGGAATGGAATGGAATGGAATGGAATGAAGTGGACTGTAATGAAATGGAGTGGAGTGGAATGTAATGGAATGGAATGGAATGGAGTGGAATTTAATGGAACGGAAGGGAATGAAATGGAATGGGTTGGAATGGAATGGAATCGAATCGAATCGAATGGATTGGAATGGATTGGAGTGGAGAAGAGTGCGTTGGAAAGGCGATGAATTGAGTGGATTGGAATGGAGTGGAGTGGAATGGAATGGAATGGATTGGAGTAGAAAGGATAAGAGTGGAGTGCCCTGGAGTGATGTGGATTGGGGTGGTAAGAAATGTAATGGAATGGAGTGGAGTGCAGTGGAGTGTAATGTAGAGGATTGGAATGAAGTGTAGTTGAATGGAATTGAAGGGAGTGGAATGGAATGGAATGGAATGGAGTGGAATGTATTGGGGTGGAATGGAATAGTACGGAGTGGAGTGGAAGGGATTGGAATGGAATGGATTGCAATGGAATGCAGAGGAAGGGAGTGGAATGCAGTGGAGTGCAATGAGGTGGAATGGAATGCAGGGAGTGAAATGGATTGGAATAGAATGTTTGGATTTGGATGGAGTGGATTTTAATGGAATGGCGTGGAGTGCATTGGAATGGAGAGCAATCGAATGGAGTTTAATGGAATGGCATGAAACTGAATGGAATTAAATGGAATGCAGTAGAATGGAAATGAGTGGCGTGTAGTGGAGTGCAATGTAATGTAATGGAATGGAACGGAATGGAGTGGAGCGGAATGGAGTGCAGTGCAAGGGGGTGGAGTGGAGTGGAATGGAATAGAATGGAATGAAATGGAATGGAATGGAATGTAGTGTAGTGGAGGGGAGAGGACCTCAATGGAATGGATATAAATAGATTGGATTGGACTGCAGTGGAATGGAATGGACAGGAAAGGATTGGAGTGGAGAGGAGTGTAGTGGAATGGAATGAAATCGAGTGGAATTGAGTGGAATGGAGAGGAGTGGAATGCAATGGATTGAAGTGGAATGGAATGTTGTGGAATGGAATGGTGTGTAAGGGAATGGAGTGGAGTGTAAAGTATTTGAATGCAGAGGAATGGAATTGAACGGAATGGAACGGAATGAACTTCAACGGAGTGGAACGGAACGGATTGGCATGGAATGCACTGGAGTGTAACAGTGTGGAGTGCAATGGAATGACCTGGATTGGAGAGGAACGGATTTGAGTGGAGTGGAGTAAAGTTTTGTGGAGTGGGGTGGAGTGGAATGAAACGGAGTAGAGTGGAATGGAGTGTAGTGAAACAGAGTGGAATGGAGTGGAATAGTATGGAATGGAATGGAGTGGAATGGAATGGAGAGCAGTGGAAAGGAATGGAGATAAGTGGAATAGAATGGAATTGCGTGGAATGGATTGGAGTGGAGTGGAGTGGAGTGGAATGGAACGGAGTGGAATGGAAAGGAATGGAATGGAATTTGGTTGACTGGAGTGGAAATGAGCGGACTGGAAGAGAATGGAATGGAGTGAAGTGGAATGGAATGAAATGGAGTGAAGTGGATTGGAGTGGAATAGAAAGGAGTGGAGTGGATTGGACTGGAGTGGAATGGAGTGGAGTGGAATCGAATAGAGTGGAATGGAGTGGAATGGAATGGAGTAGATAGGAATGGAATGGAATGGAGTGGAAAGGAATCGAATGCAACGGAATGGAATGGAATGGAATGGAGACTAGTGTAGAGGAGTGGAGTGGAATGGAATAGAATGCAGTGGAGTGGAATGTGGTGGAATGGAGTGGAGTAGAATGGAATTTATTGGAATGGAGTGGAGTGGAGTGGAATGGAAGGAAATGAAGTAGAGTAGAATAGAGCAGAGTAGAGTGTAGCGTAGTGGAGTGGAGTGGACTGTAGTGGAAAGGAATGTAATGGACTGAAGTGGATTGTAGAGGAGTGGAATGGAGTGCAGTGGAATGAAGTGGAGTGGAGTGGAATTGAAAGGATTGCAACGGAAGACAATGGAGTGGAATGGATTGCAGTGGAGTGCAAAGGTATGGAGTGGAGTGGAAAGGAATGGTTTGGAATGGAGTGGGGAGGAATGGAGTGAAATGGAGTGGAATGGAATTTAGTGGAATGCAGTGGAATGGACTAGCGTGGAGTGGAACTTTGTGGAATGGAATAGAGTGGAGTGGAGTGGAATGGAGTGGAATGGAATGGAATGGATATGGATTTAGTGGGGGAGAAAGGAATGGACTGCAGTTTAATGGAATGGAGTGCAAACAAATGGAGGGGAAGGGAATGGAATGTAATGGAATAGAATGCTGTAGCGTGGAGTGGAATGCAATGTAATACAATGGAATGGAATGGATTTGAGTGGTTTGGAATGGAGTGCATTGGAATGGAGTGGAGTGCAGATGAATGGCACGGAATAGAACAGAATGGAATGGAATGGAATGGAATGCAATGGAATGGAATGGAATGGAATGGAATGGAATGGAATGGAATGGAATGGATTGGAGAGGAGTGGAGTGGAGTGGAATATAGTGGATTGGAGAGGAGTGGAGTGTAACGAGTGGAGTGGAATGGAATGGAATGGAGTGGAGTGGAATGTAGTGGAATGGAACGGAATGGAATGGAATACATTGGAGGGGAGAAGAGTGTGGTGGAAAGGAGATGAATAGTGTGGAGTGGAATGGATTGGAGTGGAATTGAGTGGAGTGGAATGGAATGTAGTGTAGTGGAGTAGAATGGAGAGGAGTGGAGTGTACCATAGTGGAGTGGAGTGGACAGTAGTGGTAAGAAATGTAATGGACTGAAGCGGATTGTAGAGGAGTGGAATGGAGTGTGGTGGAATTGGATGGAGTGCAATGGATGGCAATAGAGTGGAATGGATTGGGGTGGAATGGAATGGTATGGAGTGCAGTGAAAAGGAAGGCAATGTAATGGTGCGGAGAGGAATGCAGAGTAATGGAGTGGAATGGAATGGAGTGGAATGGAGTGGAATAGAGTAGCGTGGAGTGGAATGTTGTGGAATGGAGTGGAGTGAAGTGGAATAGATTGGAATGGAATGGAATGGATTTGGATTTAGTGAGGGGGAATGGAACGGAGTGCAGTTGAATGGAATGCAGTGCAAACAAATGCAGCAGAATGGAATGGAATGGAATGGAATGGAATGGAATGGAATGGAATGGAATGGAATGGAATGGAATGGAATGGAATAGAATGGCGTGACATGGAGTGGAGTGCATGGAATGGAATGGATTCGAGTGCAGTGGAATGGAGTGAAGTGGAATGGATTGGAGTGGAGATGAATGGAATGGAAAGGAATGAAATGGAATGGATTGGAATGGAATGAAGTGGAATGCAACGGAATGGATTTAAGTAGAGTGGATTAGGGTGCAGTGGAATGGAAAGGAGTGGAATAAAGAGGAATGGAGTGGAGTGGAATGGAATGGAGTGGAATGCAGACCGGGGAGTGGAGCGGAGTGGAGTGGAGTAGCATGGAATGGAATGGAATGGAATCTAATGGTATGGAATGGAATGGAATGGAATGGAATGGAATGGAAATGAATGAAGTGGAATGGAGTGGAGTGGAATAGAAAGGAGTGGAATGGAATGGAATGGAATGGAGTGGAATTGAATGGACTGGGTTGGAATGGAAAGGAGTGGATTGGAAAGGAATGGAATAGAATGGTGTGGAATGGAATGGAATGGAGTGGAATTGAATGGAATGGTGTGGAATTGAAAGGAGTGGAGTGGAATGGAGAGGACTGAAGTGGAATGGAGTGGAGAGGAGTTTAATGGAGTGGACTGGAATGCAGCAAGGTGTAATGGAGTGGAGTGCAGCGGAGTGGATAAGAATGGATTGGAATGGAATGGAGTGAGGTGGAATGGAATGGAATGGAATGCAATGGAATGGAATGGAATGGAATGGAATGGAATGCAATGGAATGAAAAGGAGTGGAATGGAGGAGAGTGTAGTGGAAAGGAGATGAATGGAGTGGAGTGTAATGGAGTGGAGTGGAATGGAATGGAATAGAGTGGAGTAGAATGGAGTAGAATGGACAGTAGAGGAGTGAAGCGGATTGGAGTGGAAAGGAATGTAATGGAATGGAGTGGAGTGGAAAGGAGTGGAGTGGAATTAAGTGGAGTGGAACGGAATTGAATGGAGTGGAAGGGAAGGCAAAGGATTTGAATGGATTGATGTGGAGGGGAATAATATGGAGTGGAGTGGAAAGTAATGGAATGGAATGGAAGGAATGGAATGGAGTGGATTGGAATTGAGTGGAATAGAATGGGGTGGAGTGGAATGGATTGGAATCGAATGCATAGGATTTGGATGGAGTGGAGTGGAATGGAATGGAGTCCAATGGAACGGAGTGGAATGGTATGGAATGGAAATTAATGGAATGGAATGGAATGGAATGGAGTAGAGTGGAAAGGAGTGGTGTGGAGTGGAGTGTAGTGTAATGGAATTGAATAGAGTGGAATGGAGTGGATTAGAATGGATTTCAGTGGAAGGAAGTGTAGTGGAACGGAATGGAATGGAATGGATCGGAATGGAATGGAGTGGAGTGGAGTGAAGTGAGGTGGAATGTAATTGAATGGAATGGATAGGAATATATCGGAGTGGAATGAAGTAGAATGGAATGTACTGGAATGGATTGGTGTGGATTGGAGTGGAATGGAATGGAATGGAATAGACTGGAATTGAGTGGAATGGAGTGGAGTGGAATGGAATGGTGTGTAGTGCAATGCAGTGGAATGGACTGGTGTGGAGACGAACGGAGAGGATCGTAACGTAGTGGAATTGAGTGGAATGGAAAGGAACGGAATGGAGTGGAATGGAGTGGAATGGAATGGATTGGCATGGAATGGAGTGGAGTGGAATTGAATATAGTGCAGTGGAATGGAATGGAAAAGAGTGGAATGTATGGGAGAGGAGTGGAGTGAAGTTTTGTGTCTTTATTGGATTGGAATGAACTGGAGCAGAGTGGAATGGAGTGGAGTGAAATAGAAAGGAATGGAAAGGAATGGAATGAAGAGTAATGGAATGGAAAGGAATGGAGTGGAATGGAATGGAGAGCGGTGGAACAGAAAGCAGATGAGTGGAATGGAAGAGAATGGCATGGACTGGATTGGAGTGGAGTGGAGAGAAAGGAATGGAATGGATTGGAGTTGAATAAAATGGAGTGGAGTGGAGTGGATTGGATTGGAGTTGAGTGGTATGGAATGGAGAGGAGAGGAAAGGAATGGAGTGGATTGGAATGGAATGGAATGGAGAGGAATGGAGTGGAGTGGAGTGTAATCGTATGGATTGCAGTGGAATGCAATTGAGTGGAAAAAAGTGGAGTGGAGTGGAATTGAATGGATTGCAGTGAAACGTAGTGGAGTGGATTGGAATTGAAGGCAATGGAATGGAATGGAACAGAATGGAGTGGAGGGGATTGGAGTGGAGAGGACTGGAGTGGATTAGGAGTGGAATGGAATGAAATTTAATGAAATGTGATGGAATGGAACGGAATGGCATGGAGTGGATAGGAGTCGAGTGGAATGTAATGAAATGGAGTGGAATAGAGAGGAATGGAGTGGATTGGAATGGAATGGAATGGAATGAAGTGGACTGTAATGAAATGGAGTGGAGTGGAATGGAATGGAATGGAATGGAATGGAGTGGAATTTAATGGAACAGAAGGGAATGAAATGGAATGGGTTGGAATGGAATGGAATCGAATCGAATCGAATGGATTGGAATGGATTGGAGTGGAGAAGAGTGCGTTGGAAAGGCGATGAATTGAGTGGATTGGAATGGAGTGGAGTGGAATGGAATGGAATGGATTGGAGTAGAAAGGATAAGAGTGGAGTGCCCTGGAGTGATGTGGATTGGGGTGGTAAGAAATGTAATGGAATGGAGTGGAGTGCAGTGGAGTGTAATGTAGAGGATTGGAATGAAGTGTAGTTGAATGGAATTGAAGGGAGTGGAATGGAATGGAATGGAATGGAGTGGAATGTATTGGGGTGGAATGGAATAGTACGGAGTGGAGTGGAAGGGATTGGAATGGAATGGATTGCAATGGAATGCAGAGGAAGGGAGTGGAATGCAGTGGAGTGCAATGAGGTGGAATGGAATGCAGGGAGTGAAATGGATTGGAATAGAATGTTTGGATTTGGATGGAGTGGATTTTAATGGAATGGCGTGGAGTGCATTGGAATGGAGCGCAATCGAATGGAGTTTAATGGAATGGCATGAAACTGAATGGAATTAAATGGAATGAAGTAGAATGGAAATGAGTGGCGTGTAGTGGAGTGCAATGTAATGTAATGGAATGGAACGGAATGGAGTGGAGCGGAATGGAGTGCAGTGCAAGGGGGTGGAGTGGAGTGGAATGGAATAGAATGGAATGAAATGGAATGGAATGGAATGTAGTGTAGTGGAGGGGAGAGGACCTCAATGGAATGGATATAAATAGATTGGATTGGACTGCAGTGGAATGGAATGGACAGGAAAGGATTGGAGTGGAGAGGAGTGTAGTGGAATGGAATGAAATCGAGTGGAATTGAGTGGAATGGAGAGGAGTGGAATGCAATGGATTGAAGTGGAATGGAATGTTGTGGAATGGAATGGTGTGTAAGGGAATGGAGTGGAGTGTAAAGTATTTCAATGCAGAGGAATGGAATTGAACGGAATGGAACGGAATGAACTTGAATGGAGTGGAACGGAACGGATTGGCATGGAATGCACTGGAGTGTAACAGTGTGGAGTGCAATGGAATGACCTGGATTGGAGAGGAACGGATTTGAGTGGAGTGGAGTAAAGTTTTGTGGAGTGGGGTGGAGTGGAATGAAACGGAGTAGAGTGGAATGGAGTGTAGTGAAACAGAGTGGAATGGAGTGGAATAGTATGGAATGGAATGGAGTGGAATGGAATGGAGAGCAGTGGAACGGAACGGAGATAAGTGGAATAGAATGGAATTGCGTGGAATGGATTGGAGTGGAGTGGAGTGGAGTGGAATGGAACGGAGTGGAATGGAAAGGAATGGAATGGAATTTGGTTGACTGGAGTGGAAATGAGCGGACTGGAAGAGAATGGAATGGAGTGAAGTGGAATGGAATGAAATGGAGTGAAGTGGATTGGAGTGGAATAGAAAGGAGTGGAGTGGATTGGACTGGAGTGGAATGGAGTGGAGTGGAATCGAACAGAGTGGAATGGAGTGGAATGGAATGGAGTAGATAGGAATGGAATGGAATGGAGTGGAAAGGAATCGAATGCAACGGAATGGAATGGAATGGAATGGAATGGAATGGAGAGTAGTGTAGAGGAGTGGAGTGGAATGGAATAGAATGCAGTGGAGTGGAATGTGGTGGAATGGAGTGGAGTAGAATGGAATTTATTGGAATGGAGTGGAGTGGAGTGGAATGGAAGGAAATGAAGTGGAGTAGAATAGAGCAGAGTAGAGTGTAGAGTAGTGGAGTGGAGTGGACTGTAGTGGAAAGGAATGTAATGGACTGAAGTGGATTGTAGAGGAGTGGAATGGAGTGCAGTGGAATTGGATGGAGTGCAATGGATGGCAATGGAGTGGAATGGATTGGGGTGGAATGGAATGGTATGGAGTGCAGTGAAAAGGAAGGCAATGTAATGGTGCGGAGAGGAATGCAGAGTAATGGAGTGGAATGGAATGGAGTGGAATGGAGTGGAATAGAGTAGCGTGGAGTGGAATGTTGTGGAATGGAGTGGAGTGAAGTGGAATAGATTGGAATGGAATGGAATGGATTTGGATTTAGTGAGGGGGAATGGAACGGAGTGCAGTTGAATGGAATGCAGTGCAAACAAATGCAGCAGAATGGAATGGAACGGAATGGAATGGAATGGAATGGAATGGAATGGAATGGAATGGAATGGAATGGAATGGAATAGAATGGCGTGACATGGAGTGGAGTGCATGGAATGGAATGGATTCGAGTGCAGTGGAATGGAGTGAAGTGGAATGGATTGGAGTGGAGATGAATGGAATGGAAAGGAATGAAATGGAATGGAATGGAATGGATTGGAATGGAATGAAGTGGAATGCAACGGAATGGATTTAAGTAGAGTGGATTAGGGTGCAGTGGAATGGAAAGGAGTGGAATAAAGAGGAATGGAGTGGAGTGGAATGGAATGGAGTGGAATGCAGACCGGGGAGTGGAGCGGAGTGGAGTGGAGTAGCATGGAATGGAATGGAATGGAATCTAATTGTATGGAATGGAATGGAATGGAATGGAATGGAATGGAATGGAATGGAAATGAATGAAGTGGAATGGAGTGGAGTGGAATAGAAAGGAGTGGAATGGAACGGAATGGAATGGAGTGGAATTGAATGGACTGGGTTGGAATGGAAAGGAGTGGATTGGAAAGGAATGGAATAGAATGGTGTGGAATGGAATGGAATGGAGTGGAATTGAATGGAATGGTGTGGAATTGAAAGGAGTGGAGTGGAATGGAGAGGACTGAAGTGGAATGGAGTGGAGAGGAGTTTAATGGAGTGGACTGGAATGCAGCAAGGTGTAATGGAGTGGAGTGCAGCGGAGTGGATAAGAATGGATTGGAATGGAATGGAGTGAGGTGGAATGGAATGGAATGGAATGCAATGCAATGGAATGGAATGGAATGGAATGCAATGGAATGAAAAGGAGTGGAATGGAGGAGAGTGTAGTGGAAAGGAGATGAATGGAGTGGAGTGTAATGGAGTGGAGTGGAATGGAATGGAATAGAGTGGAGTAGAATGGAGTAGAATGGACAGTAGAGGAGTGAAGCGGATTGGAGTGGAAAGGAATGTAATGGAATGGAGTGGAGTGGAAAGGAGTGGAGTGGAATTAAGTGGAGTGGAACGGAATTGAATGGAGTGGATGGGAAGGCAAAGGATTTGAATGGATTGATGTGGAGGGGAATAATATGGAGTGGAGTGGAAAGTAATGGAATGGAATGGAAGGAATGGAATGGAGTGGATTGGAATTGAGTGGAATAGAATGGGGTGGAGTGGAATGGATTGGAATCGAATGCATAGGATTTGGATGGAGTGGAGTGGAATGGAATGGAGTCCAATGGAATGGAGTGGAATGGTATGGAATGGAAATTAATGGAATGGAATGGAATAGAATGGAGTAGAGTGGAAAGGAGTGGTGTGGAGTGGAGTGGAGTGTAATGGAATTGAATAGAGTGGAATGGAGTGGATTAGAATGGATTTCAGTGGAAGGAAGTGTAGTGGAACGGAATGGAATGGAATGGATCGGAATGGAATGGAGTGGAGTGGAGTGAAGTGAGGTGGAATGTAATTGAATGGAATGGATAGGAATATATCGGAGTGGAATGAAGTAGAATGGAATGTACTGGAATGGATTGGTGTGGATTGGAGTGGAATGGAATGGAATGGAATAGACTGGAATTGAGTGGAATGGAGTGGAGTGGAATGGAATGGTGTGTAGTGCAATGCAGTGGAATGGACTGGTGTGGAGACGAACGGAGAGGATCGTAACGTAGTGGAATTGAGTGGAATGGAAAGGAACGGAATGGAGTGGAATGGAGTGGAATGGAATGGATTGGCATGGAATGGAGTGGAGTGGAATTGAATATAGTGCAGTGGAATGGAATGGAAAAGAGTGGAATGTATGGGAGAGGAGTGGAGTGAAGTTTTGTGTCTTTATTGGATTGGAATGAACTGGAGCAGAGTGGAATGGAGTGGAGTGAAATAGAAAGGAATGGAAAGGAATGGAATGAAGAGTAATGGAATGGAAAGGAATGGAGTGGAATGGAATGGAGAGCGGTGGAACAGAAAGCAGATGAGTGGAATGGAAGAGAATGGCATGGACTGGATTGGAGTGGAGTGGAGAGAAAGGAATGGAATGGATTGGAGTTGAATAAAATGGAGTGGAGTGGAGTGGATTGGATTGGAGTTGAGTGGTATGGAATGGAGAGGAGAGGAAAGGAATGGAGTGGATTGGAATGGAATGGAATGGAGAGGAATGGAGTGGAGTGGAGTGTAATCGTATGGATTGCAGTGGAATGCAATTGAGTGGAAAAAAGTGGAGTGGAGTGGAATTGAATGGATTGCAGTGAAACGTAGTGGAGTGGATTGGAATTGAAGGCAATGGAATGGAATGGAACAGAATGGAGTGGAGGGGATTGGAGTGGAGAGGACTGGAGTGGATTAGGAGTGGAATGGAATGAAATTTAATGAAATGTGATGGAATGGAACGGAATGGCATGGAGTGGATAGGAGTCGAGTGGAATGTAATGAAATGGAGTGGAATAGAGAGGAATGGAGTGGATTGGAATGGAATGGAATGGAATGAAGTGGACTGTAATGAAATGGAGTGGAGTGGAATGGAATGGAATGGAGTGGAATTTAATGGAACGGAAGGGAATGAAATGGAATGGGTTGGAATGGAATGGAATCGAATCGAATCGAATGGATTGGAATGGATTGGAGTGGAGAAGAGTGCGTTGGAAAGGCGATGAATTGAGTGGATTGGAATGGAGTGGAGTGGAATGGAATGGAATGGATTGGAGTAGAAAGGATAAGAGTGGAGTGCCCTGGAGTGATGTGGATTGGGGTGGTAAGAAATGTAATGTAATGGAGTGGAGTGCAGTGGAGTGTAATGTAGAGGATTGGAATGAAGTGTAGTTGAATGGAATTGAAGGGAGTGGAATGGAATGGAATGGAATGGAGTGGAATGTATTGGGGTGGAATGGAATAGTACGGAGTGGAGTGGAAGGGATTGGAATGGAATGGATTGCAATGGAATGCAGAGGAAGGGAGTGGAATGCAGTGGAGTGCAATGAGGTGGAATGGAATGCAGGGAGTGAAATGGATTGGAATAGAATGTTTGGATTTGGATGGAGTGGATTTTAATGGAATGGCGTGGAGTGCATTGGAATGGAGCGCAATCGAATGGAGTTTAATGGAATGGCATGAAACTGAATGGAATTAAATGGAATGCAGTAGAATGGAAATGAGTGGCGTGTAGTGGAGTGCAATGTAATGTAATGGAATGGAACGGAATGGAGTGGAGCGGAATGGAGTGCAGTGCAAGGGGGTGGAGTGGAGTGGAATGGAATAGAATGGAATGAAATGGAATGGAATGGAATGTAGTGTAGTGGAGGGGAGAGGACCTCAATGGAATGGATATAAATAGATTGGATTGGACTGCAGTGGAATGGAATGGACAGGAAAGGATTGGAGTGGAGAGGAGTGTAGTGGAATGGAATGAAATCGAGTGGAATTGAGTGGAATGGAGAGGAGTGGAATGCAATGGATTGAAGTGGAATGGAATGTTGTGGAATGGAATGGTGTGTAAGGGAATGGAGTGGAGTGTAAAGTATTTGAATGCAGAGGAATGGAATTGAACGGAATGGAACGGAATGAACTTGAATGGAGTGGAACGGAACGGATTGGCATGGAATGCACTGGAGTGTAACAGTGTGGAGTGCAATGGAATGACCTGGATTGGAGAGGAACGGATTTGAGTGGAGTGGAGTAAAGTTTTGTGGAGTGGGGTGGAGTGGAATGAAACGGAGTAGAGTGGAATGGAGTGTAGTGAAACAGAGTGGAATGGAGTGGAATAGTATGGAATGGAATGGAGTGGAATGGAATGGAGAGCAGTGGAACGGAACGGAGATAAGTGGAATAGAATGGAATTGCGTGGAATGGATTGGAGTGGAGTGGAGTGGAGTGGAATGGAACGGAGTGGAATGGAAAGGAATGGAATGGAATTTGGTTGACTGGAGTGGAAATGAGCGGACTGGACGAGAATGGAATGGAGTGAAGTGGAATGGAATGAAATGGAGTGAAGTGGATTGGAGTGGAATAGAAAGGAGTGGAGTGGATTGGACTGGAGTGGAATGGAGTGGAGTGGAATCGAATAGAGTGGAATGGAGTGGAATGGAATGGAGTAGATAGGAATGGAATGGAATGGAGTGGAAAGGAATCGAATGCAACGGAATGGAATGGAATGGAATGGAATGGAGAGTAGTGTAGAGGAGTGGAGTGGAATGGAATAGAATGCAGTGGAGTGGAATGTGGTGGAATGGAGTAGAGTAGAATGGAATTTATTGGAATGGAGTGGAGTGGAGTGGAATGGAAGGAAATGAAGTGGAGTAGAATAGAGCAGAGTAGAGTGTAGCGTAGTGGAGTGGAGTGGACTGTAGTGGAAAGGAATGTAATGGACTGAAGTGGATTGTAGAGGAGTGGAATGGAGTGCAGTGGAATGAAGTGGAGTGGAGTGGAATTGAAAGGATTGCAACGGAAGACAATGGAGTGGAATGGATTGCAGTGGAGTGCAAAGGTATGGAGTGGAGTGGAAAGGAATGGTTTGGAATGGAGTGGGGAGGAATGGAGTGAAATGGAGTGGAATGGAATTTAGTGGAATGCAGTGGAATGGAGTAGCGTGGAGTGGAACTTTGTGGAATGGAATGGAGTGGAGTGGAGTGGAATGGAGTGGAATGGAATGGAATGGATTTGGATTTAGTGGGGGAGAAAGGAATGGACTGCAGTTTAATGGAATGGAGTGCAAACAAATGGAGGGGAAGGGAATGGAATGTAATGGAATAGAATGCTGTAGCGTGGAGTGGAATGCAATGTAATACAATGGAATGGAATGGATTTGAGTGGTTTGGAATGGAGTGCATTGGAATGGAGTGGAGTGCAGATGAATGGCACGGAATAGAACGGAATGGAATGGAATGGAATGGAATGGAATGGAATGGAATGGAATGGAATGGAATGGAATGGATTGGAGAGGAGTGGAGTGGAGTGGAATATAGTGGATTGGAGAGGAGTGGAGTGTAACGAGTGGAGTGGAATGGAATGGAATGGAGTGGAGTGGAATGTAGTGGAATGGAACGGAATGGAATGGAATACATTGGAGGGGAGAAGAGTGTGGTGGAAAGGAGATGAATAGAGTGGAGTGGAATGGATTGGAGTGGAATTGAGTGGAGTGGAATGGAATGTAGTGTAGTGGAGTAGAATGGAGAGGAGTGGAGTGTACCATAGTGGAGTGGAGTGGACAGTAGTGGTAAGAAATGTAATGGACTGAAGCGGATTGTAGAGGAGTGGAATGGAGTGCAGTGGAATTGGATGGAATGCAATGGATGGCAATAGAGTGGAATGGATTGGGGTGGAATGGAATGGTATGGAGTGCAGTGAAAAGGAAGGCAATGTAATGGTGCGGAGAGGAATGCAGAGTAATGGAGTGGAATGGAATGGAGTGGAATGGAGTGGAATAGAGTAGCGTGGAGTGGAATGTTGTGGAATGGAGTGGAGTGAAGTGGAATAGATTGGAATGGAATGGAATGGATTTGGATTTAGTGAGGGGGAATGGAACGGAGTGCAGTTGAATGGAATGCAGTGCAAACAAATGCAGCAGAATGGAACGGAATGGAATGGAATGGAATGGAATGGAATGGAATGGAATGGAATGGAATGGAATGGAATGGAATAGAATGGCGTGACATGGAGTGGAGTGCATGGAATGGAATGGATTCGAGTGCAGTGGAATGGAGTGAAGTGGAATGGATTGGAGTGGAGATGAATGGAATGGAAAGGAATGAAATGGAATGGAATGGAATGGATTGGAATGGAATGAAGTGGAATGCAACGGAATGGATTTAAGTAGAGTGGATTAGGGTGCAGTGGAATGGAAAGGAGTGGAATAAAGAGGAATGGAGTGGAGTGGAATGGAATGGAGTGGAATGCAGACCGGGGAGTGGAGCGGAGTGGAGTGGAGTAGCATGGAATGGAATGGAATGGAATCTAATGGTATGGAATGGAATGGAATGGAATGGAATGGAATGGAATGGAATGGAAATGAATGAAGTGGAATGGAGTGGAGTGGAATAGAAAGGAGTGGAATGGAATGGAATGGAATGGAGTGGAATTGAATGGACTGGGTTGGAATGGAAAGGAGTGGATTGGAAAGGAATGGAATAGAATGGTGTGGAATGGAATGGAATGGAGTGGAATTGAATGGAATGGTGTGGAATTGAAAGGAGTGGAGTGGAATGGAGAGGACTGAAGTGGAATGGAGTGGAGAGGAGTTTAATGGAGTGGACTGGAATGCAGCAAGGTGTAATGGAGTGGAGTGCAGCGGAGTGGATAAGAATGGATTGGAATGGAATGGAGTGAGGTGGAATGGAATGGAATGGAATGCAATGGAATGGAATGGAATGGAATGGAATGCAATGGAATGAAAAGGAGTGGAATGGAGGAGAGTGTAGTGGAAAGGAGATGAATGGAGTGGAGTGTAATGGAGTGGAGTGGAATGGAATGGAATAGAGTGGAGTAGAATGGAGTAGAATGGACAGTAGAGGAGTGAAGCGGATTGGAGTGGAAAGGAATGTAATGGAATGGAGTGGAGTGGAAAGGAGTGGAGTGGAATTAAGTGGAGTGGAACGGAATTGAATGGAGTGGAAGGGAAGGCAAAGGATTTGAATGGATTGATGTGGAGGGGAATAATATGGAGTGGAGTGGAAAGTAATGGAATGGAATGGAAGGAATGGAATGGAGTGGATTGGAATTGAGTGGAATAGAATGGGGTGGAGTGGAATGGATTGGAATCGAATGCATAGGATTTGGATGGAGTGGAGTGGAATGGAATGGAGTCCAATGGAATGGAGTGGAATGGTATGGAATGGAAATTAATGGAATGGAATGGAATGGAATGGAGTAGAGTGGAAAGGAGTGGTGTGGAGTGGAGTGTAGTGTAATGGAATTGAATAGAGTGGAATGGAGTGGATTAGAATGGATTTCAGTGGAAGGAAGTGTAGTGGAACGGAATGGAATGGAATGGATCGGAATGGAATGGAGTGGAGTGGAGTGAAGTGAGGTGGAATGTAATTGAATGGAATGGATAGGAATATATCGGAGTGGAATGAAGTAGAATGGAATGTACTGGAATGGATTGGTGTGGATTGGAGTGGAATGGAATGGAATGGAATAGACTGGAATTGAGTGGAATGGAGTGGAGTGGAATGGAATGGTGTGTAGTGCAATGCAGTGGAATGGACTGGTGTGGAGACGAACGGAGAGGATCGTAACGTAGTGGAATTGAGTGGAATGGAAAGGAACGGAATGGAGTGGAATGGAGTGGAATGGAATGGATTGGCATGGAATGGAGTGGAGTGGAATTGAATATAGTGCAGTGGAATGGAATGGAAAAGAGTGGAATGTATGGGAGAGGAGTGGAGTGAAGTTTTGTGTCTTTATTGGATTGGAATGAACTGGAGCAGAGTGGAATGGAGTGGAGTGAAATAGAAAGGAATGGAAAGGAATGGAATGAAGAGTAATGGAATGGAAAGGAATGGAGTGGAATGGAATGGAGAGCGGTGGAACAGAAAGCAGATGAGTGGAATGGAAGAGAATGGCATGGACTGGATTGGAGTGGAGTGGAGAGAAAGGAATGGAATGGATTGGAGTTGAATAAAATGGAGTGGAGTGGAGTGGATTGGATTGGAGTTGAGTGGTATGGAATGGAGAGGAGAGGAAAGGAATGGAGTGGATTGGAATGGAATGGAATGGAGAGGAATGGAGTGGAGTGGAGTGTAATCGTATGGATTGCAGTGGAATGCAATTGAGTGGAAAAAAGTGGAGTGGAGTGGAATTGAATGGATTGCAGTGAAACGTAGTGGAGTGGATTGGAATTGAAGGCAATGGAATGGAATGGAACAGAATGGAGTGGAGGGGATTGGAGTGGAGAGGACTGGAGTGGATTAGGAGTGGAATGGAATGAAATTTAATGAAATGTGATGGAATGGAACGGAATGGCATGGAGTGGATAGGAGTCGAGTGGAATGTAATGAAATGGAGTGGAATAGAGAGGAATGGAGTGGATTGGAATGGAATGGAATGGAATGAAGTGGACTGTAATGAAATGGAGTGGAGTGGAATGGAATGGAATGGAATGGAATGGAGTGGAATTTAATGGAACAGAAGGGAATGAAATGGAATGGGTTGGAATGGAATGGAATCGAATCGAATCGAATGGATTGGAATGGATTGGAGTGGAGAAGAGTGCGTTGGAAAGGCGATGAATTGAGTGGATTGGAATGGAGTGGAGTGGAATGGAATGGAATGGATTGGAGTAGAAAGGATAAGAGTGGAGTGCCCTGGAGTGATGTGGATTGGGGTGGTAAGAAATGTAATGGAATGGAGTGGAGTGCAGTGGAGTGTAATGTAGAGGATTGGAATGAAGTGTAGTTGAATGGAATTGAAGGGAGTGGAATGGAATGGAATGGAATGGAGTGGAATGTATTGGGGTGGAATGGAATAGTACGGAGTGGAGTGGAAGGGA
Organism: Gorilla gorilla gorilla; assembly: GCF_029281585.2. Taxonomy (NCBI): domain Eukaryota; kingdom Metazoa; phylum Chordata; class Mammalia; order Primates; family Hominidae; genus Gorilla; species Gorilla gorilla. Next base: position 44,549,595 of record NC_073248.2, on the reverse strand, counting down.
TTGGAATGGAATGGATTGCAATGGAATGCAGAGGAAGGGAGTGGAATGCAGTGGAGTGCAATGAGGTGGAATGGAATGCAGGGAGTGAAATGGATTGGAATAGAATGTTTGGATTTGGATGGAGTGGATTTTAATGGAATGGCGTGGAGTGCATTGGAATGGAGCGCAATCGAATGGAGTTTAATGGAATGGCATGAAACTGAATGGAATTAAATGGAATGAAGTAGAATGGAAATGAGTGGCGTGTAGTGGAGTGCAATGTAATGTAATGGAATGGAACGGAATGGAGTGGAGCGGAATGGAGTGCAGTGCAAGGGGGTGGAGTGGAGTGGAATGGAATAGAATGGAATGAAATGGAATGGAATGGAATGTAGTGTAGTGGAGGGGAGAGGACCTCAATGGAATGGATATAAATAGATTGGATTGGACTGCAGTGGAATGGAATGGACAGGAAAGGATTGGAGTGGAGAGGAGTGTAGTGGAATGGAATGAAATCGAGTGGAATTGAGTGGAATGGAGAGGAGTGGAATGCAATGGATTGAAGTGGAATGGAATGTTGTGGAATGGAATGGTGTGTAAGGGAATGGAGTGGAGTGTAAAGTATTTGAATGCAGAGGAATGGAATTGAACGGAATGGAACGGAATGAACTTGAATGGAGTGGAACGGAACGGATTGGCATGGAATGCACTGGAGTGTAACAGTGTGGAGTGCAATGGAATGACCTGGATTGGAGAGGAACGGATTTGAGTGGAGTGGAGTAAAGTTTTGTGGAGTGGGGTGGAGTGGAATGAAACGGAGTAGAGTGGAATGGAGTGTAGTGAAACAGAGTGGAATGGAGTGGAATAGTATGGAATGGAATGGAGTGGAATGGAATGGAGAGCAGTGGAACGGAACGGAGATAAGTGGAATAGAATGGAATTGCGTGGAATGGATTGGAGTGGAGTGGAGTGGAGTGGAATGGAACGGAGTGGAATGGAAAGGAATGGAATGGAATTTGGTTGACTGGAGTGGAAATGAGCGGACTGGAAGAGAATGGAATGGAGTGAAGTGGAATGGAATGAAATGGAGTGAAGTGGATTGGAGTGGAATAGAAAGGAGTGGAGTGGATTGGACTGGAGTGGAATGGAGTGGAGTGGAATCGAACAGAGTGGAATGGAGTGGAATGGAATGGAGTAGATAGGAATGGAATGGAATGGAGTGGAAAGGAATCGAATGCAACGGAATGGAATGGAATGGAATGGAATGGAATGGAGAGTAGTGTAGAGGAGTGGAGTGGAATGGAATAGAATGCAGTGGAGTGGAATGTGGTGGAATGGAGTGGAGTAGAATGGAATTTATTGGAATGGAGTGGAGTGGAGTGGAATGGAAGGAAAGGAAGTGGAGTAGAATAGAGCAGAGTAGAGTGTAGAGTAGTGGAGTGGAGTGGACTGTAGTGGAAAGGAATGTAATGGACTGAAGTGGATTGTAGAGGAGTGGAATGGAGTGCAGTGGAATTGGATGGAGTGCAATGGATGGCAATGGAGTGGAATGGATTGGGGTGGAATGGAATGGTATGGAGTGCAGTGAAAAGGAAGGCAATGTAATGGTGCGGAGAGGAATGCAGAGTAATGGAGTGGAATGGAATGGAGTGGAATGGAGTGGAATAGAGTAGCGTGGAGTGGAATGTTGTGGAATGGAGTGGAGTGAAGTGGAATAGATTGGAATGGAATGGAATGGATTTGGATTTAGTGAGGGGGAATGGAACGGAGTGCAGTTGAATGGAATGCAGTGCAAACAAATGCAGCAGAATGGAATGGAACGGAATGGAATGGAATGGAATGGAATGGAATGGAATGGAATGGAATGGAATGGAATAGAATGGCGTGACATGGAGTGGAGTGCATGGAATGGAATGGATTCGAGTGCAGTGGAATGGAGTGAAGTGGAATGGATTGGAGTGGAGATGAATGGAATGGAAAGGAATGAAATGGAATGGAATGGAATGGATTGGAATGGAATGAAGTGGAATGCAACGGAATGGATTTAAGTAGAGTGGATTAGGGTGCAGTGGAATGGAAAGGAGTGGAATAAAGAGGAATGGAGTGGAGTGGAATGGAATGGAGTGGAATGCAGACCGGGGAGTGGAGCGGAGTGGAGTGGAGTAGCATGGAATGGAATGGAATGGAATCTAATTGTATGGAATGGAATGGAATGGAATGGAATGGAATGGAATGGAAATGAATGAAGTGGAATGGAGTGGAGTGGAATAGAAAGGAGTGGAATGGAACGGAATGGAATGGAGTGGAATTGAATGGACTGGGTTGGAATGGAAAGGAGTGGATTGGAAAGGAATGGAATAGAATGGTGTGGAATGGAATGGAATGGAGTGGAATTGAATGGAATGGTGTGGAATTGAAAGGAGTGGAGTGGAATGGAGAGGACTGAAGTGGAATGGAGTGGAGAGGAGTTTAATGGAGTGGACTGGAATGCAGCAAGGTGTAATGGAGTGGAGTGCAGCGGAGTGGATAAGAATGGATTGGAATGGAATGGAGTGAGGTGGAATGGAATGGAATGGAATGCAATGCAATGGAATGGAATGGAATGGAATGCAATGGAATGAAAAGGAGTGGAATGGAGGAGAGTGTAGTGGAAAGGAGATGAATGGAGTGGAGTGTAATGGAGTGGAGTGGAATGGAATGGAATAGAGTGGAGTAGAATGGAGTAGAATGGACAGTAGAGGAGTGAAGCGGATTGGAGTGGAAAGGAATGTAATGGAATGGAGTGGAGTGGAAAGGAGTGGAGTGGAATTAAGTGGAGTGGAACGGAATTGAATGGAGTGGATGGGAAGGCAAAGGATTTGAATGGATTGATGTGGAGGGGAATAATATGGAGTGGAGTGGAAAGTAATGGAATGGAATGGAAGGAATGGAATGGAGTGGATTGGAATTGAGTGGAATAGAATGGGGTGGAGTGGAATGGATTGGAATCGAATGCATAGGATTTGGATGGAGTGGAGTGGAATGGAATGGAGTCCAATGGAATGGAGTGGAATGGTATGGAATGGAAATTAATGGAATGGAATGGAATAGAATGGAGTAGAGTGGAAAGGAGTGGTGTGGAGTGGAGTGGAGTGTAATGGAATTGAATAGAGTGGAATGGAGTGGATTAGAATGGATTTCAGTGGAAGGAAGTGTAGTGGAACGGAATGGAATGGAATGGATCGGAATGGAATGGAGTGGAGTGGAGTGAAGTGAGGTGGAATGTAATTGAATGGAATGGATAGGAATATATCGGAGTGGAATGAAGTAGAATGGAATGTACTGGAATGGATTGGTGTGGATTGGAGTGGAATGGAATGGAATGGAATAGACTGGAATTGAGTGGAATGGAGTGGAGTGGAATGGAATGGTGTGTAGTGCAATGCAGTGGAATGGACTGGTGTGGAGACGAACGGAGAGGATCGTAACGTAGTGGAATTGAGTGGAATGGAAAGGAACGGAATGGAGTGGAATGGAGTGGAATGGAATGGATTGGCATGGAATGGAGTGGAGTGGAATTGAATATAGTGCAGTGGAATGGAATGGAAAAGAGTGGAATGTATGGGAGAGGAGTGGAGTGAAGTTTTGTGTCTTTATTGGATTGGAATGAACTGGAGCAGAGTGGAATGGAGTGGAGTGAAATAGAAAGGAATGGAAAGGAATGGAATGAAGAGTAATGGAATGGAAAGGAATGGAGTGGAATGGAATGGAGAGCGGTGGAACAGAAAGCAGATGAGTGGAATGGAAGAGAATGGCATGGACTGGATTGGAGTGGAGTGGAGAGAAAGGAATGGAATGGATTGGAGTTGAATAAAATGGAGTGGAGTGGAGTGGATTGGATTGGAGTTGAGTGGTATGGAATGGAGAGGAGAGGAAAGGAATGGAGTGGATTGGAATGGAATGGAATGGAGAGGAATGGAGTGGAGTGGAGTGTAATCGTATGGATTGCAGTGGAATGCAATTGAGTGGAAAAAAGTGGAGTGGAGTGGAATTGAATGGATTGCAGTGAAACGTAGTGGAGTGGATTGGAATTGAAGGCAATGGAATGGAATGGAACAGAATGGAGTGGAGGGGATTGGAGTGGAGAGGACTGGAGTGGATTAGGAGTGGAATGGAATGAAATTTAATGAAATGTGATGGAATGGAACGGAATGGCATGGAGTGGATAGGAGTCGAGTGGAATGTAATGAAATGGAGTGGAATAGAGAGGAATGGAGTGGATTGGAATGGAATGGAATGGAATGAAGTGGACTGTAATGAAATGGAGTGGAGTGGAATGGAATGGAATGGAGTGGAATTTAATGGAACGGAAGGGAATGAAATGGAATGGGTTGGAATGGAATGGAATCGAATCGAATCGAATGGATTGGAATGGATTGGAGTGGAGAAGAGTGCGTTGGAAAGGCGATGAATTGAGTGGATTGGAATGGAGTGGAGTGGAATGGAATGGAATGGATTGGAGTAGAAAGGATAAGAGTGGAGTGCCCTGGAGTGATGTGGATTGGGGTGGTAAGAAATGTAATGTAATGGAGTGGAGTGCAGTGGAGTGTAATGTAGAGGATTGGAATGAAGTGTAGTTGAATGGAATTGAAGGGAGTGGAATGGAATGGAATGGAATGGAGTGGAATGTATTGGGGTGGAATGGAATAGTACGGAGTGGAGTGGAAGGGATTGGAATGGAATGGATTGCAATGGAATGCAGAGGAAGGGAGTGGAATGCAGTGGAGTGCAATGAGGTGGAATGGAATGCAGGGAGTGAAATGGATTGGAATAGAATGTTTGGATTTGGATGGAGTGGATTTTAATGGAATGGCGTGGAGTGCATTGGAATGGAGCGCAATCGAATGGAGTTTAATGGAATGGCATGAAACTGAATGGAATTAAATGGAATGCAGTAGAATGGAAATGAGTGGCGTGTAGTGGAGTGCAATGTAATGTAATGGAATGGAACGGAATGGAGTGGAGCGGAATGGAGTGCAGTGCAAGGGGGTGGAGTGGAGTGGAATGGAATAGAATGGAATGAAATGGAATGGAATGGAATGTAGTGTAGTGGAGGGGAGAGGACCTCAATGGAATGGATATAAATAGATTGGATTGGACTGCAGTGGAATGGAATGGACAGGAAAGGATTGGAGTGGAGAGGAGTGTAGTGGAATGGAATGAAATCGAGTGGAATTGAGTGGAATGGAGAGGAGTGGAATGCAATGGATTGAAGTGGAATGGAATGTTGTGGAATGGAATGGTGTGTAAGGGAATGGAGTGGAGTGTAAAGTATTTGAATGCAGAGGAATGGAATTGAACGGAATGGAACGGAATGAACTTGAATGGAGTGGAACGGAACGGATTGGCATGGAATGCACTGGAGTGTAACAGTGTGGAGTGCAATGGAATGACCTGGATTGGAGAGGAACGGATTTGAGTGGAGTGGAGTAAAGTTTTGTGGAGTGGGGTGGAGTGGAATGAAACGGAGTAGAGTGGAATGGAGTGTAGTGAAACAGAGTGGAATGGAGTGGAATAGTATGGAATGGAATGGAGTGGAATGGAATGGAGAGCAGTGGAACGGAACGGAGATAAGTGGAATAGAATGGAATTGCGTGGAATGGATTGGAGTGGAGTGGAGTGGAGTGGAATGGAACGGAGTGGAATGGAAAGGAATGGAATGGAATTTGGTTGACTGGAGTGGAAATGAGCGGACTGGACGAGAATGGAATGGAGTGAAGTGGAATGGAATGAAATGGAGTGAAGTGGATTGGAGTGGAATAGAAAGGAGTGGAGTGGATTGGACTGGAGTGGAATGGAGTGGAGTGGAATCGAATAGAGTGGAATGGAGTGGAATGGAATGGAGTAGATAGGAATGGAATGGAATGGAGTGGAAAGGAATCGAATGCAACGGAATGGAATGGAATGGAATGGAATGGAGAGTAGTGTAGAGGAGTGGAGTGGAATGGAATAGAATGCAGTGGAGTGGAATGTGGTGGAATGGAGTAGAGTAGAATGGAATTTATTGGAATGGAGTGGAGTGGAGTGGAATGGAAGGAAATGAAGTGGAGTAGAATAGAGCAGAGTAGAGTGTAGCGTAGTGGAGTGGAGTGGACTGTAGTGGAAAGGAATGTAATGGACTGAAGTGGATTGTAGAGGAGTGGAATGGAGTGCAGTGGAATGAAGTGGAGTGGAGTGGAATTGAAAGGATTGCAACGGAAGACAATGGAGTGGAATGGATTGCAGTGGAGTGCAAAGGTATGGAGTGGAGTGGAAAGGAATGGTTTGGAATGGAGTGGGGAGGAATGGAGTGAAATGGAGTGGAATGGAATTTAGTGGAATGCAGTGGAATGGAGTAGCGTGGAGTGGAACTTTGTGGAATGGAATGGAGTGGAGTGGAGTGGAATGGAGTGGAATGGAATGGAAAGGATTTGGATTTAGTGGGGGAGAAAGGAATGGACTGCAGTTTAATGGAATGGAGTGCAAACAAATGGAGGGGAAGGGAATGGAATGTAATGGAATAGAATGCTGTAGCGTGGAGTGGAATGCAATGTAATACAATGGAATGGAATGGATTTGAGTGGTTTGGAATGGAGTGCATTGGAATGGAGTGGAGTGCAGATGAATGGCACGGAATAGAACGGAATGGAATGGAATGGAATGGAATGGAATGGAATGGAATGGAATGGAATGGAATGGAATGGATTGGAGAGGAGTGGAGTGGAGTGGAATATAGTGGATTGGAGAGGAGTGGAGTGTAACGAGTGGAGTGGAATGGAATGGAATGGAGTGGAGTGGAATGTAGTGGAATGGAACGGAATGGAATGGAATACATTGGAGGGGAGAAGAGTGTGGTGGAAAGGAGATGAATAGAGTGGAGTGGAATGGATTGGAGTGGAATTGAGTGGAGTGGAATGGAATGTAGTGTAGTGGAGTAGAATGGAGAGGAGTGGAGTGTACCATAGTGGAGTGGAGTGGACAGTAGTGGTAAGAAATGTAATGGACTGAAGCGGATTGTAGAGGAGTGGAATGGAGTGCAGTGGAATTGGATGGAATGCAATGGATGGCAATAGAGTGGAATGGATTGGGGTGGAATGGAATGGTATGGAGTGCAGTGAAAAGGAAGGCAATGTAATGGTGCGGAGAGGAATGCAGAGTAATGGAGTGGAATGGAATGGAGTGGAATGGAGTGGAATAGAGTAGCGTGGAGTGGAATGTTGTGGAATGGAGTGGAGTGAAGTGGAATAGATTGGAATGGAATGGAATGGATTTGGATTTAGTGAGGGGGAATGGAACGGAGTGCAGTTGAATGGAATGCAGTGCAAACAAATGCAGCAGAATGGAACGGAATGGAATGGAATGGAATGGAATGGAATGGAATGGAATGGAATGGAATGGAATGGAATGGAATAGAATGGCGTGACATGGAGTGGAGTGCATGGAATGGAATGGATTCGAGTGCAGTGGAATGGAGTGAAGTGGAATGGATTGGAGTGGAGATGAATGGAATGGAAAGGAATGAAATGGAATGGAATGGAATGGATTGGAATGGAATGAAGTGGAATGCAACGGAATGGATTTAAGTAGAGTGGATTAGGGTGCAGTGGAATGGAAAGGAGTGGAATAAAGAGGAATGGAGTGGAGTGGAATGGAATGGAGTGGAATGCAGACCGGGGAGTGGAGCGGAGTGGAGTGGAGTAGCATGGAATGGAATGGAATGGAATCTAATGGTATGGAATGGAATGGAATGGAATGGAATGGAATGGAATGGAATGGAATGGAAATGAATGAAGTGGAATGGAGTGGAGTGGAATAGAAAGGAGTGGAATGGAATGGAATGGAATGGAGTGGAATTGAATGGACTGGGTTGGAATGGAAAGGAGTGGATTGGAAAGGAATGGAATAGAATGGTGTGGAATGGAATGGAATGGAGTGGAATTGAATGGAATGGTGTGGAATTGAAAGGAGTGGAGTGGAATGGAGAGGACTGAAGTGGAATGGAGTGGAGAGGAGTTTAATGGAGTGGACTGGAATGCAGCAAGGTGTAATGGAGTGGAGTGCAGCGGAGTGGATAAGAATGGATTGGAATGGAATGGAGTGAGGTGGAATGGAATGGAATGGAATGCAATGGAATGGAATGGAATGGAATGGAATGCAATGGAATGAAAAGGAGTGGAATGGAGGAGAGTGTAGTGGAAAGGAGATGAATGGAGTGGAGTGGAATGGAGTGGAGTGGAATGGAATGGAATAGAGTGGAGTAGAATGGAGTAGAATGGACAGTAGAGGAGTGAAGCGGATTGGAGTGGAAAGGAATGTAATGGAATGGAGTGGAGTGGAAAGGAGTGGAGTGGAATTAAGTGGAGTGGAACGGAATTGAATGGAGTGGAAGGGAAGGCAAAGGATTTGAATGGATTGATGTGGAGGGGAATAATATGGAGTGGAGTGGAAAGTAATGGAATGGAATGGAAGGAATGGAATGGAGTGGATTGGAATTGAGTGGAATAGAATGGGGTGGAGTGGAATGGATTGGAATCGAATGCATAGGATTTGGATGGAGTGGAGTGGAATGGAATGAAGTCCAATGGAATGGAGTGGAATGGTATGGAATGGAAATTATTGGAATGGAATGGAATGGAATGGAGTAGAGTGGAAAGGAGTGGTGTGGAGTGGAGTGTAGTGTAATGGAATTGAATAGAGTGGAATGGAGTGGATTAGAATGGATTTCAGTGGAAGGAAGTGTAGTGGAACGGAATGGAATGGAATGGATCGGAATGGAATGGAGTGGAGTGGAGTGAAGTGAGGTGGAATGTAATTGAATGGAATGGATAGGAATATATCGGAGTGGAATGAAGTAGAATGGAATGTACTGGAATGGATTGGTGTGGATTGGAGTGGAATGGAATGGAATGGAATAGACTGGAATTGAGTGGAATGGAGTGGAGTGGAATGGAATGGTGTGTAGTGCAATGCAGTGGAATGGACTGGTGTGGAGACGAACGGAGAGGATCGTAACGTAGTGGAATTGAGTGGAATGGAAAGGAACGGAATGGAGTGGAATGGAGTGGAATGGAATGGATTGGCATGGAATGGAGTGGAGTGGAATTGAATATAGTGCAGTGGAATGGAATGGAAAAGAGTGGAATGTATGGGAGAGGAGTGGAGTGAAGTTTTGTGTCTTTATTGGATTGGAATGAACTGGAGCAGAGTGGAATGGAGTGGAGTGAAATAGAAAGGAATGGAAAGGAATGGAATGAAGAGTAATGGAATGGAAAGGAATGGAGTGGAATGGAATGGAGAGCGGTGGAACAGAAAGCAGATGAGTGGAATGGAAGAGAATGGCATGGACTGGATTGGAGTGGAGTGGAGAGAAAGGAATGGAATGGATTGGAGTTGAATAAAATGGAGTGGAGTGGAGTGGATTGGATTGGAGTTGAGTGGTATGGAATGGAGAGGAGAGGAAAGGAATGGAGTGGATTGGAATGGAATGGAATGGAGAGGAATGGAGTGGAGTGGAGTGTAATCGTATGGATTGCAGTGGAATGCAATTGAGTGGAAAAAAGTGGAGTGGAGTGGAATTGAATGGATTGCAGTGAAACGTAGTGGAGTGGATTGGAATTGAAGGCAATGGAATGGAATGGAACAGAATGGAGTGGAGGGGATTGGAGTGGAGAGGACTGGAGTGGATTAGGAGTGGAATGGAATGAAATTTAATGAAATGTGATGGAATGGAACGGAATGGCATGGAGTGGATAGGAGTCGAGTGGAATGTAATGAAATGGAGTGGAATAGAGAGGAATGGAGTGGATTGGAATGGAATGGAATGGAATGGAATGAAGTGGACTGTAATGAAATGGAGTGGAGTGGAATGGAATGGAATGGAATGGAATGGAGTGGAATTTAATGGAACGGAAGGGAATGAAATGGAATGGGTTGGAATGGAATGGAATCGAATCGAATCGAATGGATTGGAATGGATTGGAGTGGAGAAGAGTGCGTTGGAAAGGCGATGAATTGAGTGGATTGGAATGGAGTGGAGTGGAATGGAATGGAATGGATTGGAGTAGAAAGGATAAGAGTGGAGTGCCCTGGAGTGATGTGGATTGGGGTGGTAAGAAATGTAATGGAATGGAGTGGAGTGCAGTGGAGTGTAATGTAGAGGATTGGAATGAAGTGTAGTTGAATGGAATTGAAGGGAGTGGAATGGAATGGAATGGAATGGAGTGGAATGTATTGGGGTGGAATGGAATAGTACGGAGTGGAGTGGAAGGGATTGGAATGGAATGGATTGCAATGGAATGCAGAGGAAGGGAGTGGAATGCAGTGGAGTGCAATGAGGTGGAATGGAATGCAGGGAGTGAAATGGATTGGAATAGAATGTTTGGATTTGGATGGAGTGGATTTTAATGGAATGGCGTGGAGTGCATTGGAATGGAGTGCAATCGAATGGAGTTTAATGGAATGGCATGAAACTGAATGGAATTAAATGGAATGCAGTAGAATGGAAATGAGTGGCGTGTAGTGGAGTGCAATGTAATGTAATGGAATGGAACGGAATGGAGTGGAGCGGAATGGAGTGCAGTGCAAGGGGGTGGAGTGGAGTGGAATGGAATAGAATGGAATGAAATGGAATGGAATGGAATGTAGTGTAGTGGAGGGGAGAGGACCTCAATGGAATGGATATAAATAGATTGGATTGGACTGCAGTGGAATGGAATGGACAGGAAAGGATTGGAGTGGAGAGGAGTGTAGTGGAATGGAATGAAATCGAGTGGAATTGAGTGGAATGGAGAGGAGTGGAATGCAATGGATTGAAGTGGAATGGAATGTTGTGGAATGGAATGGTGTGTAAGGGAATGGAGTGGAGTGTAAAGTATTTGAATGCAGAGGAATGGAATTGAACGGAATGGAACGGAATGAACTTGAATGGAGTGGAACGGAACGGATTGGCATGGAATGCACTGGAGTGTAACAGTGTGGAGTGCAATGGAATGACCTGGATTGGAGAGGAACGGATTTGAGTGGAGTGGAGTAAAGTTTTGTGGAGTGGGGTGGAGTGGAATGAAACGGAGTAGAGTGGAATGGAGTGTAGTGAAACAGAGTGGAATGGAGTGGAATAGTATGGAATGGAATGGAGTGGAATGGAATGGAGAGCAGTGGAACGGAACGGAGATAAGTGGAATAGAATGGAATTGCGTGGAATGGATTGGAGTGGAGTGGAGTGGAGTGGAATGGAACGGAGTGGAATGGAAAGGAATGGAATGGAATTTGGTTGACTGGAGTGGAAATGAGCGGACTGGAAGAGAATGGAATGGAGTGAAGTGGAATGGAATGAAATGGAGTGAAGTGGATTGGAGTGGAATAGAAAGGAGTGGAGTGGATTGGACTGGAGTGGAATGGAGTGGAGTGGAATCGAATAGAGTGGAATGGAGTGGAATGGAATGGAGTAGATAGGAATGGAATGGAATGGAGTGGAAAGGAATCGAATGCAACGGAATGGAATGGAATGGAATGGAATGGAGAGTAGTGTAGAGGAGTGGAGTGGAATGGAATAGAATGCAGTGGAGTGGAATGTGGTGGAATGGAGTGGAGTAGAATGGAATTTATTGGAATGGAGTGGAGTGGAGTGGAATGGAAGGAAATGAAGTGGAGTAGAATAGAGCAGAGTAGAGTGTAGCGTAGTGGAGTGGAGTGGACTGTAGTGGAAAGGAATGTAATGGACTGAAGTGGATTGTAGAGGAGTGGAATGGAGTGCAGTGGAATGAAGTGGAGTGGAGTGGAATTGAAAGGATTGCAACGGAAGACAATGGAGTGGAATGGATTGCAGTGGAGTGCAAAGGTATGGAGTGGAGTGGAAAGGAATGGTTTGGAATGGAGTGGGGAGGAATGGAGTGAAATGGAGTGGAATGGAATTTAGTGGAATGCAGTGGAATGGAGTAGCGTGGAGTGGAACTTTGTGGAATGGAATGGAGTGGAGTGGAGTGGAATGGAGTGGAATGGAATGGAATGGATTTGGATTTAGTGGGGGAGAAAGGAATGGACTGCAGTTTAATGGAATGGAGTGCAAACAAATGGAGGGGAAGGGAATGGAATGTAATGGAATAGAATGCTGTAGCGTGGAGTGGAATGCAATGTAATACAATGGAATGGAATGGATTTGAGTGGTTTGGAATGGAGTGCATTGGAATGGAGTGGAGTGCAGATGAATGGCACGGAATAGAACCGAATGGAATGGAATGGAATGGAATGGAATGGAATGGAATGGATTGGAGAGGAGTGGAGTGGAGTGGAATATAGTGGATTGGAGAGGAGTGGAGTGTAACGAGTGGAGTGGAATGGAATGGAATGGAGTGGAGTGGAATGTAGTGGAATGGAACGGAATGGAATGGAATACATTGGAGGGGAGAAGAGTGTGGTGGAAAGGAGATGAATAGAGTGGAGTGGAATGGATTGGAGTGGAATTGAGTGGAGTGGAATGGAATGTAGTGTAGTGGAGTAGAATGGAGAGGAGTGGAGTGTACCATAGTGGAGTGGAGTGGACAGTAGTGGTAAGAAATGTAATGGACTGAAGCGGATTGTAGAGGAGTGGAATGGAGTGCAGTGGAATTGGATGGAGTGCAATGGATGGCAATAGAGTGGAATGGATTGGGGTGGAATGGAATGGTATGGAGTGCAGTGAAAAGGAAGGCAATGTAATGGTGCGGAGAGGAATGCAGAGTAATGGAGTGGAATGGAATGGAGTGGAATGGAGTGGAATAGAGTAGCGTGGAGTGGAATGTTGTGGAATGGAGTGGAGTGAAGTGGAATAGATTGGAATGGAATGGAATGGATTTGGATTTAGTGAGGGGGAATGGAACGGAGTGCAGTTGAATGGAATGCAGTGCAAACAAATGCAGCAGAATGGAACGGAATGGAATGGAATGGAATGGAATGGAATGGAATGGAATGGAATGGAATGGAATGGAATGGAATAGAATGGCGTGACATGGAGTGGAGTGCATGGAATGGAATGGATTCGAGTGCAGTGGAATGGAGTGAAGTGGAATGGATTGGAGTGGAGATGAATGGAATGGAAAGGAATGAAATGGAATGGAATGGAATGGATTGGAATGGAATGAAGTGGAATGCAACGGAATGGATTTAAGTAGAGTGGATTAGGGTGCAGTGGAATGGAAAGGAGTGGAATAAAGAGGAATGGAGTGGAGTGGAATGGAATGGAGTGGAATGCAGACCGGGGAGTGGAGCGGAGTGGAGTGGAGTAGCATGGAATGGAATGGAATGGAATCTAATGGTATGGAATGGAATGGAATGGAATGGAATGGAATGGAATGGAATGGAAATGAATGAAGTGGAATGGAGTGGAGTGGAATAGAAAGGAGTGGAATGGAATGGAATGGAATGGAGTGGAATTGAATGGACTGGGTTGGAATGGAAAGGAGTGGATTGGAAAGGAATGGAATAGAATGGTGTGGAATGGAATGGAATGGAGTGGAATTGAATGGAATGGTGTGGAATTGAAAGGAGTGGAGTGGAATGGAGAGGACTGAAGTGGAATGGAGTGGAGAGGAGTTTAATGGAGTGGACTGGAATGCAGCAAGGTGTAATGGAGTGGAGTGCAGCGGAGTGGATAAGAATGGATTGGAATGGAATGGAGTGAGGTGGAATGGAATGGAATGGAATGCAATGGAATGGAATGGAATGGAATGGAATGGAATGCAATGGAATGAAAAGGAGTGGAATGGAGGAGAGTGTAGTGGAAAGGAGATGAATGGAGTGGAGTGGAATGGAGTGGAGTGGAATGGAATGGAATAGAGTGGAGTAGAATGGAGTAGAATGGACAGTAGAGGAGTGAAGCGGATTGGAGTGGAAAGGAATGTAATGGAATGGAGTGGAGTGGAAAGGAGTGGAGTGGAATTAAGTGGAGTGGAACGGAATTGAATGGAGTGGAAGGGAAGGCAAAGGATTTGAATGGATTGATGTGGAGGGGAATAATATGGAGTGGAGTGGAAAGTAATGGAATGGAATGGAAGGAATGGAATGGAGTGGATTGGAATTGAGTGGAATAGAATGGGGTGGAGTGGAATGGATTGGAATCGAATGCATAGGATTTGGATGGAGTGGAGTGGAATGGAATGGAGTCCAATGGAATGGAGTGGAATGGTATGGAATGGAAATTAATGGAATGGAATGGAATGGAATGGAGTAGAGTGGAAAGGAGTGGTGTGGAGTGGAGTGTAGTGTAATGGAATTGAATAGAGTGGAATGGAGTGGATTAGAATGGATTTCAGTGGAAGGAAGTGTAGTGGAACGGAATGGAATGGAATGGATCGGAATGGAATGGAGTGGAGTGGAGTGAAGTGAGGTGGAATGTAATTGAATGGAATGGATAGGAATATATCGGAGTGGAATGAAGTAGAATGGAATGTACTGGAATGGATTGGTGTGGATTGGAGTGGAATGGAATGGAATGGAATAGACTGGAATTGAGTGGAATGGAGTGGAGTGGAATGGAATGGTGTGTAGTGCAATGCAGTGGAATGGACTGGTGTGGAGACGAACGGAGAGGATCGTAACGTAGTGGAATTGAGTGGAATGGAAAGGAACGGAATGGAGTGGAATGGAGTGGAATGGAATGGATTGGCATGGAATGGAGTGGAGTGGAATTGAATATAGTGCAGTGGAATGGAATGGAAAAGAGTGGAATGTATGGGAGAGGAGTGGAGTGAAGTTTTGTGTCTTTATTGGATTGGAATGAACTGGAGCAGAGTGGAATGGAGTGGAGTGAAATAGAAAGGAATGGAAAGGAATGGAATGAAGAGTAATGGAATGGAAAGGAATGGAGTGGAATGGAATGGAGAGCGGTGGAACAGAAAGCAGATGAGTGGAATGGAAGAGAATGGCATGGACTGGATTGGAGTGGAGTGGAGAGAAAGGAATGGAATGGATTGGAGTTGAATAAAATGGAGTGGAGTGGAGTGGATTGGATTGGAGTTGAGTGGTATGGAATGGAGAGGAGAGGAAAGGAATGGAGTGGATTGGAATGGAATGGAATGGAGAGGAATGGAGTGGAGTGGAGTGTAATCGTATGGATTGCAGTGGAATGCAATTGAGTGGAAAAAAGTGGAGTGGAGTGGAATTGAATGGATTGCAGTGAAACGTAGTGGAGTGGATTGGAATTGAAGGCAATGGAATGGAATGGAACAGAATGGAGTGGAGGGGATTGGAGTGGAGAGGACTGGAGTGGATTAGGAGTGGAATGGAATGAAATTTAATGAAATGTGATGGAATGGAACGGAATGGCATGGAGTGGATAGGAGTCGAGTGGAATGTAATGAAATGGAGTGGAATAGAGAGGAATGGAGTGGATTGGAATGGAATGGAATGGAATGAAGTGGACTGTAATGAAATGGAGTGGAGTGGAATGGAATGGAATGGAATGGAATGGAGTGGAATTTAATGGAACGGAAGGGAATGAAATGGAATGGGTTGGAATGGAATGGAATCGAATCGAATCGAATGGATTGGAATGGATTGGAGTGGAGAAGAGTGCGTTGGAAAGGCGATGAATTGAGTGGATTGGAATGGAGTGGAGTGGAATGGAATGGAATGGATTGGAGTAGAAAGGATAAGAGTGGAGTGCCCTGGAGTGATGTGGATTGGGGTGGTAAGAAATGTAATGGAATGGAGTGGAGTGCAGTGGAGTGTAATGTAGAGGATTGGAATGAAGTGTAGTTGAATGGAATTGAAGGGAGTGGAATGGAATGGAATGGAATGGAGTGGAATGTATTGGGGTGGAATGGAATAGTACGGAGTGGAGTGGAAGGGATTGGAATGGAATGGATTGCAATGGAATGCAGAGGAAGGGAGTGGAATGCAGTGGAGTGCAATGAGGTGGAATGGAATGCAGGGAGTGAAATGGATTGGAATAGAATGTTTGGATTTGGATGGAGTGGATTTTAATGGAATGGCGTGGAGTGCATTGGAATGGAGCGCAATCGAATGGAGTTTAATGGAATGGCATGAAACTGAATGGAATTAAATGGAATGCAGTAGAATGGAAATGAGTGGCGTGTAGTGGAGTGCAATGTAATGGAATGGAATGGAACGGAATGGAGTGGAGCGGAATGGAGTGCAGTGCAAGGGGGTGGAGTGGAGTGGAATGGAATAGAATGGAATGAAATGGAATGGAATGGAATGTAGTGTAGTGGAGGGGAGAGGACCTCAATGGAATGGATATAAATAGATTGGATTGGACTGCAGTGGAATGGAATGGACAGGAAAGGATTGGAGTGGAGAGGAGTGTAGTGGAATGGAATGAAATCGAGTGGAATTGAGTGGAATGGAGAGGAGTGGAATGCAATGGATTGAAGTGGAATGGAATGTTGTGGAATGGAATGGTGTGTAAGGGAATGGAGTGGAGTGTAAAGTATTTGAATGCAGAGGAATGGAATTGAACGGAATGGAACGGAATGAACTTGAATGGAGTGGAACGGAACGGATTGGCATGGAATGCACTGGAGTGTAACAGTGTGGAGTGCAATGGAATGACCTGGATTGGAGAGGAACGGATTTGAGTGGAGTGGAGTAAAGTTTTGTGGAGTGGGGTGGAGTGGAATGAAACGGAGTAGAGTGGAATGGAGTGTAGTGAAACAGAGTGGAATGGAGTGGAATAGTATGGAATGGAATGGAGTGGAATGGAATGGAGAGCAGTGGAACGGAACGGAGATAAGTGGAATAGAATGGAATGGCGTGGAATGGATTGGAGTGGAGTGGAGTGGAGTGGAATGGAACGGAGTGGAATGGAAAGGAATGGAATGGAATTTGGTTGACTGGAGTGGAAATGAGCGGACTGGAAGAGAATGGAATGGAGTGAAGTGGAATGGAATGAAATGGAGTGAAGTGGATTGGAGTGGAATAGAAAGGAGTGGAGTGGATTGGACTGGAGTGGAATGGAGTGGAGTGGAATCGAATAGAGTGGAATGGAGTGGAATGGAATGGAGTAGATAGGAATGGAATGGAATGGAGTGGAAAGGAATCGAATGCAACGGAATGGAATGGAATGGAATGGAATGGAATGGAATGGAATGGAATGGAGAGTAGTGTAGAGGAGTGGAGTGGAATGGAATAGAATGCAGTGGAGTGGAATGTGGTGGAATGGAGTGGAGTAGAATGGAATTTATTGGAATGGAGTGGAGTGGAGTGGAATGGAAGGAAATGAAGTGGAGTAGAATAGAGCAGAGTAGAGTGTAGCGTAGTGGAGTGGAGTGGACTGTAGTGGAAAGGAATGTAATGGACTGAAGTGGATTGTAGAGGAGTGGAATGGAGTGCAGTGGAATGAAGTGGAGTGGAGTGGAATTGAAAGGATTGCAACGGAAGACAATGGAGTGGAATGGATTGCAGTGGAGTGCAAAGGTATGGAGTGGAGTGGAAAGGAATGGTTTGGAATGGAGTGGGGAGGAATGGAGTGAAATGGAGTGGAATGGAATTTAGTGGAATGCAGTGGAATGGAGTAGCGTGGAGTGGAACTTTGTGGAATGGAATGGAGTGGAGTGGAGTGGAATGGAGTGGAATGGAATGGAATGGATTTGGATTTAGTGGGGGAGAAAGGAATGGACTGCAGTTTAATGGAATGGAGTGCAAACAAATGGAGGGGAAGGGAATGGAATGTAATGGAATAGAATGCTGTAGCGTGGAGTGGAATGCAATGTAATACAATGGAATGGAATGGATTTGAGTGGTTTGGAATGGAGTGCATTGGAATGGAGTGGAGTGCAGATGAATGGCACGGAATAGAACCGAATGGAATGGAATGGAATGGAATGGAATGGAATGGAATGGAATGGAATGGATTGGAGAGGAGTGGAGTGGAGTGGAATATAGTGGATTGGAGAGGAGTGGAGTGTAACGAGTGGAGTGGAATGGAATGGAATGGAGTGGAGTGGAATGTAGTGGAATGGAACGGAATGGAATGGAATACATTGGAGGGGAGAAGAGTGTGGTGGAAAGGAGATGAATAGAGTGGAGTGGAATGGATTGGAGTGGAATTGAGTGGAGTGGAATGGAATGTAGTGTAGTGGAGTAGAATGGAGAGGAGTGGAGTGTACCATAGTGGAGTGGAGTGGACAGTAGTGGTAAGAAATGTAATGGACTGAAGCGGATTGTAGAGGAGTGGAATGGAGTGCAGTGGAATTGGATGGAGTGCAATGGATGGCAATAGAGTGGAATGGATTGGGGTGGAATGGAATGGTATGGAGTGCAGTGAAAAGGAAGGCAATGTAATGGTGCGGAGAGGAATGCAGAGTAATGGAGTGGAATGGAATGGAGTGGAATGGAGTGGAATAGAGTAGCGTGGAGTGGAATGTTGTGGAATGGAGTGGAGTGAAGTGGAATAGATTGGAATGGAATGGAATGGATTTGGATTTAGTGAGGGGGAATGGAACGGAGTGCAGTTGAATGGAATGCAGTGCAAACAAATGCAGCAGAATAGAATGGAATGGAATGGAATGGAATGGAATGGAATGGAATGGAATGGAATGGAATGGAATGGAATGGAATGGAATAGAATGGCGTGACATGGAGTGGAGTGCATGGAATGGAATGGATTCGAGTGCAGTGGAATGGAGTGAAGTGGAATGGATTGGAGTGGAGATGAATGGAATGGAAAGGAATGAAATGGAATGGAATGGAATGGATTGGAATGGAATGAAGTGGAATGCAACGGAATGGATTTAAGTAGAGTGGATTAGGGTGCAGTGGAATGGAAAGGAGTGGAATAAAGAGGAATGGAGTGGAGTGGAATGGAATGGAGTGGAATGCAGACCGGGGAGTGGAGCGGAGTGGAGTGGAGTAGCATGGAATGGAATGGAATGGAATCTAATGGTATGGAATGGAATGGAATGGAATGGAATGGAATGGAAATGAATGAAGTGGAATGGAGTGGAGTGGAATAGAAAGGAGTGGAATGGAATGGAATGGAATGGAATGGAGTGGAATTGAATGGACTGGGTTGGAATGGAAAGGAGTGGATTGGAAAGGAATGGAATAGAATGGTGTGGAATGGAATGGAATGGAGTGGAATTGAATGGAATGGTGTGGAATTGAAAGGAGTGGAGTGGAATGGAGAGGACTGAAGTGGAATGGAGTGGAGAGGAGTTTAATGGAGTGGACTGGAATGCAGCAAGGTGTAATGGAGTGGAGTGCAGCGGAGTGGATAAGAATGGATTGGAATGGAATGGAGTGAGGTGGAATGGAATGGAATGGAATGCAATGGAATGGAATGGAATGGAATGGAATGCAATGGAATGAAAAGGAGTGGAATGGAGGAGAGTGTAGTGGAAAGGAGATGAATGGAGTGGAGTGTAATGGAGTGGAGTGGAATGGAATGGAATAGAGTGGAGTAGAATGGAGTAGAATGGACAGTAGAGGAGTGAAGCGGATTGGAGTGGAAAGGAATGTAATGGAATGGAGTGGAGTGGAAAGGAGTGGAGTGGAATTAAGTGGAGTGGAACGGAATTGAATGGAGTGGATGGGAAGGCAAAGGATTTGAATGGATTGATGTGGAGGGGAATAATATGGAGTGGAGTGGAAAGTAATGGAATGGAATGGAAGGAATGGAATGGAGTGGATTGGAATTGAGTGGAATAGAATGGGGTGGAGTGGAATGGATTGGAATCGAATGCATAGGATTTGGATGGAGTGGAGTGGAATGGAATGGAGTCCAATGGAATGGAGTGGAATGGTATGGAATGGAAATTAATGGAATGGAATGGAATGGAATGGAGTAGAGTGGAAAGGAGTGGTGTGGAGTGGAGTGTAGTGTAATGGAATTGAATAGAGTGGAATGGAGTGGATTAGAATGGATTTCAGTGGAAGGAAGTGTAGTGGAACGGAATGGAATGGAATGGATCGGAATGGAATGGAGTGGAGTGGAGTGAAGTGAGGTGGAATGTAATTGAATGGAATGGATAGGAATATATCGGAGTGGAATGAAGTAGAATGGAATGTACTGGAATGGATTGGTGTGGATTGGAGTGGAATGGAATGGAATGGAATAGACTGGAATTGAGTGGAATGGAGTGGAGTGGAATGGAATGGTGTGTAGTGCAATGCAGTGGAATGGACTGGTGTGGAGACGAACGGAGAGGATCGTAACGTAGTGGAATTGAGTGGAATGGAAAGGAACGGAATGGAGTGGAATGGAGTGGAATGGAATGGATTGGCATGGAATGGAGTGGAGTGGAATTGAATATAGTGCAGTGGAATGGAATGGAAAAGAGTGGAATGTATGGGAGAGGAGTGGAGTGAAGTTTTGTGTCTTTATTGGATTGGAATGAACTGGAGCAGAGTGGAATGGAGTGGAGTGAAATAGAAAGGAATGGAAAGGAATGGAATGAAGAGTAATGGAATGGAAAGGAATGGAGTGGAATGGAATGGAGAGCGGTGGAACAGAAAGCAGATGAGTGGAATGGAAGAGAATGGCATGGACTGGATTGGAGTGGAGTGGAGAGAAAGGAATGGAATGGATTGGAGTTGAATAAAATGGAGTGGAGTGGAGTGGATTGGATTGGAGTTGAGTGGTATGGAATGGAGAGGAGAGGAAAGGAATGGAGTGGATTGGAATGGAATGGAATGGAGAGGAATGGAGTGGAGTGGAGTGTAATCGTATGGATTGCAGTGGAATGCAATTGAGTGGAAAAAAGTGGAGTGGAGTGGAATTGAATGGATTGCAGTGAAACGTAGTGGAGTGGATTGGAATTGAAGGCAATGGAATGGAATGGAACAGAATGGAGTGGAGGGGATTGGAGTGGAGAGGACTGGAGTGGATTAGGAGTGGAATGGAATGAAATTTAATGAAATGTGATGGAATGGAACGGAATGGCATGGAGTGGATAGGAGTCGAGTGGAATGTAATGAAATGGAGTGGAATAGAGAGGAATGGAGTGGATTGGAATGGAATGGAATGGAATGAAGTGGACTGTAATGAAATGGAGTGGAGTGGAATGGAATGGAATGGAATGGAATGGAGTGGAATTTAATGGAACAGAAGGGAATGAAATGGAATGGGTTGGAATGGAATGGAATCGAATCGAATCGAATGGATTGGAATGGATTGGAGTGGAGAAGAGTGCGTTGGAAAGGCGATGAATTGAGTGGATTGGAATGGAGTGGAGTGGAATGGAATGGAATGGATTGGAGTAGAAAGGATAAGAGTGGAGTGCCCTGGAGTGATGTGGATTGGGGTGGTAAGAAATGTAATGTAATGGAGTGGAGTGCAGTGGAGTGTAATGTAGAGGATTGGAATGAAGTGTAGTTGAATGGAATTGAAGGGAGTGGAATGGAATGGAATGGAATGGAGTGGAATGTATTGGGGTGGAATGGAATAGTACGGAGTGGAGTGGAAGGGATTGGAATGGAATGGATTGCAATGGAATGCAGAGGAAGGGAGTGGAATGCAGTGGAGTGCAATGAGGTGGAATGGAATGCAGGGAGTGAAATGGATTGGAATAGAATGTTTGGATTTGGATGGAGTGGATTTTAATGGAATGGCGTGGAGTGCATTGGAATGGAGCGCAATCGAATGGAGTTTAATGGAATGGCATGAAACTGAATGGAATTAAATGGAATGCAGTAGAATGGAAATGAGTGGCGTGTAGTGGAGTGCAATGTAATGGAATGGAATGGAACGGAATGGAGTGGAGCGGAATGGAGTGCAGTGCAAGGGGGTGGAGTGGAGTGGAATGGAATAGAATGGAATGAAATGGAATGGAATGGAATGTAGTGTAGTGGAGGGGAGAGGACCTCAATGGAATGGATATAAATAGATTGGATTGGACTGCAGTGGAATGGAATGGACAGGAAAGGATTGGAGTGGAGAGGAGTGTAGTGGAATGGAATGAAATCGAGTGGAATTGAGTGGAATGGAGAGGAGTGGAATGCAATGGATTGAAGTGGAATGGAATGTTGTGGAATGGAATGGTGTGTAAGGGAATGGAGTGGAGTGTAAAGTATTTGAATGCAGAGGAATGGAATTGAACGGAATGGAACGGAATGAACTTGAATGGAGTGGAACGGAACGGATTGGCATGGAATGCACTGGAGTGTAACAGTGTGGAGTGCAATGGAATGACCTGGATTGGAGAGGAACGGATTTGAGTGGAGTGGAGTAAAGTTTTGTGGAGTGGGGTGGAGTGGAATGAAACGGAGTAGAGTGGAATGGAGTGTAGTGAAACAGAGTGGAATGGAGTGGAATAGTATGGAATGGAATGGAGTGGAATGGAATGGAGAGCAGTGGAACGGAACGGAGATAAGTGGAATAGAATGGAATTGCGTGGAATGGATTGGAGTGGAGTGGAGTGGAGTGGAATGGAACGGAGTGGAATGGAAAGGAATGGAATGGAATTTGGTTGACTGGAGTGGAAATGAGCGGACTGGAAGAGAATGGAATGGAGTGAAGTGGAATGGAATGAAATGGAGTGAAGTGGATTGGAGTGGAATAGAAAGGAGTGGAGTGGATTGGACTGGAGTGGAATGGAGTGGAGTGGAATCGAATAGAGTGGAATGGAGTGGAATGGAATGGAGTAGATAGGAATGGAATGGAATGGAGTGGAAAGGAATCGAATGCAACGGAATGGAATGGAATGGAATGGAATGGAGAGTAGTGTAGAGGAGTGGAGTGGAATGGAATAGAATGCAGTGGAGTGGAATGTGGTGGAATGGAGTGGAGTAGAATGGAATTTATTGGAATGGAGTGGAGTGGAGTGGAATGGAAGGAAATGAAGTGGAGTAGAATAGAGCAGAGTAGAGTGTAGCGTAGTGGAGTGGAGTGGACTGTAGTGGAAAGGAATGTAATGGACTGAAGTGGATTGTAGAGGAGTGGAATGGAGTGCAGTGGAATGAAGTGGAGTGGAGTGGAATTGAAAGGATTGCAACGGAAGACAATGGAGTGGAATGGATTGCAGTGGAGTGCAAAGGTATGGAGTGGAGTGGAAAGGAATGGTTTGGAATGGAGTGGGGAGGAATGGAGTGAAATGGAGTGGAATGGAATTTAGTGGAATGCAGTGGAATGGAGTAGCGTGGAGTGGAACTTTGTGGAATGGAATGGAGTGGAGTGGAGTGGAATGGAGTGGAATGGAATGGAATGGATTTGGATTTAGTGGGGGAGAAAGGAATGGACTGCAGTTTAATGGAATGGAGTGCAAACAAATGGAGGGGAAGGGAATGGAATGTAATGGAATAGAATGCTGTAGCGTGGAGTGGAATGCAATGTAATACAATGGAATGGAATGGATTTGAGTGGTTTGGAATGGAGTGCATTGGAATGGAGTGGAGTGCAGATGAATGGCACGGAATAGAACCGAATGGAATGGAATGGAATGGAATGGAATGGAATGGAATGGAATGGAATGGATTGGAGAGGAGTGGAGTGGAGTGGAATATAGTGGATTGGAGAGGAGTGGAGTGTAACGAGTGGAGTGGAATGGAATGGAATGGAGTGGAGTGGAATGTAGTGGAATGGAACGGAATGGAATGGAATACATTGGAGGGGAGAAGAGTGTGGTGGAAAGGAGATGAATAGAGTGGAGTGGAATGGATTGGAGTGGAATTGAGTGGAGTGGAATGGAATGTAGTGTAGTGGAGTAGAATGGAGAGGAGTGGAGTGTACCATAGTGGAGTGGAGTGGACAGTAGTGGTAAGAAATGTAATGGACTGAAGCGGATTGTAGAGGAGTGGAATGGAGTGCAGTGGAATTGGATGGAGTGCAATGGATGGCAATAGAGTGGAATGGATTGGGGTGGAATGGAATGGTATGGAGTGCAGTGAAAAGGAAGGCAATGTAATGGTGCGGAGAGGAATGCAGAGTAATGGAGTGGAATGGAATGGAGTGGAATGGAGTGGAATAGAGTAGCGTGGAGTGGAATGTTGTGGAATGGAGTGGAGTGAAGTGGAATAGATTGGAATGGAATGGAATGGATTTGGATTTAGTGAGGGGGAATGGAACGGAGTGCAGTTGAATGGAATGCAGTGCAAACAAATGCAGCAGAATGGAACGGAATGGAATGGAATGGAATGGAATGGAATGGAATGGAATGGAATGGAATGGAATGGAATGGAATAGAATGGCGTGACATGGAGTGGAGTGCATGGAATGGAATGGATTCGAGTGCAGTGGAATGGAGTGAAGTGGAATGGATTGGAGTGGAGATGAATGGAATGGAAAGGAATGAAATGGAATGGAATGGAATGGATTGGAATGGAATGAAGTGGAATGCAACGGAATGGATTTAAGTAGAGTGGATTAGGGTGCAGTGGAATGGAAAGGAGTGGAATAAAGAGGAATGGAGTGGAGTGGAATGGAATGGAGTGGAATGCAGACCGGGGAGTGGAGCGGAGTGGAGTGGAGTAGCATGGAATGGAATGGAATGGAATCTAATGGTATGGAATGGAATGGAATGGAATGGAATGGAATGGAATGGAAATGAATGAAGTGGAATGGAGTGGAGTGGAATAGAAAGGAGTGGAATGGAATGGAATGGAATGGAATGGAGTGGAATTGAATGGACTGGGTTGGAATGGAAAGGAGTGGATTGGAAAGGAATGGAATAGAATGGTGTGGAATGGAATGGAATGGAGTGGAATTGAATGGAATGGTGTGGAATTGAAAGGAGTGGAGTGGAATGGAGAGGACTGAAGTGGAATGGAGTGGAGAGGAGTTTAATGGAGTGGACTGGAATGCAGCAAGGTGTAATGGAGTGGAGTGCAGCGGAGTGGATAAGAATGGATTGGAATGGAATGGAGTGAGGTGGAATGGAATGGAATGGAATGCAATGGAATGGAATGGAATGGAATGGAATGCAATGGAATGAAAAGGAGTGGAATGGAGGAGAGTGTAGTGGAAAGGAGATGAATGGAGTGGAGTGTAATGGAGTGGAGTGGAATGGAATGGAATAGAGTGGAGTAGAATGGAGTAGAATGGACAGTAGAGGAGTGAAGCGGATTGGAGTGGAAAGGAATGTAATGGAATGGAGTGGAGTGGAAAGGAGTGGAGTGGAATTAAGTGGAGTGGAACGGAATTGAATGGAGTGGAAGGGAAGGCAAAGGATTTGAATGGATTGATGTGGAGGGGAATAATATGGAGTGGAGTGGAAAGTAATGGAATGGAATGGAAGGAATGGAATGGAGTGGATTGGAATTGAGTGGAATAGAATGGGGTGGAGTGGAATGGATTGGAATCGAATGCATAGGATTTGGATGGAGTGGAGTGGAATGGAATGGAGTCCAATGGAATGGAGTGGAATGGTATGGAATGGAAATTAATGGAATGGAATGGAATGGAGTAGAGTGGAAAGGAGTGGTGTGGAGTGGAGTGTAGTGTAATGGAATTGAATAGAGTGGAATGGAGTGGATTAGAATGGATTTCAGTGGAAGGAAGTGTAGTGGAACGGAATGGAATGGAATGGATCGGAATGGAATGGAGTGGAGTGGAGTGAAGTGAGGTGGAATGTAATTGAATGGAATGGATAGGAATATATCGGAGTGGAATGAAGTAGAATGGAATGTACTGGAATGGATTGGTGTGGATTGGAGTGGAATGGAATGGAATGGAATAGACTGGAATTGAGTGGAATGGAGTGGAGTGGAATGGAATGGTGTGTAGTGCAATGCAGTGGAATGGACTGGTGTGGAGACGAACGGAGAGGATCGTAACGTAGTGGAATTGAGTGGAATGGAAAGGAACGGAATGGAGTGGAATGGAGTGGAATGGAATGGATTGGCATGGAATGGAGTGGAGTGGAATTGAATATAGTGCAGTGGAATGGAATGGAAAAGAGTGGAATGTATGGGAGAGGAGTGGAGTGAAGTTTTGTGTCTTTATTGGATTGGAATGAACTGGAGCAGAGTGGAATGGAGTGGAGTGAAATAGAAAGGAATGGAAAGGAATGGAATGAAGAGTAATGGAATGGAAAGGAATGGAGTGGAATGGAATGGAGAGCGGTGGAACAGAAAGCAGATGAGTGGAATGGAAGAGAATGGCATGGACTGGATTGGAGTGGAGTGGAGAGAAAGGAATGGAATGGATTGGAGTTGAATAAAATGGAGTGGAGTGGAGTGGATTGGATTGGAGTTGAGTGGTATGGAATGGAGAGGAGAGGAAAGGAATGGAGTGGATTGGAATGGAATGGAATGGAGAGGAATGGAGTGGAGTGGAGTGTAATCGTATGGATTGCAGTGGAATGCAATTGAGTGGAAAAAAGTGGAGTGGAGTGGAATTGAATGGATTGCAGTGAAACGTAGTGGAGTGGATTGGAATTGAAGGCAATGGAATGGAATGGAACAGAATGGAGTGGAGGGGATTGGAGTGGAGAGGACTGGAGTGGATTAGGAGTGGAATGGAATGAAATTTAATGAAATGTGATGGAATGGAACGGAATGGCATGGAGTGGATAGGAGTCGAGTGGAATGTAATGAAATGGAGTGGAATAGAGAGGAATGGAGTGGATTGGAATGGAATGGAATGGAATGAAGTGGACTGTAATGAAATGGAGTGGAGTGGAATGGAATGGAATGGAATGGAATGGAGTGGAATTTAATGGAACGGAAGGGAATGAAATGGGATGGGTTGGAATGGAATGGAATCGAATCGAATCGAATGGATTGGAATGGATTGGAGTGGAGAAGAGTGCGTTGGAAAGGCGATGAATTGAGTGGATTGGAATGGAGTGGAGTGGAATGGAATGGAATGGATTGGAGTAGAAAGGATAAGAGTGGAGTGCCCTGGAGTGATGTGGATTGGGGTGGTAAGAAATGTAATGGAATGGAGTGGAGTGCAGTGGAGTGTAATGTAGAGGATTGGAATGAAGTGTAGTTGAATGGAATTGAAGGGAGTGGAATGGAATGGAATGGAATGGAGTGGAATGTATTGGGGTGGAATGGAATAGTACGGAGTGGAGTGGAAGGGATTGGAATGGAATGGATTGCAATGGAATGCAGAGGAAGGGAGTGGAATGCAGTGGAGTGCAATGAGGTGGAATGGAATGCAGGGAGTGAAATGGATTGGAATAGAATGTTTGGATTTGGATGGAGTGGATTTTAATGGAATGGCGTGGAGTGCATTGGAATGGAGCGCAATCGAATGGAGTTTAATGGAATGGCATGAAACTGAATGGAATTAAATGGAATGCAGTAGAATGGAAATGAGTGGCGTGTAGTGGAGTGCAATGTAATGGAATGGAATGGAACGGAATGGAGTGGAGCGGAATGGAGTGCAGTGCAAGGGGGTGGAGTGGAGTGGAATGGAATAGAATGGAATGAAATGGAATGGAATGGAATGTAGTGTAGTGGAGGGGAGAGGACCTCAATGGAATGGATATAAATAGATTGGATTGGACTGCAGTGGAATGGAATGGACAGGAAAGGATTGGAGTGGAGAGGAGTGTAGTGGAATGGAATGAAATCGAGTGGAATTGAGTGGAATGGAGAGGAGTGGAATGCAATGGATTGAAGTGGAATGGAATGTTGTGGAATGGAATGGTGTGTAAGGGAATGGAGTGGAGTGTAAAGTATTTGAATGCAGAGGAATGGAATTGAACGGAATGGAACGGAATGAACTTGAATGGAGTGGAACGGAACGGATTGGCATGGAATGCACTGGAGTGTAACAGTGTGGAGTGCAATGGAATGACCTGGATTGGAGAGGAACGGATTTGAGTGGAGTGGAGTAAAGTTTTGTGGAGTGGGGTGGAGTGGAATGAAACGGAGTAGAGTGGAATGGAGTGTAGTGAAACAGAGTGGAATGGAGTGGAATAGTATGGAATGGAATGGAGTGGAATGGAATGGAGAGCAGTGGAACGGAACGGAGATAAGTGGAATAGAATGGAATTGCGTGGAATGGATTGGAGTGGAGTGGAGTGGAGTGGAATGGAACGGAGTGGAATGGAAAGGAATGGAATGGAATTTGGTTGACTGGAGTGGAAATGAGCGGACTGGAAGAGAATGGAATGGAGTGAAGTGGAATGGAATGAAATGGAGTGAAGTGGATTGGAGTGGAATAGAAAGGAGTGGAGTGGATTGGACTGGAGTGGAATGGAGTGGAGTGGAATCGAATAGAGTGGAATGGAGTGGAATGGAATGGAGTAGATAGGAATGGAATGGAATGGAGTGGAAAGGAATCGAATGCAACGGAATGGAATGGAATGGAATGGAATGGAGAGTAGTGTAGAGGAGTGGAGTGGAATGGAATAGAATGCAGTGGAGTGGAATGTGGTGGAATGGAGTGGAGTAGAATGGAATTTATTGGAATGGAGTGGAGTGGAGTGGAATGGAAGGAAATGAAGTGGAGTAGAATAGAGCAGAGTAGAGTGTAGCGTAGTGGAGTGGAGTGGACTGTAGTGGAAAGGAATGTAATGGACTGAAGTGGATTGTAGAGGAGTGGAATGGAGTGCAGTGGAATGAAGTGGAGTGGAGTGGAATTGAAAGGATTGCAACGGAAGACAATGGAGTGGAATGGATTGCAGTGGAGTGCAAAGGTATGGAGTGGAGTGGAAAGGAATGGTTTGGAATGGAGTGGGGAGGAATGGAGTGAAATGGAGTGGAATGGAATTTAGTGGAATGCAGTGGAATGGAGTAGCGTGGAGTGGAACTTTGTGGAATGGAATGGAGTGGAGTGGAGTGGAATGGAGTGGAATGGAATGGAATGGATTTGGATTTAGTGGGGGAGAAAGGAATGGACTGCAGTTTAATGGAATGGAGTGCAAACAAATGGAGGGGAAGGGAATGGAATGTAATGGAATAGAATGCTGTAGCGTGGAGTGGAATGCAATGTAATACAATGGAATGGAATGGATTTGAGTGGTTTGGAATGGAGTGCATTGGAATGGAGTGGAGTGCAGATGAATGGCACGGAATAGAACGGAATGGAATGGAATGGAATGGAATGGAATGGAATGGAATGGAATGGAATGGATTGGAGAGGAGTGGAGTGGAGTGGAATATAGTGGATTGGAGAGGAGTGGAGTGTAACGAGTGGAGTGGAATGGAATGGAATGGAGTGGAGTGGAATGTAGTGGAATGGAACGGAATGGAATGGAATACATTGGAGGGGAGAAGAGTGTGGTGGAAAGGAGATGAATAGAGTGGAGTGGAATGGATTGGAGTGGAATTGAGTGGAGTGGAATGGAATGTAGTGTAGTGGAGTAGAATGGAGAGGAGTGGAGTGTACCATAGTGGAGTGGAGTGGACAGTAGTGGTAAGAAATGTAATGGACTGAAGCGGATTGTAGAGGAGTGGAATGGAGTGCAGTGGAATTGGATGGAGTGCAATGGATGGCAATAGAGTGGAATGGATTGGGGTGGAATGGAATGGTATGGAGTGCAGTGAAAAGGAAGGCAATGTAATGGTGCGGAGAGGAATGCAGAGTAATGGAGTGGAATGGAATGGAGTGGAATGGAGTGGAATAGAGTAGCGTGGAGTGGAATGTTGTGGAATGGAGTGGAGTGAAGTGGAATAGATTGGAATGGAATGGAATGGATTTGGATTTAGTGAGGGGGAATGGAACGGAGTGCAGTTGAATGGAATGCAGTGCAAACAAATGCAGCAGAATGGAATGGAATGGAATGGAATGGAATGGAATGGAATGGAATGGAATGGAATGGAATGGAATGGAATGGAATGGAATGGAATAGAATGGCGTGACATGGAGTGGAGTGCATGGAATGGAATGGATTCGAGTGCAGTGGAATGGAGTGAAGTGGAATGGATTGGAGTGGAGATGAATGGAATGGAAAGGAATGAAATGGAATGGAATGGAATGGATTGGAATGGAATGAAGTGGAATGCAACGGAATGGATTTAAGTAGAGTGGATTAGGGTGCAGTGGAATGGAAAGGAGTGGAATAAAGAGGAATGGAGTGGAGTGGAATGGAATGGAGTGGAATGCAGACCGGGGAGTGGAGCGGAGTGGAGTGGAGTAGCATGGAATGGAATGGAATGGAATCTAATGGTATGGAATGGAATGGAATGGAATGGAATGGAATGGAATGGAAATGAATGAAGTGGAATGGAGTGGAGTGGAATAGAAAGGAGTGGAATGGAATGGAATGGAATGGAATGGAGTGGAATTGAATGGACTGGGTTGGAATGGAAAGGAGTGGATTGGAAAGGAATGGAACAGAATGGTGTGGAATGGAATGGAATGGAGTGGAATTGAATGGAATGGTGTGGAATTGAAAGGAGTGGAGTGGAATGGAGAGGACTGAAGTGGAATGGAGTGGAGAGGAGTTTAATGGAGTGGACTGGAATGCAGCAAGGTGTAATGGAGTGGAGTGCAGCGGAGTGGATAAGAATGGATTGGAATGGAATGGAGTGAGGTGGAATGGAATGGAATGGAATGCAATGGAATGGAATGGAATGGAATGGAATGCAATGGAATGAAAAGGAGTGGAATGGAGGAGAGTGTAGTGGAAAGGAGATGAATGGAGTGGAGTGTAATGGAGTGGAGTGGAATGGAATGGAATAGAGTGGAGTAGAATGGAGTAGAATGGACAGTAGAGGAGTGAAGCGGATTGGAGTGGAAAGGAATGTAATGGAATGGAGTGGAGTGGAAAGGAGTGGAGTGGAATTAAGTGGAGTGGAACGGAATTGAATGGAGTGGAAGGGAAGGCAAAGGATTTGAATGGATTGATGTGGAGGGGAATAATATGGAGTGGAGTGGAAAGTAATGGAATGGAATGGAAGGAATGGAATGGAGTGGATTGGAATTGAGTGGAATAGAATGGGGTGGAGTGGAATGGATTGGAATCGAATGCATAGGATTTGGATGGAGTGGAGTGGAATGGAATGGAGTCCAATGGAATGGAGTGGAATGGTATGGAATGGAAATTAATGGAATGGAATGGAATGGAGTAGAGTGGAAAGGAGTGGTGTGGAGTGGAGTGTAGTGTAATGGAATTGAATAGAGTGGAATGGAGTGGATTAGAATGGATTTCAGTGGAAGGAAGTGTAGTGGAACGGAATGGAATGGAATGGATCGGAATGGAATGGAGTGGAGTGGAGTGAAGTGAGGTGGAATGTAATTGAATGGAATGGATAGGAATATATCGGAGTGGAATGAAGTAGAATGGAATGTACTGGAATGGATTGGTGTGGATTGGAGTGGAATGGAATGGAATGGAATAGACTGGAATTGAGTGGAATGGAGTGGAGTGGAATGGAATGGTGTGTAGTGCAATGCAGTGGAATGGACTGGTGTGGAGACGAACGGAGAGGATCGTAACGTAGTGGAATTGAGTGGAATGGAAAGGAACGGAATGGAGTGGAATGGAGTGGAATGGAATGGATTGGCATGGAATGGAGTGGAGTGGAATTGAATATAGTGCAGTGGAATGGAATGGAAAAGAGTGGAATGTATGGGAGAGGAGTGGAGTGAAGTTTTGTGTCTTTATTGGATTGGAATGAACTGGAGCAGAGTGGAATGGAGTGGAGTGAAATAGAAAGGAATGGAAAGGAATGGAATGAAGAGTAATGGAATGGAAAGGAATGGAGTGGAATGGAATGGAGAGCGGTGGAACAGAAAGCAGATGAGTGGAATGGAAGAGAATGGCATGGACTGGATTGGAGTGGAGTGGAGAGAAAGGAATGGAATGGATTGGAGTTGAATAAAATGGAGTGGAGTGGAGTGGATTGGATTGGAGTTGAGTGGTATGGAATGGAGAGGAGAGGAAAGGAATGGAGTGGATTGGAATGGAATGGAATGGAGAGGAATGGAGTGGAGTGGAGTGTAATCGTATGGATTGCAGTGGAATGCAATTGAGTGGAAAAAAGTGGAGTGGAGTGGAATTGAATGGATTGCAGTGAAACGTAGTGGAGTGGATTGGAATTGAAGGCAATGGAATGGAATGGAACAGAATGGAGTGGAGGGGATTGGAGTGGAGAGGACTGGAGTGGATTAGGAGTGGAATGGAATGAAATTTAATGAAATGTGATGGAATGGAACGGAATGGCATGGAGTGGATAGGAGTCGAGTGGAATGTAATGAAATGGAGTGGAATAGAGAGGAATGGAGTGGATTGGAATGGAATGGAATGGAATGAAGTGGACTGTAATGAAATGGAGTGGAGTGGAATGGAATGGAATGGAACGTAATGGAGTGGAATTTAATGGAACAGAAGGGAATGAAATGGAATGGGTTGGAATGGAATGGAATCGAATCGAATCGAATGGATTGGAATGGATTGGAGTGGAGAAGAGTGCGTTGGAAAGGCGATGAATTGAGTGGATTGGAATGGAGTGGAGTGGAATGGAATGGAATGGATTGGAGTAGAAAGGATAAGAGTGGAGTGCCCTGGAGTGATGTGGATTGGGGTGGTAAGAAATGTAATGGAATGGAGTGGAGTGCAGTGGAGTGTAATGTAGAGGATTGGAATGAAGTGTAGTTGAATGGAATTGAAGGGAGTGGAATGGAATGGAATGGAATGGAGTGGAATGTATTGGGGTGGAATGGAATAGTACGGAGTGGAGTGGAAGGGATTGGAATGGAATGGATTGCAATGGAATGCAGAGGAAGGGAGTGGAATGCAGTGGAGTGCAATGAGGTGGAATGGAATGCAGGGAGTGAAATGGATTGGAATAGAATGTTTGGATTTGGATGGAGTGGATTTTAATGGAATGGCGTGGAGTGCATTGGAATGGAGCGCAATCGAATGGAGTTTAATGGAATGGCATGAAACTGAATGGAATTAAATGGAATGCAGTAGAATGGAAATGAGTGGCGTGTAGTGGAGTGCAATGTAATGTAATGGAATGGAACGGAATGGAGTGGAGCGGAATGGAGTGCAGTGCAAGGGGGTGGAGTGGAGTGGAATGGAATAGAATGGAATGAAATGGAATGGAATGGAATGTAGTGTAGTGGAGGGGAGAGGACCTCAATGGAATGGATATAAATAGATTGGATTGGACTGCATTGGAATGGAATGGACAGGAAAGGATTGGAGTGGAGAGGAGTGTAGTGGAATGGAATGAAATCGAGTGGAATTGAGTGGAATGGAGAGGAGTGGAATGCAATGGATTGAAGTGGAATGGAATGTTGTGGAATGGAATGGTGTGTAAGGGAATGGAGTGGAGTGTAAAGTATTTGAATGCAGAGGAATGGAATTGAACGGAATGGAACGGAATGAACTTGAATGGAGTGGAACGGAACGGATTGGCATGGAATGCACTGGAGTGTAACAGTGTGGAGTGCAATGGAATGACCTGGATTGGAGAGGAACGGATTTGAGTGGAGTGGAGTAAAGTTTTGTGGAGTGGGGTGGAGTGGAATGAAACGGAGTAGAGTGGAATGGAGTGTAGTGAAACAGAGTGGAATGGAGTGGAATAGTATGGAATGGAATGGAGTGGAATGGAATGGAGAGCAGTGGAACGGAACGGAGATAAGTGGAATAGAATGGAATTGCGTGGAATGGATTGGAGTGGAGTGGAGTGGAGTGGAATGGAACGGAGTGGAATGGAAAGGAATGGAATGGAATTTGGTTGACTGGAGTGGAAATGAGCGGACTGGAAGAGAATGGAATGGAGTGAAGTGGAATGGAATGAAATGGAGTGAAGTGGATTGGAGTGGAATAGAAAGGAGTGGAGTGGATTGGACTGGAGTGGAATGGAGTGGAGTGGAATCGAACAGAGTGGAATGGAGTGGAATGGAATGGAGTAGATAGGAATGGAATGGAATGGAGTGGAAAGGAATCGAATGCAACGGAATGGAATGGAATGGAATGGAATGGAATGGAATGGAATGGAATGGAATGGAATGGAATGGAGAGTAGTGTAGAGGAGTGGAGTGGAATGGAATAGAATGCAGTGGAGTGGAATGTGGTGGAATGGAGTGGAGTAGAATGGAATTTATTGGAATGGAGTGGAGTGGAGTGGAATGGAAGGAGATGAAGTGGAGTAGAATAGAGCAGAGTAGAGTGTAGCGTAGTGGAGTGGAGTGGACTGTAGTGGAAAGGAATGTAATGGACTGAAGTGGATTGTAGAGGAGTGGAATGGAGTGCAGTGGAATGAAGTGGAGTGGAGTGGAATTGAAAGGATTGCAACGGAAGACAATGGAGTGGAATGGATTGCAGTGGAGTGCAAAGGTATGGAGTGGAGTGGAAAGGAATGGTTTGGAATGGAGTGGGGAGGAATGGAGTGAAATGGAGTGGAATGGAATTTAGTGGAATGCAGTGGAATGGAGTAGCGTGGAGTGGAACTTTGTGGAATGGAATGGAGTGGAGTGGAGTGGAATGGAGTGGAATGGAATGGAATGGATTTGGATTTAGTGGGGGAGAAAGGAATGGACTGCAGTTTAATGGAATGGAGTGCAAACAAATGGAGGGGAAGGGAATGGAATGTAATGGAATAGAATGCTGTAGCGTGGAGTGGAATGCAATGTAATACAATGGAATGGAATGGATTTGAGTGGTTTGGAATGGAGTGCATTGGAATGGAGTGGAGTGCAGATGAATGGCACGGAATAGAACCGAATGGAATGGAATGGAATGGAATGGAATGGAATGGAATGGAATGGAATGGAATGGAATGGAATGGATTGGAGAGGAGTGGAGTGGAGTGGAATATAGTGGATTGGAGAGGAGTGGAGTGTAACGAGTGGAGTGGAATGGAATGGAATGGAGTGGAGTGGAATGTAGTGGAATGGAACGGAATGGAATGGAATACATTGGAGGGGAGAAGAGTGTGGTGGAAAGGAGATGAATAGAGTGGAGTGGAATGGATTGGAGTGGAATTGAGTGGAGTGGAATGGAATGTAGTGTAGTGGAGTAGAATGGAGAGGAGTGGAGTGTACCATAGTGGAGTGGAGTGGACAGTAGTGGTAAGAAATGTAATGGACTGAAGCGGATTGTAGAGGAGTGGAATGGAGTGCAGTGGAATTGGATGGAGTGCAATGGATGGCAATAGAGTGGAATGGATTGGGGTGGAATGGAATGGTATGGAGTGCAGTGAAAAGGAAGGCAATGTAATGGTGCGGAGAGGAATGCAGAGTAATGGAGTGGAATGGAATGGAGTGGAATGGAGTGGAATAGAGTAGCGTGGAGTGGAATGTTGTGGAATGGAGTGGAGTGAAGTGGAATAGATTGGAATGGAATGGAATGGATTTGGATTTAGTGAGGGGGAATGGAACGGAGTGCAGTTGAATGGAATGCAGTGCAAACAAATGCAGGAGAATGGAATGGAATGGAATGGAATGGAATGGAATGGAATGGAATGGAATGGAATGGAATAGAATGGCGTGACATGGAGTGGAGTGCATGGAATGGAATGGATTCGAGTGCAGTGGAATGGAGTGAAGTGGAATGGATTGGAGTGGAGATGAATGGAATGGAAAGGAATGAAATGGAAAGAATGGAATGGATTGGAATGGAATGAAGTGGAATGCAACGGAATGGATTTAAGTAGAGTGGATTAGGGTGCAGTGGAATGGAAAGGAGTGGAATAAAGAGGAATGGAGTGGAGTGGAATGGAATGGAGTGGAATGCTGACCGGGGAGTGGAGCGGAGTGGAGTGGAGTAGCATGGAATGGAATGGAATGGAATCTAATGGTATGGAATGGAATGGAATGGAATGGAATGGAATGGAAATGAATGAAGTGGAATGGAGTGGAGTGGAATAGAAAGGAGTGGAATGGAATGGAATGGAATGGAGTGGAATTGAATGGACTGGGTTGGAATGGAAAGGAGTGGATTGGAAAGGAATGGAATAGAATGGTGTGGAATGGAATGGAATGGAGTGGAATTGAATGGAATGGTGTGGAATTGAAAGGAGTGGAGTGGAATGGAGAGGACTGAAGTGGAATGGAGTGGAGAGGAGTTTAATGGAGTGGACTGGAATGCAGCAAGGTGTAATGGAGTGGAGTGCAGCGGAGTGGATAAGAATGGATTGGAATGGAATGGAGTGAGGTGGAATGGAATGGAATGGAATGCAATGGAATGGAATGGAATGGAATGGAATGCAATGGAATGAAAAGGAGTGGAATGGAGGAGAGTGTAGTGGAAAGGAGATGAATGGAGTGGAGTGGAATGGAGTGGAGTGGAATGGAATGGAATAGAGTGGAGTAGAATGGAGTAGAATGGACAGTAGAGGAGTGAAGCGGATTGGAGTGGAAAGGAATGTAATGGAATGGAGTGGAGTGGAAAGGAGTGGAGTGGAATTAAGTGGAGTGGAACGGAATTGAATGGAGTGGAAGGGAAGGCAAAGGATTTGAATGGATTGATGTGGAGGGGAATAATATGGAGTGGAGTGGAAAGTAATGGAATGGAATGGAAGGAATGGAATGGAGTGGATTGGAATTGAGTGGAATAGAATGGGGTGGAGTGGAATGGATTGGAATCGAATGCATAGGATTTGGATGGAGTGGAGTGGAATGGAATGGAGTCCAATGGAATGGAGTGGAATGGTATGGAATGGAAATTAATGGAATGGAATGGAATGGAATGGAGTAGAGTGGAAAGGAGTGGTGTGGAGTGGAGTGTAGTGTAATTGAATTGAATAGAGTGGAATGGAGTGGATTAGAATGGATTTCAGTGGAAGGAAGTGTAGTGGAACGGAATGGAATGGAATGGATCGGAATGGAATGGAGTGGAGTGGAGTGAAGTGAGGTGGAATGTAATTGAATGGAATGGATAGGAATATATCGGAGTGGAATGAAGTAGAATGGAATGTACTGGAATGGATTGGTGTGGATTGGAGTGGAATGGAATGGAATGGAATAGACTGGAATTGAGTGGAATGGAGTGGAGTGGAATGGAATGGTGTGTAGTGCAATGCAGTGGAATGGACTGGTGTGGAGACGAACGGAGAGGATCGTAACGTAGTGGAATTGAGTGGAATGGAAAGGAACGGAATGGAGTGGAATGGAGTGGAATGGAATGGATTGGCATAGAATGGAGTGGAGTGGAATTGAATATAGTGCAGTGGAATGGAATGGAAAAGAGTGGAATGTATGGGAGAGGAGTGGAGTGAAGTTTTGTGTCTTTATTGGATTGGAATGAACTGGAGCAGAGTGGAATGGAGTGGAGTGAAATAGAAAGGAATGGAAAGGAATGGAATGAAGAGTAATGGAATGGAAAGGAATGGAGTGGAATGGAATGGAGAGCGGTGGAACAGAAAACAGATGAGTGGAATGGAAGAGAATGGCATGGACTGGATTGGAGTGGAGTGGAGAGAAAGGAATGGAATGGATTGGAGTTGAATAAAATGGAGTGGAGTGGAGTGGATTGGATTGGAGTTGAGTGGTATGGAATGGAGAGGAGAGGAAAGGAATGGAGTGGATTGGAATGGAATGGAATGGAGAGGAATGGAGTGGAGTGGAGTGTAATCGTATGGATTGCAGTGGAATGCAATTGAGTGGAAAAAAGTGGAGTGGAGTGGAATTGAATGGATTGCAGTGAAACGTAGTGGAGTGGATTGGAATTGAAGGCAATGGAATGGAATGGAACAGAATGGAGTGGAGGGGATTGGAGTGGAGAGGACTGGAGTGGATTAGGAGTGGAATGGAATGAAATTTAATGAAATGTGATGGAATGGAACGGAATGGCATGGAGTGGATAGGAGTCGAGTGGAATGTAATGAAATGGAGTGGAATAGAGAGGAATGGAGTGGATTGGAATGGAATGGAATGGAATGAAGTGGACTGTAATGAAATGGAGTGGAGTGGAATGGAATGGAATGGAACGTAATGGAGTGGAATTTAATGGAACAGAAGGGAATGAAATGGAATGGGTTGGAATGGAATGGAATCGAATCGAATCGAATGGATTGGAATGGATTGGAGTGGAGAAGAGTGCGTTGGAAAGGCGATGAATTGAGTGGATTGGAATGGAGTGGAGTGGAATGGAATGGAATGGATTGGAGTAGAAAGGATAAGAGTGGAGTGCCCTGGAGTGATGTGGATTGGGGTGGTAAGAAATGTAATGGAATGGAGTGGAGTGCAGTGGAGTGTAATGTAGAGGATTGGAATGAAGTGTAGTTGAATGGAATTGAAGGGAGTGGAATGGAATGGAATGGAATGGAGTGGAATGTATTGGGGTGGAATGGAATAGTACGGAGTGGAGTGGAAGGGATTGGAATGGAATGGATTGCAATGGAATGCAGAGGAAGGGAGTGGAATGCAGTGGAGTGCAATGAGGTGGAATGGAATGCAGGGAGTGAAATGGATTGGAATAGAATGTTTGGATTTGGATGGAGTGGATTTTAATGGAATGGCGTGGAGTGCATTGGAATGGAGCGCAATCGAATGGAGTTTAATGGAATGGCATGAAACTGAATGGAATTAAATGGAATGCAGTAGAATGGAAATGAGTGGCGTGTAGTGGAGTGCAATGTAATGGAATGGAATGGAACGGAATGGAGTGGAGCGGAATGGAGTGCAGTGCAAGGGGGTGGAGTGGAGTGGAATGGAATAGAATGGAATGAAATGGAATGGAATGGAATGTAGTGTAGTGGAGGGGAGAGGACCTCAATGGAATGGATATAAATAGATTGGATTGGACTGCAGTGGAATGGAATGGACAGGAAAGGATTGGAGTGGAGAGGAGTGTAGTGGAATGGAATGAAATCGAGTGGAATTGAGTGGAATGGAGAGGAGTGGAATGCAATGGATTGAAGTGGAATGGAATGTTGTGGAATGGAATGGTGTGTAAGGGAATGGAGTGGAGTGTAAAGTATTTGAATGCAGAGGAATGGAATTGAACGGAATGGAACGGAATGAACTTGAATGGAGTGGAACGGAACGGATTGGCATGGAATGCACTGGAGTGTAACAGTGTGGAGTGCAATGGAATGACCTGGATTGGAGAGGAACGGATTTGAGTGGAGTGGAGTAAAGTTTTGTGGAGTGGGGTGGAGTGGAATGAAACGGAGTAGAGTGGAATGGAGTGTAGTGAAACAGAGTGGAATGGAGTGGAATAGTATGGAATGGAATGGAGTGGAATGGAATGGAGAGCAGTGGAACGGAACGGAGATAAGTGGAATAGAATGGAATTGCGTGGAATGGATTGGAGTGGAGTGGAGTGGAGTGGAATGGAACGGAGTGGAATGGAAAGGAATGGAATGGAATTTGGTTGACTGGAGTGGAAATGAGCGGACTGGACGAGAATGGAATGGAGTGAAGTGGAATGGAATGAAATGGAGTGAAGTGGATTGGAGTGGAATAGAAAGGAGTGGAGTGGATTGGACTGGAGTGGAATGGAGTGGAGTGGAATCAAACAGAGTGGAATGGAGTGGAATGGAATGGAGTAGATAGGAATGGAATGGAATGGAGTGGAAAGGAATCGAATGCAACGGAATGGAGTGGAATGGAATGGAATGGAATGGAATGGAGAGTAGTGTAGAGGAGTGGAGTGGAATGGAATAGAATGCAGTGGAGTGGAATGTGGTGGAATGGAGTGGAGTAGAATGGAATTTATTGGAATGGAGTGGAGTGGAGTGGAATGGAAGGAAATGAAGTGGAGTAGAATAGAGCAGAGTAGAGTGTAGCGTAGTGGAGTGGAGTGGACTGTAGTGGAAAGGAATGTAATGGACTGAAGTGGATTGTAGAGGAGTGGAATGGAGTGCAGTGGAATGAAGTGGAGTGGAGTGGAATTGAAAGGATTGCAACGGAAGACAATGGAGTGGAATGGATTGCAGTGGAGTGCAAAGGTATGGAGTGGAGTGGAAAGGAATGGTTTGGAATGGAGTGGGGAGGAATGGAGTGAAATGGAGTGGAATGGAATTTAGTGGAATGCAGTGGAATGGAGTAGCGTGGAGTGGAACTTTGTGGAATGGAATGGAGTGGAGTGGAGTGGAATGGAAAGGAATGGAATGGAATGGATTTGGATTTAGTGGGGGAGAAAGGAATGGACTGCAGTTTAATGGAATGGAGTGCAAACAAATGGAGGGGAAGGGAATGGAATGTAATGGAATAGAATGCTGTAGCGTGGAGTGGAATGCAATGTAATACAATGGAATGGAATGGATTTGAGTGGTTTGGAATGGAGTGCATTGGAATGGAGTGGAGTGCAGATGAATGGCACGGAATAGAACGGAATGGAATGGAATGGATTGGAATGGAATGGAATGGAATGGAATGGAATGGAATGGAATGGAATGGAATGGATTGGAGAGGAGTGGAGTGGAGTGGAATATAGTGGATTGGAGAGGAGTGGAGTGTAACGAGTGGAGTGGAATGGAATGGAATGGAGTGGAGTGGAATGTAGTGGAATGGAACGGAATGGAATGGAATACATTGGAGGGGAGAAGAGTGTGGTGGAAAGGAGATGAATAGAGTGGAGTGGAATGGATTGGAGTGGAATTGAGTGGAGTGGAATGGAATGTAGTGTAGTGGAGTAGAATGGAGAGGAGTGGAGTGTACCATAGTGGAGTGGAGTGGACAGTAGTGGTAAGAAATGTAATGGACTGAAGCGGATTGTAGAGGAGTGGAATGGAGTGCAGTGGAATTGGATGGAGTGCAATGGATGGCAATAGAGTGGAATGGATTGGGGTGGAATGGAATGGTATGGAGTGCAGTGAAAAGGAAGGCAATGTAGTGGTGCGGAGAGGAATGCAGAGTAATGGAGTGGAATGGAATGGAGTGGAATGGAGTGGAATAGAGTAGCGTGGAGTGGAATGTTGTGGAATGGAGTGGAGTGAAGTGGAATAGATTGGAATGGAATGGAATGGATTTGGTTTTAGTGAGGGGGAATGGAACGGAGTGCAGTTGAATGGAATGCAGTGCAAACAAATGCAGCAGAATGGAATGGAATGGAATGGAATGGAATGGAATGGAATGGAATGGAATGGAATGGAATGGAATAGAATGGCGTGACATGGAGTGGAGTGCATGGAATGGAATGGATTCGAGTGCAGTGGAATGGAGTGAAGTGGAATGGATTGGAGTGGAGATGAATGGAATGGAAAGGAATGAAATGGAATGGAATGGAATGGATT
Organism: Gorilla gorilla gorilla; assembly: GCF_029281585.2. Taxonomy (NCBI): domain Eukaryota; kingdom Metazoa; phylum Chordata; class Mammalia; order Primates; family Hominidae; genus Gorilla; species Gorilla gorilla. Next base: position 44,508,636 of record NC_073248.2, on the reverse strand, counting down.
GGAATGGAATGAAGTGGAATGCAACGGAATGGATTTAAGTAGAGTGGATTAGGGTGCAGTGGAATGGAAAGGAGTGGAATAAAGAGGAATGGAGTGGAGTGGAATGGAATGGAGTGGAATGCAGACCGGGGAGTGGAGCGGAGTGGAGTGGAGTAGCATGGAATGGAATGGAATCTAATGGTATGGAATGGAATGGAATGGAATGGAATGGAATGGAATGGAATGGAATGGAATGGAATGGAATGGAAATGAATGAAGTGGAATGGAGTGGAGTGGAATAGAAAGGAGTGGAATGGAATGGAATGGAATGGAGTGGAATTGAATGGACTGGGTTGGGATGGAAAGGAGTGGATTGGAAAGGAATGGAATAGAATGGTGTGGAATGGAATGGAATGGAGTGGAATTGAATGGAATGGTGTGGAATTGAAAGGAGTGGAGTGGAATGGAGAGGACTGAAGTGGAATGGAGTGGAGAGGAGTTTAATGGAGTGGACTGGAATGCAGCAAGGTGTAATGGAGTGGAGTGCAGCGGAGTGGATAAGAATGGATTGGAATGGAATGGAGTGAGGTGGAATGGAATGGAATGGAATGCAATGGAATGGAATGGAATGCAATGGAATGAAAAGGAGTGGAATGGAGGAGAGTGTAGTGGAAAGGAGATGAATGGAGTGGAGTGTAATGGAGTGGAGTGGAATGGAATGGAATAGAGTGGAGTAGAATGGAGTAGAATGGACAGTAGAGGAGTGAAGCGGATTGGAGTGGAAAGGAATGTAATGGAATGGAGTGGAGTGGAAAGGAGTGGAGTGGAATTAAGTGGAGTGGAACGGAATTGAATGGAGTGGAAGGGAAGGCAAAGGATTTGAATGGATTGATGTGGAGGGGAATAATATGGAGTGGAGTGGAAAGTAATGGAATGGAATGGAAGGAATGGAATGGAGTGGATTGGAATTGAGTGGAATAGAATGGGGTGGAGTGGAATGGATTGGAATCGAATGCATAGGATTTGGATGGAGTGGAGTGGAATGGAATGGAGTCCAATGGAATGGAGTGGAATGGTATGGAATGGAAATTAATGGAATGGAATGGAATGGAGTAGAGTGGAAAGGAGTGGTGTGGAGTGGAGTGTAGTGTAATGGAATTGAATAGAGTGGAATGGAGTGGATTAGAATGGATTTCAGTGGAAGGAAGTGTAGTGGAACGGAATGGAATGGAATGGATCGGAATGGAATGGAGTGGAGTGGAGTGAAGTGAGGTGGAATGTAATTGAATGGAATGGATAGGAATATATCGGAGTGGAATGAAGTAGAATGGAATGTACTGGAATGGATTGGTGTGGAATGGAATGGAATGGAATAGACTGGAATTGAGTGGAATGGAGTGGAGTGGAATGGAATGGTGTGTAGTGCAATGCAGTGGAATGGACTGGTGTGGAGACGAACGGAGAGGATCGTAACGTAGTGGAATTGAGTGGAATGGAAAGGAACGGAATGGAGTGGAATGGAGTGGAATGGAATGGATTGGCATGGAATGGAGTGGAGTGGAATTGAATATAGTGCAGTGGAATGGAATGGAAAAGAGTGGAATGTATGGGAGAGGAGTGGAGTGAAGTTTTGTGTCTTTATTGGATTGGAATGAACTGGAGCAGAGTGGAATGGAGTGGAGTGAAATAGAAAGGAATGGAAAGGAATGGAATGAAGAGTAATGGAATGGAAAGGAATGGAGTGGAATGGAATGGAGAGCGGTGGAACAGAAAGCAGATGAGTGGAATGGAAGAGAATGGCATGGACTGGATTGGAGTGGAGTGGAGAGAAAGGAATGGAATGGATTGGAGTTGAATAAAATGGAGTGGAGTGGAGTGGATTGGATTGGAGTTGAGTGGTATGGAATGGAGAGGAGAGGAAAGGAATGGAGTGGATTGGAATGGAATGGAATGGAGAGGAATGGAGTGGAGTGGAGTGTAATCGTATGGATTGCAGTGGAATGCAATTGAGTGGAAAAAAGTGGAGTGGAGTGGAATTGAATGGATTGCAGTGAAACGTAGTGGAGTGGATTGGAATTGAAGGCAATGGAATGGAATGGAACAGAATGGAGTGGAGGGGATTGGAGTGGAGAGGACTGGAGTGGATTAGGAGTGGAATGGAATGAAATTTAATGAAATGTGATGGAATGGAACGGAATGGCATGGAGTGGATAGGAGTCGAGTGGAATGTAATGAAATGGAGTGGAATAGAGAGGAATGGAGTGGATTGGAATGGAATGGAATGGAATGAAGTGGACTGTAATGAAATGGAGTGGAGTGGAATGGAATGGAATGGAATGGAATGGAGTGGAATTTAATGGAACGGAAGGGAATGAAATGGAATGGGTTGGAATGGAATGGAATCGAATCGAATCGAATGGATTGGAATGGATTGGAGTGGAGAAGAGTGCGTTGGAAAGGCGATGAATTGAGTGGATTGGAATGGAGTGGAGTGGAATGGAATGGAATGGATTGGAGTAGAAAGGATAAGAGTGGAGTGCCCTGGAGTGATGTGGATTGGGGTGGTAGGAAATGTAATGTAATGGAGTGGAGTGCAGTGGAGTGTAATGTAGAGGATTGGAATGAAGTGTAGTTGAATGGAATTGAAGGGAGTGGAATGGAATGGAATGGAATGGAGTGGAATGTATTGGGGTGGAATGAATAGTACGGAGTGGAGTGGAAGGGATTGGAATGGAATGGATTGCAATGGAATGCAGAGGAAGGGAGTGGAATGCAGTGGAGTGCAATGAGGTGGAATGGAATGCAGGGAGTGAAATGGATTGGAATAGAATGTTTGGATTTGGATGGAGTGGATTTTAATGGAATGGCGTGGAGTGCATTGGAATGGAGCGCAATCGAATGGAGTTTAATGGAATGGCGTGAAACTGAATGGAATTAAATGGAATGCAGTAGAATGGAAATGAGTGGCGTGTAGTGGAGTGCAATGTAATGTAATGGAATGGAACGGAATGGAGTGGAGCGGAATGGAGTGCAGTGCAAGGGGGTGGAGTGGAGTGGAATGGAATAGAATGGAATGAAATGGAATGGAATGGAATGTAGTGTAGTGGAGGGGAGAGGACCTCAATGGAATGGATATAAATAGATTGGATTGGACTGCAGTGGAATGGAATGGACAGGAAAGGATTGGAGTGGAGAGGAGTGTAGTGGAATGGAATGAAATCGAGTGGAATTGAGTGGAATGGAGAGGAGTGGAATGCAATGGATTGAAGTGGAATGGAATGTTGTGGAATGGAATGGTGTGTAAGGGAATGGAGTGGAGTGTAAAGTATTTGAATGCAGAGGAATGGAATTGAACGGAATGGAACGGAATGAACTTGAATGGAGTGGAACGGAACGGATTGGCATAGAATGCACTGGAGTGTAACAGTGTGGAGTGCAATGGAATGACCTGGATTGGAGAGGAACGGATTTGAGTGGAGTGGAGTAAAGTTTTGTGGAGTGGGGTGGAGTGGAATGAAACGGAGTAGAGTGGAATGGAGTGTAGTGAAACAGAGTGGAATGGAGTGGAATAGTATGGAATGGAATGGAGTGGAATGGAATGGAGAGCAGTGGAACGGAACGGAGATAAGTGGAATAGAATGGAATTGCGTGGAGTGGATTGGATTGGAGTGGAGTGGAGTGGAATGGAACGGAGTGGAATGGAAAGGAATGGAATGGAATTTGGTTGACTGGAGTGGAAATGAGCGGACTGGAAGAGAATGGAATGGAGTGAAGTGGAATGGAATGAAATGGAGTGAAGTGGATTGGAGTGGAATAGAAAGGAGTGGAGTGGATTGGACTGGAGTGGAATGGAGTGGAGTGGAATCGAATAGAGTGGAATGGAGTGGAATGGAATGGAGTAGATAGGAATGGAATGGAATGGAGTGGAAAGGAATCGAATGCAACGGAATGGAATGGAATGGAATGGAATGGAATGGAATGGAATGGAGAGTAGTGTAGAGGAGTGGAGTGGAATGGAATAGAATGCAGTGGAGTGGAATGTGGTGGAATGGAGTGGAGTAGAATGGAATTTATTGGAATGGAGTGGAGTGGAGTGGAATGGAAGGAAAGGAAGTGGAGTAGAATAGAGCAGAGTAGAGTGTAGCGTAGTGGAGTGGAGTGGACTGTAGTGGAAAGGAATGTAATGGACTGAAGTGGATTGTAGAGGAGTGGAATGGAGTGCAGTGGAATGAAGTGGAGTGGAGTGGAATTGAAAGGATTGCAACAGAAGACAATGGAGTGGAATGGATTGCAGTGGAGTGCAAAGGTATGGAGTGGAGTGGAAAGGAATGGTTTGGAATGGAGTGGGGAGGAATGGAGTGAAATGGAGTGGAATGGAATTTAGTGGAATGCAGTGGAATGGAGTAGCGTGGAGTGGAACTTTGTGGAATGGAATGGAGTGGAGTGGAGTGGAATGGAGTGGAATGGAATGGAATGGATTTGGATTTAGTGGGGGAGAAAGGAATGGACTGCAGTTTAATGGAATGGAGTGCAAACAAATGGAGGGGAAGGGAATGGAATGTAATGGAATAGAATGCTGTAGCGTGGAGTGGAATGCAATGTAATACAATGGAATGGAATGGATTTGAGTGGTTTGGAATGGAGTGCATTGGAATGGAGTGGAGTGCAGATGAATGGCACGGAATAGAACGGAATGGAATGGAATGGAATGGAATGTAATGGAATGGAATGGAATGGAATGGATTGGAGAGGAGTGGAGTGGAGTGGAATATAGTGGATTGGAGAGGAGTGGAGTGTAACGAGTGGAGTGGAATGGAATGGAATGGAGTGGAGTGGAATGTAGTGGAATGGAACGGAATGGAATGGAATACATTGGAGGGGAGAAGAGTGCGGTGGAAAGGAGATGAATAGAGTGGAGTGGAATGGATTGGAGTGGAATTGAGTGGAGTGGAATGGAATGTAGTGTAGTGGAGTAGAATGGAGAGGAGTGGAGTGTACCATAGTGGAGTGGAGTGGACAGTAGTGGTAAGAAATGTAATGGACTGAAGCGGATTGTAGAGGAGTGGAATGGAGTGCAGTGGAATTGGATGGAGTGCAATGGATGGCAATGGAGTGGAATGGATTGGGGTGGAATGGAATGGTATGGAGTGCAGTGAAAAGGAAGGCAATGTAATGGTGCGGAGAGGAATGCAGAGTAATGGAGTGGAATGGAATGGAGTGGAATGGAGTGGAATAGAGTAGCGTGGAGTGGAATGTTGTGGAATGGAGTGGAGTGAAGTGGAATAGATTGGAATGGAATGGAATGGATTTGGATTTAGTGAGGAGGAATGGAACGGAGTGCAGTTGAATGGAATGCAGTGCAAACAAAAGCAGGAGAATGGAATGGAATGGAATGGAATGGAATGGAATGGAATGGAATGGAATGGAATGGAATGGAATGGAATGGAATAGAATGGCGTGACATGGAGTGGAGTGCATGGAATGGAATGGATTCGAGTGCAGTGGAATGGAGTGAAGTGGAATGGATTGGAGTGGAGATGAATGGAATGGAAAGGAATGAAATGGAATGGAATGGAATGGATTGGAATGGAATGAAGTGGAATGCAACGGAATGGATTTAAGTAGAGTGGATTAGGGTGCAGTGGAATGGAAAGGAGTGGAATAAAGAGGAATGGAGTGGAGTGGAATGGAATGGAGTGGAATGCAGACCGGGGAGTGGAGCGGAGTGGAGTGGAGTAGCATGGAATGGAATGGAATGGAATCTAATGGTATGGAATGGAATGGAATGGAATGGAATGGAATGGAATGGAAATGAATGAAGTGGAATGGAGTGGAGTGGAATAGAAAGGAGTGGAATGGAATGGAATGGAATGGAGTGGAATTGAATGGACTGGGTTGGAATGGAAAGGAGTGGATTGGAAAGGAATGGAATAGAATGGTGTGGAATGGAATGGAATGGAGTGGAATTGAATGGAATGGTGTGGAATTGAAAGGAGTGGAGTGGAATGGAGAGGACTGAAGTGGAATGGAGTGGAGAGGAGTTTAATGGAGTGGACTGGAATGCAGCAAGGTGTAATGGAGTGGAGTGCAGCGGAGTGGATAAGAATGGATTGGAATGGAATGGAGTGAGGTGGAATGGAATGGAATGGAATGCAATGGAATGGAATGGAATGGAATGGAATGCAATGGAATGAAAAGGAGTGGAATGGAGGAGAGTGTAGTGGAAAGGAGATGAATGGAGTGGAGTGTAATGGAGTGGAGTGGAATGGAATGGAATAGAGTGGAGTAGAATGGAGTAGAATGGACAGTAGAGGAGTGAAGCGGATTGGAGTGGAAAGGAATGTAATGGAATGGAGTGGAGTGGAAAGGAGTGGAGTGGAATTAAGTGGAGTGGAACGGAATTGAATGGAGTGGAAGGGAAGGCAAAGGATTTGAATGGATTGATGTGGAGGGGAATAATATGGAGTGGAGTGGAAAGTAATGGAATGGAATGGAAGGAATGGAATGGAGTGGATTGGAATTGAGTGGAATAGAATGGGGTGGAGTGGAATGGATTGGAATCGAATGCATAGGATTTGGATGGAGTGGAGTGGAATGGAATGGAGTCCAATGGAATGGAGTGGAATGGTATGGAATGGAAATTAATGGAATGGAATGGAATGGAATGGAATGGAGTAGAGTGGAAAGGAGTGGTGTGGAGTGGAGTGTAGTGTAATGGAATTGAATAGAGTGGAATGGAGTGGATTAGAATGGATTTCAGTGGAAGGAAGTGTAGTGGAACGGAATGGAATGGAATGGATCGGAATGGAATGGAGTGGAGTGGAGTGAAGTGAGGTGGAATGTAATTGAATGGAATGGATAGGAATATATCGGAGTGGAATGAAGTAGAATGGAATGTACTGGAATGGATTGGTGTGGATTGGAGTGGAATGGAATGGAATGGAATAGACTGGAATTGAGTGGAATGGAGTGGAGTGGAATGGAATGGTGTGTAGTGCAATGCAGTGGAATGGACTGGTGTGGAGACGAACGGAGAGGATCGTAACGTAGTGGAATTGAGTGGAATGGAAAGGAACGGAATGGAGTGGAATGGAGTGGAATGGAATGGATTGGCATGGAATGGAGTGGAGTGGAATTGAATATAGTGCAGTGGAATGGAATGGAAAAGAGTGGAATGTATGGGAGAGGAGTGGAGTGAAGTTTTGTGTCTTTATTGGATTGGAATGAACTGGAGCAGAGTGGAATGGAGTGGAGTGAAATAGAAAGGAATGGAAAGGAATGGAATGAAGAGTAATGGAATGGAAAGGAATGGAGTGGAATGGAATGGAGAGCGGTGGAACAGAAAGCAGATGAGTGGAATGGAAGAGAATGGCATGGACTGGATTGGAGTGGAGTGGAGAGAAAGGAATGGAATGGATTGGAGTTGAATAAAATGGAGTGGAGTGGAGTGGATTGGATTGGAGTTGAGTGGTATGGAATGGAGAGGAGAGGAAAGGAATGGAGTGGAGTGGATTGGAATGGAATGGAATGGAGAGGAATGGAGTGGAGTGGAGTGTAATCGTATGGATTGCAGTGGAATGCAATTGAGTGGAAAAAAGTGGAGTGGAGTGGAATTGAATGGATTGCAGTGAAACGTAGTGGAGTGGATTGGAATTGAAGGCAATGGAATGGAATGGAACAGAATGGAGTGGAGGGGATTGGAGTGGAGAGGACTGGAGTGGATTAGGAGTGGAATGGAATGAAATTTAATGAAATGTGATGGAATGGAACGGAATGGCATGGAGTGGATAGGAGTCGAGTGGAATGTAATGAAATGGAGTGGAATAGAGAGGAATGGAGTGGATTGGAATGGAATGGAATGGAATGAAGTGGACTGTAATGAAATGGAGTGGAGTGGAATGGAATGGAATGGAATGGAATGGAATGGAGTGGAATTTAATGGAACGGAAGGGAATGAAATGGAATGGGTTGGAATGGAATGGAATCGAATCGAATCGAATGGATTGGAATGGATTGGAGTGGAGAAGAGTGCGTTGGAAAGGCGATGAATTGAGTGGATTGGAATGGAGTGGAGTGGAATGGAATGGAATGGATTGGAGTAGAAAGGATAAGAGTGGAGTGCCCTGGAGTGATGTGGATTGGGGTGGTAGGAAATGTAATGTAATGGAGTGGAGTGCAGTGGAGTGTAATGTAGAGGATTGGAATGAAGTGTAGTTGAATGGAATTGAAGGGAGTGGAATGGAATGGAATGGAATGGAGTGGAATGTATTGGGGTGGAATGGAATAGTACGGAGTGGAGTGGAAGGGATTGGAATGGAATGGATTGCAATGGAATGCAGAGGAAGGGAGTGGAATGCAGTGGAGTGCAATGAGGTGGAATGGAATGCAGGGAGTGAAATGGATTGGAATAGAATGTTTGGATTTGGATGGAGTGGATTTTAATGGAATGGCGTGGAGTGCATTGGAATGGAGCCCAATCGAATGGAGTTTAATGGAATGGCGTGAAACTGAATGGAATTAAATGGAATGCAGTAGAATGGAAATGAGTGGCGTGTAGTGGAGTGCAATGTAATGGAATGGAATGGAACGGAATGGAGTGGAGCGGAATGGAGTGCAGTGCAAGGGGGTGGAGTGGAGTGGAATGGAATAGAATGGAATGAAATGGAATGGAATGGAATGTAGTGTAGTGGAGGGGAGAGGACCTCAATGGAATGGATATAAATAGATTGGATTGGACTGCAGTGGAATGGAATGGACAGGAAAGGATTGGAGTGGAGAGGAGTGTAGTGGAATGGAATGAAATCGAGTGGAATTGAGTGGAATGGAGAGGAGTGGAATGCAATGGATTGAAGTGGAATGGAATGTTGTGGAATGGAATGGTGTGTAAGGGAATGGAGTGGAGTGTAAAGTATTTGAATGCAGAGGAATGGAATTGAACGGAATGGAACGGAATGAACTTGAATGGAGTGGAACGGAACGGATTGGCATGGAATGCACTGGAGTGTAACAGTGTGGAGTGCAATGGAATGACCTGGATTGGAGAGGAACGGATTTGAGTGGAGTGGAGTAAAGTTTTGTGGAGTGGGGTGGAGTGGAATGAAACGGAGTAGAGTGGAATGGAGTGTAGTGAAACAGAGTGGAATGGAGTGGAATAGTATGGAATGGAATGGAGTGGAATGGAATGGAGAGCAGTGGAACGGAACGGAGATAAGTGGAATAGAATGGAATTGCGTGGAATGGATTGGAGTGGAGTGGAGTGGAGTGGAATGGAACGGAGTGGAATGGAAAGGAATGGAATGGAATTTGGTTGACTGGAGTGGAAATGAGCGGACTGGAAGAGAATGGAATGGAGTGAAGTGGAATGGAATGAAATGGAGTGAAGTGGATTGGAGTGGAATAGAAAGGAGTGGAGTGGATTGGACTGGAGTGGAATGGAGTGGAGTGGAATCGAATAGAGTGGAATGGAGTGGAATGGAATGGAGTAGATAGGAATGGAATGGAATGGAGTGGAAAGGAATCGAATGCAACGGAATGGAATGGAATGGAATGGAATGGAATGGAGAGTAGTGTAGAGGAGTGGAGTGGAATGGAATAGAATGCAGTGGAGTGGAATGTGGTGGAATGGAGTGGAGTAGAATGGAATTTATTGGAATGGAGTGGAGTGGAGTGGAATGGAAGGAAAGGAAGTGGAGTAGAATAGAGCAGAGTAGAGTGTAGCGTAGTGGAGTGGAGTGGACTGTAGTGGAAAGGAATGTAATGGACTGAAGTGGATTGTAGAGGAGTGGAATGGAGTGCAGTGGAATGAAGTGGAGTGGAGTGGAATTGAAAGGATTGCAACGGAAGACAATGGAGTGGAATGGATTGCAGTGGAGTGCAAAGGTATGGAGTGGAGTGGAAAGGAATGGTTTGGAATGGAGTGGGGAGGAATGGAGTGAAATGGAGTGGAATGGAATTTAGTGGAATGCAGTGGAATGGAGTAGCGTGGAGTGGAACTTTGTGGAATGGAATGGAGTGGAGTGGAGTGGAATGGAGTGGAATGGAATGGAATGGATTTGGATTTAGTGGGGGAGAAAGGAATGGACTGCAGTTTAATGGAATGGAGTGCAAACAAATGGAGGGGAAGGGAATGGAATGTAATGGAATAGAATGCTGTAGCGTGGAGTGGAATGCAATGTAATACAATGGAATGGAATGGATTTGAGTGGTTTGGAATGGAGTGCATTGGAATGGAGTGGAGTGCAGATGAATGGCACGGAATAGAACCGAATGGAATGGAATGGAATGGAATGGAATGGAATGGAATGGAATGGAATGGAATGGAATGGAATGGAATGGAATGGATTGGAGAGGAGTGGAGTGGAGTGGAATATAGTGGATTGGAGAGGAGTGGAGTGTAACGAGTGGAGTGGAATGGAATGGAATGGAGTGGAGTGGAATGTAGTGGAATGGAACGGAATGGAATGGAATACATTGGAGGGGAGAAGAGTGTGGTGGAAAGGAGATGAATAGAGTGGAGTGGAATGGATTGGAGTGGAATTGAGTGGAGTGGAATGGAATGTAGTGTAGTGGAGTAGAATGGAGAGGAGTGGAGTGTACCATAGTGGAGTGGAGTGGACAGTAGTGGTAAGAAATGTAATGGACTGAAGCGGATTGTAGAGGAGTGGAATGGAGTGCAGTGGAATTGGATGGAGTGCAATGGATGGCAATGGAGTGGAATGGATTGGGGTGGAATGGAATGGTATGGAGTGCAGTGAAAAGGAAGGCAATGTAATGGTGCGGAGAGGAATGCAGAGTAATGGAGTGGAATGGAATGGAGTGGAATGGAGTGGAATAGAGTAGCGTGGAGTGGAATGTTGCGGAATGGAGTGGAGTGAACTGGAATAGATTGGAATGGAATGGAATGGATTTGGATTTAGTGAGGGGGAATGGAACGGAGTGCAGTTGAATGGAATGCAGTGCAAACAAATGCAGCAGAATGGAATGGAATGGAATGGAATGGAATGGATTGGAATGGAATTTAATGGAATGGAATGGAATGGAATAGAATGGCGTGACATGGAGTGGAGTGCATGGAATGGAATGGATTCGAGTGCAGTGGAATGGAGTGAAGTGGAATGGATTGGAGTGGAGATGAATGGAATGGAAAGGAATGAAATGGAATGGAATTGAATGGATTGGAATGGAATGAAGTGGAATGCAACGGAATGGATTTAAGTAGAGTGGATTAGGGTGCAGTGGAATGGAAAGGAGTGGAATAAAGAGGAATGGAGTGGAGTGGAATGGAATGGAGTGGAATGCAGACCGGGGAGTGGAGCGGAGTGGAGTGGAGTAGCATGGAATGGAATGGAATGGAATCTAATGGTATGGAATGGAATGGAATGGAATGGAATGGAATGGAATGGAAATGAATGAAGTGGAATGGAGTGGAGTGGAATAGAAAGGAGTGGAATGGAATGGAATGGAATGGAGTGGAATTGAATGGACTGGGTTGGAATGGAAAGGAGTGGATTGGAAAGGAATGGAATAGAATGGTGTGGAATGGAATGGAATGGAGTGGAATTGAATGGAATGGTGTGGAATTGAAAGGAGTGGAGTGGAATGGAGAGGACTGAAGTGGAATGGAGTGGAGAGGAGTTTAATGGAGTGGACTGGAATGCAGCAAGGTGTAATGGAGTGGAGTGCAGCGGAGTGGATAAGAATGGATTGGAATGGAATGGATTGAGGTGGAATGGAATGGAATGGAATGCAATGGAATGGAATGGAATGGAATGGAATGCAATGGAATGAAAAGGAGTGGAATGGAGGAGAGTGTAGTGGAAAGGAGATGAATGGAGTGGAGTGGAATGGAGTGGAGTGGAATGGAATGGAATAGAGTGGAGTAGAATGGAGTAGAATGGACAGTAGAGGAGTGAAGCGGATTGGAGTGGAAAGGAATGTAATGGAATGGAGTGGAGTGGAAAGGAGTGGAGTGGAATTAAGTGGAGTGGAACGGAATTGAATGGAGTGGAAGGGAAGGCAAAGGATTTGAATGGATTGATGTGGAGGGGAATAATATGGAGTGGAGTGGAAAGTAATGGAATGGAATGGAAGGAATGGAATGGAGTGGATTGGAATTGAGTGGAATAGAATGGGGTGGAGTGGAATGGATTGGAATCGAATGCATAGGATTTGGATGGAGTGGAGTGGAATGGAATGGAGTCCAATGGAATGGAGTGGAATGGTATGGAATGGAAATTAATGGAATGGAATGGAATGGAGTAGAGTGGAAAGGAGTGGTGTGGAGTGGAGTGTAGTGTAATGGAATTGAATAGAGTGGAATGGAGTGGATTAGAATGGATTTCAGTGGAAGGAAGTGTAGTGGAACGGAATGGAATGGAATGGATCGGAATGGAATGGAGTGGAGTGGAGTGAAGTGAGGTGGAATGTAATTGAATGGAATGGATAGGAATATATCGGAGTGGAATGAAGTAGAATGGAATGTACTGGAATGGATTGGTGTGGATTGGAGTGGAATGGAATGGAATGGAATAGACTGGAATTGAGTGGAATGGAGTGGAGTGGAATGGAATGGTGTGTAGTGCAATGCAGTGGAATGGACTGGTGTGGAGACGAACGGAGAGGATCGTAACGTAGTGGAATTGAGTGGAATGGAAAGGAACGGAATGGAGTGGAATGGAGTGGAATGGAATGGATTGGCATGGAATGGAGTGGAGTGGAATTGAATATAGTGCAGTGGAATGGAATGGAAAAGAGTGGAATGTATGGGAGAGGAGTGGAGTGAAGTTTTGTGTCTTTATTGGATTGGAATGAACTGGAGCAGAGTGGAATGGAGTGGAGTGAAATAGAAAGGAATGGAAAGGAATGGAATGAAGAGTAATGGAATGGAAAGGAATGGAGTGGAATGGAATGGAGAGCGGTGGAACAGAAAGCAGATGAGTGGAATGGAAGAGAATGGCATGGACTGGATTGGAGTGGAGTGGAGAGAAAGGAATGGAATGGATTGGAGTTGAATAAAATGGAGTGGAGTGGAGTGGATTGGATTGGAGTTGAGTGGTATGGAATGGAGAGGAGAGGAAAGGAATGGAGTGGATTGGAATGGAATGGAATGGAGAGGAATGGAGTGGAGTGGAGTGTAATCGTATGGATTGCAGTGGAATGCAATTGAGTGGAAAAAAGTGGAGTGGAGTGGAATTGAATGGATTGCAGTGAAACGTAGTGGAGTGGATTGGAATTGAAGGCAATGGAATGGAATGGAACAGAATGGAGTGGAGGGGATTGGAGTGGAGAGGACTGGAGTGGATTAGGAGTGGAATGGAATGAAATTTAATGAAATGTGATGGAATGGAACAGAATGGCATGGAGTGGATAGGAGTCGAGTGGAATGTAATGAAATGGAGTGGAATAGAGAGGAATGGAGTGGATTGGAATGGAATGGAATGGAATGAAGTGGACTGTAATGAAATGGAGTGGAGTGGAATGGAATGGAATGGAATGGAATGGAGTGGAATTTAATGGAACGGAAGGGAATGAAATGGAATGGGTTGGAATGGAATGGAATCGAATCGAATCGAATGGATTGGAATGGATTGGAGTGGAGAAGAGTGCGTTGGAAAGGCGATGAATTGAGTGGATTGGAATGGAGTGGAGTGGAATGGAATGGAATGGATTGGAGTAGAAAGGATAAGAGTGGAGTGCCCTGGAGTGATGTGGATTGGGGTGGTAAGAAATGTAATGGAATGGAGTGGAGTGCAGTGGAGTGTAATGTAGAGGATTGGAATGAAGTGTAGTTGAATGGAATTGAAGGGAGTGGAATGGAATGGAATGGAATGGAGTGGAATGTATTGGGGTGGAATGGAATAGTACGGAGTGGAGTGGAAGGGATTGGAATGGAATGGATTGCAATGGAATGCAGAGGAAGGGAGTGGAATGCAGTGGAGTGCAATGAGGTGGAATGGAATGCAGGGAGTGAAATGGATTGGAATAGAATGTTTGGATTTGGATGGAGTGGATTTTAATGGAATGGCGTGGAGTGCATTGGAATGGAGCGCAATCGAATGGAGTTTAATGGAATGGCGTGAAACTGAATGGAATTAAATGGAATGCAGTAGAATGGAAATGAGTGGCGTGTAGTGGAGTGCAATGTAATGTAATGGAATAGAACGGAATGGAGTGGAGCGGAATGGAGTGCAGTGCAAGGGGGTGGAGTGGAGTGGAATGGAATAGAATGGAATGAAATGGAATGGAATGGAATGTAGTGTAGTGGAGGGGAGAGGACCTCAATGGAATGGATATAAATAGATTGGATTGGACTGCAGTGGAATGGAATGGACAGGAAAGGATTGGAGTGGAGAGGAGTGTAGTGGAATGGAATGAAATCGAGTGGAATTGAGTGGAATGGAGAGGAGTGGAATGCAATGGATTGAAGTGGAATGGAATGTTGTGGAATGGAATGGTGTGTAAGGGAATGGAGTGGAGTGTAAAGTATTTGAATGCAGAGGAATGGAATTGAACGGAATGGAACGGAATGAACTTGAATGGAGTGGAACGGAACGGATTGGCATGGAATGCACTGGAGTGTAACAGTGTGGAGTGCAATGGAATGACCTGGATTGGAGAGGAACGGATTTGAGTGGAGTGGAGTAAAGTTTTGTGGAGTGGGGTGGAGTGGAATGAAACGGAGTAGAGTGGAATGGAGTGTAGTGAAACAGAGTGGAATGGAGTGGAATAGTATGGAATGGAATGGAGTGGAATGGAATGGAGAGCAGTGGAACGGAACGGAGATAAGTGGAATAGAATGGAATTGCGTGGAATGGATTGGAGTGGAGTGGAGTGGAGTGGAATGGAACGGAGTGGAATGGAAAGGAATGGAATGGAATTTGGTTGACTGGAGTGGAAATGAGCGGACTGGAAGAGAATGGAATGGAGTGAAGTGGAATGGAATGAAATGGAGTGAAGTGGATTGGAGTGGAATAGAAAGGAGTGGAGTGGATTGGACTGGAGTGGAATGGAGTGGAGTGGAATCGAATAGAGTGGAATGGAGTGGAATGGAATGGAGTAGATAGGAATGGAATGGAATGGAGTGGAAAGGAATCGAATGCAACGGAATGGAATGGAATGGAATGGAATGGAATGGAGAGTAGTGTAGAGGAGTGGAGTGGAATGGAATAGAATGCAGTGGAGTGGAATGTGGTGGAATGGAGTGGAGTAGAATGGAATTTATTGGAATGGAGTGGAGTGGAGTGGAATGGAAGGAAATGAAGTGGAGTAGAATAGAGCAGAGTAGAGTGTAGCGTAGTGGAGTGGAGTGGACTGTAGTGGAAAGGAATGTAATGGACTGAAGTGGATTGTAGAGGAGTGGAATGGAGTGCAGTGGAATGAAGTGGAGTGGAGTGGAATTGAAAGGATTGCAACGGAAGACAATGGAGTGGAATGGATTGCAGTGGAGTGCAAAGGTATGGAGTGGAGTGGAAAGGAATGGTTTGGAATGGAGTGGGGAGGAATGGAGTGAAATGGAGTGGAATGGAATTTAGTGGAATGCAGTGGAATGGAGTAGCGTGGAGTGGAACTTTGTGGAATGGAATGGAGTGGAGTGGAGTGGAATGGAGTGGAATGGAATGGAATGGATTTGGATTTAGTGGGGGAGAAAGGAATGGACTGCAGTTTAATGGAATGGAGTGCAAGCAAATGGAGGGGAAGGGAATGGAATGTAATGGAATAGAATGCTGTAGCGTGGAGTGGAATGCAATGTAATACAATGGAATGGAATGGATTTGAGTGGTTTGGAATGGAGTGCATTGGAATGGAGTGGAGTGCAGATGAATGGCACGGAATAGAACGGAATGGAATGGAATGGAATGGAATGGAATGGAATGGATTGGAGAGGAGTGGAGTGGAGTGGAATATAGTGGATTGGAGAGGAGTGGAGTGTAACGAGTGGAGTGGAATGGAATGGAATGGAGTGGAGTGGAATGTAGTGGAATGGAACGGAATGGAATGGAATACATTGGAGGGGAGAAGAGTGTGGTGGAAAGGAGATGAATAGAGTGGAGTGGAATGGATTGGAGTGGAATTGAGTGGAGTGGAATGGAATGTAGTGTAGTGGAGTAGAATGGAGAGGAGTGGAGTGTACCATAGTGGAGTGGAGTGGACAGTAGTGGTAAGAAATGTAATGGACTGAAGCGGATTGTAGAGGAGTGGAATGGAGTGCAGTGGAATTGGATGGAGTGCAATGGATGGCAATAGAGTGGAATGGATTGGGGTGGAATGGAATGGTATGGAGTGCAGTGAAAAGGAAGGCAATGTAATGGTGCGGAGAGGAATGCAGAGTAATGGAGTGGAATGGAATGGAGTGGAATGGAGTGGAATAGAGTAGCGTGGAGTGGAATGTTGTGGAATGGAGTGGAGTGAAGTGGAATAGATTGGAATGGAATGGAATGGATTTGGATTTAGAGAGGGGGAATTGAACGGAGTGCAGTTGAATGGAATGCAGTGCAAACAAATGCAGCAGAATGGAATGGAATGGAATGGAATGGAATGGAATGGAATGGATTGGAATGGAATGGAATGGAATGGAATGGATTGTAATGGAATAGAATGTCGTGACATGGAGTGGAGTGCATGGAATGGAATGGATTCGAGTGCAGTGGAATGGAGTGAAGTGGAATGGATTGGAGTGGAGATGAATGGAATGGAAAGGAATGAAATGGAATGGAATGGAATGGATTGGAATGGAATGAAGTGGAATGCAACGGAATGGATTTAAGTAGAGTGGATTAGGGTGCAGTGGAATGGAAAGGAGTGGAATAAAGAGGAATGGAGTGGAGTGGAATGGAATGGAGTGGAATGCAGACCGGGGAGTGGAGCGGAGTGGAGCGGAGTGGAGTGGAGTAGCATGGAATGGAATGGAATCTAATGGTATGGAATGGAATGGAATGGAATGGAATGGAATGGAATGGAATGGAATGGAATGGAATGGAATGGAATGGAAATGAATGAAGTGGAATGGAGTGGAGTGGAATAGAAAGGAGTGGAATGGAATGGAATGGAATGGAGTGGAATTGAATGGACTGGGTTGGAATGGAAAGGAGTGGATTGGAAAGGAATGGAATAGAATGGTGTGGAATGGAATGGAATGGAGTGGAATTGAATGGAATGGTGTGGAATTGAAAGGAGTGGAGTGGAATGGAGAGGACTGAAGTGGAATGGAGTGGAGAGGAGTTTAATGGAGTGGACTGGAATGCAGCAAGGTGTAATGGAGTGGAGTGCAGCGGAGTGGATAAGAATGGATTGGAATGGAATGGAGTGAGGTGGAATGGAATGGAATGGAATGCAATGGAATGGAATGGAATGGAATGGAATGCAATGGAATGAAAAGGAGTGGAATGGAAGAGAGTGTAGTGGAAAGGAGATGAATGGAGTGGAGTGGAATGGAGTGGAGTGGAATGGAATGGAATAGAGTGGAGTAGAATGGAGTAGAATGGACAGTAGAGGAGTGAAGCGGATTGGAGTGGAAAGGAATGTAATGGAATGGAGTGGAGTGGAAAGGAGTGGAGTGGAATTAAGTGGAGTGGAACGGAATTGAATGGAGTGGAAGGGAAGGCAAAGGATTTGAATGGATTGATGTGGAGGGGAATAATATGGAGTGGAGTGGAAAGTAATGGAATGGAATGGAAGGAATGGAATGGAGTGGATTGGAATTGAGTGGAATAGAATGGGGTGGAGTGGAATGGATTGGAATCGAATGCATAGGATTTGGATGGAGTGGAGTGGAATGGAATGGAGTCCAATGGAATGGAGTGGAATGGTATGGAATGGAAATTAATGGAATGGAATGGAATGGAGTAGAGTGGAAAGGAGTGGTGTGGAGTGGAGTGTAGTGTAATGGAATTGAATAGAGTGGAATGGAGTGGATTAGAATGGATTTCAGTGGAAGGAAGTGTAGTGGAACGGAATGGAATGGAATGGATCGGAATGGAATGGAGTGGAGTGGGGTGAAGTGAGGTGGAATGTAATTGAATGGAATGGATAGGAATATATCGGAGTGGAATGAAGTAGAATGGAATGTACTGGAATGGATTGGTGTGGATTGGAGTGGAATGGAATGGAATGGAATAGACTGGAATTGAGTGGAATGGAGTGGAGTGGAATGGAATGGTGTGTAGTGCAATGCAGTGGAATGGACTGGTGTGGAGACGAACGGAGAGGATCGTAACGTAGTGGAATTGAGTGGAATGGAAAGGAACGGAATGGAGTGGAATGGAGTGGAATGGAATGGATTGGCATGGAATGGAGTGGAGTGGAATTGAATATAGTGCAGTGGAATGGAATGGAAAAGAGTGGAATGTATGGGAGAGGAGTGGAGTGAAGTTTTGTGTCTTTATTGGATTGGAATGAACTGGAGCAGAGTGGAATGGAGTGGAGTGAAATAGAAAGGAATGGAAAGGAATGGAATGAAGAGTAATGGAATGGAAAGGAATGGAGTGGAATGGAATGGAGAGCGGTGGAACAGAAAGCAGATGAGTGGAATGGAAGAGAATGGCATGGACTGGATTGGAGTGGAGTGGAGAGAAAGGAATGGAATGGATTGGAGTTGAATAAAATGGAGTGGAGTGGAGTGGATTGGATTGGAGTTGAGTGGTATGGAATGGAGAGGAGAGGAAAGGAATGGAGTGGATTGGAATGGAATGGAATGGAGAGGAATGGAGTGGAGTGGAGTGTAATCGTATGGATTGCAGTGGAATGCAATTGAGTGGAAAAAAGTGGAGTGGAGTGGAATTGAATGGATTGCAGTGAAACGTAGTGGAGTGGATTGGAATTGAAGGCAATGGAATGGAATGGAACAGAATGGAGTGGAGGGGATTGGAGTGGAGAGGACTGGAGTGGATTAGGAGTGGAATGGAATGAAATTTAATGAAATGTGATGGAATGGAACGGAATGGCATGGAGTGGATAGGAGTCGAGTGGAATGTAATGAAATGGAGTGGAATAGAGAGGAATGGAGTGGATTGGAATGGAATGGAATGGAATGAAGTGGACTGTAATGAAATGGAGTGGAGTGGAATGGAATGGAATGGAATGGAATGGAGTGGAATTTAATGGAACGGAAGGGAATGAAATGGAATGGGTTGGAATGGAATGGAATCGAATCGAATCGAATGGATTGGAATGGATTGGAGTGGAGAAGAGTGCGTTGGAAAGGCGATGAATTGAGTGGATTGGAATGGAGTGGAGTGGAATGGAATGGAATGGATTGGAGTAGAAAGGATGAGAGTGGAGTGCCCTGGAGTGATGTGGATTGGGGTGGTAAGAAATGTAATGGAATGGAGTGGAGTGCAGTGGAGTGTAATGTAGAGGATTGGAATGAAGTGTAGTTGAATGGAATTGAAGAGAGTGGAATGGAATGGAATGGAATGGAGTGGAATGTATTGGGGTGGAATGGAATAGTACGGAGTGGAGTGGAAGGGATTGGAATGGAATGGATTGCAATGGAATGCAGAGGAAGGGAGTGGAATGCAGTGGAGTGCAATGAGGTGGAATGGAATGCAGGGAGTGAAATGGATTGGAATAGAATGTTTGGATTTGGATGGAGTGGATTTTAATGGAATGGCGTGGAGTGCATTGGAATGGAGCACAATCGAATGGAGTTTAATGGAATGGCATGAAACTGAATGGAATTAAATGGAATGCAGTAGAATGGAAATGAGTGGCGTGTAGTGGAGTGCAATGTAATGGAATGGAATGGAACGGAATGGAGTGGAGCGGAATGGAGTGCAGTGCAAGGGGGTGGAGTGGAGTGGAATGGAATAGAATGGAATGAAATGGAATGGAATGGAATGTAGTGTAGTGGAGGGGAGAGGACCTCAATGGAATGGATATAAATAGATTGGATTGGACTGCAGTGGAATGGAATGGACAGGAAAGGATTGGAGTGGAGAGGAGTGTAGTGGAATGGAATGAAATCGAGTGGAATTGAGTGGAATGGAGAGGAGTGGAATGCAATGGATTGAAGTGGAATGGAATGTTGTGGAATGGAATGGTGTGTAAGGGAATGGAGTGGAGTGTAAAGTATTTGAATGCAGAGGAATGGAATTGAACGGAATGGAACGGAATGAACTTGAATGGAGTGGAACGGAACGGATTGGCATGGAATGCACTGGAGTGTAACAGTGTGGAGTGCAATGGAATGACCTGGATTGGAGAGGAACGGATTTGAGTGGAGTGGAGTAAAGTTTTGTGGAGTGGGGTGGAGTGGAATGAAACGGAGTAGAGTGGAATGGAGTGTAGTGAAACAGAGTGGAATGGAGTGGAATAGTATGGAATGGAATGGAGTGGAATGGAATGGAGAGCAGTGGAACGGAACGGAGATAAGTGGAATAGAATGGAATTGCGTGGAATGGATTGGAGTGGAGTGGAGTGGAGTGGAATGGAACGGAGTGGAATGGAAAGGAATGGAATGGAATTTGGTTGACTGGAGTGGAAATGAGCGGACTGGAAGAGAATGGAATGGAGTGAAGTGGAATGGAATGAAATGGAGTGAAGTGGATTGGAGTGGAATAGAAAGGAGTGGAGTGGATTGGACTGGAGTGGAATGGAGTGGAGTGGAATCGAATAGAGTGGAATGGAGTGGAATGGAATGGAGTAGATAGGAATGGAATGGAATGGAGTGGAAAGGAATCGAATGCAACGGAATGGAATGGAATGGAATGGAATGGAATGGAGAGTAGTGTAGAGGAGTGGAGTGGAATGGAATAGAATGCAGTGGAGTGGAATGTGGTGGAATGGAGTGGAGTAGAATGGAATTTATTGGAATGGAGTGGAGTGGAGTGGAATGGAAGGAAATGAAGTGGAGTAGAATAGAGCAGAGTAGAGTGTAGCGTAGTGGAGTGGAGTGGACTGTAGTGGAAAGGAATGTAATGGACTGAAGTGGATTGTAGAGGAGTGGAATGGAGTGCAGTGGAATGAAGTGGAGTGGAGTGGAATTGAAAGGATTGCAACGGAAGACAATGGAGTGGAATGGATTGCAGTGGAGTGCAAAGGTATGGAGTGGAGTGGAAAGGAATGGTTTGGAATGGAGTGGGGAGGAATGGAGTGAAATGGAGTGGAATGGAATTTAGTGGAATGCAGTGGAATGGAGTAGCGTGGAGTGGAACTTTGTGGAATGGAATGGAGTGGAGTGGAGTGGAATGGAGTGGAATGGAATGGAATGGATTTGGATTTAGTGGGGGAGAAAGGAATGGACTGCAGTTTAATGGAATGGAGTGCAAACAAATGGAGGGGAAGGGAATGGAATGTAATGGAATAGAATGCTGTAGCGTGGAGTGGAATGCAATGTAATACAATGGAATGGAATGGATTTGAGTGGTTTGGAATGGAGTGCATTGGAATGGAGTGGAGTGCAGATGAATGGCACGGAATAGAACGGAATGGAATGGAATGGAATGGAATGGAATGGAATGGAATGGAATGGAATGGAATGGAATTGATTGGAGAGGAGTGGAGTGGAGTGGAATATAGTGGATTGGAGAGGAGTGGAGTGTAACGAGTGGAGTGGAATGGAATGGAATGGAGTGGAGTGGAATGTAGTGGAATGGAACGGAATGGAATGGAATACATTGGAGGGGAGAAGAGTGTGGTGGAAAGGAGATGAATAGAGTGGAGTGGAATGGATTGGAGTGGAATTGAGTGGAGTGGAATGGAATGTAGTGTAGTGGAGTAGAATGGAGAGGAGTGGAGTGTACCATAGTGGAGTGGAGTGGACAGTAGTGGTAAGAAATGTAATGGACTGAAGCGGATTGTAGAGGAGTGGAATGGAGTGCAGTGGAATTGGATGGAGTGCAATGGATGGCAATGGAGTGGAATGGATTGGGGTGGAATGGAATGGTATGGAGTGCAGTGAAAAGGAAGGCAATGTAATGGTGCGGAGAGGAATGCAGAGTAATGGAGTGGAATGGAATGGAGTGGAATGGAGTGGAATAGAGTAGCGTGGAGTGGAATGTTGTGGAATGGAGTGGAGTGAAGTGGAATAGATTGGAATGGAATGGAATGGATTTGGATTTAGTGAGGGGGAATGGAACGGAGTGCAGTTGAATGGAATGCAGTGCAAACAAATGCAGCAGAATGGAATGGAATGGAATGGAATGGAATGGAATGGAATGGAATGGAATGGATTGGAATGGAATGGAATGGAATGGAATGGAATGGAATAGAATGGCGTGACATGGAGTGGAGTGCATGGAATGGAATGGATTCGAGTGCAGTGGAATGGAGTGAAGTGGAATGGATTGGAGTGGAGATGAATGGAATGGAAAGGAATGAAATGGAATGGAATGGAATGGAATGGATTGGAATGGAATGAAGTGGAATGCAACGGAATGGATTTAAGTAGAGTGGATTAGGGTGCAGTGGAATGGAAAGGAGTGGAATAAAGAGGAATGGAGTGGAGTGGAATGGAATGGAGTGGAATGCAGACCGGGGAGTGGAGCGGAGTGGAGCGGAGTGGAGTGGAGTAGCATGGAATGGAATGGAATCTAATGGTATGGAATGGAATGGAATGGAATGGAATGGAATGGAATGGAATGGAATGGAATGGAATGGAAATGAATGAAGTGGAATGGAGTGGAGTGGAATAGAAAGGAGTGGAATGGAATGGAATGGAATGGAGTGGAATTGAATGGACTGGGTTGGAATGGAAAGGAGTGGATTGGAAAGGAATGGAATAGAATGGTGTGGAATGGAATGGAATGGAGTGGAATTGAATGGAATGGTGTGGAATTGAAAGGAGTGGAGTGGAATGGAGAGGACTGAAGTGGAATGGAGTGGAGAGGAGTTTAATGGAGTGGACTGGAATGCAGCAAGGTGTAATGGAGTGGAGTGCAGCGGAGTGGATAAGAATGGATTGGAATGGAATGGAGTGAGGTGGAATGGAATGGAATGGAATGCAATGGAATGGAATGGAATGGAATGGAATGCAATGGAATGAAAAGGAGTGGAATGGAGGAGAGTGTAGTGGAAAGGAGATGAATGGAGTGGAGTGTAATGGAGTGGAGTGGAATGGAATGGAATAGAGTGGAGTAGAATGGAGTAGAATGGACAGTAGAGGAGTGAAGCGGATTGGAGTGGAAAGGAATGTAATGGAATGGAGTGGAGTGGAAAGGAGTGGAGTGGAATTAAGTGGAGTGGAACGGAATTGAATGGAGTGGAAGGGAAGGCAAAGGATTTGAATGGATTGATGTGGAGGGGAATAATATGGAGTGGAGTGGAAAGTAATGGAATGGAATGGAAGGAATGGAATGGAGTGGATTGGAATTGAGTGGAATAGAATGGGGTGGAGTGGAATGGATTGGAATCGAATGCATAGGATTTGGATGGAGTGGAGTGGAATGGAATGGAGTCCAATGGAATGGAGTGGAATGGTATGGAATGGAAATTAATGGAATGGAATGGAATGGAGTAGAGTGGAAAGGAGTGGTGTGGAGTGGAGTGTAGTGTAATGGAATTGAATAGAGTGGAATGGAGTGGATTAGAATGGATTTCAGTGGAAGGAAGTGTAGTGGAACGGAATGGAATGGAATGGATCGGAATGGAATGGAGTGGAGTGGAGTGAAGTGAGGTGGAATGTAATTGAATGGAATGGATAGGAATATATCGGAGTGGAATGAAGTAGAATGGAATGTACTGGAATGGATTGGTGTGGATTGGAGTGGAATGGAATGGAATGGAATAGACTGGAATTGAGTGGAATGGAGTGGAGTGGAATGGAATGGTGTGTAGTGCAATGCAGTGGAATGGACTGGTGTGGAGACGAACGGAGAGGATCGTAATGTAGTGGAATTGAGTGGAATGGAAAGGAACGGAATGGAGTGGAATGGAGTGGAATGGAATGGATTGACATGGAATGGAGTGGAGTGGAATTGAATATAGTGCAGTGGAATGGAATGGAAAAGAGTGGAATGTATGGGAGAGGAGTGGAGTGAAGTTTTGTGTCTTTATTGGATTGGAATGAACTGGAGCAGAGTGGAATGGAGTGGAGTGAAATAGAAAGGAATGGAAAGGAATGGAATGAAGAGTAATGGAATGGAAAGGAATGGAGTGGAATGGAATGGAGAGCGGTGGAACAGAAAGCAGATGAGTGGAATGGAAGAGAATGGCATGGACTGGATTGGAGTGGAGTGGAGAGAAAGGAATGGAATGGATTGGAGTTGAATAAAATGGAGTGGAGTGGAGTGGATTGGATTGGAGTTGAGTGGTATGGAATGGAGAGGAGAGGAAAGGAATGGAGTGGATTGGAATGGAATGGAATGGAGAGGAATGGAGTGGAGTGGAGTGTAATCGTATGGATTGCAGTGGAATGCAATTGAGTGGAAAAAAGTGGAGTGGAGTGGAATTGAATGGATTGCAGTGAAACGTAGTGGAGTGGATTGGAATTGAAGGCAATGGAATGGAATGGAACAGAATGGAGTGGAGGGGATTGGAGTGGAGAGGACTGGAGTGGATTAGGAGTGGAATGGAATGAAATTTAATGAAATGTGATGGAATGGAACGGAATGGCATGGAGTGGATAGGAGTCGAGTGGAATGTAATGAAATGGAGTGGAATAGAGAGGAATGGAGTGGATTGGAATGGAATGGAATGGAATGAAGTGGACTGTAATGAAATGGAGTGGAGTGGAATGGAATGGAATGGAATGGAATGGAGTGGAATTTAATGGAACGGAAGGGAATGAAATGGAATGGGTTGGAATGGAATGGAATCGAATCGAATCGAATGGATTGGAATGGATTGGAGTGGAGAAGAGTGCGTTGGAAAGGCGATGAATTGAGTGGATTGGAATGGAGTGGAGTGGAATGGAATGGAATGGATTGGAGTAGAAAGGATAAGAGTGGAGTGCCCTGGAGTGATGTGGATTGGGGTGGTAAGAAATGTAATGGAATGGAGTGGAGTGCAGTGGAGTGTAATGTAGAGGATTGGAATGAAGTGTAGTTGAATGGAATTGAAGGGAGTGGAATGGAATGGAATGGAATGGAGTGGAATGTATTGGGGTGGAATGGAATAGTACGGAGTGGAGTGGAAGGGATTGGAATGGAATGGATTGCAATGGAATGCAGAGGAAGGGAGTGGAATGCAGTGGAGTGCAATGAGGTGGAATGGAATGCAGGGAGTGAAATGGATTGGAATAGAATGTTTGGATTTGGATGGAGTGGATTTTAATGGAATGGCGTGGAGTGCATTGGAATGGAGCGCAATCGAATGGAGTTTAATGGAATGGCATGAAACTGAATGGAATTAAATGGAATGCAGTAGAATGGAAATGAGTGGCGTGTAGTGGAGTGCAATGTAATGGAATGGAATGGAACGGAATGGAGTGGAGCGGAATGGAGTGCAGTGCAAGGGGGTGGAGTGGAGTGGAATGGAATAGAATGGAATGAAATGGAATGGAATGGAATGTAGTGTAGTGGAGGGGAGAGGACCTCAATGGAATGGATATAAATAGATTGGATTGGACTGCAGTGGAATGGAATGGACAGGAAAGGATTGGAGTGGAGAGGAGTGTAGTGGAATGGAATGAAATCGAGTGGAATTGAGTGGAATGGAGAGGAGTGGAATGCAATGGATTGAAGTGGAATGGAATGTTGTGGAATGGAATGGTGTGTAAGGGAATGGAGTGGAGTGTAAAGTATTTGAATGCAGAGGAATGGAATTGAACGGAATGGAACGGAATGAACTTGAATGGAGTGGAACGGAACGGATTGGCATGGAATGCACTGGAGTGTAACAGTGTGGAGTGCAATGGAATGACCTGGATTGGAGAGGAACGGATTTGAGTGGAGTGGAGTAAAGTTTTGTGGAGTGGGGTGGAGTGGAATGAAACGGAGTAGAGTGGAATGGAGTGTAGTGAAACAGAGTGGAATGGAGTGGAATAGTATGGAATGGAATGGAGTGGAATGGAATGGAGAGCAGTGGAACGGAACGGAGATAAGTGGAATAGAATGGAATTGCGTGGAATGGATTGGAGTGGAGTGGAGTGGAGTGGAATGGAACGGAGTGGAATGGAAAGGAATGGAATGGAATTTGGTTGACTGGAGTGGAAATGAGCGGACTGGAAGAGAATGGAATGGAGTGAAGTGGAATGGAATGAAATGGAGTGAAGTGGATTGGAGTGGAATAGAAAGGAGTGGAGTGGATTGGACTGGAGTGGAATGGAGTGGAGTGGAATCGAATAGAGTGGAATGGAGTGGAATGGAATGGAGTAGATAGGAATGGAATGGAATGGAGTGGAAAGGAATCGAATGCAACGGAATGGAATGGAATGGAATGGAATGGAATGGAATGGAGAGTAGTGTAGAGGAGTGGAGTGGAATGGAATAGAATGCAGTGGAGTGGAATGTGGTGGAATGGAGTGGAGTAGAATGGAATTTATTGGAATGGAGTGGAGTGGAGTGGAATGGAAGGAAATGAAGTGGAGTAGAATAGAGCAGAGTAGAGTGTAGCGTAGTGGAGTGGAGTGGACTGTAGTGGAAAGGAATGTAATGGACTGAAGTGGATTGTAGAGGAGTGGAATGGAGTGCAGTGGAATGAAGTGGAGTGGAGTGGAATTGAAAGGATTGCAACGGAAGACAATGGAGTGGAATGGATTGCAGTGGAGTGCAAAGGTATGGAGTGGAGTGGAAAGGAATGGTTTGGAATGGAGTGGGGAGGAATGGAGTGAAATGGAGTGGACTGGAATTTAGTGGAATGCAGTGGAATGGAGTAGCGTGGAGTGGAACTTTGTGGAATGGAATGGAGTGGAGTGGAGTGGAATGGAGTGGAATGGAATGGAATGGATTTGGATTTAGTGGGGGAGAAAGGAATGGACTGCAGTTTAATGGAATGGAGTGCAAACAAATGGAGGGGAAGGGAATGGAATGTAATGGAATAGAATGCTGTAGCGTGGAGTGGAATGCAATGTAATACAATGGAATGGAATGGATTTGAGTGGTTTGGAATGGAGTGCATTGGAATGGAGTGGAGTGCAGATGAATGGCACGGAATAGAACCGAATGGAATGGAATGGAATGGAATGGAATGGAATGGAATGGAATGGAATGGAATGGAATGGATTGGAGAGGAGTGGAGTGGAGTGGAATATAGTGGATTGGAGAGGAGTGGAGTGTAACGAGTGGAGTGGAATGGAATGGAATGGAGTGGAGTGGAATGTAGTGGAATGGAACGGAATGGAATGGAATACATTGGAGGGGAGAAGAGTGTGGTGGAAAGGAGATGAATAGAGTGGAGTGGAATGGATTGGAGTGGAATTGAGTGGAGTGGAATGGAATGTAGTGTAGTGGAGTAGAATGGAGAGGAGTGGAGTGTACCATAGTGGAGTGGAGTGGACAGTAGTGGTAAGAAATGTAATGGACTGAAGCGGATTGTAGAGGAGTGGAATGGAGTGCAGTGGAATTGGATGGAGTGCAATGGATGGCAATGGAGTGGAATGGATTGGGGTGGAATGGAATGGTATGGAGTGCAGTGAAAAGGAAGGCAATGTAATGGTGCGGAGAGGAATGCAGAGTAATGGAGTGGAATGGAATGGAGTGGAATGGAGTGGAATAGAGTAGCGTGGAGTGGAATGTTGTGGAATGGAGTGGAGTGAAGTGGAATAGATTGGAATGGAATGGAATGGATTTGGATTTAGTGAGGGGGAATGGAACGGAGTGCAGTTGAATGGAATGCAGTGCAAACAAATGCAGCAGAATGGAATGGAATGGAATGGAATGGAATGGAA
Source organism: Gorilla gorilla gorilla (assembly GCF_029281585.2). NCBI lineage: Eukaryota > Metazoa > Chordata > Mammalia > Primates > Hominidae > Gorilla > Gorilla gorilla. The sequence continues at coordinate 44,480,897 of NC_073248.2, read as the reverse complement.
TGGAATGGAATGGAATGGATTGGAATGGAATGGAATGGAATGGAATGGAATGGAATGGAATAGAATGGCGTGACATGGAGTGGAGTGCATGGAATGGAATGGATTCGAGTGCAGTGGAATGGAGTGAAGTGGAATGGACTGGAGTGGAGATGAATGGAATGGAAAGGAATGAAATGGAATGGAATGGAATGGAATGGATTGGAATGGAATGAAGTGGAATGCAACGGAATGGATTTAAGTAGAGTGGATTAGGGTGCAGTGGAATAGAAAGGAGTGGAATAAAGAGGAATGGAGTGGAGTGGAATGGAATGGAGTGGAATGGAAAGGAATGGAATGGAATTTGGTTGACTGGAGTGGAAATGAGCGGACTGGAAGAGAATGGAATGGAGTGAAGTGGAATGGAATGAAATGGAGTGAAGTGGATTGGAGTGGAATAGAAAGGAGTGGAGTGGATTGGACTGGAGTGGAATGGAGTGGAGTGGAATCGAATAGAGCGGAATGGAGTGGAATGGAATGGAGTAGATAGGAATGGAATGGAATGGAGTGGAAAGGAATCGAATGCAACGGAATGGAATGGAATGGAATGGAATGGAATGGAATGGAATGGAATGGAATGGAATGGAATGGAATGGAATGGAATGGAATGGAGAGTAGTGTAGAGGAGTGGAGTGGAATGGAATAGAATGCAGTGGAGTGGAATGTGGTGGAATGGAGTGGAGTAGAATGGAATTTATTGGAATGGAGTGGAGTGGAGTGGAATGGAAGGAAATGAAGTGGAGTAGAATAGAGCAGAGTAGAGTGTAGCGTAGTGGAGTGGAGTGGACTGTAGTGGAAAGGAATGTAATGGACTGAAGTGGATTGTAGAGGAGTGGAATGGAGTGCAGTGGAATGAAGTGGAGTGGAGTGGAATTGAAAGGATTGCAACGGAAGACAATGGAGTGGAATGGATTGCAGTGGAGTGCAAAGGTATGGAGTGGAGTGGAAAGGAATGGTTTGGAATGGAGTGGGGAGGAATGGAGTGAAATGGAGTGGAATGGAATTTAGTGGAATGCAGTGGAATGGAGTAGCGTGGAGTGGAACTTTGTGGAATGAAATGGAGTGGAGTGGAGTGGAATGGAGTGGAATGGAATGGAATGGATTTGGATTTAGTGGGGGAGAAAGGAATGGACTGCAGTTTAATGGAATGGAGTGCAAACAAATGGAGGGGAAGGGAATGGAATGTAATGGAATAGAATGCTGTAGCGTGGAGTGGAATGCAATGTAATACAATGGAATGGAATGGATTTGAGTGGTTTGGAATGGAGTGCATTGGAATGGAGTGGAGTGCAGATGAATGGCACGGAATAGAACGGAATGGAATGGAATGGAATGGAATGGAATGGAATGGAATGGAATGGAATGGAATGGAATGGAATGGATTGGAGAGGAGTGGAGTGGAGTGGAATATAGTGGATTGGAGAGGAGTGGAGTGTAACGAGTGGAGTGGAATGGAATGGAATGGAGTGGAGTGGAATGTAGTGGAATGGAACGGAATGGAATGGAATACATTGGAGGGGAGAAGAGTGTGGTGGAAAGGAGATGAATAGAGTGGAGTGGAATGGATTGGAGTGGAATTGAGTGGAGTGGAATGGAATGTAGTGTAGTGGAGTAGAATGGAGAGGAGTGGAGTGTACCATAGTGGAGTGGAGTGGACAGTAGTGGTAAGAAATGTAATGGACTGAAGCGGATTGTAGAGGAGTGGAATGGAGTGCAGTGGAATTGGATGGAGTGCAATGGATGGCAATGGAGTGGAATGGATTGGGGTGGAATGGAATGGTATGGAGTGCAGTGAAAAGGAAGGCAATGTAATGGTGCGGAGAGGAATGCAGAGTAATGGAGTGGAATGGAATGGAGTGGAATGGAGTGGAATAGAGTAGCGTGGAGTGGAATGTTGTGGAATGGAGTGGAGTGAAGTGGAATAGATTGGAATGGAATGGAATGGATTTGGATTTAGTGAGGGGGAATGGAACGGAGTGCAGTTGAATGGAATGCAGTGCAAACAAATGCAGCAGAATGGAATGGAATGGAATGGAATGGAATGGAATGGAATGGAATGGATTGGAATGGAATGGAATGGAATGGAATGGAATGGAATGGAATGGAATGGCGTGACATGGAGTGGAGTGCATGGAATGGAATGGATTCGAGTGCAGTGGAATGGAGTGAAGTGGAATGGATTGGAGTGGAGATGAATGGAATGGAAAGGAATGAAATGGAATGGAATGGAATGGATTGGAATGGAATGAAGTGGAATGCAACGGAATGGATTTAAGTAGAGTGGATTAGGGTGCAGTGGAATGGAAAGGAGTGGAATAAAGAGGAATGGAGTGGAGTGGAATGGAATGGAGTGGAATGCAGACCGGGGAGTGGAGCGGAGTGGAGCGGAGTGGATTGGAGTAGCATGGAATGGAATGGAATCTAATGGTATGGAATGGAATGGAATGGAATGGAATGGAATGGAATGGAATGGAATGGAATGGAATGGAATGGAATGGAAATGAATGAAGTGGAATGGAGTGGAGTGGAATAGAAAGGAGTGGAATGGAATGGAATGGAATGGAGTGGAATTGAATGGACTGGGTTGGAATGGAAAGGAGTGGATTGGAAAGGAATGGAATAGAATGGTGTGGAATGGAATGGAATGGAGTGGAATTGAATGGAATGGTGTGGAATTGAAAAGAGTGGAGTGGAATGGAGAGGACTGAAGTGGAATGGAGTGGAGAGGAGTTTAATGGAGTGGACTGGAATGCAGCAAGGTGTAATGGAGTGGAGTGCAGCGGAGTGGATAAGAATGGATTGGAATGGAATGGAGTGAGGTGGAATGGAATGGAATGGAATGCAATGGAATGGAATGGAATGGAATGGAATGCAATGGAATGAAAAGGAGTGGAATGGAAGAGAGTGTAGTGGAAAGGAGATGAATGGAGTGGAGTGGAATGGAGTGGAGTGGAATGGAATGGAATAGAGTGGAGTAGAATGGAGTAGAATGGACAGTAGAGGAGTGAAGCGGATTGGAGTGGAAAGGAATGTAATGGAATGGAGTGGAGTGGAAAGGAGTGGAGTGGAATTAAGTGGAGTGGAACGGAATTGAATGGAGTGGAAGGGAAGGCAAAGGATTTGAATGGATTGATGTGGAGGGGAATAATATGGAGTGGAGTGGAAAGTAATGGAATGGAATGGAAGGAATGGAATGGAGTGGATTGGAATTGAGTGGAATAGAATGGGGTGGAGTGGAATGGATTGGAATCGAATGCATAGGATTTGGATGGAGTGGAGTGGAATGGAATGGAGTCCAATGGAATGGAGTGGAATGGTATGGAATGGAAATTAATGGAATGGAATGGAATGGAGTAGAGTGGAAAGGAGTGGTGTGGAGTGGAGTGTAGTGTAATGGAATTGAATAGAGTGGAATGGAGTGGATTAGAATGGATTTCAGTGGAAGGAAGTGTAGTGGAACGGAATGGAATGGAATGGATCGGAATGGAATGGAGTGGAGTGGGGTGAAGTGAGGTGGAATGTAATTGAATGGAATGGATAGGAATATATCGGAGTGGAATGAAGTAGAATGGAATGTACTGGAATGGATTGGTGTGGATTGGAGTGGAATGGAATGGAATGGAATAGACTGGAATTGAGTGGAATGGAGTGGAGTGGAATGGAATGGTGTTTAGTGCAATGCAGTGGAATGGACTGGTGTGGAGACGAACGGAGAGGATCGTAACGTAGTGGAATTGAGTGGAATGGAAAGGAACGGAATGGAGTGGAATGGAGTGGAATGGAATGGATTGGCATGGAATGGAGTGGAGTGGAATTGAATATAGTGCAGTGGAATGGAATGGAAAAGAGTGGAATGTATGGGAGAGGAGTGGAGTGAAGTTTTGTGTCTTTATTGGATTGGAATGAACTGGAGCAGAGTGGAATGGAGTGGAGTGAAATAGAAAGGAATGGAAAGGAATGGAATGAAGAGTAATGGAATGGAAAGGAATGGAGTGGAATGGAATGGAGAGCGGTGGAACAGAAAGCAGATGAGTGGAATGGAAGAGAATGGCATGGACTGGATTGGAGTGGAGTGGAGAGAAAGGAATGGAATGGATTGGAGTTGAATAAAATGGAGTGGAGTGGAGTGGATTGGATTGGAGTTGAGTGGTATGGAATGGAGAGGAGAGGAAAGGAATGGAGTGGATTGGAATGGAATGGAATGGAGAGGAATGGAGTGGAGTGGAGTGTAATCGTATGGATTGCAGTGGAATGCAATTGAGTGGAAAAAAGTGGAGTGGAGTGGAATTGAATGGATTGCAGTGAAACGTAGTGGAGTGGATTGGAATTGAAGGCAATGGAATGGAATGGAACAGAATGGAGTGGAGGGGATTGGAGTGGAGAGGACTGGAGTGGATTAGGAGTGGAATGGAATGAAATTTAATGAAATGTGATGGAATGGAACGGAATGGCATGGAGTGGATAGGAGTCGAGTGGAATGTAATGAAATGGAGTGGAATAGAGAGGAATGGAGTGGATTGGAATGGAATGGAATGGAATGAAGTGGACTGTAATGAAATGGAGTGGAGTGGAATGGAATGGAATGGAATGGAATGGAGTGGAATTTAATGGAACGGAAGGGAATGAAATGGAATGGGTTGGAATGGAATGGAATCGAATCGAATCGAATGGATTGGAATGGATTGGAGTGGAGAAGAGTGCGTTGGAAAGGCGATGAATTGAGTGGATTGGAATGGAGTGGAGTGGAATGGAATGGAATGGATTGGAGTAGAAAGGATAAGAGTGGAGTGCCCTGGAGTGATGTGGATTGGGGTGGTAAGAAATGTAATGGAATGGAGTGGAGTGCAGTGGAGTGTAATGTAGAGGATTGGAATGAAGTGTAGTTGAATGGAATTGAAGGGAGTGGAATGGAATGGAATGGAATGGAGTGGAATGTATTGGGGTGGAATGGAATAGTACGGAGTGGAGTGGAAGGGATTGGAATGGAATGGATTGCAATGGAATGCAGAGGAAGGGAGTGGAATGCAGTGGAGTGCAATGAGGTGGAATGGAATGCAGGGAGTGAAATGGATTGGAATAGAATGTTTGGATTTGGATGGAGTGGATTTTAATGGAATGGCGTGGAGTGCATTGGAATGGAGCGCAATCGAATGGAGTTTAATGGAATGGCATGAAACTGAATGGAATTAAATGGAATGCAGTAGAATGGAAATGAGTGGCGTGTAGTGGAGTGCAATGTAATGTAATGGAATGGAACGGAATGGAGTGGAGCGGAATGGAGTGCAGTGCAAGGGGGTGGAGTGGAGTGGAATGGAATAGAATGGAATGAAATGGAATGGAATGGAATGTAGTGTAGTGGAGGGGAGAGGACCTCAATGGAATGGATATAAATAGATTGGATTGGACTGCAGTGGAATGGAATGGACAGGAAAGGATTGGAGTGGAGAGGAGTGTAGTGGAATGGAATGAAATCGAGTGGAATTGAGTGGAATGGAGAGGAGTGGAATGCAATGGATTGAAGTGGAATGGAATGTTGTGGAATGGAATGGTGTGTAAGGGAATGGAGTGGAGTGTAAAGTATTTGAATGCAGAGGAATGGAATTGAACGGAATGGAACGGAATGAACTTGAATGGAGTGGAACGGAACGGATTGGCATGGAATGCACTGGAGTGTAACAGTGTGGAGTGCAATGGAATGACCTGGATTGGAGAGGAACGGATTTGAGTGGAGTGGAGTAAAGTTTTGTGGAGTGGGGTGGAGTGGAATGAAACGGAGTAGAGTGGAATGGAGTGTAGTGAAACAGAGTGGAATGGAGTGGAATAGTATGGAATGGAATGGAGTGGAATGGAATGGAGAGCAGTGGAACGGAACGGAGATAAGTGGAATAGAATGGAATTGCGTGGAATGGATTGGAGTGGAGTGGAGTGGAGTGGAATGGAACGGAGTGGAATGGAAAGGAATGGAATGGAATTTGGTTGACTGGAGTGGAAATGAGCGGACTGGAAGAGAATGGAATGGAGTGAAGTGGAATGGAATGAAATGGAGTGAAGTGGATTGGAGTGGAATAGAAAGGAGTGGAGTGGATTGGACTGGAGTGGAATGGAGTGGAGTGGAATCGAATAGAGTGGAATGGAGTGGAATGGAATGGAGTAGATAGGAATGGAATGGAATGGAGTGGAAAGGAATCGAATGAAACGGAATGGAATGGAATGGAATGGAATGGAATGGAATGGAATGGAATGGAATGGAATGGAATGGAATGGAATGGAATGGAGAGTAGTGTAGAGGAGTGGAGTGGAATGGAATAGAACGCAGTGGAGTGGAATGTGGTGGAATGGAGTGGAGTAGAATGGAATTTATTGGAATGGAGTGGAGTGGAGTGGAATGGAAGGAAATGAAGTGGAGTAGAATAGAGCAGAGTAGAGTGTAGCGTAGTGGAGTGGAGTGGACTGTAGTGGAAAGGAATGTAATGGACTGAAGTGGATTGTAGAGGAGTGGAATGGAGTGCAGTGGAATGAAGTGGAGTGGAGTGGAATTGAAAGGATTGCAACGGAAGACAATGGAGTGGAATGGATTGCAGTGGAGTGCAAAGGTATGGAGTGGAGTGGAAAGGAATGGTTTGGAATGGAGTGGGGAGGAATGGAGTGAAATGGAGTGGAATGGAATTTAGTGGAATGCAGTGGAATGGAGTAGCGTGGAGTGGAACTTTGTGGAATGAAATGGAGTGGAGTGGAGTGGAATGGAGTGGAATGGAATGGAATGGATTTGGATTTAGTGGGGGAGAAAGGAATGGACTGCAGTTTAATGGAATGGAGTGCAAACAAATGGAGGGGAAGGGAATGGAATGTAATGGAATAGAATGCTGTAGCGTGGAGTGGAATGCAATGTAATACAATGGAATGGAATGGATTTGAGTGGTTTGGAATGGAGTGCATTGGAATGGAGTGGAGTGCAGATGAATGGCACGGAATAGAACGGAATGGAATGGAATGGAATGGAATGGAATGGAATGGAATGGAATGGAATGGAATGGAATGGAATGGATTGGAGAGGAGTGGAGTGGAGTGGAATATAGTGGATTGGAGAGGAGTGGAGTGTAACGAGTGGAGTGGAATGGAATGGAATGGAGTGGAGTGGAATGTAGTGGAATGGAACGGAATGGAATGGAATACATTGGAGGGGAGAAGAGTGTGGTGGAAAGGAGATGAATAGAGTGGAGTGGAATGGATTGGAGTGGAATTGAGTGGAGTGGAATGGAATGTAGTGTAGTGGAGTAGAATGGAGAGGAGTGGAGTGTACCATAGTGGAGTGGAGTGGACAGTAGTGGTAAGAAATGTAATGGACTGAAGCGGATTGTAGAGGAGTGGAATGGAGTGCAGTGGAATTGGATGGAGTGCAATGGATGGCAATGGAGTGGAATGGATTGGGGTGGAATGGAATGGTATGGAGTGCAGTGAAAAGGAAGGCAATGTAATGGTGCGGAGAGGAATGCAGAGTAATGGAGTGGAATGGAATGGAGTGGAATGGAGTGGAATAGAGTAGCGTGGAGTGGAATCTTGTGGAATGGAGTGGAGTGAAGTGGAATAGATTGGAATGGAATGGAATGGATTTGGATTTAGTGAGGGGGAATGGAACGGAGTGCAGTTGAATGGAATGCAGTGCAAACAAATGCAGCAGAATGGAATGGAATGGAATGGAATGGAATGGAATGGAATGGAATGGAATGGAATGGAATGGAATGGAATGGAATGGAATGGAATGGAATAGAATGGCGTGACATGGAGTGGAGTGCATGGAATGGAATGGATTCGAGTGCAGTGGAATGGAGTGAAGTGGAATGGATTGGAGTGGAGATGAATGGAATGGAAAGGAATGAAATGGAATGGAATGGAATGGATTGGAATGGAATGAAGTGGAATGCAACGGAATGGATTTAAGTAGAGTGGATTAGGGTGCAGTGGAATGGAAAGGAGTGGAATAAAGAGGAATGGAGTGGAGTGGAATGGAATGGAGTGGAATGCAGACCGGGGAGTGGAGTGGAGTGGAGTGGAGTAGCATGGAATGGAATGGAATCTAATGGTATGGAATGGAATGGAATGGAATGGAATGGAATGGAAATGAATGAAGTGGAATGGAGTGGAGTGGAATAGAAAGGAGTGGAATGGAATGGAATGGAATGGAGTGGAATTGAATGGACTGGGTTGGAATGGAAAGGAGTGGATTGGAAAGGAATGGAATAGAATGGTGTGGAATGGAATGGAATGGAGTGGAATTGAATGGAATGGTGTGGAATTGAAAGGAGTGGATTGGAATGGAGAGGACTGAAGTGGAATGGAGTGGAGAGGAGTTTAATGGAGTGGACTGGAATGCAGCAAGGTGTAATGGAGTGGAGTGCAGCGGAGTGGATAAGAATGGATTGGAATGGAATGGAGTGAGGTGGAATGGAATGGAATGGAATGCAATGGAATGGAATGGAATGGAATGGAATGCAATGGAATGAAAAGGAGTGGAATGGAGGAGAGTGTAGTGGAAAGGAGATGAATGGAGTGGAGTGGAATGGAGTGGAGTGGAATGGAATGGAATAGAGTGGAGTAGAATGGAGTAGAATGGACAGTAGAGGAGTGAAGCGGATTGGAGTGGAAAGGAATGTAATGGAATGGAGTGGAGTGGAAAGGAGTGGAGTGGAATTAAGTGGAGTGGAACGGAATTGAATGGAGTGGAAGGGAAGGCAAAGGATTTGAATGGATTGATGTGGAGGGGAATAATATGGAGTGGAGTGGAAAGTAATGGAATGGAATGGAAGGAATGGAATGGAGTGGATTGGAATTGAGTGGAATAGAATGGGGTGGAGTGGAATGGATTGGAATCGAATGCATAGGATTTGGATGGAGTGGAGTGGAATGGAATGGAGTCCAATGGAATGGAGTGGAATGGTATGGAATGGAAATTAATGGAATGGAATGGAATGGAATGGAGTAGAGTGGAAAGGAGTGGTGTGGAGTGGAGTGTAGTGTAATGGAATTGAATAGAGTGGAATGGAGTGGATTAGAATGGATTTCAGTGGAAGGAAGTGTAGTGGAACGGAATGGAATGGAATGGATCGGAATGGAATGGAGTGGAGTGGAGTGAAGTGAGGTGGAATGTAATTGAATGGAATGGATAGGAATATATCGGAGTGGAATGAAGTAGAATGGAATGTACTGGAATGGATTGGTGTGGATTGGAGTGGAATGGAATGGAATGGAATAGACTGGAATTGAGTGGAATGGAGTGGAGTGGAATGGAATGGTGTGTAGTGCAATGCAGTGGAATGGACTGGTGTGGAGACGAACGGAGAGGATCGTAACGTAGTGGAATTGAGTGGAATGGAAAGGAACGGAATGGAGTGGAATGGAGTGGAATGGAATGGATTGACATGGAATGGAGTGGAGTGGAATTGAATATAGTGCAGTGGAATGGAATGGAAAAGAGTGGAATGTATGGGAGAGGAGTGGAGTGAAGTTTTGTGTCTTTATTGGATTGGAATGAACTGGAGCAGAGTGGAATGGAGTGGAGTGAAATAGAAAGGAATGGAAAGGAATGGAATGAAGAGTAATGGAATGGAAAGGAATGGAGTGGAATGGAATGGAGAGCGGTGGAACAGAAAGCAGATGAGTGGAATGGAAGAGAATGGCATGGACTGGATTGGAGTGGAGTGGAGAGAAAGGAATGGAATGGATTGGAGTTGAATAAAATGGAGTGGAGTGGAGTGGATTGGATTGGAGTTGAGTGGTATGGAATGGAGAGGAGAGGAAAGGAATGGAGTGGATTGGAATGGAATGGAATGGAGAGGAATGGAGTGGAGTGGAGTGTAATCGTATGGATTGCAGTGGAATGCAATTGAGTGGAAAAAAGTGGAGTGGAGTGGAATTGAATGGATTGCAGTGAAACGTAGTGGAGTGGATTGGAATTGAAGGCAATGGAATGGAATGGAACAGAATGGAGTGGAGGGGATTGGAGTGGAGAGGACTGGAGTGGATTAGGAGTGGAATGGAATGAAATTTAATGAAATGTGATGGAATGGAACGGAATGGCATGGAGTGGATAGGAGTCGAGTGGAATGTAATGAAATGGAGTGGAATAGAGAGGAATGGAGTGGATTGGAATGGAATGGAATGGAATGAAGTGGACTGTAATGAAATGGAGTGGAGTGGAATGGAATGGAATGGAATGGAATGGAGTGGAATTTAATGGAACGGAAGGGAATGAAATGGAATGGGTTGGAATGGAATGGAATCGAATCGAATCGAATGGATTGGAATGGATTGGAGTGGAGAAGAGTGCGTTGGAAAGGCGATGAATTGAGTGGATTGGAATGGAGTGGAGTGGAATGGAATGGAATGGATTGGAGTAGAAAGGATAAGAGTGGAGTGCCCTGGAGTGATGTGGATTGGGGTGGTAAGAAATGTAATGGAATGGAGTGGAGTGCAGTGGAGTGTAATGTAGAGGATTGGAATGAAGTGTAGTTGAATGGAATTGAAGGGAGTGGAATGGAATGGAATGGAATGGAGTGGAATGTATTGGGGTGGAATGGAATAGTACGGAGTGGAGTGGAAGGGATTGGAATGGAATGGATTGCAATGGAATGCAGAGGAAGGGAGTGGAATGCAGTGGAGTGCAATGAGGTGGAATGGAATGCAGGGAGTGAAATGGATTGGAATAGAATGTTTGGATTTGGATGGAGTGGATTTTAATGGAATGGCGTGGAGTGCATTGGAATGGAGCGCAATCGAATGGAGTTTAATGGAATGGCATGAAACTGAATGGAATTAAATGGAATGCAGTAGAATGGAAATGAGTGGCGTGTAGTGGAGTGCAATGTAATGGAATGGAATGGAACGGAATGGAGTGGAGCGGAATGGAGTGCAGTGCAAGGGGGTGGAGTGGAGTGGAATGGAATAGAATGGAATGAAATGGAATGGAATGGAATGTAGTGTAGTGGAGGGGAGAGGACCTCAATGGAATGGATATAAATAGATTGGATTGGACTGCAGTGGAATGGAATGGACAGGAAAGGATTGGAGTGGAGAGGAGTGTAGTGGAATGGAATGAAATCGAGTGGAATTGAGTGGAATGGAGAGGAGTGGAATGCAATGGATTGAAGTGGAATGGAATGTTGTGGAATGGAATGGTGTGTAAGGGAATGGAGTGGAGTGTAAAGTATTTGAATGCAGAGGAATGGAATTGAACGGAATGGAACGGAATGAACTTGAATGGAGTGGAACGGAACGGATTGGCATGGAATGCACTGGAGTGTAACAGTGTGGAGTGCAATGGAATGACCTGGATTGGAGAGGAACGGATTTGAGTGGAGTGGAGTAAAGTTTTGTGGAGTGGGGTGGAGTGGAATGAAACGGAGTAGAGTGGAATGGAGTGTAGTGAAACAGAGTGGAATGGAGTGGAATAGTATGGAATGGAATGGAGTGGAATGGAATGGAGAGCAGTGGAACGGAACGGAGATAAGTGGAATAGAATGGAATTGCGTGGAATGGATTGGAGTGGAGTGGAGTGGAGTGGAATGGAACGGAGTGGAATGGAAAGGAATGGAATGGAATTTGGTTGACTGGAGTGGAAATGAGCGGACTGGAAGAGAATGGAATGGAGTGAAGTGGAATGGAATGAAATGGAGTGAAGTGGATTGGAGTGGAATAGAAAGGAGTGGAGTGGATTGGACTGGAGTGGAATGGAGTGGAGTGGAATCGAATAGAGTGGAATGGAGTGGAATGGAATGGAGTAGATAGGAATGGAATGGAATGGAGTGGAAAGGAATCGAATGAAACGGAATGGAATGGAATGGAATGGAATGGAATGGAATGGAATGGAATGGAATGGAATGGAATGGAATGGAATGGAATGGAGAGTAGTGTAGAGGAGTGGAGTGGAATGGAATAGAACGCAGTGGAGTGGAATGTGGTGGAATGGAGTGGAGTAGAATGGAATTTATTGGAATGGAGTGGAGTGGAGTGGAAAGGAAGGAAATGAAGTGGAGTAGAATAGAGCAGAGTAGAGTGTAGCGTAGTGGAGTGGAGTGGACTGTAGTGGAAAGGAATGTAATGGACTGAAGTGGATTGTAGAGGAGTGGAATGGAGTGCAGTGGAATGAAGTGGAGTGGAGTGGAATTGAAAGGATTGCAACGGAAGACAATGGAGTGGAATGGATTGCAGTGGAGTGCAAAGGTATGGAGTGGAGTGGAAAGGAATGGTTTGGAATGGAGTGGGGAGGAATGGAGTGAAATGGAGTGGAATGGAATTTAGTGGAATGCAGTGGAATGGAGTAGCGTGGAGTGGAACTTTGTGGAATGAAATGGAGTGGAGTGGAGTGGAATGGAGTGGAATGGAATGGAATGGATTTGGATTTAGTGGGGGAGAAAGGAATGGACTGCAGTTTAATGGAATGGAGTGCAAACAAATGGAGGGGAAGGGAATGGAATGTAATGGAATAGAATGCTGTAGCGTGGAGTGGAATGCAATGTAATACAATGGAATGGAATGGATTTGAGTGGTTTGGAATGGAGTGCATTGGAATGGAGTGGAGTGCAGATGAATGGCACGGAATAGAACGGAATGGAATGGAATGGAATGGAATGGAATGGAATGGAATGGAATGGAATGGAATGGAATGGAATGGAATGGAATGGATTGGAGAGGAGTGGAGTGGAGTGGAATATAGTGGATTGGAGAGGAGTGGAGTGTAACGAGTGGAGTGGAATGGAATGGAATGGAGTGGAGTGGAATGTAGTGGAATGGAACGGAATGGAATGGAATACATTGGAGGGGAGAAGAGTGTGGTGGAAAGGAGATGAATAGAGTGGAGTGGAATGGATTGGAGTGGAATTGAGTGGAGTGGAATGGAATGTAGTGTAGTGGAGTAGAATGGAGAGGAGTGGAGTGTACCATAGTGGAGTGGAGTGGACAGTAGTGGTAAGAAATGTAATGGACTGAAGCGGATTGTAGAGGAGTGGAATGGAGTGCAGTGGAATTGGATGGAGTGCAATGGATGGCAATGGAGTGGAATGGATTGGGGTGGAATGGAATGGTATGGAGTGCAGTGAAAAGGAAGGCAATGTAATGGTGCGGAGAGGAATGCAGAGTAATGGAGTGGAATGGAATGGAGTGGAATGGAGTGGAATAGAGTAGCGTGGAGTGGAATCTTGTGGAATGGAGTGGAGTGAAGTGGAATAGATTGGAATGGAATGGAATGGATTTGGATTTAGTGAGGGGGAATGGAACGGAGTGCAGTTGAATGGAATGCAGTGCAAACAAATGCAGCAGAATGGAATGGAATGGAATGGAATGGAATGGAATGGAATGGAATGGAATGGAATGGAATGGAATGGAATGGAATAGAATGGCGTGACATGGAGTGGAGTGCATGGAATGGAATGGATTCGAGTGCAGTGGAATGGAGTGAAGTGGAATGGATTGGAGTGGAGATGAATGGAATGGAAAGGAATGAAATGGAATGGAATGGAATGGATTGGAATGGAATGAAGTGGAATGCAACGGAATGGATTTAAGTAGAGTGGATTAGGGTGCAGTGGAATGGAAAGGAGTGGAATAAAGAGGAATGGAGTGGAGTGGAATGGAATGGAGTGGAATGCAGACCGGGGAGTGGAGTGGAGTGGAGTGGAGTAGCATGGAATGGAATGGAATCTAATGGTATGGAATGGAATGGAATGGAATGGAATGGAATGGAAATGAATGAAGTGGAATGGAGTGGAGTGGAATAGAAAGGAGTGGAATGGAATGGAATGGAATGGAGTGGAATTGAATGGACTGGGTTGGAATGGAAAGGAGTGGATTGGAAAGGAATGGAATAGAATGGTGTGGAATGGAATGGAATGGAGTGGAATTGAATGGAATGGTGTGGAATTGAAAGGAGTGGATTGGAATGGAGAGGACTGAAGTGGAATGGAGTGGAGAGGAGTTTAATGGAGTGGACTGGAATGCAGCAAGGTGTAATGGAGTGGAGTGCAGCGGAGTGGATAAGAATGGATTGGAATGGAATGGAGTGAGGTGGAATGGAATGGAATGGAATGCAATGGAATGGAATGGAATGGAATGGAATGCAATGGAATGAAAAGGAGTGGAATGGAGGAGAGTGTAGTGGAAAGGAGATGAATGGAGTGGAGTGGAATGGAGTGGAGTGGAATGGAATGGAATAGAGTGGAGTAGAATGGAGTAGAATGGACAGTAGAGGAGTGAAGCGGATTGGAGTGGAAAGGAATGTAATGGAATGGAGTGGAGTGGAAAGGAGTGGAGTGGAATTAAGTGGAGTGGAACGGAATTGAATGGAGTGGAAGGGAAGGCAAAGGATTTGAATGGATTGATGTGGAGGGGAATAATATGGAGTGGAGTGGAAAGTAATGGAATGGAATGGAAGGAATGGAATGGAGTGGATTGGAATTGAGTGGAATAGAATGGGGTGGAGTGGAATGGATTGGAATCGAATGCATAGGATTTGGATGGAGTGGAGTGGAATGGAATGGAGTCCAATGGAATGGAGTGGAATGGTATGGAATGGAAATTAATGGAATGGAATGGAATGGAGTAGAGTGGAAAGGAGTGGTGTGGAGTGGAGTGTAGTGTAATGGAATTGAATAGAGTGGAATGGAGTGGATTAGAATGGATTTCAGTGGAAGGAAGTGTAGTGGAACGGAATGGAATGGAATGGATCGGAATGGAATGGAGTGGAGTGGAGTGAAGTGAGGTGGAATGTAATTGAATGGAATGGATAGGAATATATCGGAGTGGAATGAAGTAGAATGGAATGTACTGGAATGGATTGGTGTGGATTGGAGTGGAATGGAATGGAATGGAATAGACTGGAATTGAGTGGAATGGAGTGGAGTGGAATGGAATGGTGTGTAGTGCAATGCAGTGGAATGGACTGGTGTGGAGACGAACGGAGAGGATCGTAACGTAGTGGAATTGAGTGGAATGGAAAGGAACGGAATGGAGTGGAATGGAGTGGAATGGAATGGATTGACATGGAATGGAGTGGAGTGGAATTGAATATAGTGCAGTGGAATGGAATGGAAAAGAGTGGAATGTATGGGAGAGGAGTGGAGTGAAGTTTTGTGTCTTTATTGGATTGGAATGAACTGGAGCAGAGTGGAATGGAGTGGAGTGAAATAGAAAGGAATGGAAAGGAATGGAATGAAGAGTAATGGAATGGAAAGGAATGGAGTGGAATGGAATGGAGAGCGGTGGAACAGAAAGCAGATGAGTGGAATGGAAGAGAATGGCATGGACTGGATTGGAGTGGAGTGGAGAGAAAGGAATGGAATGGATTGGAGTTGAATAAAATGGAGTGGAGTGGAGTGGATTGGATTGGAGTTGAGTGGTATGGAATGGAGAGGAGAGGAAAGGAATGGAGTGGATTGGAATGGAATGGAATGGAGAGGAATGGAGTGGAGTGGAGTGTAATCGTATGGATTGCAGTGGAAT
The DNA here is from genome assembly GCF_029281585.2 of Gorilla gorilla gorilla. Taxonomy (NCBI): domain Eukaryota; kingdom Metazoa; phylum Chordata; class Mammalia; order Primates; family Hominidae; genus Gorilla; species Gorilla gorilla. Next base: position 44,465,372 of record NC_073248.2, on the reverse strand, counting down.
GCAATTGAGTGGAAAAAAGTGGAGTGGAGTGGAATTGAATGGATTGCAGTGAAACGTAGTGGAGTGGATTGGAATTGAAGGCAATGGAATGGAATGGAACAGAATGGAGTGGAGGGGATTGGAGTGGAGAGGACTGGAGTGGATTAGGAGTGGAATGGAATGAAATTTAATGAAATGTGATGGAATGGAACGGAATGGCATGGAGTGGATAGGAGTCGAGTGGAATGTAATGAAATGGAGTGGAATAGAGAGGAATGGAGTGGATTGGAATGGAATGGAATGGAATGAAGTGGACTGTAATGAAATGGAGTGGAGTGGAATGGAATGGAATGGAATGGAATGGAGTGGAATTTAATGGAACGGAAGGGAATGAAATGGAATGGGTTGGAATGGAATGGAATCGAATCGAATCGAATGGATTGGAATGGATTGGAGTGGAGAAGAGTGCGTTGGAAAGGCGATGAATTGAGTGGATTGGAATGGAGTGGAGTGGAATGGAATGGAATGGATTGGAGTAGAAAGGATAAGAGTGGAGTGCCCTGGAGTGATGTGGATTGGGGTGGTAAGAAATGTAATGGAATGGAGTGGAGTGCAGTGGAGTGTAATGTAGAGGATTGGAATGAAGTGTAGTTGAATGGAATTGAAGGGAGTGGAATGGAATGGAATGGAATGGAGTGGAATGTATTGGGGTGGAATGGAATAGTACGGAGTGGAGTGGAAGGGATTGGAATGGAATGGATTGCAATGGAATGCAGAGGAAGGGAGTGGAATGCAGTGGAGTGCAATGAGGTGGAATGGAATGCAGGGAGTGAAATGGATTGGAATAGAATGTTTGGATTTGGATGGAGTGGATTTTAATGGAATGGCGTGGAGTGCATTGGAATGGAGCGCAATCGAATGGAGTTTAATGGAATGGCATGAAACTGAATGGAATTAAATGGAATGCAGTAGAATGGAAATGAGTGGCGTGTAGTGGAGTGCAATGTAATGGAATGGAATGGAACGGAATGGAGTGGAGCGGAATGGAGTGCAGTGCAAGGGGGTGGAGTGGAGTGGAATGGAATAGAATGGAATGAAATGGAATGGAATGGAATGTAGTGTAGTGGAGGGGAGAGGACCTCAATGGAATGGATATAAATAGATTGGATTGGACTGCAGTGGAATGGAATGGACAGGAAAGGATTGGAGTGGAGAGGAGTGTAGTGGAATGGAATGAAATCGAGTGGAATTGAGTGGAATGGAGAGGAGTGGAATGCAATGGATTGAAGTGGAATGGAATGTTGTGGAATGGAATGGTGTGTAAGGGAATGGAGTGGAGTGTAAAGTATTTGAATGCAGAGGAATGGAATTGAACGGAATGGAACGGAATGAACTTGAATGGAGTGGAACGGAACGGATTGGCATGGAATGCACTGGAGTGTAACAGTGTGGAGTGCAATGGAATGACCTGGATTGGAGAGGAACGGATTTGAGTGGAGTGGAGTAAAGTTTTGTGGAGTGGGGTGGAGTGGAATGAAACGGAGTAGAGTGGAATGGAGTGTAGTGAAACAGAGTGGAATGGAGTGGAATAGTATGGAATGGAATGGAGTGGAATGGAATGGAGAGCAGTGGAACGGAACGGAGATAAGTGGAATAGAATGGAATTGCGTGGAATGGATTGGAGTGGAGTGGAGTGGAGTGGAATGGAACGGAGTGGAATGGAAAGGAATGGAATGGAATTTGGTTGACTGGAGTGGAAATGAGCGGACTGGAAGAGAATGGAATGGAGTGAAGTGGAATGGAATGAAATGGAGTGAAGTGGATTGGAGTGGAATAGAAAGGAGTGGAGTGGATTGGACTGGAGTGGAATGGAGTGGAGTGGAATCGAATAGAGTGGAATGGAGTGGAATGGAATGGAGTAGATAGGAATGGAGTGGAAAGGAATCGAATGCAACGGAATGGAATGGAATGGAATGGAATGGAATGGAGAGTAGTGTAGAGGAGTGGAGTGGAATGGAATAGAATGCAGTGGAGTGGAATGTGGTGGAATGGAGTGGAGTAGAATGGAATTTATTGGAATGGAGTGGAGTGGAGTGGAATGGAGAGGAGTGGAGTGTGAAGGAATGTAATGGAATGGAAAGGAATGGAATGGAATGGAATGGAATGGAATGGAATGAAATGGTGTGGAGGGGAATAGATTGGAATGGAATGCAGTGGAACGGAATGGAATTGGGTGAAGTGGAGTGGAAAGGAATGGAGTTGAATGGAGTGGAATGGAATAGACTGGAATGGATTCCGGTGGAATGTAGTGGAGTGAAGTGGAATGGAATGTAATGGAATTGAATGGATTGAAATGCAATGGAATTAATTGGGATGTAGTGGGATGGAGTGGAGTGGAATGGAATGCAGTTAATGGAATGGAATGGAATGGAATGCAGTGGAATGGAATGGAATGGAATGAAGTGGAGTGCAAGGGAATGGAATGGAATTGAATGGAATGGAATGGAATGGAATGGCAACGAATGGAGAGGAATGAGTGGAGTGGAGTGCAATGGAATGGAATAGAGTGGAATGGATTGGAGTAGAGTGGAGTGGGGTATGGAATGGAATGCAATTGAGTGGAGTGGAATGGAGTGGAGTGGAATGGAATGGAGTGGAGTGGGGTGGAATGGAAGGGAATGGAGTGGAATGGAATGGTGTTTAGTGGAATGAACTGTATTGGAGTGGAATGGAGGAAAGTCTATTGAAATGGAAAGGGAAGTAGTGGAGTGGAGGAGAATGGGGTTGATTGGACTGGAGTGGTTTGGATTGGATTGGAGTGGTGAGGAGTGGAATGAAAAGGAATGGAATGGAATGGATTGGATTTTAGTGAACTTGAGTGGAAAGGAATGGATTGGAGTAGAGAGGAAATGAATATATCGGAGTGGAATGGAATGGAATAGAATGGAGTGGAGTGGAGTGGACTTGAGTGGACTGGAGTGGAAGGGAATGGAATCTCTTTGAAAGGAATGGTGTGGAATGGAATTGAGTGGAGTGGAATGGAATGGAATGGAGCGGAGAGCAATGGAATTCAAGGGAGAGCAGTGGAATGGAATGATGTGAAGTGGAATTAATGGAGTAGAATGGAATGAATGGAATGAAGTGGATTGGAATGGAGTGGAGTGAAATGGAGTGTACTGGAGTGGAATAGAGTGGAATGGAATGGAATGGAATAGAATGGAATGAAATGCAGTGGATTGGAATGGAACAGGATGGAGTGGAATGGAATGGAGGGGAATGGAATGAAATGGAGTGCCATGGAATGGAATGGAATGGAATGGAATGGAGTGGAATAAAGTGATGTGCAGTGGAAGGGAGTGGAGTGGAGTAGTTTGGAATGGAGTGGAGGGGAATGGTGTTCAGTGAAGTGGAATGGAATGGGGTGGAATGGAATAAAATGGAATGGAATGGAATGGATCAGAAAAGAATTGAGTGGAATGGAATGGAAGGGAATGGAATGGAATGGAATGGAACAGAATGGAATGGAATGGAACGGAATGGAGTGGAATCGAGAGGAAGGGAGTGGAGTAGTATGCAGTGGAATGGAGTGGAATGGAATGAAGTCGAGTTGAATGACGGGGTGTGAAATGGAGTGTAGTGCAGAGAAATGGAGTTTAATGGAATGAAATGGAATGGAGTGGAGTGCTGTGGAATGGAATGGACTCAACTTGAGTTGAATGGAGTATAATGGAGTGAAATGGAGTGTAATGGATTGGAAAGGAATTGAAAGGAGTTGAGTGGAGTGTAATAGAGTGCAGTGGATTGGAATGCAGTGGAGTGTAATGGAAAGGAATAGAATGGAATGGAGAGGAATGGAATGGAATGGAGTGGAATGGCAATGAGTAGAGTGGAGTGGATTGGAGTGGAAAGGCATGGAGTGCTGTGTAATGGAATGGAGTGAAGTGGAATGGAATGGAGTGGAGTGGAGTAGTGTGGAAAGGAGAGGAGTGCAATCGAGTGGATTCGAGTGGTGTGGAGTGGAATCTAGTTGAGTTTAGTGGAATGGAGAGGATTGGAATGGATTGGAATGGAATGAATTGGAGTGGTATGGAATGGAGAGGACAAGAGTGGAGTGGAGGTTAATGGAGTGGACTGGAGTGGAGTGGAGTGGATTGGAGTGCAGTGGAATAGAGTCAAGTGGAACGGAATGGAGTGGAGTGCAGTGGAATGGAATTGAGAGGAGTTGAGTAGAGTGGAATGCAGTGGATTGAAGTGGTATGGAATGGAGTTGAGTGGAATATAGTGGAATGGATTGGAATGGAGTGCAGAGAAGTGAAATGGAGTAGAGTGGAGTGTAAAGGAGAAGAGAAGATTGGAATGGAGTGGAATGGAATGGAGTAGAACAGAACGGAATGGAGAAGAATGGAGTGGAATGAAGTGGAATGGAGTGGAGTGGACAGGAACGGAATGGAGTGGAGTGGAACGGAATGGAATGGAGTGGAATAGATACGAATGGAATGGCATGGAGTGGAGTGGAGTGAACTGGATTGGAGTGGAGTAGAGTAGAAGGGAATGGAATGGGGTGGAATGGCGATTAGTGGAATGGAATGAAGTGGAGTGGAATGAAATGGAATAGAATAGAATGGAATGGAATGAAGTGGATTGGAATGGAGGAGAGTGGAATGGAGTGGAAAAGAGTGCAGTGCACTGAAATGGAGTGGAATGGAATGGAATGAAGTGGAATGGAGTGGCATGAAATGGAATGGAATGGAATTGAGTGCAGTGGAGTGGAGTGGAATGGAATGGACAGGAGTGGAGTACAGTGTAATGGAGAGAAGTGGAGTGGAATGCAGTGGAGTGAAGTGGAAAGGAGCAGATTGGAGTGGAATGAAGTGAACTGGAATGGAGTCGAGTGGAATGGAATGGATAGGAATGGAATGGAATTGAGTGGAATGGAGTGGAAATGGACTGGAATGTAGAGGAGTTGAGGAAAATGGAGTGGAGTGGAGTGGACTGGAATGTAATAGATGGGAGTGGAATTGAGGGGAATTGAGTGGAGTGGTGTGGAATGGATTGGAGTGGTTTGGAATGGAGAGGAGTGTTGCAGAATGGCATGCAGTGGAGTGGAATGGAATGGAGTGGAGTGGAGTGTATTGGAATGTAATGGAAAGGACTAGAGTGGGATAGACTACAGTGGAGTTGACTGGCATTAAGTGGAGTGGAGTGGAGGGGAATGGAGTGCATTGGAATGAAGTGGAGTGGAATGGAGACGAGTGCAATGGAATGGAGTGGAATGGAATGGAATGGATTGTAGTGGAGTGTAATGGAGATTAGTGGAGTTGAATGGAGTGTAATGGAATGGAATGCAGTGTGATGTAATGGAATGGAGTGGACTGGAGTGAAATGGAGTGGAGTGGAGTGGAATGGCATGGAATGGAACAGAATGGAAGGGAACGGAATGGCATGGAATGGAATGGAGAGGAATGGAATGGTAGGAGTGGAGTGGAGTGGAATGGACAGAAGTGGAGTGAGATGTAGTGGAATTTAACGGAATGGAGTGCAATGGAATGGAGTGCAACGGAATGGAATGTAGTGGAGGGGAGTGGAATGGAGGGGAGTGCAGTGGAATGAAGTTAAATGGAATGGAGATGAGTTGAAGGGAATGGCATGGAATGAAACGGAATGGAATGGAATGGAATGGCGTGAAATGGATTGGAATGGAGTGGAGGGGAATAGAATTGATTGGAGTGGAATGGCGTGGAGTTTAGTGGAATTGAGTGGAGTGTAGTGGAATGTAGTGGAATGGAATGGAATGGAATGCGGTGGAATGGAAAGGAAGGGACTGTATCGGGATGGAATGCAGTGAAATGGAATGGAACTGAATGGAATGCAATACAATGAAATGGAGTGGATTGGAGTGGAGTGGAGTGGAATGGAGTGGAGTGGAGTGGATCAGAATTGAATGGAATGGAGAGCAGTGGAATGGATTGGATTGGAGTGGAATGGAATGGAGTAGAATGGAATGGAATCTAATGAAGTGGAGTGGAATGGAGAGGAGTGGAAAGGAGTGGTTTGTAGTGGAATGCAATGGAAATTAAAGGAATGGAATGGAATAAAAAGGAATGGAATGGAGTGGAATGGATGAAATGGAGAGGAATGGAATGGAGTGGAGTGGAATAAAATTGAGTGGAGTGGAATGAAATGGAAAGCAGTGGAATGGAATGGAATGTAGTGGAGTGGAATGCAATGGAACGAAATGGAATGGAATGGAATGGAGGGAATGGAATTGAGTGAAACGGAATGGAAAAATGTGGAATGCAGTGTAGTGTAGAGGAGAGGAATGGAATGGAGTGGAATGGAATGGAATGCAATGCAATGGAATGGAATGGAGTGGAGTGGAATGGAATGGAATGGAATGGAATGGAATGGAATGGAATGGAGTGGAATGGAATGGAAAGTAGTGGAACAGAATGGAGTGGAGTGCAATAAAATGGAGTGGAGTGGAATGGAATGCAATGGAGTGGAATTGAATGGAGTGGAGTGCAATAAAATGGTGTGGAGTGGAATAGAATGCAATGGAGTGGAATTGAATGGAGTGGAGTGCAATAAAATGGTGTGGAGTGGAATAGAATGGAATGGAGTGGAATTGAATGGAATTGAGTGGAATGGAATTACAAGGAATGGAATGGAGGGACATTGATTTGATTGGTGTGGAGTGGAGTGGAATTGAATGGAATACAATGGAGTGAAGTGGAAAGGAGTGGAGTGGAATGGAGTGGAGAAGACTGGAATGGAGTGGAGTGTACTTGAATGAATTGTATTGGAAAGAAGTGGTATGGAATGGAGTAGAAAGGAATACAGAGGAGTGGAGTGGAATGGAGAGATTTGTGATGGAATGGCTTGGAGTGGAGTGGAGTGGAGAGGAATGGAAAGTAATGGAGTGGAATGGGATGGAATGGGGTGGAGTGGAGTGGACTCGAGTGGAGTGGAGTTGAGTGGAATTGAATGGGATGAAGTGGAATGGAATGAGACGGAGTGTAATGGAATGGAATGGAGTGGAATGGAATTGAATGGAATGGAATTGAAGGAAATGGAATGGAGTGGAGTGGAGTGGAATGGAATGGAGTGGAGTGGAGCAGAGTAGTATGGAATGGAGTGGAATGTAATAGAGTGGAGTGGAGTGGATGGGGGAGGTTTATGATGGAATCGTGTGAAGCGGAGTGAAGTGGAGTGGAATGGAATGGAAAGGAATAGAGTGCAATGGAATGGAACTGAGTGGAGTTAATGGAGTGGAATGAAATGGAGTGGAGTGGAGTGGAATTGAGTGGAATTGAATGGTATGGAATTGAATGGAATGGAATGGAATGGAAAGGAATGGAGTGGAATGAAATGGATTTTAATGAAGTGGAATGGAATGGAGTGGCGTAGAATGGAGAGGAGTGGAATGGAAAGAAATGGGGTGAAATGGAATGGAGACGAGAGCGTGGAATGGAGTGGAGTGGAATTGACTGGAGGGGAATGGTGTGGAGTGGTGTGGAATGGAGTGGAGTGGAAAGGAGTGAAGTGGAGTAGAATGGAATTGAGCGGAGTGGATTGCAATGGAATGGAGTGGAGTGGAATTGAATGGAGAGTAGTGGTAAGGAATGTGATGGAATGGAGTGGAATGGAATGGAATGAAATGGAAAGGAATGGAATGAAATGGAGTGGAATGGAATGGAATGGTTTGGAATGGGATGGAGTGGGGTTGAGTGGAGTGGAGTGGAATGGTGTGGAATGGAATGGAGTAGAGTGGAATGGATTGGAGTGTAGTGGAATGGAGTGGAGTGGAATGGATTGGAGTGGAGTTTAATGGAGTGGAGTGGAGTGGAATGGAGTGAATTCGAGTAGAGTGAAGTGGAATTGAATGGAGAAGAGTAGAATGGAATTGAATGGAATGGAATGGAGTGGAGTGGAATGGAATGGAGTGGGATGGAATGGAATGAAGTGGAATGGAATGTAATTGAGTGGAATTGAATAGAATACAGTGGAGTGGAGTAGATTGGAGTGGAGTGGAGTGGAATGGGAAGAGTGGAGTAGAATGGAAAAGAGTGGTATGGAGAGAAATGGAATGGAATGTAGTAGAGAGGAATGTAGTGGAGTGGAGTTGAATGGAATGGAATGGAATGCTATGGAATGGAATGGAATGGAATGGAGGGGAATCGAATGGAGTGGAATACAGTGGAGTGGAGTGGGGTAGAATGGAGTGGAATGGAATGGAATGCAGTGTAACAGAGTGGACTAGAGTGGAGTGGAGTAGTGTGAAATGGACTAGAGTGGGAAGTAATGGAGTGGAATGAAATGGAATGAAATGGAGTGAAGAGGAATTGAATGGAATGGAACGGAATGGAGTGGAATGGATTGGAGAGGAGTGGAGAGGATTGGAGAGGTTTGGAGTAGAACGGAAGGAAGTGGATTGGAGTGGAATGGATTGGTGCTTAGTGGAATGGAGTGCAGTGCAATAGAACCGATTGGAGTGGAAGGGAATGGAGAGGAGTGGAATGGAATGGAGTGGTATGGAATGGAATGGAATAGAATGGAGAGGAATTGATTGGAATAGATTACAATGTAATGGAGTGGAGTGGCATGGTATAGAGTGGAATGGAATGCAATGGAGTGGAATGGAATGGAGTTGAGTGGAATGGAGTGAAGTGGAATGGAGTTCAGTGGAGTGGAATGGAGAAGAGGGAATCGAAGGCAGTGGAATGTAATGCAGTGGAGTGGAATGGATTGGAGTGGAACGGAGTGGAGTAGAGTGGAATGGACTGGAGAGGAATGAAGGGGAGATGAGTGGAATGGAGTGGAGTGGAAGGGAGTGGAGTAGAATGGAGTGGAGTGGAGTGGATGGAGTGGACTGGAGTGGAATGGAGTGGATTGGAATGGGGTGGAATGGAATGCAGTGGAGGTGAATTGAATGGAGTGGAAGGGAATGGAAATGAATGAAGTGGAGTGGAATGGAGTGTAGAGGAGTGTAGTGGAGTGTAGTGGAGTAGAATGGGATGGAGTGGAGTGGAATGGAATCGAGTTGAATGGAATGGTTTGGAGAGGAATGAAGTAGAATGGAGTTTACTGGAGTGGAATGTAATGGTGTGGAATATAGAGCAGTGGAATGGAATGGCGGGGAGTTGAAAGGAATGAAGTGGGATGGAAAGGAATCGAATGAAGTGGAGTGGAAGGGAGTGGAGTGGAGTGGAATGGAGTGTAGTGCAGGGGAATGGAATGGAGTAGAGTGGTAAAAAATGGAATGAAATGGAATGGAATGTAGGGGTATGGAGTTAAGTGGAGAGGCGTGGAATAGATTGCAGTGCATTGAAATGAAATGGAGTAGGGAGGAATGGAATGGAATGCAATGGAATGGAATGGAGTGGAATGGAATGAAATGGAGTGGAATGGATTGGAGAAGGGTGGAGTGGAGTGGAGTGGAATGGAGTGGATTGGAATGGAATGGAGTGGAATGGAGTAGATTGGAGTTTAGTGGTGTGGAATGGAATGAAGTGGAGTGAAATGTAATGGAGTGGAGTTGAATTGAATGGAGAGGAATGGAATGGAATGGAGTGGATTGGAAAGGAATACAGTGGATTGGAAATGAGTGGAGTGGAGTGAAATAGAGGGGAGTGGAGTAGAAAGGAGTGGAATTGAATGCAGACGAGTGGAATGGAATGGAGTGGAGTGGAGTGGAATGGAATGGAATAGAGTTGAAAGGAATTGAGTGGAATTGATTGGAGTGGAATAGAATGGAATGGAAAGGAACGGAGTGGAGAGGAATCGAGTGGATTTTAGAGCAGTGAAATTAAATAGTATGGAATGGATTGGAGTGGAATGGAATGGAATGGAGTGTGTTGGAATGGAATGCATTGGAGTGGAATAGAGTGGAGTGGAGTGCAATAGAGTGGAGTGGATTAGAATGGAGTGGAACTGAATGGCGGGGAGAGGAATGGAATGGACTGGAATGGAGTTGATTGGAAATGAATGGAGTGGAGTGGAATGGAATGGAGTGGACGGGAATGGAATTGAATGGAATGGAGAGGAACGGAGTGGAGTGGAGTGGAGTGGAGTGTCATGCAGTGGAATGGAATGGAATGGAATGGAATTAAGTGGATTGGAATGATAGGGTGTGGAATGGAGTGGAGTGGGGAGGAATGGAATGGAATGGGATGGAATGGAGTGGAATGTTTCGGAATGGAGTGCAGTGGAATGGAATGGAGTGGAATTGAGAGGAATGGGATGTAATGGAGTGGAATGGAAAGGAAAGGATTGCAGTGGAATGGAATGGAGTGAAGTGGGATTGAATGGATTGTAATGGAGTGGAATGGAGACGAATGGAATAGAATGGGATGGAATGGAGTGGAATGGAATGGAACAGAATGCAGTGGAATGGAATAGAGTGAAGTGGGATTGAATGGTGTGGAATGGAGTGTAATGGAGAGGAGTGGAGTGAAGTAAAATGGAATGGAATGGAGTGGAATGGAATGGAAAGGAGTGGAATGGAGTGGAATACAGTGCAGTGGCATGGAATGGAGTGGAATACAACGGAATGGAATGTGGTGAAATGGTATGGAATTCAATGGAGGGCAATGGAATTGATTGGACTGGAAAGGAGTGGAGTGGAATGGAGTGGAGTGGAGTATAATGGAATGTAGTGGAGAGGAGTGGAATGAAGGGGAATGGAGTGGAGTGGACTGGAGTGGAAGGGAGTCGAGTGGAGTGGAATGGATTGTAATGTAAGGTAGTTGAGTGGAATGCAGTGGAATGGAGTGGAATGGTATGGAATGGAGTGGAGTGGTGTGGAATGGAGTGGAAAGGAGTGGAGTGGTGTGGAATGGAGTGGAGTGGTGTGATATGGAATGGAGTGGAGTGGGTGTGGAATGGAACGGAGTGGAGTGGAATGGAATCGAGTGGAATGGAATAGAGTAAATGGAATGGAATGGAGTAAAGTGAAGTGGAGAGGAGTCGAGTGGAATGGAACGGAATGGAATGGAATGGAATGGAGTGGAGTGGAATGGAGTGGAATGCAATGGAATGTAGTGGAGTGGAATGGATTGGAATTTAATGGAATGGAATGGAGTGGATTGGAATGGAATTGAGAGCAATGGAGTGGATTGGAATGGAGAGGACTGGAGTGGAATGAAATGGATTTGAGTGTAATGGAGTGGAATTGAGCGCAATGGAGTGAAAGGAGTGGAGTGTATTGGAGTCGACTGGAATGGAATGGAGTGGAGTGGAATGGAGTGGAGTTGAGTGGATTGGAGTGGAATGGAAAGGAATGAAATGGAATGGAAGAGAATGGAGAGGACTGGAATGGAATGGGCTGGAGTGGAATGGAATGGAGTGGAGTGGAGTGGAGTGGAATGGAATGGAATGGAGTACAATTGAATGGAATGTAGCGGATTGGAGTGGAATGGAGTGGAGTGCAGTGTAATGAAGTGGAATGTAATGGAGTGCACATTAATAGAATGGAATGGAATGGAATGGAATGGAGTTGAATGGAATAGAGTGAAGTGGAATGGAATGGATTGGTGTGGAATGGAGTGGATTACAGTGGAATGGATTGGGGTGGAGTGGGATTGATTGGAATTTAATGGGATGGTGTGTTATGGAATGGAGTGGACAAGAATGGGTTAGAGTGGATTGGAGGGGAATGGAGTGGACTGGAGTGGAGTGGAGTTGAATGGAGTGGAGTGGAAAGGAGTCGAGTGTAATGCAATGGAATGGAGTGGAGTGGAATGGAATTGAGAGGAGTGGAGTGGAGTGTAGTGGAATGCAGTGGAGTGGAGTGGAGTGTAGTGGAATGCAGTGGATTGGAGTGGAAGAAAATGGAGTGGAGTTGAATGGAGTGGAATGGATTGGAGTGGAGTGAAATGCAATGGAGTGGAATGGAGAAGAGTGGAGTGTAATGGAGTGGAATGGAATTGAATCGAATGGATTAAAATGGAACGGAATGGAGTAGAATTGAGTGGAATGGAGTGGAGTGCACAGGAATGGAACAAGGTGCAGTGGAACGGAATGGAATGCAGTGGAATGGATTGGAATGGAATGGCATGGAGTGAAGCTTAGTGAAGTGCATTGGACAGGAGTGGAGTTGAGAGTAATGGAATGGAGTGGAATGGTGAGAATTGGAATGGAATGAATTGGAGTGGAAAGTAATGGAGTAGAATGGAACGGAGTGGAATGAAACGGATTGGAACGGAGTGCAGTGGAATATACTGGAGTGGAGTGGAATGAAATAGAACGGAATGGAGTGGAGTGGAATGGAATGGAATGAAATGGATTGGCATAGAATTGAACGGAATGTAGTGGAGTGGACTATAGTGGACTGAAGTAGAAGGGAGTGGAATCGAGTGGAAAGGAGTGCTGTGGAATGGAATGGAGTGGAGTGGAATGGAATGGAATGCAGTGGACTGGAATGGAGTCCAATGGAGAGCAGTGGAAAGGAATGATGTGCAGTAGAATGTAATGGAGTAGAATGGAATGGAATGGAATGAAGTGGATTGGAATGGAGGGGAGAGAAAGAGTATATTTGAATAGAATGGAGTGGATTGGAATGGAATAGAATGAAATGAAATGGAGTGGACTGGAATGGAATGGGATGGAGTGGAATGGAATGCAGTGGAGTGGAATAAAATGGAGTGCAGAGGAATGGACTGGAGTGGAATAAAGTGGAGCACAGTGGAATGGAGTGTACTGCAGTAGTTTGGAATGTTCTGTAGTGGAATGGTAATGAGTGGATTGGAATGGAATTTAGTGGAATGGAATAAAATGGAATGAAATGGAATGGAGCAGAATGGAATGGAGTCGAGTGGAATGGAATGGAATGGAATGGAATGGAATGGAATGGAATGAAATGGAAAGGAATGGAGTGGATTGGAGTTTAATGGAATGGAATGGAGGGGAGTGGATAGGAATGGAATGAAATGAACTAGAGTGGAGTGGGGTGGAGGGGAGTGGAGTACAATGGAATGGAGTGGAATGCATACCAGTGGGATGGAATGGAGTAGAGTGAAATGAAATCGAATAGAGTAGAGTGGAATGGAAAGCAATGGAGTAGTGTGGAATGGAACGATGTGGAATGGAATGGAAAGAGTCGAATGGAGTGGAATAGAGTGCTGTGGAGCAGACTGCAGTGATATGGAATAGAATGGAATGGAGAGGAGCGGAGTGGAGTGGCATGCAGGGGAATGGAGTGGATTGGAAAGGAATGGAATGGAAATGAGTGGAGTGGAATGTAGTGGAGCTGAATGAAGAGGAGTGGACCAGAATGAAGTGGAGTGGAACGGAGTGGTATGGTAAGGAGTCGAATTCAACAGAGTGGAGTGGAGTGGAAATGTGTGGTGTGTGATGGAATGGTGTGACCTGGAGCGGAGTGGAGTAGAATGGAAAGTAATAGATAGGAATGGGATGGATTGGAGTGGAATGGAATGGACTGGAGTGGAGTCTAGTGGAATGGAGTGGAATCGAGTGTAGTGGAATGGAATGGAGTTTAATCGCGTTGAGAGGAATGATATGGAATGGAATGGAATGGAAGGGAATGGAATGGAATGGAATGGAATGGAATGGAATGGAATGGAATGGAATGGAATGGAATGGAACAGAATTGAGTGGCGAGGAAAGTAATGGAATGGAATGGAGAGAAGTGCAGTTGAATGGAGTGGAATGGAGTGGAATGGAGTGGAAAGGAGTGCAGTGGAATGGCATTGAATGGAGAGGAGTATAATGGAGAGGAGTGGAGTAGAGTGGTGTGGAATGGAGTGGAATGGAGTGGATTGGAGTGGAGTGGAATGGAGAGGAAGGGAATGACATGAGATGGAGTGGATTACAGTGGTGTGAAATGGAATGGGATAGAGTAGAGTGGATTAGAGTGGTGTGGAATGTAATGGAGTGGAGTGGAGAGGAATGGAGTGGAATGGAATGAAATGGAATGAATTGGAGAGGAATGGAGTGGGTTGGAATGGAGTGGAATAGAGCGGAGTGGATCGGAGTGGTATGGAATGAAGTGGAATGGAATTGAGTGGAGTTTAGTGGGATGGAGTGGTGTGTAATTGAATCGAGTGGAGTGCAGTGGAGTGGAATAGAAACTCGTTAAATGTAGAGCATTGAAATGGAATGGAGTGGAGAGGAATTGAATGAAGAGGAATGGAAAGGAATCTATCCGACTGGAATGGAGTGGAGTGGAATGGAGTAGAGTAGAGTGGAATGGAGTGGGGTAGAATGTAGTGGACTGGAGTGGAGGCGAGTGGAGTTGAGTGGAGTGGAATGCAATGGAGTGGGCAGAGTGGAGTGGAGTACAGTACAGTGGAGGGGAAAGGAGTGGATTGGAATGGAGTGGAGTGGAATGGCATGGAGTTGAATGGAATGGATTGGAGAGGAATGAAGTGGAGTGGAGTGGAATGGAGTGGAATGGAGTGGAAAGGAATGGAATGTAGTGATGTGGAATGGAATAGAAAGGACTAGGGAGCAATGGAATGGAATGGAATCGAGTGGTTGTGAAGGGAGTGGAATGGAATGTAGTAGAGTGCAGTGAAATTGAATGGAATGGAACAGCATGGATTGTAATGTAGTGGAATGTAATGGATTTGAATGGAGTGGAATGGAATGGAGTGGTGTGGAATGGAAAGCAATGGGGTGGAACAGAATGGCGAGGAGAGTGGAGTAGAATGGAATGCAATTGAGTGGAGTGGGATGGTGTGGGGTTGTGTGGAATGGAGTGCAGAAGCACGGAGTGGGGTTTAGTAGAATGGAATTGAGTGGAGTGGAATGCAACGGAATGGAGAGGAGTGGAATTGAAATGAGAGGAGTGGTATGGAATGCAATGGATTGGGGTGGAATGGAAAGGAATGGAATGGAAAGGAATGGAATGAAATGGAGTGCAATGGAATGGAATGGAATGGAATGGAATGGAATGGAATGGAATGGAATGGAATGGAATGGAATGGAATGGAATGGAATGGGGTGGAGTGGAGTGGATTGGAGTGGAATGGAGTGGAATTGAATGGAATGGAGTGTAAGGGAGTGGAATAGAGTGCAGTGGTGTGGAATGGAATGGAATGGAGTGAAATGGAAATTAGTGGAGTGGAATGGAATGGAGTGGAATAGAATGGAATTGGGTGGCATCGAAGGGAGTGGAGGGTAATGCAGTGGAGTGGAGTGGAATGGAGTGGAGTGGAGTAGAATGAAGAGGAATAGAATGGAAAGGAGAGCAATGGAATTGAATGGAGTGGAAAGGAATGGATTGTGATGGAATTGAATGGTGTGGAATGGAATGTAATTGAGTGGAATGGAATTGAATGGAGTGGAGTAGAGTAGACTGGAGTGGAGTTGAATGAAGTGGAATGGAAGGGAGTAGAGTGGAATGGAAGGTAATGGAATGGGGAGCAGTGGAATGAAATGTATTGGAGTGGAATGGAGTGGAGTGGAGTGGAGTGAAGTGGAATGGAATGGAATGGAATGTTACGAATGGAATGGAATGGAGTGGAATTGAATGGAGTTGAGTACAGTTGAGTTGAGACGACTGGAGTGGAGTGGAATGGAATGGAATGGAATGGAGAGCAAAGGAGTGCACTTGAGTGGAGTAGAGTGGAGTGGAGTGCAGAAGAATGGAATGAAATGAAGGGCGAAGGAATGGAGTGGAATGAAGTGGAATGAAATGGAGTGAAGGGTAATGGAATGGAAGGGAATAGAAT
Source organism: Gorilla gorilla gorilla (assembly GCF_029281585.2). Lineage (NCBI taxonomy): Eukaryota > Metazoa > Chordata > Mammalia > Primates > Hominidae > Gorilla > Gorilla gorilla. The sequence goes on along the minus strand of NC_073248.2, from coordinate 44,449,701 downwards.
GGTATGGAATGGAATGGAATGGAATGGAATGGAATGGAATGGAATGGAATGGAATGTAGTGGAATGGAATGGAGTAGAGTGGAGTGGAAACGCGAGGAGTGGATTGGAACTGAATGAATTGGATTGGAGTGGAATGGTGTGGTTTAGAGTGCAATGGAGTGCAGTGGAATGGAATGGATTGGAATGGAACGGAATGCAGTCGAGTGGAACGGAGTGGAGTGGTATGGAATGAAATGAAATGGAATGGAGCGGAATGGATTGGAGTTGAGTGGAATTGTACTGAGTGAAGTGGAATTGAGTGGAATGGAATTGAGTAGAATGGAAAGGAGTGGAGTGGAATGGAGTGAATTGGAATGGACTTTGGTCGAGTGGAATGGAGAAGAGGGGAATCAAATGGAGTGGAATGGAATGGAATAGAGTGGACTGGAATGGAATGGAAAGGAATGGAGTGGAATGGAGTGCAGTGGAATGGAGTGGAGTGGAGTGGAAAGGACTGTAGTGGAATGGAGTGGAGATGAATTGAAAGGAGTGGAGTGGAATTAAGTGGAATGGAGTGGAGTGGAGTGGAGTGAACTGGAATGGAAGGGAATGGTGTGGAAATTGGTGGAGTGGAATGGAATGGTGTGGATTGGAATGGAATGAAATGGAAAGGAATGGAATGAAATGGAATGGAAAGGAGAGGAACGTAGTGGAGTGGAGTGGAATGCATGGAGTGGAATTGATTGGAATGGAGGGCAGTGGAAAGGAGTGGAGTGCAATGGAATGGAATGGAATGGAATGGAATGGAATGGAATGGAATGGAATGGAATGGAAAGCAGTGGAGTGGAATGGAATGGATTGGAATGGATTGGAATAGACTGAAGTGGAATGGAATGGAGTGGAGTAGAATGGAGTGTAGTGGAGTGTAACGGAGTAGAATGGGATGGAGTAGAGTGGAAAGGAATGGAGAGGAAAGAAGTGGAATGGAGTTTACTGAAGTGGATTGGAATGAAGTGGAGTGGAGTGTAATGGAATGGAGTGGAGTGGAAAGGACATAAGTGGAATGGAAAGGAAACGAATCAAGTGGAGTGGAATGGAGTGGAGTGGAGTGGAATGTAATGGAATAGAGTAGAAAAAATGGAGTGAAGTGGAATGGAAAGGAATGGAGCGGAATGCAATGGATTGGAGTGGAATGGGGAGGAGGGGAATGGAGTGGAATGAAGTGGAATGGAATGGAATGAAGTGGAATGGATTGGAATGGAGATTATTGGACTTGAATGTAATGGAGTGAAGTAGAATGGAATGGAGTGGAGTGTAACGGATTGGAGTGGGGTGGAAGGGAATGGAATTGAACAGAGTGGTGTACAATGCTTTGGACTGAAGTTGAGGTGAGTGAAGGGGAGTGGAGTGGAATGGAATGGAGTGGGTGTATTGGACGGGAGTGGAGTGCAGTGGAGTGGAATGGAGTGAAGTGGAATGGAGTGGATTGGAATGGAATGGAGTTAAATGACACGGAATGGAGAGGAATGGAGTTGAATGGAGAGTAATGGAATGGAGAGGAGTCGATTGGCATGGAAAGTTGTGGGGTGGAGTGGAATGGAATGGAAAGAATGGAATGGAATGGAGTGGAGAAGAATGGAATGGAATGGAATGGAATTGAGAGGCATGGAGTGGAGTGGAGTGGAGTGGAATGGAGTGGAGTGGAATGGAGTGGATTGGAATGTAATGTAGTGTAATGGAATGGAATGGAGTAGAATGGAATTTAGAGGAATAGAAAGGAATGGAGTGGCATTGAATGGAATGGAATAGAGGGGAATGGAATGGAGTGGGGTGGTGGAATGGAGTCGAGTCGAGTAGAGTGAAATGGAAATGAATGGAAAGGAGTGGAATGTAAATGAATGGAGTGGAGTGCAGTGGAATGGAGAGGAGTGGAATGTAATGGATTTGTATACACTGGACTGGAGTGCAATGGAACGTAATTGAGTGGATTGGAATGGAATGGACTGGAGTGGAGTAGACTGGAGTGGAGTGGATTGGAGTGGAATGAAAGGGAGTGGAGTGGAATGGAAGGGAGTGGAATGGAGAGCAGGGAATGGAATGAAGTGGAAAGGAATGGAGTGGAGTGGAATGGAATGGAATGGAATACTGTGGAATGGAAAGGAATGGAGGCGAATTGAATGGGGCGGAGTACAGTGGATTGTATTGGAGTGGAATGGAGTAGAATGGAATGGAACTGAGTGCAACAGAGTGGACTGGAGTGGAGTCGAGTGGAGTAGAGTGCAGTAGAAAGGAATGATCGGGAGTGGGAAACAATGGAGTGGAATGAAATGTAATGTAATTGAGTGAAGTGGAATTCAATGGAGTGGTAATGGAATGGAATGGAATGGATGGGAATGGAAAGGAATGGCGTGGAGTGGAGTGGACTGGAGAGGAGTGGAGTGGAACGGAATGAAAGGGATTGGAGAGGAATGGAGTGGTGTGGAGTGGAATGGAGTGCAGTGTAATGGAATGGATTGGAGTGGAAGGGAATGGAGGGGAGTGGAATGGAATTGAGTGGTATGGAAAGGAAATGAATGGAGTGGAATGGATTGGAATGGAGAGGAATGGAATGGAGTGGAGTGGAATGGAGTGGAATGGAATGGAATGGAGTCAAATGAAAGGAGAGGAGTTTAACGTAGTGAAGTGGAATGGAGTTTAGTGGAGTGGAATGGAGAAGAGTGTTTTCGAATGGAGTGGAGTGGAATGGAATGGAGTGGATTGGAATGGAGTGGAGAGGAATTGAGTGGGGTGGGGTGGAATGGTCTGTAGTGGAAAGGAGTGGAGAATAGTGGAAAGGAGATGAGTGGAATGGAGTGGATTGGAATGGAGTGTAGCTGAGTGGAGTGAAATAGAATGGAAGGGAATGGGGTGAGAAAGGGTGGAGTGGAATGTAATGAGGTGGAGTGGAATGGAATGAAGTTGAATGGAATGGAATTAAGTGGAATGGAGTGGAGTGGAGTGGAGTGGATGGAGTGGAGTGGTATGGAATGCAGTGCAGTGGAAGGGAGTGGAGTGGAATGGAATGGAATGGAATGGAATGGAATGGAATGGAATGGAATGGAATGGAATGGAATGGAATGGAATGGAGTGGAGTGGAAAGGAATAGATTGGAATGGAATGGAATCGAATGAAGTGGAGTGGAATGCCATGGAGTGTAATGGAGGGTAGTGGTGTGTAATGGAGTACAATTGGATGGAGTGGAGTGGAATGGAATGGAGAGGAATGAAGTGGACTGGAGTTTACTGGAGTGGAATGGAATGAAGTGGAGAGAAGTGGATTGGAATGGAATGCAAGGGAGAGCAGTGGAATTGAATGCAGTGGAGTGGTAAGGAATGAAGTGGAATGTAAACGAATCAAATGAAGCAGAGTGGAATGGAATGGAGTGAAGCGGATTGGAGTGGAGTGGAGTGAAGTGGAGTACAATGGAATGGAATGGATTATAGTGGAATAAAATGGAGTGGAGTGGAATGGAAAGGAATGGAGTGAAATGGAACATAGTGGAGTGGAGTGGAAAGGAGAGGCAGGGAATGGGGTGAAATGGCATGGAATGGAGTGGAATGGAGTTGAGTGGATTTGAATGGAATAGAGTGAAGTGGAATGGAATGGAATGGAATGGAATGGAATGGAATGGAATGGAATGGAATGGAATGGAATGGAATGGAATGGAATGGAATGGAGAGGAGTGGAATGGATTTGAATGGAGTAGAATGCAATGGAATGGACTGGATTGGTACTTAATGGAATGGAGTGGAATGGAATGTAATTGAGTGGCTTGGAATGGAATGCAGTGGAGTGGAGTAGACTGGAGTGGAGTGGAGTGGAACAGAAGGGAGTGGAATGGAGATTAGTGGAATGGAATGTAGTGGAGTGGAGTGGAGAGGAGTGGAGTGGAACGGATAGGAATGGAATAGAATGGAGTGTAATGGAGTGTAACGGAGTGGACTGGAATGGAGTTTAGTGGAGTGGAGTGGAGTAGAATGGAATGGACGGTAGTGGGAAGGAATGGAGTGGAATGAAATGGAATGAAATCGAGTGAAGTACAATGGAACATAATGGAATGGAATGGAATGGAATGGAGTGGAATGGAGTGGATTGGAGTGAAATGAAGTGGATTGGAGTGTAATGGAGTGGTGTGGAGTGGAATGGAGTGCAGTGGAATGGAATGGATTGGAGTGGAAGGGAATGGAATGGAGTGGAAACGAATGGAGTGGTATGGAGTGGACTGGAGTGGAATGGATTGGAATGGAGTGGAATGCAATAGAGTGAAGTGGAACTGGGTGGAATTGAAAGGAATGGGGTAGAAGGGAGAGGAGTGTAGTGAAATGGAGTGAAGTGGAAAGGAGTTTAGTGGAATGGAATGGAGAAGAGGGATTTCGAATGGAGTGGAATGAAATTGAATGAAATCGAGTGAAGTGGAATGGAACATAATGGAATTGAATTGGAATGAAGTGCAGTGGAATGGACTGGAGTGGATTGGAATGGACTGTAGTCGAACGGATTGGAGATGAGTGGAAAGGAGTAGAATGGAATGGAGTGGAGAGGAATGAAGTGGAATCGAGTTTACTGGAGTGGAAGGGAATGTAGTGGAGTGGAGTAAAATGGAACGGAGAGCAGTGGAATGGAATGGACTGGAGTGGAAAGAAATGAGGTAGAATGGAAAGAAAACGAATGAAGTGGAGTGGAAAGGAGTGGAGTGGAGAGGAATAGAATGGAGTAGAGTGGAATTAAATGGAGTGGAGTTGAATGGAAAGGAATGAAGTCGAATGGAATGGAGCAGAGTGGAGTGGAATGGAGAGGAGGGTAATGGAGTGGAATGGAATGGAATGTAGTGGAATGTAGTGGAATGGAATTCAGTGGATTTGAATTGAATGGATTGCAGTGGAATGGAATGGAATGGAATACAGTGGAGTGGAATGGATTGGAGTTGAGTGGAAGGGAATGGAGTAGAATGGAATGGAATAGAGTGGAGCAAAATGTAGTGGACTGAATTGGAGGTGAGTGGAGTGGACTGGAGTGGAATGGAATGGAGTGGGAGGAGTAGAAGGGAGTAGAGTGCAGTGGAGTGGAATGGAGTGGAGTGGAATGGAATGGAGATGAACGGAATTGAATGTAGAGTAGTAGATTTGAGGGGAGGGGAAAGGAATGGAGTGCAGAGCACTGGAATTGAATGGAGTGGGGTGGAATGGAATGGAAAGGAATGGAATGGGATGGGATGGAATGGAATGGAGTGGAATGGAATGGAACAGACTGGAATGGAATGTAGAGGGCTGGAGTGGAGTGGAGTCTAATAGAGTGGTTTGGAATGCAATGGAGTGTAATGGAGTGAAATGGAGTGGAGTGGTGTGGAATGGAGTGGAGTTGACTGAAAGGGAATGGAGTGCAGTGGAATAGAATGGAGTGGAATGGAATGCAGCGGCGTGAAATGGTGTGGAATGGAATGAAGTGGAGTGGTGTGGAGAGGAGTGGAGTGTAATGGAGTGGAATGAAATGCCGCGGAGAGGAATGTTGCAGAATGGAGTGAAATGGAGTTGAGTGGACAGGAGTGGAGTGGAATGGAGTGCAGTGAAGTGGAATGGGGAGAAAAGGAATGGAACGGAGTGGAATGGAATGGTTTAGAGTGGAATGGAATGGAGTGAAGTGGAATGAATTTAAATGAAATGGGGTGGAATGGAAAGGAATGTAATAGAATGTAATGGAATGGAGTGGAGTTGAGTGGACAGGAATGGGGAGGAATGGAATGCTGTGCAGTGGAACGCAGTGGAAAGGAATGGAAAGGACTGGAAGGTAGTGGTGTGGAATTGAATGGATTGGAGTAGAATGGAGTGGACTGGAGTGGAGTGGAGTGGAATTGAGTGAAGTGGAGTGGAATAAAGAGTAATTTAGTGTAATGGAGTGGAATGGAATGGAGAGGAGTGGAATGGAATGGAGTGTAGTGGAGTAAAGTGGAGTGGAGTGGAGTGGAGTGGAGTGGAATGGAATGCAGTGGAGTGGAGTGCAGTGGAATGGAATGGAGTGGAGTGGAATGGAGTAGATTGGAGTGGAACTGACTGGAATGGAATGGAGTGGAGTGAAGTAGGGGTTAGTGGAATGGAGAGAATTCAAATAAAGTAAGTGGAGTGGAATGGAACGGAATGGAGTGGAGTGGAATGCAGTGGAATGGAGGGGAATGGAGTGCAGTGGAGGGGAATAAAATGGACTGGAATGGAATGAAATGGAATGGAGTGGAATGCAGGGAAGTGCAACGGTGTGAAGTGGAATGGAGTGGAGTGGACCTAAATGGAGTGGAGTGAAATGGAATGGAATATAGTTGAATGGAGTGAAGTGGAATGGAATGGAGGGGATTGGAGTGGTGTGGAATGGATTCGAATGGAATGCAGTGGAATGGATTGTAATGGAGTGGAGTGAAGTGGAATAGAATAGAGAACAGTGGAGTAAATTAGAGTGGAGAAGAATGGAATGGATTGGAGTGGAATGGAATGGAGTGGAGGGGAGTGTTGTGGAGTTTAGTGGACTGGAGTGTAATGGAGTGGAATTGAATGGAATGGAGTAGTATATAGTGCAATAGAATGGAGTGGAGTGTAATGGAATGCAGTGGAATGGAATGGAACGGAGTTGAGAAGAATGGAGCTTACTGGAGTGAAGTGGAGTGGAGTAGAATGGAAAGGAGTGGAGTGGAATTGAGTGGAGTGAAGTGGAATCTAGTGTAATCGATTGGAGTGCAATGGAATGGACTGGCATGGAATGGCATGGAGTGGAATGGAATGGAATGGAAAGGAGTGGAGTGGAATGAAATGGAAAAAAGTGGAACAGAATTGAATGGAGTAAAATGGAGTTGAATGGATTGGAGTGGAACGGAGTTGCATTGAGTAGAGTGGAATGGAGTGGAGTGGACTGGACCGGAAAGGAGTGGAGTTGAATGGATTGGAAGGGATTAGAGTGGAGTGGAGTGGAACAGAGTGGAGTGCATTGTAGTGGAGTGGAAAGGAATGGACTTTTATAAAATGGAATGGAAAGGAATGCAGTGGAATGAGGTGAAACGGAGTGTATTGGAATGGAGTGCATTGGAATGGAGTATATTGGAGTGGAATGGAGTGCAGTGGAATTGAAAGGAGTAGACTGGAATGTAATTTAGTGTAATGGAATGGACGGGTGAAGTACAGAATGGAGTGGTGTGGAAAGGAATGGAATGGAATGCAGTGGAATGGAGTGGACTGGAGTGTAATGGAGTGGAGTGGAGTGGAGTGGAATGGAGTGGAGCAGAAAGGAATGGAATGGAATTGGGAGGAATGTAATGGAATGTAATGAAATGTAGTGGATTGGAGCGGAGTGGAGTGGAATGTAATGTAGAGGACTGGAGTGGAATGGATTGGAGTGGAATGGAATGGAGTGGAATGGAATGGAATGGAGTGCAATGGTCCAGAAAGGAATGGATTGGAATAGGAATGGAGTGGAATAGAAAGCAGTGGTGTGGAATGGAATGGAGTGGAGTGAAGTGGAGTGGAGTGGACTGCAACGGAGTTTAGTGGAGTGCAGTGAAACCTAATGTAGTGTAGTGGAATATAGTGGAGTGGAGTTGAATGGAGTGGAGTGGAATGCAGTGGAGTGGAGTGAAATGGAATGGAATAGAATGGAGTGGACTGGAATGGAATGGACTGGAGTGGAGTGTAATGGAATGGAATGGAATGAAGTGGAAGGGAGATAAGTTAATTGGAATGGAGTGGAGTGAAGTGGAAAGGAGTGGAATGGAATGGAGTGGAGTGGAATGGAATGCAACAGAATGGAATGGACTGGAATAGAATAGAGTGGAGTGGAGTGGAATGGAATGGAAAGGAGTGGAGATGAATGAAATGGAGTGAAGTGGAAGGGAGAGAAGTGAATTGGAATGGAGTGGAGTGAAGTGGAAAGGAGTGGAATGGAATGGAGTGGAGTGGAATTGAATGCAACGGAAGTTAATGAAATGGAGTGGAATGGATTGGAATGGAGTGGACTGGAAGGGAATGGAGTGGAATAGAATGGAATGCAATGGAATGGAGTGGAGTGAAATTGAGTGGAGTAGAGTGGCACAGAGAGGAGTGAAGTGGAATGGAGACAGTTGAATGTAATGTAATGGAACGGAATGGAATGGAGTTGATTGGAGTTGAAAGGATGAGAGTGGAATGGAGTGGGGTGGAAGGCAATGGAAAGGAGTGGAGTGGAATGGAATGGGGTGGAGTAGAATGGAACGGGATGGAAAGGAGTGAAACGGAATGGAGTGGAGTAGAATGGAGTTGAAAGGAGTGGAATGGATTGGAATGAAGTGGAGTTTAGTGGAAAGGAGTGGAATGGAAAAGAGTGGAGTGGAATGGAAGGGAATGGCGTGGAGTGTAACGGAATACAGGGGAGTGGAGTGGAGTGGAATGGAATGGAGGGTAGTGGAGTGGAATGAGATGGAACGGAATGTGATATGGACGGGATTGGAATGAAATGGAATGGATTGGATTGAAATTCAGAGGAGCGGAATGGAATGTAGTGGTGCAGAATGGAATGGAATGAAGTGGAGTTAACAGCAGTGGAAAGGAAAGGAATGGAATGGAATGGAATGGAATGGAATGGAGTGGAATGGAATGGAGTAGAGTGGAATAAAATGAAATGGAGTAGAATGGAATGGAGTGATGTGGAGTAGAGTGGAGTGGAGTGGAATGGAGTGCAGTGGAATAGAGTGGAGTGGAATGCATAGGAATGGAATGGATTGGATAGGAATGGAATGGATTGGATTGGTATGGAGTGGAATGGAGTGAAGTGGAGTGGAATGGAATGCAATTGAGTGGAAATGAATGGAAAGAGAGGAATGGAATGGCATGGAATGGTGTGGAGTGGAATGGAATGGAGTGCAATGGAATGGAATGAAGTGGAGCAGAGTGGAATTTAGAGGAGTGGATTGGAAGGGAGTGCAATGCAATGGATTTCAGTGGAATGGAATGGAATGGAGGGCAGTGGAATGGAATTAAGTGGAGTGGAATGCAATGGAGTGGAATGGAGTGTTATGGTATGGAGTGGAATGGAAGAGAATGGAATGGAATTGAATGGATTGGAATGGATTCGAGTCGAGTGGAGTGGAGTGGAGAGGAATGGAGTGGAGTGCAGTGCAGTGTTATGGAAGGGAATGGAATGGAATGGATTAGATAGGAATGGAATTGATTGAAATGGATTTGAATGGAATGGAATGCTGTGTAATGGAATGGAATGGAATGGAATGGAATGGAATGGAATGGAATGGAATGGATTGGAATGGAATGCAGTAGAGTGGAATGGAATGTAGTTGAGTGGACAGGAATGGTATGGAATGGTGTTGACAGGAATGGAAAGGTTTGGAGTGGAATGGAATGGAATGGAGTGTAGTGTAGTGGAGTAGAGTGCAACGGCGTGGAGTGCAGTGGAGTGGAATGGTATGGAGTGGAGTGGAGTGGATAGGAATGGAGAAGAGTGGAGTTGAATGAAGCGGGGTGCAATAGAATGGAGTGGAGTGGAGTGGAGAGGTGTGGAATGGAACGGAGTGGAGTGGAGTGGAATGGAGTGGAGTGGAGTTCAGTGGAATGTGGTGGAGTGGAAAGGAGTGGAGTTGAATGGAATGGAATGGATCAGCATGAAGTGGAATTGGTGGAATGGGATGGAATGGACTGGAATGGACAGGAATGGAATGGAGTGGAGTGGAGTAGAGTGGAGTCGAGTGTAATGGAGTGGGGTGTGGTGGAGTGGAGTGGAATTGAATAGAGTGGAGTGGACTGGAGTCGAGTGGAGTGGAATTGAGTGGAATGGAATGGAGTCGAGTGGAATGGAGTGGAATTGAGTTGAGTGGAGTGGAATGGAATGCAATGGAGTGGACCGGAGTATAATTGAATGGAATGGAATGAGTGGAGTGGAAAGGAGTATAAGTGAGCAGAATGGAGTAGGATGGAACATGCTGGAGTGGATTGACATGGAGTGGAGTTCAATGGAGTGGAGTGGAGTGGAATGGAATCTAATGGAATGGAATGGAATGGAATAAAATGGGATGGAATGTACCGGAAGGGAATGGAGTGGACTGGAATGGAATGGAGTGAAGTGGAGTAGAGTGGAGTGGAGTGTGGTGGAGTGGAATGTAATGGAGTGCAGAGGAGCAGAGTGGAGCTTAGTGGAATGTAATTTAGTGGATTGGGATGGAGTGTAGTGGAGTGGAATGCAGTGGAATGATTTGGCGTGGAGTTGACTGGAGTGAAATTGAGTGGAGTGGACTGCAATTGAATGGATTGGAATGGAGTGGAATGGAATGGAATGGAGTGGAATAGAATGGAGTGGAGTGGAGTGGAATGGAGTGGATTCGAATGAAGTGGACTGGAGTGGAACTGAGTGTAGTGGAATAAAATGGAGTGGAGTGGAATTGAAAGTAATGGAGTATAGTGGAGTGGAAAGTTGTGGAGAGCAGTGCAATGGAATGGAAGGGAATGGAGTGAACAGGAAAGAAATGGAGTTGGATGGAGTAGAGTGGAGTGGAGTGTAGGGGAAAGGAGTGGAGTGGAGTGGAATGGAATGGAAATGGAATGGAGTAGACTTGAATGGAATGGCATGGAGGGGTGAGAAGTGGAGTGGATTGGAGTGGAATGGAATGGAATGGTATGGAATGGAATAGAATGGAGTAGAGTGGAATGGAATGGAGGGTAATGGAATGGAAGGGAGTGGATTGGAATGGACTGGAGTGGAGTGGAGTGGGATGGATTGGAGTGTAGTGCTGTGGAATGCAATGGAATGCAGTGGAGTGGAGAAGAGTTTACTGTGGTGGAGTGGAATGGGGTTGAATGGAATGAAGTGAAGTGGAATGGAATGGAATGGAATGGAATGGAATGGAATGGAACGGAATGGAATGGAATGGAGTTGAACGGAGTGGAGTGGAAGGGATTGGAGTGGACTGGAATGTTGTGGAGTGGAGGAGAAAGGAGAGGCATGGAGAGGCATGGAGAGGAATGGAGTGGAATGGAACGGAATGGAATGGAATGGAATGGAATGGAATGGAATGGAATGGAATGGAATGGAATGGAATGGAACAGAATTGAATGGAATAGGACGGAATGGAATAGAACGGAGTGGATTGGAAAGGAGTGTATTGGAGTGGAATGGAGTGGAGTGGAAATGAATGGAATGGAGTGGAGCCGAATGGAGTGGAGTGGAGTGGAGTGGCGTGGAACGGAATGGAATGGAGTGGAGTGGAGTGGAGTATAGAGGAGTGGAATGGAGTGTAGTGCAGTGGAATTAAATGCAGTGGAATGAAGTGGAATGGAGTTGAATGTAGTGGAGTGGAGTGGAATGGAATGGACTGTAGTGGAATGGAATGGAGATTATGAAGTGGAATGGAGTAAAGTGGAGTGGAATGGAGGGGAATGAGATGTAATGCAGTTGGATGAAGTGGAGTGGAAATAAACGGAGTGTAGTGGATTTGGATGGGGTGCACTGGAATGGAGTGGAATGGAATGGAATGGAATGGAATGGATTGGAATTGAATGGAGTGGAATGGAATGGAATGGAACCTAGTGGAATGGAATGGAGCAGAGTGGAATGCATTGCAATGGAATGGAATGGAATGGACTGGAGTGGAATGGACTGGAGTGGAGAGGATTGGATTGGAGTGGATTGCAATGGAATGGAATGGAATGGAATGGAATGGAATGGAATGGAATGGAGTGGAATCGACTGGAGTGGAGTGGATTGGAGTGGAATGGAAGGGAAGGAATAGAGTGGTATGGAGTGGACTTGATTGGAGTGGAGTGGAATGGAACGTAACGGAATAGAGAGGAATGGAATGGATAGCAATGGAGTGTATTTTAATGGAATGGAGTGGAGTGGAACGGAATGTGGTGGAATGGAATGGAATTGAGAGGAGTGTAACAGAAAGGATTGGAGTGGAATGGAGTGTAGTGGAGTGGAATGCAGTGGCTTGGAGTGGCATCGGGTAGAATGAAATGGAATGGAGAGGAATGTAATGGAGAATTGAATGGAATGGGGTGTAGTCGTGTGAAGTGGAAAAGAATGGATTGGAATGGAATGAAAGGGAGTGGAATGGAATGGAGTAGATTGGAATAGAGTTTACTGGAGTGGAATGGAGTGGAACGGAATGCAGTGGAGTGGAATGGAATGCAATGGAATGGAGTGGAATGTACTAGAAGGGAATGGAGTGGACTGGAATGGAATGGAATGCTGTGGAGTAGAGTGGAGTGGAGTGGAATGGAGTGTAGTGGAGCGGAGTGACGTGGAATGGAATTTAGTGGATTGGAAGGGAGAGTAGGGGAGTGGAATGCAGTGGAATGGTTTGGAGTGGAGTTGAATGGAGTGAAATTGAGTGGAGTGGACTGGAATTGAATGTAGTGGAGTGGAATGGAATGGAGTGGAGGAGAATGGAGTGTAGGGGAGTGGAATGCAGTGAAATGGAATGCAGTGGAGTTGAATGGAGTCAAATTGCGTGGTGTAGCATGAATTGAATGGAGTGGAGTGGAATGGAATGGAGTGGAGGTGAATGGAGTTGAGTGGAGTGGAAGGGAGTGAAATTGACTCGAGTGAAGTGGAATGGAGTGGAATTAAGTGGAGTGGAATGGAATGGGGTGGAGTGGAATAGAAATTTGTGGAGTAGAGAAGAGTGAAAAGGAGTGGAGTGTAGTGGAATGGAATGGAAAGGAATGGAGACAACTGGAATGGAATGGAGGGCAGTGGAGTACAGTTGACTGCAGTGGTGTGGAGTGCAACGGAGTGGAGTGGACTGGAATGGAATGGAATGGGGTGGACTGGAGCAGAATGCAGTGGAGTGGTGTAGAGTGGAGTGGAGTGGAGTGGAATGGAATGGAATGGAGTGGAGTGGAATGGAATGGAATGGAATGGAATGGAATAGAATGAAATGGAATGGAATGGAGTGGAATGGAATGGAGTGGAATGGAAGGGAGGAGAATGAATTGGAATGGGATGGAATGGACTGGAGTGGATTGGAGAGGAGTGGAGTGGAATGGAGTGGGATGGAGTGGAATGGAATGGAATGGTATGGAGTGGAATGGAATGGAATGGAATGGAATGATATGGAGTGGAATGAAATGGAATAGAATTCAACGGAATGGAATGCAGAGGAGTGGAGGAGAACGGAATGGAATGGAGTTGATTGGAATGGAATGGACGGGAGTGGAATGTTCTGGAAGGGAATGGAGTGTACTGGAATGGAATGGAGTGGGGCAGAGTTGAGTGGAATGGAGTGGAATCGAATGGAGTGAAGTGGAGTGGAGTGGAATTGAATGGAGTGGAATGGAATGGAGTGGAGTGGAATAGAAAATAGTGGAGTAGAGTGGAGTGGAAAGGAATGGAGTGGAGTGGAATGGAATGGAAGGGAATGGAGTGAACAGGAATGGAATGGAGTGGAGTGGAGTACAGTGGAGTGGGGTAGAGTGGAGTTCATTGGAATGGAGTGGAGTGAAGTGGAATGGAATGGAATGGAATGGTATGGAGTGTACTGGAAAGGAATGGCGTGGAGTGCTGTGGAGTGGAGTGGAGTGGAGTGGAATGGAATGGAATGGAATGGAGTGGAATGGAATGGAAGGGAATGGACTGGAGTGGAGTGGAGTGGAGGGGAATTGAGTGGAGTGGTATGGAATGGAATGGAGTGGAATGGAGAATAGTGTACTGGAGTGGAGTGGAATGGGGTTGAATGGAATGGAGTGAAGTGGAATGGAATGGAGTGGAATGGAATGGAATGGACTGAAGTTGAATGGAGAGGAGAGAAATGTAATGGATTGCACTGGAATGTATTGGAGTGGAATGGAGTGGAGTAGAATGGAGTGGTTTTGAGAGGAATAGAGTCGACTGGAATGGAATGGTATGTAATGGAGTGGAGTGGAATGGAATGGTAAAGAATGGAAAGGAATGGGTTGGAATGGAATGCAGTGGATTTGAATGGAGTGGATTGGAGTTAAATGGAGTGGAGTGCAATTGAATGCAATGGAGTGGACTCTAATGGGGAGGAGTGGAGTGGAGTGGAGAGGAGTGGAGTGGACTGGAGTGGATTGGAATAGAGAGGAGTGCAGTGGAATTGAATGGAGTGGAATGTAATGGAATGGAGTGGAATGGAGTGGAGTGGAATGAAATGGAATGGATTGGAGCGGAATGGAACGGAATGCAATGTAGTGGAATGGACTGGAGAGAATGAAGTGGAATAGAGTGGAGAGAAGTGGAGTGGAGTGGAATGTTATGGATTGCAGTCGAACGGAGTGGAATGGGATGGAATGCAGTTGGATGAAGTGTAGCGGAAATAAATAGAGTGGAGTGGAACGGGATGGAATGCACTGGAATGGAGAGAATGGAATGGAATGGATCGGAATGGAGTGTAAGGCAGTGAAGTGGAGTTGAATGGAGTGGAATGGAGAGGAATGGAATGGAATGGAGTGGAATGGAATGGAATTGAGTGGAATGGAATGGAATGGGGTGGAGTAGACTACAGTGGATTGTAGTGCTGGGGAGTTCAGTGGAATGGAGTGGAGGGAAATGGAATGGAGTGGGAGTGGAGTGCAAAGGAGTGGAGTGCAATGGATTGGAATGGAGTGGAGTGGAATGGAGTGGAGTGGAGACGAGTGGTGTGGAATGGAATGGAGTCGACTGTAATGGAGTGGAATGGAATGGAGTGGAGTGGAATGGAATGTAGTGGAAAGGAATGGAATTGAGTGTAGAGGAATGGAAAGGAGTGGAGTGGAATGGAGTGCAGTGGAGTAGAATGGAGAGGAATGGAATGAAGTGGAGTGGAATGGAATGGAGTGGAGTGGAATTGAGAAGAGTGGAGTGGAGTGGATTGGAATGGAGTGGGTTGTAGTGGAGATGAGTGGAATGAAATGGAGTGGAGTGTAATGGATTGGGGTGGAGTGGAATGGATTGGAATGGAATGGAGTGGAGTGGAATGGAGTGGAACTGATTGGAGTGGGGTGGAATGGAATGGAATGGACAGAAATGGAGTGGAGTGCAGTGGAGTGGAGTGCAGTTGAATGGAGTGAAACAGAATGGAGTGGAGTGGAATGGAGACGAATTGAGTTGAGTAGCTTGGAATGGAATGGAGTGGATTGGAATGGAATGGAGTGGAATGAAATGGAGTTGAATGGAGTGGATTGGAACAGAATAGTGTGGAGTGGAACTGAATGAAATGTAATGGAAAGCAATGGAATGGAGTGTAGAGGAATAGAGTGGAGTGGAATGGAATGGAGTGGAATGGAACTGAGTGGAGTGGATTGGAATGGATTGGAGTAGAATACAATGGAATGAAACGGTATGGAATGGCAAGGAACGGAATGGAACGAAGTGGATTGGAGGGGAGGAGAGTGTTATGGAGTGGACGGCAATGGAAAAGAGTGGAATGTGTTTTAAGGGAGAAGAGTGGAATGGAATGGAGTGGAATGCAATGAAATGGAGTGGCATGGAATGTAATTGATTGGAGTGTAATGGAGTGGAGAGGGTGGAATTGTATGGAATGGAATGCAATGGATTGGAGTGGAATGGGGTGGAATGGAGTGAAGTGGACTGGAGCGATGTGGAATTGCATGGAGTGGAGTGGAGTGGAATGGAGTGGAGTGGATGGGAACGGGGTGAAATGGAATGGAATGGAGAGGAATGGAGTGGAATGAAGTGGAGTGGAGTGGAATGGAGTGAAGTGAAATGGAATGGAACGGAATGGTGTGCGATGGAATGGAATGGAATGGAATGGATAGAACTGGAGTGGAGTGGAGTGGAAGGGAGTGGTTAAGAATGCCATGGAGTGGAATGTAGAGCAGTGGAATTGAATGGAATGGAGTGGCATTGAATGGGATGGAGTGGAATGGAATGGAGTTGAGTGGAATGGAATGGAGTGGAGTTTAACCGAGTGGAGTTGAGTAGAATGGAGTATAGTGGAATGGAATGGAATTGAATGGAATGGAATGGCAATGAATGGAATGGAATGGAGTGGAGGTGTGTAGAGTGTAGTGGAGTAGACTGGAATGCAATAGGGTGGAATGGAGTCGAAAGGAGTGGAGTGTAATCGAATGGAGTAGAATGGAATAGAATGAAATGACTTGGAAAGGAATGGAATGGATTGAAGTGGAATGGAGTGCAGCAGAATGGAGTGGGGTGGACTGGAATGGAGAAGAGTTGAATGGAATGGAGTAGAGTGGAGTGAAAGGGAAAGGAGCGGAATGGAGCCGAGTGGAATAGAATGAAGTGGAGTGGAATGGAATGGAGTGGAATAGAATGGAATGGAATGAAGTGTAGTGGAATTGAATGGATTGGAATGGATTGGAGTGGAGAGGAAAGGAATGGAATGGAATGTAATAGAATGGAATGGAGTGGAAGGGAATGGAATGGAATTGAATGGAAAGGCATGGAATGGACGGGAATGGAATGGAGTGGAATGGAGTGGAATGGAATGCAGTGGAGAGGAATAAAATGGAGTGGAAGGGAATGGAATGGAGTGGAATGGAATGGTGTGAAGTGGAGTGGAATAGAGGGGCATGGAATGGAATGGAGTGAAATTGAGTGGAATATAGAAGAGTGGTGATGAATGGCATAAAGTGGAGTGAAGTGGAATGGAGTATAATGGAATGCAGTGGAGAGGAATGGAATGACGTGGTATGAAATGGTACGGAGTGGAGTGGAATGGAATAGAGTGGAGTGGAATTGAGTGGAGTGGAATGGAGTGGAATGGAATGTCGTGGAGTGCAATGGAATTGAGAGGATTGAAATGGAATGGAGTGGAGTGGATTAGAATGGAGTGGAGTGGAGTGGAATGGAATGGAATGGTGTGGATTGGAGTGGAATGGAATGGAGTAGAGTGGAACTGAGTGGAGTGGAGTGGAATAGACAGGAAAGGAATCTTGTGAAGTGCAATGGAATGTAGTGGAGTACAGTGGAGTGTAAAGGAGTAGAATGGAATGGAATGGAATGGAATGGAATGGAATGGAATGGAATGGAATGGAATGGAATGGAATGAAGGGGATTGGAATGGAATGGAATGCAATGGAGTGGCGTGGAGAGGATTGGAGTGGAGTGGAATTGAGTGGATTGGAGAAGAGTGGAGAGGAGTGGAATGGAATGGAATGGAATGGAGTGGAATGGAGTGGAGAGGAGTGGAATGGAGTGGAATGGAATTTAGTGGAATGGAATTGTGCAGAATAAGTGGAATGGATTGGAATGGAATTAAATGGAGTGGAATGGATTGTAGTGGAGTGGAATATAGCGGAATGCAATAAATGGAGTGTAATAGAGTGGAATTGAGTGGATTGGACTGGAATGGAATGGAGTGGAGGGGAATGGAATGTAGACGAGTGGAGTGGAGTTGATTGGAATGAAATGGAGTTGAGTGCAATGGAATGGAGTGGAAAGGATGAGAGTGGATTGGAATGGAATGGAGTTTAATGGAATGGAATGGAAAGGAATTGAATTAAGAGGATTATAATGTAATAGAATAAAATGGAATGTAGTAGAGTGCAGTGGAGTTGAATGGAGTGGAGTGGAGTGGAATGGAATGGAATGGAAAGGAATGGAGCAGAATGGAGACGGCAAGAATGGAATGGAGAGGAGTAGTATGGAGTGGAGTTGAATGGAGTGGAGTGGAATGGAATGGAGTGGAAAGGAACAGAGTCTAGTGGCATGGAATGGAATGAAATGGAGTGGAATGGAAAGGATTGGAATGGATTGGATTGGTGTGGAAAGGAGTGGAATGGAATGGAATGGAGTTTAGTGTAATGGAAGGAAATGGATTTTAACGGAAATTAGAGGAATGGAATGGAATGGAATGGAGGGCAATGGAATGGTATGGAGTGGAATGGATTGGAAAGGATTGGAGAGTAATGGAATGGAATGGAGTGGAATAGAATGGAATGGAATGGAATGGCGTGGAGTGGATTTGAGTGGATTGGATTGGAATGAAATGGAGTGGAATGGAGTGTAGTGGAATGGAATGGAGTGGAATGAAATGGAATGGAATCGAGTGGACTGCAATGGAGTGGAGTGGAATGGAAGGAATGGAATGGAATGGAGTAGAGTGGAATGGTGTGGAATAGAGTGTAATGGAATTGAATGGATTATATTGGAATGGATTTGAAAGAAGAATGTAATTTAGAGAAGTGGAGTGGAATGGAATGGAATGGAATGGAGTGGAGTGGAGAAGATTTTACTGGTGTGGAGAAGAATGGGGTTTAACGGAGTGGAGAGATCTGGAATGGAATGGACTGCAGAGGAATGGAGTGGAGTGGAATGGGGTTCAGTGGAATGGAGAGGAGTGGAATGGAGTGGAGTGGAGACGAATGGAGAGGATTGGAATGGAATCGAGTGGAATGGAATGGAGTGAAGTGTGATGGAACGGATTTGAGTGGAATGGAGTGGAGTAGAATGGAATGGAATGGAGTGGAAAGGAATGAAGTTGAGTGGAGTGTAGTGGAGTGTAGTTGAGTGGAGTACGGTGGAATGCAATGGAATGGAGTGGAGTGGAATGGAATGGAGAGTATTGGAATTGAATAAAGTGGAATGGAATGGACTGAAATGGAGTGGAAGGGAGTGGAACAGAATGGAGTGGATTAGAATGAAATGGAATGGATTGGAGTGGAGTGGAATAGAATAAGATAGAGTAGAATTGAATGGAGTGGAATGGAGTGGAGTGGAGAGGAATGGAGTGGTTTGGAAGGGAGAGGAGTGGAATGGAGTGTAATGTGATGGAAAGCAGTTGGACGGAGTGAAGAGATATTAAATGGTGTGGACTGGAATGGGATGGATTGCAATGGAATGGAAGGAAATGAAATGGAATGCAATTGGATGGAATGAAATGGCATAGAATGGATAGGAGTGGAAAGGCATGGAGTGGAGTGGAGTGGAGTGGAGTGGAGTGCAATGGAGTGGAAAGCAATGGAATGGAATGGACTGTAGTGGAATGGAATTTACTGGAGTAGAATGGAATGAAAAGGCGTGGATTGGACTGGAGTGGAGTGGAGTATAGTGGAGTGGAGTGGAATGGAATGGAGTGGAGTGGAGTGGAATGTAGTGGAGTGGAGTGGAATGCATTGGAATGGAATAGAGGGAGTGGAATGGAGTGGAATGGAGAGGAGTTCAGCGGAGTGGAATGAAATGGAATGGAGTGGAATGGAAAGGAATGGAAAGGAGTGGAGTGGATTTGAGTGGTATGCAATGGAATGGAATGGAATAGAGTGGAGAGGAGTGGAATGGAATGGAGTGGAATGGAATGGTCTGGAATGGAATGTAGTGGAACTGAATGGAGTGGCATGGAGTGTATTGTGGTAGAATGGAATGGAATGGAATGGAATGGAATGGAATGGAATGGAATGGAATGGAATGGAATGGAATGGAATGGAGTGGAATTAATTGAAATGGAACGGAAAGGAGCGGAATGGAATGGAGTGTGCTGGAATGGAATGGATTGGAGTGGAATGGAAAGTAACATAGTGGAATGGATAGGGGTGGAGTGGAGTGAAATGGAGTGGAGTGGGCTGGAGTGGAATGAAACAGAATCGAGTGGAGTGGAATGGAATGGATTGGAGTGGAATGGAGTGGACTGGACTGGAATGGATTGCAATGGAATGGAATTGAATGGAATGCATGGAACGCCAAGGAATGGAATTCAACGAAGAGGAGTGGATGGGAATAGAGTGGAGTGGAGTGGACTGCAATGGGATGGAGTGGAATGTAGTGGAATGGAGTGGAGTGGCATGGAATGGAGTGATATGGAATGGAGTGGCATGGAATATAATCGAATGGAGTAGAGTGTAATGGAGTGGTGTGGAAATCAGTGGAGGGGAGTAGAATGTATTGGAATGGAATGCAAAGGTGTGGAGTGGAATAGGGTGGAATGGAGTGGAGTGGAGTGGAATATGGCAAAATGGAAGAGAATGGTGTGGAATGAAATGGAGTGAAGTGGAGTGGAACAGAGTGAAGTGAAATGGAATGGAAAGGAATGGAGTGTCATGGAATGGAATGGAATGAAGAGGAGAGGAGTTGAGTGGTGTAGAATGGAATGGAGTGGAATGGAAAGCAGTGGAAAGGAATGTAGTGGCCTAGAATGGAATGGAGTGGAATTGAATGGGTTGGAGTAGAGTGGAATGGAGTTGAGTGGAATGGAATGAAGTGGAGTGGGAACGAGTGGAGTTTAGTAGAGTGGAGTGTGGTGGAAAGGAATGGAATTGAATGCAATGGAATGGCAATGTTTGGAATGGAATGGAGAGAAGTGGAAAACAGTGTAGTGGAGTAGAGTGGAATAGAATTTAAGAGATTTTATAAAATAACTATTAATCAGAGTTTTGACAAACTGCACCAAAAAGTAAATAAGTAGTATATTTCAATTCTCAGTTAATTGAATTTCTTTTCTTTCATTTTGAGGATGGAATCTTACACAGTGTCTTCAGCTGGAGTGCAGTGGTGCAATCTTGACATGCTGCAACCCCTGCTTCCCAGCTTCAAGGGATTAATCTGCCTCAGCCATTTGATTAGCTGAGATTACACGTGTGCACCAACACAGCTGATGGGGTTTCACCATGTTGGCCAGGCTAGTCCCAAACTCCTGATGTGAAGTAATCTGACTGCCTCATCATCTGAAAGTCCTGGGAGTATAGGTGTGAGTCAGGATGTCTGGTTGTTGAATGAATTTCTAATTGAGAAACTTATCCATCTTGCAAAACTTTATTTTCTATATCATACTTTTAAGAGTTTCTTCATATGTCTCATAAGTCAAGAAAAATAATATAATTTTAATGCATTCTCTTTTCATTGGAAATGAATGTATATCCATTTATATGTAATTAAAAGAGGAAGTCTATTTAGAATGTCATTTTTCTTTTGTGTAAAACTCCGGGGTTTTAGAGTTTGTTTTAAAAATATAACTTTGGAAACTAATTACATTTCTTGACATAAATGGTTGTTTTTTAAGGATCTTTTTTGGTAAGAAAATTCAAAATTGTTTGAAGATACAATGAGATGTTTAATTATATCAAATAAACGTAAAGGTATTTTTTTTGAGAAAACAGATTTTTCTTAATTTAGGTTTTCTACAAATAATATTATGATTACTTTCTCTTCCTAAAATTAATTTATGTTTTCATCTTCCCTGTATCAATATTTCACCTGCAATGTATAAGAAGTAAGAACTGCCAGCAGAACAGGCATTTCCAAGATGTAGGTCACCCACTACCATGAATCCTAGTTTGAGCTACTTGTTGCGCCAGCTATTGACAGTGTAAAAAAATCTAAAAATGAGAGTAGGCTCTTTGACTGCAATATATGACACAGACAAAGCAATAACTAGTGAGTAGTTTAAATCATAAATCGGATTTTATTCATTAATATTCATTTACTTTGGTTTGAAATACTACTTTTTCATTTAGAAAAAGAAGTAACTCACTTTTTTTTGTTTGTTTGTTTTTGGTCAACTAGCCCAACATTTTGTAGTCATCAGGTATGTAAGTAGAAGAACTTTAGTGAGAGAACACAATTTTTTTGAAGAAGATGCCTTTCTTTAATGGTTTCCTATAGCTGGTTTTGGTAACTTAACACATGAGTTGTTTTTATCATATGTGAAAAAATATGGAAATGTTACATTAACGAGGGGCCAAAATTAATGCTATAAAATGTTATATTTAAAATGTACGCACTGAAGTTGCTTAATGTTATTTTAATTAAATTCTAAAAGAGGAATGGTTTTGAAAATCATCATATTAGAGGGAAACATTTGAGTGCACTTTATTACTTCTAAATGTCCAAATAAGTTCCACAGAAAGGTAGCAATGTTTAAACTTACACAGAACTGAAACTCAAAGTGGGAGGTAATGTAAGCAAATTAACATACAATAACATAAAACTTAGTGTATTTCAAGATTAAACCAAGTGTTAAGTATGTAATTAGCACACATATTCAGTATAGGCCTGTAATTAGTAAATATGAAATTATATATATATATATATTTCCATGTAAGTATTTTTTTAACACATTGTAGGAGTTTCCAGCTAACTCACTGCTTAAAAGATCAAATCTTCATTTGCATTGTGAGATCCATGTAGAGGGAAAGATTTGCTTTTAAAAAAACTTTTTTTGTTAATTTATTTAATGATTGTATTGACATGGTAAATATATATTTGCAAATGAGTTTTTTAAACAAACACTGCTGTTGTTAAATGCTTTAGCTAACTGTTTTACATAGTTAATATGTATATTTTCACTATACAGGATGATATATATTAACAATTATTAACTGATCACCAATTTTGTATTCCTGTTCCAGAGATTATCTCTGTGCCTGCAGTAATCAATATATACAGCTATTTATTTATTTTCTTACACAAATGAATACATACAATCGACTATATTGTTAACTTTGTTTTGTACTTCATCACACATCTGTCAGTATATGAAGATTCATTTAATTTTGTTTGTAGCTGCATAACTTGCAATTCAATGTGCTCTAATTTATAAAGTCCACCACTGAGATGGATTG
Organism: Gorilla gorilla gorilla; assembly: GCF_029281585.2. Lineage (NCBI taxonomy): Eukaryota > Metazoa > Chordata > Mammalia > Primates > Hominidae > Gorilla > Gorilla gorilla. The sequence continues at coordinate 44,427,193 of NC_073248.2, read as the reverse complement.
ACGTGTAAGTGGTCTTCAGTTTTACACTAAATAAAGAATAATTTACAATTCCACCATAATTTTAAACACACCGTCTCATTGACTTCATCTCACAACAAAATTCTGAGTGCAGGCAAAGTGATTATCATTATTTGCTGAGGAAAGAAGCAGATCTTTACATGAAAGTTATAGCTTTATGAGTCAGAACAATAACTTAAAGAAAGTGCTCAATTAAAACCCGGAAAACTCTCATTTTTTTAATGTAAAGTTCTAATGGTAATGAATTGAATACTATCATTTTAAGTGCAAAAGTTTTTAATGAGTAAACTCATAATGATCAAAGTTAAGTCTGTGTTTAACACATGAAAATTTAATACTTCACCGTCTTCTATAACTCTTTCAAAGAAAGCGTTTTTTTTTCTTATCTCAGCTTGTGAAATATTTACTGAATGGGACTATCTGCCCCCATTGGACCCCACCCAACAAAAGTATTTGTGGGACTCAAAGACGGTGGTGCTACTTATCAAATACATTCTGTGATCCAGCAGCTATACCTGATCCCTGTCATCGGCCACAGCATTTCTACCATAGAAAACACACGTAGTGACATAGATGATGATTGTGGGGCTGGGAAATGAGGGTTTTCATCCTTCAGACTTCAGAATGGTTGGTCCATTGACAGCTTGATGGTGTGCCCAGAAAAGCCCGTAGACACTCAATGCCAGATAGTGAAAGCAGTTGGGAGGAAGGCTGTACCCCATAAAGCCTCATGGGGGGATCTGCTCAAGACCATGGAAACCCACCTCTTGCATCAGCATGACCTGGATGTGAGACATTAAGTTAAAGAAGATCATCCTGGAGCCTTAAATTTTTAGTGCCTCATCAGATTTCAGATGGGCTTAGGGCCTGTAATCCCTTTATTCTGGTCAGTTTCTCATATTTGGAATATCTGCATTTTCCCAATGCCAGTACCCCCATTATATCTAGGATGTAACTAACTCGCTTTAATTTTTGCAGGCTCATAGGCAGAAAAAACTTGCCTTGTCTCAGATAAAATCTCAGACTTTGGACTATTGAGTTAATGCTTGAATGAGTTAAGACATTGCAGTACAATTGGAAAAGCATGACTGGTTTTGATATGTGAGGATTTGAGATTTTGGAGGGGCCAGGGTTGGAATGATATGATTTGACTATGTCCCCATTGAAATTTTATCTTGCATTTTTACATGTGGTGGAGGGGGATGAGATAGGGGGTAACCATATTGTGGGGGCAGGTGTTTTTTTTTTTTTTTGTGCTGATCTTGCGATAGTGAATATGTCTCATCAGATCTGATGGCTTTAAACATCAGTGTATCCCTGAACAAGCTCTCTCTTTGCTTGCTGCCATCATATAAGATGTGACTTGCTCCTCTTTGCCTTGCCAGATACACAAATCTCTAAGTCCATAAACTACTCTTCCTTTTATAAATTGCCCAGTCTAGCATATGTCTTTATAAGTGCATGAAAATGTACTAATATAGTACAAATGTCATATTGACTAATAAAGCTCTGAAACTTTAGTTTCACAGTCAAGTCAAGAAGTAAATAAAATGCAAGTATACGTAGGTCTCTGAAAATGTATATCAAACAGTTTTTAGTTCAGCAACATTTTATTAACATCTTTTAATAAAAACAAGGCAGAAAGAGTTGTGAAGTCGTTATTATAATGCACTCTATACCTGTATAATTTGTACTAACTTAAGACTAAAGCCATTTTACTTTTCTTAAGAGACAATTTTCTAGTGCTCCAGCTGGAATGAATACAGTGGTGCCATCGTCACTAACTGCAGCTTCTAACTCCTGGACTTATGTTATCCTGCTTCCTCAGCCTCCCAATTAGCTACATCTAGAAGAAAAGGCCAGTAGGCTCAGCTAATTATTTAACTTATATATTTATTTTAACTTTTTCTTAGAGTCAGAATCTTGCAGTGTTACTCAGGCTGGCCTCATATCCTAGGCCTGAAGTGATCCACCCATCTTGACCTCATTAAGTGCCAAGATTACCAGTGTTAAGCCACCACATCTTCTCATTTTTAAAAACTTTTTGTAAAGATGGTGTTTCAGGATTTTGCCAAACTCTGTTCCAAATTCCTGGCCTCCACTGTCCTTTTTTTCCTTGCCCTTCCAAATTATTGGAATTATCAACATGAGAAACAAAATCTGATGTAAAAACTGATCCACTTTTTAAATTATAAGTAAAGATTTTGTTTAGAATAGATAAAGCTTAATACTGAATGATAAAGTAGAATAAGCTATGATAGAAATTTTTTGAAGTCAGAGATAATTTTTAATTAAAAAATGCATATTTAGATTAGAGAATTTTATGTTTACCAAGAATTCTCACACAATTACTGCAAAAATGTTTTCTGTGTATTTAAAAATTGAAGTAATAATTTTGCTGTTAGGAAATATAAAGCAGTATAATAGACAATCAAACCAATTATAATTACATGATGAGTGAAATCCAAAGCCATGTACCAGTCACTGGCAGGAACACAAACATTTTTTGGTGTAAAATCCTGTGGTAATGATGAATATAGAGGCAATTTGTACGCTAATCATAGCAAATTCTTTTTCTTCATGCAGAAAATAATTCTACTGTTCAAAAAAAATTATATATAGAGTCAAAAACATTTGTATTTTCAAGCTGTTAATAAAATATTTGTTAGTTAAGCCAAATCTTAGTGATTACCTCACCGCTTCACTGACTCATATTTCAAACTGCTTGAGTAAAAAATAATAATTAATATAATACATAAATGGTCTTCCATATTTCCATATATTAAAAATCAATATTCTAAGGTAAAGATATCTTAAATATTTTACCTTGAAATAACTAAACCAAAAAGGCAACACATTCATATAAATTAGATCTAATGATTTCATGAAGAAAGAACAAGAAGATTGAAGAAATAGATTAAACACATTCGATACCTTGTAAAAACTCCTACAAGCCAAACACAAATTACTTATCATAAGAAGCAAATCTAAATTGTTACACTGAGTACAGTTTAAGCTTTAAGAAATCTGTGTTTGCAGAATCTGTAGGTGTAAAATGTCAGTTATTTGTTGTAAATTACAAAAGATTACTGACACAGACACTGATGCTTTTGTGGTTCCATATAGCCACTACTATCTGACTGTTACTGTTCTGATGTTTTCTTTTATGCTATGAAGCAGAATTTGGTGTGAGTAAATTGAAGATACATGATAAGCAATAATAATAGCAGCTGATATTTATAGCACTTAAAGAAGAGGTAATACACTAGGAGACACACAGATACTAATGAGTTTAATTCTCACAGTTTTTTTCTTTTTCTTTTTTTTATTTATTTATTTTTTTGAGATGATAAGGTTTTACTCTCTTCCCCTAGGCTGCGGTGCAATGGCAGGATCTCCGCTCACTGTAACATATGCCTCCCAGATTCAAGAAATTCACCTGTCTCAGCCTCCCCAGTATCTAATTTTACAGGCATCTGCCATGATGCCTGGCTAATTTTCATATTTTTAGCAGAGGTGGAGTTTCACACTTTTGGCCAGGCCGGTCTCACTGTCTTATAAAAAAACATTTAAGACCTGGCCGGGCGCGGTGGCCTGTAATCTCAAGCCTGTAATCTCAACACGTTGGGAGGCTGAGGTGGGCAGATCATTAAGTCAGGAGATCCAAACCGTCCTGGCTAACACGGTTCAACCCTGTCTCTATTAAAAATACTAAAAAATTAGCCAGGCGTGGTAGCTGGCGCCTGTAGTCCCAGCTACTCTGGAGGCTGAGGCAGGAAAATGGCGTGAACCTGGAAGTTGGAGTTGCAGTGAGCATAGACCGGGCCACTGCACTCCAGCCTGGGTGATAGAGTGAGACTCTATCTCAGAAATAAATAAAAAATAAGTAAATAAAATAAAATAAATAAAATACAACGTTAAGACCTATATATAGTTATTTTAAGAGGTTTGCATTAAGAGTGAGAGAAAGGGTGAAAAGAAATTGTTTCATTTCTCAGAGATGTGAATAGCAGGCAATATGATGTTACAAATGAACCACAATCTAAAAGACAGCTAAGTTCACAACAATGCAGACAGCTTGGAGGTGAGAAGTTATGAAGGCCAAGAAAGACATCCATGTTATTTAACTTACATCTTCCAAGATAGTTCTTCATTCCATCTCCCAAACAAGTTCCAAAGAGAGAAAATGGGCTGGTTAGGCCTAAAGAATGAAATCTGTTTGTGAAACTACTCGTGGTTGTTAAAATCTGTTGTAACCGCATAAAATGAAGAGGCATCTGTAATAGAAAAAGAATATTGTTTTCTTCTGTCAACTCTTCAATATTCGATCACTAAATTGCAATTTATCATAGAGGACAGATGAAAACCGTCTGTGAGATCTTCTACATCCAAAATTATTCATTTAATAGGAATCATTTTTCTTCAAGTCAGTCGCTGTATTTTGTCAATATTATTTTCCTTTAAACAAATTATCATCTTAACTACCTGTCTGATACCACTAAAACAGTAAAGAGAAACCAGAAGTTAATTTTGTAGATGAGCACAAACAACTCTAATGTCTTCTGGTTTTGTTGAATGAGATCTTTGTTTTTTTCAAACTGAAAAAAACATGCATTTTATCCCATTTTACAACAATGTGGATTTGCCCCTTCCATTGGATATACTGTTCCAAAGAATCAAGAAGATTTTGATGACTGTTAATGTCCATATTTAAAGTGTTAAAATATTTTTCACACTTGTACCTAAAGATATTTTTAAAGAAACAAATTATAAATATATATTCTTTATGTTTTTGTTTGGTTTGGTTTGGTTTTCCAGTGAAGATAATAGAAAATTGTCTTTCACAAAACAGGTCCCTTGTGCCAATTGTTTGCAAACAGTCACACATAGATGCATGCCACATAAATTATTGAGTAAAAGTTTTGAAGACAGAAACTCATAGTGTTATAGTAGTTTGAATGAAACAGAACAGAAATGTTGACTAGATTTCAGAAAAAAATGCTTTGAGTAGATCAAATAAACGAAAATAACTTGTTGATGCAAGAAAAAGAGAGTACTGGTCACACATGAGGCTATAGAACTGAAATAGGTCAATAAGAATTACATATGCAAATTACACTTACAACCCTAAGTTTACAGTTTAGCTATGGAATCTAGAACCTCAAACTGAGAGATACAATGGGGAGTCAGTGCATTACAGGTGCACTGCAGACATTTAAAAGAAATCTAAGTGGCATGCTAATACAGAGAAGGGAGCTGCTGTGAGTGAAACAGAAGGAAGCCCAGAAATCAGAAGACCCCTTTTTCTTTCTACCTCTGAGATATCTACGAATTACCTTCCTGAAAGAACAATAAACTCTCACGAGAAGCTGCAGCTAGTTTTAGAAACTAGAAAGAGCTATATATTACAGTATACAGTAAAAAGTTGTGTGACAGTGTTTTATTGTCATGCATGCCACAAATTAGACCTTGATAAAGTGAAGGAGACAAAGGAAACAAAATCAAGCTGTTATTAAGCTTTGTGTGTGTGTAAGGGTTGGAAGGGGCAGCCCTTCTCTTCATTGCACAGGTTGGAGTGCAGCAACACAATCACAGCTCAGGAGATGTTTTCATCTCACTGTCCCAGGTAGCAGGGACTACAGGTGCAGACAATTACACTCACCTAGCTAGCTTTTTGCAACTTAATAGAGATGATATATCACCGCGTTACTCCGGCTGGTTTTGATCTCCTGAAATCAAGTAATCTGGCTGCCTTGGCTTCCCAAATTGTTAAGACTACCAGTGTGAAGGAACGTGCCTGGCACAAGCTTGCATTTATATATATATATATATATGCAAATACATATATAGATACACACACATATGCATATATATACACATACACATATGTATTATATAAAGTTATACATTATATATGCATATATAAGTTTATCATATATATTTTATTGCAGGGCTAGAAAGGGGTACTTTCTTGACAGTGATGAAAATGTTCATTTGATAAGAAAAAATGTTTATTTGATGATGAGTAATGTTGATCTTTGATATACATAATCTCATGGATAAACGTTACTCTAGAAACTAAAAGATGTCATTGACGCACTAATCTAATTTGAAAAGAGTAATGAAGGAACTTTAAGCATACACTGAAAGTCAGTGAATGAAATGGCATTTTACCTCCCCAAGTAGCTGATACTACAGGCTCAAACCACCACACCTGAGTATTTTTTGTATTTTTCGTGCAGACTGGTTTTTGAGGTGTTGCCCAAGCTTATGAAGTAATTTTTATTATGTGTGATGACAGCACCATGGTCAAATTTTCAGGAAAATCTTTACAGATGTGTTCAAACACTTATAGAGATAAAATCATATACTTGACATTTGCTTCATTAGAGAACTGTTAGATCAAGGAAATGGCTACATTTTAATGTTTAGTTTATATAGAGAGTATAAATCTTATAATAAGAATTTAATTTTATCTTAAGTGATGAAAGAATACATGGCCTGTCTTTGCTGTGACAATTTTTGTCTCTTTCTATTGGGATAACACTAGTAGAAATGACCAAGAAAGACAGCTATAATATTACTTTTGTTTAAATATTTAACATCAAATACATTATGGATTTTAAGATATATTTAAAAATTTTAGTTTATGTAGAGTTGATTTCATCAAAATTAAATGATAGCTCACCCATAATTTACCTGAACTGTTTCCAAAAACTTTTGGGCATGTAGAATTGTAGTCAGAAAGCAGCTAAATCAAAAGATTGACCTGAAGATGTCTTAGGACACCAATATTGTACTCTTTACTATCTTCTGTCTTGTTTAATGCTAGTTTGTCTTCACATTTATGACAATACTTAAATACATCATCGTGAGGATGAGCCTTACTCTAGAAGCCAAAAGGCAGTATCTTTAAAAGTATTGTGAAAGTAGTTGAATGAAATATATACCAAAACTGAGTTAATGAAATGATTCGCAATTTTTGTAGCATTTTCAAAGAACTTACTGTGTTTCATGTTTAGCGTTAGTGTTTACTTCACAGGTGGACCATCATAAAGAGTATACAGAAAAGTTATCAGTAGAAATAATAAAATAATAACATACCTCACAGGTAAGAAAATAGACTACAATCTTCTCAAGTCGACAGGATTGGAAAGAAATCAGTGCTCTGCCATAAATAACTTACAAGAACTGAGTACTTTTTTCTCCTGGAATGCAGTGACTTCTTGTGAGTACCATGCATTTTTGACATTTACATGGTATAATTTATGTGATGTATTGAGAATTATTACAGATCAATAAATATGGCCATTAAGAGCAGTTGTGGAAGGATCGAGAGCATACACAGAAGCTCCAAAGGTCATAATTTCCTTGTAGCTACAGAACAAAATACAGCTGTTTTACACATATGCAACATGTTTCTCTATGCTTTGGTATGCATCTGAGGTTTATGACACAGAAATAAAAATTATCTGCTTCATGTCCTGACGAAGTTCATGGCACAGAAAATGTAGCTAGGCAGACATGCATGCCACAGTGAAGGGCTGAGACAACATAAAGCACAAGCAGCTAAGCACAATGGTGGGGACTTAATTTGAATGCTATATTCTGTCTACTTCATTCGCTTCTTGCCAGTACCATTTGCCATCTCTATCAGTTTTCAATTCCAAACCTTAGAGGAAAAACCAGCTAGAGGATCAGGACCCAAATTCTATCTTTTTGTCCAGTAGTGGCTGTTAACCAAGTTAAGAGTGGACATCCCATAATGAGATCCTACTAAAAGGAATGCTACCCAAGTTGTAATGCCTGCATAGTGTGATCTGTCATATCTAGAAAGGCAGAGACAAGTGTGTGTTTTGTAATCTCCGTAAACTTTAAGTGCTAAGATGTTATTTGAAGGCAAATTTATTTCTGACCCCTGAGGAAAACAAATGTAGAAATTTTGGAACTGTTTCCTACAGTTAAAATATTCTAATTTCTTTCTTTAGTTTCTATCAATATCTATGCAAAAAAGTAAAGGAATGATAAACAGTTTGAGTGTAAACATTTCCAAAATTCAGGTTTTCTGTATTAACTTACTTAATAGCTACATCTTAAATATGTGATCTGCCACTAAAGCCTAACTTTTTGCTGCCTTATGATCAACTGAAAACACTTTATTTTCAACCAGGTGCTTTTATACCTTTAGTAGCCTTATTGTAATTGTGAAATAATGTTGATAACAGGTCCATGTAGCATTATCTGAAAAACGATTTTTTTCTTAAGCAGAAGAATAGCTAATTTGAGGAAAATATACAGAAAATCCTAAAAATAAACACAACTTATATAACACAGATAAAATTAGGGTCAAAAAATTAAATAGCATACTTCAAATGCAAGATGAGAATATACTTATTAAAATAAATATTTTTTATTCTTAAAATTCTGAATTGCATTTACCATGTCATACAAATATGATTGTATCAATTGTGCTTTGAAAACAAACAAAAAATAATAAAAACTGTCAAGTAAACTTTCAAGTTATTAGATAGTGAGCATGAAAAATATGCCATTCATAGTTATCTCAGATATTCTAGCCATATTGTGAAAATGCAGTCCTGACAAAATCTCATGAAAGTACAGTAATCTCAGGAAGAAAAACAGTACCTGGTATGAGAATATTAAAAACAAACAAATAATTAACATTTAACTCACACCTTTGTTACTCATCTTTGAACAATCATTGTCTTCATCAGCACATGTGTTTCTACTTGTAGAACTACTGTTTCTAGCCACTAACATTATGTATAGTTGCTAGATCACACAATTTATGTGACTAGTCACACCAGCCTCTTTGAGTCCCACAAGCCATTTTTGTGGGCAGGGTCTGATCGGGGGCAGATATTCCTACTATCTGAGTGTTTCACAACCTCAGAGAAGAAAAACTATGCTTAAGCTACAAAAATGATGACTCTGTCCATAGTTCTTCTAATCAGGCTGGGAAATTCATTTTATCAGGCTAACACAGCAATTTTCAAGTGGTACCTTAAATTTTTATAACATCAGAAACATGATCCAATATATGCACCATTAACTAGAGATATCTTAATTCTGCATTTTTAATGGCGTTGCTTCTGTAACAGTTTTATTTGAAGAAGGTCATATAAGATGGTATAATATTAAATTTCCATGTGCTAACACAGACTTAACTTTAATCATTATGTGTTAACTGATTGAAAAACTTTTGTACTTAAAATAAGTGTATTCAATACACTGTCATCAGAAATTTATATAAATAGGACATTAGAGTTTTCTCAGTTCAAACTGAGCACTTCATACAAGTTATTGTTCTCAAACCTAAAAACTATAATCTTCACATAAATATCTGCTTTTTTCCTCATTACATAGTGATGATTAATTTATATTCATTTTATTATGAGATAAAGTCAATTAAGTGGTATATTTAAAATCCCTGTGAGAACTAGAAATCTTCTCTATCTTATAAAACTGAACACAACTTACACATCAATCCATCTTAGATGTGGACTGCATAAATTAGAGCACATTGAATGCCAAGTTATGTAGCACAGAACAGAAATAAACAGATCTTCACGTATTGACAGGTGTGTCACTAAGTAAAAACAAATAACTATATTGTATATTTTATATTCTCATTTCTGTAAAAAAGAGAAGAAGAAGAAGAGGAAGAAGAAGGAGAAGAAGAAGAAGAAGAAGAGGAAACAGCTTTATGAATGAAGAAGTGCAAATATTTCAAAAAACATCTCTGGACCAGAAATACAATATTCGTGGCAAGTTAATAATTTTTCTTGCATGCCGTCTTATACATTTGGAAGTATATATTAACCACAAGGAAAGAAAAGATTGACTTAACATTTCATAACAGTAGTGGTTGCTTTAAAAAAACTTTAACATATTTATTTACTCTGCCAATACAATAGTTAAATAAATTAACAAAAGTCTGTGTTTTTAAAACGGAAACTCTCCTCTTTACATAGATCCCACAGGACAAATAAAGATCTGTCCTTTTCAACAGTGAGTTTAGCTAGAAACTCCTGCAATGTGCCAAAAAATATACTCACAGAGAGAAACATATAAACTAACATAATTTCACATTTTCAATTAAATATCTGTACAGAATACTGTTGTTAATTATATTTGTAACCCTCTGATTTCCCTTGAAATGAACTAAAGTTTATATTTTTTGTTTGTTTGTTTGTTTTGAGATGGAGTCTCACTCTTTCGCCTAGGCTGGAGTGCAGTGGTGTGATCTCGGCTCACTGCAAGCTCCGACTCTCGGGCTCACACCATTCTCCTGCCTCAGTCTCCCATGTAGCTGGGACTACAGGCGCCCACCAGCACGCCTGGCTAATTTTTTTCTATTTTTAGTAGAGACGGGTTTCACCTTGTTAGCCAGGATGGTCTCGATCCCTGACCTTGTGATCTGCCCTCCTCGGCCTCCCAAAGGCCTGGGATTACAGGTGTGAGCCACCGCGCCTGGCCTATTGTTTTTCAATTTACTTACATTACCTCTCGCTAGGAGTTTCAGTTCTGCGTACTCATGAACATTGCTATCCATTTTGTTTAATTGATGTGGACATTTAAAAGTAATAACATGCACTCAGATGATCTCTTTTCACGTTATGATTTTAAAATAATACTTCTCTTGGAATTTAACAAAAACAACATTAAGCAACTTCAATGTTTGGGTTAGAAAAATCTTTTTAATGTATACATTTTTAGTATAAACTTTTTGTACCATTAAATTTGGTTTCTTCTTACTCAAAAGTCTTACTATTTTTTTTGTATAGGATTAAATCCATTCCACTGTGTTAAATTACCAAAACCATATATGAGAACATTTAAGTAATACATCTTATTTAAAAAATAATAATATTCTCTGATATAAATGGTTTTAATTATATACCTGATGGCTACAAAATGTTAAGCTAGTTGACTAAAAACAAAGCAAAACAAAAGCGATGAGTTAATTTTTTCTAAATGTAAATATAGAATTTCAAATAAAACTGTTATTAACGATAAAAAACCTCTTTATGATTTTAAATACCCACTAGTTATTTCTTTGTCCATGTAATATATTTCCATCAAACAGACTGATATCTTTTTGAGATTTTTTACCCAGCCAATCTTGTGCTGCAGGTAGCTCAAACCAGGGTAGATGGTAGTGGGTGAACTATGGACCAGAACAGCCTGCTCTGCTAGCAGTTCTTTATTTCTTAAATATTGCAGGTGAACTTTTGATGCTGGGAAAATTTAAACATCAATTAATTCCTAGTAACATACAAAAAGTAATCACACAGTATTAGTAGAAACATAGCTTAAGAAAAAGTTGTCTTTCAAAGAAAATACCTTTTAAGTTTATTTGACATAATTAAACATCTTATTGTATCTTGAAACAATTTAGAATACTCTTACAAAAGAAAATCCAAAGGAAAAAAATGCAAGTGTAATCAATAAGTGCAATGAGTTTTCCAAATGAGATATGTAAAGCAATTTCTAAGATGTGAGAACTCTTTACCATAGAAAAATGACTTTCTAAATAAACCTACTCTTTTAATTATGTATTACTGGAAATAAATTCATTTCCAATAGAGAGACAATGCACTTAAGTTATCTTTGTGAATTATGACACATAAAATGAAACTCATCAAAAATATGATATAAAAAATAAGGTTTGTAAGACCAATGTATTTCTCAATTGGAAACTTAGATGAAGTCCGGCAAGCCTTGGTGGCTCATGCCTGTAATTCCAGCACTTTTAGAGGCCAAAACAGGCAGAGTACTTGAAGCCAGGAGTTTGAGACAAGCATGGCCAATATGGTGAAAACCCTTCGAGTGTGTTGGTGCACACCTGTAATCTCAGCTATTCAAGAAGCTGAGGAAGAATGAACATTTGAACTTGGGAGGCAAGGTGCTGCAGTGTGCTAAGATTGCACCACTGCACACCATCCAAAGAGACAGTGTGGGATTCCGTTCTAAGAATAAAAGAAAATAAATTTCATCAATTAAGAATTGAGATATTCTACTTATTTGCTTTTGAATGCAGTTTGTGACAACCCTCATTTGTAATTAGAAAATGTCTTCAATAAAGTGTGGCACACATTTCAGTTACTATAACCTCACTTCTAAGAAAGAAAGCCTTTCTAGTTTTATTTAATTTATTTAACTTTGTTTTGTATTAAGTTCCAGGGTACATGCAGGACATGCTAGTTCATTCCATAAGTGACAGGATATTAGAAGAGCAGAAAGTTAGATAAAAATAAGATCTCATATAAAATTTGCATATTTGTTTTGTTTTGTTTTGTTTTTTAAGACAGAGTTTCGCTATTGTGATGCAGGCTGGAGTGCAATGGCATGATCTCAGCTCATTCTCGCCTCCTGGTTTCAATTTATTCTCCTGCCTCAACCTCCTGAGTAGCTGGGATTACAGGCAACTGTCACCATACCCAGCTCATTTTGTTTGTTTGTTTGCTTATTGCATTTTTAGTAGAGACAGGGTTACACCATGTTGGCCAGACTGGTCTCCAACTCCTGACCTAGGGTGATTCTCCCAAATTGGCCTCCCAAAGGGCTGGGATTACAGGTGTGAACCACCCTGCATGGCCTCTGCAAAATTGTTAAAACTGGTTTTTTTATTCATTCTTCATAACTCTTTAGAATAGTCAATGTCAACAATTTAGCTTCCAGAAGACACTAAGATATTTGGACATTTCAACCATGGAAAAAGGATGTTACTATTGCACTTAGTGGAAAAGGTCAGAAATGCTGCTCACCCTCTTACAATGCACAGCAAAAGTGCCTCCACAAAAAAAAAAAAAAGAAGTATGTGAGTATATAATGTCAAAATCCAGGCATTAGAATTTGTGTTCCATTGGCAAGTTTCACAATCTGCTAAAAGAATGCTAATCTGAAGCCCAATGCTTATATTTCAGAAATATATTTTGTGAGAATCAGGTGGTTCCATGCAAATATATTCTTGGGATTCAGGTGGTTCAACGCAAATACCAATTATTCAAATTTTATTTCTAAATAATGTTAAAATACAATGCTTTCCAAATAAGGATAAAATACGAAAATATTCAGGGCATTGACACTGAATTATCAGTGTCTCAGGATTTAAGAGAAGTAAGGCATTTAAACACAATTAGCTATGCTTCTTTTGTTACAGAATTTTAGGGGAGTCACTTTGCCAGATGAAAACCCCTGTGGCCAGTGGTGCCTTTGCTCGAGTTTTTCCCAGGCCTGCTACATGTGTTCTACCCACTCTGCCTGACAGGCTGCACGCAGCTTGCATTAAGAGCCAGCATTTATTGCCTGCCAAGGGCAAGCATGGTGTAGTGGTGAGTGTTGAAATGAGCAAGTGTGGGCTCCAACCACTGAACTCATCCAAGCATGCCAACGGTGGCAAAACAAGAAATTTTAGGTGCCAACAGAAGTTCCGTCTCACTGAGAAGCAGCAGCTGGGCCAGGCATACTGCAGGCAGCATCCACAGCTGATACTGTGAAATGCAGTGGGGCCCAGAAGCTTGGAGATGCCAGAAAATGCAAAGCCCCTAAGAGGGTGTCATAGTCATGGCATCGAGAGCCCCTAAGTCTGTGCACCCTGAAGGGCCACAGCTGTCCTCTTATTTTTGTGTTCCACAATATGATAAGCAAGGGGGCGAGTTTTATCCACAGTTTTGTTACAGGTCATTCAGCCCTGATAGTCAGCTGATCTCAAATTATTGTTCTGCATCCCAGACGAGAGAGGTACATGCTGCCTTCAGTCTTTCCACCTCTACCTATAGAGATAAACCATGCGCTGGCTGAGGCCACAGTGATGGCCTCCCCTGAGTCAGTTGCCAGGTATGATAACATTGATTCTTCTCAGAGGCCACCCCCAACATCTCTGTTTGGTTCTAAGCCTATAACTAAACTAAAGTACTGGTGGGCTCTTTAAGGTGATATTGAGAGTGCAACCCATGAGAAGTTGTGGTAAACTGAAAAACAACTGTTTGAGTTCTATAATATACATGAACAGCAGGCTAGAGAACACAGAAGCAAATGGATATTAAGGGTATGGGATAATAGCAGAAGGAACACAGGGTTGTATCAGGCTGAATTTATTGACTAGGGCTGACCTAGTAGGGACTCTGCATTTAAAGACGCAGCACAGGGAGCTAAGAATTTCTAACAGTTTATCTGCTTGGTTAGCTAAACTATGGATTCAAAGATGGCCCACTGTGAGTGAGCTCTATAAATGTCCGCTCTCCATTGGTTTAAAGTAAAGGATGAAATCCAAAGGCCTTGGGAGATTGGAATGGTGGAGTGGATTAGTTCACTTTAGGCCTACTCATCCCAGCTGAGAGAGTCCAGAGGATATATTCTTGATCAATGCCTTGTGAAGTAGAGCAGTACCCACATCTTTGAACAGCTCTGTAATTACTCTTCTCTGTGTGTCAGATCTAAGGGTGGGGACTTCAGCCACTAACTGTAACATTTAAATACACTAGGGACAATTGAATCCCAAGGTGGCAGGAACCAAGTGGCAACACTCGACCATCAAAGGCAAGGTGGGTGTAGGTACCATAATGGACAGCTGTCGCAAAGCAGCAATCAGAAGAGTCTGACACCTGTGGAACTCTGGCACTGGCTAACTAATCAGGGTGTTCCTGGAAGTGAAATTGATAGAAAGCCTACTGCATTCCTACTTAAGTTATAGAAACAGAAAACTCTGGTGTCAAATAGATGAAGAACTGTTCTAAATTATAAAGACAGAACCACAGCTTCTCAACCTATTTCCATACCAGAGCCAATTTAAAGACACAGAACCCCTTGAATGAAGGGGAGGCTGGATCCCCTTGAGGAAAGACCCCACTCCATTACCAACAATTTATGCAGTGAATCTTTCTCTCATTGTTCCTTAAGTAATGCCTGGACTTTTGTCAGGGTAACTGTGCATGGAAGAAAGGGAAATGATCAGAATTTTCAGGCTACTGGACCCTGGTTCTCAGCTGATACTGACTCCAGGAGACCTGAAACATCATTGTGGTTCTACAGTTAAAGTAGAACCTAATGAAGGTCAGGCAATTAATAAAGTTTTAGCTTCCGTCAGACTTATGGTGGGTTGAGTGTGTACCTAGAGTCATCCTAAGGTCATTTTCCCAGTGCCAGAATGCATTATTGACATAGACACACTCAGCTGCTGGTAGAACCCCACATTTGCTTCCTGACCTGTAGGGTGAGGATTACTAAAATGGGAAAAGACAAATGGAAGCCATTTGAGCTTCCTCTACCTGAAAATACAGTAAATCAAAAACAATGTCACAAACCTGGAGAGATTGTGAAGATTAGTACCATCATTAAGGACTTGAAAGACACATAGTTGATCATTACCAGCACATCTGAAAGCAACTCTCCCATTTAACCTGTGCAAAAGACAAGTGGCTCTTGGAGAATGACAGGAGATTTTGGTAAGCTTAACCAGTTGGTGACTCGAATTGCAGCTGCTGTACCAAATGTGGTTTCATTGCTTGAGCAAATAAATATATGTCCTGGCAACTGGTATGCAGCCGTTGACTTGGCAAATGCCTTTTTCTGCATTCCTGTCCATAAGACCCACCAGAGGCAATTTGCCTTCACCCAACAATACCAGCAATACACCTTTACTCTCCTGCCTCAGGGGTATACCAACTCTCTACCTTTGTGCCTTAATCTTTTTCAGAGAGATCTTGATTTATTTTGGTGGCTGCAAGATATCACATTTGTCTGTTACACTGATGACATTACGCTGATTTGATCCAGTGAGCAAGAAGTAGCAAACACACTGGATTTATTGGTGAGGCATGTTTATACCAGATTATAGGAAATAAATCTGACTAAAATTCCGGGACCTTCTAGCTCAGTAAATTTCTAGGGGTCCAGTGGTGTAAGACCTGTTGACATGTTCCTTCTAAGGTAAAGAACAATTTGCTGCATTTGGCCTCTGATACAAACAAAAAAATGGGAGACAATGTCTAGTGGGTTTCTTTGGATATTGGAGAAAACATATTCCTTATGTGAGGTTGTTACTCTCCCCCTTTTGTTGAGTGACTTAAAAGGCTGCCAGTTGTGAGTAGTGTCCAGAACAGGAGAAAGCTGTGTAGAAGATCCAGGCAAGCTTTTCTGTCACTTGGGTCATATGACCCAGAAGATATAATGGTGACTGAGGTGTCAGTGGTAGATAGGGGTGCTGTTTGGAGCCTAATGCCAGGATCTCACAGGTGAATCACAGCATAGGTCTCTAGGATTTTGAAGTAAGGGCCTGCCATCTTCTGCAGATAACCACTGTCCTATTGAGAGACAGCTCTTGGCCTGTTACTGGGTTTGGTGGAAACTGAACCCTTGTCTATAAGTCATCAAGTCACCAAGTGAACTGAAATGCCTATCATGAACTGGGTGTTTTCTGATCCATCTAGCCATAAAGTGGGTTGTCCATAGCAGAATTTCATCATCAAATGGAAGTGGTACATACGTGCCCAGTCTCAAGCCAGTCCTGAAGGCACAAGTAATTTACATGCATAACTGGCTCAAATGCTCATGTTCTCCAGTCTTGCCACCATGGCTTCTCTCCTCCAACCTGCACTGATAGTCTCATGGATAGTTCCCTGTGGTCAGTTGACAGAATAAGAGAAGAGTATGGCCTGGCTCCAGACGGTTCTGCACCATATATGGAGCCACCACCCAAGAACGAACAGCTGCAGCAGTACAGATTTTTGCTGGGATATCCGTGAAGAACAGTGGTGAAGGGACCTCTTCCCAGTAGACTGAATGTCAAGGAGAAATAACGAGATGTGTGATTATATACTGGTTCATGGGCCATAACGAATGTTCTGGTTGGATGATCAGGAACTTGGAAGAAGCATTATCAGTAAATAAGTGGCAAAGTAATTTCAGAGAGAGTTACATAGATGAGCCTCTCTGAGTGGTCAAAAACTGTGAGGATATTTATATTTCATGTGAGTGTTCAACAACGGTGACCTCAGAAGAGGAAAAATTTGGTAAGCAAATGGATAGAATAAACCGTCCTGCGGAAACCTCTCAGCCTCTCTCCCAAGCTTCTGCTGTCATCACCCAGAGGGCCCATAAACAAAGTGGCCATGATTGCTGGGGTGAAGATTATGCATGGGTGCAGCAAAATGGACTTTCACTCACCAAAGCTAACCTGGCTATGGCCACTGCTGCATGCCCCATTTGCAAGCAACAGAGTCCAACACTGATCCGTGGATATGGCACCATTTCTCAGGGTGCTTACACTGGATATGCGTTTGCCTATTCTGTATCCAATGCTTCTGCCCAGACTACCATCTGTGGACATGCTAAATACCTCATCCACCAACATAGCATTCCACACAGCATTCCCTCTGACAAAGACACTCGCCTTATGGCTAAAGAAGTGTGGCAGTGGGATCCTGCTTATGGAATTCGCTGGTCTTATCATGCTTCCCATCATCCTAGGGCAGCTGGATTAATAGAATGGTGAAATGGCCTTTTAAAGTTACAATTACCATACCAACCATGTGACAAGACTTTGCAAACCTGGGGAAAAGTTCTCCAGAAGGCAATGTATGTTCTGAATCAGTGTTGAACATACACTGTTTTTCCCATAGCCAGAATTATTGGGTACAGAAATCAAGGTGTAGAAGTGAAAATGTCCCCGCTCACCATCACCCCTAGTGATCCACTAGCAAAATGTTTGCTTCCTGTTTCCTTTTCATTATGTTCCGTGGGCTTACAGGTCTTAGTTCCAGAGTGAGAAATGTTGCCACCAGGAGACAGAATGACATTTCCATTAAACTGACAGTGAAGATGGTCCCCTTGGCATTTTGGGCTACTCCTGCCTTTCAGTCAACAGGCTAAGGAAGTGACAGTGTTGGCTGTGGGGACTGACTTGAATTAGCAAGATAAAATCAGCCTACTATTTTACAATGGAGGTATGGAAGAATATACATAGAACACAGGAGATCCATTAGGGTGCCTGATAGTATTTAACTGCCCTGAGATTAAGATCAATGGAAAATTACAACAGCCTAATTTTGACAGGACTGAGAGTGATCCAGAACCTTCAGGAATTAAGGTTTGGGTTACTCCAACAGAAAAGAAAGGAAGAAAGCAAGCAAGCAAGCAAGCAAGCAAGCAAGCCAGCCAGCCAGCCAGCAAGCAAGCAAGCAAGCAAGCAGACAAACAAGAAAGAAAGCAGAAAAGAGAGAGGGAGGAAGAAAGGAAGTAAGAAAAGAAGGGAGGAAGGGAGGAAGGAAAGAAGGAAGGAATAGAGGAAGCAAGGGAGGAAGGAATGGACGAAGGAAGGAAATAAAGAAGGAAGGAAGAAAGGAAATAAGTAAGGAAGGAAGGAAGGGGATTAGGGTTCTCAGCTGAGGTGCTTGTTGAACGCAAAGGGAACACATAAAGGTTGGTAGAAGAAGGTAGACATCAACACCAGCTACAGCCAGGTGACCAGCTGCAGAAATGAGGACTTTAATTGTTCTAAATAGTTGCTCTTTTTGTTGAAAAAAAGTTTGCGTATGTATACACAAGTAATACTACCTTCATTTTTTCTTTTTCTTTATTATGGGACATTAGATTTATTGACATCAAATCAACATTTGAGTATGGTTAACTTCACATAATAGTGTTTGGATTTGGGATTGGTGAATTACTGGTTGTAATAAAGATAGTTGTATTACGTTAGGTGTAATTATGATGTTATTATTTTCTTTACTTGAGGATTAGGTATTCCCTTAGGAGACGTGTATGGGTTCAAGTTGTCAAGGGGTGGATTTGTGGTGGTTAATACTGAGTGTTGACTTCGTTGGATTGAGGTGTACAGGGTATTAATCCTGGGTGTATCTGTTGGAAGTTTTCCCCGAAACAATCTTTGACTCAGTGAGCTGTGGAATGCAGATCCACCTTATTCTTGTGGGCACAATCTAATCAGCTTTTAGTGAATATAAATCTGGTAGAAAAATGTAAATTCATGAGATGAGCCTAGCCTCCAAACCATGGTTAACTACCATGTTGTTGCTAGCTGCTAAAGTTTGGAAACAATTTTTTTAATCAAATGTAAAAGATTTTACACTGTACGAATTAACCTCCTTTTTTGATTTATCTTAACATTTCCACATACATTTTTCTATTATGGCTACTTCTTCATTCACTTGTTTTTATTTTCTCTAATTGGCTCATGTAAATTTTTGTGAATGTATTTATTTCTGGTTAATTTAGAACATGAGAGAGCATAACAAATTTTGATCAAATTTTCCCACTATAAAAATCTTCTATCAGAAACAATTTTAGAAAAGTAGAAGATACATCAGTGTTAATTCTACTCAACAACTTTAGCAAAAGCAAGAGTTCTCTAACCCCAGCTATAATCCTTGAAATCTTTGTTTTCATTTGGCTTGGTTATTATAATGGCTTAGCAACTTTTATGTCATAAGACATATTTAATTTTTGCCTTACGATGAATATTATGCCCATTTTGCATGCATAATGTAGTGTGCCAATCCACAAGTGTGTATGTCTTTTCTGTATGCCTTCCAGCTGTAGTCAAGTTTAGTTCTATCCCAAAAGCCGTTCATTGAGTTTTCTTGATTGCCACCCCCAAAATAGAGGCTGCCTAGCCTTGTTTTTTTTTATTTGCTATACTAGTGTTTTACGGAAACATTTAAAAAGTAATGGGAAAAGAAAAGGTGAGAAAAATAAATATATGCTTTACTTTGTAATCATTGACTAACTGAACTGACTTCACTTTACTAACACTTACCTTAACTTGAATCAACAGAACTTTACAAAAGCTTCCTAAAATTCTTCTGATTTATAGAAACCAAAGAATGAGTTAAGTAATCTTGAACATATAAAATCAAAGTGTGCTTTTTTTATTTACGGTTTTCTGGAGAGATGATCTATCACTGTTAATTTGTCAAAGAGAGGCCTGAGACTCTAGATTTTAAGATATTTGTCAGCTTTTCTAATCTCTCAGGGCTAGATGCTAGTAACAACCTTACCAATTCCACTTCTGGTCATGAACCAGGCTTCGGGTAAAAAGAAAGTAAACTCTATTGACTTATAGAAACCCTAGCCACTCACATGGACTGTCTGTTACCTCCATGAGCTCAATGTCTGTAACTGTCTGCCTTCCACTGCTCCAGCCACAGTGACCTGGTTGTTTCTCAAACAATTTAAGCAGGCGTCTGGTGGAGGTCATCAAACTTGTTGATCTTGGTGCATGCTTGTGTGATTATTACCTTATTATTTTATTTAGATATTTACTTCCAAGTCACTTTAGAGACTAATTATTTTATGCTTGTCTCGCATGAGACCAAGCTGTACTCAATGGAGAATTTTACCTCATGTATTTTATATGAAATTTATAGGATCAATTAATATAAAGCAAACAAAAAACCTTACACTATAACCACTAAAACAAACAAATAAAAAATCTAGAAACCCCAATTAAAAGCATAACATTTAACTTCAGCATTTGAAACAACATTTTCATGGGACAAAATTTAGATCTCCTAAATAAAAATAAACTAAGATTAGAAAACAATTCATGCTTCACAAATAAAACTGAAACAAAATTGCAGAGCAGGCAACGTCAAACCATTCAAAGAAACCTCAAACAAATAAGAAACTGTCTACACCCAGGAAACCAATAGTTCACCAATAGTTCACTTCAACCAAGGAAACACTTAATCAAGAGAGACAATTTTAAAACAGTTAATGTTTTGGATTGTCATACTGCCTTCCAGACACCGATGAAGCCTGCAAAACTGAAATCCACATTTTCAATTTGAGGCCCTGATTCCTGATTCTAGAAGGAGTAAAACAGCCCTTATGTGCTAATTTATTGTGTTTGTTCTAGTCTTTCTAGAGAATAAACGATGAATTGATTAGTCATTCTTATTTCTGTTTTGCCAAAGTCAGAAGTCACTCTTGGTTGAAAATTCCAGGAATTGGTCACAAACATTTAGGTTCCTGAGAACCAACAATGCAGTTACTTCATATAATTGACAATCTGATAATACATATTCAGTTTTTTTTAATAATAGCTTGTATACTGCTCTTATACAAAATGCTACTTAAGTGGATACTAAGCTGCCAATAACTAAGAAGACACCTTGGAGAAATGAAGAACATTTATAACTTGTAAAATAATACAGAAGCAGAAAATGTCTAGATAAAAATAAGCTAGAGAAATCTGTGTCTAACCCTCCCCCCACCAAAATAAAGATATTACTATTACCTAGCAAAGATAATTACTACTATTATGCTTATTATAGGCAGCTATTATGTACAAAAAATATACAAATTTAATTTCATGGACACTCTGTGTGTGGAGACATAGTCTGAGACAATATAATATAATTTGAGAAGACAAGAAAAGTACAGGAGCAGAGTACCTTTGTATTGTTGCACTTAAACATTAGATTATTTAAATAAGGTAGTATTATTCAACGTAGGCTATTTTAAGTTTAGAATATTTATTGAGGTCCCAAATGTAACTGACTATAATATAAAATACATAGAAAAAGAAAGTTTTGAGAAATTAAGGAATTTTTCCGAAAGATCAAAGGAGAAATTAGAAAATTCAAATAAGGTAAAGAACATGCAGAAAGCAAGTAATTAAATATCAGAGTGAATAGTTTTTTACGTTTAATAACTTTAAATGTGAGCTCTTTCATACAAAGGCACAGAATAATGCAAATGTACCTTTAAAAGAAGGGTTCACATATGTGATTTCCCTGCAAGTGTTACTTTAAGTGCAAAGAGAGAGATTGAAAGTAAAATGATACAGGTTCTTGGAAAAACGAGACAATGAATTACAGAGCACTATGTATCTGTCCCTTCAACTATTCAATATGTGCAGTGGCAGAATCTCTATGATGCAAATAGTTTGGAATTATAGATCCTATCTGAAGTTTTGAAGCTTTCAAAAGATGATTTGTAAAGTCAACAACAATTCAGTTCGATCAATTTTATAGCATAGGTCAACAGCAGTTATTTATTCCTATCAACTACTGCCGTGGTGTGCAGCCTTGCAAATACTTCTGGAGCAGCTGGCAGTAGCCACGATAGGCAAAAATGACCTTATCCTCCAAATCTCAGGAGGACTTGCTAACCGATTGCTGTTTCTTATTATGGAGGTCCTGCGAGTGGTGAACAGTCATTGTTTCATTTTCCAAACCTTTTACAGGCTTTTTCTCCTCCTACTCAAGTAACTTTCAGACGATTTACAAAGGCAGAGCCTTTCTTTCCTAATTTTTCTTTTCTTTTTCTCTCTCTTTAGAGGCCAGAGAATGATAGACAAAACATTCAAAGAAAACATATGTAAGTGAAAATTTAGAATAAAATGTGTTGCTACACATCTGTGCTCCACAATGATGCAGCCTCAAGAATAACTCCCAACAAAATCAGTAAGACTGACTGTCATGACAGAAATAGCCTAGATGATGAATAAACAAATCCCTAGCAAGCTACAGAGGGAGAAAATCTGATTTTCAAAGGTACAACACTTAAAAATTTATATGCCTGTTTTCGACACCAACAGAACCACAAAGCATAAGGTGAAATAAGAAAGTGTGGTTCGGCCAGGCGCGGTGGCTCACTCCTGCAATCCCAGCACTTTGGGAGGCCGAGGCGGGAGGATCACGAGATCAGGAGATCGAGAACCATCCTGGCTAACACGGTGAAACCCCGTCTCTACTAAAAAAATTAGCCGGGCCTGGTGGTGAGCGCCTGTAGTCCCAGCTACTCTGGAGGCTGAGGCAGTAGAATGGTGTGAACCCGGGAGGCGGAGCTTGCAGTGAGCCGAGATCTCGCCACTGCACTCCAGCCTGGGGGACAGAGCGAGACTCCACCTCCAAAAAAAAAAAAAAAAAAAAAAGGAAGTGTGGTTCACCCTAGAAAGAAAAAAAATCACTAACAGAAGCTTTTCCCAGGTGGCCCAGATGGCAGGTTAACTAAAAACTAATTTTAAAATTCATGATTTTTTTAGAAAGCTAATGCAATGAAGAAAAGCACAGAAAGCCATGAACAGAAAAAAATTATTAATAGACAGTAAACTTACAATAAACAAAACTTACAATAAAGAAAACTTACAATAAAACTAAGAAGGAAATTCGAGGCCAGGTTCAGTGGTTCTCTCTCTCTCTCTCTAATCTATCTATCTATCTCTCTATCTATCTATCTATCTATCTACCTAATCTATATATACATATATCTTAGACTTTAGATTATGTTAGGCTTTAGTTTATATTTAGAATACATAAAAATATATTTCCATATTATATAAAATATATTTTTATTTAATATATAATATAAATATGTATGTGTATATATGTGTATATATATGTGTGTGTGTATATATATTATGTATATGTATATACATATATATATATATATATATACTTATACACATATATCTGGAGCTGAAAAGTTAAACAACTGTCACTAAAATTTACTACAGCCTGGCACAATGGCTCACTCCTGCAATCGTAGCAGTTTGGGAGGCCAAGTCGGTTAGATCATGAGGTCAAATGATAAAGATTATCCTGGCCAATATGGTGAAACCTTGTCTTTACTAAAAAACACAAAAATTAGCAGGGTGTGGTGGCATGAGCCTGTAGTCGCAGCTACTTGAGAGGCTGAGGCAGGATAATTGTTTGAAACCAGGAGGTAGAGGTTGCAGTCAGCCAAGGTTGCCTCACTGAACTCCACCCTGGTGACAGAGGAAATCTCAATAAAACAAACAAACAAACAAAACTCTATGGAGATTTAAAAGGACACTTGAGAAGATAGAAGAACAAACTATCAGCAGATCTAAGAAAAGGGCAGTTGAAATTGTTAAGTCAAGAAGGGAATGCATAAATAAATAAATAGATAAATAAATAAATAAATAACTGTGAAAACAACCTAGAAACCAGTGGGACACCATCAAGCTGTCCTCCTAAAGGAGACTAAAACAGTAGTGGTCAGAAAGGTCATAAATATGAGGAAATAAATAAACACCAAAGAAGTTCAACAAACTCCAAGCAGCATAAATTCAAACACATTCAAACTTACTTGATAATTAACCTTTCTAAAACAAAAACAACTTGAAACTTGAAAGTTGCAAGAGAAGTGACTGGTCATGTAAAAAGAACCCCCATGAGTAATCAGTGGAGTTCTTTTCTGAAAATTCAGAGGTCAGAAAGTAGTAGACTAAGATATGCCAAATGCTGTAAGAAAAAAGCTTTTAACAGAAATCTTAGGCCTAAACTAACTGCCCATCAAAAGTGAGAGAGATATTATAAAATTCCCATGTAAAAGCTGCAGTCTTTTACCAGTAGACTACCCTTTAAGAAATGCTTTATGGAGTGTTTTAGGATAAAATGAACAGACATGAAACAGTAGTGTGAATAAGTAAAGATTAAGGAAAAGATAAATATATAAACAATATAAAAGATACAAAAAAAGTGCACCTCCACAATTGGAAATGGAAGTGGGAAAATGTGAAAGAAAAATGCTGCAGCTACTGTGGAAAATAGTTCGGTGGTTCTGCAAAAGCTAAACATAAAATTACCATAGAACCCCCAAAATGCACTCCAAGCTATATACACACAAAAAAATGTAAAAGAGGTATTCAAATAAAAATATGTATACGTATGTTCATAGCAGCATTCACAATAACTAAAATCTGGAAACACACCAAACAAATGTCCACCAACAAAAAATAAGAAAGAAAATGTAGTATGTCCACACAACGGCATACCATTCAGCTGTGAAAAGGATTACAACTCTAATGCTACAATGTGAAGAAACTTAAATTTTGGCTCAAGAAGCTGAGCCAAAAGTCACATAGTGTATGATTTTATTTATATAAATATTTAGAGTAGGTAAATCCATAGAGAAAAAATGCAGATTATTGGTGTTGGTGTCAGAAAGAGGACAGATTGGGTAGGAGCTTCTTAATAAGTAGGCTATTTCCTTTTGGAATAATGAAAATACTTTGGAACTAAGATGTGGTACTTGCACACAAATATGCACGTACTAAAGATCACTAAGGAATTCATTAAGAAACAGTTAATTTTATATTACATGAAGGAATTTAACCTCACTAAAAAGACAAAATTTCTTCCTCAGCATTCTCTCAGCAATGTGAGCGCTCTTTCCACAGAGTGCTTGCAGATGGGGTTCTGGTCCCTCCACAGTCCAGAACTGCCTGGGGCCAGGCCAGCCACACACTAGACATGAACTCCCACCACCCTGTCCAGCAGCCCCTCGACCTGTTACCAGTGGAAGTTATCTGAGTTACTGGTGTCAAATCTATCATGGTCTGCAGTAACCTCAACTCTTGCCTCCTCAGGAGAAAGAATTTGACTGAGGGGAGTAAAGTAGCAAAGGAGATTGAGAAAGGTCTCACAGCAAAAGGGGATGTTTATTTAAAATATTTTAGAGTAAGAAAAAAAGAAGAGTGCATTAGGAAGAGATCCAAGTGGGTGATATGAATATATACCATATATATGACTTGCAAATATTGTGTCCCATGCTGTTGGTTTTCTTTCCACTATACTGACAGTGTCTTTTAACACACAAAAGTGTTTAGTTTTGATGAAGCTCAAGTGATCTATTTTTTCTTATGTTTTGTGTTCAGTCAGTGATATAGCCAAGAAATCATTTACAAATCCACAGCCAATAAGCACACGAAAAGATGTTCGAAATCACTAGCCACTTAATGCAGGAATATCTAAACCACAATGAGATTACCACTTTATCCCCATTGGAATTTTTCTTTCTTTTTTTTTTTTTTTAAAGAAAACTTTGAGAGTATGTGGAGAAATTGGAAACCTTGTACATTGTTGGTGAGATTGTGAAATGGTGGTGATGTTTGCACAATTTGAGCATAGTTAATGCTTCCAAATTATACACTCAAAGTGTTTGAAATGGTACATTTGTTTATGTACGATTTTCCACTTACAACAAAAGCTCCCTCAGAAATTGTCCTAAAATAGTTCCATGTGTGATGAAAGAAGACGCTCCTCTCCTATCATGAGTAGAAGCCTATTTATTTATTCATGCCATTATACACACTCTTGACTCTTCCACATGCCCAGCATGATCTCATCAAGCAGAATGAGTATTTTCTCACCTGGCCCATTTGTGCTCCTTTCCATAATTGCATTCTTCTTTTCAACTCACTACCTGCCCGCTAAAAACAACAGTAAGTTACAGGCCAGTTTACTGTCTCTATAAATACTTCTTCTCTGTAACGTAATAGAAATGGAATCATACAATATGTCACCTCTTCAGACTGGCCCTTATCACTTTGCTTTATGAATGCCCGATTCATCCATGGCTTTGCATAACTTCATAAATCACTCCTTTTGTTTTGATGAATAGTATTTCATTTTATGAATTTACCTGGCTTGGTTAATTTTGAACGGCACCCTGATTCCTTCAAGTGTGTGGCCATTGTCAAGAGAGCAGTTATACATAAATGCTTGTGGTTTTTGTTTAGATGTGAGTTTCCAAATCAGTTGTCTAGATACCTAAGTGTTAATAATTGTTAGCCTATATATTGAGACTATGTCCGCCTTTGGAAAAAACTGTCAAACTCTTTCAGAAGAAAACAACCATATTTTAAAGTTGCTGTACAATTATGCATTCCTTCAGCAATGAATGAGATTTTCTGTTGCAGTTCTGAGTATATTTAAAAAGAAATTTAGACATAGTATAGCTGTTTAGTGCTCACACTCTTATTTTAATTTGCCTTCCCCGAATGGCAGGTGTTGTTGAGCATTATTTTGTTGTTATTGTTTGTTTATTAATCTATGATTGCTGCCAAAAAGCATACATGTGTTGTGCCACAGAAAACCAATTTTTAAAAACGTACTCTCAGCTCTACTTGGTAAAAAATAAAAAAATTAAGTGTCATACTTCCCAAGATAATTTATAGATTCAATGCCATCCCCATCAAGCTACCAATGACTTTCTTCACTGACCTGGAAAAAAGTACTTTAAAGTTCATATGGAACCAAAAAAGAGCCCACATCACCAGGTCAATCCTAAGCCAAAAGAACAAAGCTGGAGGCATCATGCTACCTGACTTCAAACTATATGACAAGGCTACAGTAACCAAAACAGCATGGTACTGGTACCAAAACAGAAATATAGATTAATGGAACAGAAAATAATGCCACATATCTACAACTATCTGATCTTTGACAAACCTGAGAAAAACAAGCAATGGGGAAAGGATTCCCTACTTAATAAATGGTGGGGGGAAAACTGGCTAGCCATAGGTAGAAAGCTGAAACTGGATCCCTTCCTTACACCTTATACAAAAATTAATTCAAGATGGATTAAAGACTTAAGCGTTAGACCTGAAACCATGTAATGACTTGCTGTTTGGTTTTTACTTACTACTGTTACTGTGTTTTCTGTCTTGAGGATACCAAAATAGTAATGCATTGTACCAAGCCTTCTAAAATAACTGCCTAAAAATGTAATTGAGTCCTTTTGTTGTTGTTGTTCTGTTCTGTTTGTTGTTGTTGTTGTTTGTTTGTTTGTTTGTTTGTTTTGAGATGGAGTCTTGGTCTGTTCCCATGGCTGGAGTGCAATGACATGATCCCGGCTTTGGTAACCTCAGCTGTTATTCCCAGACCATTAGTTCCTCAAAGAAGATCACGAGTCCAGAGTCAAAGCCAAGCAGCAAGGATCTTTACTACAAGTTCATACCTGGTCCTTCCATTCCACGGCATACAAGAGGGCCCTGAACAATGCGAGTGTTTGCTTTTTATAGCCTGAAAGTTACAGGGGAACAAAGGAATTCTTTTGATTCCTGCTCTTTCAGTAAAACTTTGAATGGCTGTCCCCTTATCGGAGACTTTCCTGGTGGTGTTTGTACTGGGCTCAGGAAGTTTGAGAGTTATATGGTGATATGTGGTGGGATGGGAGGATGGGATTTGTTTGTACTGGGCTTGTTCGTTTTGAGCCTAGGGCTGAGGAATGTGCCCGGCTCCTTTTATTCCCCCCCTTTCTTTTCAGGTAATTTTTTAGAGCCAATCTTGGGTCTTATAAGTCTGATTCTGTTTCAGCGTTTACAGGTTGGTATTGGGCTCTGAGGACTATGAGTTGTACTGTGTTAAACTTTTCTTTAACGAACCGCAAAATTCTGTTAACAACAGAAGGTCCTACGGTAAGCAGAAATAGTAGACTCAGCAGGGGTCCAAGGAAGGGGGCTAACAGAGAAAACATAGATGAGTTCCACCATTGGTCTGCAGCTGAAGCAAACTGCCATGTTCTTACTTCTGTGCTTAACTTGCGTAACTGTTGGACCTGGTCTTCCATAAGCCTTGATTCATTTATGTAGAAACAACAGTCTTCCTTTAGAAACATACACGTTCCTCCTTTTTCAGCAGTGAGTAGGTCTAAGGCCCTCTGGTTCTGCAAGGTTACTTGTGCTAGGGACGTGAGCTGCCACTGGAGAGAGGCAAGGGACTCAGCTGACTCCTCCATAGCAATGGCAAATTGTTGGTACAGCTTGTTACTTTCTATGAGGGTGTGACCTAGGGCTCCCCCAGCCAGTCCGGCCGCCATGAAGGATGCGGTGAGGGAGATTCCTGCAATGAGGGGGAGAAATATGGCTCGTGCTGGTCTCGGTCTAGGGTCTGGGTGAATAACAGCACTAGTCCAGTTACCTGTATACCCTAGGAACTCGCTGGCAGTAAGTAGAGTTAACCGGGGAACTAATGTGACAGGAAGACACAGTAGGTTGGTAACAGAGGGGCTTGATAGGTTTTTAGATAATGTTCCATTACACCAGGAGAATATGCCTGACGGAGCCTTTAAGGTGATGTTAGGGGGCATTGCAGTGATGTTTCAGAGGCTGGAATTAGTTCCTGAGAAACAGTAGGGAAACTTTTCTTGACTGGGGTTTAGGTATAGTGGCAAGTTAGGGATAGGGGCATATGAGAGGTTTCGGTGGTTGTTAGCTTGGGCAGAGGTGGAGGATCTCCATGGCAGGGGGACAGCGGTTAGTGGTGGATGCCTTAGAGTGGCACACAGAAAGCAGCCAGACAGGCTGTGAAGTCCTGTAAGGTTGGCAAGTTCTAATCCTTCTTGCAATAATTTTAACTAGGAAAAAGGACGTAAATCTTGTGTCAGGTGGTTTTCTTGTCGCTGGATATTTCCATGGACCAGGGGCCATACCGGCACTAGAACCTGCCACAGATAGAGATGACTGCTAGGCCATGTGGAGGCAGAGGAGTAGTATACAGCCCAGTGTTGAGGCGTGGTCCAGCGGGAGTTCCAGGGGTCTCTAACTATCCATGTATATGAAAGGTCTCTATCTCGTCTGCAATAGAAGGGGTCATCTGGGATCTATCTGTTCTTTTCCACCTCACCATTGGTATTTATGGATGTTACAATAGTTATAAGGGCAGCCGGCACTTTGGTGCCACCAATAGTGCTTACAATTGTATTCAGTCTGATCGTACTTGAAGCATATTATTGGTGCCACTGGTTTGGCTACTGGGAAATTGGTAAAATTTAGTAAAATTGGGCTATTGCACCTTGAGGAGGGGCAATCTGCACTGGCCACTAATTTCCCGGGCTTATGAGGTTGCCTAGGGTGGGTTTGGTTTTCATAAAGCCAGAATCTTCAGACAAAGGGATTAGGAGCTGGCTTTATGTTTTCTTCAGCGGCCACTAGGGCGACTAATGTTAGAGTTAGACTACCTAACTGCATGTTTGCAGTGAGCTATGCTGCCGGCACAGGGTGAGTTTTAAGGGGTTGTTCTTAGCTCTGTCCACAGTCCACGTGTCCAGTGCTTCAGCCGCTGCTGTGATTGGCCCTAGAAGGTTGGAGGTTGGGTCCACTGGCTTGACCTGGGTGTAGTGGATCCACGATGCAATGCCTTCTACCTTCAGGGCGGTGGGTGTGGTCAGGAGTACTTGGAGTGTTCTTTTCCACCTGGGCTCTAGGGTCTCTTGTCGGTGTCACTTAACTAGGACCTAGTCTCCTGGCTGGTACGGATGGGGTGTCGGTGGGGGACTGGTCTCATATAGCTCTTTCAGCTTGGGCCAGATTTCTTGGTGAATTTTCTGCAAGGCTCATAAGGAAAATAAGAATTCAGAGACATTTTCTCTTTCAGACTTAAGCAGGTCATCTTTTAAGCTAGGAACCAGGGGAGAAGGTCTGCCATACATGATCTCGTAAGGGGTAAGGCCTAGTTTGTAAGGGGTATTACGGGCCTGGAACAGAGCATAGGGGAGAAGGACTACCTAATTAGTGCCAGTCTCTATAGTCAACTTAGTTAAGGTCTCTTTTAAGGTCCGATTCATCCTTTCTACCTGTCCTGAACTCTGGGGCCTGTAAGCGCAATGTAGTTTCCAATTTGCCCTAAGGATGGAAACCAAGTCCTGACTTACTTTAGCGACAAAAGCGGGCCTATTATCTGACCTTATCTGGATGGGGAATCCATACCTGGGAAGGATATCTTCCAGAATTTTCTTTGCTACGACCTAAGCAGTTTCTCTTTTGGTTGGGAATGCTTCAGTCCACCTTGAAAAAGTATCTACAAAGACAAGTAAGTACTGGTACCTGTACTTTCCTGGCTTTATTTCAGTAAAATCTACTTCCTAGTAGATACTGGGCCTGGTTCCCCTGAGCCTTGTTCCTGCTGCAGCTTGAGATTGGGGGTATGCGTTGTTAAGCTGGCAGACTTTGCAACTTGTCATGATACTGCTGGCCGTCTCAGCTATATGTCTGATTATGAGCTTGGAGCATCTGATCAGGTCTATCATCTGCCAGGCCCCCAGGTGGGTGGTTCGGTGGATGTGTTCTAACACCTGTTGTCCTAATTTTTCTGGTAGGATGGTTTGGTCATTAGTATCAGTCCACCACCTATTCTGGATTTGTTTCAGGGGAAGTTTGTCAATCCACTGGAGATCTTGTTCTGAATATTGAGGGAAATATGGCAAGTCCCGGGGGCCCAGGTCAGGGAGCTGGAATGCAAGGAGTTGGCTGGGAGCCTTCACCACATTCTTTGCAGTTTGGTCTGCCAGAAAGTTGTGTTGAGCAGTTGGAGTAGTTAGTTTCTGATGCCTTGGGCAATGTACAATGACTAATTTTTCTGGCTTCCATAAGGCTGTTAACAGGGCTAGGATCTCTTGCTTGTTTTTTATCTCTTTTCTTTCAGCCGTTAGTAACCTTCACTCCTTGTAAATGGCCCCATGTATATGCGCCATTGCAAAAGCATATCAGCTGTCTGTATATACTGTCAGCTTTTTCCCCGCCCTTAAGGTAAGAGCTTGGGTGAGAGCTATCAGTTCGGCCTTCTGGGCCGATGTCCCTGGGGGCAGGGGTTCCGCCCAGATTACCTCAGTCTCTGAAGTTACTGCTGCTCCAGTGTACCTCTGGCCTTGATGCATGAAGCTGCTCCCAACAGTGAACCAGACGAGGTCAGCATCAGGAAGTGGGTGGTCCTGCAGGTCTTCTCGAACACCGTGCACCTGAGCTAGTATCTTGGTGCAGTCATGGAGTGGGGCGTCCAGGTCCACTTTGGGCAGCAGCAAGGCAGGGTTTAAGGTTGTTAGGGGCAGGAAAATTATCTGAGAGGATTTAGTAGTAGTCCTTGGTAGTGGGTGAGCCGGGCGTTACTCATCCATCGATTAGGTGGCTGTTTGAGTACACCTTTGATGGCATGTGGAGTAACGACCCGCAATTCTTGCCCCATGACAAGTTTATCAGCATCTTGCACCATCAGAGCCGTGGCCGCAATCATTTGGAGACAAGGGGGCCACCCGGCAGCTACTGGGTCTAACTTCTTTGACAGGTAGGCAATTGGCCTCCTCCAGGGGCCTAAGTTCTGGGTTATTACTGCCTTGGCGACACCTTTATTCTCATCCATGTATAAGTGGAAGGGCTTGGTAACATCAGGTAGTCCTAGTGCAGGTGCGGAGAGTAGGGCGGTTTTAATCTGTTGGAAGGCCAACTCAGCTTCGTCTGTCCAATTAAATGGCTGTTGCCCTCGTGTTGTCTGATACAAGGGTTTAGCCAGTTCTGCGAACTTAGGTATCCATAGTCTGCAAAATCTTGCCGACCCCAGGAATTCTCTCACTTTTCGGGTGGATTGTGGCCTGGGGATCTGCAGAACAGTTTGTTTCCGGGCATCTGTTAGCCAGCGCTGCCCTCCTTTAAGCAGGTACCTTAGATATGTTACCTCTGGCTTACAGATTTGAGCTTTCTTTGCCGAGGCTCAGTAGCCTAGATTCCCCAGAGCTTGTAAGAGACCCTTGGTCCCTTGGATGCAAGCTTCTTGGGTCTCAGCAGCAATTAGGAGGTCATCAACATACTGTAGTAAAATTATTTCAGGGTGTTTACATCGGTACTCACCTAGGTCTTCATGGAGGGCCTCATCGAACAGGGTAGGAGAGTTTTTGAATACCTGCAGCAGCCTGGTCCATGTCAGTTGGCCACTTATGCCCTTATGAGGGTCATTCCACTCGAAGGCGAAGAGCTTTTGGCTCTGAGGGGCTAAAGGCAAACTGAAGAAAGCATCTTTCAAATCTAAAACAGTGTACCATTGATGTTTAGGGTTTAAGGTACTTAGGAGGGTATACGGGTTAGGTACAGTTGGATGTATGTCCACAACCTTCTTGTTGATTTCTTTTAAGTCTTGTACAGGTCTGTATTCTCCACTATTAGGTTTTCGTACCAGCAACAATGGAGTATTCCAGGGTGAGTGACATGGGCGAAGGGCCTCTTGGTCAAGGAGCTGGCGGATATGTGGAGCAATCCTTTTCTTGGCCTCTAGGGGCATCGGGTATTGGCGTACCCGCACGGGGTCTGTCCTAGGCTTAAGTTCAATAAATAAGGCAGGACGGTGTTTTGCTAGATGTAAGCCCTCAGTTTCCGCCCACGCTTCTGGATATTGCAGGAGCCAGGTTGCTATGTCCTGGTCAGGGGCCGCTTTCTCCTGGTGGAGCCAGTACTCATCTTCTAGGTTTATAGTCAGGACGGACACGGGTCGATTGTGGGAGTTGGTCACGACGGGCCCCTCAGGGAGGAAATGGATCTGTGCTCTTATTTTAGTTAGCAGGTCTCTCCCCAATAGCGGACAGGGGCTCTCAGGGATGACCAGGAAAGAATGGGTTACATTCTTGGCTCCGAGGTTTACTGTTCTTTGTGTTGTCCATGGGTACTTCTTAACTCCTGTGGCCCCTTGTACCCATGAGGATTTGGAGGATAATTTCCCATTAGTTTTAACTAAGACCGAGTGCTGTGCTCTCATATCAACTAAGAACTGGACTGGGGACCCCTCCACTTGCTAAGTTACCTTAGGTTCGGGGAGGGGGTCCGAACCCCGTCTTCCCTAGTCTTCGTCTTGAGTGACTAGTATGGGTGTAGACCTAGGGGGTCCGGGTCCCTGTCCTCGTGGTTTCTTTTTGGGGCAGTCTCTTACCTAGTGGCCAGCCCCCTTACAATAGGCACATTGGTCTTTGCTCAGATTATCATGCCGGGGGGGCCTCCTAGGTTGGGTGTACTCTGGCTGTAGATGCTCTTTCTGTACCACTGCTGCCAGGACCTTGGTCATTTTTTCAGTGGCCTTAAATTGCTTTTCCTCTGGAGTATCTCTGTTATTGTAAACCTGCTGGGCTATCTGAAGGAGGTCCTGAATCCGCTTCCCTTCCAAGTCTTCTAATTTCTGGAGTTTTCTCTTAATATCTGGGGCTGCCTGATTTACGAAAGACATTACAACAGCTGCCTGACTTCCTGGAGCCTCTGGATCTATGGGGGTGTACTGTCTAAAAGCTTCCATTAATCTTTCTAAGCAGGTAGCTGGGCTCTCAGTCTTCCCCTGCAGAATAGAATATACTTTAGCTAAATTAGTGGGCTTGCGAGCAGCTGCCCTGAGACCTGCCATTAGAGTCTGGCGATAAAGGTGTAGCCGTCCTCTGCCTTCTGCCGTGTTGTAGTTCCATGCTGGCCTGGTCAGAGGAAAGGTTGCGTTTATGAGGTCGGGGTTGGCAGTCAGTTGACCGTCGTCCCCCGGGACCAGCTTTCTAGCTTCTATCTGTATTCTTTCTCACTCTTCCGTGGTGAACAAGATTCGGAGGAGCTGCTGACAATCATCCTAAGTGGGCTGGTGGCTGAACATGACACTATCCAGTAAGGCCAGTAAATCTTTGGGGTTGTCTGAAAACAGAGCACTCTGAGTCTTCCAGTTATACAGATCACTGGTGGAGAATGGCCAGTACTGGAGCCTGGGGATTCCTGTGTCATCTGGGGGTCCTATTTCCCGAAGGGGTAAAGCCACCATGGAGTCAGGCGGCTGAGGGGGGCTAGTCCGCGAAGTGTGCCCTCGCGTCCGCCCCGCCGGCCCTTCAAAGTTACTTTCCCTTTCAGCGGGCCCGTGTGTGCCGGCCACCTCCTGTCTGCCTGCTCCCTCCCGCAGCTCAGCCAGGGGGGCGCGGCCTGGGGCCCGGAGGGGTACAGAGGGGGTTCTGTGAACAGTGGGTCCCCGCTGTCAGGTAGAACAGGATGGGGGGGGGCAGTTGGTTGCTTGGATTTTAGTGGTCGAGCAACTAGTGCCTTACAGGGTTCAGAGGCTAATTGGAAAGGGGACAGCCAAGGAGGCGGGTTCTCAACAAGGTCCTGCCATGTGAGGATATATGGGATTTGATCTAAGTGGCCCGCACGCCCGGGTAGGAAAATCTTGGACTTTACCCTAGTGAGGACAGCAAGTCGGAAGGTCCCTTCGGGCAGCCACCCCACATCAAAGGCAGGCCATTCGGAATGACACAGAGTAATTAGCTTTCCTTTCCTGATTTCTATAACAAGATTATGGCCCCTTGCTCTAACTTCTTTGAAATTACTCATAAGGAGAGATAGAGGAGTGCTCTGGGTATTACCTATCCTGTAATAATTTGTAGTCTCTTCCTGTAAAGGAATGTGGGTTCGAATCCCTGTAAAGGAAATCTGATCTGACTTACGATATCTAATCGCAGGCGCACTTTCGCAGCCCTGGTCAGAGTTAGCTGCCTGGATCGCGATCGCGCTGGGGCAGCCCAGATCAGAGACAGCTGCTGCCCGCCAAACCAGGGCAGTTCAGATCACAAGCGCGCACCGGAAGCCCAGGTCAGAGTTAGCTGCCTGGATCGCGATCACGCTGGGGCAGCCCAGATCAGAGACAGCTGCTGCCCGCCAAACCAGGGCAGTTCAGATCACAAGCGCGCACCGGAAGCCCAGGTCAGAGTTAGCTGCCTGGATCGCAGTCACGCTGGGGCAGCCCAGATCAGAGACAGCTGCTGCCCACCAAACCGGGGCAGTTCAGATCACAAGCGCGCACTGGAAGCCTGGGTCAGAGTTAGCTGCCTGGATCGCGGTCATGCTGGGGCAGCCCAGATCAGAGACAGCTGCTGCCTGCCAAACCGGGGCAGCTCAGATCAGAGACAGCTGCTGCCCGCAAAACCGCGGCAGCTCAGATTTCAATATAGATCAGATAAGAGCCAGGGGACGTCTCCAACCAGTCTCTGCTGGCTGTCCTATAGCGCGTCCGCCAGGACTATGCCAGCTCCAGTTTCAGACCTCGCGAGTCACAGATTCGGATTCAGAACAGACACGGACAGACAAACGGAGAAGAGCCAGCTCACCTATCAGTAGATCGATCCTAGCAGATCCATTGACCAGGGGTCTGGTGGGCTTGGGGAATCCCAGACGAGCCCCCAGATGTTATGCCCAGACTGTTAGTTCCTCAAAGAAGACCACCAGAGTCCAGGGTCAAAGCCAAGCGGCAAGGATCTTTACTACAAGTTCAAACCTGGTCCCTCCATTCCACAGCATACAAGAGGGCCCTGAGCAATGCGAGTGTTTGCTTTTTATAGCCTGAAAGTTACAGGGGAACAAAGGAATTCTTTTGGTTCCCGCTCTTTCAGTAAAACTTTGAACGGCTGTCCCCTTATTGGAGACTTTCCTGGTGGTGTTTGTACTGGGCTCAGGAAGTTTGAGAGATATATGGCGATATGTGGTGGGATGGGAGGATGGGATGTGTTTGTACTGGGCTTGTTTGTTTTGAGCCTGGGGCTGAGGAATGTGCCCGGCTCCTTTCACAGCTTCCCGGGATCATGAAATTCTCCTGTCTTAGCTTACTGAGGATCTGGGTTTACAGAACCCAGACACCACTACCAGCTAATTTTTTACATTTTTACTAGAGAGTTTGTTTCACCATGTTGACCAGGATGATCTCAAACACCTGACCTAAGGACATCCACCTGGCTCAGCCTCCCAAACTGCTGGGATTACCGAAGTGAGCCATCATGCCTGGCCATGCCAATTCCTTTATTTCTTTATGGAATCAAATATAGGTTGAGAATCATCTTTCCTAATATTTGTCAGTGCCTCAATATTGTTAGGATAAATATAAAGTTGTGAAATAAAATATCCAGCTTCTGGCTCTTTCCTCATGAGCATGCTCAATGTCTGGGAAATCCTTGGAACCTCGAAGAAGGGTAGAGCTGGGGTAGGTGGGGATGATCTTTGAAACCACTGTCACTCTGGCAGCCACTGTTGCTCCTCAGGAAATGGCTTGGAGTCTCAGCCTTCAGAAGAAGTAACAGGGGCTCAGCAAGCAGTATTTTGTGTGCCAGGTTTTCCATCTCCATATCTGTTTTGGTGATGTATCTATTCAGGTCTCTACTTATTGATTAGGTCATCTTATTTGTCTGTATATTTTGCATAAAAGTCACTTTTCAGTTGTGTTTCCTAAACTTTTCTTAGCCTGAGGCTTGTTTTTTTTGGTTCTCTTAACCAGAACATAGTTTTTGTTTGTTTTGTTTTGTATTGTTTTGTTCTCTTCTTTTTTGTTTTTTGCCTTTTTTGAGATGGAGTCACACCTTGTCACCCAGCCTGGGGTGCAAAGGCATGATTTTGGCCCACTGCAACATCTGTCTCCTGGGTTGAAGGGATTCTTCTGCATCAGGTTCCAGAGTAGCATGGATTACATGTGTCTGCCAACAAGCCCACTTATCTTTTTTTTTTTTTTTGTATTTTTAATAGAGACAGTGTGGCAGTCAGTTACTATGGGATGAAACAAAGGGGGTTGAATACAGAAATGAAGACAAAGACAAAAGATCTGTTTTGAAAGAGGGGTCGGGGGCTTATTGCTTCTAATCAGCAAAGGCCCCGAGCTTCTACAGGCCTTCATATTTAGTAGGCAGAATCAACAGGGAGGAAAGGTAATTGTTGGTCAGCTGCTTGAATTATCACAGGCTCACATAATTGCTTTCTATATACTACAGGCTTCAGATGTTCCTATATATAACCACAAGAAAGACTGTGCTTGGGGAATGACTGTCCTCAGCATTCCTTCTGACACCAGACGTGGTGTGACAGGTTGCCAACATGCTGCTTTCAGGAGAACAGTTCCCTCTCTGCTCATAGACCCTCCAGTCATTACTGAGTTGGTCACGACCCTCATTCTTTTGGCCTCCAACATCTCCTCCTTTTTATTTTTGCATTAATTGAGTAAAGACAATTGCAGGCTGTGCAGCTCTTCACTGCTGTTTGGTGGTCCAGCTGCTTTTACAGACAATGAACATAAAAGAGAGACATCATGACGTTACTCTGATAATCACAAAAAAGACATTTAGGTGATGTTTGGAGGAGGTCCAAAGGCTAAGGCTCTCTAAACCTTGCTGGAATTCTGCCCAAGTTTTCAGAGATGGCTGAATTACTTGAGTATGCTTTTTCAAGTTAAGAATTTCGCTTTGTAAATCAAGTTTCCATGGATATTCCCTTTGGTTTTATTCCAAATTGGTTACACAAATATGAGCATGCTTAAAATGACAATGCAATTGCTGCCGCAACTGCTAGTTTGTTCTTGGTTTCCTAGCCACAGAACTGTAATCTTTAACTCTTTAACACTGCTACTTCCATGTGTATCTCAGTGTTAAGTTTATTTTTAAGCATCCATGACTGGTCGGCTGTACACATTCAATTTTCTACATATTGAGCTGTGATTTGAATGGAGCTGTACATTGCTACTAAGGACACCACAACAGAAGTTATTAATGTACCTAAGGAGACTTTCCCAAAATTTTTCATGCCTAAGGCTCTACAAGCACAATGAATAAGCTGACTAAGAAAAAAGTTTACAAAATGGAAACCAGAGGTGGCCACCCAAGGCTCAGGCAGATTTACAGGAATCCATAATCTGGGACTGCGACCTACAATTACTAGGGTGGATATGCTGTATGTTTGTACTGTGTTATGATTAAGGGAATAATACAGTTAACAGGAATCACAAGTCAGTCTAGCATCGTTTACCTGGAGTTGGTCCTTTTTGCTGCCAGAAAAACATAAGTTCAAAAACACAAATTGTAAATTGAGTGGTAGTGTTTTCTACAACGGTAACATTAAAACTGTGTTCAGCACAATTACTATAATTAGATAGTGTTCCGACACAAATGCTGCCATTCATATAGTGGAGTGCTGCCTTCCCTATCGACTCCTGAGTTGCACCTCTCTTTCCTTGGTAATGCCATTGAGGCAAAGTTGGGCTAAAGCCTGTTCCATGCCAAGTGAAACTTGCTGCACTTTGGGATTGAATCCCAGCGCAATGTAGTGAAGAGATGCTGACCAGTGTCAGCGAAGTTTATGCCATGAGGTCGGATTCTCATCTCTCCCATCTAAGTGACCACAGGGACCTAGAAAATAATGTCTCCCATTAGCATGTACTCTTGTCTAGCTAGGGGACCAAGACACTGGGTCCAAGGAGGGGGGTAAGAATTATCAAAGGGAGCCCATTCTGTATCATTAATACGATTTGGGATTTGGGGCTGGGAGTGATTAGTAGCTACACCAGTAATGTTAATAGAGCTAAGGCCTAATAGGTACATATTTTTTTCCATGGTAACTCAGCCATACTTGGGATTAATTTGCAAGGCCACTGCAGTTGAGTGATGTACCCTGGGTGACTCATGAAGGAAGTCCCTCCAATGGAGCAGCATAATTGATAATCATTGTTCTGAGAGTCTAATCACTGTTTGTCAGGGGGTGTTAGGGGTCCTGGTGCCCCTGCTTCATGATCATGATAGATGTCAGGGGGAGTGTCACTCCAAATTACACTCCGTAATACTGGGGGATTGGGAATACATGCCCAATATGTTTTTGTCTCTCTGCACAAGGGAAACCTACTGCACAGGATGTTATGGGTAGCATGGCCATAAACGTGATGTCAGGGGTGTTTGCCTGACCCTGGTGCTCCAGCAATTTCAACTGACTCATGGCTTGTAATGGAGGAGTTGGATTCATAGTTGGGATCCATGTCTCTCTCCAGTCTCCCTTTACATGGTCACAAACACATTGAGGGCACCCCACACAGATTATCCATCTCCTGTAAAAACACAAGCAAACCCTCATCCTTACATCAGTAAATCTCCTGAGCATTTCCATTGTCCTTAGGGGGATTTTCATAATATTTTGGGGTATACTTTACTTTTTCCCTATAACATTTACCAGTGTCGTTCTGCCATAGTCTTACTATCTGTGCCAGGAGTCAAAAAAATTAAAGTAAATAAGTAAAAAAATAAATTAAATTAAAAGTAAATGTATTTTGTTTGAGGTGGTAACTGATCTCGTTTCCCCTTTCGGTTTTTTTCAGCACAGCTTGTAATGTTTGATTTCCCGCTCTATAATTCCTTGTCTTTGGGGTTTGTAAGGAATTCCTGTTTTATGAGTGATTGACCATAGCTGTAAAAAATTTTAAGAAGCATGACTAACATAAGCTTGTCCATTGTCAGTTTTTAATTGTTTAGGGACCCCCCATATAAGCAAATGATGACAGACAATGTCACTACACATAACCAGCTGTGTGACCTGGTTTGCATGTAGCATGCCGCATATGAGAATACGTGTCTGTAGTCACATGAACAAAGGAGAACTTACCAATGGAAGCTTTATGAGTAACATCCATCTGTCAGATATCATTTGAAGCTAAGTCTCATGGGTTACAGCCTTCTATGAGTGTGACTCCAGTGACATGCTGGCAAGTAGGACAGGCTTGTACAGGCTGCAGCCTGGCTGTTAGGCAAATGAAACATACGAGTAAAGGCAGAGTTTTGATGCAGTAATATATGAGAAGGTTGAGCTTATTGAAATGCAGAACAAACCAATTTACTGGCTCTATTATTACCTAGATATAGTGGTGTAGGTAGTTGTGTGGGAGAGCAAATATGAGAAATATAAAAAGCAGCACAAGAGCAAAAAGCTTCTTAAAGTCTTAGAAACGAGTTAAACTGCTCTGGTTCCAGGGTGCTTTTAATAATGGCCATCCCAATATGACCGGCTACATTTACAACATAGGCTGAATCACAGAGAGTGTTAATAAGAGATGAACCAGTGAGCTGTAAAACCTGCATAACTGCCATTAGTTCTGAACGTTGATCTGAAACTCCGGGGTTTTTTATTGTTTGAGCATACTTAGTACCGTATGTAACTTTGCGACCTTTGGAAGAGCCATCAGTAAGTAGGTCTGGCTGCCTGAAATGGGCTTGTGATGAGCAATCACGGGGAAGATGAAAGGTTGAACTTTTAAAATTGCAAAATTTTGTCTGATGGATAATGTTTATGTATTATTCCTACACAATCTGAAAGAGCAATTTGCCACACATGCAACATTTCCCATGCTGCAGCCTGTTGCTGGGAATACAATATTTCTCCTCATACTTTTAGACTGGC
Organism: Gorilla gorilla gorilla; assembly: GCF_029281585.2. Taxonomy (NCBI): domain Eukaryota; kingdom Metazoa; phylum Chordata; class Mammalia; order Primates; family Hominidae; genus Gorilla; species Gorilla gorilla. The sequence goes on along the minus strand of NC_073248.2, from coordinate 44,386,419 downwards.
TCTGAAAGGAGAACAATAATTTTGTGTGGATCATATCTCTGAAGCATTTTTGATCTATCCCTACCCCTCATTATAAACTGAGTAGTTAAAGAAAGATAAACTTGCAGAGATTTTACTCTCTGATTGAATTTCAAAAAAAGCCATTCTATTACAATTACATATTTTTTCTATGATCTGGCCTAAAAGCCCTGTTGGAGAATGAGCGGTAGAGAGAATAAAGGGAGCCAAGGGCTTTTGTGGCTGTAGCCGGGAGGCATGTGTTTGCTGAAGAATCTGCTCTACTAGCTGTAACTCAGCTTCAGCCTCCTTAGACAAACCAGCAACTGGGTTGTCTCCTAAACACATTGCTCCTAATGAAGAATTTCCATGGAGTGCCTGATTGTTTGAGTTGATGAGTAGCAATACCTAGGATTGGGCACAGCCAATTTATATCTCCTAATAGTTGTTGGAAATCACTGAAGGTTTGTAATCTGTTCCTATGGGGGACTGCTTTCTGAGGTGGAACATTTGTTGCAGTAACAATAGTGTCTAAGTATTGGTATGGGGGGGTTGTTTCTACCTTTTGTTGAACTATTTTGAGATGTCCCCCTGTTTTGCTTCTCTCAACAATTGGTGTAATAGCTCTTCCATTGGAGCAGCCAAAAGAATTTCATCCATATAATGAATGATGTAGGCAGTAGGAAATATATTATGAGGCTCCTTTAAGGACTGTCCTACAAAACTCTGAAATACTGTAGGACCGGTGAGCATGCTTTGGGGTGAAACTTTGCTTATCCTTCTCATGTAAGGGTATAGTAAGGAAATAATCTTTAAGATCTACTACTATGAGAGGTGAGTCACTTGGAATGGCTGCCAGGAATGGCAGAGCTTGCTGTAATGCACCCATTGATTAAATCTGTGCATTAATCACTCTCAAATCATGTAGCAACTTGCTGGCAAATCGGTCTGTTTTTATATACTAAAATTTTGCTGAAACCTTACACTTGTGTTGATACATATGTATATGTATATGTGTGTATATATCTCTATATGTGTGTATATATATACATATACACATACACACACATATCTATGTGTGTACATATATGTATGTAATATGCACATATGTAATATGCACATATGTAATACCCAGAGTTTATGGATGTATACCTATACACTCTGGTATGTGTGTATAGATGGTGTGTATATATGTAGGTATATACGTATACACATACACATATGTATGTGTATATATAACACTTGTATATATACACACATATATGCACACATACAGACAGATATATAAGTGAGTGTGTATATTTACATATATATGCATGCTCTATCTATAAATGTGTTTATATATACACACAAACATATATATAACACACATGTATACATATACCCATATGTGTATATGTGTATATATGCGTATATATGTGTGTCTATATATGTTTATATATATAATTCCTAATTCCTCATACATATATAAAATTTTATATACATGTGTGTGTCTGTGTGTGTGTATATATATATGTATATATATAAAATTCGTTGTTTTTCTCCTAAGCCCATTCAACCCAAAACCTTCCAGGTATGTGGGAAGCTTAAGAGAGATTATGCAGTAGTTAGATCGCAGCAAGAGTCTTTAATAGAGTTTGAGTCTTTATACTATCCCTGGCTTCCCTTACTGTGGTCCTAGCAAAACATTGACATCCTCATAAATAACACAGACTGACTTTGAAAATTAACATTCTCTTCTTATTTAGGTATCAGTGTAGCTGGATGTAGAACAGCTGCCTCAAAAAAAAAAAAAAAAGAGATTGCATTCTTTTCCTTCTTTTATAAAAACTTCAGCAATGAGGTTGGAATTTGTCTCTCAAAGATGGCTTCTTTTTCACTGTTGAAAGTGGAGATTTTCTGCTTACAGATGGGACATAGAGTCTTTTAATTATTAGTGGGACATGGGAGGAAAAGAAAGTTAGAAACGACGTTTTGGGCAAAGGGCTGACAAGGCTCTACACAGAGAAAAATCCTATCTTACTAGGTGGCACTGTAGGATCTGAAAAATTAGATAAAAACTCTGATTCCAAACACTTTTCTGTCAAAAGTTAGAGAAGTGGGGTGTAGCCACGATGGTTGAATAGGAACAGCTCCAGTCTACAGCTCCCAGCATGAGCCACACAGAAGACAGGGGATTTCTGCATTTCCAACTGAGGTACCGGATTCATCTCACTGGGGCGTGTCAGATCGCGGTTGCAGGACAGTGGGTGCAGTGCACCGAGTGTGAGCCAAAGCACAGCGAGGAGGCATCACCTCACCCAGGGAGCACAAGGGGTCAGGGAATTCCCTTTCCTATTCAAAGAAAGGGCTGGCAGACAGCACCTGGAAAATCAGGTCACTCCCACACTAATACTGCGCTTTTCCAGTGGTCTTAGCAAATGGCACACCAGGAGATTATATCACACACATGGCTTGGAAGGCCTACACCCACAAAGCCTCACTCTTTGCTAGCACAGCAGTCTGAGATCAAACTGCAAGGCGACAGTGAGGCTGGGGGAGGGGAGCCGGTCATTGCTGCAGCTTGAGTAGGTAAACAAAGTGGCTGGGAAGTTCCAACTGGGTGGAGCCCACTGCAGCTCAAGGAGGCCTGCCTGCCTCTGTAGACTCCACCTGTGGGGGCAGGGCATAGCCAAACAAAAGGCAGCAGAAACCTATGCAGACTTAAATATCCCTGTCTGACAGCTTTGAAGAGAATAGTGGTTCTCCCAGCACGCAGCTTGAAATCTCAGAATGGACAGACTGCCTCTTCAAGTGGGTCCCTGAACCCCACGTAGCCTAACTGGGAGGCACCCCCCAGTAGCTGCAGACTGACACCTCACACAGCTGAGTACTCCTCTGAGGCCAAACTTCCAGAGGAACAATCAGCCAGCAATATTTGCTGTTCACCAATATCTGCTGTTCTGCAGGCTCTGCTGCTGATACCTAGGGAAACAGGGTCTGGAGTGGACCTCCAGCAAACTCCAACAGACCTGCAGCTGAGGGTCCTGACTGTTAGAAGGAAAATTAACAAACAGAAAGGACATCCACACCAAAACTCCATCTGTATGTCACCGTCATCAAAGACCAAAAGTAGATAAAACCACAAAGATTGGGAAAAAACAGAGCAGAAAAACTGGAAACTCTAAAAATCAGAGCACCTCTCCTCCTCCAAAGGAACGCAGCTCCTCATCAGCAATGGAACAAAGCTGGATGGAGAATGACTTTGACAAGTTGAAAGGAGAAGGTTTCAGATGATCAAACTACTCCGAGTTAAAGGAGGAAGTTCGAACCCATGGCAAAGGAGCTGAAAACCTTGAAAAAAATTAGATGAATGGCTAACTAGAATAACCAAAGCAGAGAAGCCCTTAAAGGACCTGATGGAGCTGAAAACCATGGCATGAGAATTACGTGATGAACGCACAAGCCTCAGTAGCCGATTTGATCAACTGGAAGAAAGAGTATCAGTGATGGAAGATCAAATGAATGAAATGAAGTGAGAAGAGAAGTTAAGAGAAAAAAGAATAAAAAGAAATGAACAACGCCTCCAAAAAATATGGGACTATGTGAAAAGACCAAAGCGACATCTGATTGGTGTACCTGAAAGTGACGGGGAGAATGGATCTATTATCCAGGAGAACTTCCCAAATGTAGTGAGGCAGGCCAACACTCAGATTCAGGAAATACAGAGGACGCCACAAAGATACACCTCAAGAAGAGCAACTCCAAGACACGTAACTGTCAGGTTCACCAAAGTTGAAATGAAGGAAAAAATGTTAAGGGAAGCCAGAGAGAAGGTAGGGTCACCCACAAAGGGAAGCCCATCAGACTAACAGCTGATCTCTTTGAGAAACCCTACAAGCCACAAGACAGTGAGGGCCAATATTCAACGTTCTTAAAGAAACGAATTTTCAACCCAGAATTTCATATCCAGCCAAACTAAGCATCATAAGTGAAGGAGACAAAAAATCCTTTACAGGCAAGCAAATTCTGAGAGATTTTGTCATCACCAGGCCTGCCCTAAAAGAGCTCCTGAAGGAAGCGCCAAACATGGAAAGGAACAACCGGTACCAGCCACTGCAAAGACATGCCAAATTGTAAAGACCATCGAGGCTAGGAAGAAACTGCATCAACTAACTAGCAAAATAACCAGCTAACATCAAAGTGACAGAATCAAATTCACACATAACAATATTAACCATAAATGTAAACGGGCTAAATGCTCCAATTAAAAGACACAGACTGGCAAATTGGATAAAGAGTCAAGACCCATCAGTGTGCTCTATTCAGGAAACCCATCTGACGTGCAGAGACACACATGGGCTCAGAATAAAGGGATGGAGGAAGATCTACCAAGCAAATGGAAGAGAAAAAAAGGCAAGTGTTGCAATCCTAGTCTCTGATAAAACAGACTTTAAACCAACAAAGATCAAGAGGTCAAATCAACAAGAAGAGGTAACTATCCTAAATATATATGTACTCAATACAGGAGCACCCAGATTCATAAAGCAAGTCCTTAGAGACCTACAAAGAGACTTAGACTCCCACACAATGATAATGGGAGACTTTAACACCCCACTGTCTACATTAGACAGATCAATGAGACAGAAAGTTAACAATGACATCCAGGAATTGAACTCAGCTCTGCACCAAGCAGACCTAATAGACATCTACAGAACTCTCCACCACAAATCAACTAATATACATTCCTCTCAGCACCACATCTCACTTATTCTAAAATTGACCACATAGTTGGAAGTAAAGCACTCCACAGCAAATGTAGAAGAACAGACATTACAGCAAACTATCTCTCAGACCATAGCGTAATCAAACTAGAACTTAGTATTAAGAAACTCACTCAAAACCACTCAACTACATGGAAACTGAACATCATGCTCCTGAATGACTACCTGGGTACATAACAAAATGAAGGCACAAATAAAGATGTTCTTTGAAACCAAGGAGAAGAAAGACACAACATACCAGAAACTCTGGGACACGTTCAAATCAGCGTGTAGAGGGAAATGTGTAGCACTAAATGCCCACAGGAGAAAGCAGGAAAGATCTAAAATTGACACCCTGACATGACAATTAAAAGAACTAGAGAAGCAAGACCAAACACATTCAAAAGCTAGCAGAAGGCAAGAAATAACTAAGATCAGAGCAGAACTGAAAAAAATAGAGACACAAAAACCCCTTCAAAAAATCAATGAATCTAGGAGTTGGTTTTTTGAAAAGATCAACAAAATTGATAGACCACTAGCAGGACTAATAAAGAAGAAAAAAGAAGAATCAAATAGACGCAATAAAAAATGACAAAAGGGATATCGCCACCGATCCCACAGATATACAAACTACCATCAGAGAATACTATAAACACCTCTACACAAATGAAGTAGAAAACCTAGAAGAAATGGATAAATTCCTCGACACACCCTCCCAAGACTAAACCAGGAAGAAGTTGGATCTCTGAATAGACAAGTAACAGGCTCTGAAATTCAGGCAATAAGTAATATTGCAAAAAAAAGTCCAGGACCAGATGGATTCACATCCGAATTCTACCAGAGGTACAAGGAGGAGCTGGTACCATTCCTTCTGAAACGATTCCAATCAATAGAAGAAGAGGGAGCCCTCTCTAACTCATTTTATGAGGCCAGCATCATCCTGATACCAAAGCCTGGCAGAGACACAGCAAAAATAGAGAATTTTAGACCAAAATCCCTGATGAACATCAATGCAAGAATCATCAATAAAATACTGGCAAACCGAATCCAGCAGCACATCTAAAAGCTTACCCACCGTGATCAAGTGGGCTTCATCCCTGGGATGCAAGGCTGGTTCAACATGTGCAAATCAATAAACATAATCCAGCATATAAACAGAACCAATGACAAAAACCACAGGATTATCTGAATAGATGCAGAAAAGGCCTTCCACAAAATTCAACAGCACTTCATGCTAAAAACTCTCAATAAATTAAGTATGGATGGGACGTATTTCAAAATAATAAGAGCTATCCATGACAAACACACAGCCACTTCATACTGAATGGGCAAAAACTGGAAGCATTCCCTTTGAAAACTGGCACAAGACAGGGATGCCCTCTCTCACCATTCCTATTCAACATAGTGTTGGAAGTTCTGGCCTGGGCAATCAAGCAGGAGAAGTAAACAAAGGGTATTCAATTAGTAAAATAGGAAGTCAAATTCTCCCTGTTTGCAGATGACATGATTGTATATTAGAAAACCCCATCGTCTCAGTCTAAAATCTCCTTAAGCTGATAAGCAACTTCAGCAAAGTCTCAGGATACAAAATCAATGTGCAAAAAATCACAAGCATTCTTATACACCAATAACAGACAAGCAGAGAGCTAAATCATGAGTGAACTCCCATTCACAATTGCTTCAAAGAGCATAAAATACCTAGGAATCCAACTTACAGGGGATGTGAAGGACCTCTTCAAGGAGAACTACAAACCACTGCTTAATGAAATAAAAGAGGTTACAAACAAATGGGAGAACATGCCATGCTCATGGATAGGAAGAATCAACATCATGAAAATGACCATACTGCCCAACGTAATTTATAGATTCAATGCCATCCCCATCAAGCTACCAATGACTTTCTTCACAGAATGGAAAAGTTCATATGGAACCAAAAAAGAGCCCACATTGCCAAGTCATTCCTAAGTCAAAAGAACAAAGCTGGAGGCATCACACTACCTGACTTCAAACTATGCTACAAGGCTACAACAACCAAACAGCATGGTACTGGTACCAAAACAGAGATATGGACCAATGGAAGAGAACCAGGCACTCAGAAATAATGCCACATATCCACAACTATCTGATCTTTGGCAAACCAGACAAAAACAAGAAATGGGGAAAGGAATCCCTATTTAATAAATGGTGCTGGGAAAACTGGTTAGCCATATGTAGAAAGCTGTAGCCGGAGCCCTTCCTTACACCTTATACAAAAATTAATTCAAGATGCTTTGGATTCTTACATGTTAGACCTAAAACCATAAAAACCTTAGAAGGAAACCTAGGCAATACCATTCAGGACATAGGCATGGGCAAGGACTTCATGTCTAAAACGCCAAACACAATGACAACAAAAGCCAAAATTGACAAATGGGATCTAACTAAACTAAAGAGCTTCTGCACAGCAAAAGAAACTACCATCAGAGTGAACAGGCAACCTACAGAATGGGAGAAAATTTTTGCAATCTACCCGTCTGACAAAGGGCTAATATCCAGAATCTACAAAGAACTTAAACAAATTTACAAGAAAAAAACAAACAACCCCATCCAAAAGTGGGCAAAGGATATGAACAGACATTTCTCAAAAGAACACATTCATGCAGCCAAAAAACACAGGAATAAATGCTCATCATCACGGGCCGTCGGAGAAATGCAAATCAAAACCATAATGTGACACCATCTCACACCAGTTAGAATGGTGATCATGAAAAAGTCAGGAAACAACAGGTGCTGGAGAGGATGTGGAGAAACAGGAACACTTTTATACTGTTGGTGGGACTGTAAACTAGCTCAGCCATTGTGCAAGTCAGTGTGGAAATTCCTTGGGGATCTAGAACTAGAAATCCCATTTGACCCAGCCATCCCATTACTGGGTATATACCCAAAGGATTACAAATCATGCTGCTATAAAGACACAAGCACACGTATATTTATCGCAGCACAATTCACAATAGCAAAGACTTGGAACCAACCTAAATGTCTAAAAACGACAGACTGGATTCAGAAAATGTGGCACATATATACTATGGAATACTATGCAGCCATAAAAAATGATGAGTTCATGTCCTTTGTAGGGACATGGATCAAACTGGAAACCATCATTCTCAGCAAACTATGGCAAGAACAAAAAACCAAACACCGCAAGTTCTCACTCATAAGTGGGAATTGAACACTGAGAGCATGTGGACACAGGAAGGGGAACATCACACTCCGGGGACTGTTCTGGGGTGGGGGAAGGGGTGAGGGATACCATTAGGAGCTATACCTAATGCTAAATGGTGAGTTAATGGGTGCAGCACACCAGCATGGCACATGTATACATATGTAACAAACCTGCACGTTGTGCACATGTACCCTAAAATGTAAAGTACAATTTAAAAAAAGAAAAAAGTATTCTTCCATCGTTTTATTTTGAGCGTTATGTGTGCCTTTGCACGTCAGATGTGTCTCCTGAATAAAGCACACTTGGTGTATTTATATTTAAGATTAATATTGTTACGTGTCAATTTGACCATGGTATGGTGATGCTAACTGGTTATTTTGCATATTCTTGATGCAGTTTCTTCATAGTGTTGTTGGACTTTTTATTTGTTATTTTTTGCAGTAGCTGTTACCAGATGTCCCCTTACATATTTAATATTCCCTTTAGGAACTCTTGTAAGGCACTCTTGGTGGTGACAAAATGTTTGTACACTTAACTTGTCTGAAAATTATTTTATTTCTCCTTTGGCCATAAAGCTTAGTTTGGATGGATATAAAATTCTGGTCTGAAAATTCTTTCCTTTAAGATCGGTGAATATTTGCCTCTTCTCTCTTGTGGCTTGTAGGGTTTCTGCAGAATTATCTGCTGCAAGTCTAATGGGCTTCCCTTTGTAGGTCACCTGATCTTTCTCTCGGGCTGCTGTAAACTTTTTTTTTTCCTTTTTTTCTACCTTGGAGAATCTGCCAGTTATGTGTCTTGGGGGTTGTCTTCTCATGAAGTATCTCAGTGGTGTTCTCTATATTTCCTGAATGTGTACGTTGGCCTGTCTTTGTAGGTTGGGGAAGTTCTCCTGCATAACATCCTGAAGTTTGTTTTTCAAGTTGGTTCAATTGTCCTCATCACTTTTGGGTACACAAATCAATCACAGGTTTGGTCTTCTCACATAATCCCGTATTTCTGGGAGGCTTTGTTGCTTCCTTTTCATTCTTTGTTCTCTAATCTTGTCTTCATGCTTTATTTCATTATGTTTGTCTTTAATCTGTGATATTCTTCCTCCTGCTTGATCAATTCAGCTATTGATCCTTGGGTATGCTGTGCAAAGTTCTTGCACTGTGTTTTTTAGCTCCATCAGGACATTTATGTTTTCCTCTAAACTAGTTATAATCATAATTATTACTATTTTTGAGATGGAATCTCACTCTGTCACCAGCCTGAAGTGCAGTGGTGTCAACTCAGCTCACTTCAACCTCCACCTCCCATGTTCAAGTGATTCTCCTGCATTAGCCTCCTGAATAATAAGTAAATCAGTGTTTTATGAAGCTGTGAAATCCAAAGCAAAGGCAAAAAGGGTCATAGATAGGAGCAGAAAAAAATTACACAAATCTACATGAGCATTATTTTTGGTGGTGATTTCTCATGAGAAAGAAACACAAAAGAAAGTGTGAATAAGAAAGTTGTCTCCATTGCTTTGGTAGGAAAAAAAGGAGAAAAACAACAAAAACAAAATAATGGAAATTGTATAATATTAAGCTTTATTGTTCTTCATCCCTTCCCATGGTGATTGCTTCCCTAAGAAATAACAGAAGCCAAATAGTCAAAATAGAAGAAAACATTAGCATATTTCATTGTCTATGTATATTAAGCCAAGTTTATTTTAACTGTAATTCATTCTTTTAAAATTTTTATTTTAAACTAACAAACATAAATATTTATGGGACACAAAGTGATTTTATAATGCATGTATATATTGCAAAAGAATTAAATTGGGCTAGTTACCATATCCATCACCTCACATACTTACCTTTTTTTTTTTTTGCGGTAAGAATATATAAATTCTACTTTTTAAACAATCTGTTTTTTTGAGATAGAGTTTTGCTCCTGTTGTCGAGACTTGAGTATAGTGGCGCAGTCTCAGCTCATTTCAACCGCCATCTCCCGAGTACAAGTTATTTTGCCTCAGTCACTCAAGTAGCTGGGACGACATGTGCATGACACCAAACCTGGCTAATTCTTATATTTTCAGTAGAGACAATGTTTCATTGTGTTGGCCAGGCTGGCCTCCAACTCCTGACCTCTAGTGATCCTCCTGCCATGGCTGCACAAAGTGCTGGGATTTCAGACATGAGCCGCCATGCCTGCTCTTGTTTTAATTCAGCAATTTTGAAGTTGACATGTATTAATGTGGTCACCATTCTGTGCAATGGATCAGAACTTCTTTCTGTCTCACTAAAATTTGTTACCCTTTGATGAACATCTTGCCTTTCTCTATCCACCCCCATCACCACGTCCCAGTCCAATCTCTGACTACTTTTTGTGTGTTTGTTTAAAGAGTCAGGGCCTTGCTGCCTTGCCCAGGCTGGAGTACAGTGGCTCACTGGGGCCTCAAAGTTCTGACCTCAAGTGATCCAACCATCTCTTACTCCCAAATTGCTGGAGTTACAGGCATGAGCCACCACATCTGGCATATTCACTGTTTGAATGAGTTTGACTTTTTTAGATTTTACATATAATTGTGATCATTCTATACTTGTCTTTTTGTGCCTCTCTTATTACACTGAGCATAGTATCTTCCCATACCATTCATTTGGTCACAAATAAATAACAGAACTTCCTCCTTTGTTTAAGGATGCATAGTATATTTCATTGTGTATATGTGCAACACTTTATCTGTTGATCTTTTGATGAGCACTTGGGTTGTTACCATATCTTAGCTATTAGGAATAATGCTGAGATGAATATAGGACTGCAGATATCTCTCTGACATGCTAATTGTATACCCTTTGAGTACATATTCTGAAGTAGAGTAGCTGGATCATGTAGTAATTCTATTTTTAATTTAATTTTATTTTTGAAACCTCACTTCTATGACCCCAAAGCACAGGCTACAAAAGCACCACACAAAACAGGTGGATCACATTACATCAAACTAAAATGTTTCTGCACAGCAAAGGGAAAAGGGAAATAAATAGTAAAGTGAAGAGACACCCCAAACACTTGGAGAAAATATCTGCAAACCATATGTATGATAAAGGGTGAATAATGAATACATACAAGGAACACAAGTCATTTAAGAACAAAAAGCCCAATTAAGTCTATTAAATATGGCCAAAGGACCTGAATTTACACTTCTCAAAAGAAGACATACAACTGGCCAACAACTCTATATTTAATATTGATTGATTGATTGATTGATTGATTTGAGAGGTATTCTCACTCTGTCATCCATGCTTAAATGCAATGGTTTGATCTCAGCTCACTGAATCTTCCACCCACTGGTTTCCAGCAATTCTGCCTCATCCTCCCTAGTAGGTGTTTACAGATGTGCACTATGTCGCTCTGCTAATTTCTGAACAACTGTATATTTAAAGATGCTCAAAACCACTGATCATCAGGGAAATGCAAATTAAAACCAAAAATGAGCCCTCCTATCACACATGTTGGAATAGCTATTATTATCACGATGAAAGATGACAAGTGTTTTGAGAATGTAGAGCACAGAGAATGTTGTGCACTGTTGGTAGGAAGGTAAATTAGTATTTTAAATTGTTAACATGGTGATGTCTTTTTATTAAAACAGGTTTGTGCTTTAAGATGCATTAATGTGAATTGCTTTCTGTTAGTCAAAGTTTAATGAGAAAGACTTTAGTTACCTTAAATTAATATAAATTGGAGCATGCTCATAAGACTTCTCTTTTAGATTCTCCTTAAGTACAGAATGAAACCTGTGGTAAGTACCAATTCTGAAAAATAAAAAAAAGTTCACTGATAATGTATATGCTAGATTACAAACACTTGTTAAATTAAAGGCATAGGTTCTAAAAATATACTAGGTGAAAAATTAGTTATAGTTATTTTTTTGTGCTCAGTTTTTGGACCCACATGGATTTTTCATCTTGTTTTGTTTAAAAAGTTGTACAATTATATTTAAGAAAACAAAAATTACTAATGCAGTCACAGGAGAAAAATCAATTTTATTAGAAACTACTTCCAAGATTTTGCTGTTTATAATTTTTTATGAGTATCTTTATAAAGTCACATTCAGCCTCTCTACTCTTAGTTCTGTGAAAGTATGTATGTGTATTTTGTGGATATTGCATTCTTTTTTATTGAAAATATCCAACCCTTCTCCATGAATAATAGTAATTCTTCAGCTGCTTATTTTTATTCTTTTAACTGAGTTTTCTCTACATGTTTACACAATATCACAATGCTTCTGGATGATTTTCAGTATGTTCTGGCAATACTTTGCCTGATGACCTTGAGTGCAAATACTGACAGAAGAGGAGCCTAAAATAATGGCTAATAGGTAGGTTATGATGAGCTACATGGCAATTAATGAGTCACAAGTCTTCAGTAAAATTTCCCTCCAAAGAACTTAAATATCAATATTATTATCACATTTTCTAAAAATTCAAAGCTGTAGGGTAGGATTCTATGGCCCACCTGTCTCTTGTCAATTACTTCCTCATTTGACAGCTACAGTTTCACTGCTGACCAGCAAGAGAAGTTGATGGCAACATATGCTAGCAAGTTAAAATAAGCATCCGTACTGTACCCACCATGCTAGAATTATTTTCTGTGTTGCTGGGAGGATGAGCTCCACTTTTCCAAAACTCCAGCCATGGTGCCAACAATAATACAAAATACATGATTAATAGAAAGGGTAGGCTTCTCAGTTTCAGAGATGCAGGGAAAAATGACAGAGCCATTACACATGAGATTACCACCAAGGAACACCATACCACGACACGGATGAATTTTATCACCTGTAGCTTAATGGCAGCAAAGTCGTTGCTGGTGTGGATGGCCAGTATATTGCAGTGAATGGCCCCTTACACAGCTGATAAAAGGGAAAATGTCATCAGCAATGCTATTAGATAAACATGAAAATGTTACAGAATAATTTTCATTATAGTAATGGCCACTTTCTCTTTTAAACTTGCCATGTTAAGATATATTCCTCCCAACCCTCCTCCTTCAGAAAATAATTTACTTAAAAAAGGAAAAAAAGATTTGTTAACTTTCCATTATCAGGGATTTAGTAAATATTTGCATGCAAAACATATATTACACATGGGAAAAACAAATAATAAGCTAATACATATATACCCACATTTATAAATATATATACACATTCCCCTCCCCAAAAAAAACTGGAACAGCTGAAATGGGATAGAGATATTCATATCTGATGCTATAGCGTGTGACAGCACACAGAAAGAAGTCTCAATTAAGAAAAAATAAAATTACTTAAATTAGACCTTGAAAAGGTAGTTTCTTTTTACAGAAAGTTATAGTGTAAAGTAGGAAATTACAGTCTAAAGTAGATGGTGAATGTAATATAAGCTGTGTTTTAGAATAAGGTGATAACAGGAAACAAGACATACGCTGTGGAGTTAAAGTAAATTCTGGAGGTGGAGCTGACAGATTTTGCTAAGTGATGCAATACAAGGTACTAGACTAGCAGAAAAATTAAAAGTTTTAGAAATTAATTGGTATGCATGTGCTTGTTTTTGTTCATTTGTATTTATGTCATTATATCAGAAAGTTTTTCATAAGTGAATTAATTTTGACATTGTTGTCACAATAATTTGACCAATATGCAGAAGGAAGAAAACCAAAATTATGTAGTAGTTGAATAACCAGTTTAAACAGTTTTGTACTACATTGTGTTGAAAGACTAAAAATTCATTTCACATATACAGGCAGGTTAAAAAAATACATTCTTCATACACAATGAAATGAAACCAGAAAACAAAAAGACGCCAAATAATCATTACTCATCTGAAGCAATTACTCATTTTCTAACACCATTTAGAAAATGAATGTTAAGAATCCATTTATTACTTCAGGAATACCCAAAAAGAAACTCTGAAGCAATAACATTCTTAACTTCATTTATGGGAAATAAGACTGAATAAAAATAAATGACCTAAAAATTAAATTTTAGAAAGTAAATTTTAGCTTGGTGTAGTGACCCATATCTATAATCCTAACACTTTAGGAGGCCGAGGTGAGTAGATCACTGGAGCCCAGCAACAACAACAACAACAGAAAAAAAAAATTAGCTGGGCCTGGTGGCACATGCATGTAGTCTCAACTATTCAGGAGGCAGAGATGGGAGGATTGCTTGGGCAAAGGAAATAGGCATAGGACTTTTTGCCTTGGGAATTCTATTTGCCTGTCCCCTGACCCCAGCACTTTGGGAGGCAGTGTATTCAAGGCATTTTGTAATTAAAATTCATAGTTGCCACAAACTGCATTGAAAAGTAAATTAGTATATCTCACTTCTTAATTGATTGAATTTATTTTCTTTTATTTGTATAAAGGAATCTCACACTGTCTCTTTGGCTGGCGTACAGCAGTGCACTCTTGGCACACTACAATCCCTTGCTTCCCAGTTTCAAGTGATTATTCTGCCTGAACTTCTTGATTAGCTGAGATTACAGGTGAGCACCTCTGCACCTGATGGGGTTTCACCATAGTGGCCAGGCCTGTCTCAAGCTCCTGGCTTCAAGTATGCTGCCTGGCTTGGCCTCCAAAAGTGCTGGAGTTACAGGTGTGAGTCATCATGCCTGTCCCTTGATTGTACTCCTAATTGAGTAAAACATCCATCTTGCAAAAACCTATTTTTCATATCATATTTGTGATGAATTTCTTTATATGTCTCATAATACAAGAAAAATAAGATAATTTTCATGCATTTTATTTTTATTGAAAATAATTTTTCCATTAATATGTAATTAAAAGAGTAGATTAATCTAGAATGTTATTTTTCTTTTCAGTCAAGTTCTCAGGTTTTGGAAATTTCTTCAAAAATTAATTATGGAAATGAATTTCATTTATTGATTGACTTCTTTTTTTAAATAATTTTGCTTTGGAATAAAATTCAAAATTGTTTAAGACATAATGAGATGTTTAATTATGTCAAATAAACATAAAAGCATGTTCTTGAAAAGACACATTTTTCTTACCATATGTTTTCTAGTAATAATATATGATTCCTTTTTCTAAATTACTAGGAATTAATTGATGTTATCTTCCCTGCATCAAAAGCTTAACTGTAATGCATAAGAAGAACTGCCAGAAGAGCCAGCACTTCCAGTCTGTAGCTCTCCCATTACCATCAGTCCTGGTTTTGATCTACATGTGGCACCAGCTATTGGCTGTGTAAAGAACCTCAAAAAGATAGTAAACTGTTTAAAAGAAATATATTACATAGACAAAGCAATTACTCATGAATTTTTAAATTATAAAGCTGTTTTTCTTCATTAATAATTGTTTACTTTGAAAGTCCATTTTTCATTTAGAAAAAATTAACTCATGGTTTTTTTTTGTTTGTTTGTGGTTTTTTTTTTTTTTGAACAACCAGTTTAACATTTTGTAGCCATCAGGAATACATTTAAAACCATTTACATCAGACAATATTAAATTAAAAAAATATATGTATTTCTTTAGTGCTCCCCCTTATACTTGGCATTTGTAATCAAAGTGGGTTTTATAGAATCACATGTTTAAAAATACTGAATCCTCAGAGTAACCAGAGCCAAATTTAATGCTACAAATAGTTTATCTTTAAAACGTATGCATTAAAAAGATTTGTATAAACTTGAAGTTGCTTAATGTTATTTTAGTTAAATTCTAAGAGAGGTATGGCTTTAAAAATCATAATGTGAGAAGAGAAATTTTGAGTACATTTTATTAGTTCTAAATGTCTGCTAGAGTCCAAAAATGTAAGTAGTAATGTTCAAATCTTACACAGAACTGACACTGAGGGTGGGAAGTAATATATGTAAATTAACAAATGATAACAACATTTAGTTTATTTCAAGAGCAACCTGAGCGTTAAAAGGACAGCTGACAGCATTTCTTAATTGAATTAACAGATCTTTAATTGAAAAATGTGAAATTATATTTCTTTATGTTTTTCTCTGTGTGAGTATATTTTCTAGCACCCTGTATGAGTTTCTAGCTGAACTCACTGCTTAAAAATTCAGATCTTTGTCATGTGGGATCCATGTAGAGAGAAGAGTTTCCTTTTAAAAACACATTTTATGTTAATTTATTTAACAATTGAATTGACATAGTTAATATATATATTCAAAGGAGATTTTTTAAACAAATAACTTTTTTTAAATAAACAGATGTAATGCCATTAAAATATGGACCTGAGTGGTCTGTGGTTAAACATCTGTAATGGTCACTCAACTTGTTGTTAACAAGAAAATTTAAAGTACGCTTTCAAAATGGTTGTGTTGATAAGTGAATTTTTGTTAATATTAATTTGTCACTAGATGGAAAGAAGAGTGGACAAGATCATTATTTTCATAGTACAAGCATTATTTTTTCTTCTGATCTCAGGTTGTGAAGCACTTTTTAAGTGGGAATACCTGCTCCCTGTTAGATCTCACCCACCAGAAAGATTTGTGGGACACAAAAATGCTGGTGCTACTTATCACATGAATTCTGTGATGCAGTAGTCATATATATATATATATACACATATATATATACATATATACACACACACACACACACGCACACATATACACACACACACATATATATATTCCACCAGAAACAGTGCTCTTGCAAATGAATGCATAGCTGAAAATATAGACAATGATTCTCTGAAGATGAGAAGCAAAACAGTGAAGTAAATTCTAATTATTAATTACTATTATTTTGAAGGTTCTGATAGCAGCTACTGTTTTTCTTTCTGACATTATTTTACTTTAAGTGAATTATGTGGGAAGTACTTTTTCATAATATGTCTAAGATCTCTAAGATACTATGACTGATGTATTTATATTTATCTGTGTTTCAAAAGCCGTGCTTATTTTTAAAATTATCTACATATTTTTCTCAAATGAGAGCTTTTCCTGCTAAAGAAAAAATTTGTTCTTCAAATTATGCTATGTGAACTTGTAAAAAATATTAGTTAAGAATTATCATCAAACTGCCTATGAAGAGTATTCATTTGAAAATAAAGCAGTAAAAAAGTTAGGTTATAGTGGCAGATCACCAATTTAGGATATACCACCACATAAGTGAATATGGAATACCTAAATTTTGGTAATGTTTATACTCCAGCTCTTTCTTCTTATTATTCTTTTTACTTTTCTGTATAAATATTGATAAAATCTAAATTAAAAAATTAGAATATTTTAACTAATAAATGGATTTTCTATAATTTTTTCATTTTTTCTTTCAATAGGCAGAAATAGTTTGTCTTTCAGCTACTAGTGTGTCAGCACTTAATCATTTATAGAAATTACAAAGCACACACTTTCTTCCTCTTTCTTAGACACAGAAAATTATATCATCCAAGCATCGCAGTCAGGGTAGCTTTACTTTTAGTAGAATCCTCATATAGGATGTTCACCAATACTTGGTTAACAGCCACCATTGGAAGAAAAATTGGAAGGTAAGTTCTGGTACTACAGCCCGTGTTAACCCCTGGGGGTTGAATTTAACACATATAGAGATGGTTAACCACAACAGCAAGAAGCAAATGAAACAGAACGCAAAATTTCAAATTAGGTATCTTACCTTTGGACTTGGCTGCTTGTGATTTATGTTGTTTCATTACTGTACTGTGGCATGTATATCAGCCTGGTTCCTTTTTCTATGCAATGAGCTTCTCCAGGGCAGGAACTGGGGATTGTTTATTTCTTCATCACGAATCTAAGACACAATGAAAACCATAAGAAACCTCTCAGATACTTGGAAACCAACTGTATTTTATTCTATGGCTACAGTCATGTTTTGACTTTTGGAGCTTCTATCTATGCTCCCCAACCTTCCAAAATTTTGGTTAATGGGTATATGTATTGAGTGTTAATAATGCTGATTTCATCATGTAAATAATCTTATGTAATTTGGAAAATGCATTATTCTCAAAGGAAGATACTGAATCCTACAAAGACTAAGTAACTTATTCCCTCAAAGTTACTTATTCCTGCTAAGTTACTCATGGCAGAGGACTCATTTGTCTTACTGCTGCCTACTTGATCAAATTTTACCATATTATATTACCTCCAGTATAGATTATTATTTTACTACTCTTTTATGATAACTTTTCTCTTAACCCAGTTATAAACCTGGCACTGAGTCAGCTTTACCAGTCAAATTACTCCAGCCATGAAATTCTGCTCATTAGTATTTTCCCTTGTGTTACCAGGGCTGAAGTAATCATAGATTTAAAGACCTTAGTTTCCCTCTTCTCCTTGCCCTGAATCTCTGTACAGGCTTACTGTAGAAGAAAGCTTCCAAACAAAGCCAAACCATGAACACTGAATTAGGCACCTACATCACTGCACAGCCATCAATGCATAGTCACAAGGATTAGGATCAATGAGAGAAACATGATGGCATCAGGTGGTCAAAATAAGGTGCTAGCAGTGACTGACCCAAAAGAGATGGACATGGAACATGGCCTGACAAGGAATTCAAAATATTTATTTTACGACAATGCAGAGGACTTCAGCAAAGAATTCTGGAATTTATCGGAGAAACTTATCTGAGAGTTTAAAATAATGGGATGGAAAAACACACAGAAATCTTGAAGAATAAAACACAACAAAATAAAAAATGCAACTGACAGTAGTGACAACAGAAGTGGTCAAGCAGCAAAATTCAAAGAGGAGTCAATTGAAAATATGCAATCAGAGAGAACACATAAATAAGATTTATGAGATTAATGGGGTAACATCCAAAGAGCAAAGGTATCAGACACTGGCATTCAAGAGTGTGGTAGAGCTGGGCCCAATGACTCATGCCTGTATCCGCTGCACTTTGGGAGGCCAAGGCTGGTGGATCATATGTTGTCAAGAGCTTGAGAGCATCCTGCACAACATGGTGAAACTGTTTCTTTACTAAAATACAAAAATTAGCCAGGTATATTGGTGGACATCTGTAATCCCAGCTACTCAGAAGTCTGAGTCAGGAGAGTCACTGGAACTCAGGAAAATCACTGGAACTGAGGACGTGGAGGTTGCAGTGAGCTACAATCACATGATTGCACTCCAACCTGAGAGATGAGCAAACCTCCATCTCAATAAGAAGTATAAAAAAAGAGTAGAAAGCTTATTTAGATAAATAATAACAGAAACCTTTCCAAATTTATATAAAATACTAATATTCTGCTACAGGAATACTGAAGGCTTCCAATCACATTCAATTTCAATAAAAATATTCCCATAACTTAATCTAATCAAACCACCAAATATCAAAGACAAAGAGAGGATACAGAATTAAGCAAAACAAAAAAAAGAAAATATTATATCTGGAATACAGCTATATAAGTAATAAGTGCATATATATAATGCAGATGTTAATAGCTCCAAAGGAAGAAGAGAAGTGCAAGATAATCCTAGAAAACTTCAGCACCTTACTTTTAGCAATGAATGGATAATGCAGACATAATTCAACAACTAAACATTGGATTAAAATGCCCCATAGGGAAAATGCAAAACACAGTTACTGAACTATCCTACCAAGAGCTATAGAGTAAACATTCTTCTCCACTGCATACATGGAACATCTTTCAGGATATATCATACATTAGCCAAAAAATTACATCTTAATGAATTTGAAAAGATCAAAGTCATATCAAGTATCTCTTCTGAAATCACTAATTCATAAGCACTTCAAAATTAAACAACATACTCCTGAACAACCACTGAGTCAATGAAGACATTAAAGAGAAACACCCTATTTATTGAGACAAAAACAGAAACACAACACAGCAAAACCTATGGGATACATTCAAAGCAGTTTTAAGAGGGAAGTTATGGCAATAAATGCCTTCAACTAAAAGAAGATATTAAATACACAACCTGACGTTTCAGTCAAGGAGTTATAAAAACAGAAAGCTAAACTCAAAAGTAAAAACAAACAAACAAACTCTTAATAAAGTGTATCGGAGCCAAAAAAGAGATACCATAACTGATACCAAGAAACAAATTAATAGTAAGAAATCAAATCAGCAATAAAAAGGCACCTATTAAAGAAAAGCCCAGGACCTGACGTATTCACTGCTGCATTCTACCTACCACAAAAAATAAACTACTGCCACTTTTTTTTTAATCTAGTCAAAACAAAAACAAAATCATTAAACAGAAATGAATACATGGGAACTGTTTGTTCCAACTCATTCCGTCAGGATGGCATTATGCTGATTTCAAAACCAGACAAGGATACAAGAAAAAAGAGAAAACTATGGGCCAATAAATCTGAAAAACATAGTGCAAAAACCCTCAACAAAATACTGGGAAAATGACTTATCATGCATATTTAGAAAGTCATTCACTGTGATCAAGAGAGATTACAGGGATGCAGGAATGGTTTAATACACAAGAATCATTAAATGTCAACATTACATCAACAAAATAAGAACAAATCTATGCAGTCATTTCAATATGTGAAGCAAAATTGATAAAATTCAACATTTTTCACAGTATAATCTCTTAACAAATTATGCATGGAACAACTGTAACTCAACACAACAAATGACCTAGACCCAAATAAGCAGGTAATGCTATGTATGACAAAACCTTAGCTAATATCCACTCAACGGGAGTTAAAAGTTGAAAGGTTTCTGTGAAGATCTGAAAGAAGACCAGGGTGTTCACTTTCACTACTTATATTAACATAATACTGAAAGTCCTTAGCCAGAGTAATTAGACAAGAGAAAGTAAGAAAATGTGCCCAAATTGGAGAGGAAGTAAAATTTTCCATATATGCTAATGACGTGATATGAAAATCCTTAAACACACCACTGAAAAGTAGTT
This sequence comes from Gorilla gorilla gorilla, assembly GCF_029281585.2. Taxonomy (NCBI): domain Eukaryota; kingdom Metazoa; phylum Chordata; class Mammalia; order Primates; family Hominidae; genus Gorilla; species Gorilla gorilla. Next base: position 44,365,645 of record NC_073248.2, on the reverse strand, counting down.
AGAACTAATTCAGAAAGTCAGTAAAGTTTCCGTTTACAAAATCAACATATACAACTCCATAGCATTTCTATACACTAATAGCAAATATATATATTAAAAAAGCTTAAGAAAAAAATCTCATTTACAATAGCTATGGGGGATAAAAAGCAGTAAATTTAACTAAGGAGGTAAAAAAAAATCTACATTCTGAAACCTATAAAACATTAATAAAATGTTAAAATGACATAAATAAATGGAAAAATATCTATGTTCATTGACTGGAAAAAGTAATGTCGTTAAAATGTTTATATGATCCAAAGCAGTGCACAGATTGAATGCAATATCTATCAAAACACCCATGACGTTTTTCACAGAAATCAAAAAGTATCCTAAATTAATATGAAACCACAAAAAAATCCTGAATAGCCAAAGCACTCCTGAAGATGGCAGTGGGATTGGCGTTGTGGAGTGAACTGACAATGTCACAATGCTATAAACCAATAAAATATAATACAGTGAGTAAAAATAAATTTCCACCTGTATAGCCAACTGATATACTGCAGGGGTGCCAAGAACACAAAATGAGGAAAGACCAGTCTCTTCAATAAGTGGTGCTGAGAAAACAAGAGAGCTACATGTAGAAGAATATAATAAGAACGCTATCTCTCACCACATGCAAAAATTAACTCAAATGGATTAAAATGCCTAGTGGAGTGGTGTGCACCTATAGTTTCAGCTACTCAGCAGTGTCAGACTGGAGGATCATCTGGGCCTAGGTGTTCAAAGCTGTAGCATGAAAGACTTGTGCCACTGCACTCCACACTAGGTAAAATAGTGAGACCTCACCAATAATAATATATTTTTAAAAACATTTAAAAATAAAGATGTAATGAAAACACCAAAATGTCAAACTAGTAGAACAAATCACAAAACACATTTAATGATCTTGGTCTGGGCAAGAGTATTTTTTGGATAAGACAAAAAAACAAGCAGAAAACACACAAACAGAAAAATGAGGTTACATCATACTAGAAAACTTCCATACAGCAAAAAATAAAAATAAAATAAAATAAGTCACCAGAGTAATAGAATGACAGCAAATATTTGCAAAGAGTACATCAGAAAAGGGGTTAATCAAAATATACAAGGAACTAAAAACAGATTCAAAAGAATAAGAAAATAATAACCCAATTAAAAATAAGTATCTTCTGTTTTCAAAAGAATATATATACAGAGCTAACAGATGTGTGTATGTGTGGGGGGGTGGGCTCTGTGTGGCTGTGTGTGTGTGTGTATGTGTGTGTGTGTGTTTGTATATATATATATTCTCATAGAAGTCATATGGAAATGAATTGCTTAGCTATGTTTTGATATTCAAAGTCACAACTACGAATTTAAGGAGTCTAGAAAATCTACCACTAACATATTAAATCACATCAGTTGACAAATAAAATCTACAAGATTATTTTTGAACCATAGTCTCTTCTCACTCACTCTACTCTCATTCATTAATTTAAGGTTATATTTCTATTCCTCATAACTATTTAGAATGCCCATTAGGCTGAACGAGAATCATATTAAAAGGAACAGAAAAAATGACTGACTTAATCCCATTTGCACTTTTTAAAAACTATCATTACCTTATGACTGATAAAAATTGCATAGAAAAAAATTCAGAATTGTGAAAACCAAACAGGGACACATTTCTATTAGAAGAATGATGATCACATCTTAATCTTGTTAGTGAACTATTCATATTCTATTTACTTGTTGGAAACAGAATGAGAGATATTTGCGTTGCTTACCTCATGATAGGTCCTAAGGGAAGAATGTGCCAACAAAAGTAATGCAGCTTTATTTCTCCTCAAGTCTTCACTGAAAAACTTTAGGGTAATTTGATCCAAAATTACCTGCACAATAATAAAGCTCATAGCAAATAACATTAGAATATGTCAATAGCTTTTCAATTAATTTCAAACCTATACAAAGCATAGGTGGCCTCACCACAGCAGAGAACAGTTGAGCAGAGAATGCTGAAAGGAAATCTGTACTTTATTTATTAGTCTCTTCAAACACTGTGTCCATTCTCAGCATGCTGCTAATTCATACTCTCCTGTCAGTGCATCCGGTATAATTTGGTATCAGATCCAAACAGAAGAAAACAAGATTCTGTATAATTCAGTATTCACGGAAAATCTAAAAAGGTAAATAAGGATCACTAATCACAATAAAAAATCTATGTCTGGTTTAGGAAATATTGAACCACCACTTGACATAATTTAGTCAATTAAAGCATTTGACATAAGTTAGTCAATATGTCAAATAACTTGATGTATTGTTTCTTTAGCAAACAGTGTTTTAAGGAAATAGACCATAAAACTTCTATGAGGCCTTAACTACCTCTTAACACCAAGATGATAGTCCTGTCTTCAAGTAGTATGAAAAAAGGTGTACATTTCTCATAAGTTTGTGTGTGTGTGTGTGTGTGTGTGTGTGTGCTCTTCAGCCACTGTCTGATGCTGACATTGACTAAAACAAAACAGCACAAGGTCTGAGCCAATTCTAATGATGATGACACTAAGAAAACTATCTAGCAGACATTTCTGATTGGGAAAGAAATAAAAAACAGTGAGCCCTGTAAGTTCCACTTATTGTTAGACGATGGTCATTTTGCATATAAAAACTGTTTCTTGGTTTGATTTAATGCTATGAAGTTATGAATCAAGTTAAGTTTCAATTTATATAGATATGAAATCCAGAGTTTGCATGGTTATTGAAGATCTAAAATCTCTTTTCTTGGGGGGTTGGGGGGAGGCCAAATAGCTCATATTAGGTGCTTTCTAGTCAAACTGCCAGATAAATTACTGATACATTGTGATGGTCAATTAGCCATGATTTGTGGGAAACAATATTCAACAAACATGAATGAGAAGGAAGATAAAAGGCAACAGTAAATATTGAAACCGAATTTAGACAGAAACCTTTTTCTGATTAAAAATGCTGTTAATATGAGAAAAGAGTATGAAATGTATAAGAATCTAATGCAAATTACCAGAGAGAAAGCATAATATTTCCCCAGAAGATATTGGTCGTTTATTAAAATATATCAATGGGAAAATAGAAGTAGTAGTTTTAAAAAGTGGGAGGGAAGAATCAAGAAGTTACCTATTTTATTTTTATTTGATAAGATGTTCATTTCCTGAACTTTCTTTGCATTGCTTTTACTCTCATAACTTAACATAAATATGCTTTCCTCTGGTTTGTTAACTTTTATGCTGCAGAATTTTAAATTCCTCAACTTCTGTTGTTGGTTACTCTGATCTAAATCACGCCTTTATCTACATGCACTTATTTATTCAAAAAATCCTTTATCATATTTTAAAATACATCCTCCCGGACCCAACCCATTAATATGATTGATCTTTTCCTCTTTCATGTAATTTATTTTATTCTCTTCTTCACTACCCTGATTTCCTTATCACAAATGTATAATAAACTCCATATTTTATGATCCACAACAAAAACTGCCTCTTTTGTTACTGACGTTTTCCTCTGCTTTTAATTTCCACACAGAATTTCTATTCACTATTTCATTTTGATCAGTTCTTATTCTGTCTCAGGTTTTATCCCACATCAGTGAAGTCACAGTCCTTTCTCAAAGGTCATCAGTGACACCCTAACTGCTAAATTTAAAATGTTACCTTGAATTTCAGATGAGTATTTTTACCATTGATAATATGCTCTCATTTCAAAATTCCACTTACCTTTACCAGTCAGGCTTTCATCCCCAACAATCTATCAAATGTACTATATTTAAAATAATCAACTTCCTTTTTGCCAAATATAATAGTTTTAAAACAAAAATTTTTGTCTTTGTTCCTGTGTTTATTGAGACAGGGTCTGCCTCTGTTGTCCAGTCTGGAGTGCAGTGGTGCAATCAAGAATTCACTGCAGCCTCAACCTCCTGTGCTCAAGTGATCTTTCCACCTCATCCTCCTGGGTGACTGTGACTACAGGTCACCCAGACTAGCTAATTTTGGTAGAAACAGGGCCTTTCCATTATCCCAGGCTGGTCTTGAGTTCCTGAGATCAAGCTGCCTGCCTGCCTCAGGCTCCCAAATTGCAGCCATTGGAGGCGTGAGCCACCAGGCCTGGCCAAATATGAGTTATTTCTTAGTCTCCCTCTTCTTTGAACTATTCCTGATGAATTTACTCTATCTCTCAGTTATGTCTTCCTGTACCATCAATTTCTGTGTGGTACTATGAGTCCCAAATTGTTATCTCCAGCCAGTCTCTTACCAAACCTCAAATCATATATGACACTATTGCATGTTCTCATGTTTAACAGGCAATTTGATCTCAAGGCTACACACTTAATTCTGATGCTCTGTCGGGGGAAATTCCACCCCTGATATTTCACATAGGTTCTTTTCTATTTTCCCTAAGTGTTGACCTCTCTGAGAAATAAAGGGAAAGGGTACAAAAGAGAGAAATTTTAAAGCTGGGTGTCCGGGGGAGACCTCACATGTTGGCAGGTTCCGTGATGCCCCAGAAGCTGCAAAGCCAGCAAATTTTTAACAGTTATTTTCAAAAGGGGAGGAAGTGTATGAATAGGGTTTGAGTCACAGAGATCACATGCTTCATAAGGTAATAAGATATCACAAGGCAAATAGAGGCAGGGTGAGATCACAGGACCACAAGACCAGGGCAAAATTTAAATTGCAAGTGAAGTTTTGTGCACACACTGTCATTGATAACATCTTGTCAGGAGACAGGGTTTGACAGCAGACAACCAGTTTGACCAAAATTTATTAGGCAGGAATTTCCTCGTCCTAATAAGCCTAGGAATGCTATGGGAGACTAGGTCTTATTTCTTCCCTCAGCTTTGACCATAAAAGACAGCCATCACCAAAGCGGCCATTTCAAAGGCCTCTCCTCAGGGGCACATTCTCTTTCTCAGGGATGTTGCTTGCTGAGAAAAAGAATTCAGTGATATATCTCCCATTTGCTTTTGAAAGAAGAGAAATATGGCTCTGTTCTGCCTGGCTCACCGGCAGTCAGAGTTTGTTATCTCCCCTGTTCCCTGAACATTGCTGTTATCCTCTTCTTTTTTCAAGGTGTCCAGATTTCATATTGTTCAAACACACATGCTCTACAAACAATTTGTGCAGTTAATGCAATCATCACAGGGTCCTGAGGTGACATACATCCTCCTCAGCTTACTAAAATTACAGGATTAATAGATTAAAATAAAGACAGGTATAGGAAATCACAAGGGTATTGATTGGAGAATTGATAAGTGTCCAGGAAATCTTCACAATTTATGTTCAGAGATTGCAGTAAAGACAGGCATAAGAAATTATAAAACTATTAATTTGGGGAACTAATAAATGTCCATGAAATCTTCACAATTTATGTTCATCTGCCATGGCTTCAGCGGGTCCCTCTGTTCGGGGTTCCTGACTTCCTGAAACAATGCTCTTTCCAAATAACCTTCCCCAGTTGTTTCCCTTTTCACCTGATAGTAATCACTTCCTGTTGCAAAGGCCTAAAACTGTAAGGTCACCCTTGATGCTTTTATTTTCATCTCATCTTTTCTATTAATCCTCAAATTCTGCATGTTTTCTTTTTAAAATAGGTCCACAATCTAACCACTTTTCCCTATTTCTCCTGCTGTCACCCAGATACAGGTCATCCACATTTCTCATCTGATTCACTCATCCCCTTTAGTTATCTTCTACCTTCCACCATAAATAAACCCACCATCCTTGTCCTTCTTAATTAAAATTAAATCACTAGATATTGTCACTACTTTCCACTAAAGCCAAAATATAAGTTCCATCAGTATGTGGATTTTTGTCTTTTGTCAGGTGAACTGGGGTAAATAATACCTGATATATTTGCAGTTAATTTCATCCTTTTTTCTTATTTATTTATTTATTTATTTACCTATTTTTGGCCTGCAGTGGGGTGTGATTAAGTCTTGCTCTGTTGCTCAAGCTGGAGTGACAGGATCTCAGTTAACTGCAACCTCTGCCTCTCAGGTTCAAGCAATTCTCCTGTGTCAGCATCCTGAGTAGCTGGGAACACAGGGGACTGCCAGCCCAACTGGCAGTTCTTTTTTGATTTTTTTTTTTTTTTGACATTTTTAGTACAGACAGGATTTCACCATGCTGGCCAGGCTGGTCTCAAACTCCTAACCTCAGGTGGTCCACCCGCCTTGGGCCCCCTGTATTGTTTCAATTACGGGTGTGATTAACCATGCCTGGCATGATCTCTATTCTAAAAGATTCACAGACATAATTTCTGCAACAGACTTATTATTTGGTCTTCTTATTAAACTGTGGAGATTGAAGCAATAAAAGGTTAAGCAATTTGTCTAAATTATTTATCCTGCTGGTTTTATTAACAATTCTATTTATGTATAACAAGAATTAAAAGGTAAATTAAATTCTTCAGGTGTATGCTGAACAATTTATAATTTAATGCTGATATTCCTGACTTCTTTCCAGATTCTGAGTTTCGCTTTCTTATAAAAAATGATTTAACATTTAGGGGCATAGTTAGAGGCATTATTTATAAGGAAAGCGTCGTCCAACTACATGGCCTTTTCCTCCAGTTTTTGCTATGTAGACTGGAGAAAGCATTCTTTCATATTCAATTCCAATTTTGAGTTTAGCTCACATTGTTTTTCAGTTGTTCAATTCCCTGCCACTTTATGTGACTGGGGCACATTCAGTACTTTTAACTTGCTTTTAAACACATATCTGTGTGTTTAACTTGCATCTACATTCCTGCTAAGGCTTGTAGTGCTCAAAACTTTCACTGAGGTTTCAACACGTTTTTACTTGAGAGATAATGCACAAACTGTCATATTAGCCATTTTAAAGAACACACTCCATGATATTCTGGGTATTCATAAAGGTGTACAAATATCACCACTTTTTAAATACAGATTTCCATCACCTTAAATAAATAAAAAAATACCACTGCACCCATTACCATTCAATCCCAGCCTACCCATTTCCTAAAGCCCTTGGTATCCAATAAGACATTTTCTGTCACTATGGATTTGCCTGTTACAGACACTTCATATAAATGGACTCATACAATATGAGGCTCTTTGTGACTTACAGCCTTGTGTTGTAGATTATCTTCAATGGGCCTATGTATAACAAACACCCATGAGAGATAAAGATAATGCCTCCTTCCAAGGCAGAGTGTCCTTTCTTTAAAACGCCGGCATTTCCTAAGCTTGAGATTTCTGAAACAGGCTTGATATTCTGTGCTATTTTTAAGCCAAGCATACCGATGGAAAAAAGTTCCAGTATTTTCTCTAAATTCTTTATCTTGGTGGTTTCACTATGAAATATATGAATTTGCATCAATTATATCAGATATATGGTAAGTGAATTTTATTACTTCTAAATGTCCACATAAGTCCAACAAAGTAAGTATCAATGTTCAAATCTTACACAGAACAGAAACTCAGGCTGGGAGTTAATATAAGTAAATGAGCAAATGATAACAAAATTCAGTTTATTTTAAGAGAAAACCAAGGATTAATAATACAGTTAACACAGCATTCTGTACAGATCTTTAATTGATGAATGTGAAATTCTATTTGTTTACGTTTTTCTCTGGGTGAGTATATTTTCTAGCATATTGTAGGAGTTTCTAGCTAAACTCACCACTTAAAAAGTCAGATCTTTATTTGTCTCGTGAGATCTATGTAAAGAGAAGAGTTTCCCCTCTTAAAAACGCCTTCTATGTTAATTTATTTAACAATTGAATTGGCATAGTTTATATATGTATATATATATTCAAAAGACATTTTTTAAAATAAACGCTTTTTTAAACAAACAAACAGATGTAATGGCATTAAACTATGTACCTAAGGGGTCTGAAGTTAAAAATCTGTAATGGTCACTTGATTTGTTGTTAGTATGAAAATTCAAAGTACTCTTTCAAAATGGCTGTGATGATAAATGAGTTGTTGTCAATATTAATTTGTCACGTGATGGAAAGAAGAGTGGGCAGAATTATGATTTTCATAGTACAAGCATTGTTTTTTCTTCTGATCTCAGGTTGTGAAGCAGTTTCTGAGTGGGAATATCTGCTCTCTGTTAGATCTCACCTGCCAGAAAGACTTGTGGGACTCAAAAATGCTGGTGCTACTTATCATATGAATTCTGTGATCCAGCAGCCACATATATCTATATACATGTTATAGATATACATACGTGTGTGTATGTGTTTCCCCCCACACTGGAAACAGTATTCTTGCAATTGAATGCATAGGTAAAAATATAGATAATGATTGTTTGAAGATGAGAAGCAGAACAGTGAGGTAAATTCTAATTATTAATTATTAATAGTTTGAAGATTCTGATAGCAGCTACGGTTTTTCTCTCTGCAATTATTCTTCTTTAAAAGAATTTTTGGTAAGTATATTTTCATAATGTGGCTAAAATCGCTGAGGAACTATGACTGTTATGTTTATATTGTCTGTGTTTCATAAGCTGTGCTTATTTTTAAAATTCTCTAATATGTTTTTATGAAATTAGAGCTTTTTCTGCTAAAGAATCAAATGTGTTCTTCAAATTATGCTCTGTGATTTTGTAAAAAAATATTAGTTAAGAATTATCATAACACTGCCTATGAAAAGTTTAATTTGAACATAAAGCAGTAAAAAATTAGGTTGCAGTGGTGATCACCTATTTAGGATACACCTCCAAATAAGTAAACATGGAACACCTAAATTTTGGTAATGTTTATACTCAAGATCTTTATTATTATTATTATGAATTTTACTTTTTGTGTAGATATTGATAGAAACTAAATTAAAAAATCAGAATAGTTTTACTGTAATAAATTGTTTTCCTACAATTTCTTCATTTTTTCCTTTCGGTTGGCAGAAATAGTTTGTCTTTCAGTTACCAGTGTCTCAGCACTTAATGATTTATAGAAATTACAAAACACACACTTTCTTCCTCTTTCTTAGACCCAGAAAATTATATCATCCAGCATTGCAGTTGGGGTAGCTTTACTTTTACTAGAATCTTCATATAGGATGTTCACCAATACTTAATTAACATGCACTATTGGAAGAAAAGTTGGAAGGTAATTTCTGACACGATAGCCAGTGTTACCCCTAGGGGGTTGAATTTAACACATATAGAGATGGTTATTCACAAGAGCAAGAAGCAAATGAAACAGAATATAAAATTTCAAATTAGGTATCTTACCTTTGGGCTTGGTTGCTTGTGATTTATGTTGTCTCATTACTGTACTGTGGCATGTATATCTGCCTTGTTCCTTTTTCTATGCAATGAGCTTCTCTAGGGCAGGAACTGGGGATTGTTTATTTCTTCATCACAAACCTATGACACAATGAAAACAATAAGAAACCTCTCATATTTGGAAAGCAACTGTACTTTGTTCTATGGCTACAATCATGTTTTGACTTTTGGAGCTTCTGTCTATGCTCCCCACCCCATCCTTCCAAAACTAGGGTTAATAGGTATATTTATTCGGTGTTAATAATTCTGATTTCATCATGTAAATAATCTTATGTAATTTGGAAAATGTATTATTCCCAGAAGAAGATACAGAATCCTACAGAGACTAAGTAACTTATTCCCCCAAAGTTACTTATTCCCCAAAGTTACTCATGGCAGACAACTCATTTGTCTTACTCCTGCGTGCTTGAACAAACTTTACTATGTTATATTATCTCCAGTGTAGGTTATTATTTTATGAATCTTTTATGATAACTTTTCTGTAAACCCAGTTATAATAATCTATGTTTGAACTGAGCAATAAGAGTAAAAAATAAAAAGTAATTTAAGTGTTTTGAAAATTAGGAGTATACAAAATGTATATAATTTTATTCAGCAAGTTTTTTATTTGTTTCAACTTCTTTCCTTATGTTTATAAAGTTAAATGAGTGCATTACTGATTTTTTTAGTCTTTAATGTTGATCCCCAAGATAATTTATCAGAATATTTTTATTAATTGGAAGACAAACCAGAGTTAATAAAGACAGGAGATAGAAAAGAGTACAATATTTGTGTCCTAAGACATCTTCAAGACATCTTTGTTCATTGAGCTGTTTTCAAAGTACAATCCTATGTATCCAAATAATTTTGGTAACAGTTTAGGTAAATTTTAGGTGAGTGGTTATTTCAGTTGTATAAAAGCCTCAATAAGTTAACTAAACACTACCGAGGCAAAATACTTCATTTAAGAGACATTATATTTAGTGAAATTTGCCAGGAAATATAAAGGACAAGGATTGGTTGTTTTTATTCATATGTGAGAAATAACAAAGTTGATCTCATATAGGTAGAGAATAGAATGACAGGTTATTATAGGCTGTGAAAGACATTAAGCAAATAAATAAGTTAGTTAGTAAATGTGTAAAAAATAGAAAGAATAGGTTCTAAAGTTTGATTGTATGGGAGGGAGGTTGTAGGTATGAATAATTTATTATAGATTTCATAATAACTAGAAGTTTAGATTTGGAAAATTCTTGAAACAAATATGTCATATAAGTCAGAAATGGCTAATATACCAATTACCAATATGCCATTTAAAAATTTGGTCATTGCTCATTGTGTGCATGTATCAAGATAATAGTTCTACATTGTAAATATGGAAAATTATAATGCATCAGTTTAAAAAATGATAAATAGTGGTCTGTTTAAATAAGAAATTTCACTAAATGTGGCCATTTCCGAATTGTAAAAAGTTCTTTCTCTCTACACATTGGGACTTTGTGATCCAAATTCTGATTTTAGAAGTACTTGCAACATGTTCTTGGGCAGACTGAGGAAATGGCAGAAAAGCCACACATGCCCCTCTTCAGCATTAGCTGGAAATTGTGGTCCAGGGCACTCCTGGATGCCATGAAACAATATGTGCCATCGGAAAGATAATTACTAGGTTTTCTTGCCTTAGTGTTGAGACAGCTTCTTTGACTGAAGACCATAAAATAATTATAAAATTTGCAACACGTATAAAGTGTTGGGCAAGTTAAAGAAACAGTTTAATGAGGAAGTGCTCAGAAGACTTTCAATTCTAACGGTGTAAGAACACACACATGATGGCTAAAGCAATTTACAATGGCAACAATAAAATTTTCCTGATTTGCTAATAATCAGTCATTTTTCTTTTAGGTCTGGCTAAATTGCAACATATTGACACTGAAAATTGTTTACTCTTTTTAAGAGTCAATATTAAAAATGCGAAAAAAGAAGAGACTTCTACCTTTTTTGTCATTACCATGAAAGATAAATAAAATTGTTTTTTTCTCTCTACCACATGTTTACTTAATATAGTAATATTATATTCCAAGTCAGAAGCTAGGTTTTTTTTTTTGCCATAGGAGCATTTATAATATAAATTTCCTTTGAAAAATGTAATTTGTGTAATCTAATTATTTCAGGTAAAGAATAACATGGATAGACTTTTTTTTAACACTTACAGGACATATTTCATTGTATTATTCTCTTAAAAATTATAATAAAGTGAAAATCATATCATTTGCCACATTATCAATAGTATCATTTGTTTTCACGTGCAATTTGGATTAATATTATCTTTGCCTATATTGTTATTTGCTGCCTTGAACAGTGGTTGGTACATAGCAGATGTTGATATATATCTGTTGAATAACGCCTATTGAATAGACTAAATATTCATTACACAAAATATTTCAAGCTAATCTTAATAAGGAGAATACTAAATTCTTGCCAAAACCCCACATTAATCCACATTCACTGTTTTCCACATTGACCCGACATGTATAATTTTCCTGTAATCACTTCCTTGGACGAGATGAGGTTAAGATGTGATTTAGCCTTACTTTAGAGCAAACAAAAGAAGTTACATAGTAAACAATATACGACTACAAACTATTTTTTAAATGGCATAAATTAAACCCCATTGATAGAAACTCTTAATATCGTTTTACAACATTAATTAATCTGCTTGAAATCTATGATGGTGGACCAAAGAACAATTAGAAAACTTTAATTGTTAAAAATCTAATATTTTCAGTTGTTTAACATTTAAGATTATGATTTGGCTTTAATCATTGTGTTCTACAGCTTTATAATACATTTAGTTTATTATCAGGTTTTCAGTACGCTTATTATAATGTCTATTGAGTGAAAATCAGGTTTTTGGTATGCTTATTACAATGTCTATTGAGTGAAAATTGTGTATGATTTTGTGTGGGGGGGGGGGCCGTGTGTGTATAGAGTTTCCAGTTATATAGTATGATTTGTTTCTAAAATCCTAGAACAATAAAACTTTTAATCTCCTAGCAGAGTTGGGTAACTAACTGGCCATTCTTGGTCTTATTTTACTGCAGATGATACAGCTAAGAATTCTAGAAGAAGGCTAAAGATCTGTCTTGAGTGTAACCACAGTTTTTTAAAATTATAATTTTTCTCAAAACCAATCTGGCCAAGATTGTGAAACCCCATCTCTTCTAAAAATGTAAAATTAGCCAGGTGTGGTGGTGGGCACTTGTAATCCCAGCTACTCAGGACGCTGACACACAGAATTGCTTGAACCCAGGAGGCGGAGGTTTCAGTGAGCCGAGATTGCGTTCCTGCCCTCCTGTCTGGGTGACAGAGTGAGACTCCCTCAAAACAAGCAAACAAACAAACAAACAAACAAAAAACCTCTACTTCTTACATACAAGTTAAACTAACTACTTAGAGGCTATGGATTGTTTTTGGATAACTTAATGTTATCTACCATGATAACATTAACTTTTTTTTAAAAAGTTTCCATTCAATGACATTTCTTTCTATGACTTTTTTTCATTACTACATCTGTAGTAACATATGTATACTTTTAGATGATTCCAAATTCTGGACATAGGTATGAAACTCCCCATTAAAATTTTCTATTTGATCTCCCATATGCTTCTAAATCACAATCCGCTCAAACAGATTCTTTTCTTTCTATCAGTAAATTGCATTACTCTTCCCTCGGCATATCAAATCACACAAGAGACATAGGTGTTAACATCTCTTTCCTATTCCACTTCCTCAAATATCCAATTACCAACACCTACCTATTGTAACTCATAAAGAGCTCATGAATCTGTCCACACATATGTTCCACATTGCCAGTTTTTCTTTTTTATTATACTTTAAGTTTTAGGGTACATGTGCACAATGAGCAGGTTAGTTACATAATATAGAGTACCCACAATCTTTTTCTACACATAATTTTGAATACTTCCTTACTGTGGTCTATTGTGAAGCTTTCTATGCTATAGCCAGTGAGATGTTACTAATTTATGCCTTTTGTGATCCTCTAATGGTTTATCAAGTCACACTGAATATCGCACATAATTGCTAAAAAGTCAAGTTATGTCAATACTAAGTCTGTACCAAGTAGCTATTCAGAAAAAAAAAAAAAAGCTTAACAAAGCAAGTCTTTTCTACTGCAAGATGCTTTTTACCTCCAAATCTAAGTCATATACTCCCTACAACAGGCAGCAGGTCACTTCGTATTTTTCTTGTTTATTATGATGCTTTGTATCCCACCTGGGCTGTTTATTCAGTACTGTATTTTCAAAATCATAATTAAGACAGATTCAAAACACTTTATCTGAAATTTAAAATGCTCAATTAAGCAAGACTTTTAAAAATAAGGTTGGTATGTAATTTGATTTCTGATGTAATAAAGACTTAATTGACAGAAGCTATTAAGTCTTCATTCATGTACCCTTCACCCTTAAAGGGAATATTCATTTCTCTTCATAGAAACGTTAGTATGTTTGATTCTTGGGTACCTTTGGGACCTCACAAGGAATAGTACACAATGTGTTGCAAATGTGTTGACTCAGTTTCCTCAAATTCAAAAATTCCTAAAACCTAAAACACACTGCCTAAATGCCTTAAGATGTATAAATGTATAATGAACCTTGTCAATTAAAATTACACTTAGGTAATATTACAAACCAATCATGTGTTGTGTATGAGCCACTGAAATCTCAAGTTAAATTGTGCGAAACAAATTTTTTTTGAGTCCTTAAGTTTTATACTTTTACATTTAAAATAAATATTGTATTTATGTTTGTATGATATATGCTCCTACTCTACTAAAAGTATCCCCGCATCTCAGATGTAGTCAGGCAAGGATGAGAAAAAAGAAAGCACAGAGATGATCAGAGCAGGAAGAATAAAGGGTAAAATTTATTTCCTCTTGAAGGTAAATAAAATAACACTTTCATTACAGGAATGTGTGACCATAGAACTTAGTTTTGATAGTAAAATATTTGTGACTTTAACAAGTTACATAAAGTGATATCCTAATTGTCTGAGTCAATCATTCATATAAGTGTGACATAATATTTATCAACATCACATATAAATATAAAATTTAATAGTAATTAAATTTTAACTATATCCATAAATTAGTAATTTTGAAATGTTGCACTAACACTGAAAACAGTACAAATATTTTTGTTTTACATTTTTGACAATCTATTAATGCCTTTAGTAGTACTGTGCAATAGGTTGATGTGAGAAAAATCAGGCTACCCTAAGAGAGATTTACTGAAAATCACATTTCTTAATTTATGTTAACATCAACAAAAAATTTAAGTAAATTATTTATTTACATTATCACTGTTTATTTTACTTTATTTTAACAAAAACACACATACATTCTAAGTTTCTCATAGAAGACATTTTTAAAACTGACAAACAAAATGACCAATTGAGATCCTTTAAGGATATAGATTCCTTTTCCAAGTTCTAGAAATTCTGATTTAGGTAGTGTGGCATACGACCTGGAAGCCAGTAGTTTTCAAAAAGCAATACTAAGAGATAACACTGGGCACGGTGACTCAAGTCCGTGATCACAGCACTTTGGGAGGATGAGATGTGCAGATCACAAGGTCAGGAGAGAGACAATCTTGGCCAATATATATATATTAGCCAGGCATGGTGGCATGCCTGTAGTCCCAGCTTTTAGGGAGGCTGAGGCTGAGGAATCACTTGAGCACAGGAGGCGGGGGTTGCAGTGAGCCAAGATCTTGCCCCTGCACTCCAGCCTAGCCACAGAGCTAGTCTCCATCTAAAAAAAAAAAAAAAAAAAAAAGAGAGAGAGAGAGAGAAAGACAACATCAATCAGGTACAATATCTAAACTTAAAGATTACCAGAAAAATGAAACAAGTGCATAAATAACCTGAGAATACATGAAATACATTAAAGTTACACAGATTTGGGATACATTTATATATATTTATATGTATATGTATGTATGTGTATGGAATATTGCTTGCATTTTAGGATTACAATCGTTACATATTATAACGATTAAAATGTGCTTCTTATTTAATATTTAAAAATAAAAACCTAATTGATATAAAATTATGAACATATCTTACCTAAACTGGCATATGTTATAAACAATTAAATATATTTCTGTAAATATAATAGCGATGCTCTGTATATTTTCTTCTCAGGAGATTAAACACTCCTCTTAGTAACTGATCACCCTTGTTCAAGTTGTTACATTTCTGTGAAAAATGAGTATTCATTGGTGTAATAGAATCAAGATTACAAAACAGCTTCTATTTGAATAAAGAGTCCTGTTCTTATAAAGAGCAAACATCTCACAAAGAAAATTATTAAATACAAATTCCTATTTGAGAGAGAAAATAAAGAGCTTTGGTAAATTTTTTTTTGTAGATTTTGTATGCTGCTCTAATTAAAATAACAACAACACTTCCACAACTTCAACAGAATAATTAAAGCCATTTAGTTATTTGTATTATCACTAACTTTAATTTTATGTTACAGTGTTTTTACTAAAATACCTTTCAATTTAATGAAAAGTTAATTTAAAAAAATAAACCTTAGGGATTTCCTGAATAACCGTGAATATTCAATACACAAACTAATTTAATCTTGTTTTTCAGATGGCCAAGAAATCACTCTTCATTACCATAAAATAATTTTTTAAAACTCACAGGTGTTATAATGTATCTATAATATAAAGCATGCATTTGTGTAAGGCAAATACATCAAATAGAGTCATATAAATTTGCTGATTTGAATTTACAGACAACAGAATTTACTTCTAAGTATATAATTACTCCAAAAACAAACAAACAAACAAAAAAACTAATAGTTGTGCAATTACCTGACTAGAAATTGATGGAACAGGAGCACCTTCATCTTGAACAAATATCACCACTTTAACATCCAACTCTCTTTTTAGCCTCATGCATTTCAAGGAAATCACTTGTCTTCTAACTACAAATAATAAGCACATTCCTTTCCCTTCAGGTGCACTAAGATAGGGAAGCTAGAAGCAGACATGGGAAATATGCCTGCAACTCCAGAAAGATGTATGAAAACAGACCCATAGCTCTCTCTGTCAGATAACCACAACAAAGAGACACAGAAGCAGTCCAAGACTGATAAACTCTCCGAGACTGAATCTTGAAAATCTCTTAGTCTGTTAAGAGAGTGTGGCTCTGACTTAACCTGGCCAGCCACCCCTCTCAGGTTGATTCAAAATAAACCTGTGCTTGTTGACAGTCATGCTGCCCTTTGGGTTTCTCGCCTCTTTCTTTAATTTTTACATTTGGTGCTGAAACCCAGGACCAGTGTTGGGGGTAGAAGCCCCGTTGGATCCCAGGAAGCTGTGGGCAGTGGCAGCTTATCCTAAGTTGACTCCTGGATCCTGAGAGTCTCTGGCCACCTGCCCCATCTTTTCTCTCCTTTTACTCTTCAAGCAGTTTGTGTGAGAAGGACAAATGACCTGAAGGAAACTGCAAGGCTCACGCCAGGTCTATAAAACCCTCAAGTCTCAGGAATCCACCCCTAACACTGACTCCCTCTTTCCTCTTCTCTCTCTCTTCCTCTCTCTCTCCCTTTCTCTTTCTCTCTCTCCCTTTGTCTCTCTCTCTCTCTCTCTCTGTGTCTCATTCTCTTACTCTCTGTTCCTCATATAGCTCCAGTCTTGGAGTCCCTTTGACAATTCCAAGTGGAACATCCAACAGACAACACTAATTCAGCCGTCTGGTAAGATCTACCTTTTCCTGGCTTTCTCTTGGTACTGGAGAAAGTCCAGCCTGCTGTCCAGTTCTTTGAAGGACCAATAGGTCTAAGCTAGAGGAAACCTTGGGGACACATAGTGCTTTCTCAGTGTAACTGTCCTCTTTCATAAAGAGGATTCCGGGTCTCTGTCTATTGTCTGGGGACATCTAGAACAAAACAGACATTTTCAAAATACCTTTATAGCAAATCCAGCCTCCCAGAAGTGCTAATTGTTAAGTATGAGAATGTACAAATATATTATTCAATTGTACCAAGGGGAAAGGTTTAGTGTTACTGCCATTTACAGGAAAAACAAACAAAACAACTTAACACATTTTACATAAAGTTAAAAATTGCTGAAATTTCATTATAACGTAATCAAAAGTGCTAAATATAAATTTTCATGTGAGGTGTATAAAAACAATAAAAAAATTGTAAAAAGATATAAAAATGTACATTTTGATTAAAAATTTAAAAATTGGTTTGGGAAGACACTGAGCTAGCTTGAAGTGTTTGTTTTTTTTCATGCCCCAGTGGCACCTGAAATGCCAGAAAGACAGAATGTTTCACTCCCTTGACAGGGGGGAGAAGCCAGGATGCCAACTTATCTAGCTCAGTGGATGTCATGCCCATGGAGCCCAGCAAGCTAAAATCCACTGCCTTGAAATCCTTGCTGCCAGTGCAGTAGTCTGAAGTTAATCTAGGATGCTTCAGATTGGTGGGGACAGGGGCACCCGCCAATACTGAGGCTTGAGTAGGTGGTTTTCCCTTTGCAGTGTAAATAAAGCCACTGGGAAGTCACTGCAGCTCAGCCAAGCTGCTGTAGCCACACTGCCTCCCTAGATTCCTCCTCTCTGGTCAGGGCATCTCTGAAAGAATGGCAGCAGCCCCATTTAGGGGCTTATAGATAAAACTTCCATCTCCCTGAAACAGAGCATCTGGGGGAAGGAGTGGCTGTAGGTGCAGCTTCAGCTGACTTAAACCTTCCTGCCTGCTGGCTCTGAAGAAAGCTGCAGATCTCCAACAGACTGCCTCCTCAAGCAAATCCATAAATCCCATGCCTCTTGACTGGCAGACTCCTCTCAGCAGGTATCGACAGACACTTCATACAGGAGTGCTCTGGCTGGCACCTGGAGGCTGCCCCTCTGGGATGAAGCTTTCAGAGGAAGGAATAGGCAGCAATCTTTGCTTTTCTGCATTCTCTGATAGCGATACACAGACGAAAATGGTCAGAAGTGAACCTGTAGCAAAGTCCAGCACACCTGCAGCAGAAGGGCCTGACTGTTAGAAGGAAAACTAGTAAGAGAAAGGCATAGTATCAACATCTACTAAAAGGATTTCCAAAAAAAAAGAAAAAAAAACTATTCAAAAGTCACCAATGTGAAAGACCAAAGGAATACCAATGCACAAAGATAAAACAACAACAACAACAACAACAAGTGCAAAAAGGAGGAAAATTCTAAAAATGAGAATGGCCCTTCTCCTCCAAAAGATCACAATTCTTCACCAGCAAGAAAACAAAACTGAATAGAGAATGAGTTTGAGGAACTGACAGAAGTAGGCTTCAGAAGGTGGGTAACAACAAACTCTTCTGAGATAAAGGAGAATGTTCTAACCCAAAGCCAGGAAGCTAAGAACCTCAAAAAAAGGTCAGGGAATTGCTTACTGCAATGACCATTTTAGAGAAAAACATGAACAACATGATGGAGCTGAAAAACACAGCACAGAGATTGAAGATCAAGTTAATGCTGTAAAGCATGAAGAAAAGATTAGAAAAATGGAATAAAAAGGAAGAAACAAAGTCTCCAAGAAATGTGGGACTATATGAAAAGACTAAACCTATGTTGCTAGTTTGTTTGTGTGTTTGCTTATTTGTTTGTTTGTGACGGAGTCTTTCTCTGTTACCCAAGCTGGAGTGTAGGGGTATGTTCTTGACTCACTGCAAACTTCTCCTTCCGGATTAAAGGGATTCTCCTGCCTCAGCCTCCTGAGTATCTAAGTTTACAGGTGTACGCCATCACAGCTGGCTAATTTTTGTATATTTAGTAGAAATAGGGTTTCAGTATGTTTTTCATGTTTGTCTCAAACTCCTGACCTTGTGATCCACCTGTCTCGGCCTCCCAAAGAGCTGGGATTACAGGCGTGGATCAAAATGTACAGCTTAAACCTTGCTCTTCTTTTTGGCCCAGACATAACTATACAGTTTTCTGCTCTCTCAACACTAACTTCTATTACATTTCTCATAAATATACTCCCTAAAGTATATATCTTGCTGTTTCAGAAACCTACAAACTTTGGTCTTTTATCCATCTCTAAACCAACTGTAATGGAGCTTAGTATGAGCAGAGAGGCGCTTATCGCAGAATCACTGTTCATAACAAGAGCTTTGATGTGACATTTAGGCTGAAGTGCCAGCTTCACAGTCAACTGTGACCTGAGAAAGGGGAAGAGTGAGCCCCTTTTAGTTGTTTTACAGAATCATGGTAGTATAGTAGCCCGCTCATGGCTACATGCTCAGTAAACAACAAGTCTTATTATTACATATTCCCTAGGACTATGTTTTATTTCAGCTAAATGCTGATATTCATAGACTCATATAGAAGAATAGGTAGGTAAAAAGGAACGTTATGGTACTTTTTTTATTTTCCAGGGCTCTTGAAGCCCTTGAGATGAATAGTGGAAGGAAATTCATCACTTTTTAAAGTAATTATCTTTGGAAATGGTGGGATTGGGAGGAGTTCATTTATGAACAGATATGTAATGAATAAGTTTGATACTCTACTGTTCCATGCAATAGATGTGAACATTTTAAATAAGATTTGAAAGGGATGGACATTTTTTTTACCATGCACATTTGTGGCACGGCAGGTCAACAGATATTGCAAACCCTGAGGATGCCATTTTACAGAGATTCTGACAGTTGTCTGCTTACTTTTAGTATAAGCGATTTACAAAGGTTCCAGAACTTAACTAACTGGAAGAAAGAGTTCATAAGTTATGCAGATGGAGAAGAACCCGAGAGCTTTCCTTTTGTGATTCTGGATTCCAAGACTGGCATAATCCAATGGCAGGTGTTTGTAGAAGAAGTGAAGCTTATGCAGTGAGAACAGTGACTATCCTTACTTTGACAAAAGTGCAAAAGATGCCACAAATGCAGCAGCAGCCTTTGAGGAAGGGTTTAAAAACATTCATGCAACTGAGGATATGTCAGATCACTTGATGCACAAAGGCATGGTTGATTTCACCTAAACCCCAAGCCTTGCTCATCTTTCTGTTGAGTGTTAGAGATAAGGCAGATGCATTCTAACCAACTCACATGTATACAGAAAATCAACACGTACTTGGAGAAGAGAATTAGTCTTTGTAGCAGTGTATTACTTTACTAATACAATTCAGTGAGTCTATATTATTGTATCATTAGTGGGTGGGAGAAGGGACACCTCCACTCATGGAGGAATATATTTTCTCAATAATGGCACCTTACATTTATAAATTGTAATGGTTTTCTGAAAACACTGCTTGATTTACATATGCAAATTAGACAGTTAATAAATGAGATGACCAAAACTCAAATTATAATTAAAATAAGAAACTTGACTACTCTAGAATTTATACTCAGATTTTTTCCTGGAAAAATGGGAAACTACTTTTGTATGTACATGATTTTTATGCAATTAGCATTGTATTCTTGGTGAAACATAATGATTTCCTACAGCAATAATGTTAGATATGAATCTAACGTATTTGCAACGCATTTTTATTTAATTTACTTCTTTATCCTTTCCAAAATTACCTCACATTTTTTATTTTCATTCTACATATCATTAGGATTACTCTCGCTAGTAATTACTCATCATTTGTGTGTCATTAATGAAGTTCTACCACAATAGATCATGTTTCACAGCCCCAGGAGGATGAAGGGCCAACAGTAGTAAAAGAGTTGCTTCATACAGTCTGTCACACATGCAGCTAAATTCGAGCTGTCTATGAATAAAAAATCTTTCCATACAGAGTTCAGTTTTCAGAAAAAGTCTAACTACTGAACTTGGAGAAAAGACAAATTTGCATTTGATAACTGATTTAACAATTATAACTTGTGTGTGGATACAAACTGACAGTTCCACTAATGGGATAGTTAATATTTGTGTCACATTCTTGACCCTTGTGGAAAGTCTTCTAGTTCAAGTTAATCCATTCCTTTTTAACACAAGACACAAGCTAATTTTATCACTTTCAGAGGAAATACTAAGAAGCATTGTACTTTGTCAGAGGGTAAATCAAGACATCTTTATTAGGCTGTGTATTTACTTAGTGTCTCTTCTATTACTGAACATTGTTTAGTGAATTGCTCTCAAGGTTTTTTGTGTTTGTTTCCAAAAAAATCCTTGCTGCAATGATCAGACTTGATAAAGAAAATTGTGGCCTCTTGTGGATGTTCATATTCTGTGCAATTGGTGACTATCTGATTCTATGGAAGTTAACTGAAGCTTGGAATGAATGTGGATGAGACCTGCAACTGGGGAGTAATGGGGATATCAAAGGACATGCTGGGTGAGGGAAGGTGGCTTTCACATAGGGAGGGGAGTTTTGAAAAATTACATCAAAACATTTCTCTTCCTGGCCTCACTCAATATTGCCATCTGGAAACATTTAATAAAAAATGCAATAGAAAATGATAGAAGAACAAAGCAGGTGGTGAGTGTAGCAGCAGGAGGAGTGAGAAGCAGCTGCAGAGCCACCTTGGACAGAAGAACCAGAGATGATGCTCCATAGTTTGAAGGAAGTGTGGTTCCCAGTGGTGCAGAAGTTGCTCCATACACTATGTCATATATTTAGCTAGACTTGAGCTATGAATGGAAAGCTTTTCCATAGAGAAAGTTAAGATTATAGAAAAAGGCTAACTACAGAACTTGGAGAATAGACAAATGTACATTTAATAACTTCTGTAACAATTACAATGTGCTGAGTAGAGGATAGAAAATTACAATTCCATTCCAATCAAATAAATATTTTTGTTAATTTTCATCATTGGGAAAAGTTTCCTAGCTGAAGATAAAATATTTATACTGTTTCTTGTCTTAGAAGAAAACTATTTATGTTTCTGTACAAACCTGTTTTCACTTTTATATTATGACACCACCATCTAAGTTTTCTCACAATAAACATGCCATGTAGAGTAGTAAAGTGATAAGTAGAGAAACACACCAGTGTGGTACCCAGTGAAAGGTGGAATCTGGGCAGTCAGTGCTTTCTGGAACTCTGGACTGACAACCAGGAAGTGTTAAAGTGACTGAAAAGTTAAAGATCACAAGTACAGCATGGGCAAAACAGGGATTGACAGTATCTATGTCCATGCCAAAGGAAGTATCCTAGGAAGTTTCTGGCTATAGCAAGAGGAAAAATCTTCATATGCACATTTCTTCTGGATGACTTTTGGAGTACGAAAGCAGATAAACAACTTAATACTAACATACAGATGCTAAGGGGAGCCTGATTTTAAGACTGATTTCATTTCATTTTTCTTATGTTAAGGAGCCTTCAAGGGAAATCTACTGCAAGATCCCAGCTTTGCCAGCTTATCTTTCCTCATGATCAGCTCCTATCAATCAACTAACAGTTCTACCCATGTGCCCCCAGGAGTGCTCTCCTTCAAACCTTCATGCCTGCAATACTTTTATCTGCAGCCCACATTGAAGGTCCTACACTTTCCTTCCAGCTCCATCAAAAAATTTGTCACACATGAAATTTGTCACTTAACTTTACTCATACACACCCAGGACCTGGATTACTAGTGCCTACCTCAACTTCATTAGTGTGGAAAAAAGACTCTTATCAATGTGCCACTGTTGTGCAGCTGAGCGACATCTTCCTGCTGTCACTCATCCTGCTGCTTTTGGCTGGATTTCAACATAACCCTCGGGATTATATGCTCATTGAGGGCAGAAAAATCTGTATTAAAAATTACATGTTTGTTGAAATGACTCCCAGATTTCTAGATGTGTCTTACATTTTTCTGCACCCACAGCTCTGGAATTTGGTTTGTTTCAATATGAGTGCTGTATAACAGGTTAAGAAATCATATTAGTTTGCACAACACTAACAGGGGAAATAGAACAAAAACAACTGTAGTGGGCAGCACTTAAAAAATGAATCTTGAACAAACACATTTATTTTAAACAATCTTGAACAAACATGTTTATTTTAAAAATCAAATAAGTAGGGAAAATGTTGGTAGCTATTTCACACAAGGACACGACAAAAATTGGCAATTACTCGCTTAAAGATAATTCAGAATGGAACAAAATGGTTCAAGTGCTCACCATTAGCACAGGCTGTATGACCTGATATTCAATGGATATTGCCTATTTTAAAGTAAGACATTATAGGAACAAGGAGACCATTCCCAGCCTTTACTGGTGTATCACCTTGGCCTCCCAAAATGCTGAGATTACAGGCATGATCCACCATGTACAGGCCAATTCCAAAAGTTTTATAAAGGTTCTGTGACTTCCTCCGACTTCCCTTCACCTACAAAACAAGCATTACTGAGAATTCCAATATATACTACAAATAAAGCAACTGCTGTGACCAAAGTACCTTCATTGATATGAGTGTGTATTCATGGTCTGCTAAACTTTTTAAAAATTGCTTTAAATGGAGGCCTTTTAGATGCAATAAAAATGATAGAGAAGATATCACCACCAATCCCACAGAAATACAAACTACCATCAGAGAATACTATAAACACCTCTACACAAATAAACTAGAAATTCTGGAAGAAATGGGTAAATTCCTCAACACATACACCCTCCCACGACTAAACCAGGAAGAAGTTGAATCTCTGAATAGACCAATAACAGGCTCTGAAATTGAGGCAATAATTAATAACTTCTTTGGTTCCAAAGAAGTCCAGGACCAGAATCAGTCAAAGTTGTATTCTAGCAGAGGTACAAGGAGGAGCTGGTACCATTCCTTCTGAAACTATTCCAATCAATAGAAAATGAGGGAATTCTCTCTAACTCATTTTACTAGGCCAGCATCATTCTGATACCAAAGCCTGGCAGAGACACAACAAAAAAAAGAGAATTTTATATCAATATCCCTGATGAACATTGATGCAAAAATCCTCAATAAAATACTGACAAACTGAATCCAGCAGCACATCCAAAAGCTTATCCACCATGATCAACTGGGCTTCATCCCTGGGATGCAAGTCTGGTTCAACATATGCAAATCAATAAATGTAATCCAGCATATAAACAGAACCAGTGACAGAAACCACATGATAATCTCAACAGGTGCAGAAAAGACTTTTGACAAAATTCAACAGCGCTTCATGCTAAAATCTCTAAATAAATTGGGTATTGAGTGGAATTTTCTCAAAATAATAAGAGCTATTTACGACATCTCCACAGCCAATATCATACTGAATGGGCAAAAACTGGAAGCATTCCCTTTGAAACTTGGCACAAGACAGTGATGCCCTCTCTCACCACTCCTATTCAACATAGTGTTGGAAGTTCTGGAAAGGGCAATCAGGCAGGAGAAAGAAGTAAAAGGTATTCAATTAGGAAAAGAGGAAGTCAAATTGTCCCTGTTTGCAGATGACATGATTGTATATCTAGAAAACCTCATCATCTCAGCCCAAAATCTCCCTAAGCTGAGAAGCCACTTCAGCAATCTCTCAGGATACAAAATCAATGTGCAAGAATCACAAGCATCCTTATACACCAATAACAGACACACAGAGAGCCAAATCATGAGTGAACTCCCATTCACAATTGCTTCAAAGAGAATAAAATACCTAGGAATCCAACTTATAAGGGATTTGAAAGACCCCTTCAAGGAGAACTACAAACCACTGCTCAATGAAATAAAAGAAGATACAAACAAACGGAAGAACATCCCATGCTTATGGGGAGGAAAAATCAATATCGTGAAACTGGCCATACTGCCCAAGGTAATTTATAGATTTAATGTCATCCCCATCAAGCTACAAATCACTTTCTTCACAGAATTGGAAAAAACTACTTTAAAGTTCATATGGAACCAAAAAAGAGCCCTCATTGCTAAATCAATCATAAGCCAAAAGAACAAAGCTGGCAGCATCATGTTACCTGACTTCAAACTATACTACAAGGCTACAGTAACCAAAACAGCATGGTGCTGGTACCAAAACAGAGATATAGACCAACGGAACAGAACAGAGCCCTCAGAAATAATGCTGCATATCTATAACTATCTGATCTTTGACAAACCTGACAAAAACAAGCAATGGGGAAAGGATTCCCCATTGAATAAATGGTGCTGGGAAAACAGGCTAGCCATATGTAGAAAACTGTAACTGGATCCCTTCCTTACACCTTATATAAAAATTAATTCAAGATGGATTAAAGACTTAAATGTCAGACCTAAAAGTATAAGATCCCTAGAAGAAAACCTAGGCAATACCATTCAGGACATAGGCATGTGCAAGGACTTCATGTCTAAAATACCAAAAGCAATGGCAACAAAAGCCAGAATTAACAAATGGGATCTAATTCAACTAAAGAGCTTCTGCACAGCAAAAGAAACTACCATCAGAGTGATCAGGCAACCTACAGAATGGGAGAAACTTTTTGCAATCTACTCATCTGACAACGAGCTAATATCCAGAATGCAGAATCTACAATGAACTCCAACACATTTACAAGAAAAAAACAACCCCATCAAAAGGTGGGCAAAGGATATGAACAGACACTTCTCTAAAAAACTTTTATGCAGCCAAAAGACAGATGAAAAAATGCTCATCATCACTGCCCATCAGAGAAATGCAAATCAAAACCAAAATAGATACCATTTCACACCAGTTAGAATGGCGATCATTAAAAAGTCAGGAAACAACAGGTGCTGGAGAGGACGTTTAGAAATAGAAACACTTTTACACTGTTGATGGGACGTTAAATAGTTCGACCATTGTGGAAGTCAGTATGGCGATTCCTTACAGATCCAGAACTAGAAATATACCATTTGACCTAGCCATCCCATTATAGGGTATATACCCAAAGGGTTATAAATCATGTTGCTATAAAGACACATGCACATGTATGTTTATTGTGGCACTATTCACAACAGCAAAGACTTGGAACCAACCCAAATGTCCAACAGTGATAGACTGGATTAAGAAAATGTGGTACATGTACCGCATGGAATAGTATTCAGCCATAAAAAATGATAACTTCATGTCCTTTGTAGGGACATGGATGAAGCTGGAAACCATCATTCTCAGCAAACTATCACAAGGACAAAACACCAAACACCACATGTTCTCACTCATAGGTGAGAATTGAACAATGAGAACACATGGACACAGGAAGGGGAACGTCACACCCTGGGGCCTGTTGTGGGGTGAGGGGAGGGGGAAGGGATAGCATTAGGGGATGTACCTAATGTTAAATGATGAGTTAATGGGTGCAGCACACCAACATGGCACAAGTATAGATATGTAACAAACCTGCACGCTGTGCACATGTACCCTAAAACTTAAAGTATAATAAAAATATAAAATAAATAAATATATATATAAATATATAAATAGCGGCCTTTGACATATCTAAGTGGCTGAGCACAAATGTTAATGTAATCCTGGATTACCTTTGACAACTCTCCTAAAAACTGCCTTACAACTTTTTGCAAGTATGAGTATCAACGGTTTACTCTCTGAGGGAAAGGAAATCATCAGCAGGACCACTATTCCTAGCCACTGGCAGAAGCATATATGCAACACTTAGCACAGCACACATCTTTCCTTGGCTTCTTGACTCCTGCTGTATATACTGCCTATACATTTTTATAACATCTCTAAATGTATAAATGAATTACTGTGAATGTATGTGCTATCACATTTCATTCCCAGCTGCAGAATATGTTAGTTTTAAATCTATCTACCAAATCTTGACTCTGACATTTATTTTTGGATTGTTACATTAAAATCAGCCACCTAGGACAGTCTCCGTGGCTCACACCTGTAACCTCAGGGCTTCGGAAAGCAGAGGTGGGTAAATCACCTGAGGTCAGGAGTTCGAGACCAGTCTGGCTAACATGGTGAATCCCTGTCTCTACTAAAAATACAAAAATTCGGCACACATGGTGTTGGGGCCTGTAGTCCCAGCTACTCCAGAGACTGAGCCAGGAGAGACACTTGAAACCGTGAGGGAAATATTGCAGTGAGTCAATATCATGCCATTGCACTCCAGGCTGGGCAACAGAACGAGACTTCATCACAACAACAACAGCAATAAAATCACAAACAAACCAAATAAACAAGCGGCACCATTATTCTCGATTGACTATTTGATCATGGAAAACTCAATTCCTGCCAGTTCATGATCTCTATTAATAGCACAGCAACTTATTTGAAAGCAGATGGAAACATTTCAGATTAAATTTTAATTAGTTTTCCCTTATATAGGCTGCTTCCTTGCTCTCTTTAGAGTTCTCTAATAAAGTCAACTATGAACGCTAAGAGGGAAAATATAAAAACCATTTGCCTCCAGAATATTCTACAAATTACTATCATAGGTTGTGTTCCTAAATACCCATTTGACTGGCTGTGAAGACTTGCTTGCCAAGGGAGTTGACAGAGATAGTTCTGATGAGAAAAGGCCCTCTGAAAGGTAAGCTCTGCAGCATAAGGAAGTTACTTCAAAAGGCCAGTTTCCTGACAAAAATTGAATCCTTTATTCTATCATCAGATTTTAAAATTTAAAAATTATAGAACATGCCTTACTTTTATATATAAATCATAAACATCAGTAAATATGTGATTTATTCCATCTTCTTGCCATGAAGCATAATAAATCTCATATGTGACATAAATAAGGCAATATTTTCCTTATAAATAAAAAACAAAAAGCAACCAGTTCATTGATATAATAGTCTTCAAACTGGTCATGTGCCACATATTTCTGATGGAAGAGTTGAATACTTTATCTGTGTTTAAAATTATCTTAGTTGTATCAGAAAGTGAATATAAGCATTTTAAATGAAAAAATAACTACAAAATAAGGTAACATCACCCTTGATATGATTCAGATAAACTTTTTGGTGTGTGTGCAACTTAGTTTAAAAATTAGCTGTTCAACAAAATATTTTCTCCCCAATAAAAAAAAAGTAGCCCCATAAATGGAAACTTTTCATGCATACAAATTGCATCGTGTACAGTGTCAGAGCCTGGCATCTGTGTTTCATGTTCTTCTAGTTTGTGAACCCAAACTTTAGTTAATTATCTTTACTAAAAAGGTAAAGGTATGCCCTGGAGTAATGAATACTGACACAAACCAGTTTCTGGACTTGTCCACAGTTTTCAAGTACATGTTGTTCAAAAGTCACATGTTCTCATCTGTGAGGTCGAGAGCAGCATGGCCTATGAACTGGTGCAGATGATGTCAGTTATTGTAAATGACAGTGTGAGCAACGACAGATTAACATATCCACATGGAATGAAGAATGCCAACATTTCATTCTGTAAATCGTATAGATTGTTTTGTGCGTGCAGGAAAAAAAAAGTTTAATTTTACTGTGTTTGTTATTGTCAAGAGACATACAAGAGATCTGTTTTCACATTCTATTCTATTTTTAAATTTCATATCTAAAACTCAAAGAACAGAAACAGTCAATTAATAAATGATACACAAACACATACACACAGACACATAGACACACACACACACACACACACATACACATATCCTGTGGAGAAGAGGTGCCATTCACACCAGGCCTCAAGGTCTGAGAGGAAGCTGACAGGGCTGGGCTTTATGTAAATTAGCACCAGGTATCACCAGGTAAGCACTAGAGACAGTTGAAATGACACCTGGAAGGGCTACAGATGCCTTTATTCAGTGCATGTAGTTAACTTGGTAGCCGGTCCTGGGCGTAGTTAGAGATGATGACCAGCCCCGACTGTGAGCAGTCATCTGTGTCAACAAAAGGAAAAAGTTTTGTTAGAGCTGGGGGTATCCTTTTCCTGGGCTGAAATGGCTAAAGTTAACAGGAGGTGGAACTGTCTGACCATGATATGAAGAAGAAATTCACAACTTGGAATGTAATCTTACACCAATGTAATTATTTCTTAAAAATTATGGTTTTAAAATAACACCTCAGTTACAGGTTGAAGTGTCTTCTCTCCGAAATTCCTTTATTGATGTCCAAAGGGGCAGTACCATAGAATGTGGCCTCACTGAGAAAGAGAGTTTACATGTACATGTTATTATTTCAGAAGAGGTCATTTTAGATTGGGGTGGGCCCCTAATAAAACCACTCGTGTATATAGAAAAAGGGAACATTTGGAGATGCACACAGGGAGAAAAATGACACAGGAAGACTGGAGTTACATTGCCACAAGCCAGGGAAATTCCAGAAGCTGAGAGATAAACCAAACAGAAATTTACCTGAGGGCCCACATAGGAAGCATGGCATCACTGACACCTTAATTTTAGACAGTGGCCCTCAGAAATGAGGCAATAAATTTCTGCTGTCCAAAGCCACTAAATTTTTGGTACTTTGTTACAACAGGCACAGGAAACAGAGAGAGCCTCCTCGCCAAGGAAGCTGTTCCCAATCCTGGGCTGGAAGAGGGTGGCCAAATGCCCCAAAATCCCTCAGACATCTAAAACATGTTTTACTTCACTCATATCATCACGACAAACCTAAGTGAATCCTTAGATAAATGGATGTTTTTCTGTCTCAATCCTACAGTGGTTTCTTTTACAATAATGATCAATACTGAAAGATCAAGAGTAAATTGTGAAAATGCCTTAACGAGGTGAATGGTAGCAGGAGAAAGAACTAAAATCAATATATGCAACAAATTATTTTTATATGTGCTCCTTTGTTTACTAGAGGGCCAGTGGAGTGCACAGAACATATATACAAATAGCTGCATCCCAGAAAGCAATACTGCTACAACTATTGGAAACAAGTTTGAATGAGTAGTGTTCTCATAATATGAAAAAATAATGTCACAACAACGCCTGTCGTATAATTCTGTCTATCATATTTTGGTGACAGGTCCTCAATAGTTGAAAAATATCACACACATAAACATTATACATTGCAAGTAACTTACCATGTCAGTTCCTTAAAGGTCATTAAATCTGACTTTGGTGCTTGAGGGAAACAGTGCAAACATGACAGCAACGTATTAGAAACATAAATTGGAAAGGACTGGGCTCTTATATAAAAAATCTACCAGCCTGTTTCCTCCAAATGGCAACATGTTCTCGAGCCAAGCCTGCTTTCTGGAAACATTGTTGACAAGAAAGTCAGGTGCCATCACCTCTGGTGCTGCTTTTGATCTTCCTGTGCACGGCCATGGTGGTCACTGGGGAGGAAAGCATGCATGTATGACCCAGCCAGGAAGTGCTGCTAGGGGTCACTGAAGGTCTTTTTTACCCCATAGGTCCTGATGGGAAAACGGGATTCATGAAAACTGCCTAAACATTCATGGATGACATTTCAAGGCCACAACTTGCTACATGTGGACTAGGTTTTTAAGTGCTGAAGCAGCAGCAATTCATGGTCGGTGACACAGTGAACTGAATATCATGGGAAAGTCAGAGGTCGTGCTAGACTGGGCTGAAATAAAGTATACATAAACAACTCACAGGATACTCCCCAGCTGGCTTCTATCAGGCTCTCGGACTCCAGAGTAAGCCTTATTTAATTGTGTTGGATTTCATTTAAATTATGTTACACTATATTATTACAATAGAATAAAAATTCTTATGAAATTTAAGCTTCCACATGTACTTTGGATTCTGCCTTCCCAGCTGGCAAAACCTCCCTTTCAAAAACTGGATTATCATGGTGGCCAACAATTACAAAGTAGAAGCTCCTAGACATGGTCTTAAATATGTGGCTCCTGATGAAGTAAAAAATAATATATGTCTTTAGCAGTCAATACTGAAATTTAAATATGACTAATGGGAAGTGTAAAATTCTTTTTTTGTTTTGCTTTCTAACTAAAACCTGAATGATGCCAGTAAACTTGTCACCATTTCCCACATACTAGTGAAGATATGTGGCTTCTGGAATAAACAAAGCATATAACTGTGATATTTCCTGTAGAATCCTATGTGTTTCCATAAGAAAACGAAAAGATCTCTAAGATAAAATCACAGACAACATTCTCATGATCTGAAAGCATGGCACATTCAGCTCAAGGGACCCTGAGTATCTGGTGGAGTAAGCTAGGCTTCACTTGGACTGGACCATTTAGCTGAAGCACTGATACTTAAAAAAAGCTTAACAGAGGTAGACGGTAAGTTTAGGACCATAGAGTGGTGAGAAGATGCAGGAATTAATTAGCTTGCCTTAGAAATTTCCATAAGACATCCGTTGGCGGAAGCTAAAATCAATTCTCCCTCCTGTCACTCACTGAAAAAAGAGAGGCTATGTAGCCCTTTTTGCTCCATTTGTCTTCTTTCTACCTGAACTATGTGTGCTATAAATATATGCGCTTGCTAATAAAAGAGACTACGATATGCCTCATCATACACTAATTTCTAAGAAAGAAAGTTTCGTATTCTATAAAAGATGGAAGAAATAATCCATAAAGGAAAACATTCTGAGGCACTGAGAGATCTTCAAACTAAGTTTAACAAATTGGGCAGGTGTGATTGGTCATGCCTATAACCCCAGCACATTGGAGGGCTGAGGCAGGCAGCCTGCTTAAGCCCAGGAGTTTGAGACCAGCCAAGGCAACAACATGAAAGAAGAAATACATCTCTACAAAAAATACATCTCTACAGAAATACTAAAACTTTCTGGGTGAGTTGGTGTGTGCCTGTAGTCCCAGCTACTCTGGAGTCTGACAGGGGAGAATCACCTGATCCCAGCAGGGCTCAAGGCAGCAGTAAGCTGAAATACCCTGACCAAAAAAAAAAAAAAAAAAAGAACAACAACAACAACAACAAAATCAACAGATTAACAAAAGAAATAAATCTATGAGAAACGGGAAAATATAAGCGATTTCATTTCTTCTAGTTCAGATAATTAAAATATAGATGAATGATGGATGGGTGGGAACGTGGGTGGATATAATCAATGGTAACCCAACTGTGTGTATTTTTAACACAAGGGATTTAAAATCCAACAAAGTTAGGTTCTATATAGCTCTGCTAATTACTTGCAATGTGACCAGAGGGAGCTCATCATCTATTGTTGATCTTCTCCTTTATGGAATAGTGGTAACTTTGTAGCACCTTCCAGTAAAGTACCCAGCACAATGTCTGACTCACAGGACATGCTCAATTAATATTATCTAGAATAACAGGGAAGGCCAAATTCACACTGATATGTGGTGATTAGTAAAATTCTCAACATGGGGTGGAAATTGAGTAAACAAGGAGTTAGTCAAACTCCTGGAAGATACATCTGAGGTGGGTTAGAAGACAAGTCTCATGAAGCCTCACCAGGCCTTCAGCTGATTCACATACACACAATTAAATCAGAAGAAACATGATACGTACTTGCTAACGAATGACAAATTTTATAAAGAAAATCAAGGCATAGCTGCCATGACTGACATACCTGCATTGGCATGAGTGTGTATTCATGGTCTGCTCAATTTTTCCATTGATTAAAATAGGGGCCTTTGAAGAATCTCCAAGGAACACTTGTCCCAGAGGCCCTGAGGACAGCTACACAGAACTACCTTTTATAAAGAAAATCAAGGCACAGCTGGCGATTTTAAATTTAGAATTGGAGGGTTATATATATGGCCGGGCGAGTGAGGAGACTTGGGAGGAAGCTGACGATGGAAGAAAGCTGGCACCTGATGACTCAGGAGTACACAACTGCCCTTCATCGGGGACAGGTGGAAATGAAGTCTCCTTGATGTTCCTTAAAACCTCTTTCCCCACTAGGACATTCGGGGCTCCCCCAGAGGCCACTGGTCTTTTTTCAGTTGTCCACCTTCCCTCTATCCCCCAGGTAAGTTGTAACCATTTTGTCTTCTAGTCCAACTTGCTCCCTATGTCTGATGTGTTGAGTTAAGATGAGCTGTGCAAAAAACGACACCAAATGTTGAAGGATTGGGGTGTACTGGGCACACTCAAAGTGTCGGATTTAGGTTTATCTGTTCCATATCTTTTAAAAGTGTAACCTGTAACAGGTAGTTCACATTTAAATTCACCCAGTGTTTTTCAGTTTTGATACTCTATAATGAAATATTACAGTCTCTTTGAAACCACTGAGAAAATGTTGCATTTGAGTCACATTAAAGGAGAATATTCAAATAATTAATTGAGATGACAATAAGGAGTAGAAAGCATTTATGTAATGATCACATTTTAATAAGATTGGGCCTGTTTTATAAATTGGCTTACAGGTTCCTAAACTAACAAAAGGGTTTGTAATACATTTGGATGAGGGACATTGACACCATATAGAAAATACTAGTGTACCATTTAAATAGTTTGGGGAACGAATACTTTCATCTTTAAACTCTAGTGAAATGCCTGAATATTTCCTTTGAGCAGCACATATCTGGTAGTATAGTTTATATTTGGATTAACAGCTAGGAATTGGATTAGCTCAACGTGTTTTCATTGCAATATGCATTTCAAAGGCATATTTTACATTTAAAATGTATATATGCTCTGTATATATCCGTTTTAAATTTAAATTATATGGTGTGAGCATTTCTCTGTTTCCTTAAAAGTTTCTTGAAATGCCCTTTCTTAGTGGAAACAGGCTGATCTTTGGAAATTTTTGTAACATACATAGCAGTCCCTTGTTGTTGAATATTTTGGTTATATTTTCCAGCATTCCACAGAGGTGTGATGAACTGGCAGATTTTTTTCCTATACTTCATATCCTAAGTGTAAGCTGGTGAAGTGGGTTTCTAGGGAAGTGAAGTGAAGAGTCTGCAAATGGGTCTGGCTAACCACCAGTTTCACGTGGAAGCTGAGGAAATAAATATTTTTCTAGAACATACTGGCCTTCTTTTCTCACTTGTGCAGGGGAAGGTTCCTAATTTCTGGTCATGGATCTAGAAACATTATGGAAATAAAAGGGAGTTGTCTAATGAATGTACTACATCTGGTATATCTCTTCTGAGACAATCGTACTGAGATTTTTTTCCCTTGCCTGACTTCCTTCTTTATTTCCTTCCTTCCTTCTTCCTTTCTCCTTTCCTTCCTTTCTCCCTCCCTCACTTCCTTCCTTCTTTCCTTCATTCCTTCCTTCTTTCCTTCTTCTCTTTCTTCATTTTTTTCTTTCTTTCTTCCTTCCTTTCTCTCTTGCAAGACGCAAACTCAAAACCAGCTAATTCATGAGCGGTTGCACCCTGTATTGAATGGAGAATTGCAACCTCAGTCCATTTCATGTCAAAGGAACTCCCTGTTACTAGCAGCCTCTAACTCTTTAGTGGCTGATAACTTACAAAGATGCTGCTATGACTATTCACTTTCTGTTTTATTTCCAGAAATTGTTTAGCAAAATAAAAGCTAACATATTTCCTTTTCTGTTTCTGAACTTTTTATTGACAGTTTCTTCTTCGCTGACTGTAACATGCTGCATTATAGTGGATTGCTTTTAAACTAGGTCCATTTCTCATTCCTCTTGGAGTTTACATTGTACCTGCATATAATGCATTTGTTGTATAACAAGTGGGTAGTAAATTTGAAATTGATTTCTTGGTATCACATTTATTTAGTCTTCGGTAAAATTGTGATCTACAATCTCTAAATGTTTAAGAGCTAAAATTGATTTATCTATATTCCGTGTTGTTTGATAAGACTCTGCCAACCTGCTGAATGTCTGCTCTGAGCTTGGCACTGTGATATGCACACAACAGATGTTTTGTCTGTCACACATGAGGAACCAGGCTGTGGAGAAGTGAATTAAGTAACTTAACTGATTTAATTCTTAAAAACCTGTAAAGTTTCCAAATAATAAAAAGACTTTCATTCTATTTTTAGTATATTTCTAATTATTTAACTATATTTCTTCACTATTATTGTTGAACATTCGTCCCACTTTATTATTTTAAAGGTAGAGGCAGCAAACTTTTCCCTGTAAATATATGGGCATGTGCGTGTGAGTGTGTGTGCATGTTTCATAGACTTTGCTTTTCAGAGAAGTTTTTAGTTCACAGTGAGGTTTATGGAGATGTACAAAGAATTCCTATACACCCGCTGCCACTACACATGCACAGTCTCTCCCACTGTCACATTTTGCATCAAGGTGGTACATTTGCTACAATTGATAAACCTACCTTGACATGTCATTATTGCCCAAAATCTATAGTTAACATTAAATTTCACTCTTGGTGGTGTGTATATATTTTTACTTTCATTATGTTGTCTATAATTATATAAAGATTTCCTATTCCAAAGTTTTAAGAACATGAGAAGCTTAGTATATTTATTTTCTTTGAGATGGAGTATCACTCTGTTGCTCGGGCTGGAGTGCAGTGGCATGATCTTGGTCTGCAAACTTCACCTCCCGAGTTCAAGTGATTATCCTGTCTCAGCCTCCCAAGTACCTGGGATTACAAGTACTTGCCCAAGCACCTGTCTAATTTTTGTATTTCTAGTAGAGGTGGGTTTTCACCATCCTGGCCAGGTTGGTCTCACACTCCTGATCTCAAGTAATCCATTTACCTCGGCCTCCAAACATGCTGGGATTACAGATGTGAGCCACAATGCCTGGCCTTAGTACAGTATTTGAATGAAAACTTTAAGTATGCTGAGTTTCTTCATGAGCAACCAAATTTTACTTACCGGCATTATGAATGTATTTGTATACGTATTTAATTTTTAGTAGCAGGGTCTCGCTCTGTCACCAAGACTGAAGTGCAATGGCATATTCTCAGGTGACTGCAACATCTGCCTCCCAGATTCAAGCAATTATACTACTACACACTTTCAGGCAGCTGGGATTACAGGTGCACATCACATTCTGCTATTTTTTTTTTTGGTAGACTGTGTTTCGTATGGTGGTGAGTGTTGTTTCAAATCATGAGCTCATGTATTCTGCCCGTTTAGCCTGCCCAAGTGCTGTAATTATAACTGTGGGGCAGTGTGCCATGTCTGGAATTCATTTTTCATACATCTTTCTCTAACTTTCTAATCACTCTATACTTCTACTTATTGTGTATTTACCAATTGTATAGTTGTTATAACAGGAGTTAATCCCACTCAAACAACTTAATGGCTTCTGCTAATATACATTACCCATTCAAATATTTTATTTAAAGGAAATCCAGTTGAAAACACGTCAGTGTTCTCAGAGTAGACATAATTACTGATACATGCTGTAGTAGGAATATATATAAACAGCTGTCCAAAATGTCTGTTTAACAGTATTGTAAGTGCAGTTTAATTATGATTTTAAGGACAGTGAAAATTTAGTTTGTTTACATTTTTCAACACTACTTTTAAAAAATTGTAATTGAATGACCTTTGATGTAAAATACTTAGAGGTTAAGTACATGATCAAGAAAAATTTTTTATTATTTTGACCTCAATATGATTTGTAATTTAACAGTGTAAGAAAGAGCTTTAATTTTGCTTTGTTAGCATGGTCATAATCTTATTTTTTCTGAAAGGTGTCTCTTAATCTCATATTCATAAACATATTATATTGTGTCATTTAAACACTGCTATAAAACTATGTCTGATTAGTAACCTTTTATTTTTTTAAGGTATTTACTTTGCAGTATTGATTACACTCAATAAAAAATCACCCTGCTTCCAGTTTCTAGAAATCATTGTTAGATTACTTAGTTTCTATAATCTACTTTGGTTTGTTAATGATAACTGAATAGCTTTATAAAGGTAAAATGTTTTATTTTAACAGGTCTCAGGATTTGATAAAGAAAATCAAAAAGGTAGAAGCATGCAACTTTATAAACTATTGCAAAACTTTTCTATGTACTTTTTCTTATAAAAGAATTAAGCTAATTTTGAGGAAGAAGAGTAAGAAATTTAAGTTGATTTAAATTACGTGTTTTTCCTTACTGACCATATCTTACTTTTTAAACAATAGTTCACATGTTCTGCAGGTCATTATTCCCATATTTTCATTTTTGTAATAACTTTTATATAGTCAGATAAGAAAACTTCAGACAGTACCAAGGGTCCTACAGACACTGAAAGATACTGTTTGTAAAAATATCCACTGTTGGGAACATTTCTAAAAAAAGAAAACCCTCAAAAAACTGACTTTTAAGCCAATTGTCTTGTATACTAAGTATGCCTCTCATGTACAACTGATAGAGTATTAAATGTATTAATATGTCATTAAAGAAGAAAATACATGTTTAGTAATATGTAATATTACTTTTATTCTTAAATGTTTGCACAGATCTGATTAATTGACTAAATTTTGGCCTTTATATAAAACTTTTATGAAGTTTGTAACTACTGTGGGTTCCAGATCATTGGTTAGACTTGATAATGGGCTTTGTAGCATAAACATAAGCTGGCAACTTGCACTTTATTCTAAGTTATCCCTTAGGTATTTTAAAATAATCTGTGAATTAGTAATAGTCTTTTTGTGTTGCTACCCCCTTGGGATTTTGTCTGTTGCATGCATTTCTATCATCCCCACAGAGACATTTATTCATTCATCCATTGATTCAGAACTTAATCATTTGAGTACATGCTTTCTGCCAGCCATTGAGTCCATGAATTAATTGCCAACTTTCATTGTAATAATGTTAGCAGAAGATACACAAATTGAACAAGACTTTCTAGGCTGCCTGCACACTAGACCATCCCTACTGAAATTCAGTATGGTAAGTGATTCTATATTCTGTGCTCTAAGCATGATCCAGAGTAACTCTTTGTGATAGTGGAAATGTCTTTATCTATACTGTTTAATATGGTAGCTGCTAGTCTCATGTGGCTACTGAGCAATCGAAATGTAGCTAATATAACTGAATAAATTTTTAACTTACATTTAATTAGCTACATATGCCCAGTGACTACCATAATGAACAGCATAATTCTACAGTATATAGCAGGTATCTATTACTTAATCGTTACTTCAAAAGAAAATGGATGGCTTCAAGTGATATTAAGGAATAATCTATGGGCCAGGAACAATGCCTCATGCTTGCAATCCCAGGAGTTTGGGAGGCTAAAGGAGGAGGACCACTGAAGGTCTAATGTTTTAAATCAGCCTGGCCAGAAGAGTGAAACCCCATCTCTACCAAAAATTCAAAAATTTGTGAGGTGTGGTGGCAAGTGCCTTTTATCCCTGCTACTCTGGAGGCTGAGGCATGATAACCACTTGAACTTAGGAAGTGAAGTTTGTAGTGTGGTGAGATGACATGACTACACTCCAGCCTGGGTGACAAAACTAGATGCCATTTTACTCCCCACCAAAAAAAAAAAAAAGAAAAGAAAAAAAAAGAAAAAGAAAGAAAGAAGGAAAGAAAGAAAGAAAGAAGAAATAAAGACAGAGAGACAAGAAAGAAAGACAAGAAAGAAAGGAAAGAAAGAAAGAAAAGAAGAAAAAAGAGAGGAAGAAGGAAGTAAGCAAGGGAAGGAGGAAGGAAGGAATGAAGGAAGGAAGGAAGGAAGGAAGGAAGGAAGGAAGGAAGGAAGGAAGGAAGGAAAGAAAAAATAAAGAAAGAAAATAAAGGAAGCTTTTGTAGCACTTCTTACATGGTGACACCAGCTTCGAGGATCTGTCTCTTGCAGACACTTGACCCCACAATGGATGCATGAAGTACACTGACACACAGACATTCTGCATTGCCAGTCCAGCAGAAGCTGGGTTTCTGAGCCACTTACAGACTCCGGTAGAGTTTTGTGAACAGTTGCAACTGTTGTCCTGACCAGCCACTGAGACTCGCATTTATCGGTAAAGTTTAATTGACAAAGACTTGAGTCAGTGAAACTGGGGGTAATTGACATTGTGGACTTCCGGAGTGGAAAGCGCTTAAGCACACATGGTATATCAAAGGTGAGTCTGAAGACCATGTGAGTAGGCAAGCTAGATAGATAACTTCCCCACATTCATTTGTTATTACGTTAATTTATTTAACTAAAAGTAAAGCAGGTTACCTTCAACCATATCTATAACTGAAGTTATGCTAACTCTCTGACCTTCCAAGATGGCTTGTGGCTATTTCTATAACTATCTAATATTTTTCCCACCAGCCTGACTGAGCCCCCAACATGAAAGAATCTATATACTTACTATATTACATTATCCTTAAAAATAGTTTTTCCATCTTTACACAGTCTCTTTGACTATATCCGGTTTACAAAAACATCTGGCTGTCAAATCTTGCCGGCTTTACCTAGCATCCTGGTAAAATTTCTGAAAGTCAGAAAAATGATGAGTAAGAAACATGTGAGTCATCCTAGTACCAAAATCTGGATAGAACACTTAGCTAACAATAAAATAGTTTCTGGTAAAACAAAGTTATTTTAAAAAGTGGTGGCTTCCAATTAAACAACAGAAAACTTATAGGGAGATATATTGTACAGAACTCTGTTCTGTGCTCTGACTCAGACACCTGTGATCTGATCTTATCCTAGTATACCTACACTCAGGGGATGTTAAGCTGTTGAATAGTCACAATACTCTCCTCCTAGATTCTAGTCACCCATTCTTCCCACTCTTAATATTTCCTTTGAGAGATAAAGATACACAGATAGTGATATGCACAAAATTTGGATGAGGAAAGAAAATTTGGACATTGGCCCTTTGCTTTTAGAAACTTAAAATTCTATCTATAATTGGCAAAGAATAGACACATACATCAATGGGAACAGAAATAGAGAATCAAGAAATAGATTCACACAAATATTGTCAATTGATTTTTCAAACAATGGAGCAATGCAATTCAATAGAGGAAAGATAGCCTTTTCAAAGTGTGGTTCTGGAACCATTGAATATTCATATGCAGGGAAATGAACCATAGGCCTGCAGGGAAACGAACCATAGGCCTAAATGCAAATTGCAAAACTATAAAATTTCCAGGTAAAAACAAGAGAAAGTCCATGTGATCCTGAGTTTTGTGATATATGATATATAAAAGATAAATGAAAAAACAAATAGATGCTTAATTGAAATTAAAAGCATCACTCTGGAAGACACTGTTAAGAGAATGAAAATGACCCACTGTCAAAACCCATGAAGTTTACATCACCAAGAGTAAACATTAATGTTCACAAATTTTGGTCTGGTGATTTCTGCATGGAATGCAGACTGTGACAAAACAATCTAACTGTAATCCCCTCACTTAGAGGATGGGGATGGTAATAAGGTGTTGAGCTGACTAATGATTTTAGTTTCAAGAAACTAAAAATTTCTAAATAATTTATGCTTCTGGTTTAAAACAAAGTTTCAGGCTATTCAGAAGGCTATAAAGTGAAAAGAAACTAGCAATTTCTGCTCATTTTGTCTAATCTCACTCACCACTGATAACTTGAATTTTTTATTTTATTTTATTATTATTATACTTTAAGTTTTATGGTTCATGTACACAATGTGCAGGTTAGTTACATATGTATACATGGGCCATGCTGGGGTGTAGCACCCATTACTCGTCATTTAGCATTAGGTATATCTCCTACTGCTATCCCTCCCCCCTCCCCCCACCCCACAACAGTCCCCAGAGTGTGATGTTCCCCTTCCTGTGTCCATGTGTTCTCATTGTTCAATTCCCACCCATCAGTGAGAAAATGTGGTAGTTGATTTTTTGTCCTTGCGACAGTTTACTGAGAATGATGGTTTCCAATTTCATCCATGTCCCTACAAAGGACATGAACTCATTTTTTATGGCTGCATAGTATTCCATGGTGTATATGTGCCACATTTTCTTAATCCAGTCTATCATTATTGGACATTTGGGTTTGCTCCAAGTCTTTGCTATTGTGAATAGTGTCGCAGTGAACATACATGTGCACGTGTCTTTATGGCAGCATGATTTATCGTCCTTTGGGTACATACCCAATAATGGGATGGCTGGGTCAAATGGTATTTCTAGTTCTAGATCCACACTGTCCACAAGTCGCCACACTGACTCCCACAATGTTTGAAGTAGTTTACAGTCCCACCAACAGTGTAAAAGTGTTCCTGTTTCTCCACATCCTCTCCAGCACCTGTTGTTTCCTGACTTTTTAATGATTGCCATTCTAACTGGTGTGAGATGGTATCTCATTGTGGTTTTGATTTGCATTTCTCTGATGGCCAGTGATAGTGAACATTTTTTCATGTGTTTTTTGGCTACACAAATGTCTTCTTTTGAGAAGTGTCTGTTCATGTTCTTCACTCACTTTTTGATGGGGTTGTTTGATTTTTTTCTTGTAAATTTGTTTGAGTTCATTGTAGATTCTGGATATTAGCCCTTTGTCAGATGAGTAGGTTGTGAAAATTTTCTCCCATTTTTTAGGTTGCCTGATCACTCTGATGGTAGTTTCTTTTGCTGTGCAGAAGCTCTTGAGTTTAATTAGATTCCATTTGTCAATTTTGGTTTTTGTTGCCATTGATTTTGGTGTTTTAGACGTGAAGTCCTTGCCCATGCCTATGTCCTGAATGGTAATGCCTAGGTGTTCTTCTCTGGTTTTTATGGTTTTAGGTCTAATGTTTAAGTCTTTAATCCATCTTGAATTAATTTTTGTATAAGGTGTAAGGAAGGGATCTAGTTTCAGCTTTCTACATATGGCTAGCCAGTTTTCCCAGCACCATTTATTAAATAAGGAATCGTTTCCCCATTGCTTGTTTTTGTCAGGTTTGTCAAAGATCAGATAGTTGAAGATATGTGGCATTATTTCTGAGGGCTCTGTTCTGTTCCGTTGATCTATATCTCTGTTTTGGTACCAGTACCATGCTCTTTTGGTTACTGTAGCCTTGTAGTATAGTTTGAAGTCAGGTAACATGATGCCTCCAGCTTTGTTCTTTTGGCTTAGGATTGACTTGGTGATGCGGGCTCTTTTTTGGTTCCGCATGAACTTTAAAGTAGTTTTTTTCCAATTCTGTGAAGAAAGTCATTGGTAGCTTGATGGGGATGGCATTGAATCTATAAATTACCTTGGGCAGCATGGCGATTTTCACGATATTGATTTTTCCTACCCATGAGCATGGAATGTTTTTCCATTTCTTTGTATCCTCTTTTATTTCATTGAGCAGGGGTTTGTCATTCTCCTTGAAGAGGTCCTTCAGGTCCCTTGTAAGTTGGATTCCTAGATATTTTATTCTCTTTGAAGCAATTGTGAATGGGAGTTCACTCATGATTTGGTTCTCTGTTTGACTGTTATTGGTGTATAAGAACGCTTGTGATTTTTGTACATTGATTTTGTATCCTGAGACTTTACTGAAGTTGCTTATCAGCTTAAGGAGATTTTGAGCTGAGACAATGGGGTTTTCTAGATATACAATCATGTCTTCTGCAAACAGGGACAATTTCACTTCC
Organism: Gorilla gorilla gorilla; assembly: GCF_029281585.2. NCBI lineage: Eukaryota > Metazoa > Chordata > Mammalia > Primates > Hominidae > Gorilla > Gorilla gorilla. The sequence continues at coordinate 44,323,161 of NC_073248.2, read as the reverse complement.
TCTTTTCCTAATTGAATACCCTTTATTTCCTTCTCCTGCCTAATTGCCCTGGCCAGAAATTCCAACACTATGTTGAATAGGAGTGGTGAGAGAGGGCATCCCTGTCTTGTGCCAGTTTTCAAAGGTAATGCTTCCAGTTTTTGCCCATTCAGTATGATATTGGCTGTGGGTTTGTCATAGATAGCTCTTATTATTTTGAGATACGTCCCATCAACACCTAATTTATTGAGAGTTTTCAGCATGAAGCATTGTTGAATTTTGTCAAAGCCTTTTCTGCATCTATTGAGATAATCATGTGGTTTTCGTCTTTGGTTCTGTTTATATGCTGGATTACATTTGTTGATTTGCGTATATTGAATGAGCCTTGCATCCCAGGGATGAAGCCCACTTGATCATGGTGGATAAGCTTTTTGATGTGCTGCTGGATTCGATTTTCCAGTATTTTATTGGGGATATTTGCATCAATGTTCATCAAGGAATAACGGGCTCTGAAATTGTGGCAATAATCAATAGCTTACCAACCAAAAACAGTCCAGGACCAGATGGATTCACAGCCAAATTCTACCAGAGGTACAAGGAGGAACTGGTACCATTCATTCTGAAACTATTCAAATCAATAGAAAAAGAGGGAATCCTCCTTAACTCATTTTATGAGGCCAACATCATCCTGATACCAAAGCTAGGCAGAGACACAACCAAAAAAGAGAATCTGAGATAACTAGAGTTTCAATAATTTTTTTCTTGGTTATTTTTGTAGAATCGTTTGTGTTTAAAACTCTATGTATTTCTAATTAAAACACACAATCAAATAAAATTATATTATACATCCTGTAGGCAGTTTGCTTTTTCTATCCACCAATATATCTACCTGTAGCAGTATATTGAGACTAATTATTTTTAAAGTAAATATTTAACCCCCTACTGATGGAAATTTAGCTGTGTTCTTGTTTGCTTTTTCCCAATAGAGGTAACCAATATACAGGGTGTACCCTTTGTGTACTTGTACAGATATAGCTGTGTGAATTCATAGAATTGGAATGAATATATAAAAAGGCACTTGCATTTTGAATATATATAAGCACTGACACATTTCTCTTCCAAGTGTATCAGCATAGTTATACTTCCACTCCATTGCCAACATTAGCATTAACAAAGTTTTAATCTTAGTCGTGTTACAGGGAAAATAATGGTTTCTTTTTTACTAATTTGCATTTATGATTTTCTTCACGTTTATTCAACATCTGATAATCTTGCTCATCTTTGAGCCATTTTACTTTTTATTTTTCCTACAATCTGTCCATGTTTTCCCCCATTTTTCAGTTTTGCTTTTTTTTTTATTTTAACTGATTTGTAAGAGCTGTTTAACAATATTAAAATGTCATCACTTTAGTCCTGGTTATGCCTCCATATTATTGCAACTACTTTTCCAGTGTATTATTTATCTTTATCTTATGCCATATGTAAATTTTTTTATTTATATGTAGTGAGATTGATAAATATTTCTCCTTATTCCTTTCAGGTTTTGTATCATGCTTGGGAAAGACTTTTTTAAGATTTATTCTTAAAAGCTATAACCAGACAAAGTGGCTTATTCTTGTGATCCCAGCACACTGTGATGCCCAGGAAGGAGGATCACTTGAGGCCATGAGTTTGAAATCAGCCGGGAAGGCAACATACCGAGACCCTGTCTCTAAAAAAAAAAAATAAATAAAAATAAAAATAAAAAATATTAAATTAGCTGGGCCTGGTGCATTGTGGTAAATTCCTGAGCATTTTCAACATACAGAAAATTTGAAACAATTCTGGTCAACACTTACATACCTACCACCTAGATTCTACTAATACATTTCTGTTATAGATGCTTTATCATTTTAATCTGTGCATCTGTTCATCTTACTTTTTTTTTGGCATTTCAAAGTACATTGCAGGCAGCGATAGGTTCCCCTGAGTATACTATTTACTTTCGAACCAGAAATCTGGCCTCTTAAACACCTGACCATGCTTCTGTGTCCTAATTTGGCCTGCTATATTTTAATAGTTGAGAACCTTCACCTTCTTGATCAATTGGCAGATGCTTATCCTCAGCATATAAAGCTTGAGTCTTTAGAAGTAAAGCTAAATGAATATAAGAGAGAAATAGAAAAACAACTTCCGGCAGCAATGTGTCAAAACGTAATCTGTATCTTGTTACGGTTAACAAGAGTCATATTTTTGTTTGTCATCTAAAGATTTAATCTTAGGTATGTTAAAAAATACCTGGAATTTTTAATAAAAAATAGGGTACTTCACTGTTGTGCGTATCAGCTTTTTCTTATGAGATTTGTTTATCCCTTTTGATTGAGCCCTACAAATACAGTAAATGATATAAAACTGTAGATTAAATAAATATGACATATTTGGATAAAGCATTGATATGGAGCCTAGCGGTGGAGAGAGGATCTGTTGCTTTTCTAATAGTATAATGATTGGGACTTTTATATTTTTGTAATCAATTTGCAGTTGAAGTTTTATGGAAGTGATAAGACAGTATGAGAAGGAATTAGCTATGTTCTGATGTGATTTTGAGAGAGCTTGTTAAGCAGAATCTGAAGCCCTCAGTCTTCAGGAAAAGTGTATCCTTGAGAGAAATCAAAAGCACCAAGAGGTGGTGGGTGGCTATTCCCTACAGCTATTACTGGGTTGACTCAAGATCCAGGAATGAGATGTTGCAATTGATGGAACAAGGCCCCAGAGGAGCGGTACGGACTACGGCTAAGAGTGCAAAAAAACAAGGACAATGGACCTTGAAAAGGATACATAGATTTGTGTCCTTCGAGACTAGTGGAAAGGAAAGCATTGCAGAGGTGACAAGTCAACTTGGAATTATGAGAAACACACCATAAAAATGCTTCATCTTCTCAGGCCAATTAAGGAGATAGGTCATGAGTTTTAGGAGCAGCTTGGAGGTGCAGAGTAGCTCATGTGGGTAAGGTAAGAACAGCTCTTTAAAGCAGAGCAGACTGGTTACCTGTACTGATAGCCCAGCTTTGGTTGCAGTAACCTGGGATTGAGAGAGACAAAACCACATGTTTATAATTGAGTTTTCTGTTCTAGATCTAGGGAGAAATTTTAAGGCTCTCTCTCTGCTGCCCTTTTCAGTGAGTGTGGAGAGATGGAGATACTTGGGAAGTGGAGCTTTGCAGAACGTAATTCATTTTCCTTGAGAAAGTCAGAGTATTTAATTGAAGATTATATCATTCTCCTGTGTAGTGAGGGTAAGCAGAGGAGAGGGCAGGTGGCTGGTAACCTTTGGGGAAAGGGAAGGTTAAGTGGTAGTCTCAGTGATCAGGAACTAGATCTGAAGAGACTGACAGGTGCAAGAATAATGATGGTCCAGGAGTGCAGAATTGCAGAATGAGGTTTCAGGTGGAGACTGGAAATCAAAAGCAGTATGCTGTCATTGGATGGAGCCATGGAAATGAGCAAGAGTAAATATTCCTGGGGTGAAGGATTCACCAGAGTCCCCAGGGTCATCAATGTGGCCATTTGATCTCATCACCAGGAAAGTAACTGGAAAGGAGATTAAGACGATGAGGAATGACAAGGAGTTTTAGTTGGCAAGTGGGATTGGATATACTCCTTTAGGTAATCTTATTCCTTTTCCAAGTGTGTGTTTTAGAAGAGACAGGATTTACAGCAGTATTTCAAACATACATCTACAACAGCTACTGACAGATGTTAAAAGTAGGAAGGCTTCCACCTAGTGCCCACTCTTGCTTGGAACTTCTCAATGAGACATAGCTCTTTAATACTAAGGGCACCGGCTCTAAAATTTGCTATAGCATTTCTGGAAATTTAGGGCTTGCTTCAGCTATAAAATGGAATTTTGGATGCACAGATCTTAGAGATGATTAGATTGTGTTTAGACTAGTAACTTCATCTTCAAGATAGTTGACCGACTAGAATTCTGTTTATTCAACTGCCAGGATCTGAAGTCTTTGAGGAAGAGTGTCCTTCTCATAAAAACCACCATGCCTGTATTTCCTCACCTGGAATATCAATCTCCTTGTCTCCCTGATAAAACCATAGTGTCATTCAAGGCCCAGCTTGGATGTCACCCCTGTGATGCCTTCCCTGACTGCCACTGAGCAACTCATTTAGGTCTCATTCCTGCATGCGGTCTTTATTAAGTTCAGTTATGAATTTATCCTATCATAGTGTAATTGTTTCTCCCTGACTATACTGTGAGGTCTTCAGAGATGAGGACTGTATCTGCCTAAATTTTATATCCAGTTCCCAGTATGCTGCTTGATATATGACAGGTAGTTAGTAAATTCTTACTCTCTGAAGACATAAGTGGAAGGTTGGCTCATTCTTTTACAAGTTCATATGAGCTTGCTAACTCTCAGTCACGATGACTCATAAACTGAAACTTTCAGACAGCAGCACCACTGAAAACCATGGGGATTCCATTCCTTTGGAGTTTTATTTCTGAATGTACATTTTAATTATTTTTTCCTGAAGAACTTACCAAATTTTAGTTAAGGAGGCCAGGTGTGTGGCTCATGTCTATAGATTTAGCACTTTGAGAGGCTGAGATGGTGATTCATTTGATCCCAGAGCTTCAACACCAGCCTGTGCAGCATGGCACAACCCCATCTCTACAGAAAATGTAGCTGAACTTGGTGGTCAGTGTTTGTAGTCTTGGCTACTCAGAAGGCTGAGGTAGGAGGATCCTTTGATTCTGGGATGCAGAGGTTGCAGTTATCCAAAATCACAAAACTGCATTCAAGCCTGGGCAACAGAGAAGAACCCAGTCTCAAAAAAAAAAAAAAAATTACGTAAGGGACTGAGAGAAGTTAACTAAGTAGCATAAATTACACAAGGGATGTTAAAAATAAATGGGAAGGTAGTTTAACATAAATTGAAAAAGTAAATATTTATGCAGCTGGAATAGCTAGTTGTGGAATACATTGAAGTGGATTTTTCTTTTGAGACAAATTTTAATCTTTTGCCCAGGCTGGAGTGCAATGGCACTACCTCAGATCATTGCAACCTCTGTCTCCCAGGTTCATGAGATTCTTCTGCCTCAGCCTCCCAATTAGCTGAGATTAGAGATGCCCACCACCATACCAAGTTAATTTTTGTAATTTTTGTTGAGATGTGGTTTCACCATATTGGCCAGTGTAGTCTCAAAATTTGACCTCAGGTGATCGGCCTGTTTTGGTCTCACAAATGGCTAGGATTATAAGAGTGAATCAGCATGCCCAACTGAGTTGCAAACATTTGAAGGTGAAATTGTTATTCTCTATTTCTGTACTTCGTTTTTTGGAATTCAGGAAGGAGTGTATTTACTCAAATTTGTTACGCTTTCATTAACTTGCTTGCTAAAATGTAATGCCTTTTTTTTTTTTTGAGACAGTCTTGCTCTGTCACCAAGGCTGGAGTGCATTGGCATGATCTCAGCTCATTGCTGTGTGGCCTGCCAAGTTCAAGCAATTCCCTGCCTCAACCTCCTGAGTAGCCTGCCATCATGCCCATCTAACTTTTGTATTTTTAGTAGAGATGGAGTTTTTACCATCTTGGCTGGGTTGATCTTGAACTCCTGACTTCATGACCTTCCTGCCTCAGCCTCCCAAAGTGTTGAGCCACTGTAAGCGGCCAAAATTAATGCTTTTTTACCAGTTGAAATGAGAAAATTTATGCTCAAAGCCTTCTTTTACTAAAAGATATGTATCTGTTAAGAGAAAGAAAAGCAGAGCTGAAGCAGAGAGTTGAAGCTTTTGAATTGCAGGTATGCATGTTTATTTTGGATATTCAGAATGATGAGATTAAAAAGAATTACTAAATATATGTCTAAATGTTCTAATGTTTATTACCAAATAGAATTCTTTTTTTGTAAAGGTGATATCACACAGCATTAGAAGTTACACTTTAAGAGAAACAAACGCTAAGGCTGTGCTTTTGAAATGTTAACTATTAAGACGAAAGGCAGAATGAGATGTTATCACCAGGCTACAGTAAAATCAAACAGAAAATTTGGAGACACTGTTAATACTTGAACAGATCATATGTTTTAAAGTTAACTTCAGTGCTTCAGGTTTCATAGTTTTGTGTGTTTATATGTTGTGACTGAATTCCAAATATCCAGGCCTGCATCTTTTACCAGCTCTGTGCTCAAAAAAAGGAAGTATTGTGGTTTGACTTGACTTGTACTGGATGAAACTATTTCTCAATGCTATTCACATTGTCCAAGTGCTCAGAAATGTTTTATCATTCATATATTATCTGGGATTGACAGCAATCTCACCTGTCTGTGGTTTGCACAAGAAGCCTTCTTTTTTATTGGGAATGTGCTGTTAATTGACACCCATAGAAAATTTAGGGATTTTAGCTAATTAAAGAATTTGTCTCCATCTTATTTAATGTTGTTTTCTCACTTCTCTAGGTTTGAATTTTTTTTTTTATTTCAGCTTGCTGTGTACCTTACTCTCTTTTTGGGAACAGTGAAAAGGTAAATTAATTGAGATAGAGAGAAAAAGAGAAACAACTTTTGGTCAGAGAGAGTGTGCCACATTTTTTAACCTATTTTCTCTACTCCTTTTCCCTTCTCTCAGCATATATACTAAATCAATGTAGTTTATCTCTCCATGGCTTTCCAGATTACCAGCAGTGGGAGCTAATACCTGGAACCTTTAACTGTTCTTAGACTAGTCAGTGTTTTACAGAACGTCTCAGGATGGCTGAATGTCATCACCTGTAAATCCACCTCTCTGGCTTAGGAATCGGTGCAATGGGCACTGAGACTCTCTCACTTCCCTCAGTAAGAGACCCTCCCCCTCTTCTCACTCATATGCCACAGCCCCCTGCTTCTGCTAGTTTCAACACATTGTAACTAGGTCGGTTCATAAAATACACTGAGGACTTCTGGTTCTTTTGTTTTACGTCCCAGTAGTAACTGTCATGTACTAGTTTTAGTCTGTTGAACTAAAAACATGTCACATGATGCTTTTCCTAAATGTGTTAACTCAGCTATTATAGTTTATTTACTTTATGTTTTTGCTAATTTCAGAACCCATAAACTCCAGGAAGAAAAACATAAAAGCATGACTGAGGACTTAGTAGATGGGAGCAGAATACAAAGTGTCTTGAGGAGACCTATCACAGAAACCTAAAATACAAACTTCTAGCTTAATGGTTTGGCACGTTTGAAGAAGTAATTTGTTTAAATTACATTGGCAGAAACATAAAACAAAAACTAAGGAAGTATTCTAAGGTTTCCATCTTATGCAAACTTTAGTGTTCAAAAAAAATACATGTGTTTATCAATAGCCTATACTTTCCCTAATTTGAGTTAGAGTAGTTTTTAAAAGACAAAGTATAGAAAAGCACATCCTCTGTTATTCTTCATTGTGGCTTCTCAAATACTTATCAAGGGCAGTGCACATTGTGGTTTACTCAGGTTGCATAGTTGATAGCTGTAAAGTTTGAATTATAATCACTTTCAGTTACATTTTCCTCTACCCACTCATACTGCCACAATGATGGGGATATCTAACAATGTATAAATTACACTTAGTGGTCCGAATGTTTGTCAGTGAACATGTTCCTTGTATTCCATCATGATTCTGCAAAGCCAGAATCAAAAGAAAGGAGGTAAAATTAAGTATTTGAGGCAAAAATTGATAGAGGGAAAGAAAATATGGACAACTCTGATTACTTTGGCTTTTCTCTACTCCGATCTTTTATATCAGTGAGTAAATACCTCAGTGCTAAGACCTTATGCCCATGTGGTCACTTTTCAGTGGGTTTGAAAGCATCAAACACATAAAAAATTCTTAGTTAATATTTGTAGTTTACGTATCAGGAGGAAATGACTCAACTCAGGTGCCCTGGGCATTTATTTGGCCTCTTTTTATTGCCTTCCTCATAATTTATCATCAATATTCCATTACACAGAACTTGCAAAGCTTTCTTGAGGTTATTCTATAAACAAATTCTATCTTTAAAAAATAGACTAGTTTTTTTATAGATTCTGAATTCCTAATATATTCTCTATATATTTTGATAACTCCGTAGTTGTCAAGAAGTTGGCAGCAGCTTATTGCTTCTGGTACATATTACTCCTAACCATGAGAAACTTTATTTTTTACTTATAAAATGGTGTATTTTATCCATTTTTTTGTCAGTTTCTACATTAAGAGAGCTAACATGAAGTTTCTGTAGTTACTGAATTGTCAGGAATACATGTATTAAAGTATGTTTGTTAATTTTATTTTGTTATGGAGCTACTGAACTATTTGGTATCATTTTGACAGCTTCCATGGTCTGCATGGTGTCTTTCTGGCATTGGGAATTCTCGTATGACTTTGGCAAGTGTTGGAGTTTGGGGACTGTTCACCACAGGAGTGTTTCTTTATCCTTTTGGAATCAAAAGGCAGCTTGTAAAAGCTGGGAAAGAAAAGTAAAACCGTGAAAATATGCCTTTAGGTACTGCTAATTCAGATACAATGCTCTTAGCACCTAGTTCCCCAGACTGTGCTTGTTCCCTGGGCACAAAAGTCCTTACATTTGTTTGCCCTGGGCAGATAGTACAGGTGGGATGAAAGTGATTGTCTAATTATCATGTGGGATTGAGTCTGTCGTGTGCTGTGTACATTTACTTTTCTTCCTTGCTCTTTGGGTCACCTGAGGCCAACTGGAAAATGATGCTTTCAGTAACGTTATGACAACATAACCCTCCATTTCATATGATGGTGCTTTATAACATCAAGGCAGGGTTTTACTGGACATGTTATGTTTGAAATTCCTATCCCTGGCTTTAGTACTGAGGGACATTGAAGTTCACGTAATGTCGTCTTCAGTGCCCTCAGGTTCACCTGTACCATAGATAAGTTCCTACATTGATTACCACCTTTCTGGAGAGATAACTATGAAATTTATATTGACTCATTCTAAATATCAGGTAACAACTTGAACTAATGGATGACTCCATCATTAGAACTAATTGACTGATTGAAGAGAAAAGGAAGAATAAAGGTGAGGTTTGGGTGGGGTAAGTAGCTGTAGTTTTCAGTTTTGATGCAGGTTATTAGCTTCCCAATTTGGGTCTGTTTTATAGTCTAAAAAAAAAAAAAACCTTTATGTTTCATTGTCTCTTCAATAGTTCATATTTTTTGTAATTTTAATTATGTAAAATTAAAAAAATTGTCTTCACTGCCTTTTGAGAAACCATTATTTCAAATATTTTATATAGTCAGAAAGGCCAGTGATTGTTTCTGTATTTTTAATAAGCTTTATTTCAATATATTTTTATAAACCTGTAATTATCAAGGTGGTGCCCACGATGGTCTCCCAGTGTGCTGGGATTACAGGCCTGAGCCAGTGTCCAGCTGCACTTTCAGTAGAGACTGGGTTTTTCCTTGTTGCCCAAGGTAGTCTGGAAATTCTGAGCTCAAGCTATCCTCTCATGTTGGCATCCCAAAGTGCTGGAGTTACAGGTGGGAGCCACCATGCCTAGCCATTTTTACCTTACCTTTTCATATTTAAAACAAATCTATATTGCTATGATGAGTGATTGTTTTAGGTTCTTCAATGCCTAAGCAAAATGGGGTGGTAATCTTACTTAGAAGGACTTGCTTCATGGGATGTTGTCCATAAAACTTCCTCTGCCCCAACTGCAGGGCAGAAGACAATTTTTGTTGCTGTAGTTTGGGTCTTATTGCAGAGAATCAGACATTGGTTCAGTGACCTCAGTTAAATTGTGACGCTATGCTAAAAGGAGCCTGCCAGCTTTTACTTTTGCAGCACTGTAAAGTCATCATTCAAATGCAAATTTTCCTTTTTAAATTTCAGATTGAGTTAATGTCTGTCAAAGCACAGTCTTTGGCAATAACAAAACAAATATATTGTGAATGGAAGTGTTCAAGAGATAAGTGACTATTTACTACTAAAGGAAGAAAAACTGGGAGAGAATAAAAATACAAACATGCATCTCCTAAACCATATGTCCACCTCCTATGTTCAAGCAATTCTCCTGCCTCTGCCTCTCAAGTAGGTAAGACTACAGGAATTTACCCCCACACACAGCTAATTTTTATATGCTTAATAGAGACAGGGTTTCACCATGTTGGCCAGGCTGGTCTCAATCTTTTGACCAAAATGTTCCACTAGTCTGGGCCTCACAAATAGCCGGGATTACAGACATGAACCACTGTGCATGGCTTGCATGTATTAGTGATTCATACTAAGTCAGTATAAAACTATGTTTTATACTTGTAAAGGAGGCTTAAATTGGAAAGATTTATAAAATTATGATTTCTGGATTAAACTCTGCTAACCTGCCTCTAGGTGGTATCAAGGCATTTTTTTGCTCTCTGCCTGCTGATTGGGTTTGGCTAGTGGGGACACCAGCCTCCACATACAGTGGCCCTAGACTGGCTGCTTCATCTCAAGGCCCAGAGAGGTCATAGTGCCTGTGATGACATCTTTCAAGTGCTCTGAACCATCTCTGTCTCTCCAGTGCCGAGAATTTATCTCTCCCCTAATTCTCCATTACCAAGGAGTACAAAGAGTATGGTCCTGTTACTATCCCAGGGAACTCCACCATCTTTTGTAGATACCCTGAATAAGTCCCTCTTTATTAAAAAGTTCTTAGATGACTTTGACTGTGGGGACCATCTGCCTTCTGTCTGGATCCCAGCTGCTTCTTACAGATGCACAGATTATATTGGATCTCGAGTCTGTCACCAAAACGCAGACCAGATAGCACCTTGTGTATATGGTAGAGGACAAAAACAGACTTTCAGGTTAATATGAGAGTTTGAAAGAGTTCTTTTTCTTTCTGTACCATCATGCATTCCACAAGCAATGAATGAGTTGTTGTTTTTCCTGCAGCAAATCAGTTGTCATGTTTTAAAAATGGTTTAGCCATTCCAACAAATATAGATGGGCCATGCTAACTCTTTGTTGTAATTTTCAGTCACTTAACGATATATGAGTTTGAGCATCTTTTTGTTTGCTTGCCATCTTTGTATTTTCATTGGTGAGCTCAGCTTTTTACACATTGTCAATTGGGTAGTCTGTTTTATTGTTGAGTTTCAAGATTTGTGTATTTTCAGTGCAAGTTTTTACCCAGAACTGTAGTTTGCAGATATTTATTTTCAGTGTGTTGCTTATCTTTCTATTTCCTGAAAAAGATTTTACTCTGAGTATAAGCTTTTAATGTGATAAATCTTAAATTATTAATTTTTCTTTTTACCATTGCTGATCGGCTTTGTTGTCATTTGTTAAAACTTATGACCAAATCCAAGATCACATACATTTATGTCTGTGCTTTCTTCTAGAATTTGCATAGTTTTACATTTCCAGTTAATGGCTCCTTCACCGTTTAAAAAGAAAATGAGGGGGAATTGCTGGCAAGATTGCTGAATAAAAACAGCTCCAGATTGCAGCTCCCAGTGAGATCGATGCAGAAGGTGAGTGATTCCTGCATTTCCACCTGAGGTACACGGTTCAGCTCACTGGGAATTGTTGGACAGTGGTTGCAGCCCATGGAGTGCGAGATGAAGCAGGGTGGGGCATCACCTCACCCGGGAAGCCCAAGAAACCAAGGGCCCTATTCCAGATATGCCTTTCTCCCATGGTCTTCACAACCTACAGACCAGCATGTTCCTTTTGGTGCCTACCCCATAAAGGCCATGGGTTTCAAGCACAAAACTGGGCAGCTGTTGAAGTAAACACTGAACTAGCTGGAGGAATTTTTTGTTTGTTTGTTTGTTTTCATACCTTAATTGTGTCTGGAATGTGAAGGAGACAGAACCGTTCACTCCCCTGGAGAGAGGTGATGAGGCCAAGGAGCCAAGTTGTCTGGCTTGGGGAGTGACACCCCCTACAGAGGCAAGCAAACTAAGGTTCAGTGGCTTGAAATTCTCTCTGCCAGCACAGCAGCAGTCTGAGATCGACCTGAAATACTCGAGCTTGTTTGGGGGGAGGGTCATCTGCCATTGCTGAGTCTTGTGTAGGCCATTTTACCTTTGTAGTGTAAATAAAGCCACAGGGAAGTTTGAATTGGTTGGAGCCAACTGCAGCTCAGCAAGGCTGATGTGGCTAGGCTGCCAGATTTCTCCTCTCTGTGCAAGACATTTCTGAAAAAATGACAGAGTCCCCAGTCAGGGGCTTATAAATAAAACCATTGTCTCCCTGGGACAGAGCATCAGGGGGAAGGGGCAGCCATGGATGCAGCATCAGAGACTTCAACATAACTGCCTGATGGCTGTGAAGAGAGCAGCAGACCTCCCATCACAGCGTTTGAGCTCTGCTAATGGTCAGACTGCCTTCTCAAGTGGATCCATGGCCTCTGTGTATCCTGACTGGGAGACACCTCATACAGGAGAGCACTGGCTGAAATCTGAAGGTGCCCCTTCGGGATGAAGCTTCCAGAGAAAAGAACAGGCAGCCATCAATGAGACAGAAAATTAACAAGGATTTGCAGGACTTGAAATCAGCTGTGGACTAAGTAAACCTAACAGACATCTGCAGAACTATCCACCCCCAATCAACAGAATATACATTCTTCTCGGTGTCACATAACATGTATTCAAAAATTGACCACATAATTGGAAGTAAAACACTCTTCAACAAATGCCAAAGAATGCAAATTATAACAAAGAGGCTTCCAGACCACAGTGCAATCAAATTAGAACCCAGATTAAGAAACTCACTCAAAACCACACAACAACATGGACATTGAACAGCCTGTTCCTAAATCACTGATGAGTAAATAACAAAATAAGACAGAAATAAAGATGTTCCTTGATACCAATGATAATGAAGACACAACGTATCACCATCTCTGGGACACATTTAAAGCAGTGTGTAGAGAAAAATTGATAGCACTAAATGCCCACAAGAGAAAGCAGGAAAGATCTAAAATAGATACACTAACGTCAAAATGAAAAGAACTAATGAAGTAACAGCAAACCAATTCAAAAGCTAGCAAAAGGCAAGAAATAACTAACATCAGAGCAGAACTAAAGGAGATCGTTCAAAAAAAACTTTCAAAAATCAATAAATGCACGTGCTGGTTTTTTGAGAATATCAACAAAATAGATAGACCACTAGCCAAAGAAATAAAGAAGAAAAGGAGAGAAAAATAAAATAGATGCAATAAAAAGTGATATAGGCAATATCACCACTGATCCCACAGAAATACAAACTACCATCAGATAATTCTATAAACAGCTCTGTGCAAATAAACTAGACAATCTAAAAGAAATGGAAAAATGCCTTGACATATACACCATCCCAAGTCCACACCAGGAAGATGTTAAATTCATGAATAGACCATTAACAAGTTCTGAAACTGAGGCAGTAACTGATAGCCTACCAACCAAGAAAATCCAGTACCAGACAGATTCATAGCCGAATTCTACCAGAGATACAAAGAGGAACTGGTAGCATTCCTTCTGATACTATTACAAACAATAAAAAAGGGAAATCCTCCTTAAATAATTTTATGAGGCCAGCATCATTCTGATGCTAAAACCTGGCAGAGGCTCACCAAAAAAGAAAATTTCAGGCCAATATCCCTCATGAACATTGCTGTGAAAATCCTCAATAAAATACTGGCAAACGGAATCCAGCAGCACATCATGAAGCTTATCCACCACGATTACATCAGCTTTATCCCTGGGATACAAGGCTAGTTCAACATATGCATATCAATAAATGTAACACATCACATAAACAGAACAAACGACAAAAACCACATGATTATCTTCATAGATGCAGAAAAGGCCTTCATCAAAATTCAACACCCCTTTATGTAAAATCTCTCAATCAACTATGTAAGGATGGAACATATCTCAAAATAATAAGACCTACTTATGGCAAAGCCACGGCCAATATCATAGCGAATGGGCAAAAATTGGAAGCATTCCCTTTGAAAACCTGTACCATGCAAGGATACACTCTGTTTTCACTCTTATTCAAAATTGTATTGAAACTTCTGGCCAGGGCAATCAGGCAAGAGGAAGAAATAAAGGGTATTCAAATCAGAAGAGAGGAAGTCAAATTGTCTCTGTTTGCAGAGGTCATTATTATAAACTTAGAAAACCCGCCATCTCAGCGCAAAATCACCTTGGGCTGGTAAGCAACTTCAGATAAGCCTCAGGATTCAAAATCAATGTGCAAAAATCACAAGCATCCCTACACACAATAACAGAGAAAAAGACAGTGGAATTATGGGTAAACTCCCATTCACAGTTGCTACTAAGTGAATAAAATACCTAGGAATACAACTTACAGGGGATGTGAAGAAAATATTCAAGGAAAACTTCAAACCAATGCTCAAGGAAATAATAGAGGGCATAAAGAAATGGAAAAACTTTCCATGCTCATGGATAAGAAGAATCAATATTATAAAAATGTCTATACTGCCCAAAGTAATTTATAGATTCAATGTTATCCCCATCAAGCTACCAATCACTTTCTTCACAGAATTGGAAAATAACCTTAAAATTCATATGGAACCAAAAATGAGCCTGCACAGCCAAGACAATCTCAAGCAAAAAGAACAAAGCTGGAGGCATCACACTACCTGACTTCAAACTATATTACAAGGCTACGGTAACCAAAACAGCATGGTACTTGTACCAAAACAGCACGGTACTTGTACCAAAACAGATATATAGACCAATGGAACAGCACAGTGGCCTCAGAAATAATACCACACATCTACTACCATCTGATCTTTGACAAACCTGAAACAAGCAAGCAATGGGGGACATATTTTCCCTTTAATGAATGACGTTGAAAAAACTGGCTAGCTATTCAGAAAACTGAAACTGGACCACTTCCTTACACCTTACACAAAAATGAACTCAAGATGGATTAAAGACTTAAACATAAGGATTAAAACCATAAAATACCTAGAAGAAAACCTAGGCAATACCATTCAGGACATAGGCATGTGCAAAGTCTTCATGTTTAAACACCAAGAGCGATGGCAATAAAAGCCAAAATTGACAAATGGGATCTACTTAAACTAAAGAGCTTCTGCACAGCAAAATAAACTATCAACAATGTGAACAGACAACCTACAGAATGGATGAAAAATCTTGCAATCTATCTATCTGAGACAAGGCTAATATCAGGAATCTACAGGGAACTTAAACAAGTTTACAGGAAATAAACAAACAACCTCATCAAACAGTGGGCAAAGGATATGAACAGACACTCCTCAAATGAAGACTTTGATGCAGCCAACAAACATATGAAAAAATGCTCATTAAGTTATCATTCGTTATTAGAGAAATGCAAATACAAACCACAGTGAGATACCCTCTCAAACCAGTTAGAATGGCGATCATTAAAATATCAGAAAACTGCAGATGCTGCAGAGGATGTGAAGGAATAGAAATACTTTTACAGTTTTGGTGGGATTGTTAATAATTGAACCCTTGTGGAAGACTAGGATCTAGAACGAGAAATACCGTTTGACCCAGCAATCCCCTAACTGCTCATATAACCAAAGGACTATAAATCATTCTACTATAAAGACACATGCACACGTACACTTATCACAGTACTATTCACAGTAGCAAACACTTGGAACCAACCCAAATGTGCATCGATAATAGACTGAATAAAGAAAAGGTGACGCATATACACCATGGGATAGTATGCAGCCGTAAAAGTGGATGAGTTCATGTCTTTTGCAGGGACATGAAAGCAGCTGGCAAACATCATTCTCAGCAATCTATCAGAAAAATAGAAAACCAAACACCACATGTTCTGATTTTCAAGTGGGAGTTGAACAATGAGAACACATGGTCACAGGGAGAAAAACATCACATGGTGGCAGGTGGTGGGATAGTGTGGAGAAAACATTAGGAGAAATACCTAATGCAGGTGATGGGTTGATGGGTGCAGCAAACCACCATGGCATGGTAGTTTGCATTTCTCTAATGGCCAGTGATGATGAGCATTATTCATATGTTGGCTGCATACATGTCTTCTTTTGAGAAGTGTGAACAGACACTGTTCAGAGGACATACAGGCGGCCAATAAACTTATTTTTAAAAACTCATTATTATTGATTATTAAAGAAGTGCAAATCAAAGCAAAAAAAAAAGTGAGATAACATCTCATACCTGTCAGAATGGCTATTATCATAAAGAAAAGTTATAACAGATGCAGGCGAGGTTACAGAAACCAAGGAAAAACTATGCACTGTTGGTAGGAATGTAAATTAGTTCAACTGTTGTGGAAAGCAGTAGGGCAATTCCTCAAAGACTGGAAAGCAGAACTACTGTTCAACCCAGCATTCCCTTTACTGGATATGTACTCAAAGGAATATAAATCATTATACCGTAAAGACACATGAATGCAAATGTTCATGCAGACGATTCCCAACAGAAGACATGGAATTAATCTACATGCCCATTAATGATGGTTTGGATTAAAGAAAATGTGACACATACCCACAAAAAATACTATGCCGCCATAAAAAGAGAATACAGTTATGCCTTTTAGGGAACATGGATGGAGCTGGAGGATATTATCTTTAGCAAAGTAATGTAGGAACAGTAAACCAAATACCACATATTTTCACTAGAAGTGGGAGCTAAATGATGACAACTCGTGAACACAAAGAAGGGAACAATAGACATGGGACCTACTTGAGGTTGGAGGGTGGGAAAAGAGAGACCAGCAGGAAGAATAATTATTGAGTTATAGACTTAATACCTGGGTGATGAAATGATCTGTGCAACGAACGTCCATGACAGGAGTTTACCTATATAACAAACCTTCACATGTACGCCTGAAACTAAAATAAAAAAAAAAAAAACACAAGATAACCAAGGCAACATTTCCATTTGAATTTCTAAAATGATGGCTTTGAACAGTCTGACCTCTGCTTTTATTTGGTGCCGCAGGCCAGCCAGGCGGGGCGTCGCACGCGGCTGCTTCACCTTGACCATGAGTGTCCTGCAGTTCTTCTGGCTGCTAGCAGGGGACGCAAGAGTCTGCCTTTTCTGATCCTGGGAGTGCAGGTGTTTTCAGCTCATGCTGCTTGAGGGGGAGAGCTGCGTTCTTCTCAGCACAGACCAGAGCAACTACGCCTTGCTGTGGGACAGCTGGAGGGAGTGGTAAGTAAAAACTTCCCTCTGACTGCTGAGGATCAGGGACTCAGGAGAAGGGCTTCTTGTGGAAAATTAAACATAAAAATATCCCATGGCTTTAGTGCACCCCAACGTCCTTCCCCACACACAAGGTGTGGTGGCCACAATGCCAGGTCCACACCGTGGCCTCGTGCCACAAATGTATCATTCGTCATATAACATCTGTAATAGAAATATAACATCTGTAAACAAATATGTCAACCATAATACAGATGTGTCATTCGTAATACTAATGTAACACCTGAAATACTGATCTAACACCCGTATTACCACTGTACACTCATTAACAGCAATAAAACACTCATAATACCAGTATACCATGTGAAACACAAATATAACAACCATAATACTGATCTAAGACCCATAATACAAGTGTCACTCTCATAATACCAATATACAACCCACAATACAAATGAAACATCCGTAACACTTATGTAACATGTGTAATGCTGTCCTGACACCTCTAATACAACTGTAACACTCATAATACCAATATACCACTCATAATACCAATATATCATCCTGCAATACAAATATAGCCACTGTAATACTGATGTAGCAACTGTAATACTGACGTAACTCTGGTAATACTAACACCCACAATACTAACACAACATTTGTAATACAAATGAAACAACCATAATACTGATGTAACATCCATAATTACTGATGTAACACTCATCATAAAGATGTAACACCTGCAATGCTGACATAACATTCCTACTCTTACCGGGGTACTTTTTTTCAGAGCTTCCACTGAGCTGGATTTGGGTTGGATTTGGCCTCTATAATGATGTTTGATGTTGTTGTGTCTGCTTTAGTGACAAGGTACTGACATGGTTGTTTGTATTAAAAACTAGTTTATTTCTCAATAATTTCATACTTCTAGGAAACTTCCAATAGCTATTAGTATAGATTAATCCTCTCTCCCAGAATCTCCAGTGGTTTCTGCTGTGCCAGATTTGAAGCTTTATGCAAAATATCCCAGTGGGTTTTACAAAAAGTGGAGACATCTTCCAAGGGTACCACCACATAACTACAACATCAGGAAATACAGGGTTGGTACTGGTAATGGTAATGGCAGAATATTCACTTACAAACACAAGTTTCATCCTGTCACTCTCCTGATTTAATTTTGCCAATGGTTTCCCACTGACGTTAGAACAAGAACCATAGAACTCACCATGGCTGCAGACCCCAAGTTCTCCTGCCTGTTTCCTGTGCCCACGCAGTCCGCTCAACTACCTGCAGTCTCATCTGATTTTAATTGTGGGAACACAGTGTCTGGAGTGTCTCAGGAATTTTATGTGCTATCTCTCAATCTATTCACCTAGTGCCCACATTTATCTAATTTCCCAAGGCTTTGTCCAGCTAATAAAGTCAGACCTTGTGCTATTTAACTGTAGAAAACATATTAATGTGCTGTTTCTAAAGATAAAAAGAAATTTATTATTTGTTAGATAATTGATGAGATCACTCTCAATTTATAAATCAAGGAAATAATAGTTAATGCAATGAAAGTTCATGTTTGGGGAAATTAGTAAATAAAACATCTCAGTGCTGAAGACTATTGACACTATTAATTATTTAAATTACATAAGAATTTATTGGGCGGACTGTTACCTTGCTGTCTTCCATAAATGTGTGTTATTAATTCCAAGTTATGTTAGGTTTAAGTACTTACATGTAACGTAGTCCATCAATATATTTAAGTGACAAAAAAGTCCTAGAACACGACATGACAATTCATATAAATATTTGTCAACCTCCTTAACTGTACAGTGTAAAGTAAATAAAGTAAGCTTAGATATTTAAGCAGATGAATTGTTAATATTTGAATATTGAAATGCTGTGAGGGTGTGTAATTATGTCACAGCTTTGATATGAGACATGGGGCATTTGTGTACCCATGTATCTCATTAACTTAATGACTTCCCTTATTACTTCCTGCTGGATGATAAATTTGGGGCCCATGGAGGCTGAGGGACAAACTGTCAGCTCTACTGGAAACTCTAGTCCAGCAAGAAAGTGTTCATTTCAGAATATTATTTCCTGCCAGATATTTATTTTCTCATCCAAGCAAACTTGCTCCCCAGCAGTATTGTTACCTTTGCTGTTCCTCAGGTCAAGCTGCACAGGACTAATTTTCCCACACGGAATCACATGACTATGAGAAAAGCTTATTTAGGAAACACCTGATGGAGTAAAACTTATATATTTTACTGGTCATCTTTTTATATGCTTGTATTCCATATGCATGTCTTTTTGGTGAAGTGTGTATTCAACTACTTCTCTGTTTTGTACCTGGATTGTTTGTCTTTTATTTTGTTACTGAGGTATGCAAAGTCTTCATACATTGTTGATAACAGACTGTTGTTACATACATAAAATGCAAGCCTTCCTTTCTGTACCATGTCTTTTCACTTTCTTGATAGTGTCTTTTGATGCACAAAAATGTTTCATTTTGAGAAAATTCTTTCTTTAGTTGACTGTGCTTTTGGTATCAGATCTAAGAAACCACTGCTAAATCCAACATTATGAAGATCTATCCCCATATTTTCTTCTAAAGTTTCTTTTTTTACCTCTAATATGTAGGCTTTAAAACATTTTCTGTAATTTTATTTTCTGTCGTGAGAAAAGTACAATTTCTTTGTCTGAATGCAGTATTCAGTTGCATAACAGCATTTGTTGAATTTACTGATCTTGGTTACATGTCAAAAATCAATTGGCTATGGAGGTACGGTTGGATTTAACCTTCAGTTCCATTGACCTCTGTGTCCTTACACCAGTATTATGCTGTTTTGATGACTGCTGCTTAGCAGTAATATTTGAAATTGAGAAATGTGAGCCTCCAAGTTGGTTTTTGTTTTCAAGAATATTTTGGCTATTCAGGATCCCCTGAAATGTATATGAATGTTAGAATTGGCTTGCCCATTTCTGCCAAAAGGACTTTGGTATTTTCATAGAAATCACAATGAATTTGCAGTTTGCTTTGTGCAGTATTGTCACATAAAAAATCATCTTCTAATCCAAAAGCATTGAGTGTCTTTACGTTTATGTAGGGTTTCTGGAATTTATTTCAGCAGCATTTTGTAATTTTTCTTGTCTAATTCTTGCACCTTGATAAAAGTTCATCTTGAAGACTTTATGAACCTTGGCTTTTTGTTGTTGCTCTTTGAGACAGGGCCTTATTCTTTGGCCCAGGTGGGAATGTACTTGTGCAATCATAGCTCACTGAAGCTTCAAACACTTGGGCTTGAGCAGTCCTCCCCCCTTGGCCTCCCAAAGTACTGGAATTACAGGTGTAAGTCACAACATGCAGCCTGTTTTTTTGTTGTTGTTTTTTCATTCGTTTGTTTTTGGTTCCTGTTTTGAAAGTTGAAAAGGATAATTTGCTTTATAATCAATGAAAATATAGTACTTTGAATTGGCCAGAAGACATAATGCACAAGAACTCTAAGTTGTATAGTTGACTTATCAACCACCTGGGTAAAGTTCAGTTACTTCTTAAAAATTTGTAGCTGTTAACCTTCCCAAATTGTCTTTAAATAAACTCCTTGAATTGTAGGAATAAAAAAAATGAGACGACAAGGCACATTTAAACAATACTGAAGTTTGTCAAAGGACTCAAGGAATTTCAACTCATATGTCTCTCTCTCTCTTTCTTTCTTTCTTTCTTTCTTTCTTTCTTTCTTTCTTTCTTTCTTTCTTTCTTTCTTTCTTTCTTTGTCTTTCAGACAGGGTCTCACTTTTTGTCCAGTGTGGACTGCAATGGTGCCATCATGGCTCATTGCAGCCTGCAGCTTCTCACTCCTGGGCTCCTTTGAATCTGTCTTCCTTAGCTTCAGCTGCAGTACCTGGCTAATTATTTTTCTTTTTCTTTCTTTTTTATTTTCTTGGAGACAATGGTTTGCCATGTTGCATGGGCTCTTCTGAAACCTCTGGGCTCAAGAGATGTGCCTGCCTTGCTGTCTCAAAGTGCTGAGATTACAGGCATCAATAAAACATTTATTGTGTTAGGGTCAGTAAAAATAAATCAATGTTTTGGCTAAGTTATGAACATACCTATAATGCAATTATTTGAATAACTCCAGCAATGCCATGGGCAGCTACAAACTGATGAATTTTATTAACAAACAACTAAATACATAAAAACACTTAGCCCAATTGTTTAACTGAAAAACATGTTTATTATTTCTAGTTTCCAGCATTTTCTAGGTCATCATTGTTCATTTTAAAAGTCATATCCATAGGATAAAGCAAAACCACCTATGAATTGCCATATTTGTTCATTTCTCAGTTATGAAAATGTCCTTAATTTGTTGTCATTGCAAACAAATTTCAACTCTGTTATGAAAAACTGAAGACAACCTTCTTAGCAATTAATTTTATAGTTACATTGCATATAGGGAATGCGCTGTCTGTGAAAAAATACAAACTCAACTACAAGTCTTAAACACTGAAAAGAGTTACCAGGTGATTATAATTTATTTTATTATATCAATCTATTGTATTGATATACAATCAATTGTATTGACATACAGTCTAGAAAGTTTATGGCCGTCAGAAATTCTAGTGCAGTTTTATGTGAAATCAGAATTTAAAAATCCCTGTGGAGCTGTAGGTGTAGTAAAATGTGTAGGTAAAATATGTGCATGCTCTTGACAGTTCTTATGAAGGGATGTCTCTCAAACTGACCTCAATGGTTTTCTTCTCAGCAAAATGACCTGGGCCACTCAACAAGGGTTTCATGATTTTTGTGCAGGATCTTTTCTAAAAATTTATGACTCAAAAGACATTTATTTGACATCATGGCATTAGGGTTTTCAAAACCGCTAGAAGTTTTCTTTTCTTCATCCATTATATTTTGAAGGAATTTGACGTTGATTTCTCAGGAACTTGAACAATTTCTGGTTAGCCCCACAGTGATTCCAGCCAGGTCCCAATATAGTAGCACAGCCTCAACTCCAAGGCTGTCCCAGACCTCAGCTGCCTGATATCTGTGTCTTTCAGGGCAGTGGGAAATATTCCAGCTTCTGGGTTTTTTTTTTTTTTTTTGAGAAATAAAGTTATCCTCTTAATTTTGTTTTTATAGGGTTTATTGCTAGTGAATAGAAATAGATTTTGTGGCCATGTGCAGTGGCTCACGCCTGTAATCTCAGCAATTTAGGAAGCCAAAGTGGACATATCATCTGAGGTCAGGAGTTCAAGACCAGCCTGACTGACATGGAGAAATCCAGTCTCCACTAGAAATACAAAATTAGCCGGGCATGGTGGGACATGTCTGAATCCCAGCTACTCAGGGGGCTGAGGCAGGGGAATCACTTGAACGCAGGAGGCCGAGGCAGGAGAATCGCTCAAACCCAGGAGACGGAGGTTGCGGTAACCCGAGATCGTGCCATTGCATTCCAGCCTGGGCAACAAGAGCAAAACGCCATCAAAAAGAAAAAAAAAAGTTTTTTTTTGTGTTGATATTCTGTCCTGTTATTTTTCCTAATTTGTTTCCTAGATTTCATAATTTCTAGATGGTTCCTTATGGTTTTCTGTATATGAGATCTGTGAATAGTTTTACTTTTCTCTTCCACATGTGAATAGCTTTGTGTGTGTTTGCATATATATGTATATATAATATATGTAATTGTTCTTCTGGAACTTCTAGTACAGGGTTTAATACAGTTGAGCATCAATGCTGTGTTCCTCATCTTAAAGCTTTCATTCCCAACAATTTAGATGATGATTATTATGGGTTTTGCATAAAGATGTCTTATCATGGGAAAAAATTGAAATACAGTTTATTGGATTTTTAATTGTTAAATGTGTTGACTGTCTTTAAGTACTTTTTATAAAAGTTGAGACAAACGTGGTGTATTTCAACTTCTGATTTACATTATATGTTGAAAAGGGATGGCATTAGAATGGTAAAAAAAAAACCTTGATTTTCTGAGAAAAGATCTTAAACACCGTGGTTTATAATGTCTTCACTTATTTGGTTAAATATTAGAATGTCTATAGTTAGCAGATATGGTTACATTTAGTTTTTTGTCCCAGTGATACCATTTGTTTAATTCAGTACTAATTTGGGCTTAGAAAGAGATATGACTTCTTGTACTCTTATGGGTATAAGGGGCTAGAGGTTAGAGTCATACAGGATGTATTCAAAGTTTTTTAAGTGTAATGGTGTAACCTTATGGGTAGAATATAAACGGAGGATTGGGATAGGGTTTACAATTGCAGAAAAAGTTCAGGATTAGATCGAGGGTTAGGGCTGGGCTTGAAATAAGATTTAGTGTTGTGGTAGGATTAGGGTTCCAGTTAGAGTTAAGATTAGGTTTATGGGTTAGGGTTGAGTTTAGGGTTAGGGGTCAGAATCAGGGTTAGAAGTTAGGTTTGGGGTTGGGTTATGCTTAGGTTTAGGGTAAAAAGATAGGCTTCCAGTTAGAGGTTAGGAATTAGGGTCCTGGCTGGGGTTAGGGTTAGTATTAAGGTTTAGCGTGAGGGTAAGTGTTAGAGTATTTCAGTATTTGGGTTAGTGTTTAGCATTAGGATAGGGCTTAGGGTTACATGTAGGGTTAGAGTTCAGGGTTCTGGGTTAGGGTTTGGGGTTATTGTTAATGATAGTGATCAGCATTTATGGTTAGATGTTAGTGATAGTGTTGGGCATATGGTAGGGGTTTTGGATTTAAGTTTAGCATGACTGTTAAGACTGAGTTTGTGTTGAGGTTGAGGTTAGTGGTCACGATTAGGGTAACAGGGTTCAGTTTAGAGTTTAGGGTTAGGGTTGGGGTTTAGTGTTAGGGTTTTTTTAGTGTTAAGGTTAGGGGTAGCATTTATTGTTAGTGTTAGTATTAAGGTTTTTGTAGAGTTAGGGGCTAAGATTAGGTTTAGGTTTACGGTTTAGGTTTAATTAGGGTTACAGATTTTGCTTTAGGGCTAGGGTTAGTGTTAAGGGTTAGGTTTTCTGATTTAGGGTTAAGGTTATGATTAGGTTCAGTGTTTATAATAAGAGTTATTTTTAGGTTTAGTGCTAAGGTTAAGGTTATGTTAGAATTATGTTAGTTTTAGGATAAAGGTATTAGGGTTAGTGTTAGTGTGAGTTTTAGAGTTATGGGATGCAGTTAAAGCTACCTTCAGTGTTTTTGGGATTTGGGGATTTATAGTTAGAATTAGGGTTAGCTTTAGGTGGTAGTGTAAGGGTTCAGATTAGGGTTTGGGTGAGGGTTAGGTTTAGGATTCAGGATGAGGGTTAAAAGTAGGGCAAGTGTTATGCTTAGTGTTAGGGTTATAATTAAAATGTTTGGTTTAGTGTTAAAATTTAGGATTAGGGTTAATGTTAGTTTGTGGTTTAACATTGGGTGCCTGGTTGTGGTTGAGTTAGGGTTAGGATGATGGTTAAAGCATTTGGCTAAAGATTGGGCTGAGGGTTAGTGTTAGGCTTAGAGTAGGGCTTGGGATGAGGTGTTAGTGTTAGAGTTATGGTTTAGGGTTTGGCTAAAGATTAGGGAATTGTTTAGGGTTAGTGTTATAATTAGGGTTAGGATTTGGGCTTAGGATTCTCTGTTTAGTGTAAGGTAAGGTTTATGTTTATGTTTGGGGTTGGTGTTTGTGTAGGGGTAGTGTTAAGTTAAGGGTAAAATGGTTAGGATTTGTGGTAAGGGTTAGGCTTAGTGTTAGGCTAACTGTTACGGAGTACATTTGGGGTTGGTGTTAGTGTTGAAGTTCGGGTTAGGATTTGGGGTAGGGATTAGGAATAGAGTTTTCAGTTAGTGTTAGGGTTTAGGATTAGTGTTGGGGATTAGCATTTGCATTAGTGTTACAGTTAGAGACTAAGGTTTAGTTTAGCATTTAGGGTTAGGGTTTTGGTTTATGGATACAGTTACATGTTATAGTTAGAGTTTTTGGTTTAGGATTAAGATTATAGTTAGGTTTTAGGCTTTAGGTTTAGAGTTATGGTTTAGGCTTATTTTTATTAATGGGTTTAGAGTTAGGTTGGCTTCAATGTTAAAGTTCAGGTTTCATGCTTTTACAGTTAGGATTAGTGTTATTGTTAGTGTTATGTGTTGAGTATATGGTTAGGTGTAGTTTTTCAGTGTTTTATAGTTAGCATTAGGATTACGTTTAAAAATAAGGGATTTGCTTTGGGTTATGTTTTCAAGGTTAGATTTTGGGTTAAGTGTTAGGGTTATTACTTAGGGTAAGGATTATATTTAGCTTATCAGATAGAGTAACTTTTATGTTTAGCATTACAGGGTATGGGTTAAAATTCAGGGTTAGAGTTAGCTTTAGGATATAGAATTAGGGTTGGAGTTTAGTGGTTGCGGGTCTGTTGGTGTTACAGATAGGGCACAGTGTTAGAATTAGGATTACGATTAGAATTATTGTTTAACGTTATTTTTAGGGTTAGGGTAAGAGTAAGCTTTAGCGTTATAGTTATGGTGAGTGTTTAAATTTAGATTAAGGGGTTAAGGTAATGTTTATTATTATGATTACAGTTGAGGTTACAATTATTGGTTAGAATTAGTGTTAGGGTGAGCATTAGGGTACAGATTGCAGTAACACATTAGGGTTAGAGTTAATGTTAGTAGTCAGGCTTATGGTCAGGGGTTAGGATTAGGTATAGGGTTAGGGTTGACCTAAAGATTAATGTTAGGATTAGGGTTTGGGTTTTATGTAACAGCTAGGTTTTGGTGTCATGTAGGTGTAGGGTTAGGGTTGTAATAAGAGTTTTAGCATTCCGGTCAGGGGTTAGTATTAGACTTATTGTGAATGTTATGATCATGCTCAAAAAGGAGGTTTAGAAGTTAGAATTTAGGGTTAGATTTAGGGGTTGTTGTTAGTATTAGGGTTAATGTTAGCTTTTGAGGGTTAGAGATGGGTTTTGTTTAGGGTTAGTGTTTTTGTCTTAGGGTTAGGGTTTTAGGGTTAAGGTTTTAGGCTTAGAGCTTAAGTTCAGGTTTCTGTAATGTTTCCATTACCCTTGGATTAGGGTTATTTTCAGGGTCAGGGTCAAATTCAGGTTTAGCTGTTAGCTTTAGGATTTAGAGTTGGGATTTGTTTTAGAGTTTAGGTTTTGGTGAGTGTCTAGGCATAGGGTTGATGTTGGGGTCAAGTTTGTGGCTTAGAGTTGTTGTTAGTGTTAGGGATTCCTGCTTAGGATTGGGGTAGAGGCTGGATTAAGGTTAATGTTATGATTAAGTTTAGGGTTACAGAAGGCACTGGGCAGCTGGCTAGTGTATTAGATCATCACTATTTTTTACAGAAGGGAGGACTGAGCATTGCACCCAGAACTTTTCTGGGTCTAAGCTCAGGGCCATCTTAATGCTCATTGTGCAGCCTCATAGATTAGGAGCCAAAGGAAGTTGGCTTCTGAGGCCACAGCTTTTCTAAATATCAACCCAGAGCTAACCAAATCCACAGTAGCTTGTGTTTGGGAATGGCAGGGGTTTTGAGGAAGTCTCTGGAAGGCCCAAAAGAAAGGAAGTGGGAAAATGTAAAAGTAAAATGCTGCAGCTGCTCTGGAAAATAGTTTGGTGGTTCTGCAAAAGCTAAATATAAAATTACCATAGGACCCACAGCATCCACTCCAAGCTGTATACACAAAAAATGTAAAAGAGGTATTCAAAGAAAAACATGTATATATATGTTCATAGCAGCATTCACAATAACTAAAATCTGGAAACACACCAAATAAATGTCCACCAGCAAAAAGTAAAAAGCAAAATGTAGTATGTCCATAGAATGGCATAATATTCGGCTGTGAAGAGGATGACAACTCTAATGCTACAATGTGAAGAAACTTCAAAGCAATTTTGGCTCAAGAAGCTGAAGACAAAAGTCACATAGTGTATGATTTTATTTATATAAATATTTAGAATAAGTAAATCCATAGAGAAAAAAGTGCAGATCACTTGTTGCTGGTGTCAGAAAGAGGACAGATTGGGTAGGAGCCTCTTAATAAGTAGGGTATTTACTTTTGGAATGATAAAAATAATTTGGAACTAAGATGTGGTAGTTGCCCGCAAATATGCGTCTACTAAAGATCACTAAGGAATTCATTAACAACAGTTAATTTTATATTATGAGAAGGAAATTGGCCTCACTAAAAAGAGAAAATTTCTTCCTCAGCATTCTCTCAGCAATGTGAGCTCTCTTTCCACAGAGTGCTTGTAGCATGGGGTTCTGTTCCGTCCACAGCCCAGAACTGCCTGGGGCCAGGCCAGCCACATACTAGACATGAACTCCCGCCACCTTGTCCAGCAGCTCCTCGACGTGTTACCAGTGGAAGTTATCTGAGTTACTGGTGTCAAATCTATCATGGTCTGCAGTAACTTAAACTCTTCCCTCCTCAGAAGAAAGAGTTTGACTGAGGGGAATAAAGTAGCAAAGGAGACTGAGAAAAGTTTCCCAGCAGACATGGATGTTTATTTAAAAAGCTTTAGAGTAAGAAAATGGAGAGTGCCCTTGGGAGAGATCCAAGTGGTTGATTTGAACATATACCATATATATGACTTGCAAATATTTTGTCCCATGCTGTTGGTTCTCTTTCCACTATGCTGACAGTGTCCTTTAATGCACAAAAGTGTTTAGTTTTGATGAAGTTCAGTTGATCTATATTTTCTTATGTTTTGTGTTCATTCAGTGATATAGCCAAGAAATCATTTACAGATCCACAGCCAAAAAGCACATGAAAAGATGTTCAAAATCACTAGCCACTTAATACCATGAATATCTAAATGAGAATAAGATTACCACCTTATCTCAATTGGAATTTTTTATTTTATTTTTTAAGGAAAAGTTTGAGAGTATGTGGAGAAATTGGAACACTTGTACATTGCTGGTGAGATGGTGAAATGGTGGCAATGGTTGCACAATTTGAGCATGGTTAAATAGTTAATGCTTCCAAATTATACACTCAAAAATGTTTGAAATGGCACATTTGTTTACGTATGTTTTTCCAGTTATGACAAAAGCTTCCTCAGAAATCACCCTAAAATAGTTGCATGTGTCATGAAAGAAGATGCTCTTCTCCTATCATGAGTAGAAGCCTATTTATTTATTCATGCTGGTATACACACTCCTGACTCTTCCACACCCCCAGCATGATCTCATCAAACAGAGTGATTCTCTTCTCATCTGGCCCATTTGTGCTCCTTTCCATCACTGCATTCTCCTTTTCAACTCACTACCTGCCCACTAAAAACAACTGTAAATTACCTTGTCTGTTTACCATCTCTGTAAACATTTCTTCTCTGTAATGTAATAGAAACGAAATCATACAATATGTCATCTACTCAGACTGGCCTTTATCACTTAGCTTCAAGTGTGCCTGATTCATCCATGGCTTTGCGTGACTTCATAAATCACTCCTTTTCTTTTGATGAATAGTATTTCATTTTATGAATTTACCTGGCTTGGTTAATATTGAAAGGCATCCTGATTCCTTCAAGTATTTTGCCATTGTCAAGAGAGCAGTTATACATAAATGCATGTGGTTTTGGGTTAGATGTGACTTTCCAAATCAGTAGTCTAAATACCTAGTGTACAATTGTTAGCCTATATGATGAGACCATGATTGACTTTGGAAAAAACTGCCAAACCATGGCAGAAGAAGACAACCATATTTTAAAGTTGCTGTACCATTTTTCCTTCCATTGGCAATGAATGAGATTTCCTCTTGCAGTTTTGATTACATTTGAAAAGAAATTTAGATATAGTATAGCTGTTTAGTGCTCTCACTTTTATTTTAATTTGCCTTCCCTGAACGGAAGGTGTTGTTGAGCATTGTTTTGTTGTTATCATTTGTTCATTAATCTGTGATTGGTGCCAAAAAGTGTACATGCATTGTGCCACAGAAAGCCAATTTTTAAAAAAAGTACTCTATGCTTTACCTGGTAAAAACTAATAAAATTTTTCTAGTCCACATAGTCATTTATCTTGCTATTTTTTCTAATCTTATGGTGACTACAAGAAAAGAGTGAACTGTAGCTAATAAGAGAATGTGGTGTGTTGCCGTGATTTTTCACTGTGTAAAAGTCCCTTTCACTCAAGTGATTTCTTTACGGATTTCAAGGGAGCAACAGGAACGTCTAGAGTACAAACTAGTCTCTGTTGGAATTGACAAAAAGCTCTGATCTCAGTTTCACTGCATATCTTGCCATGCTGAATCATTGACAAAAATACAAAAATTAGAACTATGAAGGTTTTGGTTCTTAAATCTGCCCCTAAAAAAGTAGGCCAAAATTTGAAATCACATGTGTTTGGTGTGTTAGTTTTTCATCTTTCACAAAACATTCCACTGCATCAAATTAAATTTGAAGACTGAGATTCATTTAATAGTGTTTTACTTACTGTTGTTTCTTTTTGCATTTGGATATCACAGGTAAAACATCTGATTACTTCAACATTACACATTTTAAATAATAAAAGCCAGAAAGAATGACAGATGAAATTAATCCCATGAATTTTTAATGACTTGCTGTTTGGTTTTCACTTACTACTGTTACTGTGTTTTCTGTCTTGAGAATACCAAAATAGTAGTGCATTGTACCAAGCATTCTAAAATAACTGCCTAAAAGGGTAATGGAATCATTTTTTTTCTTTCTTTCTTTTTTTTTTTTTTTTTTTGAGATGGAGTCTTCCTTTGTTCCCATAGCTGGAGTGCAATGACGTGATCTCACCTCCGGTAACCTCAGCTCCTGGATTCATGCAATTGTCCTCTCTTAGCTTCCTGAGGATCTGGGATTACAGGACTCAGCCACCACTGCCGGCTAACTTTTGTATTTTCCATAGAGAGCCTGTTTCACCATGTTGATCAAGATGATCTCAAACACCTGACTTAAGGACATCCACCTGGCTCTGCCTCCCAAAGTGCTGGGATTACAGGTATGAACCAACATTTCTGGTCATGCCAATTCTTTTACATCTTTATGGAGACAACTGTAGGTTGAAAGCCATCTTTCCTAATACTTGTCAGTGCCTCAAGATTGTTAGGACAAAAATAAAGTTTCCAACCAAAGGATACTTGTTGGTATCCAGAGTTTTAAGAAAAGTTGAGAAATAAAATATCCAGCTTCGGGCTCTTTCCCAGTGAGCATGCTCAATGTCTGGGGAATCCTTGGAACCTGGAGGAAGGGTAGAGCTGGGGCAGGTGGGGATGATCTTTGGAGCCACTGTGACTGTGGCAGCCACTGTTGCTCCTCAGGAAATGGCTTGGAGCCTCAGCCTTCAGAAGAAGTAACAGGGGCTCAGCAAGCAGTATTTTGTGTGCCAGATTTTCCATCTTTGTATCTTTTTTGGTGCAGTATCTACTGAGTTCTCTATCATTAATTTGGTCATCTTATTTCTTTGTACATTTTAACTGAAAGGCACTTCTCAGATGTGTTACCTAAATTTTTCTCAGCCTGCACCTTGTTTTTTTTGATTATCTTCACCTGAACATATTTTTTTCTTCTTTTTTTTTTTTTGCCTTTTTTGAGATGGAGTCACACGCTGTTACCTAGTCTCGGGTGCAAAGCCGTGATTTCGGCCCACTGCAACCTTTGTCTACTAGGTTGAAGGGATTCTTCTGCCTCAGTTTCCTGAGTAGCTTGGATTGCATGTGCCTGCCAACAAGCCCAACTTTTTTTTTTGTATTTTTAATAGAGACAGTGTGTCAGTCAGTTACTATGGGATGAAACAAAGGAGGTTGAATGCAGAAATGAGGACAAAGACAAAAAATGTTTTTTTTAAAATAGGGGCCAGGGGGCTCGTTTCTTCTAGTCAGCAAAGAGCCTGAGCTTGTACAGGCCTTCGTATTGATTAGGCAGAATCAACAGGGAGGAAAGGTAAAATTGTTGGTCAGCTGCTTGATTTATCACAGGCTCACATAATTGCTTTCTTTGTACTGCAGACTTCAGATGTTCCTATATATAACCACAAGAAATACTGCGCTTGGGACATGACTGCCCTCAGTATTCCTTCTGACACCAGACGTGGTGTGTCAGGTTATCAAAATGCTGCTTTCATGAGAACAGTTTGCTCTCTGCCCATAGACCCTCAAGTCATTATTGAGTTGGTCACAACCCTTATTCTTTTGGCCTCCAACATCTCCATTTTGTTTCTGCATTAACTGAGTACAGGTGATTGCAGGCTGTGCAGCTCTCAATTGCTGTTTGGTGGTCCAGCTGCTTTTACTGACAATGAGCATAAAACAGAGACATAATAACATTACTCCGATAATCACAAAAAAGACATCGAGTGGATGTTTGGAGGAGGTCCAAAGGTTAAGGCTCTCTACACCGTGCTGGAATTTTGTGCAAGTTTTCAGAGATGGCTGAAATACTTGAGTATGCTTACTCAAGTTAAGAATTGCACATGTACCCTAAAACTTAATGTATAATAAAAAAAGAAAAAAAAGAATTTTACTTTGTTAATCATTAATATCCAAGGTAACATTGTATGTGAAAGCCCCATGTAAATGGACCTTTACAAGGTTCTATGGATATTCACTTTGGTTTTATTCCAAATTAGTTACACAAATATGAGTATGCTTAAAATGACAATGCAATTGCTGCTGCAACTACAAGTTTGTTCTTGTTTTCCTAGCCACAGAACTGTAGTCTTTAACATTGCTGCTTCTGTGTGTATCTCAGTGTTAAGTTTATTTTTAAGCATCCATGCCCAGTCGGCTGTACACATCCAATTTTCTACATATTGAGCTGTTTGTATGGAGCTGTACCTTGCTACTAAGGATGCCACAACAGAAATTATTAGTGTTCCTAAGGAGACTTTCACAATTATTTTCATGCCTAAGGCTCTACAAGTACAATGAGTAAGCTGAGTAAGAAAAAGATTTATGAAATGGAAACCAGAGGTGGCCACCCAAGGCTCAGGCAGATTTACAGGAATCCATAATCTGGGATTGCAACCTAAAATTACTAGGGTGGATATGCTATATGTTTGTACTGTGCTATGGTTAAGGGAATAATACAGTTGATAGGAATCACAAGTCAATTGGGCATCGTTTCACTGGAGTTGGTCCATTTTGCTGCTAGAAAAACATAAGTTTGGAAACACAAAATGTAAATTGAGTGGTAATATTTTCTACAAGGTAACATTGCAACTGCATTCAGCACAATTACTATAATTAGACAGTGTTCAAACACAAATGCTGCCATTCATATAGTGGAGTGCTGCCTTCCCTATCGACTCCTGAATTGTACGTTTCTTTCCTTGATAATATCATTGAGGCAAAGTTGGGCTAAAGCCTGTTCCACGCCAAGTGAAACTTGCTGCAGATTGGGATTGAATCCCAGTGCAATGTAGTGAAGAGATGCTAACCAGTGTCAGCGAAGTTTATGACATGAGGTCAGAGTTTCATCCCTCCCATCTAAGTGACCACAGGGACCCAGAAAATAATGTCTCCCATTAGCATGAACTGTTCTCTAGCTAGGGTGCCAAGACACTGGGTCCAATGAGGCGGGTAAGAATTATCAAAGGGAGCCCATTCTGTATAATTAATAGAATTTTGGGGATGGGGCTGGGAGTGGTTATTATCTACACCAGTAATGTTAATAAAGCTAAGGCCTAATAGGTAGATAATTTTTCCATGGTAACTCAACCATACTTGTGATTAATTTGCAAGGCCACTGCAGTTGAGTGATGTACCCTGGGTGATGCATAAAGGAAGTCCCTCCAATGGCACAGCATAATTGATAATCATTGTTCTGAGAGTCTAATTACTGTTTGTCAGTGGGTGTTTGGGGTCCTGGTGCCCATCCTCCATGATCATGATAGATGTCAGGGGGAGTGTCACTCCATATTACACTCCATAATACTGGGGGATTGGGAATATATGCCCAATATGTTTTTGTCTCTCTGCACAAGGAAAATCTACTGCCCAGGATGTTACAGGTAGCATGGCCATAAACGTGAGGTCAGGGTTGTTTGCCTGACCCTGGTGCTGCAGCAATTTCAACTGACTCATGGCTTGTAATGGAGGAGCCAGATCCATAGTTGGGATCCATGGCTCTCTCCAGTCTCCCTTTACATGGTCACAAACACATTGAGGGCACCCACACAGTTTATCCATCTCCTGTAAAAACACAAGCATACCCTCGTCCTTACATCAGTAAATCTACTGAGCCATTCCATTGTCCTTAGGGGGATTTTCATAATATCTTTGGGTATACTTTCCTTTTTCCCTATAACATTTACCAGTGTCATTCTGCCATAGTCTTACTATCTGTACCAGGAGACAAAAAATTTAAACTAAGTAAATGAAAAAAAAAATTAAAGTAAAAGTAAATGTATTTTGTTTGAGGTGGTAACTGGTCTCCTGTTTCCCCTTTCTGTTTTTTTTCAGCACGCATTGTATTATTCAGTTTGCCTGCTCTATAATTCCTTGTCCTTAGGGGTTGTAAGGAATTCCTGTTTTATGAGTGATTGACCATAGCTGTAATAAATTGTAAAAAGCATGACTAACATAAGCATGTCCATTGTCAGTTTTTAATTGCCTAGGAACCCCCATATGAGCACATGATGACAGACAATGTCATTGTAAATAACCAGCTGTTTGACCTGGTTTGCATGTAGCATGCCGAATGTGAGAATAAGTGTCTATAGTCACATGAACAAAGGCGAGCTTGCCAATGCCAGCTTTGTGAGTAACATCCATCTGTCAGATTTCATTTGAAGCTAAGTCTCATGGGTTACAGCCTACTATGGGTGTGACTCCGGTGACATGCTGGCAAGTAGGACGGTCTTGTACAGGCTGCAGCCTGGCTGTTAGACAAATGAAACATATGAGTAAAGACAGAGTTTTGATGCAGTAATATATGAGAAGGTTGAGCTTGTGGAAATGAAGAACAAATCAATTTATTGGCTCTATTATTACCTAGAAATAGTGGTGTAGGGAGTTGTGTGGGAGAGCAGATATGAGAGATATAAAAAGCAGCATGACAGCAAACAGCTTGTTGAAGCCTTAGAAACAAGTTAAACATCTCTGGTTCTAGGGTGCTTTTAATAGTGGCAGTCCCAATATGACCGGCTACATTTACAACATAGGCTGAATCATAGAGAGTGTTAATAAGAGATGAACTGGTGAGCACTAAAACCTGATTAAGTTCCATTAGTTCTGAGCGTTGAGCTGAAACTCTGGGGTTTTTTTATTGTAAGAGCATGCTTAGTACTATAAGTAGATTTGCGACCTTTGGAAGAGCCATCAGTAAAATAAGTCTGGCTGCCTGAAATGGGCTTGTGACGAGAAATCACAGGGAAGATGAAAGGTTGAATTTTTAAAATTGCAAAATTTTGTCTGATGGATAAAGTTTATGTATTATTCCTACATAATCTGAAAGAGCAATTTGACACACAGTCAACAATTCCCATGATGCAACTGTTGTTGGGAATCCAATATTTTTCCTCATACTTTTAGACTGGCTCTAAAAGGAGAACAGTAATTTTGTCTGGATCATATCTCTTAAGCATTTTTGATCTACCTCTACCCCATTCTATAGATTGAGTAGTTAAAGAAAGATAAACTTGCAGAGATTTTACTCTCTGATTGAATTTCAAAAAAAGCCATTCTATCACAATTGCATATTTTTCTATGATCTGTCCTAAAAGTCCTTTTGGAGAATGGGGAGTAGAAAGAACAAAGAGAACCAAAGGCTTTTGTGGCTGTGGCTGGGAGGCGTGTGTTTGCTGAAGAATCTGCACTACAAGGTGTAACTCAGCTTCAGCCTCCTTAGTAAGTTGCTGGAGCAATGGGTTTGTCTCCTAAGCCCATTACTCCTAGTGAAGAATCTCCATGGATGATCTGAGTGTTTGAGTTGATGAGTAGCAATACCTAGGATTGGGCACAGCCAATTTATGTCTCCTAATAGTTGTTGGAAATCATTGAAGGTTTGTGATCTGTCCCTACAGAGGACTACTTTCTGAGGTCGAACATTTGTTTCAGTAACAATAGTGCCTAAGTATTGGTATGGGGAGGTTGTTTCTACCTTTTGTTGAACTATTTTGAGATGTCCCCCTGTTTTGCTTCTCTCAATATTTGGTGTAATCATTCTTCCATTGGAGCAGCCAAAAGGATTTCATCCATATAATGAATGATGTAGGCAGTAGGAAATATATTACGAGGCTCCTTTAAGGACTGTCCTACAAAACGCTGAAATAGTGTAGGACCAATGAGCATGCTCTGGGGCAAAACTTTGTTTATCCTTCTCATGTAAGGGTGTAGCAAGGAAATAATCTTTAAGATCTACTACTATGAGAGGTGAGTCACTTGGAATGGCTGCCAGTAATGGCAGACCTTGCTGTCATGCACCTATTGGTTTAATCTGTGCATTAATAGCTCTCAGATCATGTAGAAATTTGCAGGCAAAATGGTCTGTTTTTATATACTAAAATTTTGCTGAAACTTTACACTTGTGTTCATGCTACTTAATATTTTAAATTGTATGTTTGTGTATGTACATACACATGTATATACACATACACATATATGATATGTGTATATGTACAGCCATCTATATACACATACACATATATGATATGTGTATATATACATCTATATACACATACCAGCATGTATAGGTATACATACATAAACTCTGGGTATTATATGTGTTTGTTTTACATTCATATATATATATATATATACACCCATTCATATGTATATGTGTGTATATATATACATATACATGTTTGTGTGTATACATATACATATATGTATATGAGTGTATATATGTATAGTTGTGTGTATATACACATATACCGATACAAACACATACGTATGTGTGTGTATATATGTATGTAGTAACATGTATGTAATACCCAGAGTTTATGTATGCATATCTATACACTCTGGTATGTGTATATAGATGGTACGTGTATACATATGTATATACATATACACATACGCACACATATGTATGCGTATATATTACACATGTGCATATATATACAAACATTCACACACATATGTAAGCGTGTGTATATATAAGTATGTATGTATGCTCTGTCTATATATGTGTGAATATATATACACATACACACATGTGTATATATTACATACACATATATACACATATATGTGTATGTATGTATATATATGTGTGTATATGTGTGTATATGTGTAATTCCTAATTACATGTGTGTGTGTATATATATATATAAAATTCCTTCTTTGTCTCCTAAGTCCATTCAACCCAAAATCTTCCAGGTATGTGGGGGAAGCCTAAGAAAGATTATGCGGTAGTTACAGAGAAGCAACAGTCTTTAATAGAGTTTGAGTCTTTATATTATCCCTGTTTTCCCTTACTATGGTCCTAGCAAAACGTTGACATCCTTGTAAATAAGACAGATTGACTTTGAAACTTAACATTCTCTTCTTATTTAAATATTAATGTAGCTGGATGGAGAACGGTTGCCTCGAAAAATAAAAAAAAAAAGATTCCATTCCTTTCCTTCTTTTATAAAAACATCAGCAATGAGGTTGTAATTTGTCAAGGGCAGCTTGTTTTTGACTGTTGAAAGTGGAGATTTTCTGCTTAGAGATGGGACATAGTGTCTTATAATTTTTATTGAGACATCGCAGGGAGAGAAAGTTGGAAACCAGACATTTTAGGCAAAGGGCTGACAAGGCTCTACATAGAGAAAAATCCTATCTTACTAAGTAGCACTGTAGGATCTGAAATATTAGATGAAAACTCTGATTACAAACACTTTTCTGTCAAAAGTTAGAAAAGAAGGGTTAGGGCTTGATAAACGTTCCCTACACTATGCCTCTTAGATTAATAGGACAGTGAAAAAGGAGAAGAAAAAAATGCAGAAGAAAGTATTCACTCGGGGTAAGAAAACTTTTTTTTACAGTGTTCTAAATGTCTATCGCTGGTTCGCAAAAAGGTTTTTACCAAGTGAAAAGTTAGACTAAAAACTTGAATTTCATTTGTTTCCAAGACACCACCAAAACAGCAACATTTGAATAATATTCCTGATTACTAAATCACCAACTGAATTCACCCAATAAGAATTTATCTCCTGGTTGCAACATTGCATAAAAAGAAAAAATAAGAGACATGATTGCCATAAACGGAAAGGCAAGAAAATAAAATAGAAAATTCTGGAATTCATGGTGCCATCACCCTGATGGACTGTCATTGACTGGCCTTAGTTCAGAAGGCTTTAGATAACACTGAGCTGTAGCCTTGGCCAGAAACTTTCAATTGTCTCAAGACCGATTGTAAGTCTCTGCATGCATAAGCTGCTTTGTGAAGAAAAATGAGTTGTAACAGAGCCAAAGTTTTCATCAACTGAGGATGTTGGGGGATTGTCAAAGTTCTCTCTATCTGGCCTGTCACCTGAGTCTTATAAGGCTGGAAGTCATCCTATTGATTTGAACTGGCTGACACTGGCTCAGTGTTGTTTGCTCTTGAGTACAAAAAGGAAAAATAAACTTAGGGCAAAATCCTCAGAAATAAAAGTAAAGCAAAGAATTTTAAGAAGTGCTCCTATACTCCTACTGAGTATTCTAATATATTGCTTTCTCAGAACATGTAGCAAATATATATAAATTGAAAATGGGGCTTTGGTTTGTCTTCCACTTTTTTTTTTGGACTGGTTTTCTTCTTTGCCTGGCTATGTTAAACATGCTATTTGAATCTCTCTGTTCCCTGTGTGGCTTCCTGTTGCTCAGCAGTACTTAAGATTTGCCTTAGGAGTGACATAACATGTGACCGTGCAAAATCAAAATTCGGGAACGATTTTGGAAAGCCTCTCTCTATTCATCCGGGTTATCATAATACTTTTCTAGGTCCCAGTCTATCTGTTTTAAGTCTTGTAATAAAAAGAGAATCAGGAATTTAGAGGCAACATGTTTTTTGGTCATTTTCTTTAGGGGTAGTGGTTTAATGGAGGGTTGGTTGGGAGAATTGAGGAATCTGAGGATGATAAAGTGACTACAGGAGTCCCTTGTTAGGGGACACAAGAAAAGGTGGAACATCTCAAAGTTTCTTCTGAGGGTTGCCTGGGGGTTTGTTTTCACTGATGTTTTAGAATTGTTCACTATAGACAAGTCTGATGTGCTAAGAAGGGATGGTCAACATTACAATGTTTACAAATATCTGGGTTGTTTGAGGCACAAAGAAATCTGACATATATGGCACCTCAGACAATTTGCCTTCTCAATTGCAGAAAATATCAAGATGTTGGATAGTATTGAGAGAAAAAAGTTAAGTAGATAGGATGGATTCTTGCTAAAACTACTTTAAGCAAAGAGACAGACTGAAATTTCAGGCTTCATGCAGATTAAAAAGAAAATCCTGCACAAACCTGCAGTCCACTCATATAAAGGAACATAGCCTTATAAATAAACTCTTTTGTAATTTTTTTTGGCCTAAAACATGCCTACAGATAATCTGATAAAAGAAGAAGAATAGTATGCATAAAAACACTTCTCTTCCAGAAAATAGTCTCTATTTCTTTTACCCAGTGGTCTTCAGTGTGTTCCGATGCACACTTTTGCAGTCATGTGGGCATGCCACTGTACATATCAGTCTGCTACTTTGAAGTATCATCAGACTTTTTTTTTCTTCACTGTAATGAAGTCAGATTGAATACTTAACAGGGAAAAAATGACTGTTCACAGCACAGATAGGAGACAGATGTGTTTCTCACTATAAGGCAGGTTCTGATGTTTTTATGAATTTAAAAAAGAGTGTGCTCACTAGTCTTGAAAAAGTACTAGTTGGCTTAACTCAGAAACTTTACCCAGGACTGAAAAGCAGCTGAAGTAAAAATTTATAGTGGCTCAGCTCACAGTAGAAAGCATATCCAGAATAAAGAAGAAGAAGAAGAAGAAGAAAAGTGCTCACTGAAGCACACTGAAGCTCCCTGTGTAAAAGGAACAGAAACTATTTTCTGGAAGTACGGGCGTTATTTAAGAAGAAAAATATTTTTATGCAGAATATTCTTCTTTTATCAGATTATCTGTTGGCATGTTTTAGGTAACAAAAAAGTGCAAAAAATAGTTGTTTGTTAGGCTTTGTTCCTTTATATGAGTGGGCTGCAGGTTTGTTCAGGTTTTTAAAAAAATCTGCCTGCAGCCTGGTATTTTAGCCTGTTTCTTTGTTCAGAGTAGTTTTAGCAAGAATCCATCTTATGTACCTAAATTTTCTCTCTCAATTCTATCCAACATCTAGATATTTTCTCTAAGTGGGAAGGTAAATTATCTGAGGTATTTTCTTTGTCCTGCAAACAACCCAGATATTTGTAAACACTGTAATGTTGACCATGCCTTCTTAGCATATCAGACTTGTCTATAGTGAACAATTCTCAAAAGTCAGAGAAACAAACCTCCAGGAAACCCTCAGAAGAAACTTCCAGATGTTCCAGCTTCTCCTGTGTTCCCCATCCTCAGACTCCTCTAGTCACTTTATCATCCTTATCTTCTTCAATTCTCCCAAGCAACCCTCAATTAAACTGTTACCCCTAAAGAAAATGCCCAATAAACACAGTGCATCTCAATTACTGGTTCTGTTTTTATTATAAGACTTCAAACAGATAGATTGGGACCTAGAAAAGTATTCTGATAACTCAAATGAATACAGACAGGTGTTCCAAAATGTTACCCAAGTGTTTGGTTTTACATGGCAACATGTTATGTCATTCCTAAGCCAAATGTTAAGTACTGCTGAGCAACAGGAAGCCGCACAGGCAACAGAGAGTTTCAGAGACAAATAGCATGTTTAATATAGCTAGGCAAAGAAGAAAACCTGTCCAAAAAAAAAAAAAAAAAAGATGGGGAAAGAGACAGAAGCCCCATTTCCAATAAGAAGGGAGACATTACCCCTTAAAAACCATAACTAAAGACCTACTGATTTTATGGAAGAGTGGAAACAAAAAGAGTTTCTAATGTGCTTGTTAAAAAGCTTCCAAGAAACTGGAATCAAACCTCTTAATTAATCAAAACTGGCCATACTGAAATAAAAACCAAATCAAAATATGTCAGCCTTAATGAAAGGCTGAGAGAGGATTCTGTGGATTTTTTGAAACAATCTTCTCTATCTCCTGGTTTAAATTAAATACAGGTAATCTTAATAGGCAGGTTTATTACTCAAACTTTAAATCAGAAGATAACTACAAAAGCAGACTATGGTCCCAGATACCACAGTAGAAAAATTGTGGGTGGCATTCTCGGTCTTTTACAGCAGGGCCCACAAAGAGGCACAGGAAAGGCAGAAAAAGCAAGAGATAGGCAGAGGCATTAGTGACGGAATTACAGGTCTACAAAATCCAGGAGTTTTGAGCTGGAACTTCTAACTGCTGAAAGTGTGGCAAGCTCCAGGACTCTTCCGGAAGAAGAGCAGAGAAAAGAAAACAATGCCACCTTAAATCTGTCCAGCCAGTGGTGGCGACCACTGGAAGGTGGAATGCCTGCAGAGACATAGTTTGCATTACAGGGCCAGATTTTAGATAATCAAGTAAGACTTATGCATGCCAGGGCTCAATTCAGGCTTCAATTGTAGTCTCACCAATTCACCACATGTAGCAAATTCTCACTGTGTGACATCACAAAGAGTTATTTATCTGGGGTCCAAAAACTTGAGGAATGTGCAAAGTGAAGTTAGCACTGAAGTTTAAGAAGGAAATTAAAATGGATCTCCACGGTGGAAACCCAATTTGGTTGTCCAGTGTGTCGCTGGTGTTTGGGGTCCTCATGTGCTGGGAAATGGAAGAATGTGATGACTGATCTCAGAAAAAGCATTACTCAGCTTGGCTTTGGACTTTTGCTTGGGACAAAACAAGTGCTGATGTGAAAGCTTGGCTCACGACCTCTACACATGACTAATCAGAGGCTGACATGATGATTCATACCACTTCAGATTATATTCCAAAGCATGTCCAGAAAAGTGCCCACTAAAATTTATTGTCGCCCACCGTGTACTTTCCTCACCCAAAGAAAAGCCACTATTTTTGGAAGTCCATTGTTTATACAAAAGACAAGGGTGTTTTCTTGTTGTTCTTGTTTTTGAATCAGTATCTTTGTGAGCATATCTTTGTGCACAAAGAACAAAGTTCTGTGTATGTCGGACTGTGTTTCTTAATGTGAGTGGGCTGAAGGTTTGTGTGAGTTTACTAATATGTGTCTGTAGCCTATTTTTCAGTAAGCTGGATCTTTGTTCCTAGAAGTTATACCAAGGGCCCCTCCAACTATCTAACTTTTCTCTGCTGTTAGGGAGAGACCAACCCTACTACCTAACTAACTGCTGTTAGACAGAATTGATCTTTCTAGCTACCTCCTGCTAGGGAGGGGGGTTGTGCAATGAAACACAACAGCTGGAGCTCTGCCTGAGGTCAGGATAAGGTTTCACAGAAACACGGTGTTTTCATAAGTGGTTTCATTTCCAGTACCATTTGGAATTTGATTCCTCTATGTGAGAAGAAAAAAATTGGTTTATAAAAATATGTGTTTTAAAATGAGATAAGCTGAGG
This sequence comes from Gorilla gorilla gorilla, assembly GCF_029281585.2. NCBI lineage: Eukaryota > Metazoa > Chordata > Mammalia > Primates > Hominidae > Gorilla > Gorilla gorilla. The sequence goes on along the minus strand of NC_073248.2, from coordinate 44,281,528 downwards.
CAATAAACAGCTTAAAAATTCTGAAGCTGCTGACATGCCCTGAAAACTGAGGGCTATAATTATGCCAGAGAATTGTGTATGCATAGGGCTTGGCTTTGCTTAGCGTCCTTAGTCTTATCCCCACAAAGACAAACACCCCTTAACTGTGAGTCCACAATATACTTTCATTACCTGGCACGATTTGTAGAATAATTGCCCAGGAGAAAATATTGTTACATGCTTTAAAATGTTAACCTTTTTTATGTTTTCTACTTAGCTGTAGCTGGAGATTTCTGACTGGCTCACAGAAATTAACAGGGATAGTTTAAAATACAGGAAAATTCTAAAGACAACTAATGAGACTAGAAGACAATGGCCAATGTAAGATTTGAAACAAATTTTTCTATTTTCCTTGTTCATTTCTGTAAAAAACAAATATAATAGGCCTGGGTTGACAGCAAAATGGTTTATAATTTAATAATTAAAGTAACTATTGGCATAAACTGTGGGCCAAATAATTGCTCTTAATTAGGCTTTCTACATTGGTTTTGATGAAACTTCTCTTCATGAGGAGCCTCTGATAAAACCTCTTAAAGCCAAGCAGAACCATGGATTTTACTTCCAAATACCAACGTGTTGCAGGAAATTAGGGACCCCAAGCAGAGGGACCTGCTGAAGCTGTGGTAGAAGAACATAAATTGTGAGGATTTCATGGACATTTATTAGTTCCCCAAATTAATACTCTCATAATTTCCTATGCCTGTCTTTACTTTGATCTCTTAATCTCATCATCTTCGTAAGCTGAGGATGTATGTCACCTCAGGACCCTGTGATGGTTGCGTTAACTGCACAAATTGTTTGTAAAGCATGTGTGTTTGAACAATATGAAATCTGGGCACCTTGAAAAAGGAACAGGATAACAGTGATGTTCAGGGAACATTGGAGAAAACCATTAGGTCTGACTGATTGGGAGCTGGGCAGGACAGAATCATATTTGTCTTATTGCCAAAAACAGGTAAGATCAATACCACTGAATTATTTCTCCAGTAAGGAATATTAGTAATTAACAGCCCTGGTAAAAGAATGCATTCCCAGGCAGAGGCCTCTAAAATGGCCGCTCTAGGGGTGTCTGCCTTATGCAGTTGCAGGTAAGGGATGAAACACACCCTGACCTCCTGCAGCACCCCCAGGATTGCTAGGATTAGGAAATCCCAGCCTGGTGAATTCTAGTAAGACCGGTTCTCTGCTCTGGAACCCTGTTAAGATGTTTATCATGACACTGCATGCACAGCAGGACATGGAACTTCATTAGCAATTCTAGGTTCACCCTGACTTTGTGATTTTGCCCTGAAATTCTGCCTTGTGATCTTTCATTGCCCTCTGAAGCATGTGCTCTCTGTCTCCCACACCCTATTTGTACACTCCCTCCCCTTAGAAAATTGCTAATAAAACTTGCTGGTTTTTGGCTTGGGGGCATCACGGAACCTGCTGACATGTGATGTCTCCCTTGGACACACAGCTTTAAAATTTCTTTCTTTTTTTCTAACCTATCCTTTTATTTCTCAGACTGGCTGACACTTATGGAAAATAGAAAAGAACTGAGGTTGAAATATCAGGGGCGGTTTCCCTAATACCTATGAGTTGGTTTAACTTTTTCCTTCTTGAGGTCCAAGCAAACGGGATTTCTGGGCATGTTAAAAAATGACCTTCTTTGATATTTGGGGTTTTGTAAAGACTGTTGCAGGGTCTAAAATGGCCTTTGTTTTATAGCTTATTTATAATGACTTCTAGCCCTTTTCTACCTTCTGGTTTGGGAAATAATGCCTCTGGTCAGAAAAAAAAATAGTGCAATCCTTAAGGTAAACACAGATGCATACAGTGGTTGTAGTCCAGCAACATTTCTCTGGACATCCCATGCTTCTTAGTTAATATTAGTTTCCACTTAGTGGAGACAAAAAGTTTATCCTGCAGCCATTCATATGGAGGCTTCTATGTGGGCCTAAATATCTCTACCTAGTAATAAAGTGGGACTTTCCGGAATTATTAAATTGGTATGGCTAAATAGAAGGTTGTTTCAGCTATAACTAATGGGCTGAGAAAATATTCTATAAAGGACTTTTGCTGACACATCCATCATTGTCACATTATGGGAGGAGAGAAAGCCTAGATTGAAAAGCAGAACAAAGACACCCACTCCAATTTTGAGAAGGAAGTCTACTTTCCTCCCTTCTTCCACCTTCAGAATCATCCAAGGATTTTGAAGAGTTTGGAACCCAAAGACTATGGCAGCTGTTAGAGCTGGGGAATTGATCTCCAGGAACTTTCAGTCTTCCTGGACCATTTGTGAGACTGGTCCTGGACTTAGTGGTGTATGCTTCATTAATCAGCACACCCTTCAGTGGTCACCACCACTGGTTGGAGAGTGTTGAGGTGGCTTTCTATTTTTTTCTCAGCATTTGTTGGGAAAGTGTCCTGTCTTGCCACACTGATAGCAGTTAGCAGGTGCCACTCAGGGACTTGGATTTTTACAAAACTGTATTGCATTAGCTAGCGTCTCTGTTCTTCTCTTGTCTTTACTCTTCTTCTTTTATGCCTCCTCATGTTTCCTATTGTAAAATCTGAAGTACCCACATTCAGGAGGCTCTTTACAGTGTTACTGATATGAGAAAGCTAGCTTGAGTTAGGGAGGCAGCAAGGAAAGGGTCCCTGGAAAACCACCGTTGTGCAGGTACATTTCTCATTTACATGTAACACATAAGCAGCCTTTAAAAATGAGTCTGCAGACACCAACAAGATAACTAACACAGAGGGTTGTATCTCAAGATCTGTATTGTCACAGACAGAAGAACCTTCGGTCCATTCAGAGAAAAGTCTTGTGCAAAACTCTGGCTTATTGTGATAAGAGAACCAGCCATGGCTCAAAAATACCCTTGTATTTGTGTAATCGGTTGGCTCCCAGGAAGTAGTTTCTTGTCCATTTTTTTGGCATAAACACAGTGGGTCCTGGTGGCTTCTGGTTGGCACATTTGTTTCCTTTTGGACAGTGAACCCAGCCTTTATAAATTACTGTTTTAGTTCCTGATTAAGCCTGGGCCAAATTTTTGAGCCAAGCTTTTATGTCAGCTCCTGATAGGTCATGGGATGAGCTGAGCAGCAGCTATAAATTATGACTACACCTCCTGATTACTTCTAGGCAGATTTCTTGGGTTAAGCTTTTGAATTATTCTCAGGCCAAGACCCTGAGCCAAGTTAAATTGCATGGTCTTCAAAGCAGCCCACGGACTAGAAACATTTCTTTCTCTTGCTAGTTTGTAATAACCCTGAATCCCAACCTCATAGTGGGAAACACATTTGAGTCCATCTTTTGATTGGCAGAGAGCTTTCTTCTCGTGCTTTTTTTTTCTTTAATCTCAACTTTGTTTCTCAGCTTCTTATTTTTTTTTATTAAAGGAAAGATCTTTGGGTATAATTACAGACAAAGGGATACTGTCACATCTTGGTGCATTGGTGAGACTGCAACATATATTGGTGCATTGGTGAGACTATACATATGTTTCTGCATGGGCTGGGAAGGAAACAATTCATCAGAATGGTAAAAATAGACTTTAAACTTCCAAATTCATTTCAAAAATGTCTTGTTTATTTCAAGACTTTTTTCATAAAGAGCCTGGCAGTCACATGAGATTTAAAGGAAATCCCAGGGACACTAAAAGTTTCAGCTTGAGGCTACATCTCAGTGTTATCTGATTATTGTTAGACTAATTCTTGTCTGTGACAACTCATCAGGCCATTAACACAAGGACTTCCCATTTTTATCTATCGAATTTAAAATTTTTCTTTTCACAGCTATAATGTCTTTCATATTTTTTTCTATGCAGTGTTGTGGGTGTTTTTACAGCCTAGGTATACTAAGTATACAGGTTTGCTTAAGACAGTTACTCCTTGTCTCAGTAGTTAGTAGTGTAATTTAAAAAGGTTTGTTTTTGTGATTTCTGTGAAACAAGGGGAATTCAAGATTTCACTATAAATTGTTACCTATAAAAGGGCTTTTTGTCCCTCAAAAATAGATAATCATGGCACTGTATGGGAGAGATTTGACTGCAAGTAAATACTCTTTCCTTTATCTGGAATTTTTTACAAAGATATTATTTTCCTTCACATAAAAGTTACATCACGAAACAAGTTAATTTTTGCCTGTTCGGGGGCATTTAGTGGAGACAACCTATCTAACCCAAAATCTCTCTTTCTGACTTTCGAATAAAGAGAATTTTGTGTCAGAAATGTTAACCTAGCATTTCTAACCTTACATCACTCCCTAGTGAAATGAGATTTATTTTCTACCTGGAGCCTTGTGAATCCATTGTCCAAAACTTACAGTTTTGAAATTCTTTTCCCATTTACATTCTGCCATCAGTGATTAGCCCCCATGTCCTATCTTTAAACAGGCAGCCTCCACTATTAATTATTGGGATAAAAACAATGTTAAAGAGCAGATATTAGCCTCTTTGCTTTCCCCGTCTAATGAAGGACCATTCGGCCATTCAGTTTCTACAGTTTTGAACCACCTGTTCTGCATTGCAATAATTTTGGATTTGAAATGTTTGAAAGTCGATCTGTCTCATTCTCTGAGATTCTGATGTTTCACTGGGAACATAGTTACCAAAGCCAAAGTTAGTATGAAGACATTTCCTCTATTAAATTGTCTAGAACAAATTTTACTACCACATAACATTTGCAAGGCCTCTGGGGTAACTTTCAAGCCTTTGGGGTTCAGTGGGTCTAGGACAAAAGGAGAACAGAAAGCTACAGCTTTGCACAGGTGAGTGTGGCTAGTGCTTCTGACTAGCTCCTCCAGATATCTGTGCAAAGGCTATGCTTGCATTTCTGAGCAGCACCTATTTCAGTTTTGGTGGCACAGATGAGACAAAGGAAAAAGATGAAAAAGGATACTGTAACACTTTCTATTTATCCTGGGTAACACCAAAAGGAGGAAGTCATCTGAATGACACCTTGTTTACCCTCTGTCTCTAGATGGCAACAAAGCATCTGTAGACTGCACTCCCCTTGAGTGCCCTTGGAAGCACTGGGACTCCATTGACCCTGAGTCTCTAAATTTATAAACAATAATAATGATATTCAACTGGCAACAAGGTGGCCATATGGCCATGTTCCCGATAGGAGGACAGGCCTTCTCAAAGAAGCATAATTTCAATAATATCTAACAACTAGATATTTTTGCTCTTCAAAAAACCCTAGATTTGGTAAACATTGTAAAATTACCCCTGTGCCTTTGGGAACCATACAAGGTAAGTCTACAATACATAATTTTCCAAAGTCAAAGAGAGAAATCTCCAGAGAACTGTCAAATGCAATTTCTGAGTGTCCTATCTGACTCCTTTAACTGGGAATCAGAATTGTTGTATAAAAACACCTCTTGTTGTGCAAGCCCAGGAAACTTCCAACTTTACGGGTGCCCCTATAAGAAATGCACAATGAATATGGTGCTACTAAGGTTTAAATTTCCTTCTCATTGCAGTAAACTTATATACATAAAGCTAGACTTAAGACAGTTCCGTGATGAACCTGATAGACATGCACAGGCTTTCCAACATTTAATTCAGCTGTTTCCTCTTATGTGCAGAAATGCAGTGCAACTTTTAAGCCACATTTCAACTACTGCTGAAAAACAGGCAGCACTACAGACAGCAAAGGAATTTGAAGATGAGCAACTGACATCCTATAGTCAGTCAAAAAATAAACAGAAGCAAAAGATGAAAATGGATGAGTAAAGAAGACAGAATTACTATTTCCAATAGAAAGAAAAACAGTGATGTTTGAAAACCCCAAATGAAGCCTTGGTAAACCTACAGATGAATAGAAAAGAAAAACATTTTCGACTGTGCATATTAGCAGGCTTTGAAAGAACCAGAACGAAACTTCTTAATTACTCTGAACTGTTCTTGTTGAAATCACAAACTAGAAAAAAACTCACAGATTCTTTGGAATGGCTGAGAGAAGCTTTAGCAATACATATGTCTCTATCTCCTAATTCAATCAAGGGATACACAATTTTAAAATACTACTTTATTTCTCAGCCATCCTCTAATATCAGAACAAAACTACAGAAGCAGGCTGTGGGATCAGATAGCACTTTGAAAAACTTTCTGGGGTAGCTTTTTTTATCTTTTAAAACAAGTACTGGGAAGAGGAGACCTAGAAAGAAGATGGGAGTCACAAGAGAATGAAAGGGGCATTACTGGCCATTTCACAGGCCTACAAGATCCAGAATCTCCAAGATGCACCTGCTGATATCTACTAGTGTGACAAGCTAGGACACTTTCAAATGAATTGCCCAGGCAGAAAAAGAATATATCTCAACTTTGTCCAGCCTGTGGGGGAGACCAGTGAAAGTAGAAGTGTTCCCAGAGCCATAGGTCACCAGGTCCAGTGTGTATTTCCCAGATTGTTCAGCAAGAATAATGGTTCTCCCCTCTACAAGCCATTGTGATCTACAGGATTCAAGTAATTCTGGAGGTAAAAATGGAAATTAAACAACAACAACAACAACATTTTTCTAAATTCTAGAGCCTGTTTCTCTCTTCTTCTCTCCAATCCAGGGTTCTCCTCCTCCAATAGTGAAGAGAGTTCGCTAGCTTGCCTTCTATAAACAGAAAGAGGAATGTCTCCAGAAATTTCTCAGCCCACTGAACAGTGCTTCATTTCCACATAAGATAAAAATCAGCCTGGAAAGAAACATTCAAGCAGCAGGCACCAATAAATGAACTAGAACTGAAAGTTGTGTCTGAAGACATGACTGCAGTTGCACGAATAAAAGAACCTCCAGCTCACTCAGAAACTTGCAGAAACTTCAAGATTACTCAAATGGGAAAACAAGGCCTGAAATAGAAATGCATTTATCCATTTTATAATCAGTGGACTTCCAGAAATATTTCTTTTCCTTTGGTGAACATAAAGAGAGTGGGAGAGTGGGAGCAAGTGCCTTCCAGGGAACAATTTTCTTTTCTTCTTGGATTGTGACCTCCACCTCTATGAATCATTACTTCAGCCTCAGATTAGTTCTGGACAAAATCCTAGGCGATAGGTTCACTTCAGCTTCTGAAAGGTTGTCTAAACTGAGTATCCCCTATGAATATTCACTGTAGCCACTAAGTACTGGACCAAAGTGTCAGGCTAAGCTTTGTGATTGGGCTGGGATCTTAGGCCCCACGTCGAACTACGTCACACATTTTTTAAGACAGCCCACAGACAAAGTGTATTTCTTGCCATTCACAACACACAAAAACCCTAAATCCAAGTTTCATATTGGTTAACCCATTTTGACCACATCACTGCTGGCATCAAGCTTTTTTATTTCACTGACTAAACTTTCTCTTCAACCTTAGTGCTCTTTAGCCTTCTTAAAATGTGTCTGGGATCTTTATTCTTCTAAAACATAGAAAAGAAACCTCCAGTATTACCTTAGATAAGTAGAGACTGTTATGTGTTTGTGTACTGGTGAGCTAACAATAATAGCAAGATTGTGATGGGCTTCCTGGGAATGCACTAATGCTCTGCTAAACTATCTGACAAAAATTAAAAATAAAAAGACTATTGGGTCTCAAACACTAAAGCTCAGCTCTCTCAGACTTCAGTACAGTAGCTGGATCTGCTCTTATCAGAAGAGACCAATGTACAAGGTCATGAAACAATGCAGCCCATTTTTCTTAACAGTTAAGAATATTCTTGGGCAGTACTTGATTTTTCAGATGGCAGGTACCTCAGTACGGAGAAGTAACTCATCTTTTATACCACCTCATAGAAGAAACTAAAGCAGATAAAACTCATGTTTAACTTAATAACCTAGTACTCAAAAAAATTTAACCAGTTAAACAAACCTTACTTAAAGCAGAAGCCCTCGGTTTTTTCATAGTAAAGCCACTTAATCTCCATGTATCAGAAATAGAGAAAGCAGATGTTGAAATTATGGATGAGGCTCAAGGTCCAGATCAACATCCAGTGGTTTACCTAAGGAAGAAATTTAGCTTGGTTTCTAAAAAAAAATGGGCAACTTACCGCTGAGCAGCGGCATCAGTGATATTGTTGGTGCCAGAAACCATCAGGTTAACCATGAAAATGACATATCTGTTTCTACACTACATAGCATAGCAGTACTGTGTTTCCTTAAAAAAGTCTCTTGCGAACTGACAGTCACCTCCTTAAATATCAAGCTTTGCTACTGAAGGGATCTGCAGCACATTTGAAAGCCTGTACTTGCCTGAACCCAGCGGCTTTCTATCAGGGGAAAGTTGAGCTGTTGAACCTGATTGTGAACATATAGTGGTGTAAACCGGTGAAATAAATAATAGACACTTCTCTTGATATTCTCTGTAAAGTTAAATTAATGAAAACACTCTTAGAAAGCAATCAGATTAATTAAAAATGGAGATTTATGCTATACATGTATTCAAGACGTTCATGATTTTCTCCTCATAAATCTTGTTTCCTTGAAAATGTTTTTTCTTTCAGTCGACTAATGTACCTTTCTCCACTCTATCTTGACACTTTTGGTGAATGCATAAAAGGTTCTTGGATAAAAGCTGATGGTCCGGGACATCTTGAGGCTAAGAGAAGAGATACTACCAATCATCTTTTATGAGAAATCTGCATTTCTTATGTAGCTCTTGGAATCAGAAGTAAATAATACCTCTGAAAATGAAAGGCCATCTCTTCCAGCTCTGCTTCTTTTTTTTTTTTTTTTTTTGAGGCGTGGTCTCACTCTGTCACCAGGCTGGAGTGCAGCAGTACACCCTTGAATCATTGCAACCTCTGCCTCCTGGGTTCAAATGGCTCTGCTTTCCTCAGCCCCCGATTAGATGAGACTAAAAGTGCACACAAACATGCCCAGCTAATTTCTGTATTTTTAATAGAGATGGGGTTTCACCATTTTGGCCATGATCTCTTGACTTCTTGATCCCCAAACATGGGTCTCCCAAAGTGCTGGGATTACAGGTGTGAGTCATCATGCCCAGCATCAGTGAGGCTTTTTTTATTAGGCCCTGGAAACTATTCATAGCCCATTTCTTAAAGGGCCACAGCAAGAGGTCAATAATCCAATTGGAAAATTAGTAAAATAAAATTTTACAACTCCTGGAACTTCTGTTTTCTCTGTGTTTACATATGTGTTATGTATATATTTTAAAAATCTAATTAATTAACATAGTGAAGAATAGGTAGTTGAACTAAATATTTTGCTTCCAAAGAAATGAAGGCTGTTGTACTTCTCAGTTCATGTGACTTTAACTTATGAAAAACGAAAGCCACCGAAGGCCTGAAGATGCATAAAAATAACCACTCCTTTAACTATGCTGTGATAAATCATACTTTACCTGCACCCAGCCCGTAATTTTATAAACTCACCAGGTTTTACATTCAAGTTATTAATTGTTAAAATATATTATTATAATGTGTAATTGAGAATACTGTATATAAATTTAATTTCCAGGTGTGGTAGAAGAGTAAAATGTGTTTGTAGTGAGAATAAATTATAGAAAGGCATGGAAATGTACATTTTGCCTAGAGTTAAAGAATTTTCTTTAATTAACTAAAATAAAGCTGTTTACACGAATTGTGAAAAATACTGCAAAAAAATTAATCTTGCAAAAGAAAACTCTGTGAACCTAGTAGCTAGATTGAAAAGGGTATTATGTTTATTTCTGCCATTAAGCATTGAAGTGAAAACACAACAAAACTTTCTTGAAACATTAATCTTCTCTTTAGCAAATTTGTAAAAGGTTGTTAAAATGTTATAATAAGTTTGTGAAAATCTCACTTCTTTGTCAAACTTTCTAAGATTAAAATAATTTTACATAAGGTTTCATTAAGCTTAGGGTTAACATTAGGAGACAACTACAAGGGGAAAATTTGTCCTTCTGAAAGAGATTATCATGTAATATTGAAGGCTGATAAAAGTGTTTCTGCCCTTTCAAACATTTCTACCGACTGTATTTTGGCAAAACAAATGATTTATGGAAATCTGGAATTGGATTTCATAATATTAAGTGTCTTAATCCTCTAAAATATTTGGCAGGCTTCCGAGAATAAAATTTTAACTTCAAGGATGTATTTTCTGAACCCTATATTTTGGATGCCTCAGAGAGCCCCTGGGGCATAAAAGAAAAAGTTAAACAGGATTATAAAACACATTTAAATACATGTGATTTTGATGATAATATTTTATATTTTTCAGAATATATTTTAGTGGGTAACATTAACACAGGGCTCAAAACCACATGGGGTTTTTAATGTTCTTAATATCTGAATACGTGCTACCATTTTTATTTAACGTTATTATGTTAAGCTATTGTAAACCACGGAAGTATCCAAATGTCTTTGCCTATTCTGTTTCTAACCACACTAGACATTTTGTCATTTACAGACATTTAATCTTCATCAAGAATAACGACTTATAATTAGCTGTAGAACTGTACCAGCTGTTCTCAACTGTAGGTTTTTTTATAACAGGAAAATGTACAGAACTTTGGAATAGCTGAAATGTTTATAAATGTCAAACAGGACAAATGTTAAAATAGACTAAACTAACAGAAGAATGAAACAATCTCTTTACTTTTGTTTTAGAACATTTCTAATTCTTGTTTTGTTTTTTAAAGTCAAGTGCACTTTCTTTTAAAATAGCTACAGCTTTTAACACTGTCAATTGGTATACTCCTGTTAGCAAAACTTGAAACATGCTTTTTTCCTCTGTGCCTAGTTCCTCTAAAATTCGGAAAGTATGTGTGATTATTCTTAAATTACAACAATATAATTGTTGTACTCAGTGCAACAAAAATATATTTTCATTTGCAACACAACCCAACAGAATAAGCTGGTTGATTTTCTAAGGCTTTGACTGGAAGAGTGTGCCTTCTTTAATGACTTACATCTGACTTCTAGAACCAATAAAAGCTGCCTAAGAAACGCAGCCTTATACATTGTTTACACAGTCCCAGTACAGGTTTTCTAATCTGCGGTAAGAGGAAAAAAAAAAAAGCCACTTTCTATCAGGCCTAGGAACCACATGCACTTGGAATCTCAAAAAAATAGAGGAGTTTATCCAAATAATATGTATCTAAGGGTCAAACCTATGGTTGGACTCAGCTTTATAATGTCCTATTTAAGATTCCTTGTAGAATAAAGATTCATAAAAGCCCATGAGGAAAGCACATGTAAAGGTATTTCTCACAGCACTGTACAAAAATATTCTGGCTAAGTATAGGACAAGTCTGTTTTGCCAACAACTAACTGTTGTCATAATTTTTTCTTAACAAAAATTAGGACTGAAAAAAAGATAGATGTCTCACAGCCTGTCACACCTCTATCACTAACTTCTCATCTCATACGTTGTTTTCAAGATGTTCGTACAATATTAATTAACCTTTTTTTTTTTTCTGTGAGACAACTGGTGAGGTCCAGCTACAGTTCTTGGAAAACAGAAAGATATGAGTAATAGAGAAATCTAGAACAACATTCTAATTCTGGGAACTCATTCCACAAATATTTGCAGGTCATAAAAGAAAACAGGCTTTCTGTGACAGAATTTTTGTTTCAAAGGATCAAATCAAGAAAGCTAAATAAATCCAAGTCTCATGTAACAAAATCTTAACGGGTGTAAATATAGCCTCAGTTATACGGGCACGTCAGCAGCCTTGAAGTACTTCAGTTGTTCTTACTCTCCTTGTCTAGTTGTGATATGCTTTTTCTAATAATCCAAACTGGTTTTCTTTTTGTGCCTAAAGTCTATCACACTTTAAAATGTAATGCAAATAAAACCATGCATTAACAGGCCTTTCTTCTACAAACGCTTAAACCAACCCTCAGTAGATCCTACATACTGTTTTCTACACAACACTCTTCTCCAGCAGAAAGTATCCAGAAAGACCAATGCCCAATCTCCTAAGAGAAGTTAGAGTTTTCATTTCTGAGGGAGGAGAAAGACAACTTAGCCAGCTTTTCCCATGTAAACAGCAAGGAAAGGGTTCCTGGAAGACCTCCAGTAAACAAGTAAGGGCCTGATTCCAACATAACATAATAACCAGACCAAAAAAAAACGTGTGTGTACCAGTAAGAGATTTAACACAGAAGTTTGTGCCTCACAGCATGGTTGCAGCAACACAGATAACAGAACCTTCAGTCCATTCAGATAAAATCTTGTACAAACCTCCCACTCATTCAGATGGGGAACCAATGCCTGGCATAGGCTTGTTGTTTTCTGTATATTCAGAGGGCTTTCAGAAAATAAAGTTGTTTTTTGTTTTGTTTTGTTTTTTGTGGGCATAAACGCAGTGGGATCTAGCGGGTATTGGATGAAATATTTATTTTTGTATTTTACTGGTTGCTCAACCCATATGAATCATCACTTCAGTCCCTGATTGGTCCTGAGCCAGCATCCCAGAACAAGCTTTTACTTTAGGTCCTGTACCGAGCTAAGCAGTCTTTGCAAATTACCACTTCAGACTGCTCCCAGGCAAAGTGCCTGGGCTAAGATGTCTAATAGGTCCTGGGCTAAGCTGTCCAATAGGTCCTGGGCCAGGGTAAAGCTAAGTCACACATTCTCCAAGACAGCTTGCAAACTCAGTATATATCTTTATTTTTTAGGCCATAAAAACCTTAAACCCCAGTGGACAACTTATTCAAGCTTCTATCTCTGCTGGCAGAGAGCTTCTTTTGCCACTTATTTAAACTTTACTCTGAACAGTTTCCTTTGTCTACAGTCCTTAATCTTCTTAAATGTAAAATAAAAGACTCTTAGTGTAATCTCAAATGAAAGAAAGGCTGTTACGTCTTGGTGCATTGTTAAAAGAACAATATTATCTGAACCTATGACACATTTTTGCAGTTTTCTTTTGATGTCAGGGTCTGCTTGAGTAATAAACTTTTCTCTTAAGATTAACTTTATCGTAACCCAATAGGGAGATAGGAACATGTGTTTCACTAAAGCCTCTCTCAGGATTTTAAAAAAGGCTCTATAATTTTTCTGTGGTTTTAACCTATTATGAATAGTTTAGAGTAATTATGAAGTTTTGTCCTCTTCACTTGTAAGCCTTCCAGTAGGCTCACTAATTTTTTTTTTCACTCCTCTATAGGATCAATAAGATTCCAATCGAGTTTTCAGCACTCCGTCCTTTCCTATTACAAACAAGAATTCTGTTATCAGTTCAACATTTTTTATTCCTTTTCACCCTCCCTTTTTCAAGATTTTATAAAAGACATGTGGTTCATCCATGGATAACTCGGCTCTCTGTAAAGCTGCCTGCTTTAGGGCAACAGTTAGGGTTTGGTTTAGCGGTAATGTATCATCTATTCAGGTATGATTGAACACTTGAGTTAGATTTTGAAATATCTCTGTATATCCACCAGGGTCGTCAGAGGACATTTGCTTATCTTTTTCATTTTTTTGTCTAAGTCCTTGCAATGAGAAGAAAACTTCTGCTATACTAGTATCACATCTATGGAGTATTTTCTACAGGGGCAACGGTGAGTTTGGGTTTTCCTTAGTGGCACAACAAGACAAGATGATGAAATGGCTATTGGAACTTCTAAATGAGGGTGGCAGGTATGACATTTAGAAGATACATTTGAGTGTTCCTCAGGGGCTTGTCTCTGACTTTAATGAATTATCTCTTTGAAACTTGCCTGTTATGACTGCCAAGAGGGCGGAGTCATTTTTACAATACTTAGAAAGATCTGGGTTGTCTCCCAAGTCAAAGTAAGGTTGTCCAAAAAAGAAAAAAAAATCATACTCTTTTCTTTGCCATCTGAAGAAAAGATATACCTGTTGAATAGTACTAAAGCGATCACTTCCCTCAGAAAACCAGGCATGTCTGTCCTGGAGCTGGTAGGGCTGTCATGCCCTTGAGCATTAATAAATACATAAATAAACCACTTTCATTTTTCAGAGTCTCACAGTCAATGAAATTTCTGTGTTTCAGAATGTAATCTAGAGAGGTGCATACTGCAGACAGTTTGTGAAGTTTCTAAAGAAATAAATAAAAAAATTTCCTATTCTCTTTTTCCCGCTTTTGAAATAGCCCTGACTGAATAAAAAGATAGGATATTCCTTGTTTTTGCATTCCTCTTGTCTTTTCTGAGTCTGGTGACTGACATAGGTGTCCCCCATGGATGCAAGCTAAACCTTCACCCACAGTTCTAGAGGATCTAGACAGCAGGACAAGTAACGTTTTCCTGCACAGGCTTTAGCTCTCTACTGGTGACTCTTGGTTGATTTCTTAAGCCTACTCAACCCAGAAGATACCCAGAGTAACTTGGGAGCCTAAAAAAAAAGATTATATAGTCATTGGATTCTAGCAAGACACTTGTATAGAGTAAGAATTTTAATACTATTTATGGCTTCCCTTGCTATGGCTTAGAAAAAATACTGAAATTGCAGGAAATAAGATCGATTGACTTTGAAACATAAAATTCTCTGTTAGTTTAAATGTCAGTGCTGCTGGAGGAAGAAGGTGTGCCTCAAAACAAGTAAAGCTTGTATGGCTGGCTTTCATAAGACAGCACTTAGCTAAAATATGTCTCACAAATATACCTTCTTTCTGATTATTGAAAGTGGAAATTTTCTGTTTACTGATAGGGCACAGAGTTAGAGAGATATAGCAGAGAGAGGAATTAAAATCCAAGGGTTTTGTGCAAAGTACTGACAAGGATTCCCCAAGAGAAAAACCTCCTTTCATTAGGTTTCATTTTAAGATCTCAAATATTCCATGAAAATGCTGAATCCCAGGTTTATATAGTCAAAACTTAGAAAAGGAAGGTTAATGCTCTATCGCCTGCCCCACAGTATGTGTCTTTGCAGAAAAAAGAAGATGTGTCTCACAAAGAAACTGTTTAGATATATATGGCTGTGCTGAGCTTTTTAAAGAGAAATAACCCACCAAACAGGGAAAATTTATTTGAATGTATGCCATTCCCTACAGTGTCATGAATGTCTATCATCGGTGGACAAAAAGACCCTTATCAAATAAAAATTTCTAGACCACAATTTTGAATTCTTCCTCTTTTGAAAGAAAAAAAACACACAAAATAGCAACTCTTTGAATTATATTTCTACTGACTGACTTTTACTAGTAAGCTTGTATCTCCAGGTCTCAACATTGCATACAAAGAAGAAATAGGAGGGACATTAGCCACACAATGACAAAAAACAAATAAATAAAATGCCACAGAAAAGCCTGGAATTTTTGGTGGCAACACTCTGATGGGCTGTCAGAAACTGGAGTTAGTTTTGAGGCCTTCACATAACACCGTGGTATAGTCTTAACCAGAAATCTTCAATTAACTTAGATATCCTTTCAGTCCTATGTGACAGCTGGATCCTCTCTGAAAGAAAACAGTTGGAACAGAGGCAACATTTTCAACAGCGGAGGGTGAAAGGAGACTGCCAATGTGTCTCCCAGAATCCCTTTCTCCTACGCTTTGTACGAATGGCAGGAAATCCATCGGATTTTACCTGGCACTGGCCCAGAGCTTTGTTTGCTCTTCAGAAATTAAAAAAAGAAAAAAATAACAAAAACAAACAAAAACTGAGAACAAGCTGCAGATATGAAAGCAAATAGAGGACAAGCTGAAGATATGAATGTAAATAGTTTGGAATGGCACCCCTACTCACTTTTTTTTTTTTCTAATGGATTCCCTGTCACTTAAACTGGAGTCCAGTTGCATGATCTTGGCTAACTGCAAGCTCCATTTCCCGGGTTTATGCCATTTTCCTGCCTTAGCCTACCAAGCAGCTGACACTAAAGTTGTCCACCACCACAACCTGCTAATTTTTTGTATTTTTGGTAGACTTCATGGGGCCTTCACCATGTTAGCCAGGATGATCTCAATCTCGATCTCCTCCTGATCTTCCCGCATTGGCCACCCAAAGTGCTGCGATAACAGTAATGAGCCACCATGCCCAGCCCGTACTGACCCTTTTAATTAAGGCCTTTCCAAGTCCATGAACCAAAAACAAACCTTGCTGTCCCCCAGTGAACCACAATGTATCAGTCTCTCATTTTTAGGTGACACACAGATCTTTTTAATCTCAAGAAAATTAAAAATTAGGAATGCAAAAGGTGAGATGATAGTAAATGTTTAATATGTTAACTTCTGGTGGAGTAGAGTCAGTTGCCCACTTTGAGAAAGAGTCTGATATTTTTATGGACTCAGAAGGAAGAAAAGGTACTAACTAGTTTTGAAGAAAGCACTTCTCATCTTTTCTTGGTCCTTGTGCCTGGAACTATTAATGGCTGATGTAATGACTCAGCTTGGCTCAGGAACTTGGCCCTGAGCCACACAAGAGCTAAAGGGAAAGCATGGCCCAGGACTTTGGCCTGGGACCAGAGTCTTAAATGATAATTTACGGAAATTTGGCTCGGAGTCTGAAGCATGTTTAGTAATATAAGGTACCCTTTGTAACACATTGGAGTCCAATATGTACATGTTCTAAAAAAGAGAGAGACTATTTCCTGGAAGCACTCTGGTTACACAAAAGACACAACATTTTAATGCGGGGTCTTGTTTTTTTTTTTTTTTTTTTTTTTTTTTTTTTTTTTTTTTTTTATCTGAGTAGCTGTTGGCATGTCTTAAGCACACACACACGTAAAGTTGGGCTTTTTAAAAATATTATTTGCTTGGGCCACAGGATTGTGCAGGATTCCTAAATTTGTGTCTGCAGCCTGATATTTCAGGCTGTTTCTCTGCTTGCAGAAATTTTACCAATAATCCACCACAACTGTGTAGCTTTTCTTTGTCAATACTATTGAAGACCTAGATAGTTTCTGAGAGTCAAAGGCACATTGTTTGAAGTTTCCTATGTGCAAGGCTTTTTGCCCTGTGAAACAACCCACATCTTTGTTAATACTGTAAAATTGTTCCTGCTTTCTTAGCAGTCATATCAGAAAAGCCCACAAGAAACAACTCCCAAACGTCAGAGAAACATTCTCCCTGGAAACAGTCAAAACCACATTTGTTACCACAGGTTTTCTCATCTTCTTGATGCAGAGAATCTTTTAGTCACATCATCATCAGCTTTTCCAGTTTTTACATCCAACCCTCCACATTCCTTACTACCCCTATAGGAAATGTCCAATGAATGAGGTGCCAGTAAAGTGCAAGTTTCTTTTTCATTACAGTACCTTAAACAAATAAAGTAAGACCTGGGGAAGTTTTCTGATGCATCAATAAATGTATAGAGCCTTTCTAAAATGTAGCCCTTTTTTTGGTCTTAAATGGGAAGATGTTACGTTATTGCTAAGCCAAAATCTTACTGCTTCTGACAAATAGCCCTACAGTCAACAGAAAGATGCTGGGCCAAAACGCATTTCTTCTATAGCATGTCATAGTAAATAAAAAGCAGTCAAAGAGAGAAAGAGTGAAGAAAAGACGAGATGCTAGTTTCCAGTAGAAAGAGAGACAGAGCCCTTTGAAAACCCTAATTTAAGTCATAGTGACCCCACAGATAAGAAAAAAAAAAGAAAAAAGTAAAAAGTAAAAAGAAAGCAGGACGTTGGCCCTTTAGATACCCCAGCTCTAAACCTTTCCCATGCCAGGGCTAGGATGACGTCTTTGGGTCTTTGCATTTTCTGTCATTTCTTCTTTTGTGGATGCCACTGCATTCTTCAGTGCCTGCAGAAGAGGAAGCTTGTGGTATGCCTGATTCACCTGCAGATTTGCAGGGAGCTGTCACCTGTACCAGCACCTGACCTGCTTACCTCATCACAGATAACAGGCAAAGCTGTGTGCAGTGGCTGGACTCAACCAGCACTCACTCATGCATCTGCCTCCATTCTGTGCCTGGTGCATCCATAGCAAAATGAAACCTAAACCCATAGTTTGAGCTGAGTGCAGCCTGTAAGATGGGTTTGTAAAATTAGACAAGCAGGCTTGCACAAAGGTGCCATCATCCACAGATATTCTTGGCTGGTGAAGTGACACCCTAGAGATCTTGTGACAAAGATGACATTCATCACCAGTGGCCAGTGGATTATTCAATTATGCCTATGTAATGGAGCCTCGATAAAAACCAACAAGACAGGGTTCATAGAGCTTTTGTGTAACTGAGCACATACAGTGTTCTAGAAAATGGTGTGCTCATAAAAAGAGACACTGATAATTGTAAAGGTCATACAAAGTGTAGGGGTGTTTGTTTTGAAAGAAGTTTCGGCCTTTAATAATGTGTCCAGAATTTTAACTTATTAACTAGAACATACACTAAAGTAACCTAAATCTGCACATTCCACACATTAGAACCTGGATATTTCCACCAAAATCATTCCATAATTCACTAATGTGGTGTAACAAGTTTTACTTTAGAGCGATAAAGTTTTCTTTTGTTAACTGGGTAAGAACTAGACATTTATAAAGGAAAAGAAAATCAAGCGATATCTCACCACCAATTCTAGTCATGTGCTCAGTTTAGGAGAATGATCGTCAGTGGATTTTGTGCCATAAGCATTTATTCTAAAAGATAAGTCTTTTATAATTGTGTGTCTCTGAAGCGTTTGTGCCACTATAAAGTCAAGGGCACCATCTCCAATAGTTCTGTGTCTTTCTGGGAGGGAAGCTAAGGCTGCTTTATATCCCAATAGGGGTATTCTAGGATATAAAAATACGACAAAATCAACATTATTACAGGATTCTCTGTCATAAACATCTAATAAAACACAACTCTGGTCTTATGTATAGCAGTAGCCATAGATACATATTAGAGCTTGCAAGAAGAGTCTAGTACGCAACAGTCTGTTTTTATATTTGGGCTTAGGTGTGCATAAAATAATCACATTTGGGCAAAGAAGCTGTTTTGTTACTCCTTGTAAAGCTACAGTGCTTAAAAATGATGTGATAATTTAAATACATAGCTTGGACATTTCCAGTTCTGTTTCCAAGCCTTAGCTATGGGTGAAATTGTTTTGGGCTATGAAGATGGATTAGGGCATCTTGCAACTCCTGATGCATTTGGTGCCCCTTAGTTCTTGTGTCCTGAGCAGACAGACTGACAATTAAAACTCATCAATTTTATTTTCAACATACTTTAACCTGGATTCTATCCCTTGGGCTGAGCTCCAGATCTTCCTCAGCACCTCACACTCTCTCTCATTGGCCTGTTCCAACTCCAACTTAATATTACAGTGAACAAGGGCCTTACATTCTTCCAGTACAATTGGATTGTATGAGGCAAGCTCCTTAATTTGAATCATAACCTCTTGGGTGAAAGTCCCAGTCAAAAATACCTGAGAGACCAGGCCTTTGGTGCATGCCTCCAGTGCTGTCAGCTTTCACCCAGCAATTAACATTTCATTGGCAGATGCTTTACCCATCATTTTGGGGAATGTAATAGAAGAACAGCCATCTGGACTCTGTCCAAAGGTCGTATAAGGGGTTTGGAACCAAGGCTTTTCATTAGCCCACACGAGATCACAAAGAGGCAGGATGGATGCACCTAGTCCAATGGCAGGGCCATTGACTGATACAACAATAGGCTTTTTAAATTGAATAAAAAATCCAGTATTCACAAAGTTCTTGATGGTGTCCACCATTTCAAGGCTTGCTCTGTTTCTGTCGTTCCTTAAGTGCTTCACAAAGTACCCAAAATCAAGACAGCAGCAAAAGACACTTCCAGCTGCACTGAACAGCATGAGCTTGCTGTCATCTGCAGCAGTGCTATTCAGAGCATTAACCATTTGTTTAATTACTTCTGTATTCAGTGCATTTTTTTCTGTCGATCTAGTTGATAGCACTATCTGGGTGAATCCAACCTCTTTCTTCACTACAATGTCTCTGTATGTGCTGGCACTTTCTGTTAGCCTTATGGTGAAGTGCATCTTCTTGACAAAAGGCTGGTCTCTGCTGTCATCAGTAATATTTCTTTGCCCACCTTTCACTCTTGGAACTGAGGTATGCATGTCTGTTGTCCCATTGGCTGCTAATGGATCTATTAATACCACTATACCTTTTCGGGTAGCTGAACCTGTGGCCATGGAAGCAGTAACTGAGCCAGACATCTGTGACATTAGTGGGTGTATCTGAGTCCTGTTCTGTATTCCAGTCTGTTCTGCACCAGGACTTGACAAAGGGTCCCGGAGGAGTTTCCCTTCTGTCACCTTGAAGACCACCGTGTCCTGCTGATCTGCTGCAATAGGGTCCAGTTTCTCAAGTTTCTGAAAGCCACTCACAGTTTTCTTGTGGTTAAAGGGGTGTCAGGTGCAAGGGTCTCGATAGTTGAATTTATTATCTCCATATTCCTTGTGTTGGAGAGAATTGAAGCTGCCTTTCTCCTAACGTTCTTGCTGGCAGCAAATAACTTGCGGTTTTTGGACCTGTGGTGTTTATCAGTCACTAGCGTTTTAGGAGAGTTCTTAGAATAGTTTGCTTTTGTAGATCTGGAAGTTCTTCTTCTGGCATTGTTTGAAAAAATCCTACTGGTTGTAGTCCATGTGAGTTTTTTCTGTTTTTCAGTCTGTCGTCTATGAAAATCAGGTACGCATTTTTCACAGTTCATGAGGTGCTGCTCTGGGTCCCAGGTGTCATCCTGGTTGTCATAACCTTTCCACCGAACCAAATACTCTGTATTCCCATTTTTATCCTGTCTTTTGTCAACAATAGTTTCAACCTCAAACTCCTGGGAAGCCATGAGGAAAGACACGGGATTGGAACAGTTGCTGTGCCACCTTTGTTTCAGTTGCGTCTCCACATAGACACTTCTTTCTGTCTCCAGCTCTTCACCAGGTTCTGTGTATGGATGAACCTCTTCTATTTGGTCACCACTGGTGTAGTGAAAATTGTGCGAAATAGCAGCTATGCCATGTGACTGAACCTCTCCACACTTACTGCCTGGTGGGACAGCTTGGGCTTTGTCTCACGGTGCGTGACAGCTTGCTCAGTAGCCTCAGTTAAGAGTAGCTAAATCCACAGCCCCAACCCTCTGGTGTAGTACAGAAAGCTTTCTTCCTGCCTGTTACTCTTTTGTGTTTCTTTGTTTAGTTGTGGTTGCTATGACGATTATATGGAACATTCTAATGTTGTAACATTTTTAAAGTTACACTAGCTTACCTTCAGTAACATACAAAGCCTTTACTCCCGTATAATGTACCTCCATTATTTCACTTACTGAGTTCTCAAAATTATATCTTTATTCATTTTATGTCAAAAACACGAATTAGTGGTAGTTTTTTTACTAAATATATTTGTGTTTTAAGTTATGTGGAGGACAAATTGTGGAGGTGCACATTGTTAATTGTTCTTTTCGTTTTGTTTTGTTTTGAGATGGAGTCTCGCCCTGTCAACCAGGCTGGAGTGCAGTGGTGCAATCTCGGCTCACTACAAGCTCCGCCTCCCGGATTCACGCCATTCTCCTGTCGCAGCCTCCCAAGTAACTGAGACTACAGGCACCTGCCACCTGGCCCGGCGAATTTTTTTGTATTTTTCGTAGAGACGGGGTTTCACCGTGTCAGCCAGGATTGTCTCGATCTCCTGACCTCGTGATCCACGCACCTCAGTCTCACAAAATGCTGGGATTACAGACGTGAGCCACTGCGCCCGGCCAAATTTTTTATCTTACATATTTGTTCATGTATTTATCTTTACCTTAATCTTTGTTTGTTCATAGTGCTTTTGAGTGTTCTGTCCATTCTACCCTGAAGTACTCCATAAGAAATTTCTTAAAGGGTAGTCTACTTGTAAAAGGTGCCAGTTTTTATTTGGGAATGCCAGAATTTGTTCCTCACCTTTGATGGACAGTTTGGTGGATCATAATGTTTAGGTTTGACAGTTTTTTCTGACATCACTTGGAATATATTAGGCTACTGCTTTCTATCGTTTTAGTTTTCAGATAAGAAATCTACTGCTTTTCAGTGGTTATTCAGATAAACGATCCACTGGTTATTTTTAGGGTCCCTTTTACATGACTAGCTACTTCTCCTGCTTCCCTTGAAAATCCTCAAGATTCTCTTTGTATTTATTTTAGACAGTTTAATTATCAGGTAAGTTTGAGTTTGTTTCTTTGAGTTTTTGTTACTCGGAGTCTGTTGAGCTCCTTGGGTGCTTACTTACTGTCTTAAGTTGTTGCATTCTTTATGACTATGTTGTTAAATAGTATCCATGATTTTTTGTCTCTTCCTTGGAACTTCCAAAATGCATAGGTACGGCTGCTTGGTGGTGTCCCTCAGGTTTCTAGGCTGTATAAATCTGCCTTGCCCCTTTTCAGACTCCACTGGTGACCACTATATGGTTGACTGACCCCAAGGGTGTGTATCACAGCGTGGGGACAGTGTGTCAGTTGGTCTCGGAAGGCTGATGCATCCCAGAGCTCAATTCCCAGACTTCAATCATTGCAGTCTCATTAGTGCACTACAATCTAGAAATCTCTAATTGTGAGGTATCACACAGAGTTCTTTGTCTCATGGCCAAGAAAATTAAGGAGGATGGATGCAAAAAGGTTGAATCAAAGCTTTTATAAGTGAAAGTAAAAATCTCTTCACAGTGGGGGTGTAATGTGAGTGGTTTAACCTACTATGAGGCTGTACTTTACAGTTTCTAAGGGCAGAGAAGTAAAGAAATGTGCTTAGTGTTCTTGGAATAGGTGTTATTCGGCTTGGCCCTGAAACTTGGCCTTGGATTCATCTGGAGCTGAAGTGGTGATTTGTAGAAGCTACAAGGCTCAGCCTTGGAACTTGGCCCTGGACCAAGAAGGAGCTGAAGTGACAGCTTGGCCTGAGACCTTGGCCTGGGCTCAATCAAGGGATGAAGTAATGTCTCATGGCCACAATAATTAAGGAGGCTGGATGATGCAAAGTTCAAGTAGGAACTAAAGTAACACAACAGCCATCTGGACTCTGTCCAGTTGTCATATAAGGGGTTTGAAACCAAGGCTTTTCATTAGCTCAGAAGAAATCACAAAGAGGCCGTGTGGATGCACCTATTCCAAAGGATGGGCCACTGACTGATACAAAAATAGGCTTTTAAAAGTGATTGAAAGTATTCACAAAGTTCTTGATGGTGTTCACCATCTGAAGGCTTGTTCTGTTTCTATCCTTCCTTAAATACTTCAGAAAGTACCCCAAATCAAGACCACTGCAAAAGACACTTCCAGCTGCACTGAACAGCACAAGCTTGCTGCCACCCACAGCAGCCCTATTCAGAGAATTAACCATTTCTTTAATTACTTCTATATTCAGTACATTTTTTATGTCGATCTAGTTTATAGCAACATCTGGGCGAATCTGTCCTCTTTCTTCACTGCAATATCTCTGTATGTGCTGGCACTTTCTGCTAGGCCTATGATGAGGTACATCTTCTGGATAAAAAGCTGGTCTCTGCCAGTGTCAGTAATATTTCTTTGCCCAACTTTCACTCTTGCAACTAATGTATGCACATCTGTTTTTCCATTGGATGCTGATAAGCCCATTAATACCACTATACCTTTTTTGGTAGCTGAGTCTGCAGCTATGGAAGCCATAACTGAGCCAGACCTCTGAGAAAATAGTGGGTGAATCTGGGTCTTGCTCTCTATTCCACACTGTCCTGCCCTGGGATCTGATGAAGCCCTGATGATCTTCCCTTCCTCCTCCTTGAAGACCACTGTATCCTGCTGATCTGCTGCAATAGGGTCCAGATTCTAGAGTTCCTGAATGCCACTCACTGTGTTCTTGTTGTTAAAGGGGTTGTAAGGGGCAAGTGTCTTTCTTGATAGTTGAACACAGTAGCTCCATATTCTTTGGGTCTGACAGAGGTGACCCTGGATTACTGCTAACATTCTGGCTGGCAGAACATAACTGGCTGCTTTTGAATTTGTGGTGTTGGCCAGACACTAGCCTTTTAGGAGTATTCTTAGAAAAGTTGGGCTTGGTAGATGTAGAAGTTCATCTTCTGGTATTGTTTGAAAAAGTTCTAGTTGTTCTGGTCCATGCCACTTTTTTACTTTTTCTGTTTTTCAGTCTGTCATCTGTTAAAGTCATATATACATTTTTGACCAGTGCTGCTCTGGTTCCCAAGTGTCATACTGTTTCTTCTTAACCTTTCCAACAGCACAATTTTTTTTTTTTTTTTTTTTTTAGACAAACTCTTGAGCTATCACCCAGGCAGGAGTACCGTGGCACAATTGCACAATCTCGGCTCACTGCAACCTCCACCTCCTGGGTTCATGCGATTCTCCTGCCTCAGCCTCTCAGGTAGCTGAGATTACAGGGGCCTGCCACCACGCCTGGCTAACTTTATGATTTTTAGTAGAAAGAGGTTTTCACTGTATTAGCCAGAATGGTCTCCATCTCCTGAACTCGTGATCTGCCCACCTCAGCCTTGCAAAATGCTGGGATTACAGGCATGAGCCACTGTGCCTGGCCTCTGTCTTTCCATTTTTGTTTCGTCTTTTGTCAACAATAGTTTCAACCTCAAACTCCTGGAAAGCCAGGAAGAAAGACAGGATTGGAGCAGTTGCTGTGCCAAATTTGTTCCATTTGCGTCTCCACATAGCCACTTCTTTCTGCCTCCAGTTCTTTACCAGGTTCTGTGTATGGATGAGCGTATTCTATTTCATCACCACTGATGTAGTGAAAATTGTTTGAAATAGCAGCTATGCTATGGGCTTTAGGCTCTCCACACTTACGCCCTGGTGGGACAGCTTGGGCTTTGTCTCATGGTGTATGATAGCTGGCTTAGTAGCCTCAAGTGTGAGCAGCTAAATCCACGTCTCTTACTCTCTGGTGTAGTACGGAAAGCTTTCTACCCACCTGTTACTCTTTTTCTTTTTTAATTGTCATTGATACTGTGATTACATTGAATATTCTAAAGGTATTCCACTTTTAAAGTTATACTAGCTGACTTTCAATAACACACAAATCCCTTAACCCTGTATAACTGCACCCCCATGATTTCCTTATTGAGTTCTCAAAATCATACCTTTATGCATCGTATGTCAAAAACGCAAGTTAGTGATAGTATTTTTATTAAATATATTTGTGTTTTAAATTGCATGGGAAACACATTGTGGAGTTGTACACTGTTATTCTTTATGCTTTATAATAGCTTATATATTTATCTTTACCTTAATATATGTTCATTCATACTGCTCTTTATTATCTGTTCATTTTACCGTGAAGTATCCCATAAGGCATTTTTTAAAAAGATAGTCTACTGGCAAAATGTCCCAGCTTTTATCTGGAAACGTCATAATTTCTCCCTCACTTATAAGGGACAATGTTTTGAACATAAGATTTCTGTTCAAAAGTTTTTTCTCACATCATTTGGAATATGTTAATCTATTGCTTTCTGTCCTCTGAGTTTTCAGATAAGATATCTGCTGATTATTTTTGAGGGTTACTAGCCAGTAACATAACTAGCCACTTCTTTTGTTGCTTTCAGGATTTTCTCTGTCTTTCTTTTGAAGAGTTTAATTATCATATAATTTGAGTTTGTTTATTTGAGTTTCTCTTCCTTGGAGTTTGTTGCCTTTGACATTCTTTAACATTATTGTTTCTAAATAGTCTTCCTGATTCTTTTTCTCATCCTTTGAACTTCCAGTATGCGTAATATGGCTTCTTGATAGCGTTCCACAGCATTTTAGGCTTTATTCCCATTGCTTTATACTTCTTCTATCATTTCCTAACTTAATTATGTCAACACAATTCATTATATATGTGTGTGTGTGTGTGTGTGTATGTGTGTGTGTGTGTGTGTATGATTAATTTTGAATGTTTTAGTCTACAAATGTCTTAAGAGAAAAAGAAGAACAATCAGGAAAAAATATTTTCACTTTTTAAATCTACTGAAAGTTGGTTGCACAGAGGGACAAAGAGCCTGCATAATATTTGGGGAATATAATAATGACTATTCACCTCTGTCGGGACCTCCATAAGCAGAAGCAGCAATCGGCAAATGAGTCCTCCTGAGATTTGGAGGACAGGGTCCTTTTTGTTTGCCATGGCTCTTGTAAGCTGCTCCAGAAATATTTGCAAGGCAGCATCCCACAGTGGTGGTCATTAAAGAATAAGTAGCTGCTGTTGATCTGTGCTATAAAATTGATAAAATTTAATTTTTATTTACTTCACAAATCTTTTTTTAGAAGCTGTAAACCTTCAGGTAGACTCGGAATTCTATAGTAATTGCATCATACTAATCCTGCCACTGCACCCATTGTATAGTTGAAGAGACGGATATACAGTGATCCCTTGTACATTGCAGAACTTTCCCAGAATCTAGTATTATTTTACTTTGACCTATTTGTCTTTGCACCTAAAGTATGCCTTGCATAGAAGTCACAAAAGCGACTCCTTCATTTAAGGATACACTTGCAACAACGTGTGCCTTTTTAAGCAAGAGCTCACATTTACAGTTCTTACAAGTAAAATATTACATACTCTGACATTGACTTACATGTTTTCCATATGCTCTTTCTCTTGCTTGATCCTCAATTTCTTTTTTGTTCATTTAAAAAAATCGGGATAATTTTTAAAAAGTGCTGTTGTATTTTTCATATTACAATTAGGTGTACTTGGGATTTCAATTATTATCAAAAACTTAAAGTAGCCTACTATGAAGAATACTAACTTGTGTGAACAATTTAATGTTTAAGGTCAGCAGTATAAAAATATGCTGCTCTTGTAGTTTTCCATCCTTCCCAATTTATATTACTTTCTCTGATTTTATCTGTGCACACAGATGGTTCATTAGCAGTTAAGTTTGCCAGGGTTGAAAGAACAATAGCGTTTTGTTATAGAGAAGCTTAAGGCACAATTTCCTTTAGCTTTTCTTTATCTATATATGTTTTGTTAGTTTCATTTTACCAGTTATATATTTCAGGTTTGATAGCATTTTTCTTAAAACTTGGATATCCCACCACCTTCTGACTCCATGGATTCAGCTGAACAATCATGCGTTAATTTTAATTGAGACCTTCTTGTACATAGCAAGTTGCTATTCACTTTCTGCTTTTACAGTTTTCTTTGTATTGGCTCTTGATTGCCTATAATGTTTTCTGATATGGCTATCATTGACTATATTGTGGTTGAAGATTTTTGTCCTCTTTCATCTTCCAGATTGCAGCTTTTAAGTTCAGTCATTTTTGCCTTAAAAATTTTTGGCCTCTGTTTTTCTTCATTTATATGATGCTCATAATGCACGTACCAGTATAACGCATGGTGTTCTATTTACTCTTCAGTTTTTTTTTTCTTTTTCACTTTCTTTAAATTGTACTTCTCAGACTGGGTTATTTCAGTTTTTATTCCTTCAGATTGAGTGAATATTTACTTTCTCAAATCTGCGGTTAAATCCCTTTAATATCTTCAGTAGTTTTCCCGTTTTTATGGATTCTTTTATAATTTGTCTCATTGATGCTCTCAGGTTATTGTTTCATCATTTGTCCATCATTTCTCTTTAGCCTGACTTAAAACTATTGTTTTAAGTTCTTTGTCTATAAAATTTGGGACACATTTAATTCCTGCATTTAGTTTACATTGTTCAAAACTTTCTGTTTGTTTTTGTGTTTTTGGTTTTCAGAAAACTATATTTGAAATGCCATAATGTGCTAACACTGAATGTTACCCTGTATTTGAAATGTCATAACGTGCTAACTCTGAATGCTTTTTGCTATTTCTGAAATGCAACGTGTTAGTTATTAAAAGCTCAGCTTACATTCCATTAGCACTTTGAATAAGAGCAATATGAAAACTATCACCTTTAAATACAGGGTATGTATTAACCCTCTCCTTTAACTCTCAGGGGGGTTGTTTATAATTCTTTCCTAACATTCACTTTCTTCTGACTCTGAAGCTGTAGATAAACTTGAGGGTTAAAGTATATTGTTTTACATTTTTTTAAGAATCTTCCTGTCATAAGCATATACATGATTTTCTAAGTGCTTCAGTATATTAAACTGCTTTTGAATATTCAGATTTTTGCAAATACAAATCTCTCCAACTTTTGCTCCTGTTTATCCTTTGCCTAGTGTAAAAGATAACTGTATTTTTTGTACTCAGCAACTTAAATGTTTGTGACCAATTCCTGGCATTTCCGAGCGAGAGTGACTTCTGAGTTAGGCAAAGGAGAAATAAATGTTTATTTTATCAAATTTTCATATATCCTGTAGAAAGACTGGAAAAAAAAAACACAATAATTTAGCACATAAGGGTTTCTTTGCTTTTTTGAGAAGCAGGAATCAGGTCCTCATTCTGACAATGTGGATTTCGATTCTGAAGTCTTCATCTGTGCCTGGGAGGTGATACGAGAATCCTTAAAGAAAAAACTTTGCCATTTTATGATTGTCTTTCTGGATTAAATGTTTACTTGGTTTATATAAACTATCGATTTTCAGGGTCCAGACCGTTTTTGATGGTTTGGAAATTTTTTTTTTTTTTGGAGTGGTTTGAAACTGCCATCCCTGCCATTTTACTTTTATTTTTATCTACGAAGCACTGAGTGTTTTCTAATTTCAGAGTTTATTGTTATTTATGAGGTTTATGTTTTGTCTCTTGTTTAAAATACTTAAAGTGAATGTTACATTTCCAATTTGCAGTCCCAGGTGTTAGGTTTTTGTTTTAGTGGTCATGTTATAAAGTTTTTGTTTTTTTATTAAGTGAAATTATCAATTTTGTATAAAATGTACGAGGTAAGATTCTCTGTTATAAAGTACATTTTGGTTTTTGTAAAACAAAAATACAATAAGTGGCTTACAAAGTGACTGTCAAATAATTATCTAAAGAAAATAAGAAGAAAATAATGTAAGCATGCTGTAAGATCAACAAGTACAATGATTCCTGGTGGAAGCTGTATAAATTGTTTTTAAAAAGCCAGCTACCTTTGGCTGCAGCAGGCTGTAGACGGGGGAAAATTATAGAGGATGAGCTCATAGAGGTAAAAACCCAGTGATTTTCTTGGGCTTTTATAGGTCTTCAGATTTTACTTTAGATTTCACCCTAACACTGGTTTGTGACTCAAAGTAGAATTGGTAAGGTTGTTACTAGCATCTATTGCTGAGAGGTAAGAAATGCTGCTAAATATCCTAAAATCTTGAGTCTCAGGCACCTTTGAGAAGTTAACAGTGTTGAAACATCTCTCGAGAAAATTATTTTTAAAAGCTCACATTTAGAACTCTTTGATGTTATATTTTGAAGATTTCTTAACTCCAAGTTTGGTTTCCATATAGCAGAAGGAATTGAAAAAGTGTACATAAGTTCCGTTGCTTCAACTTAGGGTAAACATTAGTAAAGTAAGGTCAGTTCAGTTAATCAATGATTAGAAACTAAATGATATATTGTTTATTTCTCTGCTTTTCCTTCCAATTACTTTTTCAATATTTTTGTAAAACATGAGTGTGAAAAAATAAAACCCTAGTCAGCCTCTGTTTTGGAGGTACCAAGGGAGAAATCTCAATGAATGGTATTTGGGATGGAGCTAATCTTTCATACAGCTGAAAGGCATAAGTAATACACATGCATACAGACGCATTGGCACACTATATTATGGATACACATTGTGCATTCAGAAGGCACAATGTGTATCCATAATACAGTCATGAGTGATCCTAGTCATCATATAGTCATGAATGATCCCGGGATATTACAATAAGCGAGTCAAATGGAAACAAAGTTTGCAAGGATTATAGCTGGGGTTATAGGATTTTAAATTTTGCTAAAGTTGTTTAGTAGAACCAATACTCAAATATCTCCTACTTTTTAAAAAATTATTTGATAGAAGTTTGCATAGTGGACAGCTTTGATCAGAATTATTAGTTCTCTGCCAACATAATAAAACTATGCATTCAAAAAAATGCGTATTAGACAATAAGAGAAAATAAAAATCAATGAATGAGGAAACTGATGTAATAGGAACAATTTCTGAAAATGTTAAGATAAATCCAAAAGGAGGTGAATTTCTACAGTGGAAAATCTTTTTCATTTCAATCAAAAATTTGTTTCAGAACATTAGCAAGTAGCAGCAACATGGTAATTATCCAAATTTACACCGTTTCCTTAGTTCCAACTTAACACCTGAGATGTAGGCTCTGTTGCTGATGCTAGGGCTTTCTCCATGAGGCAGAACTCCTAGCCATATAGGGCTTGCTTTTTCTCTGAGGTTAATAAAATGCCATTGAACACCTAAAAGGAAAAGGCAAGTTTAATTTTGTTTGCTTAATATACTAAGGGAGAGCTCTGCTGTTTAGATACATTCTTGGAACAATGCAGAGAGTGTGAAATTGAGGCATTGACAGACATTGAGTTGTGTACAGAAGCTGGCATTATTTGTAGAAACAAAGTTGTTCAGCTAAAATTTGTGGTGAAAGAGGAATATTTATTGAAATCTGTGACTGACCTGATTTTTCAAAGTGCTGGCACTGTTTTATTATTATTACTCTTACTATCACTATTATTACCTGTAACAGCTTTTTCACTAAGGGAGTTAAGCTTTATAGATTACTTAAATTTAAACCTGAATTTGATGGGTACATTTTACAATGCTTGCAGAACCGCTATTACTAAATATTTCTGAAAGTCTAAATTGTCATTTTCTAAGAAGACATAATACACCTTTGTTTTTAAAGAAATGAAGAGTATTTACTAATTGGTAATGGTTTGTTAAATAATTACTCTGATATATGTTCTAGAGCCTTGGAAGTAAGTAAATAGGAAAATAAGTACTTTAAAGTTTTTTTTTTTTTTTCATAGATGCATATGGACCACTGAAGCACATACACACATGTGTATTGTGTATATATGTTAGGATTTTTTTTTATGGAATTAGTTTATGGCACACCATCAAACAAGCTGACTTATTAAAAGAAGGTTTATAGTTTTAATATTTATTCAAATAATGTTTTTTGATTGTATCCTAGGGATAGTGATCAGCTCAAAACCTGAAGGAAGAAGATGGGTGACTTCTCCATTTCCAACTGAGGTACAAGGTTCATCTCACTGGGAGTGCTGGGAAGTGGGGAAGGACAGTGAGTGCAGTGCATCATTGTGACCTGAAGCAATGTGAGGCATCACCTCACCCGGGAAGCAAAAGGGGTCAAGGAATTCCTTTTCCTAGTCAAAGAAAGGGGCACCTGGAAAATCAGGTCACTCTCGCTCTAGTACTGTGCTTTTCCAATGGTCTTAGCAAACAGCACACCAGAAGATGATATCCCATGCCTGCATCAGAGAGTCCTACACTGATGGAACCTCACTCATTGCTAGCACAGCAATCTGAGATCAAATTGCAAGGTGGCAGCATGGATGGGGGAGGGGCGTCCACCATTGCCAAGGCTTGAGTAGGTAAATGAAGCAGCTGGGAAGTTCGAACTCGGTGGAGCCCACCACAGCTCAAGGAGGCCTGCCAGCTTCTGTAGACTCCACCTGTGGGGGCAGGGCACAGCCAAACAAAAGGCAGCAGAAACCTCTGCAGACTTAAATGTCCCTGTCTGACAGCTTTGAAGAGTGTAGTGGTTCTCCCAGCACGCAGATGGATATCTGAGAACAGACAGACTGCCTCCTCAAGTGGGTCTCTGGCCCCCATGTAGCCTAACTGGGAGGCACCCATCAGTAGGGGCAGACTGACACCTCACATGGCCAGGTACTCCCCTGAGACAAAAGTTCCAGAGGAATGATCAGGCAGCACCAGTTGCTGTTCACCAATATCCACTGTTCTGCAGCCTCCGCTGCTGATACCCATGAAAACAGGGTCTGCAGTGGACCTCAGCAAACTCAACAGAACTGCGGCTGAGGGTCTTGACTGTTAGAAGGAAAACTAACAAACAGAAAGGACATCCACACCAAAACCCCATCTGTACGTCACCATCACCAAAGACCAAAGATAGATAAAACCAGAAAGATGGGGAAATAATAGAGCAGAAAAACTGGATGCTCTAAAAATCAGAGCACCTCTCCTCCTCCAAAGGAACACAGCTCCTCACCAGCAACGGAACAAAGATGGACGGAGAATGACTTTGACTATTTGAGAGAAAAAGGCTTCCGATGATCAAACTACTCTGAGCTAAAGGAGGAAGATCGAACCCATGGCAAAGAAGTTGAAAACCTTGAAAAAAAATAGACGAATGGCTAAGTAGAATAACCAATGCAGAGAAGTTCTTAAAGGATGTGATGGAGCTGAAAACCAAGGCACAAGACAAACGTGATGAATGCACAAGCCTCAGTAGCTGATTTGATCAACTGGAAGAAAGGGTATCTGTGATGGAAGATTGAATGAATGAAATGAAGTGAGAAGAGAAGTTCACAGAAAAAAGAATAAAAAGAAATGAACAAAGGTTCCAGGAAATATGGGACTATGTGAAAAGACCAAATCTACGCCTGATTGGTGTGCCTGAAAGTGATGGGGAGAATGGAACCAAGTTGGAAAGCACTGCAGGATATTAGCCACGAGAAGTTCCCCAATCTAGCAAGGCAGGCCAAAATTCAGATTCAGGAAATGCAGAGAACACCACAAAGACACTCGTCAAGAAGAGCAGCTCCAAGACACATAATTGTCAGATTCACCAAAGTTGAAATGAAGGAAAAAATGTTAAGGGCAGCCAGAGAAAAATGTCGGCTTATCCACGAAGGGAAGCCCATCAGACTAACAGCTGATCCCTTGGCAGAAAGTCTACAAGCCAGAAGAGAGTGGGGGCCAATATTCAACATTCTTATAGAAAAGAATTCTCTACCCAGAATTTCATATCCAGCCAAACTAAGCTTCATAAGTGAAGGAGAAATAAAATCCTTTACAGAAAAGCAAATGCTGGGAGATTTTGTCATCACCAGGCCTGCCCTACAAGAGCTCCTGAAGGAAGCACTAAACATGGAAAGGAACAACCAGTAGCAACCACTGCAATAACATGCCAAATTGTGAAGACCATTGAGGCTAGGGAGAAACTGCATCAACTAGTGAGTAAAATAACCAGCTAATATCTTAATGACAAAACCAAATTAACACATAAAAATATTAGCCTTAAATGTAAATGGGCTAAATGCTCCAATGAAAAGACACAGACTGGCAAATTGGATAGAGAGTCAAGACCCATCAGTGTGCTCTATTCAGGAAACCCACCTCACGTACAGAGACATACATAGGCTCAAAATAAAGGGATGGAGGAAGATCTACCAAGCAAACAGAAAACAAAAATAGACACGGGTTGCAAGCCTAGACTCTGGTAAAACAGACTTTTAACCAACAAAGATCAAAAGAGACAAAGAAGGCCATTACATAATGGTAAAGGGATCAATTCAACAAGAAGAGCTAACTATCCTAAATATATATGCACCCAGTACACGAGCACCCAGATTTGTAAAGCAAGTCCTTAGAGACATACAAAGAGACTTAGACTCCCACACAATAATAATGGGAGAATTTAACAACCTACCGTCAAAATTAGACGCATCAATGAGACAGAAAGTTAACAAGGATATCCAAGATTGAACTCAGCTCTGCACCAAGCTGATGTAATAGACATATACAGAACTCTCCACCCCAAATCAACAGAATATACATTCTTTACAGCACCACACCACACCTATTCCAAAATTGACCACATAATTGGAAGTAAAGGACTCCTCAGCAAATGTAAAAGAACAGAAATTATAAAAAACTGTCTCAGACCACAGTGCAATCAAACTAAAACTCAGGATTAGAAAATTCACTCAAAACCGCTCAACTACATGGAAACTGAACCATCTGTTCCTGAATGACTACTGTGTACATAACGAAATGAAGCCAGAAATAAAGATGTCCTTTGAAACCAACAAACAGCATCTCAAGGGTGTGTCTTTGAGAACAAAGACACAACATACCAGAATCTCTGGGATGCATTCAAAGCAGTGTGTAGAGGGAAGTTTATAGCACTAAATGCCCACAAGAGAAAGCAGGAAAGATCTAAAATTGACACCCTAACATCACAATTAAAAGAACTAGAGAAGCAAGAGCAAACACATTCACAAGCTAGCAGAAGGCAAGAAATAACTAAGATCAGAGCAGAACTGAAGGCGATAGAGACACAAAAAACCCATCCAAAAATCAATGAATCCAGGAGCTGGTTTTTTGAAAACATCACCAAAATTCATAGACCATTAGCGAGACAAATACAGAAGAAAAGAGAGAAGAATCAAATAGACACAATAAAAAATGATAAAGGGGATATCACCAGAGATCCCACAGAAATACAGACTACCATCAGTGAATACCATAAACACCTCTACACAAATAAACTTGAAAATCTAGAAGAAATGGATAAATTCCTCAACACATACAACCTCCCAAGTCTAAACCAGGAAAAACTTGAATCTCTTAATAGACCAATAACAGGTTCTGAGACTGAGGAAATAATTAATAGCTTTCCAACCTAAAAAAGTCCAGAACCAGATGGATTCACAGCCGAATTCTACCAGACCGACAAGGAGGAGCTGGTACCATTCCTTCTGAAACTATTCCAATCAAGAGAAAAAAGAAGGAATCCGCCCTAACTCATTTTATGAGGCCAGGATCATCCTGATACTGAAGACTGGCAGAGACACAACAACAAAAAATGATAATTTTAGACCAATATCTCTGATGAAGATTGATGAAAAAATCCTCACCAAAATACTGGGAAACCGAATCCAGCAGCACATCGAAAAGCTTATCCACCATGATCAAGTGGGCTTTATCCCTGGGATGCAAGGCTGTTTCAACATACACAAATTGATAAACGTAATCCAGCATATAAACAGAAGCAATGACAAAAACCACATGATTATCTCAACAGATGAAGAAAAGTCCTTTGACAAAATTCAACATTCTTTCATGCTAAATAGTCTCAATAAATTATGTCTTGATTGGACATATCTCAAAATAATAAGAGCTATCTATGATAAACCCACAGCCACTTTTATACTGAATGGGCAGGAACTGGAAGCATTCCCTTTGAAAACTGGTGCAAGACAGGGATGCCCTCTCTCACCACTCCTATTCAACATAGTGTTGGAAGTTCTGACCAGGGCAATCAAGCAGGAGAAGTAAACAAAGTGTATTCAATTAGAAAAAGAGGAAGTCCAATTGTCCCTGTTTGCAGATGATAGGATTGTATATCTAGAAAACCCCATCGTCTCAGCCCAAAATCTCTTTAAGCTGATAGGCAACTTCAGCAAAGTCTCAGGATACAAAATCAATGTGCAAAAATCACAAGCATTCTTAAACACCAATAACAGACAAACAGAGGACCAAATCATGAGTGAACTCCCATTCACAATTGCTTCAAAGAGAATAAAATACTTAGGATTCCAACTTACAAGGGACGTGAAAGACATCTTCTAGGAGAACTGCAAACCACTGCTCAATGAAATAAAAGAGGATACAAGCAAATGGAAGAACATTCCATGCCCATGGGTAGGAAAAATCAATATTGTGAAAATGGCCACACTGCCTAAGGTAATTTATAGATTGAATGCCATCCCCATCAAGCTACCAATGACTTTCTTCACAGAATTGGGAAAATCTACTTTGAAGTTCATAGGGAAGCAAAAGGAGGCCACATTGCCAAGACAACCCTAAGTCAAAAGAACAAAGCTGGAGGCATTACGCTACCAGACTTCAAATTATACTACAAGGCTACAGTAAGCAAAACAGCATGGAACTGGTACCAAAACAGAGTTATAGACCAATGGAACAGAACAGAGCCCTCAGAAATAATGCCACATATCTACAACCATCTGATCTTTGATAAACCTGACAAAAACAAGAAATGGGGAAATGATTCCTTATTGAATAAATGGTGCTGGGAAAACTGGCTAGCTGTATGTAGACAGCTGAAACTGGATCCCTTCCTTACACCTTATACAAAAATTAATTCAAGATGGATTAAAGGGTGGAGCCAACATGGCCAAATAGGAACAGCTCCGGTCTACAGCTCCCCGTGTGAGTGACGCAGAAGACGGGTGATTCCTGCATTTCCACCTGAGGTACTGGGTTCATCTCACTAGAGAGTGCCAGGCAGTGGGTGCAGGACAGTGGGTGCCATGCACCGGGTGTGAGCTGAAGCAGGGCGAGGCATTGCCTCACTCGGGAAGTGCAAGTGGTCCGGGAGTTTCCTTTCCTAGTCAAAGAAAGGGGTGACAGATGGCACCTGGAAAATCCTGTCACCCCCACCCTAACACTGCACTTTTCCAATGGGCTTAAAAAACAGCACACCAGGAGATTATATCCTGCACATGGCTTGGAGGGTCCTACGCCCATGGAGTCTCGCTGATTGCTAGCACAGCAGTCTGAGATCAAACTGCAAGGCCGCAGTGAGGCTGGGGGAGGGGTGCCTGCCATTGCCCAGGCTTGAGCAGCTGGGATGCTCGAACTGGGCAGAGCCCAGCGTAGCTCAAGGAGGCCTGCCTGCCTCTGTAGGCTCCACCTCCGGGGGCAAGACACAGAAAAACAAAAAGACAGCAGTAACCTCTGCAGACTTAAATGTCCCAGTCTGACAGCTTTGAGGAGAGTAGTGGTTCTTCCAGCACACAGCTGGAGATCTGAGAACAGGCAGACTGCCTCCTCAAGTAGGTCCCTGACTCTTGAGCAGCCTAAGTGGAAGGCATCCCCCAGTAGGGGCAGACTGACACGTCACAAGGCCAGGTACTCCTCTGAGACAAAACTTCCAGAGGAACGATCAGGCAGCAGCATTTGTGGATCACCAATATCTGCTCTTCTACAGACACCAATGTCTGCCGTTCTATAGCCACCGCTGTTCTGCAGCCACCACTGCTGATACCCAGGAAAGCAGGGTCTGGAGTGGGCCTCTAGCAAATTCCAACAGAGCAGTAGCTGAGGGTCCTGTCTGTTAGAAGGAAAACTAACAAACAGAAAGGACATCCACACCAAAACCCCATCAGTACGTCACCATTATCAAAGACCAAAAGTAGAAAAAACCACAAAGATGGGAAAAAAACAGAGCAGAAAAACTGGAAACTCTAAAAAGCAGAGTGCCTCTCCTCCTCCAAGGGAACACAGCTCCTCACCAGCAATGCAACAAAGCTGGATGGAGAATGACCTTGACCAGTTGAGAGAAGAAGGCTTCAGATGATCAAACTACTCTGAGCTACAGGAGGAAATTCAAACCAATGGCGAAGAAGTTAAAAACTTTGAAAAAAAATAGACGAATGGATATCTAGAATAACCGATACAGAGAAGTCCTTAAATGAGCTGATGGAGCTGAAAGCCAAGGCACGAGGACTACGTGATGAATGCACAAGCCTCAGGAGCCAATGCGAACAACTGGAAGAAAGAGTATCCGTGATGGAAGATGAAATGAATGAAATGAAAAGAGAAGGGAAGTTTAGAGAAAAAAGAACAACAAGAAATGAAGAAAACCTCCTAGAAATATGGGAATATGTGAAAAGACCAAATCTACTTCTGATTGGTGTATCTGAAAGTGATGGGGAGAATGGAACCAAGTTGGAAACTTGGTTTCCAACCAAGTGTTGGAATACTCTGCAGGATATCATCCAGGAGAACTTCCCCAATCTAGCAAGGCATGCCAACATTCAGATTCAGGAAATACATAGAATGCCACAAAGATACCCCTCGTGAAGAGCAACTCCAAGACACATAATTGTCAGATTCAACAAAGTTCAAATGAAGGAAAAAATATTAAGAGCAGCCAGAGAGAAAGGTTGGGTTACCCACAAAGGGAAGCCCATCAGACTAAGAGCTGATCACTTGGCAGAAAGGCTACAAGCCAGAAGAGAGTGGGGGCCAATATTCAACAATCTTAAAGAAAAGAATTTTCTACCCCAAATTTCATATCCAGCCAAACTAAGCTTCATAAGTGAAGGAGAAATAAAATCCTTTACAGACAAGCAAATGCTGGGAGATTTTGTCACCACCAGGCCTGCCCTACAAGAGCTCCTGAAGGAAGCATTAAACATGGAAAGGAACAACCGGTACCAGACACTGCAAAAAGGTACCAAAATATAATGACCATCAAGGCTAGGAAGAAACTACATCAACTAATGAGCAAAATAACCAGCTAACATCATAATGACAGGACCGAATTCACACATAACAATATTAACTTTAAATGTTAATGGGCTAAATGCTCCAATTAAAAGATACAGACTGGCAAATTGGAAAAAGATTCAAGACCCATCAGTGCTCGCTGTATTCTGGAAACCCGTCTCACATACAGAGACACATAAAGGCTCAAAATAAAGGGATGGAAGAAGATCTACCAAGCACATGGAAAACAAAAAAAGGCAGGGGTTGCAATCCTAGTCTCTGCTAAAACAGACTTTCAACCAACAAGGATCAAAAGAGACAAAGAAGGCCATTACATAATGGTAAAGGGAACAATTCAAAAAGATGAGGTAACTATCCTAAATATATATGCACCCAATACAGGGGCACCCAGATTCATAAAGCAAGTCCTTAGTGACCTACAAAGAGACATAGACTCCCACACAATGATAATGGGAGATTTTAACACCCCACTGTCAACATTAGACAGATCAATGAGACAGAAATTTAACAAGGATATGCAGGAATTGAACTCAGCTCTCCACCAAGCGGACCTAGTAGACATCTACAAAACTCTCCACCCCAAATCAAAAGAATATACATTTTTTTCAGCACCACAGCACACCTATTCCAAAACTGACCACATAGTTGGAAGTAAAGCACTCCTCAGCAAATGTAAAAGAACAGAAATCTCAACAAACTGTCTCTCAGACTACAGTGCAATCAAACTAGAACTAAGGATTAGAAATTTCACCCAAAACCGCTCGACTACATGGAAACAGAACAACCTGCTCCTGAATGACTACTGTGTACATAACGAAATGAAGGCAGAAATAAAGATGTTCTTTGAATCCAACGAGAACAAAGACACAACATACCTGAATCTCAGGGACACATTCAAAGCAGTGGGTACAGGGAAACTTATAGCACTAAATGCCCACAAGAGAAAGCAGGAAAGATCTAAAATTGACACCCTAACATCACAATTAAAAGAACTAGAGAAGCAAGAGCAAACACACTCAGAAGCTAGCAGAAGGCAAGAAATAACTAAGATCAGAGCAGAACTGAAGGAAATAGAGACACAAAAAACCCTTCAAAAAATTAACGAATCCAGGAGCTGGTTTTTTGAAAAGATCGCCAAAATTGGTAGACCGCTAGGAAGATTAATAAAGAAGAAAAGAGAGAAGAACCAAACAGATTCAATAAAAAGTGATAAAGGGGATATCACCACTGATCCCACAGAAATACAAACTCCCATCAGAGACTACTACAAACACCTCTATGCAAATGAACTAGAAAATCTAGAAGAAATGGGTAAATTCCTCAACACATACACCCTCCCAACACTAAACAGGGAAGAAGTTGAATCTCTAAATAGACCAATAACAGGCTCTGATATTGTGGCAATAATCAAGAGCTTACCAACCAAAAAAAGTCCAGGACCATATGGATTCACAGCCGAATTCTACCAGACCTACAAGGAGGAGCTGGTACCATTGCTTCTGAAACCATTCCAATCAATAGAAAAAGAGGGAATCCTCCCTAACTCATTTTATGAGGCCAGCACCATCGTGATACCAAAGCCTGGCAGAGACATAACCAAAAACGAGAATTTTAGACCAATATCCTTGATGAACATTGTTGCAAAAATCCTCAATAAAATACTGGCAAAGCGAATCTAGCAGCACATCAAAAAGCATACCCACCATGATCAAGTGGGCTTCATCCCTGGGATGCAAGGCTCGCTCAACATATGCAAATTGATAAATGTAATCCAGCATATAAACACAACCAAAGACAAAAACCACATGATTATCTCCATAGATGCAGAAAAGGCCTTTGACAAAATTCGACAATCCTTCATACAAAAAACTCTCAATAAATTAGGTATTCATGAGACATATCTCAAATTAATAAGAGCTATCTATGTCAAACCCACAGCAAATATCATACTGAATGGGCAAAAACTGGAAACATTCCCTTTGAAAAGTGGCAGAAGACAGGGATGCCCTCTCTCACCACTCCTATTCAACATAGTGTTGGAAGTTCTTGCCAGGGCAATTAGGCAGGAGAAGGAAATAAAGGGTATTCAATTAGGAAAAGAGGAAGTCCAATTGTCCCTGTTTGTAGATGACATGATTGTATATCTAGAACACCCCATTGTCTCAGCCCAAAGTCTCCTTAAGCTGATAAGCAAATTCAGCAAAGTCTCAGGATACAAAACCAACGCACAAAAATCACTAGCATTCTTATACACCAATAACAGACAAACAGAGAGCCAAATCATGAGTGAACTCCCATTTACAATTGTTTCAAAGAGAATAAAATACCTAGGAATCCAACTTACAAGGGATGTGAAGGACCTTTTCAAGGAAAACTGCAAACCACTGCTCAATGAAATAAAAGAGGATACAAAGAAATGGAAGAACATTCCATGCTCATGGGTAGGAAGAATCAATATCGTGGAAAAGGCCATAATGCCCAAGGTAATTTATAGATTCAATGCCATCCCCATCAAGCTACCAATGACTTTCTTCACAGAATTGGAAAAAACTTTAAAGTTCATATGGAACCAAAAAGGAGCCTGCATCGCCAAGTCAATCCTAAGCCAAAAGAACAAAGCCAGAGGCATCATGCTACCTGACTTCAAACTCTATTACAGGGCTACAGCAACCAAAACAGCATGTTACTGGTACCAAAACAGAGATATAGATCAACGGAACAGAACCGAGCCCTCAGAAATAATCTTACATATCTACAACTATCTGACAAACCTGAGAAAAACAAGCAATGGGGAAAGGATTCCCTATTTAATAAATGGTGCTGGGAAAACAGGGTAGCCATATGTAGAAAGCTGAAACTGGATCCCTTCCTTACACCTTATACAGAAATTAATTCAAGATGGATTAAAGACTTAAATGTTAGACCTAAAACCATAAAAACCCTAGAAGAAAACCTAGGCACTGCCATTCAGGACATAGGCATGGGCAAGGACTTCATGTCTAAAACACCAAAAACAATGCCAACAAAAGCCAAAATTGACAAATGGGATCTCTTTAAACTAAAGAGCTTCTGCACAGCAAAAGAAACTACCATCAGAGTGAAGAGGCAACCTACAGAATGGGAGAAAATTTTCACAACCTACTCACCTGACAAAGGGCTAATATCCAGAATCTACAATGAACACCATCAAATTTACAAGAAAAAAATAAACAACCCCATCAAAAAGTGGGCGAAGGACATGAACAGACACTTCTCAAAAGAAGACATTTATGCAGCCGAAAAACACATGAAAAAATGCTCATCATCACTGGCCATCAGACAAATGCAAATCAAAACCACAATGAGATACCATCTCACACCAGTTAGAATGGCGATCATGAAAAAGTCAGGAAACAGCAGGTGCTGGAGAGGATGTGGAGAAATAGCAACAATTTTACACTGTTGGTGGGACTGTAAACTAGTTCAGCCATTGTGGAAGTCAGTGTGGTGATTCCTCAGGGATCTAGAACTAGAAATACCATTTGACCCAGCCATCCCATTGCTGGGCATATTCCCAAAGGATTATAAATCATGCTGCTATGAAGACACGTGCACACGTGTGTTT
This sequence comes from Gorilla gorilla gorilla, assembly GCF_029281585.2. Lineage (NCBI taxonomy): Eukaryota > Metazoa > Chordata > Mammalia > Primates > Hominidae > Gorilla > Gorilla gorilla. The sequence continues at coordinate 44,239,965 of NC_073248.2, read as the reverse complement.
ATTGTGGCACTATTCACAATAACAAAGACTTGGAACCAAGCCAAATGCCCAACAATGGTAGACTGGATTAAGAAAATGTGGCACGTATGTGCCATGGAATACTATGGAGCCATAAAAAATTATGAGTTCATATCTTTTGTAGGGACACGGATGAAGCTGTAAACCATCATTCTCAGCAAACTACCACAAGGACAAAAAACCAAACACCGCATGTTCTCACTCATAGCTGGGAGTTGAACAATGAGAACACATGGACACAGGATGGGGAACGTCGCACACCAGAGCCTGTTTTGGGGTGGGGGGCGTGGGGAGGGATAGCATTTGGAGATATACCTAATGTTAAATGACGAGTTAATGGGTGCAACACACCAACATGGCCCATGTATACATATGTAACTAGCCTGCACATTGTGCACATGTACCCTAAAACTTAAAGTATAATAAAAAAAGAATGCTTTTTGAAAATACTTACAAACTGTTTAATTTTCCATCCCTTGATATATTTTTATATATGCATGTATATGTGTGAGTGTGTGTGTGTGCCTGTGTATATGTATATATAAATATTTAGGGGAGGTTATAAGTACTTATGTACATGATCACAATAGGCTGCCTGCAAGCTGAGGAACAAGGAGAGCAAGTCTGAGTCCCAAACCTGGAAGAACTTGGAGTCCACTGTCTGAGAGAAAAAGTATCCAGTATAGAAGAAAGATGTATGCTTTGGAAGCTAGTCCCATCTCGCTTTTTGACATGTTTCTGTCTGCTTGATATTCGCTAGAAGCTTATGAGATTGTGCCCATCAGATTAATGTAGATCTTCCCATTGACTCAAATGTTAAGTTTTTGGGGGTAACCACCCAAGAAACTCATCCACGATTAATACTCTGTGTTCCTCAATCCAATGAATGAGACACTCAGTATTAACCATCACAAGTCCACCCCTTGTTAACTCGAATCAAAACACATCTCCTGCTATAATACATAATCTTCAAATGCAGACAGAAATGAGGTAATAATAACACCTAACATAATACAATTATCCTCTTACAACCAGGAATGCAGCAATCCCCAATCCAAACACTATTTCATAAAGTTTACAATACACCAATGTTGATAAGAACTCAATAAATCTTATGTAGCATGATAAAGGAAAATAAAAAAGTATTTTCTTAGTACATGTGTATACATGCACAAACTTTTTTTTTTAACAAAAGAAGGAGGAAATACTTAAGACAATTAACGTCCTCATTTCTGCAGCTGGTCACTTATTTATAGCGGATATGGATGACTAACTTCTTCTAACACCCATTCTGCGTTCCTTTTGTCTTCCTCAAGCACCTCAGCAGTTTGCGGTTTTTATTGTTTTGTTGTTGTTGTTGTTGTTCCTTTTGTTGTTGTTACCCAAACGTTAATACCTGAAGGGTCTGATCCAACTGTAGCCCTGTCAGAATTGGGCTGTTGTAGTTTTCCACTGACTTTAATCGCACGTCATGGTAATTCTGGAACACATCTTAATGCATCTTCTGTATTTTATGCCACACTCTTTCTTCCCTCCATTGTGGAGGAGTAGGCTGATTTCATCTTGATAGTTCAGGTCAATCACCCCAGTCAACACTGTAACTGCCTTTTTCCAACGCTGACGTAAAGGTAGGAGGAGGCCCAAGTGTCCAGGTGACAATCTTGACTTCCAGTTTAGTGGAATCATTATTGTTTCATCTGGTGGCAGCGCTTTTCCTCGGGGAGCTAAGACCTCTAGGCCAGCAGAACATAATATCATAAGAAACAGGAAACAAAAATGTTGCTAGTGAAGCACCAGGAGCGATAGTGAGTGGTGAAATTTCTACTTCCATCGCTTGATTCCTGGACCAGCGAATTTTGGCTATGGAAGTAACAACACCATATATTGGATGCTGATTCAGAGAACATATGGTCTTCTGGAGAACTTTGCCACAGCCCTGCAAAGTACTGTCACATAGTTGGCATTGCAATTGTAACTTCAAAAGGCCACTTCACAATCCTATTAATTTAGTTGCTTCAAGATAATGAGAAACATGGTAAGACCAGCAGATTTAATGAGCTGCAGACGACTGCCACATTTCTTTAGCTGTAAAGTTAGTGCACTGGTCAGAGGAAATCTTGTGTGGAATACCATAATGGTGAATATGGCATTTTGTGAGTTCATGAATGGTAGTCTTATCAGAAGCATTGCATAAAGAATGGGGAAACCCATATCCACAGTAAGTGGCTACTCCAGTGAGGACAAACCTCTGCCATTTCCTTGATGAAAGAGTTCCAATATAATTAATCTGTCACCAGGTAGCTGGCTGATCACCCCAAGAAACTGGGCCATACTGAGGGCTCAGTTTCGGTCTCTGCTGCTGGCAAATTGGGCACTCAGCAGTGGCCATAGCCAGGTCAGGCTTTGTGAGTGGAAGTCCATGTTGCTGAGCACATGTGTAACCTCAATTTCTGCCACCATGGCCACTTTGTTCATGGACCCATCGGGCAATGACAGGGGTGGCTGGGGAAAGAGGCAGGGTGGTGTCCCTGGAACCAGTGTTTTTATCCACTTGATTATTAAGCTCTTTATCTACTAAGGCTGCTCGTTGGTTAGAACTCACATGGAATACAAATATTTTGACAGCTTTCGACCACTCACATAGGTCCGTCCACATACCTCTTCCTCAAATATCTTTCTCACCAATATTCTAATCATGCATCTACCAAGTGCCTGACACCCAGACAAACCATTGGCCATGGACCATGAATCAGTATGTAGTCAGAAATCTGGCCATTTGGGTATCGACATAGGCTGAAGGAGAGAAGATGGGGTGGCTGCCGTGGAGATTGTGAGCATTTGAACCACTTTCTCATGTAACTTAGTTGTGCCTTAGGACCCGCTTAAGCCTGGCCACGTGCATACCACATCCATTTCATGATGAAATGCTGCTGCGCACAACCCACTTTAAGACTTGATGGGTCAGAAAGCACCAAGTTCATGATAGGCAGTGTAGTTCACATGGTGACTTGATGACCAACATTGAAATGTTCCACCAAAGCCCAGCAATGGGCCAAGAGCTGTCTCTCCGAAGAATACTAGTTATCTGCAGAAAATGGCAGGGCCTTGCTTCAAAATCCTAGAGGTGTATGGTCTGATTCACCTGTGGGAGCACTGCAAAGTATTGTCACATCGTTGGCATTGTAATTGTAACTTCAAAAAACCACCTAACCGTTCTATTTATCCAGCTCCTTCAGGATAATGGGAAACATGGTAAGACAAGTAGATTTAATGAGCAGGAGGCTGCTGCCACAGTTATTTAGCTCCAAACAACATTCCTATCTGCCACTGAAATTTCAAGCACCATTGAATCTCCTGGTTCATATGGCCCAAAGAGTAGAGGGGTTTGCAATGCAGCCTGAAGTAGTTGCAGAGTCTTTTCCTGTTTTGGATGCCCCTGAAAGCTGGCAGCCCTTTGGGTCACTAATAAGTGGGCCAGTGGGACATATTTAAATAAAAAATGTGCTGCTTCAAAAATCCAACTAGGCCTCGTAGGTATTGTGCCTCTTTCTTGGTTATAAGAGGGGCCTCACACAACAACTTGTTCTTCACCCTGGAAAGGATATTTTGACAGCCTTCCCAAGACTGGACCTCTAGGAACATTACGGAGGTAGAAGGTCTCTGAATTTTAGTCACATTTATTTCACATCCTCTGGTACATCAATGTCTCACCAATAATTCAAATGTGCTTGCTACTTCTAGCTCACTCATCAAATCAGCCTAATTTCATCAATGAGATGGATGAAATCATCATGATACTTTACAGAAGTGAAGAGCAATCAAGGTCTCTCTGAGTAAGATTATGACAGGAAGCCAGAGAGTTAATATACCCCTGAGCAAGGTTAATAAATGTGTATTGCTGGCCTTGCCAGCTGAAGGCAAATTGCCTCTGGTGGTCCTTATAGACAGGAATAAAGAAAAGGGCACTGGCCAAGTGAATGGCTGTATACCACGTAACAGGAGATGTATTAATTTGCTCAAAAAATAAACCATATCTAGAATATCAGCTGCATGTTGATTCACAACTGTATTAAGTTGCAATACTCCAATGTGATTATCCAAGGTCCACCTGTCTTTTGCACAGGCCAAATGGGAGAGTTGAATTAGGATGTGCTGGTAATTACCAATCCAGCATCTTTGAAATTTTTGATGGTGGCACCCATCTTCACAATCTTCTCGGGGTTTTGATATCATTTCTTATTTACTATTTTTCTAGGTAGGGGCAGCTCTTGTGGCTTCCATTTAACCTTTTCTATTGTTGTAGCCCTCACCTTGGAAGTCATGGAAATGTGGGATTCTGCCAGCTGCTAAGTATATCTATGCCAGTTATGCAATTTAGCACTGGGAAAATGACCACAGGATGACTCCAGGGACTCACTGGGCACTCTGTAAATCTGACCTAATAAGCTAAAGCGCTATTAATTACCTGACCTCCCTGAGTGCCTACTTTAACTGTAAGACAACAATAACATTTTGGGTCCCCTGGAACCCGCATCAGCACAGAGCTAGTGGCCAGTAGTTTCTGCAAAGTCTGACTATTTCCCTTTCCCTAGTACACAATTACCTTGGTAAAGCCTGGAGGTCTTCTTGGGGAAAGATGGTGTAAAGATTCACTGCATAAATAGACAGTTGTGTTGTGGGTTTCTTGGTCAAGGGAACCCAGCCTCCTCTTCATTCAATGGATTATCGGTCTTTAAACTGTCTCTAGCCTGGTAATTGATGGAGGGGCTGTACTTGTCTGTTTTCATCATTCCGAATAGTGTTTTGTCCTTTTGACCCAACGATTTCTGTATGTATAACCTAAGTATGAATGCAGTAAGCTTTCCATCAATTTCACTTGCACGAACACCGTGACTAATTAGCCAATGGCAAGGCTCTACAGGGGTCACATTATTTGACTGACACTATCCCTTCGCTGTGCCCACATCACCTTTGATGGTTGAGTGGTGCCACTTGACCCCTATCACATCGGGATCCAACTATTCTCATATTTAAATTTTGTCATTGCATAACTGTGGTTTCCAGAGAAGAACAATTACAAGGCAATTGTGCCCACCAGATTAAGGGTGGAACTACCTTCTCCAGCCCACTGTCCCTAGTGTTAATCTCTTTTAGGCAACACTCACACAGACACATGCCAAACTAATACTCTGTATCTCTCAATCCAGTTAAATTGATACTCAGTGTTAGCCATCACAGGCTCTTGGTGATAAATTTGCTGGTCCCCACTGAGGCTCCACCTTCAAGCCGGTTACAGCCTGAAGTCTAGGTTCTAGGCTGATGGACAAGAATGGGAACCACTGTTGCTTTTTTCTGAAACGCACGCATTGTTGCCAAATAATCCAATCAGCAAGCACTTTCTTTCCTCTGAAGCAAATAATATTCCTGGACTCAGCCACATTTGAGGACTATTCAAACTACCAGCTGTGGAGAGGAGCTACCTACCCAAGGGCCATCGCTCTCCTGCCAGCTTAGGAGATGTCAGGACTATCAGCAGTGGGCAGGAGCTACCCACCAGACTCTGCTGAAAGCTGGGGAGATAATGGGATGACCAGCTAGAGTGAGGAGCTACCCAGTCGAAGGTCTTCTCTTTGCTGAAGGCTTAGCCAATCTTGGAACCACCAGGTGTGAAGTAGACCTACCCACTCCAGGGTCTTCCCTCTGTGGAGAGCTTAACATCTCATAATATGACCAACTGGATAGAGAAGCTACCAAGTCCAGGGTTTCTTTCCTGCTGAGAGCTGGACACTAAGCCTTGACAACTTGCCTGTAGAGATAAGCTGCTCGCTCTAAAGCCATCTGTCCACTGAGAGCTGGACACTCATCAGAACATCCAGCCTGTGGAGAAGACCTACCCAATCAGGATCTCTTTTGAGTTCTGTCCCTCAGTAAATCTTGTCTATAAATGTCTCACTCTCCACGTGTCCATCTACCTCATTCTTCCTGGATAAAGAACTATTATTTGAGAATCACTGAATGGTGGTGCTGAAAGAACTGTAACACAAACAGGGAAAAAAAATGTCTCTTGCTCATCACATTGTGAAAGACAAAAATAAGAGGACAGCTAGGCTATCTCAAAACCAGGGCTGTGACACCCTCTTTAGGGCTTTGCTGTTTCTGGCATCCTGAAACTTCTGGGCACCACTACATTCCCCAGTATCAACTGTGGAAGCTGCTTGCAGTATGCCTGGTCCAGCTGCTGCATCTCAGTGAGATTGCAGTTCTGTTGGTACCTAAAATTTCCTGCTTTGCCACTGCTGGCAGGCCTGGCCGTCCATAGCAGCTGGACCCCACACTTGCTCAAACACCATTGCCGCTCTACCTCTTGTTTGCCCTTGGCAGCTGTTAAATCCTGGCCCATAATGCAAGCTGAGTGCAGCCTGTCAGGCAGAGTGGGTAGAGCTAGCTTAGCAGGCCTGAGAAAACACAGGCAAAGGCACCACTGGCCACAGAGGTTTTCAATTGGCAAGGTGACTCTCCTAAAATCCCATGACAAAAGGAGCATAGCTAGTTGCGTTTAAATGCCTTTCTTCTATTGGATCTTGAAATACTTAAAATTCAGTCTCCTACAATTTGGAATGTTTAAACCTTATTTGAAAATCATTATATTTCAAAATCTTTTGGAAATTAAAGTTGAAAGACTGGTATTTCCACTGAAACACCCTATCCCTCTTACTTGCACAGACATCTAGTCTCTGAGAATATACTTCTGTAATTCATGGCATTGGGCTTCAGGTTAGCACTCTTCCACTGTGGTATAAAGCTTTCTAATGAAACAGAATTTCTGATTTTGACATTTTGTACTCATAAAATTTCTTTATGTGAGGAGCTTTTGCTGTGCATTGCAGGATGATGAGCAGCATTTCGGGCCTCTTCCATTAAGTGCAATTGTAAACGCCTTTTTTTTTTCCCATGGAAGAAATGCCCAAGTATGTTTGTGTCTTGTGGAAGCAAAATTGATGTCTATCTTTATCGTATAAGTTAATACCCATGAAAAAACTGATGGTGGTGAGCTAGTGCAGTCATAGGAATGGTTTTTCATTGTTCTTTGGAATGTAAATCAGTACAGACAATGTGGAAAGGTGTGTGGTGATTCACACTTTTAGTCTTTCAGAATGCCAATCCCACTGGACTCAGCAATTTCATTACTGAGTGTATAGCACCCACAAAATAAGTCATTCTATTACAAGGACACATGCTTGTGTACATGTATTACAGCACTATTCACAAAATCAAAGTCATGGAATTAACCCAAATGCCCATGAGTGACAGACTGGATAAAGAAAGTGGGAAAACAACAGCTTCAGGACAAATAGCTAATTTATGCAGAGATAAATACCTAGGTGATGGGGTAATGGGTTCAGTGAACAATCATGGCACACGTTTACCTGTGAAATAAATCTGCATGTCCTGCATACGTATCATGAAACTTAATATAAATTTAAATTAAATTAAATTAAATTGAAATTAAAAGGCTTTCATTTTTGTAGCAGTTATAGTAACTTTGGAATGTGTGCCACACCTTATTTAAGAGATTTTATAAAATAACTATAAATCAGAGTTTTGACAAACTGCACCAAAAAGTAAATAAGTAGTATATTTCAATTCTCAGTTGATTGAATTTCTTTTCTTTCATTTTGAGGATGGAATCTTACACAGTGTCTTCAGCTGGAGTGCAGTGGTGCAATCTTGACATGCTGCAACCCCTGCTTCCCAGCTTCAAGGGATTAATCTGCCTCAGCCATTTGATTAGCTGAGATTACACGTGTGCACCAACACAGCTGATGGGTTTTCACCATGTTGGCCAGGCTAGTCCCAAACTCCTGACGTCAAGTAATCTGCCTGCCTCATCATCTGTAAGTCCTGGGATTATAGGTGTGAGTCAGGATGTCTGGCCATTGAATGAATTTCTAATTGAGAAACTTATCCATCTTGCAAAACTTTATTTTCTATATCATACTTTTATGAGTTTCTTCACATGTCTCATAAGTCAAGAAAAATAATATAATTTTAATGCATTCTCTTTTCATTGGAAATGAATATATATCCATTTATATGTAATTAAAAGAGAAAGTCTATTTAGAATGTCATTTTTCTTTTGTGTAAAACTCTGGGGTTTTAGAAATTTCTTTAAAAATATAACTTTGGGAACTAATTACATTTCTTGACATAAATGGTTGTTTTTTAAGGATCTTTTTTGGTAAGAAAATTCAAAATTGTTTGAAGATACAATGAGATGTTTAATTATATCAAATAAACGTAAAGGTATTTTCTTTGAGAAAACAGGTTTTTCTTAATTTAGGTTTTCTACAAATAATATTATGATTACTTTCTCTTCCTAAAATTAATTTATGTTTTCATCTTCCCTGTATCAATATTCACCCGCAATGTATAAAAAGTAAGAACTGCCAGCAGAACAGGCATTTCCAAGATGTGGGTCACCCGCTACCATGAATCCTAGTTTGAGCTACTTGTTGTGCCAGCTATTGACTGTGTAAAAAATCTAAAAATGAGAGTAGGCTCTTTGACTGCAATATATGACACAGACAAAGCAATAACTAGTGAGTAGTTTAAATTATAAATCTGATTTTATTCATTAATATTCATTTACTTTGGTTTGAAATACTACTTTTTCATTTAGAAAAAGAAGTAACTCACTTTTTTTTGTTTGTTTGTTTTTGGTCAACTAGCCCAACATTTTGTAGTCATCAGGTATGTAAGTAGAAGAACTTTAGTGAGAGAATACAATTTTTTTGAAGAAGATGCCTTTCTTTAATGGTTTCCTGTAGCTGGTTTTGGTAACTTAGCACATGAGTTGTTTTTTATCATATGTGAAAAAATACAGAAATGTTACATTAATGAGGGGCCAAAGTTAATGCTATAAAATGTTGTATTTAAAATGTATGCACTGAAGTTGCTTAATGTTATTTTAATTAAATTCTAAAAGAGGAATGGTTTTGAAAATCATGATATTAGAGGGAAACATTTGAGTGCACTTTATTACTTCTAAATGTCCAAATAAGTTCCACAAAAAGGTAGCAATGTTTAAACTTACACAGAACTGAAACTCAAAGTGGGAGGTAATGTAAGCAAATTAACATACAGTAACATAAAACTTAGTGTATTTCAAGATTAAACTAAGTGTTAAGTATGTAATTAACAAACATACTCAGTATAGGCCTGTAATTAGTAAATATGAAATTATATATATATATCTATATATATATATTTCCATGTAAGTATTTTTTTAACACATTGTAGGAGTTTCCAGCTAACTCACTGCTTAAAAGATTAAGTCTTCATTTACATTGTGAGATCCATGTAGAGGGAAAGATTTGCTTTTAAAAAACACTTTTTTTGTTAATTTATTTAATGATTGTATTGACATGGTAAATATATATTTGCAAATGAGTTTTTTAAACAAACACTGCTGTTGTTAAATGCTTTAGCTAACTGTTTTACATAGGTAATATATATATTTTCACTATACAGGATGATATATACTCAAAATTATTAGCTGATCACCAATTTTATATTCCTGTTCCAGAGATTGTCTCTGTGCCTGCAGTAGTCCATATATTTAGCTATTTATTTATTTTCTTACACAAATGAATATAAACAATAGACTATATTGTTAACTTTGTTTCATACTTCGTCACACATCTGTCAGTATATGAAGATCCATTTAATTTTGTTTGTAGCTGCATAACTTGCAATTCAATGTGCTCTAATTTATGAAGTCCACCGCTGAGATGGATTGACGTGTAAGTGGTATTCAGTTTTACACTAAATAAAGAAGAATTTACACTTTCACCATAATTTTAAACACACCATCTCATTGACTTCATCTCACAACAAAATTCTGAGTGCAGGCAAAGTGATTATCATTATTTGCTGAGGAAAGAAGCAGATCTTTACATGAAAGTTATAGCTTTATGAGTCAGAACAATAACTTAAAGGAAGTGCTCAATTAAAACCCGGAAAACTCATTTTTTTAATGTAAAGTTCTAATGGCAATGAATTGCATACAATCATTTTAAGTGCAAAAGTTTTTAATGAGTAAACTCATAATGATCAAAGTTAAGTCTGTGTTTAACACATGAAAGTTTAATACTACGCCGTCTTCTATAACTCTTTCAAAGAAAGCGTTTTTTTTTTTTTCTTATCTCAGCTTGTGAAATATTTACTGAATGGGACTATCTGCCCCTGTTGGACCCCACCCAACAAAAGTATTTGTGGGACTCAAAGACGCTGGTGCTACTTATCAAATACATTCTGTGATCCAGCAGCTATACCTGATCCCTGTCATCGGCCACAGCATTTCTACCATTGAAAACACAGGTAGTGACATAGATGATGATCGTGGGGCTGGGAAATGAGGGTTTTCATCCTTCGGACTTCAGAATGGTTGGTCCATTGACAGCTTGATGGTGTGCCCAGAAAAGCCCGTAGACACTCAATGCCAGATAGTGAAAGCAGTTGGGAGGAAGGCTGTATCCCATAAAGCCTCATGGGGGGATCTGCCCAAGACCATGGAAACCCACCTCTTGCATCAGCATGACCTGGATATGAGACATTAACTTAAGGAAGATCATCCTGGAGCCTTAAATTTTTAGTGCCTCATCAGATTTCAGATGGGCTTAGGGCCTGTAATCCCTTTATTCTGGTCAGTTTCTCATATTTGGAATATCTGCATTTTCCCAATGCCAGTACCCCCATTATATCTAGGATGTAACTAACTCGCTTTAATTTTTGCAGGCTCATAGGCAGAAAAAACTTGCCTTGTCTCAGATAAAATCTCAGACTTTGGACTATTGAGTTAATGCTTGAATGAGTTAAGACATTGCAGTACAATTGGAAAAGCATGACTGGTTTTGATATGTGAGGATTTGAGATTTTAGAGGGGCCAGGGTTGGAATGATATGATTTGACTATGTCGCCATCGAAATTTTATCTTGCATTTTTACATGTGGTGGAGGGGGATGAGATAGGGAGTAACCATATTGTGGGGGCAGGTGATTTTTGTGCTGATCTTGTGATAGTGAATAAGTCTCATCAGATCTGATGGCTTTAAACATCAGTGTATCCCTGAACAAGCTCTCTCTTTGCTTGCTGCTATCATATAAGATGTGACTTGCTCCTCTTTGCCTTGCCAGATACATAAATCTCTAAGTCCATATACTACTCTTCCTTTTATAAATTGCCCAGTCTGGCGTATGTCTTTATAAGTGCATGAAAATATACTAATATAGTACAAATGTCATATTGACTAATAAAGCTCTGAAACTTTAGTTTCACAGTCAAGTCAAGAAGTAAATAAAATGCAAGTATACGTAGGTCTCTGAAAATGTATATCAAACACCTTTTAGTTCAGCAATATTTTATTAACATCTTTTAATAAAAACAAGGCAGAAAGAGTTGTGAAGTCGTTATTATAATGCACTCTATACTTGTATAATTTGTACTAACTTAAGACTAAAGCCATTTTACTTTTCTTAAGAGACAATTTTCTAGTGCTCCAGCTGGAATGAATACAGTGGTGCCATCGTCACTAACTGCAGCTTCTAACTCCTGGACTTATGTCATCCTGCTTCCTCAGCCTCCCAATTAGCTACAGCTAGAAGAAAAGGCCAGTAGGCTCAGCTAATTATTTAACTTATATATTTATTTTAATTTTTTCTTAGAGTCAGAATCTTGCAGTGTTACTCAGGCTGGCCTCAAATCCTAGGCCTAAAGTGATCCACCCATCTTGGCCTCATTAAGTGCCAAGATTACCAGTGTTAAGCCACCACATCTCCTCATTATTAAAAACTTTTTGTAAAGATGGTATTTCAGGATTTTGCCAAACTCTGTTCCAAATTCCTGGCCTCCACTGTCCTTTTTTTCCTTGCCCTTCCAAATTATTGGAATTGTCAACATGAGAAACAAAATCTGATGTAAAAACTGATCGACTTTTTAAATTATAAGTAAAGATTTTGTTTAGAATAGATAAAACTTAATACTGAATGACAAAGTAGAATAAGCTATGATAGAAATTTTTTGAAGTCAGAGATAATTTTTAATTAAAAAATGCATATTTAGATTAGAGAATTTTATGTTTACCAAGAATTCTCACACAATTACTGCAAAAATGTTTTTTGTGTATTTAAAAATTGAAATAATAATTTTGCTGTTAGGAAATATAAAGCAGTATAATAGACAATCAAACCAATTATAATTACATGATGAGTGAAATCCAAAGCCATGTACCAGTCACTGGCAGGAACACAAACATTTTTTGGTGTAAAATCCTGTGGTAATGATGAATATAGAGGCATTTTGTACGCTAATCATAGCAAATTCTTTTCCTTCATGCAGAAAATAATTCTACTGTTCAAAAAAATTATATATAGAGTCAAAAACGTTTGTATTTTCAAGCTGTTAATAAAATATTTGTTAGTTAAGCCAAATCTTAGTGATTACCTCACCGCTTCACTGACTCATATTTCAAACTGCTTGAGTAAAAAATAATAATTAATATAATACATAAATGCTCTTCCATATTTCCATATATTAAAAACCAATATTCTAAGGTAAAGATATCTTAAATATTTTACCTTGAAATAACTAGACCGAAAAGGCAACACATTCATATAAATTAGATCTAATGATTTCATAAAGAAAGAACAAGAAGATTGAAGAAATAGATTAAACACATTCGATACCTTGTAAAAACTCCTACGAGCCAAACACAAATTACTTATCATAAGAAGCAAATCTAAATTGTTAGGCTGAGTACAGTTTAGGTTTTAAGAAATCTGTGTTTGCAGAATCTGTAGGTGTAAAAGGTCACTTATTTGTTGTAAATTACAAAAGATTACTGACACAGACACTGATGCTTTTGTGGTGCCATATAGCCACTACCATCTGACTGTTACTGTTCTGATGTTTTCTTTTATGCTATGAAGCAGAATTTGGTGTGAGTAAATTGAAGATACATGATAAGCAATAATAATAGCAGCTGATATTTATAGCACTTAAAGAAGAAGTAATACACTAAGAGACACACAGATACTAATGAGTTTAATTCTCACAGTTTTTTTTTCTTTTTTTCTTTTCTTTCTTTCTTTTTTTTAAATTTCTTTATTTTTCTTTTTGAGATGATAGGGTTTTACTCTCTTCCCCTAGGCTGCGGTGCAATGGCAGGATCTCCGCTCACTGTAACATATGCCTCCCAGATTCAAGAAATTCACCTGTCTCAGCCTCCCCAGTATCTAATTTTACAGGCATCTGCCACGACGCCTGGCTAATTTTCATAGTTTTAGCAGAGGTGGAGTTTCACACTTTTGGCCAGGCTAGTCTCACTGTCTTATAAAAAAAAACGTTTAAGACCTGGCCGGGCTCGGTGGCCTGTAATCCCACGCCTGTAATCTCAAAACGTTGGGAGGCCGAGGTGGGCAGATCACGAAGTCAGGAAATCCAAACTGTTCTGGCTAACACGGCTCAACCGTGTCTCTATTAAAAATACTAAAAAATTAGCCAGGCGTGGTGGCTGGTGCCTGTCGTCCCAGCTACTCTGGAGGTTGAGGCAGGAGAATGGTGTGAACCTGGAAGTTGGAGTTGCAGTGAGCATAGACCGGGCCACTGCACTCCAGCCTGGGTGATAGAGTGAGACTCTATCTCAAAAATAAATAAAAAATAAGTAAATAAAATAAAATAAATAAAATACAACGTTAAGACCTATATATAGTTATTTTAAGAGGTTTGCATTAAGAGTGAGAGAAAGGGTGAAAAGAAATTGTTTCATTTCTCAGAGATGTGAATAGCAGGCAATATGATGTTACAAATGAACCACAATCTAAATGACAGCTAAGTTCACAACAATGCAGACAGCTTGGAGGTGAGAAGTTATGAAGGCCAAGAAAGACATCCATGTTATTTAGCTTACGTCTCCCAAGATAGTTCTTCATTCCATATCCCAAGCATGTTCCAAAGAGATAAAATGGGCTGGTTAGGCCTAAAGAATGAAATCTGTTTGTGAAACTACTCGTGGTTGTTAAAATCTGTTGTAACTGCATAAAATGAAGAGGTATCTGTAATAGAAAAAGAATAGTGTTTTCTTCTGTCAACTCTTCAATATTCAATCATTAAATTGCAATTTATCATAGAGGACAGATGAAAACCATCTGTGAGATCTTCTACATCCAAAATTATTCATTTAATAGGAATCATTTTTCTTCAAGTCAGTCGCTGTATTTTGTCAATATTATTTTCCTTTAAACCAGTTATCATCTTAACTACCTGTCTGATACCACTAAAACAGTAAAGAGAAACCAGAAGTTAATTTTGTAGATGAGCACAAACAACTCTAATGTCTTCTGGTTTTGTTGAATGAGATCTTTGTTTTTTCAAAACTGAAAAAAACATACATTTTATCCCATTTTACAACAATGTGGATTTGCCCTTTCCATTGGATATACTGTTCCAAAGAATCAAGAAGATGTTGATGACTGTTAATGTCCACGTTTAAAGTGTTAAAATATTTTTCACATTTTTACCTAAAGATATTTTTAAAGAAACAAATTATAAATATATATTCTTTATGTTTTTGTTTGGTTTGGTTTGGTTTGGTTTTCCAGTGAAGATAACAGAAAATTGTCTTTCACAAAACAGGTCCCTTGTGCCAATTGTTTGCAAACAGTCACACATAGATGCATGCACACATAAATTATTGTGTAAAAGTTTTGAAGACAGAAACTCATAGTGTTATAGTAATTTGAATGAAACAGAACAGAAATGTTGACTAGATTTCAGAAAAAAATATTTTGAGTAGATCAAATAAATGAAAATAACTTGTTGATGCAATGAAAAGGGAGTGTTGGTCACACGTGAGGCTATAGAACTGAAATAGGTCAATAAGAATTGCATATGCAAATTACACTTACAACCCTAAGTTTACAGTTTAGTTATGGAATCTAGAACCTCAAACTGAGAGATACAATGGGGAGTCAGTGCATTACAGGTGCACCGTAGACATTTAAAAGAAATCTAAGTGATATGCTAATACAGAGAAGGGAGCTGCTGTGAGTGAAACAGAAGGAAGCCCAGAAATCAGAAGATCCCTTTTTCTTTCTACCTCTGAGATATCTACGAATTACCTTCCTGAAAGAACGATAAACTCTCATGAGAAGCTGCAGCTTGTTTTAGAAACTAGAGAGAGAAATATATTACAGTATACAGTAAAAAGTTGTGTGACAGTGTTTTATTGTCATGCATGCCACAAATTAGACCTTGATAAAATGAAGGAGACAAAGGAAACAAAATCAAGCTGTTATTAAGCTTTGTGTGTGTGTAAGGGTTGGAAAGGGCAGCCCTTCTCTTCATTGCACAGGTTGGAGTGCAGCAACACAATCACAGCTCAGGAGATGTTTTCATCTCACTGTCCCAGGTAGCAGGGACTACAGGTGCAGACAATTACACTCACCCAGCTAGCTTTTTGCATCTTAATAGAGATGATATATCACCATGTTACTCCGGCTGGTTTTGATCTCCTGAAATCAAGTATTCTGGCTGCCTTGGCTTCCCAAAATGTTAAGACTACCAGTGTGAAGGAAGGTGCCTGGCACAAGCTTGTATTTATGTATATATATATATATGCAAATATATATATATACACACACATATATGCATACATATACACATATGTATTATATAAAGTTATACATTATATATGTATATGTAAGTTTATCACATATATATATTTTCTTGCAGGGCTAGAAAGGGGCACTTTCTTGACAGTGATGAAAACGTTCATTTGATAAGAAAAAATGTGTATTTGATGATGAGTAATGTTGATCTGTGATATACATAATCTCATGGATAAACATTACTCTAGAAACTAAAAGACATCATTGATGCACTAATCTAATTTGAAATGAGTAATGAAGGAACTTTAAGCATACCCAGAAAGTCAGTGAATGAAATGGCATTTTACTTTCCCAAGTAGCTGATACTACAGGCTCAAACCACCACACCTGAGTAATTTTTGTATTTTTCGTGGAGACTGGTTTTTGCCATGTTGACCAAGCTTATGAAATAATTTTTATTATGTGCGATGACAGCACCATGGTCAAATTTTAAGGAAAATCTTTACAGATGTGTTCAAACATTTATAGAGATAAAATTATATACTTGAGATTTGCTTCATTAGAGAACTGTTAGATCAAGGAAATGGCTACATTTTAATGTTTAGTTTATATAGAGAGTATAAATCTTATTATAATAAGAATTTAATTGTATCTTAAGTGATGAAAGAATACATGGCCTGTCTTTGCTGTGACAATTTTTGTCTCTTTCTGTTGGGATAATACTAGTAGAAATGACCGAGAAAGACAGCTATAATATTACTTTTGTTTAAATATTTAACATCAAATACATTATGGATTTTAAGATATATTTAAAAATTTTAGTTTATGTAGAGTTGATTTCATCAAAATTAAATGATAACTCACCCATAATTTACCTGAACTGTTTCCAAAAACTTTGGGTATGTAGAATTGTAGTCAGAAAGCAGCTAAATCAAAAGATTGACCTGAAGATGTCTTAGGACACCAATATTGTACTCTTTACTATCTTCTGTCTTGTTTAATGCTAGTTTGTCTTCACATTTATGACAATACTTAAATACATCATCGTGAGGATGAGCCTTACTCTAGAAGCCAAAAGGCAGTATCTTTAAAAGTATTGTGAAAGTAGTTGAATGAAATATATACCAAAACTGAGTTAATGAAATGATTCACAATTTTCGTAGCATTTTCAAAGAACTTACTGTGTTTAATGTTTAGCATTAGTGTTTACTTCACAGGTGGACCATCATAAAGAGTATACAGAAAAGTTATCAGTAGAAATAATAAAGTAATAACATACCTCACAGGTAAGAAAATAGACTACAATCTTCTCAAGTCGACAGGATTGGAAAGAAATCAGTGCTCTGCCATAAATAACTTACAAGAACTAAGTACTTTTTTCTCCTGGAATGCAGTGACTTCTTGTGAGTATCATGCATTTTTGACATTTACGTGGTATAATTTATGTGATGTATTGAAAATTATTACAGATCGATAAATATGGCCATTAAGAGCAGTTGTGGAAGGATCGAGAGCATACACAGAAGCTCCAAAGGTCATAATTTCCTTGTAGCTACAGAACAAAATACAGCTGTTTTACACATATGCAACATGTTTCTCTATGCTTTGGTATGCATCTGAGGTTTATGACACAGAAATAAAAGTTATCTTCTTCATGTCCTGATGAGGTTCATGGCACAGAAAAAGTAGCTAGGCAGACATGCATGCCACAGTGAAGGGCTGAGACAACATAAAGCACAAGCAGCTAAGCACAATGGTGGGGACTTAATTTGAATGCTATATTCTATCTACTTCATTCGCTTCTTGCCAGTACAATTTGCCATCTCTATCAGTTTTCAATTCCAAACCCTAGAGGAAAAACCAGCTAGAGGATCAGGACCCAAATTCTATCTTTTTGTCCAGTAGTGGCTGTTAACCAATTAAGAGTGGACATCCCATAATGAGATCCTACTAAAAGGAATGCTACCCAAGTTGTAATGCCTGCATAGTGTGATCTGTCATATCTAGAAAGGCAGAGACAAGTGTGTGTTTTGTAATCTCCGTAAACTTTAAGTGCTAAGATGTTATTTGAAGGCAAAGTTATTTCTGACCACTGAGGAAAACAAATGTAGAAATTTTGGAACTGTTTACTACAGTTAAAATATTCTAATTTCTTTCTTTAGTTTCTATCAATATTTATGCAAAAAAAGTAAAGGAATGATAAACAGTTTGAGTGTAAACATTTCCAAAATTCAGGTTTTCTGTATTAACTTACTTAATAGCTACATCTTAAATATGTGATCTGCCACAAAAGCCTAACATTTGCTGCCTTATGATCAACTGAATACTTTTTATTTTCAACCAGGTGCTTTTATACCTTTAGTAGCCTTATTGTAATTGTGAAATAATGTTGATAACAGGTCCATGTAGCATTATCTGAAAAACGATTTTTTTCTTAAGCAGAAGAATAGCTAATTTGAGGAACATATACAGAAAATCCTAAAAATAAACACAACTTATATAACACAGATAAAATTAGGGTCAAAAAATTAAATAGCCTACTTCAAATACAAGATGAGAATATACTTATTAAAATAAATATTTTTTATTCTTAAAATTCTGAATTGCATTTATCATGTCATACAAATATGATTGTATCAATTGTGCTTTGAAAACAAACAAAAAATAATAAAAACTGTCAAGTAAACTTTCAAGTTATTAGATAGTGAGCACGAAAAATATGCCATTCATAGTATCTCAGATATTCTAGCCATATTGTGAAAATGCAGTCCTGACAAAATCTCATGAAAGTACAGTAATCTCATGAAGAAAAACAGTACCTGGTATGAGAATATTAAAAACAAACAAATAATTAAAATTTAACTCACACCTTTGTTACTCATCTTTGAACAATCATTGTCTACATCAGCACATGTGTTTCTAATTGTAGAACTACTGTTTCTAACCACTAACATTATGTATAGTTGCTAGGTCACACAATTTATGTGACTAGTCACACCAGCCTCTTTGAGTCCCACAAGTCATTTTTGTGGGCAGGGTCTGATCGGGGGCAGATATTCCTACTATCTGAGTGTTTCACAACCTCAGAGAAGAAAAACTATGCTTATGCTACAAAAAGGATGACTCTGTCCATAGTTCTTCTAATCAGGCTGGGAAATTCATTTTATCAGGCTAACACAGCAATTTTTAAATGGTACCTTAAAGGTAGAAGGAAGAAGGAGAAGAAGAAGAAGAAGAAGAAGAAGAAGAAGAAGAAGAAGAAGAAGAAGAAGAAGAAGAAGAAGAAGAAGAAGAAGAAGAAGAAGCAGAAGCAGAAGCAGAAGCAGAAGAAGAAGAAGAAGAAGAAGAAGAAGAAGCAGAAGCAGAAGCAGAAGCAGAAGCAGAAGAAGAAGAAGAAGAAGAAGAAGAAGAAGAAGAAGAAGAAGAAGAAGAAGAAGAAGAAGAAGAAAAAGAGGAAATAGCTTTATGTATGAAGGAGTGCAAATATTTCAAAAAACATCTCTGGGCCAGAAACACAAGAAGAAGAAGGAGAAGAAGAAGAAGAAGAAGAAGAAGAAGAAGAAGAAGAAGAAGAAGAAGAAGAAGAAGAAGAAGAAGAAGAAGGAAATAGCTTTATGTATGAAGAAGTGCAAATATTTCAAAAAACATCTCTGGGCCAGAAATACAATATTCGTGGCAAGTTAATCATTTTTCTTGCATGCCGTCTTATATATTTGGAAATATATATTAACCACAAGGAAAGAAAAGATTGACTTAACGTTTCATAACAGTAGTGGTTGTTTAAAACAATTTTAAAATATTTATTTACTCTGCCAATACAATAGTTAAATAAATTAACAAAAGTCTGTGTTTTTAAAATGGAAACTCTCCTCTTTACATAGATCCCACAGGACAAATAAAGATCTGTCCTTTTAAACAGTGAGTTTATCTAGAAACTCCTGCAATGTGCCAAAAAATATACTCACAGAGAAAAACATATAAACTAACATAATTTCACATTTTCAATTAAATATCTGTACAGAATACTGTTGTTAATTATATTTGTAACCCTCTGATTTCCCTTGAAATGAACTAAATTTTATGGGTTTTTTTGTTTGTTTGTTTTGAGACGGAGTCTCGCTCTTTCGCCTAGGCTGGAGTGCAGTGGTGTGATCTCGGCTCACTGCAAGCTCCGACTCTCAGGCTCACACCATTCTCCTGCCTCAGCCTCCCATGTAGCTGGGGCTACAGGTGCCCACCAGCACGCCCGGCTAATTTTTTCTATTTTTAGTAGAGACAGGTTTCACCTTGTTAGCCAGGATGGTCTTGATCTCCTGACCTTGTGATCCACCCTCCTCGGCCTCCCAAAGGCCTGGGATTACAGGTGTGAGCCACCGCACCTGGCCTATTGTTTTTCAATTTACTTACATTACCTCTCGCTATGAGTTTCAGTTCTGCGTAAGATTTGAACATTGCTATCCATTTTGTTTAATTGATGTGGGCATTTAAAAGTAATAACATGCACTCAGATGATCTCTTTTCACGTTATGATTTTAAAATAATACTTCTCTTGGAATTTAACTAAAACAACATTAAGCAACTTCAATGTTTGGTTTAGAAAAATTTTTTAATGTATACATTTTTAGTATAAACTTTTTGTACCATTAAATTTGGTTTCTTCTTACTCAAAAGTCTTAACTATTTTTTTGTATAGGATTAAATCACTTCCACTGTGTTAAATTACCAAAACCATATATGAGAACATTTAAGTAACATCTCATTTAAAAAAAATAATATTCTCTGATATAAATGGTTTTAATTATATACCTGATGGCTACAAAATGTTAAGCTAGTTGATTGAAAACAAAGCAAAACAAAAGCGATGAGTTAATTTTTTCTAAATGTAAATATAGAATTTCAAATAAAACTGTTATTAATGATAAAAAACCTCTTTATGATTTTAAATACCCACTAGTTATTTCTTTGTCCATGTAATATATTTCCATCAAACAGACTGATATCTTTTTGAGATTTTTTTACCCAGCCAATCTTGTGCCGCAGGTAGCTCAAAACCAGGGTAGATGGTAGTGGGTGAACTATGGACCAGAACAACCTGCTCTGCTAGCAGTTCTTTATTTCTTAAATATTGCAGGTGAACTTTTGAGGCTGGGAAAATTTAAACATCAATTAATTCCTAGTAACATACAAAAAGTAATCACACAGTATTAGTAGAAACATAGCTTAAGAAAAAGTTGTCTTTCAAAGAAAATACCTTTTAAGTTTATTTGACATAATTAAACATCTTATTGTATCTTGAAACAATTTAGAATACTCTTACAAAAGAAAATCCAAAGAAAAAAATGCAAGTGTGATCAATAAATGCAATGAGGTTTCCAAATGAGATATGTAAAGCGATTTCTAAGATGTGAGAACTCTTCACCATAGAAAAATGACTTTCTAAATAAACCTACTCTTTTAATTATGTATTACTGGAAATAAATTCATTTCCAATAGAGAGACAATGCACTTAAGTTATCTTTGTGAATTATGAGACACAAAACGAAACTCATCAAAAATATGATATAAAAAATAAGGTTTGTAAGACCAGTGTATTTCTCAATTGGAAACTTAGATGAGGGCCGGCAAGCCTTGGTGGCTCATGCCTGTAATTCCAGCACTTTTAGAGGCCAAAACAGGCAGAGTACTTGAAGCCAGGAGTTTGAGACAAGCATGGCCAATATGGTGAAAACCCTTCGAGTGTGTTGGTGTATACCTGTAATCTCAGCTATTCAAGAAGCTGAGGAAGAATGAACATTTGAACTTGAGAGGCAGGGTGCTGCAGTGTGCTAAGATTGCACCACTGCACACCATCCAAAGAGACAGTGTGGGATTCCATTCTAAGAATAAAAGAAAATAAATTTCATCAATTAAGAATTGAGATATTCTACTTATTTGCTTTTCAATGCAGTTTGTGACAACCCTGATTTGTAATTAGAAAATGTCTTAAATAAAGTGTGGCACACATTTCATTACTATAACCTCACTTCTAAGAAAAGAAAGCCTTTCTAGTTTTATTCAACTTATTTAACTTTGTTTTGTATTAAGTTCCAGGGTACATGCAGGACATGCTGGTTCATTGCATGAGTGACAGGATATTAGAACAGCAGAAAGTTAGATAAAAATAAGATCTCATATAAAATTTGCGTATTAGTTTTGTTTTGTTTTGTTTTTTAAGACAGAGTTTCGCTATTGTGAGGTAGGCTGGAGTGCAATGGCATGATCTCAGCTCATTCTCGCCTCCTGGTTTCAATCGATTCTCCTGCCTCAACCTCCCGAGTAGCTGGGATTACAGGCGACTGTCACCATGCCCAGCTAATTTTGTTTGTTTGTTTACTTACTGTATTTTTAGTAGAGACAGGGTTACACCATGTTGGCCAGACTGGTCTCCAACTCCTGACCTAGGGTGATTCTCCCAAATTGGCCTCCCAAAGTGCTGGGATTACAGGTGTGAACCACCCTGCATGGCCTCTGCAAAATTGTTAAAACTGGTATTTTTATTCATTCTTCATAACTCTTTAGAATAGTCAATATCAACAATTTAGCTTCCAGAAGACACTAAGATATTTGGACATTTCAACCATGGAAAAAGGATGTTACTATTGCACTTAGTGGAAAAGGTCAGAAATGCTGCTCACCCTCTTACAATGCACAGCAAAAGTGCCTCCACAAAAAAAAAAAAAAAAAATATATATATATATATATATATATATATATATATATATATATATATGTGAGTATATAATGTCAAAATCCAGGGATTAGAAATTGTGTTCCATTGGCAAGTTTCACAATCTGCTAAAAGAATGCTAATCTGAAGCCCAATGCTTATATTTCAGAAATATATTTTGTGAGAATCAGGTGGTTCCATGCAAATATATTCTTGGGATTCAGGCGGTTCAATGCAAATACCAATTATTCAAATTTTATTTCTAAATAATGTGGAAATATAATACTTTCCAAATAAGGATAAAATACGAAAATATTCAGGGCATTGACACTGAATTATCAGTGTCTCAGGATTTAAGAGAAGTAAGGCATTTAAACACAATTAGCTATGCTTCTTTTGTTACAGAATTTTAGGGGAGTCACTTTGCCAGATAAAAACCCCTGTGGCCAGTGGTGCCTTTGCTCGAGTTTTTCCCAGGCCTGCTACATGTGTTCTACCCACTCTGCCTGACAGGCTGCACTCAGCTTGCATTAAGAGCCTGCATTTATCGCCTGCCAAGGGCAAGCATGGTGGAGTGGTGAGTGTTGTAATGAGCAAGTGTGGGCTCCAACCACTAAACTCATCCAGGCATACCAGCTGTGGCAAAACAAGAAATTTTAGGTGCCAACAGAAGTTCCGTCTCACTGAGAAGCAGCAGCTGGGCCAGGCATACTGCAGGCAGCATCCACAGCTGATACTGTGAAACGTAGTGGGGCCCAGAAGCTTGGAGATGCCAGAAAATGCAAAGCCCCTAAGAGGGTGTGACAGTCATGACATCGAGAGCCCCTAAGTCTGTGCACCCTGAAGGGCCACAGCTGTCCTCTTATTTTTGTGTTCCACAATACGATAAGCAAGGGGGCGAGTTTTATCCACAGTTTTGTTACAGGTCATTCAGCCCTGATAGTCAGCTGATCTCAAATTATTGTTCTGCATCCCAGACGAGAGAGGTACATGCTGCCTTCAGTCTTTCCACCTCTACCTATAGAGATAAACCATGCGCTGGCTGAGGCCACAGTGATGGCCTCCCCTGAGTCAGTTGCCAGGTATGATAACGTTGATTCTTCTCAGAGGCCACCCCCAACATCTCTGTTTGGTTCTAAGCCTATAACTAAACTAAAGTACTGGTGGGCTCTTTAAGGTGATATTGAGAGTGCAACCCATGAGAAGTTGTGGTAAACTGAAAAACAACTGTTTGAGTTCTATAATATACATGAACAGCAGGCTAGAGAACACAGAAGCAAATGGATATTAAGGGTATGGGATAATAGCAGAAGGAACACAGGGTTGTATCAGGCTGAATTTATTGACTAGGGCTGACCTAGTAGGGACTCTGCATTTAGAGACGCAGCACAGGGAGCTAAGAATTTCTAACAGTTTATCTGCTTGGTTAGCTAAAATATGGATTCAAAGATGGCCCACTGTGAGTGAGCTCTATAAATGTCCGCTCTCCATTGGTTTAAAGTAAAGGATGAAATCCAAAGGCCTTGGGAGATTGGAATGGTGGAGTGGATTAGTTCACTTTAGACCTACTCATCCCAGCTGAGAGAGTCCAGAGGATATATTCTTGATCAATGCCTTGTGAAGTAGAGCAGTACCCGCATCTTTGAACGGCTCTGTAATTACTCTTCTCTGTGTGTCAGATCGAAGGGTGGGAACTGCAGCCACTAACTATAACATTTAAATACACTAGGGATAATCGAATCCCAAGGTGGCAGGAACCAAGTGGCAACACTCGACCATCAAAGGCAAGGTGGGTGTAGGTACCATAATGGACAGCTGTCGGAAAGCAGCAATCAGAAGAGTCTGACACCTGTGGAACCCTGGCACTGGCTAATTAATCAAGGTGTTCCTGGAAGTGAAATTGATAGAAAGCCTACTGCATTCCTACTTAGGTTATAGAAACAGAAAACTCTGGTGTCATATAGATGAAGAACTGTTCTAAATTATAAAGACAGAACCACAGCTTCTCAACCTATTTCCATACCAGAGCCAATTTAAAGACACAGAACCCCTTGAATGAAGGGGAGGCTGGATCCCCTTGAGGAAAGACCCCACTCCATTACCAACAATTTATGCAGTGAATCTTTCTCTCATTGTTCCTTAAGTAATGCCTGGACTTTTGTCAGGGTAACTGTGCATGGAAGAAATGGAAATGATCAGAATTTTTGGGCTACTGGACCCTGGATCTGAGCTGATACTGACTCCAGGAGACCTGAAACATCATTGTGATTCTACAGTTAAAATAGAACCTTATGAATGTCAGGCAATTAATAAAGTTTTAGCTTCCGTCAGACTTACGGTGGGTCAAGCGTGTACCTAGAGTCATCCTAAGGTCATTTTCCCAGTGCCAGAATGCATTATTGACATAGACACACTCAGCTGCTGGTAGAACCCCACATTTGCTTCCTGACCTGTAGGGTGAGGATGACTAAAATGGGAAAAGGCAAATGGAAGCCATTTGAGCTTCCTCTACCTGAAAATACAGTAAATCAAAAACAATATCACAACCCTGGAGAGATTGTGAAGATTAGTACCATCATTAAGGACTTGAAAGACACATAGTTGATCATTACCAGCACATCTGAAAGCAACTCTCCCATTTAACCTGTGCAAAAGACAAGTGGCTCTTGGAGAATGACAGGAGATTTTGGTAAGCTTAACCACTCGGTGACTCGAATTGCAGCCGCTGTACCAAATGTGGTTTTATTGCTTGAGCAAATAAATATATCTCCTGGCATCTGATATGCAGCCATTGACTTGGCAAATGCCTTTTTTCTGCATTCCTGTCCATAAGACCCACCAGAGGCAATTTGCCTTCACCCGACAATACCAGCAATACACCTTTACTCTCCTGCCTCAGGGGTACACCAACTCTCTACCTTTGTGCCTTAATCTGTTTCAGAGAGATCTTGATTTATTTTGGTGGCTGCAAGATATCACATTTGTCTGTTACACTGATGACATTACGCTGATTTGATCCAGTGAGCAAGAAGTAGCAAACACACTGGACTTATTGGTGAGGCATGTTTATACCAGATTATAGGAAATAAATCTGACTAAAATTCCGGGACCTTCTAGCTCAGTAAAATTTCTAGGGGTCCAGTGGTGTAAGACCTGTTGACATGTTCCTTCTAAGGTAAAGAACAATTTGCTGCATTTGACCCCTGATACAAACAAAAAAATGGGAGACAATGTCTAGTGGGTTTCTTTGGATATTGGAGAAAACATATTCCTTATGTGAGGTTGTTACTCTCCCCCTTTTGTTGAGTGACTTAACAGGCTGCCAGTTGTGAGTAGTGTCCAGAACAGGAGAAAGCTGTGTAGAAGATCCAGGCAAGCTTTTCTGT
This sequence comes from Gorilla gorilla gorilla, assembly GCF_029281585.2. Classification (NCBI taxonomy): domain Eukaryota; kingdom Metazoa; phylum Chordata; class Mammalia; order Primates; family Hominidae; genus Gorilla; species Gorilla gorilla. The sequence continues at coordinate 44,214,190 of NC_073248.2, read as the reverse complement.
CACTTGGGTCATATGACCCAGAAGATATAATGGTGACTGAGGTGTCAGTGGTAGATAGGGGTGCTGTTTGGAGCCTAATGCCAGGATCTCACAGGTGAATCACAGCATAGGTCTCTAGGATTTTGAGGTAACGGCCTGCCATCTTCTGCAGATAACCACTGTCCTATTGAGAGACAGCTCTTGGCCTGTTACTGGGTTTGGTGGAAACTGAACCCTTGTCTATAAGTCATCAAGTCACCAAGTGAACTGAAATGCCTATCATGAACTGGGTGCTTTCTGATCCATCTAGCCATAAAGTGGGTTGTCCATAGCAGAATTTCATCATCAAATGGAAGTGGTACATACGTGCCCAGTCTCAAGCCAGTCCTGAAGGCACAAGTAATTTACATGCATAACTGGCTCAAATGCTCATGTTCTCCAGTCTTGCCACCATGGCTTCTCTCCTCCAACCTGCACTGATAGTCTCATGGATAGTTCCCTGTGGTCAGTTGACAGAATAAGAGAAGAGTATGGCCTGGCTCCAGACGGTTCTGCACCATATATGGAGCCACCACCCAAGAACGAACAGCTGCAGCAGTACAGATTTTTGCTGGGATATCCGTGAAGAACAGTGGTGAAGGGACCTCTTCCCAGTAGACTGAATGTCAAGGAGAAATAACGAGATGTGTGATTATATACTGGTTCATGGGCCATAACGAATGTTCTGGTTGGATGATCAGGAACTTGGAAGAAGCATTATCAGTAAATAAGTGGCAAAGTAATTTCAGAGAGAGTTACATAGATGAGCCTCTCTGAGTGGTCAAAAACTGTGAGGATATTTATATTTCATGTGAGTGTTCAACAACGGTGACCTCAGAAGAGGAAAAATTTGGTAAGCAAATGGATAGAATAAACCGTCCTGCGGAAACCACTCAGCCTCTCTCCCAAGCTTCTGCTGTCATCACCCAGAGGGCCCATAAACAAAGTGGCCATGATTGCTGGGGTGAAGATTATGCATGGGTGCAGCAAAATGGACTTTTACTCGCCAAAGCTAACCTGGCTATGGCCACTGCTGCATGCCCCATTTGCAAGCAACAGAGTCCAACACTGATCCGTGGATATGGCACCATTTCTCAGGGTGCTTACACTGGATATGCGTTTGCCTATTCTGCATCCAATGCTTCTGCCAAGACTACCATCTGTGGACACGCTAAATACCTCATCCACCAACATAGCATTCCACACAGCATTCCCTCTGACAAAGACACTCACCTTATGGCTAAAGAAGTGTGGCAGTGGGCTCCTGCTTATGGAATTCACTGGTCTTACCATGCTTCCCATCATCCTAGGGCAGCTGGATTAATAGAATGGTGAAATGGCCTTTTAAAGTTACAATTGCAATACCAACCATGTGACAAGACTTTGCAAACCTGGGGAAAAGTTCTCCAGAAGGCAATGTATGTTCTGAATCAGTGTTGAGCATATACTGTTTTTCCCATAGCCAGAATTATTGGGTACAGAAATCAAGGTGTGGAAGTGAAAATGTCCCCGCTCACCGTCACCCCTAGTGATCCACTAGCAAAATGTTTGCTTCCTGTTTCCTCTTCATTATGTTCCGCAGGCTTACAGGTCTTAGTTCCAGAGGGAGAAATGTTGCCACCAGGAGACAGAATGACATTTCCATTAAACTGACAGTGAAGATGGTCCCCTTGGCATTTTGGGCTACTCCTGTCTTTCAGTCAACAGGCTAAGGAAGTGACAGTGTTGGCTGTGGTGACTGACTTGAATTAGCAAGATAAAATCAGTCTACTATTTCACAACGGAGGTATGGAAGAATATACAAGGAACACAGGAGATCCATTAGGGTGCCTGATAGTATTTAACTGCCCCGAGATTAAGATCAACGGAAAATTACAACAGCCTGATTTTGACAGGACTGTGAGTGATCCAGAACCTTCAGGAATTAAGGTTTGGGTTACTCCAACAGAAAAGAAAGGAAGCAAGCAAGCAAGCAAGCCAGCCAGCAAGCAAGCCAGCCAGCCAGCCAGCCAGCCAGGCAGCCAGCCAGGCAGCCAGCAAGCAAGCAAACAAACAAGAAAGAAAGAAGAAAAGAGAGAGGGAGGAAAAAAGGAAGTAAGAAAAGAAGGGAGGAAGGGAGGAAGGAAAGAAGGAAGGAATAGAGGAAGCAAGGGAGGAAGGAATGGACGAAGGAAGGAAATAAAGAAGGAAGGAAGAAAGGAAATAAGGAAGGAAGGAAGGGGATTAGGGGTCTCAGCTGAGGTGCTTGTTGAACGCAAAGGGAACACATAAAGGTTGGTAGAAGAAGGTAGACATCAACACCAGCTACAGCCAGGTGACCAGCTGCAGAAATGAGGACTTTAATTGTTCTAAATAGTTCCTCTTTTTGTTAAAAAAAAGTTTGTGTATGTATACACACGTAATAGTACCTTCATTTTTTCTTTTTCTTTATTATGTGACATTAGATTTATTGACATCAAATCAACATTTGAGTATGGTTAACTTCACATAATAGTGTTTGGATTTGGGATTGGTGAATTACTGGTTGTAATAAAGAGAGTTGTATTACGTTAGGTGTAATTATGATGTTATTATTTTCTTTACTTGAGGATTAGGTATTCCCTTAGGAGACGTGTATGGGTTCAAGTTGTCAAGGGGTGGATTTGTGATGGTTAATACTGAGTGTTGACTTCGTTGGATTGAGGTATACAGGATACTAATCCTGGGTGTATCTGTTGGAAGATTTCCCCGAAACAATCTTTGACTCAGTGAGCTGTGGAATGCAGATCCACCTTATTCTTGTGGGCACAATCTAATCAGCTTTTAGTGAATATAAATCTGGTAGAAAAATGTAAATTCATGAGATGAGCCTAGCCTCCAAACCATGGTTAACTACCATGTTGTTGCTAGCTGCTAAAGTTTGGAAACAATTTTTTTAATCAAATGTAAAAGATGTTATGCTGTACGAATTAACCTCCTTTTTTGATTTATCTTAACATTTCCACATACATTTTTCTATTACAGCTACTTCTTCATTCACTTGTTTTTATTTTCTCTAATTGGCTCATGTAAATTTTTGTGAATGTATTTATTTCTGGTTAATTTAGAACATGAGCGAGCATAACAAATTGCGATCAAAGTTTCCCACTATAAAAATCTTCTATCAGAAACAATTTTAGAAAAGTAGAAGATACATCAGTGTTAATTCTACTCAACAACTTTAGCAAAAGCAAGAGTTCTCTAACCCCAGCTATAATCCTTGAAATCTTTGTTTTCATTTGGCTTGGTTATTATAATGGCTTAGCAACTTTTATGTCATAAGACATATTTAATTTTTGCCTTACGATAAATATTATGCCCATTGTTCATGCATAATGTAGTGTGCCAATCCACAAGTGTGTATGTCTTTTCCGTATGCCTTCCAGCTGTAGTCAAGTTTAGTTCTATCCCAAAAGCCATTCATTGAGTTTTCTTAATTGCCACCACCAAAATAGAGGCTGCCTAGCTTTGTTTTTTTTTTTCTTTGCTATACTAGTGTTTTATGGAAATATTGAAAAAGTAATGGGAAAAGAAAAGGGGAGAAAAATAAATATATGCTTTACTTTGTAATCATTGACTAACTGAACTGACTTCACTTTACTAACACTTACCTTAACTTGAATCAACAGAACTTTACAAAAGCTTCTTAAAATTCTTCTGATTGATAGAAACCAAAGATTGAGTTAAGTAATCTTGAAAATATAAAATCAAAGTGTGTTTTTTTTATTTACAATTTTCTGGAGAGATGATCTGTCACTGTTAATTTGTCAAAGAGAGGCCTGAGACTCTAGATTTTAAGATATTTATCAGCTTTTCTAATCTCTCAGGGCTAGATGCTAGTAACAACCTTACCAATTCCACTTCTGGTCATGAACCAGGCTTCGGGTAAAAAGAAAGTAAAATCTATTGACTTATAGAAACCCTAGCCACTCACATGGACTGTCTGTTACCTCCATGAGCTCAATGTCTATAACTGTTTGACTTCCACCATCTGCTCCAGCCACAGTGACCTGGCTGTTTTTCAAACAATTTAAGCAGGCGTCTGGTGGAGGTCATCAAACTTGTTGATCTTGATGCATGCTTGTGTGATTATTCCCTTATTATTTTATTTAGATATTTACTTCAAAGTCACTTTAGAGACTAATTATTTTATGCTTGTCTCACATGAGACCAAGCTGTACTCAATAGAGAATTTTACCTCATGCATTTTATATGAAATTGATAGGATCAATTAATATAAAGCAAACAAAAAACCTTACACTATAACCACTAAAACAAACAAATAAAAAATCTAGAAACCCCAATTAAAAGCATAACATTTAACTTCAGCATTTGAAACAACATTTTCATGGGACAAAATTTAGATCTCCTAAATAAAAATAAACTGAGATTAGAAAACAATTCATGCTTCACAAATAAAACTGAAACAAAATTGCAGAGCAGGCAGCGTCAAACCATTCAAAGAAATCTAAAACAAATAAAAAACTGTCCACACCTAGGAAACCAATAGTTCACCAATAGTTCACATCAACCAAGGAAACACTTAATCAAGAGAGACAATTTTAAAACAGTTAATGTTTTGGATTGTCATACTGCCTCCCAGACACAGATGAAGCCTGCAAAACTGAAATCCACATTTTCAGTTTGAGGCCCTGATTCCTGATTCTAGAAGGAGTAAAACAGCCCTTATGTGCTAATTTATTGTGTTTGTTCTAGTCTTTCTAGAGAATAAACAATGAATTGATTAGTCATTTTTATTTCTGTTTTGCCAAAGTCAGAAGTCACTCTTGGTTGAAAATGCCAGGAATTGGTCACAAACATTTAGATTCCTGAGAACCAACAATGCAGTTACTTCATATAATTGACAATCTGATAATACACATTCAGTTTTTTTTAAATAATAGCTTGTATACTGCTCTTATACAAAATGCTATTTAAATGGATACTAAGCTGCCAATAACTAAGAAGACACCTTGGAGAAATGAAGAACATTTATAATTTGTAAAATAATACAGAAGCAGAAAATGTCTAGATAAAAATAAGCTAGAGAAATCTGTGTCTAACCCTCCCCCCACCAAAATAAAGCTATTACTATTACCTAGCAAAGATAATTACTACTATTATGCTTATTATAGGCAGCTATTACATATAAAAAATATACAAATTTAATTTCATGGACACTCTGTGTGTGGAGACATAGTCTGAGACAATATAATATAATTTGAGAAGAACAGAAAAGTACAGGAGCAGAGTACCTTTATATTGTTGAACTTAGACTTTAGATTATTCAAATAAGGTAGTATTATCCAACGTAGGCTATTTTAAGTTTAGAATATTTATTGAGGTCCCAAATGTAACTAATTATAATATAAAATATATAGAAAAAGAAAGTTTTGAGAAATTAAGGAATTTTTCTGAAAGATCAAAGGAGAAATTAAAAAATTCAAGTAAGGTAGAGAACATACAGAAAGCAAGTAATTAAATATCAGAGTGAATAGTTTTTTACGTTTAATAACTTTAAATGTGAGCTCTCTCATAAAAAGGCACAGAATGATGCAAATGTACCTTTAAAAGAAGGGTTTACATATGTGATTTCCCTGCAAGTGTTACTTTAAGTGCAAAGAGAGAGATTGAAAAGTAAAATGATACAGGTTCTTGGAAAAACGAGATAATGGATTACAGAGCACTATGTATCTGTCCCTTCAACTATTCAATATGTGCAGTGGCAGAATCTCTATGATGCAAATAGTTTGGAATTATAGATCTTATCTGAAGCTTTGAAGCTTTCAAAAGACGATTTGTAGAGTCAACAACAATTAAGTTCGATCAATTTTACAGCATAGGTCAACAGCAGTTATTTATTCCTATCAACTACTGCCGTGGTGTGCAGCCTTGCAAATACTTCTGGAGCAGCTGGCAGTAGCCACGATAGGCAAAAATGACCTTATCCTCCAAATGTCAGGAGGACTTGCTAACCGATTGCTGTTTCTTATTACGGAGGTCCTGCGAGTGGTGAACAGTCATTGTTTCATTTTCCAAACCTTTTACAGGCTTTTTCTCCTCCTACTCAAGTAACTTTCAGACGATTTACAAAGGCAGAGCCTTTCTTTCCTAATTTTTCTTTTCTTTTTCTCTCTCTTTAGAGGCCAGAGAATGATAGAGAAAACATTCAAAGAAAACATATGTAAGTGAAAATTTAGAATAAAATGTGTTGCTACACATCTGTGCTCCGCAATGATGCAGCCTCAAGAAAAACCCCCAACAAAATCAGTAAGACTGACTGTCATGACAGAAATAGCCTAGATGATGAATAAACAAATCCCTAGCAAGCTACAGAGGGAGAAAATCTGATTTTCAAAGGTACAACACTTAAAAATTTATATGCCTGTTTTCGACACCAAAAGAATCACAAAGCGTAAGGTGAAATAAGAAAGTGTGGTTCGGCCGGGCGCGGTGGCTCACTCCTGTAATCCCAGCATTTTGGGAGGCCGAGGCGGGAGGATCACGAGATCAGGAGATCGAGAACCATCCTGGCTAACACGGTGAAACCCCGTCTCTACTAAAAAAATTAGCCGGGCGTGGTGGCGAGCACCTGTAGTCCCAGCTACTCTGGAGGCTGAGGCAGGAGAATGGTGTGAACCCGGGAGGCGGAGCTTGCAGTCAGCCGAGATCTCGCCACTGCACACCAGCCTGGGGGACAGAGGGAGACTCCGTCTCAAAAAAAAAAAAAAAAAAAAAAGAAAGAAAGTGTGGTTCACCCTAGGAAGAAAAGAAATCACTAACAGAAGCTTTTACCAGGTGGCCCAAATGGCAGTCTAATTAAAAAATAATTTTTAAAATTCATGATTTTTTTAGAAAGCTAATGCAATGAAGAAAAGCACAGAAAACCATGAACAGAAAAAGAATTATTAATAGACAGTAAACTTACAATAAACAAAACTTACAATAAAGTAAACTTACAGTAAAACTAAGAAGGAAATTCTAGGCCAGGTTCAGTGGTTCTCTCTCTCTCTGTCTCTTTCTCTAATCTATCTATCTACCTACTTATCTATCTATCTATCTATCTAATCTATATATACATATATCTTAGACTTTAGATTATGTTAGACTTTAGTTTATATATAGAATACATAAAAATATATTTCTGTATTATATATACTATATTTTTATTTAATATATAATATAAATATATAAATATATATGTATATATGTGTATATATATGTGTGTACATATATATTATATATATATATATACTTATACATATATATCTGGAGCTGAAAAGTTAAACAACTATCACTAAAATTTACTACAGCCTGGCACAGTGGCTCACACCTGCAATCTTAGCACTTTGGGAGGCCAAGTCGGTTAGATCACGAGGTCAAATGATGAAGATTATCCTGGCCAGTATGGTGAAACCTTGTCTTTACTAAAAAACACAAAAATTAGCAAGGTGTGGTGGCATGAGCCTGTAGTCCCAGCTACTTGAGAGGCTGAGGCAGGATAATTGTTTGAAATCAGGAGGTAGAGGTTGCAGTCAGCCAAGGTTGCCTCACTGAACTCCACCCTGGTGACAGAGCAAAACTCAATTAAAAAAAAAAAAATCTCTACAGAGATTTAAAAGGACACTTGGGAAGATAGAAGAACAAACTATCAGCAGATCTAAGAAAAGGGCAGTTGAAATTGTTAAGTCAAGAAGGGGATACATAAATAAATAAATAAATAAATAAATAAATAAATAAATAAATAACTGCAAAAACAACCTAGAAACCAGTGGGACACCATCAAGCAGTCCTCCTAAAGGAGACTAAAACAGTAGTGGTCAGGAAGGTCATAAATTTGAGGAAATAAATAAACACCAAAGAAGTTCAACAAACTCCAAGCAGCATAAACTCAAACACATTCAAACTTACTTGATAATCAACCTGTCTAAAACAAAAACAACTTGAAACTTGAAAGTAGCAAGAGAAGGGACTGGTCATGTAAAAAGAACCCCCATGAGTAATCAGTGGATTTCCTTTCTGAAAATTCAGAGGTCAGAAAGTAGTAGACTAAGGTATTCCAAATGCTGTAAGAAAATAACTTTTAACAGAAATCTTATGCTTACACTAAATGCCCATCAAAAGTGAGAGAGATATTATAAAATTCCCATGTAAAAGCTGCAGTCTTTTACCAGTAGACTACCCTTTAAGAAATGCTTTATGGAGTATTTTAGGATAAAATGAACAGACATGAAACAGCAGTGTGAATAAGTAAAGATTAAGGAAAAGATAAATATATAAACAATACAAAAGATAAAAAATAGTGCACCTCCACAATTGGTTTTCCACATAATTAAGTCACTATTATATATTTTAAAAACTCACTGGCTTGTGTTTTTGGCATACGGTGCCTAAAGGTGTAATTTTGCGAACTCAATAAGTGAAATAGAAGGGGTCGTGCCATAAAGGAGTAGTTTTTTTTTTTTTAATGGTAGCGAGAGTAAACTAACATGAATTTAGAAGTGTTTTAACTTTACAATGTTTAATGTAATCATTAGAAGAGCCACAAAGGAAAAGTACCAGGCAGGTAGAAGCTTTCTGCACTATACCAGCAAATTAAGAGTAGTGGATTCAGCTGCTCTTAGCTGAGACTACATGGCGGGCCATCTTGGCACCCTAAAGAGAAGCCTGAGTTGTCCAACCATGGAGTAAATGTAGAGAGCCTAATGGACATAGTATAGTTGCTTCTTCACACAACTCTTTCTACACCACAGGTCACAGACTGGAAGAGGCTCATCCGTACCCAAGGTCTGCTGAAGCACTGGAGGCAGAATGCAGTGACTATGTAGAGACTCAACTGAAAGAAAGATGACACAGCAGCTGCTTCAATACCATCTCTTTCTTTCTAGCTTCCCAAAAGTTTCAGGTTCAAAATAGTGTAGACAAAAGACAAGACAAAAATGGGAAGACATAGTATTTCGTTCAGTGGAAAGGCTATGACAAACAGGGTGACACGTGGCAACCGGAACAGAACTTCCTACATTGTAAGAAATATTATGACTTTAACAGATGACAGAAAAACAGAGACAAAGGACAGGGGACTGGGTGTGATGGCTGATGCCTCTAATCACAGAACATTTGGAGATTGAGGCAGGCAGATTATGTGGTCATGAGTTCCAGATCAGCCTGAACAACGTGGTGAAACCGCATCTCTACTAAAAATACAAAAATTAGCTGAGCATGGTGGCATGCATCTGTACTCCCAGCTACTCAGGAGGCTGAGACAGGAGAATCCCTTGAATTTAGTAGGTGGAGATTGCAGTGAGCTGAGATGGCACCACTGAACTCCAGCATGAGTGACAGAGTGGGACCCCATCTAAAAAAAAAAAAAAAGAAGAAGACGTGGACGGGAATGAGCAGAAGTTTTTCAAACAATGCCAGAAATGGAATGTTCGGATCTACCTACACCAACTTTTCTAAGAACGTTTCTAAAATGCTAATGACTCGCAAATACCACACATCCAAACACAGCCAGATGTATGCTGCTGGCCACAACGTTAGGATAAATGCAGCTTTACCTTTCTTTGACCCAAAAATATGAAGCTGGGAAGTTAACCTCTCAAGACACTTGCACTTCAGAGCCCATTTAACAGCAAGAACTCAGTGAGTGGCTTTCCGGAACTCGGGAAACTGGACCCTATTGTGTCACATCAGCTGGACATGGTGGTGCACAAGATGGCAGCAGAGAAGCCCATCAGAGATTTATCAGGTTCCAGTGCAGAAGAGGCTGGAAGAAACGATAGGTCCCAGATACACCCACTAATGTCTCTGGTGTCTGGCTCGATTACCACTTCCATGGTTACAGTCTCAGCTAACAAGGAAGGTACATTGGCATTAACGAATTCATTAACAGCCAACGGGACAAAAAACATTCATATAGCTGTTTGAAGAGGGAGAGATGGGAAAATGAAGATTATTGATGATTGAAAAAAAACAGCCTTTTATCAAAAGGATGTACTTTACACTAAGGTTAACAGAAAATGCCAGCAGATTCAGGGACATTGTGGTGAGGAAAGAGAGCTTCATTACCCAAAAATTACTATCAACTAGATTGACAGAGAATACCTCACTAAATACAGAGGGAATGAAAGAAATTGAGAATGTCCTGAATAGGGTTGCTGTGGATGACAGCAAATTTGTGCTCCCTGCTCAGTGCAGCCGGCAGTGTCCTTTGCTGTGGTCTTGATTTTGTGTGCATTTAAGAAATGACAGGAAGAGAGCAAGCATTGAAATGGGGGACACCACAAAGACCTGGCACATAGTTTTATTCAGTTTAAGAAATCTGTTTTTGCATCAGGCAGTAGCACGGTAATTTGACTAGGTGCATCCATATTGCCTCTTTGTGATTTGCTTTGGGGCTAACAGAAAGGCTTGGCTTGAAACCTCTTTTACGACATTTGGACAGAGTTCAGGTGGCTGTTCTATCATTACATTTCCCAACATGCTGGGTGGAGTATCAGCCAGTGAAATGTGGTTTGGTGGGAGAAAGCTGACAGCACTGGATGCATGTGCCAAGGGCCTGGTCTCTTACGTGTCTTGGACTGAAAATTTCACACAAGACGCTATGATCCAAATTCAAGAGCTTTCCTCTTGTAATCCAGTTGTTCTGGAGAAAGGTAAGACCTTTGTTCGCTGTAAAATTAAAATGATGTTGGAACAGGCCAAGGAGAGAGTGTGAAATGCTGAAAAAAATTCTGAGCCTCAGCGCAAGGGATAGAATCCATGGTCAAATACGTACAAAGAAAAATTGATGAGTTCTAATAGTCTGTCTGCTCGGGACCCAAGACCTGAGCTAAGCAGAATACATCATTAGCTGCAAGATGCCCTAATCCATGTTCATAGCCCAAAACAATTTCAACCATAGATAAGGCTTGAAAGGAGACTGAAAATATCCAAAGTACTTACTTAATATTATCAATTCACTTCAAGCACTGTAACTGTAAAATAAATAATGAAACAGCTTTTCCATCCAAACGTCATTACTTTATGCACAAGCCCAAATATAAGAGCAGACAGATGAGCATCAGATTGTTCTTGCAAGCTCTAATATTTTTTTCTTTTTGTCTCTCTCTCTCTCTCTCTAATCTATCTATCTACCTATCTATCTATCTAATCTATATATACATATATCTTAGACTTTAGATTATGTTAGACTTTAGTTTATATATATAGAATACATAAAATATATTTCTATATTATATATAATATACTTTTATTTAATATATAATATAAATATATATGTATATATGTGTATATATATATGTGTGTGTATATATATTTTTTATATATATATATACTTATACATATATATCTGGAGCTGAAAAGTTAAACAACTGTCACTAAAATTTACTACAGCCTGGCACAGTGGCTCACGCCTGCAATCTTAGCACTTTGGGAGGCCAAGTCGGTTAGATCACGAGGTCAAATGATGAAGATTATCCTGGCCAGTATGGTGAAACCTTGTCTTTACTAAAAAACACAAAAATTAGCAGGGTGTGGTGGCATGAGCCTGTAGTCCCAGCTACTTGAGAGGCTGAGGCAGGATAATTGTTTGAAATCAGGAGGTAGAGGTTGCAGTCAGCCAAGGTTGCCTCACTGAACTCCACCCTGGTGACAGAGCAAAACTCAATTAAAAAAAAAAAATCTCTACAGAGATTTAAAAGGACACTTGGGAAGATAGAAGAACAAACTATCAGCAGATCTAAGAAAAGGGCAGTTGAAATTGTTAAGTCAAGAAGAGGATACATAAATAAATAAATAAATAAATAAATAAATAAATAACTGCAAAAACAACCTAGAAACCAGTGGGACACCATCAAGCAGTCCTCCTAAAGGAGACTAAAACAGTAGTGGTCAGGAAGGTCATAAATTTGAGGAAATAAATAAACACCAAAGAAGTTCAACAAACTCCAAGCAGCATAAACTCAAACACATTCAAACTTACTTGATAATCAACCTGTCTAAAACAAAAACAACTTGAAACTTGAAAGTAGCAAGAGAAGGGACTGGTCATGTAAAAAGAACCCCCATGAGTAATCAGTGGATTTCCTTTCTGAAAATTCAGAGGTCAGAAAGTAGTAGACTAAGGTATTCCAAATGCTGTAAGAAAATAACTTTTAACAGAAATCTTATGCTTACACTAAATGCCCATCAAAAGTGAGAGAGATATTATAAAATTCCCATGTAAAAGCTGCAGTCTTTTACCAGTAGACTACCCTTTAAGAAATGCTTTATGGAGTATTTTAGGATAAAATGAACAGACATGAAACAGCAGTGTGAATAAGTAAAGATTAAGGAAAAGATAAATATATAAACAATACAAAAGATAAAAAATAGTGCACCTCCACAATTGGTTTTCCACATAATTAAGTCACTATTATATATTTTAAAAACTCACTGGCTTGTGTTTTTGGCATACGGTGCCTAAAGGTGTAATTTTGCGAACTCAATAAGTGAAATAGAAGGGGTCGTGCCATAAAGGAGTAGTTTTTTTTTTTTTTAATGGTAGCGAGAGTAAACTAACATGAATTTAGAAGTGTTTTAACTTTACAATGTTTAATGTAATCATTAGAAGAGCCACAAAGGAAAAGTACCAGGCAGGTAGAAGCTTTCTGCACTATACCAGCAAATTAAGAGTAGTGGATTCAGCTGCTCTTAGCTGAGACTACATGGCGGGCCATCTTGGCACCCTAAAGAGAAGCCTGAGTTGTCCAGCCATGGAGTAAATGTAGAGAGCCTAATGGACATAGTATAATTGCTTCTTCACACAACTCTTTCTACACCACAGGTCACAGACTGGAAGAGGCTCATCCGTACCCAAGGTCTGCTGAAGCACTGGAGGCAGAATGCAGTGACTATGTAGAGACTCAACTGAAAGAAAGATGACACAGCAGCTGCTTCAATATCATCTCTTTCTTTCTAGCTTCCCAAAAGTTTCAGGTTCAAAATAGTGTAGACAAAAGACAAGACAAAAATGGGAAGACATAGTATTTCATTCAGTGGAAAGGCTATGACAAACAGGGTGACACGTGGCAACCGGAACAGAACTTCCTACATTGTAAGAAATATTATGACTTTAACAGATGACAGAAAAACAGAGACAAAGGACAGGGGACTGGGTGTGATGGCTGATGCCTCTAATCACAGAACATTTGGAGATTGAGGCAGGCAGATTATGTGGTCATGAGTTCCAGATCAGCCTGAACAACGTGGTGAAACCGCATCTCTACTAAAAATACAAAAATTAGCTGAGCATGGTGGCATGCATCTGTACTCCCAGCTACTCAGGAGGCTGAGACAGGAGAATCCCTTGAATTCAGTAGGTGGAGATTGCAGTGAGCTGAGATGGCACCACTGAACTCCAGCATGAGTGACAGAGTGGGACCCCATCTAAAAAAAAAAAAAAAGAAGAAGACGTGGACGGGAATGAGCAGAAGTTTTTCAAACAATGCCAGAAATGGAATGTTCGGATCTACCTACACCAACTTTTCTAAGAACGTTTCTAAAATGCTAATGACTCGCAAATACCACACATCCAAACACAGCCAGATGTATGCTGCTGGCCACAACGTTAGGATAAATGCAGCTTTACCTTTCTTTGACCCAAAAATATGAAGCTGGGAAGTTAACCTCTCAAGACACTTGCACTTCAGAGCCCATTTAACAGCAAGAACTCAGTGAGTGGCTTTCCGGAACTCGGGAAACTGGACCCTATTGTGTCACATCAGCTGGACATGGTGGTGCACAAGATGGCAGCAGAGAAGCCCATCAGAGATTTATCAGGTTCCAGTGCAGAAGAGGCTGGAAGAAACGATAGGTCCCAGATACACCCACTAATGTCTCTGGTGTCTGGCTCGATTACCACTTCCATGGTTACAGTCTCAGCTAACAAGGAAGGTACATTGGCATTAACGAATTCATTAACAGCCAACGGGACAAAAAACATTCATATAGCTGTTTGAAGAGGGAGAGATGGGAAAATAAAGATTATTGATGATTGAAAAAAAGCAGCCTTTTATCAAAAGGATGTACTTTACACTAAGGTTAACAGAAAATGCCAGCAGATTCAGGGACATTGTGGTGAGGAAAGAGAGCTTCATTACCCAAAAATTACTATCAACTAGATTGACAGAGAATACCTCACTAAATACAGAGGGAATGAAAGAAATTGAGAATGTCCTGAATAGGGTTGCTGTGGATGACAGCAAATTTGTGCTCCCTGCTCAGTGCAGCCGGCAGTGTCCTTTGCTGTGGTCTTGATTTTGTGTGCATTTAAGAAATGACAGGAAGAGAGCAAGCATTGAAATGGGGGACACCACAAAGACCTGGCACATAGTTTTATTCAGTTTAAGAAATCTGTTTTTGCATCAGGCAGTAGCACGGTAATTTGACTAGGTGCATCCATATTGCCTCTTTGTGATTTGCTTTGGGGCTAACAGAAAGGCTTGGCTTGAAACCTCTTTTACGACATTTGGACAGAGTTCAGGTGGCTGTTCTATCATTACATTTCCCAACATGCTGGGTGGAGTATCAGCCAGTGAAATGTGGTTTGGTGGGAGAAAGCTGACAGCACTGGATGCATGTGCCAAGGGCCTGGTCTCTTACGTGTCTTGGACTGAAAATTTCACACAAGACGCTATGATCCAAATTCAAGAGCTTTCCTCTTGTAATCCAGTTGTTCTGGAGAAAGGTAAGACCTTTGTTCGCTGTAAAATTAAAATGATGTTGGAACAGGCCAAGGAGAGAGTGTGAAATGCTGAAAAAAATTCTGAGCCTCAGCGCAAGGGATAGAATCCATGGTCAAATACGTACAAAGAAAAATTGATGAGTTCTAATAGTCTGTCTGCTCGGGACCCAAGACCTGAGCTAAGCAGAATACATCATTAGCTGCAAGATGCCCTAATCCATGTTCATAGCCCAAAACAATTTCAACCATAGATAAGGCTTGAAAGGAGACTGAAAATATCCAAAGTACTTACTTAATATTATCAATTCACTTCAAGCACTGTAACTGTAAAATAAATAATGAAACAGCTTTTCCATCCAAACGTCATTACTTTATGCACAAGCCCAAATATAAGAGCAGACAGATGAGCATCAGATTGTTCTTGCAAGCTCTAATATTTTTTTCTTTTTGTCTCTCTCTCTCTCTCTCTAATCTATCTATCTACCTATCTATCTATCTAATCTATATATACATATATCTTAGACTTTAGATTATGTTAGACTTTAGTTTATATATATAGAATACATAAAATATATTTCTATATTATATATAATATACTTTTATTTAATATATAATATAAATATATATGTATATATGTGTATATATATATGTGTGTGTATATATATTTTTTATATATATATATACTTATACATATATATCTGGAGCTGAAAAGTTAAACAACTGTCACTAAAATTTACTACAGCCTGGCACAGTGGCTCACGCCTGCAATCTTAGCACTTTGGGAGGCCAAGTCGGTTAGATCACGAGGTCAAATGATGAAGATTATCCTGGCCAGTATGGTGAAACCTTGTCTTTACTAAAAAACACAAAAATTAGCAGGGTGTGGTGGCATGAGCCTGTAGTCCCAGCTACTTGAGAGGCTGAGGCAGGATAATTGTTTGAAATCAGGAGGTAGAGGTTGCAGTCAGCCAAGGTTGCCTCACTGAACTCCACCCTGGTGACAGAGCAAAACTCAATTAAAAAAAAAAAATCTCTACAGAGATTTAAAAGGACACTTGGGAAGATAGAAGAACAAACTATCAGCAGATCTAAGAAAAGGGCAGTTGAAATTGTTAAGTCAAGAAGAGGATACATAAATAAATAAATAAATAAATAAATAAATAAATAACTGCAAAAACAACCTAGAAACCAGTGGGACACCATCAAGCAGTCCTCCTAAAGGAGACTAAAACAGTAGTGGTCAGGAAGGTCATAAATTTGAGGAAATAAATAAACACCAAAGAAGTTCAACAAACTCCAAGCAGCATAAACTCAAACACATTCAAACTTACTTGATAATCAACCTGTCTAAAACAAAAACAACTTGAAACTTGAAAGTAGCAAGAGAAGGGACTGGTCATGTAAAAAGAACCCCCATGAGTAATCAGTGGATTTCCTTTCTGAAAATTCAGAGGTCAGAAAGTAGTAGACTAAGGTATTCCAAATGCTGTAAGAAAATAACTTTTAACAGAAATCTTATGCTTACACTAAATGCCCATCAAAAGTGAGAGAGATATTATAAAATTCCCATGTAAAAGCTGCAGTCTTTTACCAGTAGACTACCCTTTAAGAAATGCTTTATGGAGTATTTTAGGATAAAATGAACAGACATGAAACAGCAGTGTGAATAAGTAAAGATTAAGGAAAAGATAAATATATAAACAATACAAAAGATAAAAAATAGTGCACCTCCACAATTGGTTTTCCACATAATTAAGTCACTATTATATATTTTAAAAACTCACTGGCTTGTGTTTTTGGCATACGGTGCCTAAAGGTGTAATTTTGCGAACTCAATAAGTGAAATAGAAGGGGTCGTGCCATAAAGGAGTAGTTTTTTTTTTTTTTAATGGTAGCGAGAGTAAACTAACATGAATTTAGAAGTGTTTTAACTTTACAATGTTTAATGTAATCATTAGAAGAGCCACAAAGGAAAAGTACCAGGCAGGTAGAAGCTTTCTGCACTATACCAGCAAATTAAGAGTAGTGGATTCAGCTGCTCTTAGCTGAGACTACATGGCGGGCCATCTTGGCACCCTAAAGAGAAGCCTGAGTTGTCCAGCCATGGAGTAAATGTAGAGAGCCTAATGGACATAGTATAATTGCTTCTTCACACAACTCTTTCTACACCACAGGTCACAGACTGGAAGAGGCTCATCCGTACCCAAGGTCTGCTGAAGCACTGGAGGCAGAATGCAGTGACTATGTAGAGACTCAACTGAAAGAAAGATGACACAGCAGCTGCTTCAATATCATCTCTTTCTTTCTAGCTTCCCAAAAGTTTCAGGTTCAAAATAGTGTAGACAAAAGACAAGACAAAAATGGGAAGACATAGTATTTCATTCAGTGGAAAGGCTATGACAAACAGGGTGACACGTGGCAACCGGAACAGAACTTCCTACATTGTAAGAAATATTATGACTTTAACAGATGACAGAAAAACAGAGACAAAGGACAGGGGACTGGGTGTGATGGCTGATGCCTCTAATCACAGAACATTTGGAGATTGAGGCAGGCAGATTATGTGGTCATGAGTTCCAGATCAGCCTGAACAACGTGGTGAAACCGCATCTCTACTAAAAATACAAAAATTAGCTGAGCATGGTGGCATGCATCTGTACTCCCAGCTACTCAGGAGGCTGAGACAGGAGAATCCCTTGAATTCAGTAGGTGGAGATTGCAGTGAGCTGAGATGGCACCACTGAACTCCAGCATGAGTGACAGAGTGGGACCCCATCTAAAAAAAAAAAAAAAGAAGAAGACGTGGACGGGAATGAGCAGAAGTTTTTCAAACAATGCCAGAAATGGAATGTTCGGATCTACCTACACCAACTTTTCTAAGAACGTTTCTAAAATGCTAATGACTCGCAAATACCACACATCCAAACACAGCCAGATGTATGCTGCTGGCCACAACGTTAGGATAAATGCAGCTTTACCTTTCTTTGACCCAAAAATATGAAGCTGGGAAGTTAACCTCTCAAGACACTTGCACTTCAGAGCCCATTTAACAGCAAGAACTCAGTGAGTGGCTTTCCGGAACTCGGGAAACTGGACCCTATTGTGTCACATCAGCTGGACATGGTGGTGCACAAGATGGCAGCAGAGAAGCCCATCAGAGATTTATCAGGTTCCAGTGCAGAAGAGGCTGGAAGAAACGATAGGTCCCAGATACACCCACTAATGTCTCTGGTGTCTGGCTCGATTACCACTTCCATGGTTACAGTCTCAGCTAACAAGGAAGGTACATTGGCATTAACGAATTCATTAACAGCCAACGGGACAAAAAACATTCATATAGCTGTTTGAAGAGGGAGAGATGGGAAAATAAAGATTATTGATGATTGAAAAAAAGCAGCCTTTTATCAAAAGGATGTACTTTACACTAAGGTTAACAGAAAATGCCAGCAGATTCAGGGACATTGTGGTGAGGAAAGAGAGCTTCATTACCCAAAAATTACTATCAACTAGATTGACAGAGAATACCTCACTAAATACAGAGGGAATGAAAGAAATTGAGAATGTCCTGAATAGGGTTGCTGTGGATGACAGCAAATTTGTGCTCCCTGCTCAGTGCAGCCGGCAGTGTCCTTTGCTGTGGTCTTGATTTTGTGTGCATTTAAGAAATGACAGGAAGAGAGCAAGCATTGAAATGGGGGACACCACAAAGACCTGGCACATAGTTTTATTCAGTTTAAGAAATCTGTTTTTGCATCAGGCAGTAGCATGGTAATTTGACTAGGTGCATCCATATTGCCTCTTTGTGATTTGCTTTGGGGCTAACAGAAAGGCTTGGCTTGAAACCTCTTTTATGACATTTGGACAGAGTTCAGGTGGCTGTTCTATCATTACATTTCCCAACATGCTGGGTGGAGTATCAGCCAGTGAAATGTGGTTTGGTGGGAGAAAGCTGACAGCACTGGATGCATGTGCCAAGGGCCTGGTCTCTTAAGTGTCTTGGACTGAAAATTTCACACAAGACGCTATGATCCAAATTCAAGAGCTTTCCTCTTGTAATCCAGTTGTTCTGGAGAAAGGTAAGACCTTTGTTCGCTGTAAAATTAAAATGATGTTGGAACAGGCCAAGGAGAGAGTGTGAAATGCTGAAAAAAATTCTGAGCCTCAGCGCAAGGGATAGAATCCATGGTCAAATACGTACAAAGAAAAATTGATGAGTTCTAATAGTCTGTCTGCTCGGGACCCAAGACCTGAGCTAAGCAGAATACATCATTAGCTGCAAGATGCCCTAATCCATGTTCATAGCCCAAAACAATTTCAACCATAGATAAGGCTTGAAAGGAGACTGAAAATATCCAAAGTACTTACTTAATATTATCAATTCACTTCAAGCACTGTAACTGTAAAATAAATAATGAAACAGCTTTTCCATCCAAACGTCATTACTTTATGCACAAGCCCAAATATAAGAGCAGACAGATGAGCATCAGATTGTTCTTGCAAGCTCTAATATTTTTTTCTTTTTGTCTCTCTCTCTCTCTCTCTAATCTATCTATCTACCTATCTATCTAATCTATATATACATATATCTTAGACCTTAGATTATGTTAGACTTTAGTTTATATATATAGAATACATAAAATATATTTCTATATTATATATAATATATTTTTATTTAATATATAATATAAATATATATGTATATATGTGTATATATATGTGTATGTATATATATTTTTTATATATATATATATATACTTATACATATATATCTGGAGCTGAAAAGTTAAACAACTGTCACTAAAATTTACTACAGCCTGGCACAGTGGCTCACGCCTGCAATCTTAGCACTTTGGGAGGCCAAGTCGGTTAGATCACGAGGTCAAATGATGAAGATTATCCTGGCCAATATGGTGAAACCTTGTCTTTACTAAAAAACGCAAAAATTAGCAGGGTGTGGTGGCATGAGCCTGTAGTCCCAGCTACTTGAGAGGCTGAGGCAGGAAAATTGTTTGAAATCAGGAGGTAGAGGTTGCAGTCAGCCAAGGTTGCCTCACTGAACTCCATCCTGTTGACAGAGGAAAACTCAATTAAAAAACAAAACAAAACAAAACTCTACGGAGACTTAAAAGGACACTTGAGAAGATAGAACAAACTATCAGCAGATCTAAGAAAAGGGCAGTTGAAATTGTTAAGTCAAGAAGGGGATACGTAAATAAATAAATAAATAACTGTGAAAACAGCCTAGAAACCAGTGGGACACCATCAAGCAGTCCTCCTAAAGGAGACTAAAACAGTAGTGGTCAGAAAGGTCATAAATTTGAGGAAATAAATAAACACCAAAGAAGTTCAACAAACTCCAAGCAGCATAAGCTCAAACACATTCAAACTTACTTGATAATTAACCTGTCTAAAACAAAAACAACTTGAAACTTGAAAGTTGCAAGAGAAGTGACTGGTCATGTAAAAAGAACCCCCATGAGTAATCAGTGGAGTTCTTTTCTGAAAATTCAGAGGTCAGAAAGTAGTAGACTAAGATATGCCAAATGCTGTAGAAAAAAAACTTTTAACAGAAACCTTATGCCTACACTAACTGCCCATCAAAAGTGAGAGAGATATTATAAAATTCCCATGTAAAAGCTGCAGTCTTTTACCAGTAGACTACCCTTTAAGAAATGCTTTATGGAGTATTTTAGGATAACATGAACAGACATGAAACAGCAGTGTGAATAAGTAAAGATTAAGGAAAAGATAAATATATAAACAATATGAAAGATACAAAAAAAGTGCACCTCCACAATTGGAAATGGAAGTGGGAAAATGTGAAAGAAAAATGCTGCAGCTGCTGTGGGAAATAGTTCGGTGGTTCTGCAAAAGCTAAACAAAAAATTACCATAGAACCCCCAAAATGCACTCCAAACTATATACACACAAAAAAGTGTAAAAGAGGTATTCAAACAAAAGTATGTATACGTATGTTCATAGCAGCATTCACAATAACTAAAATCTGGAAACACACCAAATAAATGTCCACCAACAAAAAAATAAGACAGAAAATGTAGTATGTCCATACAATGGCATACTATTCAGCTGTGAAAAAGATTACAACTCTAATGCTACAATGTGAAGAAACTTAAATTTTGGCTCAAGAAGCTGAGCCAAAAGTCACATAGTGTATGATTTTATTTATATAAATATTTAGAGTAGGTAAATCTGTAGAGAAAAAAATGCAGATTATTGGTGCTGGTGTCAGAAAGAGGACAGATTGGGTAGGAGCTTCTTAATAAGTAGGGTATTTCCTTTTGGAATAATGAAAATACTTTGGAACTAAGATGTGGTACTTGCACACAAATATGCACGTACTAAAGATCACTAAGGAATTCATTAAGAAACAGTTAATTTTATATTACATGAAGGAATTTAACCTCACTAAAAAGACAAAATTTCTTCCTCAGCATTCTCTCAGCAACGTGAGCGCTCTTTCCACAGAGTGCTTGCAGCATGGGGTTCTGGTCCCTCCACAGTCCAGAGCTGCCTGGGGCCAGGCCAGCCACACACTAGACATGAACTCCCACCACCCTGTCCAGCAGCCCCTCGACCTGTTACCAGTGGAAGTTATCTGAGTTACTGGCGTCAAATCTATCATGGTCTGCAGTAACCTCAACTCTTGCCTCCTCAGGAGAAAGAATTTGACTGAGGGGAGTAAAGTAGCAAAGGAGACTGAGAAAGGTTTCACAGCAAAAGGGGATGTTTATTTAAAATATTTTAGAGTAAGAAAAAAAAGAAGAGTGCATTAGGAAGAGATCCAAGTGGGTGATATGAATATATACCATATATATGACTTGCAAATATTGTGTCCCATGCTGTTGGTTTTCTTTCCACTATACTGACAGTGTCTTTTAATGCACAAAAGTGTTTAGTTTTGATGAAGCTCAAGTGATCTATTTTTTCTTATGTTTTGTGTTCAGTCAGTGATATAGCCAAGAAATCATTTACAAATCCACAGCCAATAAGCACATGAAAAGATGTTCAAAATCACTAGCCACTTAATGCAGGAATATCTAAACCACAATGAGATTACCACTTTATCCCCATTAGAATTTTTCTTTCTTTTTTTTTTAAAGAAAACTTTGAGAGTATGTGGAGAAATTGGAACCCTTGTACATTGCTGGTGAGATTGTGAAATGGTGGTGATGTTTGCACAATTTGAGCATAGTTAATGCTTCCAAATTATACACTCAAAGTATTTGAAATGGTACATTCGTTTATGTATGATATTCCACTTACAACAAAAGCTCCCTCAGAAATTGTCCTAAAATAGTTCCATGTGTGATGAAAGAAGACGCTCCTCTCCTATCATGAGTAGAAGCCTATTTATTTATTCATGCCATTATACACACTCTTGACTCTTCCACATGCCCAGCATGATCTCATCAAGCAGAATGAGTCTCTTCTCATCTGGCCCATTTGTGCTCCTTTCCATAATTGCATTCTCCTTTTCAACTCACTACCTGTCCACTAAAAGCAACTGTAAGTTACAGGCCAGTTTACTGTCTCTATAAATATTTCTTCTCTGTAACGTAATAGAAATGAAATCATACAACATGTCACCTCTTCAGACTGGCTCTTATCACTTTGCTTTATGAATGCCCGATTCATCCATGGCTTTGCATGACTTCATAAATCACTCCTTTTGTTTTGATGAATAGTATTTCATTTTATGAATTTACCTGGCTTGGTTAATTTTGAAGGGCATCCTGATTCCTTCAAGTATGTGGCCATTGTCAAGAGAGCAGTTATACATAAATGCTTGTGGTTTTTGGTTAGATGTGAGTTTCCAAATCAGTTGTCTAGATACCTAAGTGTTAACAATTGTTAGCCTATATGTTGAGACCACGTCCGCCTTTGGAAAAAACTGTCAAACCCTTTCAGAAGGAAACAACCATATTTTAAAGTTGCTGTAAAATTATGCATTCCTTCAGCAATGAATGAGATTTTCTGTTGCAGTTTTGAGTATATTTAAAAAGAAATTTAGACATAGTAGAGCTGTTTAGTGCTCACACTCTTATTTTAATTTGCCTTCCCCGAACGGCAGGTGTTGTTGAGCATTATTTTGTTGTTATTGTTTGTTCATTAATCTATGATTGCTGCCAAAAAGCATACATGTGTTGTGCCACAGAAAACCAATTTTAAAAAACGTACTCTCAGCTCTCAGCTCAACTTGGTAAAAAATAAAAAAATTAAGTGTCATACTGCCCAAGGTAATTTATAGATTCAATGCCATCCCCATCAATCTACCAGTGACTTTCTTCACTGAACTGGAAGAAAAGTACTTTAAAGTTCATATGGAGCCAAAAAAGAGCCCACATCACCAGGTCAATCCTAAGCCAAAAGAACAAAGCTGGAGGCATCACGCTACCTGACTTCAAACTATACTACAAGGCTACAGTAACCAAAAGAGGATGGTACTGGTACCAAAACAGAGATATAGATTAATGGAACAGAAAATAATGCCGCATATCTACAACTATCTGATCTTTGACAAACCTGAGGAAAACAAGCAATGGGGAAAGGATTCCCTACTTAATAAATGGTGGGGGGAAAACTGGCTAGCCATAGGTAGAAAGCTGAAACTGGATCCCTTCCTTACACCTTATACAAAAATTAATTCAAGATGGATTAAAGACTTAAGCGTTAGACCTGACACCATGTAATGACTTGCCGTTTGGTTTTTACTTACTACTGTTACTGTGTTTTCTGTCTTGAGAATACCAAAATAGTAATGCATTGTACCAAGCCTTCTAAAATAACTGCCTAAAAATGTAATTGAGTCCTTTTGTTGTTGTTGTTCTGTTCTGTTTCTTGTTGTTGTTGTTTGTTTGTTTGTTTGTTTTGAGATGGAGTCTTGGTCTGTTCCCATGGCTGGAGTGCAATGACATGATCTCGGCTTTAGTAACCTCAGCTTCCCGGGTTCATGAAATTCCCTTGTCTTAGCTTCCTGAGGATATGGGTTTACAGGACCCAGACACCACTACTGGCTAATTTTTTTACATTTTTAGTAGAGAGTTTGTTTCACCATATTGACCAGGATGATCTCAAACACCTGACCTAAGGACATCCACCTGGCTCAGCCTCCCAAACTGCTGGGATTACCGATGTGAGCCATCACGCCTGGCCATGCCAATTCCTTTATTTCTTTATGGAATCAAATGTAGGTTGAGAATCATCTTTCCTAATACTTGTCAGTGCCTCAAGATTGTTAGGATAAATATAAAACTTCCAACCGAAGGATACTGGTTGACATCCAGAATTTTAAGAAAACTTGTGAAATAAAATATCCAGCTTCTGGCTCTTCCCTCATGAGCATGCTCAATGTCTGGGAAATCCTTGGAACCTCGAAGAAGGGTAGAGCTGGGGTAGGTGGGGATGATTTTTGAAACCACTGCTGCTCTGGCAGCCACTGTTGCTCCTCGGAAAATGGCTTGGAGCCTCAGCCTTCAGAAGAAGTAACAGGGGCTCAGCAAGCAGTATTTTGTGTGCCAGGTTTTCCATCTCCATATCTGTTTTGGTGATGTACCTATTCAGGTCTCTACTTATTAATTAGGTCATCTTATTTGTCTGTATATTTTGCATAAAAGTCACTTTTCAGTTGTGTTTCCTAAACTTTTCTTAGCCTGAGGCTTGTTTTTTCGGTTCTCTTAACCAGAACATAGTTCTTGTTTGTTTTGTTTTGTATTGTTTTGTTTTCTTCTTTTTTGTTTTTTGCCTTTTTTGAGATGGAGTCACACCTTGCCACCCAGCCTGGGGTTCAAAGGCATGATTTTGGCCCACTGCAACATCTGTCTCCTGGGTTGAAGGGATTCTTCTGCCTCAGGTTCCAGAGTAGCGTGGATTACATGTGTCTGCCAACAAGCCCACCTATTTTTTTTTTTTTTTTTGTATTTTTAATAGAGACAGTGTGGCAGTCAGTTACTATGGGATGAAACAAAGGGGGTTGAATGCAGAAATGAAGACAAAGACAAAAAAGATCTGTTTTAAAAGAGGGGTCGGGGGCTCATTGCTTCTAATCAGCAAAGGCCCTGAGCTTCTACAGGCCTTCGTATTTAGTAGGCAGAATCAACAGGGAGGAAAGGTAATTGTTGGTCAGCTGCTTGAATTATCACAGGCTCACATAATTGCTTTCTATATACTACAGGCTTCAGATGTTCCTATATATAACCACAAGAAAGACTGTGCTTGGGGAATGACTGTCCTCAGCATTCCTTCTGACACCAGACGTGGTGTGTCAGGTTGCCAACATGCTGCTTTCATGAGAACAGTTCCCTCTCTGCTCATAGACCCTCCAGTCATTACTGAGTTGGTCACGACCCTCATTCTTTTGGCCTCCAACATCTCCTCCTTTTTATTTTTGCATTAATTGAGTAAAGATAATTGCAGGCTGTGCAGCTCTCCACTGCTGTTTGGTGGTCCAGCTGCTTTTACAGACAATGAACATAAAAGAGAGACATCATGACGTTACTCTGATAATCACCAAAAAGACATTTAGGTGATGTTTGGAGGAGGTCCAAAGGCTAAGGCTCTCTAAACCTTGCTGGAATTCTGCCCAAGTTTTCAGAGATGGCTGAGTTACTTGAGTATGCTTTTTCAAGTTAAGAATTTTGCTTTGTAAATCAAGTTTCCATGGATATTCCCTTTGGTTTTATTCCAAATTGGTTACACAAATATGAGCATGCTTAAAATGACAATGCAATTGCTGCCACAACTGCTAGTTTGTTCTTGGTTTCCTAGCCACAGAACTGTAATCTTTAACTCTTTAACATTGTTACTTCCATGTGTATCTCAGTGTTAAGCTTATTTTTAAGCATCCATGCCTGGTCGGCTGTACACATCCAATTTTCTACATATTGAGCTGTGATTTGAATGGAGCTGTACATTGCTACTAAGGACACCACAACAGAAGTTATTAATGTACCTAAGGAGACTTTCCCAAAAATTTTCATGCCTAAGGCTCTACAAGCACAATGAATAAGCTGACTAAGAAAAAAGTTTACAAAATGGAAACCAGAGGTGGCCACCCAAGGCTCAGGCAGATTTACAGGAATCCGTAATCTGGGATTGTGACCTACAATTACTAGGGTGGATATGCTGTATGTTTGTACTGTGTTATGATTAAGGGAATAAAACAGTTAACAGGAATCACAAGTCAGTCTGGCATCGTTTACCTGGAGTTGGTCATTTTTGCTGCCAGAAAAACATAAGTTCAAAAACACAAATTGTAAATTGAGTGGTAGTGTTTTCTACAATGGTAACATTACAACTGTGTTCAGCACAATTACTATAATTAGATAGTGTTCCGACACAAATGCTGCCATTCATATAGTGGAGTGCTGCCTTCCCTATCGACTCCTGAGTTGGACCTCTCTTTCCTTAGTAATGCCATTGAGGCAAAGTTGGGCTAAGGCCTGTTCCATGCCAAGTGAAACTTGCTGCAGGTTGGGATTGAATCCCAGCGCAATGTAGTGAAGAGATGCTGACCAGTGTCAGCGAAGTTTATGCCATGAGGTCGGATTCTCATCTCTCCCATCTAAATGACCACAGGGACCTAGAAAATAATGTCTCCCATTAGCATGTACTCTTGTCTAGCTAGGGGACCAAGACACTGGGTCCAAGGAGGGGGGTAAGAATTATCAAAGGGAGCCCATTCTGTATAATTAATATGATTTGGGAGATGGGGCTGGGAGTAATTAGTAGCTACACCAGTAATGTTAATAGAGCTAAGGCCTAATAGGTACATATTTTTTTCCATGGTAACTCAGCCATACTTGGGGTTAATTTGCAAGGCCACTGCAGTTGAGTGATGTACCCTGGGTGACTCATGAAGGAAGTCCCTCCAATGGAGCGGCATAATTGATAATCATTGTTCTGAGAGTCTAATTACTGTTTGTCAGGGGGTGTTAGGGGTCCTGGTGCCCCTGCCTCATGATCATGATAGATGTCAGGGGGAGTGTCACTCCAAATTACACTCCGTAATACTGGGGGATTGGGAATATATGCCCAATATGTTTTTGTCTCTCTGCACAAGGGAAACCTACTGCACAGGATGTTATGGGTAGCATGGCCATAAACGTGATGTCAGGGGTGTTTGCCTGACCCTGGTGCTCCAGCAATTTCAAGTGACTCATGGCTTGTAATGGAGGAGTTGGATTCATAGTTGGGATCCATGGCTCTCTCCAGTCTCCCTTTACATGGTCACAAACACATTGAGGGCACCCCACACAGATTATCCATCTCCTGTAAAAACACAAGCATACCCTCATCCTTACATCAGTAAATCTCCTGAGCATTTCCATCGTCCTTAGGGGGATTTTCATAATATCTTGGGGTATACTTTACTTTTTCCCTATAACATTTACCAGTGTCATTCTGCCATAGTCTTACTATCTGTGCCAGGAGTCAAAAAAATTAAAGTAAATAAGTAAAAAAATAAATTAAAGTAAAAGTAAGTATTTTGTTTGAGGTGGTAACTGATCTCTTGTTTCCCCTTTCGGTTTTTTTCAGCACAACTTGTAATGTTTGATTTGCCCGCTCTATAATTCCTTGTCTTTGGGGTTTGTAAGGAATTCCTGTTTTATGAGTGATTGACCATAGCTGTAAAAAATTTTAAAAAGCATGACTAACATAAGCTTGTCCATTGTCAGTTTTTAATTATTTAGGGACCCCCAATATGAGCAAATGACGACAGACAACGTCATTACACATAACCAGCTGTGTGACCTGGTTTGCATGTAGCATGCCGCATATGAGAATATGTGTCTCTAGTCACATGAACAAAGGAGAACTTACCAATGGCAGCTTTGTGAGTAACATCCATCTGTCAGATTTCATTTGAAGCTAAGTCTCATGGGTTACAGCCTTCTATGGGTGTGACTCCAGTGACATGCTGGCAAGCAGGACAGGCTTGTACAGGCTGCAGCCTGGCTGTTAGGCAAATGAAACATATGAGTAAAGGCAGAGTTTTGATGCAGTAATATATGAGAAGGTTGAGCTTGTTGAAATGCAGAACAAACCAATTTATTGGTTCTATTATTACCTAGATATAGTGGTGTAGGGAGTTGTGTGGGAGAGCAAGTATAAGAAATATAAAAAGCAGCACAAGAGCAAACAGCTTCTTAAAGTCTTAGAAACGAGTTAAACTGCTCTGGTTCCAGGGTGCTTTTAATAGTGGCCATCCCAATATGACCGGCTACATTTACAACATAGGCTGAATCACAGAGAGTGTTAATAAGAGATGAACCAGTGAGCTGTAAAACCTGCATAACTGCCATTAGTTCTGAGCGTTGATCTGAAACTCCGGGGTTTTTTATTGTTTGAGCATGCTTAGTACCGTAAGTAACTTTGCAACCTTTGGAAGAACCATCAGTAAGTAGGTCTGGCTGATGAAATGGGCTTGTGATGAGTAATCACGGGGAAGATGAAAGGTTGAACTTTTAAAATTGCAAAATTTTGTCTGATGGATAATGTTTATGTATTATTCCTACACAATCTGAAAGAGCAATTTGCCACACAGGCAACATTTCCCATGCTGCAGCCTGTTGCTGGGAATCCAATATTTCTCCTCATACTTTTAGACTGGCTCTAAAAGGAGAACAATAATTTTGTGTGGATCATATCTCTTAAGCATTTTTGATCTATCCCTACCCCTTGTTATAAACTGAGTAGTTAAAGAAAGATAAACTTGCAGAGATTTTACTCTCTGATTGAATTTCAAAAAAAGCCATTCTATTACAATTACATATTTTTTCTATGATCTGGCCTAAAAGTCCTGTTGGAGAATGAGGGGTAGAGAGAATAAAGGGAACCAAGGGCTTTTGTGGCTGTAGCCGGGAGGCATGTGTTTGCTGAAGAATCTGCTCTACAAGCTGTAACTCAGCTTCAGCCTCCTTAGACAAACCAGCAACTGGGTTGTCTCCTAAGCCCATTGCTCCTAATGAAGAATTTCCATGGAGTGCCTGAGTGTTTGAGTTGATGAGTAGCAATACCTAGGATTGGACACAGCCAATTTATATCTCCTAATACTTGTTGGAAATCACTGAAGGTTTGTAATCTGTCCCTATGGAGGACTGCTTTCTGAGGTCGAACATTTGTTTTAGTAACAATAGTGCCTAAGTATTGGTATGGGGGGGGTTGCTTCTACCTTTTGTTGAACTATTTTGAGATGTCCCCCTGTTTTGCTTCTCTCAACAATTGGTGTAATAACTCTTCCATTGGAGCAGCCAAAAGAATTTCATCCATATAATGAATGATGTAGGCAGTAGGAAATATATTATGAGGCTCCTTTAAGGACTGTCCTACGAAACGCTGAAATAGCGTAGAACCGGTGAGCATGCTTTGGGTGAAACTTTGCTTATCCTTCTCATGTAAGGGTATAGTAAGGAAATAATCTTTGAGATCTACTACTATAGGAGGTGAGTCACTTGGAATGGCCGCCAGCAATGGCAGACCTTGCTGTAATGCACCCATTGATTAAATCTGTGCATTAATCGCTCTCAAATCATGTAGCAACTTGCTGGCAAATCGGTCTGTTTTTATATACTAAAATTTTTCTGAAACCTTACACTTGTGTTGATACATATGTATATGTATATGTGCGTATATATCTCTATATGTGTGTATATATATACATATACACATACACACACATATGTATGTGTGTACATATATGTATGTAATATGCACATATGTAATACCCAGAGTTTATGGATGTATACCTATACACTCTGGTACGTGTGTATAGATGGTATGTGTATACGTAGGTATATACGTATACACATACACATATGTATGTGTATATATAACACGTGTATATATACACACATATATGCACACATACAGACAGATATATAAGTGAGTGTGTATATTTACATATATATGCATGCTCTGTCTATAAATGTGTTTATATATACACACACATATATATAACACACATACATACATATACACATATGTGTATATGTATATATGTATGTCTATACATGTTTATATATATAATTCCTAATTCCTCATACATATGTAAAATTTTGTATACGTGTGTGTGTGTGTGTGTGTGTGTGTATATATATATATATATATATATATATATATATATATATATATATATAAAATTCGTTGTTTTTCTCCTAAGCCCATTCAACCCAAAACCTTCCAGGTATGTGGGAAGCTTAAGAGAGGTTATGCAGTAGTTAGATGGCAGCAAGAGTCTTTAATAGAGTTTGAGTCTTTATACTATCCCTGGCTTCCCTTACTGTGGTCCTAGCAAAACATTGACATCCTCATAAATAACACAGACTGACTTTGAAAATTAACATTCTCTTCTTATTTAGGTATCAGTGTAGCTGGATGTAGAACAGCTGCCTCAAAAAAAAAGACATTCCATTCTTTTCCTTCTTTTATAAAAACTTCAGCAATGAGGTTGGAATTTGTCTCTCAAGGGCAGCTTCTTTTTGACTGTTGAAAGTGGAGATTTTCTGCTTACAGATGGGACATAGAGTCTTATAATTATTAGCGGGACATGGGAGGAAGAGAAAGTTAGAAACTAGACGTTTTGGGCAAAGGGCTGACAAGGCTCTACACAGAGAAAAATCCTGTCTTACTAGGTGGCACTGTAGGATCTGAAAAATTAGATAAAAACTCTGATTCCAAACACTTTTCTGTCAAAAGTTAGAGAAGGGGGGTGGAGCCAAGATGGTTGAATAGGAACAGCTCCAGTCTACAGCTCCCAGCATGAGCCACACAGAAGACAGGGGATTTCTGCATTTCCAACTGAGGTACCGGATTCATCTCACTGGGGCGTGTCAGACCGTGGGTGCAGGACAGTGGGTGCTGTGCACCGAGTGTGAGCCAAAGCACAGGGAGGAGGCATCACCTCACCCAGGGAGCACAAGGGTTCAGGGAATTCCCTTTCCTATTCAAAGAAAGGGCTGGCAGACAGCACCTGGAAAATCAGGTCACTCCCACACTAATACTGCTCTTTTCCAGTGGTTGTAGCAAAGGGCACACCAGGAGATTGTATCACACACCTGGCTTGGAAGGCCTACACCCACAGAGCCTCACTCTTTGCTAGCACAGCAGTCTGAGATCAAACTGCAAGGCGACAGTGAGGCTGGGGGAGGGGAGCCCGTCATTGCTGCAGCTTGAGTAGGTAAACAAAGTGGCTGGGAAGTTCGAACAGGGTGGAGCCCACTGCAGCTCAAGGAGGCCTGCCTGCCTCTGTAGACTCCACCTGTGGGGGCAGGGCATAGCCAAACAAAAGGCAGCAGAAACCTATGCAGACTTAAATACCCCTGTCTGACAGCTTTGAAGAGAATAGTGGTTCTCCCAGCACGCAGCTTGAAATCTCAGAATGGACAGACTGCCTCTTCAAGTGGGTCCCTGAACCCCACATAGCCTAACTGGGAGGCACCCCCCAGTAGCTGCAGACTGACACCTCACATGGCTGGGTACTCCTCTGAGGCCAAACTTCCAGAGGAACAATCAGCCAGCAATATTTGCTGTTCACCAATATCTGCTGTTCTGCAGGCTCTGCTGCTGATACCTAGGGAAACAGGGTCTGGAGTGGACCTCCAGCAAACTCCAACAGACCTGCAGCTGAGGGTCCTGACTGTTAGAAGGAAAATTAACAAACAGAAAGGACATCCACACCAAAACCCCATCTGTATGTCACCGTCATCAAAGACCAAAAGTAGATAAAACCACAAAGATTGGGAAAAAACAGAGCAGAAAAACTGGAAACTCTAAAAATCAGAGCGCCTCTCCTCCTCCAAAGGAACGCAGCTCCTCACCAGCAACGGAACAAAGCTGGATGGAGAATGACTTTGACGAGTTGAAAGAAGAAGGTTTCAGATGGTCAAACTACTCCGAGCTAAAGGAGGAAGTTCGAACCCATGGCAAAGGAGCTGAAAACCTTGAAAAAAAATTAGATGAATGGCTAACTAGAATAACCAAAGCAGAGAAGCCCTTAAAGGACCTGATGGAGCTGAAAACCATGGCATGAGAACTACGTGATGAACACACAAGCCTCAGTAGCCGATTTGATCAACTGGAAGAAAGGGTATCAGTGATGGAAGATCAGATGAATGAAATGAAGTGAGAAGAGAAGTTAAGAGAAAAAAGAATAAAAAGAAATGAACAAAGCCTCCAAAAAATATGGGACTATGTGAAAAGACCAAAGCGACATCTGATTGGTGTACCTGAAAGTGACGGGGAGAATGGATCTATTATCCGGGACAACTTCCCAAATGTAGCGAGGCAGGCCAACACTCAGATTCAGGAAATACAGAGGACGCCGCAAAGATACACCTCAAGAAGAGCAACTCCAAGACACATAACTGTCAGGTTCACCAAAGTTGAAATGAAGGAAAAAATGTTAAGGGAAGCCAGAGAGAAGGTAGGGTCACCCACAAAGGGAAGCCCATCAGACTAACAGCTGATCTCTTGGAGAAACTCTACAAGCCATAAGAGAGTGAGGGCCAATATTCAACATTCTTAAAGAAAGGAATTTTCAACCCAGAATTTCATATGCAGCCAAACTAAGCATCATAAGTGAAGGAGACATAAAATCCTTCACAGGCAAGCAAATGCTGAGAGATTTTGTCATCACCAGGCCTGCCCTAAAAGAGCTCCTGAAGGAAGCGCCAAACATGGAAAGGAACAACCGGTACCAGCCACTGCAAAGACAGGCCAAATTGTAAAGGCCATCGAGGCTAGGAAGAAACTGCATCAACTAACTAGCAAAATAACCAGCTAACATCAAAGTGACAGAATCAAATTCACACATAACAATATTAACCTTAAATGTAAACGGGCTAAATGCTCCAATTAAAAGACACAGACTGGCAAATTGGATAAAGAGTCAAGACCCATCAGTGTGCTCTATTCAGGAAACCCATCTGACGTGCAGAGACACACATGGGATCAGAATAGAGGGATGGAGGAAGATCTACCAAGCAAATGGAAGACAAAAAAAAAGGCAAGGGTTGCAATCCTAGTCTCTGATAAAACAGACTTTAAACCAACAAGATCAAGAGGTCAAATCAACAAGAAGAGCTAACTATCCTAAATATATATGTACTCAATACAGGAGCACCCAGATTCATAAAGCAAGTCCTTAGAGACCTACAAAGAGACTTAGACTCCCACACAATGATAATGGGAGACTTTAACGCCCCACTGTCAACATTAGACAGATCAACGTGACAGAAAGTTAACAAGGATATGCAGGAAATGAAGTCAGCTCTGCACCAAGAGGGCCTAATAGACATCTACAGAACTCTCCACCCCAAATCAACAGAATATACGTTCTTTTCAGCATCACACCACACCTATTCCAAAACTGACCCCATAGTTGGAAGTAAAGCACTCCACAGCAAATGTAAAAGAACAGAAATGATAACAAACTGTCTCTCAGACCACAGTGAAATCAAACTAGAACGCAGGATTAAGAAACTCACTCAAAACCGCTCAACTGCATGGAAACTGAACAACCTGCTCCTGAATGACTACTAGGTACATAACGAAATGAAGGTAGAAATAAAGATGTTCCTTGAAACCAACAAGAACAAAGATACAATATACCAGAATCTCTGGGACACATTCAAAGCAGCGTGTAGAGGGAAATGTGTAGCACTAAATGCCCACAGGAGAAAGCAGGAAAGATCTAAAATTGACACCCTGACATGACAATTAAAAGAACTAGAGAAGCAAGACCAAACACATTCAAAAGCTAGCAGAAGGCAAGAAATAACTAAGATCAGAGCAGAACTGAAAGAAATAGAGACACAAAAACCCCTTCAAAAAATCAATGAATCTAGGAGTTGGTTTTTTGAAAAGATCAACAAAATTGATAGACCGCTAGCAGGACTAATAAAGAAGAAAAAAGAAGAATCAAATAGACGCAATAAAAAATGACAAAAGGGATATCACCACCAATCCCACAGGAATACAAACTACCATCAGAGAATACTATAAACACCTCTACACAAATGAAGTAGAAAACCTAGAAGAAATGGATAAATTCCTCGACACATACACCCTCCCAAGACTAAACCAGGAAGAAGTTGGATCTCTGAATAGACAAGTAACAGGCTCTGAAATTCAGGCAATAAGTAATATTGCAAAAAAATGTCCAGGACCAGATGGATTCACATCCGAATTCTACCAGAGGTACAAGGAGGAGCTGGTACCATTCCTTCTGAAACGATTCCAATCAATAGAAGAAGAGGGAGCCCTCTCTAACTCATTTTATGAGGCCAGCATCATCCTGATACCAAAGCCTGGCAGAGACACAGCAAAAATAGAGAATTTTAGACCAAAATCCCTGATGAACATCAATGCAAGAATCATCAATAAAATACTGGCAAACCGAATCCAGCAGCACATCTAAAAGCTTACCCACCGTGATCAAGTGGGCTTCATCCCTGGGATGCAAGGCTGGTTCAACATGTGCAAATCAATAAACGTAATCCAGCATATAAACAGAACCAATGACAAAAACCACAGGATTATCTGAATAGATGCAGAAAAGGCCTTCCACAAAATTCAACAGCACTTCATGCTAAAAACTCTCAATAAATTAGGTATGGATGGGACGTATTTCAAAATAATAAGAGCTATCCATGACAAACGTACAGCCACTTCATACTGAATGGGCAAAAACTGGAAGCATTCCCTTTGAAAACTGGCACAAGACAGGGATGCCCTCTCTCACCATTCCTATTCAACATAGTGTTGGAAGTTCTGGCCTGGGCAATCAGGCAGGAGAAGTAAACAAAGGGTATTCAATTAGTAAAATAGGAAGTCAAATTCTCCCTGTTTGCAGATGACATGATTGTATATTTAGAAAACCCCATCGTCTCAGTCTAAAATCTCCTTAAGCTGATAAGCAACTTCAGCAAAGTCTCAGGATACAAAATCAATGTGCAAAAAATCACAAGCATCCTTATACACCAATAACAGACAAGCAGAGAGCTAAATCATGAGTGAACTCCCATTCACAATTGCTTCAAAGAGCATAAAATACCTAGGAATCCAACTTACAGGGGATGTGAAGGACCTCTTCAAGGAGAACTACAAACCACTGCTTAATGAAATAAAAGAGGTTACAAACAAATGGGAGAACATGCCATGCTCATGGATGGGAAGAATCAACATCATGAAAATGGCCATACTGCCCAATGTAATTTATAGATTCAATGCCATCCCCATCAAGCTACCAATGACTTTCTTCACAGAATGGAAAAGTTCATATGGAACCAAAAAAGAGCCCACATTGCCAAGTCATTCCTAAGTCAAAAGAACAAAGCTGGAGGCATCACACTACCTGACTTCAAACTATGCTACAAGGCTACAACAACCAAACAGCATGGTACTGGTACCAAAACAGAGATATGGACCAATGGAAGAGAACCAGGCACTCAGAAATAATGCCACATATCCACAACTATCTGATCTTTGGCAAACCAGACAAAAACAAGAAATGGGGAAAGGAATCCCTATTTAATAAATGGTGCTGGGAAAACTGGTTAGCCATATGTAGAAAGCTGTAGCTGGAGCCCTTCCT
The DNA here is from genome assembly GCF_029281585.2 of Gorilla gorilla gorilla. Taxonomy (NCBI): domain Eukaryota; kingdom Metazoa; phylum Chordata; class Mammalia; order Primates; family Hominidae; genus Gorilla; species Gorilla gorilla. The sequence goes on along the minus strand of NC_073248.2, from coordinate 44,178,818 downwards.
TACACCTTATACAAAAATTAATTCAAGATGCTTTGGATTCTTACATGTTAGACCTAAAACCATAAAAACGCTAGAAGGAAACCTAGGCAATACCATTCAGGACATAGGCATGGGCAAGGACTTCATGTCTAAAACGCCAAACACAATGACAACAAAAGCCAAAATTGACAAATGGGATCTAACTAAAGTAAAGAGCTACTGCACAGCAAAAGAAACTACCATCAGAGTGAACAGGCAACCTACAGAATGGGAGAAAATTTTTGCAATCTACCCGTCTGACAAAGGGCTAATATCCAGAATCTACAAAGAACTTAAACAAATTTACAAGAAAAAAACAAACAACCCCATCCAAAAGTGGGCAAAGGATATGAACAGACATTTCTCAAAAGAACACATTCATGCAGCCAAAAAACACAGGAATAAATGCTCATCATCACGGGCCGTCGGAGAAATGCAAATCAAAACCATAATGTGACACCATCTCACACCAGTTAGAATGGTGATCATGAAAAAGTCAGGAAACAACAGGTGCTGGAGAGGATGTGGAGAAACAGGAGCACTTTTATACTGTTGGTGGGACTGTAAACTAGCTCAGCCATTGTGCAAGTCAGTGTGGAAATTCCTTGGGGATCTAGAACTAGAAATCCCATTTGACCCAGCCATCCCATTACTGGGTATATACCCAAAGGATTACAAATCATGCTGCTATAAAGACACAAGCACACGTATATTTATCGCAGCACAATTCACAATAGCAAAGACTTGGAACCAACCTAAATGTCTAAAAACGACAGACTGGATTCAGAAAATGTGGCACATATACACTATGGAATACTATGCAGCCATAAAAAATGATGAGTTCATGTCCTTTGTAGGGACATGGATCAAACTGGAAACCATCATTCTCAGCAAACTATGGCAAGAACAAAAAACCAAACACTGCAAGTTCTCACTCATAAGTGGGAATTGAACACTGAGAGCATGTGGACACAGGAAGGGGAACATCACACTCCGGGGACTGTTCTGGGGTGGGGGAAGGGGTGAGGGATACCATTAGGAGCTATACCTAATGCTAAATGGTGAGTTAATGGGTGCAGCACACCAGCATGGCACATGTATACATATGTAACAAACCTGCACGTTGTGCACATGTACCCTAAAATGTAAAGTACAATTTAAAAAAAGAAAAAAGTATTCTTCCATCGTTTTATTTTGAGCATTATGTGTGCCTTTGCACGTCAGATGTGTCTCCTGAATAAAGCACACTTGGTGTATTTATATTTAAGATTAATATTGTTATGTGTCAATTTGACCATGGTATGGTGATGCTAACTGGTTATTTTGCATATTCTTGATGCAGTTTCTTCATAGTGTTGTTGGACTTTTTATTTGTTATTTTTTGCAGTAGCTGTTACCAGATGTCCCCTTACATATTTAATATTCCCTTTAGGAACTCTTGTAAGGCACTCATGGTGGTGAAAAATGTTTGTACACTTAACTTGTCTGAAAATTATTTTATTTCTCCTTTGGCCATAAAGCTTAGTTTGGATGGATATAAAATTCTGGTCTGAAAATTCTTTCCTTTAAGATCGGTGAATAACAAATAAAAAGTCCAACAACACTATGAAGAAACTGCATCAAGAATATGCAAAATAACCAGCTAGCATCACCATACCATGGTCAAATTGACACGTAACAATATTAATCTTAAATATAAATACACCAAGTGTGCTTTATTCAGGAGACACATCTGACGTGCAAAGGCACACATAACGCTCAAAATAAAACGATGGAAGAATACTTTTTTCTTTTTTTAAATTGTACTTTACATTTTAGGGTACATGTGCACAACGTGCAGGTTTGTTACATATGTATACATGTGCCATGCTGGTGTGCTGCACCCATTAACTCACCATTTAGCATTAGGTATAGCTCCTAATGCTATCCCTCACCCCTTCCCCCACCCCAGAACAGTCCCCGGAGTGTGATGTTCCCCTTCCTGTGTCCACATGCTCTCAGTGTTCAATTCCCACTTATGAGTGAGAACTTGCAGTGTTTGGTTTTTTGTTCTTGCCATAGTTTGCTGAGAATGATGGTTTCCAGTTTGATCCATGTCCCTACAAAGGACATGAACTCATCATTTTTTATGGCTGCATAGTATTCCATAGTGTATATGTGCCACATTTTCTGAATCCAGTCTGTCGTTTTTAGACATTTAGGTTGGTTCCAAGTCTTTGCTATTGTGAATTGTGCTGCGATAAATATACGTGTGCTTGTGTCTTTATAGCAGCATGATTTGTAATCCTTTGGGTATATACCCAGTAATGGGATGGCTGGGTCAAATGGGATTTCTAGTTCTAGATCCCCAAGGAATTTCCACACTGACTTGCACAATGGCTGAGCTAGTTTACAGTCCCACCAACAGTATAAAAGTGCTCCTGTTTCTCCACATCCTCTCCAGCACCTGTTGTTTCCTGACTTTTTCATGATCACCATTCTAACTGGTGTGAGATGGTGTCACATTATGGTTTTGATTTGCATTTCTCCGACGGCCCGTGATGATGAGCATTTATTCCTGTGTTTTTTGGCTGCATGAATGTGTTCTTTTGAGAAATGTCTGTTCATATCCTTTGCCCACTTTTGGATGGGGTTGTTTGTTTTTTTCTTGTAAATTTGTTTAAGTTCTTTGTAGATTCTGGATATTAGCCCTTTGTCAGACGGGTAGATTGCAAAAATTTTCTCCCATTCTGTAGGTTGCCTGTTCACTCTGATGGTAGTTTCTTTTGCTGTGCAGTAGCTCTTTACTTTAGTTAGATCCCATTTGTCAATTTTGGCTTTTGTTGTCATTGTGTTTGGCGTTTTAGACATGAAGTCCTTGCCCATGCCTATGTCCTGAATGGTATTGCCTAGGTTTCCTTCTAGCGTTTTTATGGTTTTAGGTCTAACATGTAAGAATCCAAAGCATCTTGAATTAATTTTTGTATAAGGTGTAAGGAAGGGCTCCAGCTACAGCTTTCTACATATGGCTAACCAGTTTTCCCAGCACCATTTATTAAATAGGGATTCCTTTCCCCATTTCTTGTTTTTGTCTGGTTTGCCAAAGATCAGATAGTTGTGGATATGTGGCATTATTTCTGAGTGCCTGGTTCTCTTCCATTGGTCCATATCTCTGTTTTGGTACCAGTACCATGCTGTTTGGTTGTTGTAGCCTTGTAGCATAGTTTGAAGTCAGGTAGTGTGATGCCTCCAGCTTTGTTCTTTTGACTTAGGAATGACTTGGCAATGTGGGCTCTTTTTTGGTTCCATATGAACTTTTCCATTCTGTGAAGAAAGTCATTGGTAGCTTGATGGGGATGGCATTGAATCTATAAATTACATTGGGCAGTATGGCCATTTTCATGATGTTGATTCTTCCCATCCATGAGCATGGCATGTTCTCCCATTTGTTTGTAACCTCTTTTATTTCATTAAGCAGTGGTTTGTAGTTCTCCTTGAAGAGGTCCTTCACATCCCCTGTAAGTTGGATTCCTAGGTATTTTATGCTCTTTGAAGCAATTGTGAATGGGAGTTCACTCATGATTTAGCTCTCTGCTTGTCTGTTATTGGTGTATAAGGATGCTTGTGATTTTTTGCACATTGATTTTGTATCCTGAGACTTTGCTGAAGTTGCTTATCAGCTTAAGGAGATTTTAGACTGAGACGATGGGGTTTTCTAAATATACAATCATGTCATCTGCAAACAGGGAGAATTTGACTTCCTATTTTACTAATTGAATACCCTTTGTTTACTTCTCCTGCCTGATTGCCCAGGCCAGAACTTCCAACACTATGTTGAATAGGAATGGTGAGAGAGGGCATCCCTGTCTTGTGCCAGTTTTCAAAGGGAATGCTTCCAGTTTTTGCCCATTCAGTATGAAGTGGCTGTACGTTTGTCATGGATAGCTCTTATTATTTTGAAATACGTCCCATCCATACCTAATTTATTGAGAGTTTTTAGCATGAAGTGCTGTTGAATTTTGTGGAAGGCCTTTTCTGCATCTATTCAGATAATCCTGTGGTTTTTGTCATTGGTTCTGTTTATATGCTGGATTACGTTTATTGATTTGCACATGTTGAACCAGCCTTGCATCCCAGGGATGAAGCCCACTTGATCACGGTGGGTAAGCTTTTAGATGTGCTGCTGGATTCGGTTTGCCAGTATTTTATTGATGATTCTTGCATTGATGTTCATCAGGGATTTTGGTCTAAAATTCTCTATTTTTGCTGTGTCTCTGCCAGGCTTTGGTATCAGGATGATGCTGGCCTCATAAAATGAGTTAGAGAGGGCTCCCTCTTCTTCTATTGATTGGAATCGTTTCAGAAGGAATGGTACCAGCTCCTCCTTGTACCTCTGGTAGAATTCGGATGTGAATCCATCTGGTCCTGGACATTTTTTTGCAATATTACTTATTGCCTGAATTTCAGAGCCTGTTACTTGTCTATTCAGAGATCCAACTTCTTCCTGGTTTAGTCTTGGGAGGGTGTATGTGTCGAGGAATTTATCCATTTCTTCTAGGTTTTCTACTTCATTTGTGTAGAGGTGTTTATAGTATTCTCTGATGGTAGTTTGTATTCCTGTGGGATCGGTGGTGATATCCCTTTTGTCATTTTTTATTGCGTCTATTTGATTCTTCTTTTTTCTTCTTTATTAGTCCTGCTAGCGGTCTATCAATTTTGTTGATCTTTTCAAAAAACCAACTCCTAGATTCATTGATTTTTTGAAGGGGTTTTTGTGTCTCTATTTCTTTCAGTTCTGCTCTGATCTTAGTTATTTCTTGCCTTCTGCTAGCTTTTGAATGTGTTTGGTCTTGCTTCTCTAGTTCTTTTAATTGTCATGTCAGGGTGTCAATTTTAGATCTTTCCTGCTTTCTCCTGTGGGCATTTAGTGCTACACATTTCCCTCTACACGCTGCTTTGAATGTGTCCCAGAGATTCTGGTATATTGTATCTTTGTTCTTGTTGGTTTCAAGGAACATCTTTATTTCTACCTTCATTTCGTTATGTACCTAGTAGTCATTCAGGAGCAGGTTGTTCAGTTTCCATGCAGTTGAGCGGTTTTGAGTGAGTTTCTTAATCCTGCGTTCTAGTTTGATTTCACTGTGGTCTGAGAGACAGTTTGTTATCATTTCTGTTCTTTTACATTTGCTGTGGAGTGCTTTACTTCCAACTATGGGGTCAGTTTTGGAATAGGTGTGGTGTGATGCTGAAAAGAACGTATATTCTGTTGATTTGGGGTGGAGAGTTCTGTAGATGTCTATTAGGCCCTCTTGGTGCAGAGCTGACTTCATTTCCTGCATATCCTTGTTAACTTTCTGTCACGTTGATCTGTCTAATGTTGACAGTGGGGCGTTAAAGTCTCCCATTATCATTGTGTGGGAGTCTAAGTCTCTTTGTAGGTCTCTAAGGACTTGCTTTATGAATCTGGGTGCTCCTGTATTGAGTACATATATATTTAGGATAGTTAGCTCTTCTTGTTGATTTGACCTCTTGATCTTGTTGGTTTAAAGTCTGTTTTATCAGAGACTAGGATTGCAACCCTTGCCTTTTTTTTTGTCTTCCATTTGCTTGGTAGATCTTCCTCCATCCCTCTATTCTGATCCCATGTGTGTCTCTGCACGTCAGATGGGTTTCCTGAATAGAGCACACTGATGGGTCTTGACTCTTTATCCAATTTGCCAGTCTGTGTCTTTTAATTGGAGCATTTAGCCCGTTTACATTTAAGGTTAATATTGTTATGTGTGAATTTGATTCTGTCACTTTGATGTTAGCTGGTTATTTTGCTAGTTAGTTGATGCAGTTTCTTCCTAGCCTCGATGGCCTTTACAATTTGGCCTGTCTTTGCAGTGGCTGGTACCGGTTGTTCCTTTCCATGTTTGGCGCTTCCTTCAGGAGCTCTTTTAGGGCAGGCCTGGTGATGACAAAATCTCTCAGCATTTGCTTGCCTGTGAAGGATTTTATGTCTCCTTCACTTATGATGCTTAGTTTGGCTGCATATGAAATTCTGGGTTGAAAATTCCTTTCTTTAAGAATGTTGAATATTGGCCCTCACTCTCTTATGGCTTGTAGAGTTTCTCCAAGAGATCAGCTGTTAGTCTGATGGGCTTCCCTTTGTGGGTGACCCTACCTTCTCTCTGGCTTCCCTTAACATTTTTTCCTTCATTTCAACTTTGGTGAACCTGACAGTTATGTGTCTTGGAGTTGCTCTTCTTGAGGTGTATCTTTGCGGCGTCCTCTGTATTTCCTGAATCTGAGTGTTGGCCTGCCTCGCTACATTTGGGAAGTTGTCCCGGATAATAGATCCATTCTCCCCGTCACTTTCAGGTACACCAATCAGATGTCGCTTTGGTCTTTTCACATAGTCCCATATTTTTTGGAGGCTTTGTTCATTTCTTTTTATTCTTTTTTCTCTTAACTTCTCTTCTCACTTCATTTCATTCATCTGATCTTCCATCACTGATACCCTTTCTTCCAGTTGATCAAATCGGCTACTGAGGCTTGTGTGTTCATCACGTAGTTCTCATGCCATGGTTTTCAGCTCCATCAGGTCCTTTAAGGGCTTCTCTGCTTTGGTTATTCTAGTTAGCCATTCATCTAATTTTTTTTCAAGGTTTTCAGCTCCTTTGCCATGGGTTCGAACTTCCTCCTTTAGCTCGGAGTAGTTTGACCATCTGAAACCTTCTTCTTTCAACTCGTCAAAGTCATTCTCCATCCAGCTTTGTTCCGTTGCTGGTGAGGAGCTGCGTTCCTTTGGAGGAGGAGAGGCGCTCTGATTTTTAGAGTTTCCAGTTTTTCTGCTCTGTTTTTTCCCAATCTTTGTGGTTTTATCTACTTTTGGTCTTTGATGACGGTGACATACAGATGGGGTTTTGGTGTGGATGTCCTTTCTGTTTGTTAATTTTCCTTCTAACAGTCAGGACCCTCAGCTGCAGGTCTGTTGGAGTTTGCTGGAGGTCCACTCCAGACCCTGTTTCCCTAGGTATCAGCAGCAGAGCCTGCAGAACAGCAGATATTGGTGAACAGCAAATATTGCTGGCTGATTGTTCCTCTGGAAGTTTGGCCTCAGAGGAGTACCCAGCCATGTGAGGTGTCAGTCTGCAGCTACTGGGGGGTGCCTCCCAGTTAGGCTATGTGGGGTTCAGGGACCCACTTGAAGAGGCAGTCTGTCCATTCTGAGATTTCAAGCTGCGTGCTGGGAGAACCACTATTCTCTTCAAAGCTGTCAGACAGGGGTATTTAAGTCTGCATAGGTTTCTGCTGCCTTTTGTTTGGCTATGCCCTGCCCCCACAGGTGGAGTCTACAGAGGCAGGCAGGCCTCCTTGAGCTGCAGTGGGCTCCACCCTGTTCGAACTTCCCAGCCACTTTGTTTACCTACTCAAGCTGCAGCAATGACGGGCTCCCCTCCCCCAGCCTCACTGTCGCCTTGCAGTTTGATCTCAGACTGCTGTGCTAGCAAAGAGTGAGGCTCTGTGGGTGTAGGCCTTCCAAGCCAGGTGTGTGATACAATCTCCTGGTGTGCCCTTTGCTACAACCACTGGAAAAGAGCAGTATTAGTGTGGGAGTGACCTGATTTTCCAGGTGCTGTCTGCCAGCCCTTTCTTTGAATAGGAAAGGGAATTCCCTGAACCCTTGTGCTCCCTGGGTGAGGTGATGCCTCCTCCCTGTGCTTTGGCTCACACTCGGTGCACAGCACCCACTGTCCTGCACCCACGGTCTGACACGCCCCAGTGAGATGAATCCGGTACCTCAGTTGGAAATGCAGAAATCCCCTGTCTTCTGTGTGGCTCATGCTGGGAGCTGTAGACTGGAGCTGTTCCTATTCAACCATCTTGGCTCCACCCCCCTTCTCTAACTTTTGACAGAAAAGTGTTTGGAATCAGAGTTTTTATCTAATTTTTCAGATCCTACAGTGCCACCTAGTAAGACAGGATTTTTCTCTGTGTAGAGCCTTGTCAGCCCTTTGCCCAAAACGTCTAGTTTCTAACTTTCTCTTCCTCCCATGTCCCGCTAATAATTATAAGACTCTATGTCCCATCTGTAAGCAGAAAATCTCCACTTTCAACAGTCAAAAAGAAGCTGCCCTTGAGAGACAAATTCCAACCTCATTGCTGAAGTTTTTATAAAAGAAGGAAAAGAATGGAATGTCTTTTTTTTTGAGGCAGCTGTTCTACATCCAGCTACACTGATACCTAAATAAGAAGAGAATGTTAATTTTCAAAGTCAGTCTGTGTTATTTATGAGGATGTCAATGTTTTGCTAGGACCACAGTAAGGGAAGCCAGGGATAGTATAAAGACTCAAACTCTATTAAAGACTCTTGCTGCCATCTAACTACTGCATAACCTCTCTTAAGCTTCCCACATACCTGGAAGGTTTTGGGTTGAATGGGCTTAGGAGAAAAACAACGAATTTTATATATATATATATATATATATATATATATATATATATATATATATACACACACACACACACACACACACACACACGTATACAAAATTTTACATATGTATGAGGAATTAGGAATTATATATATAAACATGTATAGACATACATATATACATATACACATATGTGTATATGTATGTATGTGTGTTATATATATGTGTGTGTATATATAAACACATTTATAGACAGAGCATGCATATATATGTAAATATACACACTCACTTATATATCTGTCTGTATGTGTGCATATATGTGTGTATATATACACGTGTTATATATACACATACATATGTGTATGTGTATACGTATATACCTACGTATACACATACCATCTATACACACGTACCAGAGTGTATAGGTATACATCCATAAACTCTGGGTATTACATATGTGCATATTACATACATATATGTACACACATACATATGTGTGTGTATGTGTATATGTATATATATACACACATATAGAGATATATACGCACATATACATATACATATGTATCAACACAAGTGTAAGGTTTCAGAAAAATTTTAGTATATAAAAACAGACCGATTTGCCAGCAAGTTGCTACATGATTTGAGAGCGATTAATGCACAGATTTAATCAATGGGTGCATTACAGCAAGGTCTGCCATTGCTGGCGGCCATTCCAAGTGACTCACCTCCTATAGTAGTAGATCTCAAAGATTATTTCCTTACTATACCCTTACATGAGAAGGATAAGCAAAGTTTCACCCAAAGCATGCTCACCGGTTCTACGCTATTTCAGCGTTTCGTAGGACAGTCCTTAAAGGAGCCTCATAATATATTTCCTACTGCCTACATCATTCATTATATGGATGAAATTCTTTTGGCTGCTCCAATGGAAGAGTTATTACACCAATTGTTGAGAGAAGCAAAACAGGGGGACATCTCAAAATAGTTCAACAAAAGGTAGAAGCAACCCCCCCCCATACCAATACTTAGGCACTATTGTTACTAAAACAAATGTTCGACCTCAGAAAGCAGTCCTCCATAGGGACAGATTACAAACCTTCAGTGATTTCCAACAAGTATTAGGAGATATAAATTGGCTGTGTCCAATCCTAGGTATTGCTACTCATCAACTCAAACACTCAGGCACTCCATGGAAATTCTTCATTAGGAGCAATGGGCTTAGGAGACAACCCAGTTGCTGGTTTGTCTAAGGAGGCTGAAGCTGAGTTACAGCTTGTAGAGCAGATTCTTCAGCAAACACATGCCTCCCGGCTACAGCCACAAAAGCCCTTGGTTCCCTTTATTCTCTCTACCCCTCATTCTCCAACAGGACTTTTAGGCCAGATCATAGAAAAAATATGTAATTGTAATAGAATGGCTTTTTTTGAAATTCAATCAGAGAGTAAAATCTCTGCAAGTTTATCTTTCTTTAACTACTCAGTTTATAACAAGGGGTAGGGATAGATCAAAAATGCTTAAGAGATATGATCCACACAAAATTATTGTTCTCCTTTTAGAGCCAGTCTAAAAGTATGAGGAGAAATATTGGATTCCCAGCAACAGGCTGCAGCATGGGAAATGTTGCCTGTGTGGCAAATTGCTCTTTCAGATTGTGTAGGAATAATACATAAACATTATCCATCAGACAAAATTTTGCAATTTTAAAAGTTCAACCTTTCATCTTCCCCGTGATTACTCATCACAAGCCCATTTCATCAGCCAGACCTACTTACTGATGGTTCTTCCAAAGGTTGCAAAGTTACTTACGGTACTAAGCATGCTCAAACAATAAAAAACCCCGGAGTTTCAGATCAACGCTCAGAACTAATGGCAGTTATGCAGGTTTTACAGCTCACTGGTTCATCTCTTATTAACACTCTCTGTGATTCAGCCTATGTTGTAAATGTAGCCGGTCATATTGGGATGGCCACTATTAAAAGCACCCTGGAACCAGAGCAGTTTAACTCGTTTCTAAGACTTTAAGAAGCTGTTTGCTCTTGTGCTGCTTTTTATATTTCTTATACTTGCTCTCCCACACAACTCCCTACACCACTATATCTAGGTAATAATAGAACCAATAAATTGGTTTGTTCTGCATTTCAACAAGCTCAACCTTCTCATATATTACTGCATCAAAACTCTGCCTTTACTCATATGTTTCATTTGCCTAACAGCCAGGCTGCAGCCTGTACAAGCCTGTCCTGCTTGCCAGCATGTCACTGGAGTCACACCCATAGAAGGCTGTAACCCATGAGACTTAGCTTCAAATGAAATCTGACAGATGGATGTTACTCACAAAGCTGCCATTGGTAAGTTCTCCTTTGTTCATGTGACTAGAGACACATATTCTCATATGCGGCATGCTACATGCAAACCAGGTCACACAGCTGGTTATGTGTAATGACGTTGTCTGTCGTCATTTGCTCATATTGGGGGTCCCTAAATAATTAAAAACTGACAATGGACAAGCTTATGTTAGTCATGCTTTTTAAAATTTTTTACAGCTATGGTCAATCACTCATAAAACAGGAATTCCTTACAAACCCCAAAGACAAGGAATTATAGAGCGGGCAAATCAAACATTACAAGTTGTGCTGAAAAAAACCGAAAGGGGAAACAAGAGATCAGTTACCACCTCAAACAAAATACTTACTTTTACTTTAATTTATTTTTTTACTTATTTACTTTAATTTTTTTGACTCCTGGCACAGATAGTAAGACTATGGCAGAATGACACTGGTAAATGTTATAGGGAAAAAGTAAAGTATACCCCAAGATATTATGAAAATCCCCCTAAGGACGATGGAAATGCTCAGGAGATTTACTGATGTAAGGATGAGGGTATGCTTGTGTTTTTACAGGAGATGGATAATCTGTGTGGGGTGCCCTCAATGTGTTTGTGACCATGTAAAGGGAGACTGGAGAGAGCCATGGATCCCAACTATGAATCCAACTCCTCCATTACAAGCCATGAGTCACTTGAAATTGCTGGAGCACCAGGGTCAGGCAAACACCCCTGACATCACGTTTATGGCCATGCTACCCATAACATCCTGTGCAGTAGGTTTCCCTTGTGCAGAGAGACAAAAACATATTGGGCATATATTCCCAATCCCCCAGTATTACGGAGTGTAATTTGGAGTGACACTCCCCCTGACATCTATCATGATCATGAGGCAGGGGCACCAGGACCCCTAACACCCCCTGACAAACAGTAATTAGACTCTCAGAACAATGATTATCAATTATGCCGCTCCATTGGAGGGACTTCCTTCATGAGTCACCCAGGGTACATCACTCAACTGCAGTGGCCTTGCAAATTAACCCCAAGTATGGCTGAGTTACCATGGAAAAAAATATGTACCTATTAGGCCTTAGCTCTATTAACATTACTGGTGTAGCTACTAATTACTCCCAGCCCCATCTCCCAAATCATATTAATTATACAGAATGGGCTCCCTTTGATAATTCTTACCCCCCTCCTTGGACCCAGTGTCTTGGTCCCCTAGCTAGACAAGAGTACATGCTAATGGGAGACATTATTTTCTAGGTCCCTGTGGTCATTTAGATGGGAGAGATGAGAATCCGACCTCATGGCATAAACTTCGCTGACACTGGTCAGCATCTCTTCACTACATTGCGCTGGGATTCAATCCCAACCTGCAGCAAGTTTCACTTGGCATGGAACAGGCCTTAGCCCAACTTTGCCTCAATGGCATTACTAAGGAAAGAGAGGTCCAACTCAGGAGTCGATAGGGAAGGCAGCACTCCACTATATGAATGGCAGCATTTGTGTCGGAACACTATCTAATTATAGTAATTGTGCTGAACACAGTTGTAATGTTACCATTGTAGAAAACACTACCACTCAATTTACAATTTGTGTTTTTGAACTTATGTTTTTCTGGCAGCAAAAATGACCAACTCCAGGTAAACGATGCCAGACTGACTTGTGATTCCTGTTAACTGTTTTATTCCCTTAATCATAACACAGTACAAACATACAGCATATCCACCCTAGTAATTGTAGGTCACAATCCCAGATTACGGATTCCTGTAAATCTGCCTGAGCCTTGGGTGGCCACCTCTGGTTTCCATTTTGTAAACTTTTTTCTTAGTCAGCTTATTCATTGTGCTTGTAGAGCCTTAGGCATGAAAATTTTTGGGAAAGTCTCCTTAGGTACATTAATAACTTCTGTTGTGGTGTCCTTAGTAGCAATGTACAGCTCCATTCAAATCACAGCTCAATATGTAGAAAATTGGATGTGTACAGCCGACCAGGCATGGATGCTTAAAAATAAGCTTAACACTGAGATACACATGGAAGTAACAATGTTAAAGAGTTAAAGATTACAGTTCTGTGGCTAGGAAACCAAGAACAAACTAGCAGTTGTGGCAGCAATTGCATTGTCATTTTAAGCATGCTCATATTTGTGTAACCAATTTGGAATAAAACCAAAGGGAATATCCATGGAAACTTGATTTACAAAGCAAAATTCTTAACTTGAAAAAGCATACTCAAGTAACTCAGCCATCTCTGAAAACTTGGGCAGAATTCCAGCAAGGTTTAGAGAGCCTTAGCCTTTGGACCTCCTCCAAACATCACCTAAATGTCTTTTTTGTGATTATCAGAGTAACGTCATGATGTCTCTCTTTTATGTTCATTGTCTGTAAAAGCAGCTGGACCACCAAACAGCAGTGGAGAGCTGCACAGTCTGCAACTATCTTTACTCAATTAATGCAAAAATAAAAAGGAGGAGATGTTGGAGGCCAAAAGAATGAGGGTCGTGACCAACTCAGTAATGACTGGAGGGTCTATGAGCAGAGAGGGAACTGTTCTCATGAAAGCAGCATGTTGGCAACCTGACACACCACGTCTGGTGTCAGAAGGAATGCTGAGGACAGTCATTCCCCAAGCACAGTCTTTCTTGTGGTTATATATAGGAACATCTGAAGCCTGTAGTATATAGAAAGCAATTATGTGAGCCTGTGATAATTCAAGCAGCTGACCAACAATTACCTTTCCTCCCTGTTGATTCTGCCTACTAAATACGAAGGCCTGTAGAAGCTCAGGGCCTTTGCTGATTAGAAGCAATGAGCCCCCGACCCCTCTTTTAAAACAGATCTTTTTTGTCTTTGTCTTCATTTCTGCATTCAACCCCCTTTGTTTCATCCCATAGTAACTGACTGCCACACTGTCTCTATTAAAAATACAAAAAAAAAAAAAAATAGGTGGGCTTGTTGGCAGACACATGTAATCCACGCTACTCTGGAACCTGAGGCAGAAGAATCCCTTCAACCCAGGAGACAGATGTTGCAGTGGGCCAAAATCATGCCTTTGAACCCCAGGCTGGGTGGCAAGGTGTGACTCCATCTCAAAAAAGGCAAAAAACAAAAAAGAAGAAAACAAAACAATACAAAACAAAACAAACAAGAACTATGTTCTGGTTAAGAGAACCGAAAAAACAAGCCTCAGGCTAAGAAAAGTTTAGGAAACACAACTGAAAAGTGACTTTTATGCAAAATATACAGACAAATAAGATGACCTAATTAATAAGTAGAGACCTGAATAGGTACATCACCAAAACAGATATGGAGATGGAAAACCTGGCACACAAAATACTGCTTGCTGAGCCCCTGTTACTTCTTCTGAAGGCTGAGGCTCCAAGCCATTTTCCGAGGAGCAACAGTGGCTGCCAGAGCAGCAGTGGTTTCAAAAATCATCCCCACCTACCCCAGCTCTACCCTTCTTCGAGGTTCCAAGGATTTCCCAGACATTGAGCATGCTCATGAGGGAAGAGCCAGAAGCTGGATATTTTATTTCACAAGTTTTCTTAAAATTCTGGATGTCAACCAGTATCCTTCGGTTGGAAGTTTTATATTTATCCTAACAATCTTGAGGCACTGACAAGTATTAGGAAAGATGATTCTCAACCTACATTTGATTCCATAAAGAAATAAAGGAATTGGCATGGCCAGGCGTGATGGCTCACATCGGTAATCCCAGCAGTTTGGGAGGCTGAGCCAGGTGGATGTCCTTAGGTCAGGTGTTTGAGATCATCCTGGTCAATATGGTGAAACAAACTCTCTACTAAAAATGTAAAAAAATTAGCCAGTAGTGGTGTCTGGGTCCTGTAAACCCATATCCTCAGGAAGCTAAGACAAGGGAATTTCATGAACCCGGGAAGCTGAGGTTACTAAAGCCGAGATCATGTCATTGCACTCCAGCCATGGGAACAGACCAAGACTCCATCTCAAAACAAACAAACAAACAAACAACAACAACAAGAAACAGAACAGAACAACAACAACAAAAGGACTCAATTACATTTTTAGGCAGTTATTTTAGAAGGCTTGGTACAATGCATTACTATTTTGGTATTCTCAAGACAGAAAACACAGTAACAGTAGTAAGTAAAAACCAAACGGCAAGTCATTACATGGTGTCAGGTCTAACGCTTAAGTCTTTAATCCATCTTGAATTAATTTTTGTATAAGGTGTAAGGAAGGGATCCAGTTTCAGCTTTCTACCTATGGCTAGCCAGTTTTCCCCCCACCATTTATTAAGTAGGGAATCCTTTCCCCATTGCTTGTTTTCCTCAGGTTTGTCAAAGATCAGATAGTTGTAGATATGCGGCATTATTTTCTGTTCCATTAATCTATATCTCTGTTTTGGTACCAGTACCATCCTCTTTTGGTTACTGTAGCCTTGTAGTATAGTTTGAAGTCAGGTAGCGTGATGCCTCCAGCTTTGTTCTTTTGGCTTAGGATTGACCTGGTGATGTGGGCTCTTTTTTGGCTCCATATGAACTTTAAAGTACTTTTCTTCCAGTTCAGTGAAGAAAGTCACTGGTAGATTGATGGGGATGGCATTGAATCTATAAATTACCTTGGGCAGTATGACACTTAATTTTTTTATTTTTTACCAAGTTGAGCTGAGAGCTGAGAGTACGTTTTTTAAAATTGGTTTTCTGTGGCACAACACATGTATGCTTTTTGGCAGCAATCATAGATTAATGAACAAACAATAACAACAAAATAATGCTCAACAACACCTGCCGTTCGGGGAAGGCAAATTAAAATAAGAGTGTGAGCACTAAACAGCTCTACTATGTCTAAATTTCTTTTTAAATATACTCAAAACTGCAACAGAAAATCTCATTCATTGCTGAAGGAATGCATAATTTTACAGCAACTTTAAAATATGGTTGTTTCCTTCTGAAAGGGTTTGACAGTTTTTTCCAAAGGCGGACGTGGTCTCAACATATAGGCTAACAATTGTTAACACTTAGGTATCTAGACAACTGATTTGGAAACTCACATCTAACCAAAAACCACAAGCATTTATGTATAACTGCTCTCTTGACAATGGCCACATACTTGAAGGAATCAGGATGCCCTTCAAAATTAACCAAGCCAGGTAAATTCATAAAATGAAATACTATTCATCAAAACAAAAGGAGTGATTTATGAAGTCATGCAAAGCCATGGATGAATCGGGCATTCATAAAGCAAAGTGATAAGAGCCAGTCTGAAGAGGTGACATGTTGTATGATTTCATTTCTATTACGTTACAGAGAAGAAATATTTATAGAGACAGTAAACTGGCCCTAAGGAGATGGGCCTGGGGTGGGGGCTTATGAGTTGGTGCTAGAGCCAGGGCCATCTGGACTATGCTCCATCCCAAGGGCCAAGGGTCAGGGGCCTGGTCCACTCTTTCCCTAGGCTGAGCACCTCTAGGCCCTCTAGGTTGGGGAAGCAAACTGGAACCCATGGCAATAATAGGAGGGTGTCCAGGCTGGGCCCCTCCCCTGGTCCTCCCAGTGTTTGCTGGATAATAAATGGAACTATGGCTCTACCCTGAGATTTTCTTCTCTTCCTGAGGGCCCTGTGGTAGCACAATTAAAGGTGTGGGGTGGGTTTCTACACAGGTTTATTTGTGCAAAGTTAGAGGGGTAATGGTGGTTGAAGACCAAGTCCTGGGGTAAGGTGCTGGGACCTTAAGGAACAGAACAAGAAGGGAAGATGCTGGGACCTGATCAGGAGTGGGGTCACATGCTGGGTGCTAAGGCTGGGCTGGGTACCAGGGTCAAGCCCTAGGAGTACTGTATTCAAGCGATGGGACAGAGACTGAGGCCAGCCCCTCAGATCTTGATTTTCACTTCCCTCACCAGGTTCAGCAGTTTGTCCAGTTTCGCAATCTCCACAGCTGGACCCTTCTGCACCTCCTGCCCCTTCTTTTCCTGGGGAGAGGGAAAGTATACATGAGGGAGGAATGGTGGGCCCCCCCTCTCTGGGTCCCAGCACCACCACCTCTGCCCAGCCTGTCCAGCTGTGTCCTACCCCTCCCCTGCCCAGTAAATTCTGGATCCCTGCCTCCCCTCTCCCTGACACGATCATTCCCCAACTCAGGTTAGGTGACACAGGGGCTCAGCTGACAGCTTGCAAAAAGGAGTCCAGCTCTGGCTTGAACCTCAGATGGACATGGAGTCTTGATGCTTGTGGGAGTGGGAAAAGGCATCCATTCCCTGATCCTCGGGGAACAACCTTCCAGGCCAGGGAAATCCAGCTCTGCGAAGGCGGGGGGCTGACTGCTGGCACCATCCTTACCATGGGAAGGTCCCTGGCCGAGACCTGTCAAGGAGCTAATGGGTATGTGTTTGGGGAGGGAGGGGCTGTGGACAGAGCCTCAGGGGCCCGGACCTCACCTAGTCCTCTCACCTGATGCCTTCAGGTCAGGTTGGCAGTGGGTGCTATTTGGGGCGAGACCTGCTGTGTCAGACATACCCAGGGTTGGGAAGAGTGTCCAGAGACCCATAAGGGCAGAGGGAATAGTCCATGTGACTCCAGGTGTCGTTGGCTGAGGTTGTCCTTTAGAAGACCAGATCCTGAGTTTATGACCCATCACCCTACCTGCAAAGCACTCTAATCCTTCCATTATAAGTTGGACACTGGAGTGTGTGTCACCCACAGGTCCCGAGAACTCCTTGGCAGACCAGCACCAGTCCCACCCTCCCTGCTGTCCAGGCAGGGGGGTGAGGGCTATGCTGGGGCAGGCTGGACAGTTGCCATTTCCCCATTTCCTGCCTTCGCTGTGCTCCTGGGCCCCCATCCTCTCAGCCACCTGTGCCCACTGCTCACTGACACCTACCCCAGCCTTACCTTGGTCTGGCCAGGGCTGTAAAGGGGATGGGGAGGGGTGAGTGCAGGGCCAGTAGGCCCTTCCCTGGCTCCTTTTTGGCTGCTGTCACCATGTGGAGCTCAGATTTCCCCCTGGTGTGACCCCATACCTGCTCCCAAATTTTCTCCCCTATCCCCTTGCAGCCCAGTGCCTTTTTGCCACTACCTAGCTCACCTCTACCCTCTGCAGGCAGAGGACAAAAAAACTCTTTTTCTCTCTCTTCCCTCTCTCCTTCCTAAATTAAGCTTGGGTTCTCTTCTTGGCTTCACCCCATCCCCTGGGAGTTAGGGGACCTGGTTTTAGTTCCAGCTCTGTCATTAACTCCCTATATGACTTTGGGCAAGGCCTTTGCCTTTCTGAGCTTCGGTTTCCCATCTATCCTGTAGTTAGGGAAAGACAGTCTTTGGCCTTGGACTCTTTGGGCTCTTGACACCCATCATGGGAGCTCCCTGGGCAGGGAGGTCCAGACCTCTGTGGGGAAGCCATTTGGAAAGGGCAGGGAGTCTGCAGCTCACAGAGGAAGGGCAGTAGGGATGCCCAGAGGATTTTGTTTTGCATGAATCACTTGGCTGATAGGGTCAGATGGCAATTTCACGGGAACCTCTAATCCACTCAAGTACCCACCAGCCCCCACCTGTCCCTTCTCAGGTCCTCAGAGACGTAGGTCCCCAGATAAACACAGCCCAGCTCTCCCAGCCATGACTGACCCTTCTCTGAGGGGAACTGAAACTATGGGAGATGCTTACCTCCCTGGATCAGAGTGGGCAGGGCAGGCTCCCGCCCATGTCTACCGCCCTCATGGTGTCGTGGCTGTACTCCTCCCCCAAAGAATGACCATCATCCCTCCTGGAGGGTTGTCCAACTCTGCCAGCTTCAACCTGGGTCTCTCTCCTCAGAAAATTAAGAACACATTTTATCTATTCCACAAATTATGCTTCCTCCTTCCTCCTCCTTGAGGCCAACTAGCTGGGCTCAGCAAAGAGATTCAGACCACGCCCGACTCCCTCCCTCCCCTCAAGCCCACCACAGCCTCTGGGCCACAGCTGCAGGCGCTTAGCAGCCTTTTGAGTATTTATAGCCAAGTCCACCCCCTCCCCCAGCTGGCTACAATTACAGGGCCAGCCACACTCCCAGCCCTTGCCTCCCTGGCCATGGTGGGGAACAGGCCAAGCCAGCACCAGAGGGATGGTGCAGCAGTCCCTTCCTTGGTAGGAGCACAGTGCAGGGAAGACAGCAGTCGAAAGACACAGGCCCCTGCCACTGCCTCAAACTGCAGTAAATGCCTCAAATTGCCAGGAGGGATGGTCATCAGGGCAAGCTGGCCCAGTCCTGATCCTGGCCCAGAACCTGGCAGAAAGCAAAGAGCCATCTCTACTCTTAGCACACAAATGGGCAGGACTGGGCTCTGGGTTCTTGGGCTCAGGATTCCGAGGCCTGGGCTGCAAAGCCCAGGTTCATAAGTCTGGATCTGGACTCAGATCTAGACTTTAAGGTCATCGCTCTGGGCTCCAGACCTGTATTTGGGGCCCTTGGCCTCTGGGCAGGGTCTCCTGATCATTGGAGACCCTAGAAACAGGAACCAGAGCTCAGAAGGAGGGCTGCATAGCTGCTGACCTAGTTACTCTCCTTGCGGCTCATTTCCTTCCTCTCTGTGTAGACCCACAGCTCCCAGCTCAGGGACCACTGGGGCTGAAGCCCTGTGAAAGCCCAGTCAATGAGGCAGTGGCTCAGCCCCAGGCCCCCTGCCTGGGTGACCTGTCCTACCCACAGCATTTCCACTGGGAAGAAATCAATGATACCTCCACATTTGCCTCTGCAGGCTTCAGATCCACCTGCTCATTGGATGTCTCCACCTGGGAGAGTCACCTGGGGCCCCACAGGTAACTCAAATGCAGCATGTCAAACTGCTATTTTCTCACAAACCTGCTTCTACTGTGAGCCTCATTCAGGCAATGACACCATCCTTACCCTGGGTCTCCCACATCAGAAACTGGGTGGTCACCCTGGCTTCTCCCTTCTGTCATCCCCACCCTCCTGGAGACTTTACATCTTGCAGCAGCTCAAAGTCCCAGAGCCTGTACCTTTGGCATCTTGTGCAAATTGGGTGAGAGCTTGAGGCTGATGATGTGCCCACGGTCATCGCCCACAATGATGATGGGGTGGATGAGATTGAACTGCACGTGGGTGAGCCTGTTCTTTCTGGCCGCCACAGGCTGGATGCAGATGGCCTCATACTTGTTGATGGCTAAGTCAAATATGTGGGCCTGTGGAGAGGTCGGTGTCAGCACACTCAGGGGTAATGAGGCCTGTCTTCCACCTCAGAGGAATGAGTCCCTGGACTTTCTGGGGAAAGACTGTAGAAGGCTAATGGCTAGCACACTGGAGCTGGAGGTGGAGGGAGGGGGAATTTTGTGTCTCTGTGTTTTTCCTATGGTTGAAAGAGTGAGAATAAAAAAGTTTAGGAGAAATGTTAAATCTATGGAGAATTAATAATAGCAGCTATAGGCCGGGCGTGGTGGCTCACTGACGCCTGTAATCCCAGCACTTTAGGAGGCCAAGGTGGGTGAATCACTTGAGGTCAGGAGTTTGAGACCAGGCTGGCCAACATGGTGAAACCCTGTCTCTACCAAAAATACAAAAAATTAGATGGGCGTGGTGGTGCATGCCTGTAGTCCCAGCTACTAGGGAGGCTGAGATGGGAGAATCACTTGAACCTGGGAGGCAGAGGTTACAGTGAGCCAAGATGGAGCACTGTACTCCAGCCTGGGCAAAAAAAAAAAAAAAAAAAAAAGAAAAGAAAAGAAAATAGCAGCTACCATTTGTTGAGCACTCACTATGTACTCGACTCTGGGCAAGCACATCATACGGTTGCATCACCTCATTATGCTCTTCACAACCACTCTGTAAGGTGGTTCTGTCATTATCTTTATTTTATAACGGAGGAGTTAGAGGCTCTTAGAGGCTAACCTGCTAGTAAGTGGCAGAGCCAGGGCTTACACCAGTTAATATATGTAAAGTGCAAGGACAGTGCTTGACATACCAGTGCTCATTCCATGTTGGATGCTACCTTCACCACACCCTCAGACCAAACCACTACCAACTCTCACCTGGACAACTGTGGCAGCCTCTTAACTGGTCTCCCCACTTCCACTCTTGCCTTGTTACAATCCATCCTCCATATGGCAGTAGGCTTACCTTTAAAGCACTTAAAATCCTCCCACAGTCTCCCTTGGCACTATAAATGAAATCCAGATCCCACACTCTAGCCCACCTCCCCACTCTCACCTCATGTTCTCGCCCCTTGCTTACTCTACCCCCACCACACTTGCCTTCCTGTTCCTTAAACCCCAAGCTGGTTCCCACCTCAGGGCATCTGCCCCAGCTGCTCCCTCACCATGGGCTGCCCCCCTGCCCTATCTCCACATGGCTGCCTCCTTCTTGCCAGTCAACTCTCAGCGTGCGTGTCACCTCTTCAAAGAAGCCTTTCCTGACCACTGTATCCAACAGACCACCCAGTCCTTTTATTTTTTCTTTTTCTTTTTTTCTTTTTCATTGCCTGGCCTTTGTGAACCTATCTTTCTTCTTTTAATGTAACAACTTTATTGAGATATAATTCATATACTATAAAATTCACTCATTTAAAGTATCAAATTCTTGGTGTTATTATATTCACAGTTATGCAACCTTCTCTACAACCGATTTTAGAACATTTTCACCACCCTAGGCCACACAAATTGACTTTCCATCTCTACAAATTTGCCTGTTTTGGATGTATTATATAAGTGGAATTATACAGTATGTGGTCTTTTGTGACTGGCTTTTTACACTAAGCATGTTGTCAAGGTTCCTCCATGTTGTAGCATGTATCAGCACATCATTCCTTGTCCTTGCTGACATAATCCCCAAGGAGAGACTATATTTTGTTTATCCATTCAGCAGTTGATGGACACTGGGTTGTTGCCACTCTGACTGTTATGAGTAATGCTGCCATGAACATTTATGTTTACATATCACAGTCTTTTATTAATAATTCTCTGCCTAGAACTTAACAGTGGGAATTTTGTTGTTGCTTTTTGTATCTTTCCCTTCACTAGAACATAAGCTCCACAGGAGCAGGTATCTAAGCCACCAGGGTCCAGCCTAGAGCTGGGCACCATCATTGGCCCTTAGTAGTTATCTGTTCCAGGAAGAGACGACTGACGGACTTTAGGATGGTGCCTTCATCGCTGCATTCTTTCCTTGGGGCAGCCAGTGCTTCTCAGTTTATATGAAAGTCCATAGGGAAAATGGGTTTGCATTCAAGAATATGCTCACAAGATGTTTGTTTCTGAGCTCTCACCAATTCTCAGTGTTGAATAGCCCCCTCCCATTCCACCCCACTGAAGTTCCCTCAGAATCAGCTTGCACACTCCCAGGGATGGAGACTTCACTACATTATAGACACTATTCAGTCACTGATCACCTCTGGCTCATACATTTTTCCTTAGATGGAGCCGGGCCCTGCCACCCTCTAGCTCCCCACCATACAGCAGAGGAAATAACTGCTCAATGGCATCTCATCCCCCAGAGTGCTTTCTCCTCCAAGGTGAACAGCTCCGTTTCCTCCCTGAAGCCTCATGGGATGAATGATTCCTCTTTTGGCTGGACCCTGGATGGCTTGCCCCTGGAAAATACACAGTCCTTATGTCCCGCCTTCTCCTTCCTGACCTAGGCATGGGATGGGTTCTCCATCAGGAAGCCCCTGAGATAACACACCTGATCTCCAGTAGGAACTCAGTGAGGTCAGGACGCTGGCACTCACCTTCCCATCTGTGGTGACTGCTGCAAACACAGTAGAAGAGTATGGCGCCCAGGCCACATCACCCACGGCTGAGTTCAGGTCATAGATGAACATCGGGGTCCTGCAGAGGTGGAAGGTGGAAAGCCCATGGCACAGAGGGCTTACAGTGCCATAGCCCAGGGGAGGGCCCCAGGCAGAGCCAGGAACAGGCCCCTCACTTGATGGTGTGGTCCCAGATCTTCACTGTCCAGTCGGAGCTGCAGGACATGAAGACCTTGGTGTGGTATGGGTTCCAGGACACAGTGTCCACTGACATGTTGTGGGCATCATAGGTGTCGAGGAATTGGCTGGAGTAGGATTTAGAGCACTGGTAGGGGAGGGAACGGGGGTCAGAAGTGAGAGAAAGGTCAGCAGCCACCACTTCCCTGGGGGTCTGGAGGATCAGAGCCTTAGACTCCTGTCCTTAACCCACATCGCATCCCAGCTGAACTGGGGCCAAGCTCCTGGCTGCCCTTCCCACCCTCAGCACACCCTGGGGGAAAGGAAGGGCTTGAGGATCTGGGGGTTCAGGATGGGCAGGGGAGCCTTCCTGCAGGATGAAGGAAAGGGCTGTAGTGCCCTGACCCCAGAGGATTCCAGGCCAGGCAGAAAAAGCCTTCTCTCCTTAAGAGAGGGCAGAGCAGGTCTCAGGCCCTGAGTGAGGTGTGGTCTGGCCATCTTCCAGGCCAGGGCCTGTGGACAAACAGAGCCCTGGTTCCACCTGCAGCCCAGACATCATCCTTGCAACAGTGATAACATCCCACCTTGTCCAGGCAAGAGCAGGTGCAGAGCCAGAAGCTGACTTGGATCTCCAGCTTTCCTATTCAGTTTTTTGCCCTGACCAGCATGCCCCTTTCTCCCTCCCTCCAGAAGACAGTGTGACTGAGTAATCTCTTGTTACTCCTGCCTCTCCTGGGCTGCCAGTGGGAGGGGTGAAGAGGGGGTGGGGACTTCTTTTGCATTCAGACCAGCTCTGGCTGGGCCTCAGGGGCTCCCAAGAGGCTGCCTGTAATTAACATTCTGAGTCTCTGAGCCTAAGAAAAGCTTGCAGCAGAGCTATTTCTGGATGGATGGAAGTTCAGAAGGACGTTCACCTACTACCACCGAGACCTTGTAGAAACTGACCGTGAGGTTCCATCCTGCTGGCTGGGATGTACCCAGTATTCAGAGATAATTCTGGCCTTCCAAGCTCAGCTCAAGTACAAATCTCCTCCAGGAAGTTTTCCCAAAATATTCTAACTCCTCCGAATTCCCCCTTCTACCTCAACTCCCAGGAAGGGAGGGAGGGCCCGGAGGAAAAGATGCTGAGCTGGGCTAAAGTCACCCTCTAGATTCTCCATCCCCTTTCCTGCATTTACCCTTATTCCTATCACCCAAGCAGGTCAAGAAATACATTCTCTTCCCTCAAGAGGCCTTCTAGAACTGATGGGAACTAAAATCCATCAAAATAGGATCTGTTGAGAACTCTAAGCTCCCCAGGTGCTCAGGTCTAAGCGGCCTTCTAAGGAGCTGGCACAGGGCAGCCTCACCTTGTAGATTTTTCCCTCCTCTGTGCCCACTAGGAACATGTAGTCAATCTCTTTGTGGAAGTCAAAGGCAGTGCCACAACCCTGGGAAAAGAGGGAGGGGCAGGCTTAGCCCAGTTCCAAGAGGGAGGCTCCCAGTGCCTCCCCTACTCAGCAGAGGAGCTCAGCCCAGGCACTCTCAGCGCAGGACTCAGCGCAGGACAGACTGAACTAGGGCCCCTGTAAGGGCTGGGACCAGGCCAGGCAAACAGAAACCAGCCCTCTGGCCTGCTTGTCCCAGGCAGTTAGGATTCTGCAAATCCTAATGGCCAGGGGTTCTGCAGACAGGAATGGGGGCCTGGGTAAACAAGGCAGGGATTGAGTTAAACAGGGTCAGGGTCAGGGTAAACAGGGACAGGGTCTGCAAACAGGGACATGGTCTGTGCCGACAGGGATATAGTCTGCATAAACAGGGTAGGAATTGAGTAAACAGGGACAGGATCTGGGTAAACGGGCCTGATCTGCATAAACAGGGCTGGATCTGCATAACAGCACCTGATCTGCATAAACAGGAAAAGGGTCTGCAAACACAGGGATGGGAACTGCATAAACAGGGAGGGTCTACAAACAGCCAAGGGTTCAGCAGACAGGGCCAGGCCTTCCTATAATCTCCTGTCAGGCTCTGGCACAGGTTGGGGAGGGAGCACTCAGTCAGGGGAAGGACCACTGTCACTGACCCTCACTGGGCCTGAATGACCTGGCCAGGCCTGGAGGTGAGAGGGCTGGGGCTCCTACCCACTGGGTGCAGCTGCAACCCCTCAGGAACTTCTGTGGTGCTGCCTTCCACCTTCAGCTTGATGACATCTACGTGAACCAGCTTTCTCTGTAGCCGCAGACAGAGGGATGTGGGGGGGAGGGCACGTGGGTTGGGCTAGATGAGCAAGGCTTGGGGGTGCCCTTTGCCATTTAGCTCCCTGCCTCCCCAATCACCCCAGTGTGACCCTCTCTGGGAAATAGGCACCTTCACGAGAGTCCAAGACACAATCCTGCCGTCAGATGACACAGAGAAGAAGTTAAGGTTTTGGTCCATGTCATCCTTCTGCCACTTGACCTGAAACATCCCAAAATGTGAGCTCTGGGACCCTGCTAAAGTGTTGAGTTAGGGCTGCGGGCAGAGCAGGGCTCCCCCAAGCACCCATCTGAGGCTCAGAAGCAAGTTCTGGGAGCCCATTTCCCAGAATCCCATGATTGGTCCTTTCTCCCTCCTTCCATCCATCTCTGTCTCTCATTCCTTTCTTGGGGATTTCTCATTCCTTTCTTGACCATCCTGGAGCAATAGTGCCAGTCAAAGCATTGCCTTAATTTACTGGCTTGGCAGTGGAGGTACCCAATCCCTCCCTGGGTTGGGTTCCAGGAGCTCCACTGTGGGGAGAAGGCAGTGGCTACGGGTTCAACCACCTTACATAAATAAACATGGCCTGGAAAGAACAGGGCCCATCAACCAGTTTCCTGTTTATAAAACAGGAGTCATAATAGCATAGGTTTGTTATGAGAAATAAATGAGATAATATATGTGAAGCCCTTACGTCAGAACATTGCACATATGAAGTATTCGATACATGTTAGCTAATGTCCTCATTGTTACCATCATCCTAGGAATCTGGGTGCCAAGGTTCTGCAGGAGCCTTTCCCTGCTTGCTAGTGGGGGGTGAAGAGGAGCAGGCCCCCGTCTCCTGCCCACCTCTTCCAGGCTTGGCCTTTCTCTAGGAAGTGTCTCGTCTTTCCCACCTTTCCTTTGCTACTAACTCCTGCTCTCAGAACTTTGCTCCCAGTCCCAGATTTGAGTTGCATTTCTCCAACTGCAAATCAGGGTTAATTATCCTGCCCCACCCATCTTCTCAGGGCTGGAAGCAAACATGTGGGAAAGTGTTTTGGAGACAGAGCTGTTGTCTTATGAAGATGACACGCTTGAGACTCAAGTTTCTGTTGCCAGATGGGGAGGCCTGGCCAAGCCATGTCCCAGAGAGCTGGGGTGGGGCTGGGTGCCCAGAGTTTTCCATTCTCTAGCTCCCTCCAGACCGCCCATGCTGGGACCACCGTCCTGTCCCCTCCCCCTGTCACTAGCAGAGGACCAGTGAGGGAGGCCAAGAACCCAGTGCCATTGCCTGTTGCCTGTAACTGCTGCTGTCACCAGGGTTGTTGGGGGCTGGAGGGAAGTAGAGAATGGGTTGTCTCTCCCCAGCCAGCCTGAGGCCTGGTGGATCGGAGCTTCAGGAAGGCGGGCTGAGTCCTGTCTTGGTCTGTCCAGGCAGCTGGCTCTTTTGCACTTTCACTGGACTGAGAGCGCCACAGAGCCTGTGAGGCATAAGTCAGAGCCAGCCCTAATATTGAGACCGCTTCTCCTTCTGTGTAAAGGTGGTCCCTTTAAAGGGGGGAGGGGACAGGGGGTGTCAAAGGCCAGGCTGTAAGAGGCACTAGGGAGCTGCAAAGGGAAGTGTTTAATGAGTAAACGCCAGCACCGCATGGAAATTGTATTTCACACCCCACTTAGCAGCCTGATGCCCAGTGGGGGGTGGTGTGTGTGTATTTGCAAGTGACTGTGTATGTGTGTATGTGCGCAAGTCACACACATGCTCCTGGGGTGGAGGTGAGCCGGTAGGAATAAAGCAAAAGAGGGAGGGTGGTAAGTGAGGTTAAGAGAATGAATGAATTCCCAGGGACCAGGTGGTAGGGAGGAGCTGGAGCCTGCTTCACTGATTTATTCTCTTCTGCCTTATTTGCTTAGGGCAGACCTGCTTGACCCTAGTCTCTTGCTTCGTACATCCTTCCTGCCTCCTTCCCCAGAATTGCACCAGCACGCACACACACACACACACACCCCACAGAGTGTTGCTGGTTGAAGCTTCACAGTAGGGCCTGCACAGAGCTGGCTACTCAGGCAGGTTCCCTGGAGAAGAAGCCTGTGCTGTGGGACAGGAGCCCAATCTTCTTAGAACAGACAGTCCTCTCCTTGGCTCCAAAACCTTCCGTGGCTCACCACTGCCAACAGAACAAACTCCTTCTGCCTCAGCCTGGCATTTGAGATCTAATACAACCTCTCTGGCCTCCCCCATATATCTCTGACACAGTATCTCTGACACAGTCCTGTTAAGAGGGACTTAGACTCTGATGTCTCTGACATCTCATTCAGCAGCCTGGCTCTCCTTCAACCTCCATGCTCATATAGCCAACTGCCTGGAGGACGCCTCCCTCTGGGTGTCCCTTGGGTTTCTTGTATTACTTTCTGGCCAAACCTGTTTTTCTTCTGCCATTTCTCACTCCTATGGATGGCCTACTAAGCACCTCAAACCCAGGCAGCATCAATTCTTCTATCTAATATCTGATCAATCATTTCCTTCTATTGATTTTGCTACCCCACCAGCTCTCAACCCTGTCTTCTCATTTCTGTCTCCACTGCCCCTGCCCTAGCTCAGGCTTCAAAATCACTCATGCTGCAGCCAGAGAATCCTTCCAAGAGACAAACATGACTGTGTTACTCCTCTGCCCCAAACTCTCTGATGGTTGGGCAGCAATTTTCGAACTATGCTCAGGGGGTAGAGGGAGTGAAAATAGGGGACCCTTAAGCAAGCAGGGACCTGGTCCTAACAGAGCACCACTCTCATCTTTTTAATATTTTCTCATTTCTTTTTAATATTAATCTCATCTTTTTAATATGGGCTTCTGCATGAACACTTTGCTTGAAACCACAGACGTACAATGTCCAAGCATCTTAACTTAATAGATAAGTGCAGGGTGCTTCAAATGACGTGTCACTTCCCAACAGGCTACTCTGCTTGATGCCCCATGTCATTGCACATGTGACCCCTTTGTACCCTTCTTCATCTCACTAACTCTCTCTCCTCCCTCACAATCCAGCTCAGGTGTTGCTTCCTCTAGAAAGACCTGCCCAGCCCTCCACCCCCTGGTCCCCACCCAGGACAGTGTGGGTGCCCCTCCTCGCGCACTTCTACTTTAGCACTTAGCACGCTGCCCTGCCCTGGTCAGTCTGTGGCTGTGGTTATCTCCCCAGTAGGAACTCCAGAGATCAACCAGAGGAGCACACAGGGAGGAGTTACTGAATGTATGAATGAGTAAGTGAATGAATAAGGAGGGAGGAAGGAATGAAAAGAAAAGAACAGGAAGTGAGTAAACAAGTGAGAGACAGGTGTGTCCTGACCATGTCACATGCCATGATTCTATACAAGAAACTGAGTCTTCCATTTTGCAAAGGCAGCAGCCCTGTTTTCCTGGCAGGATAGGAGAGCAGAAGGCTTCTCTGTCCAGCTGAGTTCCTGTCTTCTTGGGACCTGCTCAGCAAAAGCAATAATGTTTCTTCTCGATGCCCCATTTTCCCAGCAATCTGCTATTTGATTTACAGGACATAGCAGAGTAGGAGTAGGGTGGTTGGCTTGGGCCTCTGCCCTTCTGCTTGGCTTGAGGAAGGAAGGTGGTCAGGCCAACCAGAGATGCTCTGCGCTTGGCCCTGGGCTATCTGAGCTGGGAAAGCAGGGGCAGGGCTGGGCCAGGTATGATCAAGACAGGCCTTTTCTCCTCTCCCTGAGTTTTAAAGTTTCTACAGAGATCCTTCCCTGCCTGGAGACCTACATGTGTCTGGAAGGCCTGGTGATTAATTGGGAGGTGGACTTTTTGGTGGAGAAAACTCCTGAGGCTGCAACCTCTGGTCTCTGCTTTGTTGGAGAGTAGCTGGGGAGGGCGTATGGCAGGAGGGGCTGCCTCCCTCCCACCCTCTGCCCCAGGCTCTGGGTAAAGGATAAAGCTGAGAGGGCACCATAGCCCCTGTGCCTGGGCAGTCCTCCCTCTGCTCAGGCCTGTCAGTGCTGGGGAAGGTGTCCACATGTCTCAGGGAGCTCAGGGCCATAAGAGGCAGGAGTGTAGAACTTGCCTGAAGACTGTCAGGGCAGGAGGGAAGTGAAAGAACAGAAGACAGAGTCCCACTGCTGTCTGATGAGCCCAGAGACCTTGAGCAACTTGAGGCAGAAATTCATCCTTAGGTCCTCCCAGACCTGCCCATGGAAAAATAGTACACAGCCTTTGAAAGAAGGGGACCTTTGGGACACAATAAGGAAGGGCCTGCAAAGCCACAGCTAAGAGACCCTCTGAGAGTGAAACTGAAATCTACACCCAGTGGAATATGATGGGAAACACAGTCAGGGTGAAATCCAGCCCCAATGTCGAGGTAATGGTTCCAGGCTGGTGTCAGACTTCTGCAGAGGCCCCACCCACCACTCTAGGCATGTCTGGAGAAGAGGGGGTGCTACAGAGAGGCTCAGGGGCAGACCTGCCTACCAGGCCTTACAGTCCCACCCGAGGGCAGGCAACCAGCAGCAGCCACCCCTGCCTGGGAGTTTCCCCAAATCTAGCCCAGATGGCAGAGGAAAGGCCCCGTGCAGAGTTGAGGAAGCTTGTAGACAAGGACCTGGTCTTTAACATACAGTTGACCCTTGACCAACATGACTTTGAACTACATGGGTCCAACTATACACAGGTTTTCTTCTGCCCCTGCCATCCATGAGACAGCAAGACCAGCCCCTCCTCTTTCTCCTCCTCTTCAGCCTCCTCAATGTGAAGATGATGAGGATGAAGACCTTTGGGATGATCCACTTACATTTAATGAACAGTAAATATATTTTTTCTTCCTTATGATTTTCCTAATAACATATTTTCTTTTCTCTACTTGTCTAATTGTAAGGATACAGTACATAAAATATACATAACACACAATATATGTGTTATTTGACTGTTGTCAGTAAGGCTTCTGGTCAAAAGTAAGCTATTAGTAGTTATGTTTTTGAGGACCCCAAAGTTATACACAGATTTTTGACTGTGTGGGGGTCAGTGTCCCTCATTCCCACATTGTCTAAGGGCCCACTGTACTCAGCTGGAGCCTGTCAGGCCCTGGAGCCTTCCAGCTATGTCTTCTGAGTTACTGATCGCCACATCTAAGAGATCCTTAGCAAACAGGTGGGGGCCCTCCTGAGGGAAGCTCTGGGGCAGCAGACCCCAGCTCTCACTGGAGACCCTCTTGCCTCCTGATTTTCACCTTCTGCCCTTTTCTGACACCCAGATCCTGACCTGATGGT
This sequence comes from Gorilla gorilla gorilla, assembly GCF_029281585.2. Lineage (NCBI taxonomy): Eukaryota > Metazoa > Chordata > Mammalia > Primates > Hominidae > Gorilla > Gorilla gorilla. The sequence goes on along the minus strand of NC_073248.2, from coordinate 44,148,714 downwards.
ACCTGCCATCCTCATCTCCTTGCCTGTGGTCCTCTCCTCCCCAAGCTCCCTCCCTCCTCCAGTGGCTCCAGGCCCACATGCTGCTCCCATCCCCACCCCTCCTACCCTGGTTGCTGACCTGCCACACAGGGTCTGAGTGCTTGCCAGACTTGGCTGAGCTGCAGAAGGAGGGCTGGGAGTGGGGCTTCTTGAGGTTGTAAATGGCCACGTTGCCGTCATAGTGGCCCACTGCCACCAGGTAGGGGTGGTCCACGTGGATGTCGAGACACATGACGCCGCTGTTGCTGCTGAACATGTACTCGGGGAAGCTGGGGTTCTTCAGGCTGTAGAGCAGCAGCATGCCCCGGCTCTGCTTCATGAAGTCATCTACCCAGGGAAGATGGGCGGCTGAGGTTGGAGGATCCAACTGCCCTGCCTGGAGAAGCCCCCTCACCCCTACCCCACTAGATGGGCAAGCCCTGCCCTGCTCTGCATCTGTCAGAGTGTGGGATTCCTCTCTGGGATTCATCTTTTCCATCTGTGAAGTGGAATTATGAGATGTGACCTTTCCCTTCTCAGAGATCATGGAAAGATCCAACAACCAATCAAGGTGACCAGGTTTATTCTCCTAATTCTCCCCGAGGTGCAGGAAAGGGGGATGCTGGCTCAAAGAGCTGCTAAGTGAAGAAGGTGTGTGAGCTTGGGAAGGAGCAGAACCCTCAGAAGGGGTTTGGATGCCCAGCCAAGGGCAGGCAGCTTTCCATAGATGCCTGGATAATGCCCATGTACCCCTCCCCCCAGCTAAATATGGGCTAAGCTTGAACTAACATCGAATTGTCTACAGTGAATCCCAAACTAGCCACCTATGAGCATATCCCCACAGTCCCAGGTTCAGCCTGAGCCCTAGATCTAGGCATGCTCCCCAAACCCAGAAGTCCCAGGCCAGCCAGTCAGGCTTCCACAGGCCCACTTGACCTGGGCACAGCTTTTGGCGATCAACAATGGACTACTCAGCAGAGGCCCTTCTCCCCACCAGCCCCATGTCAAGGGAGTGCCTCCCACTCTTTCTTTCATTTTCTGTGTACTTGGCGCCCATCCTGATATGTAGTCATGAACATAGTCCCAGCCCTTCCGCCACCAGCTCGGTCCTCCCAGCCTCCTCACCAAGCTCAGAGGAGCCGAAGCTGGAGAGGTGGAAGGCTAGTGTAGCCCCTACCTGGGGGCACTCTGCTAAAGCAGAGGGCATGTAGGGGCATCAGGCCAGGTCAGTGGACAGGAGGAAGTAGATGCCACGCTACAGAGACAAGGATACCAGGCCAGCCACTGACAGCAGGCTTCCTCTCTTACTGTGCTGTCCTAAATGAGTCTAGCCCAGGACTGGCTCTAAGACAGCAGCTGTTTAATGACTCCCTTATTAAGTCATGCAAAAGGCACTTGGAGGGGGTGTGTGGTAGGCAGAATAAGGCCCCCCTGCAAAGATGTCCATATCCTAATCCCCTGAGCCTGTAAATATGTCACTTTTCATGGCAAAAGGGATTCTGCAGATTTGATTAAGTGAAAGACCTTGAGATGGAGGAGATTATCCTGGATTATCTGGGTAGACTCAATGTAATCACAAGGGTTCTTATAAGGGAAAGAGGGAGGCAGGAGAGTCAGGGAAGGAGATGTAACCATAGAAGCAGATGTCAGAATGATTCGATTGCTTGCTGGAAGGGGGCCACAAGCCATGGAATGTGGGCAGCCTGTAGAAATTGGAAAGGGGAGGGAAAGGGCTGCTCCCCTGGAGCCTCAAGAGGGAATGCAGCCCTGTTACCACCTGGTTTTGGTTCCGTGAAACCTATTTTGGACTTCTGACCTCCAGAACTATATGATAATTTTGTGTTATTTTAAGCCATTAAATTTGTGGTAGTTTATTCCAGCAGCAACGGGAAACTAATATAGTAGACATTTAGGGAAAATTGACCCAAACGTACTTTAGGAATCAGAGAGAGAGGCTCCCATAGATGGCACTTTTTTTTCTGGGATGGTTTGGAAGCCGTCCCTCTAGAAGTCAGCTGGATGGATGCAATGCTCCTCCGCCCTTCTGATGACAATAATGAAACCCTCTCTCCATTTCCCATACCTCAGCCTTGCCACCTTCGACTCCAGGAACAAAAATGCCCCTTGCGTTAGGACGTTCACAGTTTCCAAAGGCAGGGGACTAGCCCAAGGCTGCTCTAAAGAAGGCTATCAGTTGCTAGAGGGTTCAAAACCTCAAGCATGGCCCAGAGGCCATGGTGCCGAGCTGGGCTCAGCCTCTCGAGTAGCTGGGCTTTTCCAGGCACTCTCATTTGATTAGAAGTCATATTTAAACAGTGTGGAAATAAGAGCAAGGCCTTAGAGACAGAATACATCAAGCGGGACATTTAATTTGATTTAGGGAAAATGAGGCAAACATTTGAGAACCTAAATAACTAACCAGTAATTAAACTAACAACAGGAATGCCCTTGCATTACAACCCAGCAAGCACAGTGGCCTTTAAGGACTGTATTTACAAAGAGACCTGACAACATAATTAGTCCTGTAAATTTTACGCAGCCTGCAGCCGAGGAGTGGTGGATTTTGTGTATGGAGGATGAATGAGAAGAAATGAGGTGGATGAATTTCCATTTCCAGTAAATGAAATTAACACTGCTTAATTAGTGAAGCTGACAAATAAATGATCAGGAAAGATTTAAATCCCTAAAAGTGTATCTCTGGCCTGGGCAGGCCCAGGGACAGGCCAGGATGTGGTGGGACAGAGTGGGAAGGGATTTAGAGCTGGGACTCAGAGCCTGACATTGGCCCCTTTTGAGGGTGCTGTCCCCAGACAGAGGCTGGGCTGGGGAACAGCTGGCTTCCCTGCTCTTCCAATACATGGCTCTCTGGGAAGCTTCTTGCCCCATGTCCTGTGTGATAGCCTCAGGACCACACAGAGCATCCTGATCTGTTCCACCATCCATGCCTGGCAGACCATGAGAAGTCCCTGTTTCCCTGCTATGAATTGGCTAATGGGCTGGAAAGGACCCCTTCAGTACAGCCAGCTGACATCATTGCATCCCAGCAGTCCCAAGGCCATCTCTTCTTGGGCTAGTTCCTTTTCTTCTAACCTTCCTCCGCCTGCTTTATACCTACTGACAGCCTCTTTCTCTACTCTGCTGGGAACATGTAGCCTGGCCCTAGGGGGATCCCAATCTTTGCCCTTTAAGCAGCCTATTGTGCTCACTACCTGGTACCCAGCAGCTATAGAGGGGAACCAGGTAGGGATGTTTCTGTGCTGTTGCAGGCAATTGCCCAGATTTCCTTTTCTCTACCTGCTTGTTCTGGCTGGCTCCAACCAACCTGGCCTGTCCCAGAAATGAGGGAATGGCTACAGTCCTTCCTAGGGTACATACCTACCCCTGCCAAAGTTTTATTTGGCTGAATCACAGAATAAATATCTGGGAATACCATAAAAAGGAGGTTTATGAGGTCTAGACTCAGCTCACCAGAGTCAAATCCAACAACAAACCCAAATTCTCACTCCAGTGTTTGTCCTCATGAGGCAAAAGCTGATTATGGGAGGGTGGTATCTGGGAGCTTCCAAAGACAGTGTGATGGATGCTGGTGAGACCAGCTGCTCCTCATAGTGACCCCATCCAGCAGCTAGGGTGCCTTCTGTCTGCCCCAGCTTCGCCCTCTTTCTCCCATGGAGGCACTCAAGAGCATGGGACTCCCAGAGGCAAGCTCAGGATGGATGCAGGGGCCTTCCTGAGTCTCAGCCCAGCCTGGTTCTCTTCAGGCCTCTGCAGGTGGTTCTGAGATATGCAAGGCTCTGGAGAATAGATGCTCATCTGAAAGCCGGCCAACAACCCCCAAGCCAGTGACAGCAAAAGCAAATACCACTGCCGCTGCCACTGGGCCCTGCTCCCTAGGAGACTACCTCTGTCTCCACACCCCCCTTCTCTGCTCGGGCTCCCTGAGGGTACTGCAGGAAAGCTACGAGAAAGAATGACAGACAAATCAGCAATGATTGTCCTTTATGTGTAGGTGGTTCCTCCGCTTGCAGCATGTTTACTTCTTCTCTCTCAAGCATACCTCACAATAGCCCTGGAATGGAGGCCTGGCAGGTTGTCAGACTTTCCATGTCACCAACGAAGAAACCAAGGCTCAGAGAGGCTTCTGGCCCCAGGTGTCACTGGAAAGTGACACCCCCACCCCCAGGACTGTAGCTGACGATGGGTACCACTCAGGCACGTGGATGTAGCTAACAGGATCAAGGAAGGACAAAGAGACCGTTCTCAGGTAAGTGCCTGCCCAAAGGACATTGCTGGGCTTGTCAGGCTCAAGGTCTTCTGCTGGTGGGAGGTGACCTACTCTACTGCTCCTGCCCAAGGCTGCCCAGCCCCCCAGCCCCCACGACAGCCTCCACATGACCCCGACCAGCTGAGCCTGCTTCCGAACCTGGGTGGGGGGAGAATAGCGCTAAAACTGAAGCAGTTTTCCCTCCCACCTTCTGAGGAGCAACCCCTACACCCCTGCCTCAGACCTGGGCAGAGAGCCTGGGTTGAGAGTAGCCTCACAGGGGGGTCCACACCCACTCCTGGGAGGGCCTGCCCAACCCAACCCCCAGGCCCTGTTCCAGGCCCAGTAGCTGCAGCAGAGGGGGAGGAATGTGCTAGTTCCCTGCCAGAGGGGGAGGGTACTTCCCACTTGGCAGCAGCCCACCCTCAGGAGTGGGGACACAAAGCAGGCATTTAGGGCATCCTCAAAGGCGGCCCAGACCACAAGACTGGGAGCAGCTCCAAGGTCTCCTCCCTGAGAGGAATGACAAACACCCCCTGCCCCTCCCCACCCTGGTCAAAGAATGGGCGGACAGGCAGTCTGAGGGGCAGTGACTGGGAGCTTGTATGCCTGCCAGCCAGCAGCAGCTTGGAGAATGGAAAGGTTTTTGTGTTTGCAGAAGCTGATCCTCCCAGCCAGAGAACAAGCTGTTAGCACTGGGGAGCGAGACTACTGTGAAGTGTAGGGCCCTCTCCCGTTGGGAAGGGGGAATGTCCAGGCCAGCACAGCACTAGGGGCTTCTTCTGGGACCAAGTAACATGAAGGGAAAGCAAACTGCCTGGACACAGTTTCCATTGTGCTGCCTTCCTGCCTCGGGTGGGTAACTGGCAGGGGTGGGCACACTCTGGATAGCAGTGGGCTCCTAAGGTTCAGGGGATCCCATCCCCCATGCCCCCACCCACCCGGTCAGGAAGGCCTGAGGAGGAGGCAGGAAGGGGGGGCCTCCATCCCTACTCCACAGTGTGGTTAAGGTCCTGCCATCTCTCCTTGGGATGCCCACATCAGTCTCCTAACTGGTTTCCTTGCCTCCAGTCTCAGGCCTGCAATGCCTGCAATTCCTCCCTGCACTGGTCATGTCCCTGTCCTTGAATTCCTTCAGTGGTTTCCCCTCAGGAGAAGATCCAAGCTTTTTGGAATGGCTTACCAGGCCCTTTGAGGGCTGACCCTGGCCCCACCAGCAGCTTCATATTCTGCCATATTCCTCATGCCTCCAAACCTTTGCATATGCAGGTCCCTCTTCCAGAAGTGTTTTCCCCTCTTTCTTCACCAGAATAACTCCTTCAAGGTTCCATTGACACATTCAGCTTAGAATATTCCTTCACCCAGCACTAATTGCCAGTAGGATAGTGGGTCTTCCCCATTAGACTGTGAGCCCCCTGCGGGCAGTCATCTTTGTATTTCTTACAACTGGCAAAGAGTTCTGCACAGAGTAGGTACTTAGTGTTTGCTGTTTACATGCGCAAATAAATGAATAGCCAGATCACTTACAAGAGCCATATCCCACTGCAAACAGATCCCTGTACTTTGGATTCCTGCAAAAAAAAATATGAATCCATTGGCATAGGAAATGAACATGGCCCTCCTGTGGACAAGGGCCTTCCCATTGGCACTGGTGCCTAAATATACTACAGACATCTGTTCTCCAGCTTAGGCCCTCACCACTTGGGAGTCCTGGGGGTGGTCTTGTGATCCCATAAGAATCCAAGTTCCATATTTTTCCATACTGTCATACGTCATACTCAAGGTGGTTAAGTGCAGAAGGGGGTACTGGGGGTTTGGGATGTAGAGGGCACTCAGGGGCTCTGCGTTTGCTGCAATGCCTATACTTACCAGCAGAGGGCAGTGACGGACAGGCGCTTGGCTTTGTCATTTTGGAACTTCCAGAGCGGCAGCAGGGTACCCACCTGGTCCCGGTATTCATCAGCAGCATCGTCATAGTACTTAAAATCTTAAACACACACAAGCAGAGTCAGCCCTGGGACTGCCGCTTTATAGCAAACCCAGGTCCACCACTTACTGTCTGTACCTCCTTGGGCAAAACAATGAGCCTCTGTTTTAGAGTGGGAATAATAATACTACCTATCTCAGAGTTCTGTTGTGAGGATATATGAATTGAGTTAATATATGCAAAGAGCTTAGAAAAATGCCTGGCACATAGTAAGCTCTATGTGTTAGCCATTGTTACTGTCGTTGTTGTTGGAGGTACATTACAATACACCGGCCATGTCTACATGGATAAAATCCCAGGTTTGCAGCCCTTGTTCCCATGTGTTTCCCTAGCATTTCAGGAGGCTCCGTTTGGAGGAGCCAAATTTCAAGGGTTCAGCTGCCAGGGGCTGATTAATAGTTCTATTAATTCTGCCTCCTAAATCCCTAAAATGCAGCCCATTTTCATATCCACAGCCAAGCCTCCCTATAATGAAGCTGCCTAGATCCCCCATGGGTTCTCTGAACCCAACTTCATCTCCTGCCTACAAAATTGTCTCTGCCTTCCACTTCCTTTAAGTTAGATAGATGCCCCATCCTCCCACTTGTCTAAACCAGAAATGAGTAATCCTTGACTGATCTGTTTCCATAATTTCTCATATTTTTCTTCTATCTTTTTAATTCATTCACTTTTCTCCAAACCCATAGCCCCTGCCCAGGTTCAGGCCCCAACATCCATCACCTGTATTATGACAACATCCCTCTAACTGGTCTCCTACCTCCAGTAACTCCTTCTCCAACCCTTGTTTCACAGAACAATCAGTGTGAGTACAAACAAGGCACCTCACGACACCCCTTTCCTCACTCCACTGAAACCCCCTCAATGGCTCTCCTTGCAGAGGAGATTAAACCAAGAGGAGATCCACATTATTTCTAGTCAGCTGTCCGTGTCCCCTCCATATCAAATCATGCCAATGAGTCCAGTTGTCTCCTGTTTTGGGTGTTTCTACATAGTTTTCCATGTCTAAGATGCCCTGTTCTTCCTGGCAAACTCCTACTCACTCCAGATCCAGATCAAACTCTTTCTCATCTGTAAGGCCTTCATTTTCTTTTGAGCAGAGTTAATTTCTTCCTCTGTTCTAGCCCTGCCTCTCCTCTACTGAAACATCTGTCACACTAGATTGCCTCTATTTATCCTTTTGCCTATTCTCCCCCACCAGACAATATCTGGAGAGCAGGACACACATATATTCTCTGGGTCCCCATTGCCTAGCACAGGGCCAGCCACAAAACAGACAACCAACAACTGTTTAAAGAATGCAGTGAAATTCATTAACAGAAGTGAAGTAGTTCTTGATCTTCTTTTGACAAAGGGTGACCAATTAGAAAATGAATCCTGTCATTCAGTGAAGCCAAGAACATGCCCAGGCCTGACATCTCCTATAGTGCCCATACCTTGAGGTTGTGGGACTTCACTCAAACCTCAAAAATGTCTCAGAACAAAAAAGATTCAAGTGGTCAGAGAGGCGTGAGCCTTGATTACATCAGAGATTCCCCGGCTTGGGTTATCTTTGAAAATACTTCAATTCAGAGCAGAGATTAATTGGTAACACTTCTCTATTTTCACGTCTCCTTCATGATTACACTTTCCCAAAGGGAAAGGAGTATGCAATTAAAAAAATCAAAGTTCAATACATTTTTATGTGACTGTGTTCTTATAAATGAAAGTGGTTCACCAAGGCCAATTTCTCCATGGATATTAATCAGGTTTGCAGCCCTTTGGTGGGCCACTTGCAGAGGCTGGGTTTCAAGAAGCCACGCTGTTTGAGTGACAAACTCATTCACAGCTGTTGTGTACTTTGACAGCTTTGAAAAGCACTCAAGGTCGTTTTCCAGCCTGAATGATAACGAGGGGGCTTGTTTAGGTGGCTGGTTTTGGCAGCCCTGGTTTCTGTGTCCCATGGGTGAGCAATGAGCATCAAGTCACCAAGAAGAGCCCTAGGCTGTCAGCAAAGGAGACCAGCCAGCATCGAGGAGCTGCCAACTCTGGGAAGGCAGCTGCTCCAAATAAATGCACAACCTCTTAGGGAAATACAAGCCACTTGGGAATGTGCTGTTCATGCCATGGGAAGGATTCTGTTTCCCTGACACTGTCAAAGACACCAGAATTTCCCAGGCCCCCAGGATTTAAGCATTTCTGAATCAATCTCTTTCTTCAACTCATCACTAATTAATCACCAGGATAGATCTATTGAGTGTGTTTATTTGAAATGTCTCTTCCAGCTCAGTGGCTTTGCAGCCTAGCGGCGAAGTGCTTAGGTGATGGATCCAAGGGGCCTGTGTTCGAGTTCTGATTCTGCCACTCACACTTCACACTAGCTGTGACTTTGAAAAAGTGGCAACATCCCAGCCTGAGTTTCTCATCTATAAAATGGAGATAATAATGGTATTCACCTCACAGTGTGGCTGTCAGGAACAAACAAAATAATAACATGTAAATTGCATAGCACAATGCCTGACACACAGGCTACTCCCAGTGAATGCTGGAGCTTGTTTCTCACTATTATAACTGTTCCCTTTTCTCCATTCCTTAAGACACAGGCTAGGTCAGGTGTGGTAAGGCCCATTCCACCCCACATTTGAGCCTCACCTCCACCTCTCCCCTATATTCTACACAATCACATCCTCCTCCAGCCTTGCTCTCATCAGGCTGTGTCCCTGCCTAGAAAGTTTCAGTTCTCTGAACTGTCTGCAGAGATAGGTCACATTCCTTGCATGATATTCAAGGCCCTTCATTAATGGGCTCCAACAACCTCTTCCGCCTGAACTCTCACCTCTTTTCAATGAAGATCCTGTTTGGGTCAGGGAGCCTGCTGTCCCTTGTCCCCAGAGTCCATTCCTATTCGGTTTCACTGCCAAGACACTGCTCATGCCATCCCTGTCCAGAACATCCTCCCTGTAGCTATCTTCTCTCACACACTCTGCTTCTCCCTTGGCATCTAGCTAAGCCCTCTCCAAAGCCTTCCATAACTACTCCCACTCATCCCTCATTTTCCTTCTCTCCTACGTGAGGATCCCCAGAGTGGTTTCTGTCTACCCCATACATTCTGGCATTTATAGCATTCCCAAGGTGCTCTGAGTAGAGGACAGAGCATAGAATGAGGAAGATTGAGACCTCTGTTTGGGTCCTCTCTGCCACTCACTAGTCAGGTGGCCTTAGCCTTAGCTTCCTCATGTGTACAGTATGGGCAAGTCTCTGCTCTGCCTGCCTCCCAGGGTTATCAGGAAGATGAGATTGGATCACCAATGTGCAGGTATTCTTTGCTGCACCATTTCCAGATCTCATCAGTATACACATTGTTTCTTATGCCATCAGTCATGGTTAATCCACATAAGTCTTGTCTCCCCAGTGACATCCAGAGGACAGAGGGATTATTTTTTCTCCGCTTGCACCTATAGGAGCTAGCATGAGACACCCAAATAACCCAAGCTTTTATGAGAAATTTTTAATACAGGCAATAATAGTGGTTGCCAGAACTTCAACTCTTACCTTGAGCAATGTCATCATATGTATTCTGGTTGACCATCCGCTCCATGATCTTAGCAGCTTGGGACAATTTGATGAGATCATCAGTCTGTGGGGATACAGAAACTTCAGGTCCTCATAAACCAGCACTTGGCAAGGTCATATGTCCTGAGCCATGTCACCCTTGCAATTGATTCAGCAGTACCTCTCTGGCACTACTCACCCCAGATAGCTCTGTAAAGGTTTCTCTGCATGTCTCAAGGCCCAGCTCATGCCACTACCCTCTTCTAGGAACTCCTGCCTCACAAGTGGCACAAAGGGTCTGAGCTGATATACTTGGCCCCTGGGTAGAACCTGCTTCATGCTTTCATTCTGGACTTGTTTTGGAGAAGGCCTATCTCTGAGCACAAGACAGGGAATTGAAGAGAGCCCAGGAAGGGTCTGCAGGGGAGAGCAGACAAGGGCAGGTTGGAGCCTTCTTTGGTGGAGACAGAAAAGTTTTATCAGCTCAGAGAGTGAAAGACTCCATTAAAGGCCTCAAAGATCATGTGGTTTTATCCCTTACTCAGTTACAGGCTGAGGAAGGCACCAAGGCCCAAAGAGGGGAGAGACATGCTTACATACATGGAGTACAAGGCAGAACTGAGACTCCTAATCCCAGGCCCTCCCTACAGCCCAGACCAATGAGAAAGCAGGAAGCTTAACTTCAAGAAAACGTGACTCATCTTGAACCAAAAGGAAGCTTGCCATTGTGTGAAATTCCATAAATCCCCAAGATGAGGTGCTTGGCAGGTTGACAGAAGAGCAAAGAGTTTGGGACTAACAGGAAAGGCCCAGAGGGCTTAGGGCAGGTGGCAGGAGTGAGCCAGCTGAATGGGCAGCCCTCCAGGGTGGGGTCAGGTGGCCAGGCCCATGGCTCCCAAGGATTCGATGTCTCAGAAACAGCAGCGTCAGGTAGCAGTTAAAAGGATGGGTTCTAGAGCCGCACAGACCTGCACTCCTATCCCATCCCACCAAAATTAGAACCCGGTGGCAACCTCTGGCAAGTTACTTAGCTTCTCTGAGTCTTAGAGTCCTCCTGGTAAGTGGGGGCGGATGGTGGCATCTGCCTCATCAGGTCATTGTGATGGTGAAATGTGATAATACATGTTAGTGTCTAACCCAGTTCCCGGTGGTGATGGTGTCAGAGGAAACATGCAGAGTAGTGCAGCGAAGGGTTATGAAGTCACTTCTGGGGAACTGACCTTTGAGGACCTTTTGCCACGCCTGAAAGAGACTCCAAGTTTATCTTTGAAAACTGACCAAGAAGGGCATTCATTGGAGTCTTGCAGTCACAGACCTCAGAGTTCACCTGGTTCCAGCTACGCTCTCTATTCTCTGACCCAGAGCAGGAATCCTCTCCCCTTAGCAGCTTCCTGGTAAGTGTGACTCTCCCCAGGTCAGGCAGTGTTTTCTGTGGCCAGATAGCCAGTTAACTGAAACTCCCTCCCTGCATCTTCTACCTATGGGCCCAACTCTGTCCTCTGGCCACAAGGAATTGGATGCTTGGTGATAGCTCCTTTGAGGTAGGAGGACACAGCCACGTGCCCTCAAGTCAGCACTTCCTCGGGTGACTCCTCCCAGCTCCAACAGTCATGAAATGGCATATCAATAACAATAGCTACCATTTATTGATCAGTAGCACAAAAGTGTTATGTTAGGGGCTGCACTGTATTATCTTGGGTTCTCATGAAAATCTTGCAAAGTAGGTATCATTAGGGTATCTTTACAGATGAAGAAACTGAGGTTTCAGAAAAACTGAGCTAACAAATGGCAAAGCCAGGATATAAATCCAGGTCTGTAGGTTCCAGGGTCCATGCTCTCAGACCCACACAGCGAGCCAGTGCCTCCCCAGTCTGACCACTCCTCTCCTTGTCCTGGGAGATGCAGGTTTCCAGTTGTGTTCTGAGGAGAGTGTTGTGGGCTGTCACCTCCCTTGTCCCAGATACTATGCTACTGGAGCAGCCACACATCTTTATTAGTTCTGACTGAACTTGCAGCCTGTGAGCCCTTTCCTCCTTTCCTACCTAATTATTCAGATCAGACAAATGTGCATTGATTTCTGTGCATTCACTCAAATCATTAATGAGACAGAGACCTGAGGTCCACCAAGGAGGCCCTTCCTATAGGATATCATGAAGTTTTTATCTTTTCTCCCCTCCAGCACATTTGAGTTTTCTACCCACATAATCAGACGCCATTCTTTGAGGGTGTCACTCTGTTCAACCATTGGGCCTGGGCAATGGGGAAGGTGACTGCCTCTCCCACTGTGTTGCACAGACAGCCTGGCCCAGTACTTGGGATTTCTAATTATTGCCTTGGGGAGAGGGTGCACACCAAGGCATTCACTAGGTGGGGCTGGGGGAGGGTGTCCTGCCTCCCATGTGGACTCTTGGTCCAGAGGGCTGGAATCTGCTTGTACCATAGTCTTCCAAGTCAGCTAAGCTGGAAGAGTCCAGTGTGATGGAGAGGGATGGTCCCTCATCCCTGAGGATGTTAGACACCAACTCTGGCAAGGCTTAGAAGACACAGGTCAGATTCTAGTCTCAGTCACAGGGACTTTTCTTCTGGTTTCTAGATCCTGGTGATTATAGTTGAGGTTTCTGCAACCATGGGTCCCAGTACAGAGCTTATAACCCCTGATGGATCTTCATGTGAACCCTGACCTAGGCCAGTGGCCCCTGTGAAGCCTCTAACCTCTAGAGAATGGATCAGGGGAAGCCAAGGGTCTGCACAGAGTAGCAGGGCAGGGGATCCATCTTTCACGTCAGAGTTCCAGTACCCGCATGGCCATGATCACTAGGTACTTGGTCAGTGACTGAATAAAACAGCATTGGGACAGTTCCTATAAAGCCAAGGCAGGGGACCCTCAAACTTCCCCTAAAATGTGACATGATCAGGATAATGAAACAGAATTAAGCGAGAGTGGACACACCTCAGGCATAGGAAGCAGCACTTCCTTTAACTGGTCCAGCTTCAATTCTGGAGTGGAGCAGAACCACTTCCCCGAGAGCAGCCATGGGAACTCTCCGAGGTGCTGAAACCAGCCCCCAGATTCTTGTGGACATTGTCCCTCCCACGCCACTGCCAAGTCAAACCCATCCTGATCCACAATGGGACTCTGGTTCCTGATCCAGATTTCTGTCTGTTAAAGGGACAAATGTGGCCCTTCAGCGTCTCCCTGTGGCGACCCTCCCTTCAGTGACTCCCTATAGTTGCATCACTGTGACTCCCACGATGATCCCCAAACCTGTGCTGGCTAGACCCACAGTGAGTCCCCCTCAACCACGACCTTTATAATGACTTCTACATGGCTCTTCATGGAAAATCTAGCCCAGGGTGGCCAAATCCATTGGCCTAGCATTTATGGTACCTATGATCATCTCTGATCTGGCTCCTGGCCCTGAAGATTCACCTACAGTATAGGACATAAGTAAACCCAAGTACTGAAAGTGAAAAAACATCTCACTTTCCCAGATCCTATATAAGCCCTTGCCGAGGGAAGTGGTGCCTTATCCTCACATCCCACCCCCACCTGAGCAGACTCCCCAGCTCTTCCAGAAGGCATATAGTGCTTTCAATAAGGAATATGTCTTCTGTTACCCTCTAGCTCAATAATTCTGAAATACTGCTAGCCTCCAGATCTATCTTACTGGGGGGAGGTATGGAATGCTAGAGGCAGTTGTAACTCTCCTCACATCTTTCCCTAAGGAACGAACTATTTATATCTCAACATTAGTCCCTGATTCAAGTATCTGTGAACCCCTCCCAGACAGCCAGGCTTCTGTCTACCCAGAGGCCAAGGCCTCATTCAGAAATTCTGTGGCAGAGCTGTAGGAACTAACACCAAACCTGAGACTCCATAGATGTCAGCTTCCTCATGGCCATCTTCCCTGATTTTTTAGCCACTGGGGTCTTTGCCTTCTCCTTCTCTTTGGTCTTTTCCTGCTTCTCAAGTTCCTCTACATAGGCATCATAGATCTCCCACTAGGCAAGGGTGAGATAAGAAGGATCATTGTAAGGTGCAATCTTTACCCAGACAGCTCTTTTCAGCCTTCAAGACTTAAGGAATTGGTCATGTTAACCCTGGCAACAAGCATCTTCTACTTGGCCTGTTGGAATTATGTATTCAATACCTGTCTTCCCTACTATCAGCTCTGGAACAAGAATGAAAGAGTTCTAAGGACATCTCTGGGCTGGGCTTACATACCCTGAAACCCAGAGGCTGGGTCTCCAGCTGAAGATCAACATTGTTCTAGCACACAGCCCCCAGCAGGCAGAACAAATGGGCAAACATCAGGCTAGTTCCCATTTTTGTTGGTGATTTAAAAGACTCTGAACTAGAACATTTAAAAAAATAGGCCAGGCACAGTGGCTTACACCTGTAATGCCAGCACTTTGGGAGGCTGAGGCAGGTGGATTGTTTGAGCCCAGGAGTTCAAGACCAGCCTAGGCAACATGGCGAAAACTCCATCTCTACAAAAAATACAAAAATACGCCAGGTGTGGTGGCATGCCCCTGTGGTCCCAGCTACTCAGCAGGCTGAGGTGGGAGGATCGCTTGAGCCCAGGAGGCAGAAGTTGCAGTGAGCCAAGACCATGCCACTGCACTCCAGCCTGGGTGACAGAGCAAGGCCTTGTCTCAAATATATATTATATATATATATATATATCTTCATATCCCCACCCCCACCCCGGACATGGCATAAACATACTGGCTCGGGCTGGCTGTCTATGGCACTGACCACATCTCAGCATTAAGAGGAGATAAGCAAAAGGTAAGGGAACATTTGCTAAATGGATCTGACAGGAAGAGAAGCCCAAGGATAGTAGCAGAGGAAGCAGCAAGGATCTGGGGCTGGGCAAATGCCCCTCATCACACCATGTGCTCCCTAGAGCTGGGAAGTCACTGCCACCTGGAGGTCAGATAAGTAAACCTTACATTTAATAATTCCCCCCCAGTCTCCTATTCCACATTGCAAAGTACTCTAATCTTTGTTATCTCATTCAGACCCTCCAACAACTCTGAGGCAGCTTGTCATCCTCTCTTTAGAGAGAAAGAAACTGAGGCATTAAAAGTGACATGGTTTGCTCAGGATCTTAAAGTATGAACAGAAAATGTGAGGTCTGAGATCAGGTCTCCTGGCACCATATCCTGTTCAAATAAGTGTGGCCATCCAGGAGGACTTGAAGGGGGAGGAGGGGGGCTGCAGGAACACTGCAGGCTGCTGGGAGGGCAGGGTCAGAGTGCTAACACTTTGGAGTCAGTCACAGAGTCACAGGGTGCCACAGGTTCCAGAGAGTCCATCGAAGCAAATGTTCTCCCCTGGTCATGGAAGAAGCTCCATCCAGAAGCCATGCCTGTTTCCAGCTTGGACAACCTTGCCCTTGAGTCACGTGGCTGGCCCACAGCTCACTGGATAGGGACCTACTGTCTCATGTGCCTGGTGTTCAGAGCCTGGATGCTCAGGACAGTGAGCAGGGAGGCAAGTAGATGAGGAGGGCAGACTGCCAGAGGAGCCCTTGACCCAGTGTTGCCTTTGCTGCTAAATGAGGAAAGGATACATAGAGGTGGGTGGTAAGAGGTTTCAGGCTGGCCCAGGGTCTTACCTGATTGGCTGTGGCTGAAAAGTTTGTCCTGGGAGGAGGCTCCGTCTGGCATTCTCGATCCTAAAGAACAAGACAACAGGAGACCCACAAAAAGCCCTCAACTCCTTCTCACTTAATCCAACAGTATATCTTTGAGAGAAGCATTTTGGTTGGGGCTGATGGAGGTGTGGGACACAGAGCTGGGGAAGTAAAGAGGGGCTTGGGTGAATAACTGAATGATGCATTCAAAGCCCATATTGTGTCCATTCTGGCCTCCTTCAGAAGAAGTATAAGCTAGAAAGCAGGGGCAGGGAAGCCTGACTGTGCCGATTTTAACCAAGATACAGTCTAAGTGGGGGATGAACAGACCTGCAGGATGCCAGGCCAGGGCATAGAGGTCAGCCTCTGCCAGGCCATCAGACTAACACCCCTTGCCCTGAGAAGGCCTCTCTAATATGAGGGTCTCTGGCTCCACCAGGGGAATGGGCCCCCTTCCCATTCTGTATCACCCAGATTACCAAATGTTAGCATAGGGACCACACAGGGTGATGAGGCACTGTCAAAAACTCACCCTGTACACCTCGCCCTCCATCTGTAGATTCATTTCTGTAGAACCCTCCCCTTACGTGTGAGTCTCTCACCTGAAACCCTGAGAGGCTCCCTCAGCCTGGTTCTCAAGAGCCTCTCTTATGAGTCAGAGAACTTTCTGGCCTTTGCCAGCTGGTCTATCACAGAGATCATCAACTTCAGTTGAACTGGCTCCTAGGCCTCCTGTTCCCTGAACACACTGTGGCTTCCCCTCCCCTCCCAAGTCCTAATTTCTACCCCTCTACAAAGCCCAGATCCAGTTGAAGCCTTCCAGTGGAGTTTTGGGAGCTCTAGCCTCCATGTTACTCCCTCTAAACTCCTGCCTGGATAGCTTACAGAGACCTGAACGCATGCTCTCAGCTCTCCTTGGGGAGATAAGCTGTAGCATCTGTTGTCCTGTCACCCCTGCCAGGCTGAGGTCTGCTAGGGCCAGGGTCAGGCCTGCTTCTTCCCTGCCAGGCACAGTGAAGAGCTGCAAAGGGGCTAGGGTGGGGGCTGCTCTACCCGGACAGGGTTGTTGTAGGTCTGTGAGGCCCTCTCACTGAAGTTGAACTGGTTAGTGAGCTTTCTCTCCTTGGGCTGCTTAGGAGTCATCAATTCTTCTTCAGTCACTTTTTCAGCTGCCTGAAAATAAAGACCCAGAGGATCAGGAATCAGCTGTGAGAAGGTGGTAGAAAACGGGGAGATGGGGCAAGTCCTGTCCTAGGACAGGACAGAGGTAGGAGAGAGTGATGCTGCCAGACACATTGGCACCTGCAGCCTCTATTCACACCTTTGGTCTCCCTCCTCCTTTCCCAAGTTACCCATGAAGCCTCCATCCACAGCTTGAGCTGGAAGAAGAGGGACACAGAGCGATATTATACTGTACCCCAGCTGCAGGCACATCTGTTTGACTCCCAGGCTCAGTTTCTAACTCCTTGGGCTCTTCGTCTTCTTCAAGGTTTCCTGTTTCTGAAATCACCTTGACAGACTCCTGAGAACCTTGGTAGGATACTGCCAATGAGTTCAAAGTCTAAGCCTGCTCTCCCAATCTGTGGCAGGGAGGGCTTTCTTGGTTTCTGCTTTTCAGACACTACCTATCCCTGGGGTTTTCCTTGGCCTGAGTGTCATGGGTTAGCTCCCTGACCTATTCAGGACAGCCAGCTATTGGGCTTTTTTTTTTTTTGAGACAGAGTCTCGCTGTGTCGCCAGGCTGGAATGCAGTGGTGGCAGAATCTCGGCTCACTGCAACCCCTGCCTCCCAGGTTCAAGTAATTCTCCTGCCTCAGCCTCCCGAGTAGCTGGGACTACAGGTACGTGCCACCACGCCCGGCTAATTTTTTGTATTTTTATAGAAACGGGGTTTCACTGTGTTAGCCAGGATGGTCTCGATCTCCTGACCTCATGATCCGCCCGCCTCAGCCTCCCAAAGTGCTGGGATTATAGGCAAGAACCACCCTGCCCGGCCTGGAGTTTATGTTAGTAGAAGCTCTGAAAAGTTCTGGCTTAGAGGTATACTCCCTAGAGTGACCAGAATAAGGGGAACAGGCTCAGGGCTGTAGCTTCAGGATGGCCCAGAGTCCTACCTGCCACTAATTCATCGCGGTAATGCTGCCGCCGTCCTTCATCTGAGTCTTTGGGGATCAGGTTCCCAACCTGGGTGTAGTGAACTGCCAGTTGGTTCACAAAGCCAATAGGCTTATATGTGCCTTCCTAAGAAGAGAGGGGCTGAGTCAGACCAGGGGTCCCTAAAAGAGCTGGAGTCAAAATGTAATCTGCTTTCATTCTCTAAGATCAAAGACAGTCCATCTTTGTTAAAGGAAATGTAACTCACCAAATCCTCAGTTAATCTGAAGTTTTCACTGCATTTCAGTTTAAAGAAGAAAAGGAAGAGAAGACAAATGAAATAAAATCTTTTTTAAAGTTATCATCAAGGATTTATTTTAAAATACCTTGCCTTTCCAACCTCAAGTGGCTCCAGATTTGCCTATCACTGGCTTATATGTCTTGTCTCCTACTTCCATGCCAAGGGTTTCTAGTTCACTTGCCATACCACATACCCTGGGCAGATAGAGTCATCAAACACACCTGGCATAACCCTCTCTCCACTGTACTTAGTGGATTCTAAGGTTGGATAGATCTTCAGAGACAACCCCAATCCCCTAGTTCCATACAAGAGGACCATGGAATTCCAGAAAAGATATGGGTTGGCATTTGTCCGGGTCACACAGCAAATGAGAAGCAGGATTAGGCTTACAGCCCAGGTCATTTTGTTCATCCATTCTTGAAATAATTTTTGAACAGCCTCAATGTGCCAAGTATTTTCCAGGTGCCTGGGATATAAAGCTGAGAAAAAGTAGACACATTCCCTTATTTCACAGAGCTTGTAGTCTGGTTCCTGCAGATAGCCTCCTCATTGATCAGCACGCTTGCAACCACTAAAATTGACTTAGAGACCGGAGATCTCTTCCTTCTTTTAAAACAGATATGCAAACCCTTTTCAAGCCATATAGAAACTATGTTTGTATGGCACACTACGGTAAACTCACAGTAGAGGAAACCAGTTCATGGGGTCCAGTTGCACAGATCTCCCTGCCCCTGGAGGGCTGGAAGGAGCGCCATCACACAGGTTGGGAAGCTCTGTATTTAAAAGTCACCACAGAGCCCTTCTTCTTTCAGTAACTCAGATGTATGGGAAGACAAGACAGTGCAGTAGTTAAGAGCATGGTCTTTGGAGGCAGGCAGAATTGGGTTTGAATCTTTATTCTGCTGCTTCTTATCTTCATGACTTTGGGCTTAACTACTCTAAGCCCTAAGTTCTTCATCTATAAAAGAAGGCTAATACTATCTAATTTGCATAATTATAAGTATTAAAAATAATAAAAACAACCTATTAACAGTGTCTGACACATAATAAATGCTCAATATTAATGTTCAATAAAATAGTAACTATTTTCATGATGAAGATTCCCAAGGAATAAATTACCCTTACAGTTTTATTTGAGATTTCACCTTCATCTTGTCCCCAGTAGTTGACTGGGATCTTCCTCTTCAGTTTAGGAATGAAACCCAGACTCCATTGCTTTTGTGAGGGGAGGGAAGGCATGCCTAGATCAGAACCATCTACCTCTCTACTCCACCACATCAAAGGAAGGTAGCAGCTTTGGGGACCTAAAGCTCTTTCAGGACCAATGAGATGGAAACCAGCTCTGTGGGAAGATGCCACCAGTCATGGGAGGCTATTGGAAGGTTGGGTAAAGTGAGCTTTCCCAGAAGACTTGGGCTCCCAAATGAGGGGCAAGAAGAGTACGTTGAAATTGACAAGGCAATGCCAGTCCTCTGCCTGTAGTGTGCTTCCCATGGTCGGCACACTGAGTCCTACAGAGGTCCTCTTTCAGATGTCAGAAGAACAGGAGCACATAGAGTGTACTGTGCTCCAGCATAACATCAGGGAGGATAAGGCAGCTTCCCCCTGACCTTTTCGGGCTTCCCAAGGGAAGCCATTCACAAAACTCACAAGTAGCACCTTTCAAGAAATGTTTCTGGGGCCAGGCGCAGTGGCTCATGCCTGTAATCCCAGCACTTTTGGAGGCCGAGGCAGGCGGATCATGAGGTCAGGAGATTGAGACCATCCTGGCTAACATGGTGAAACCCAGTCTCCACTAAAAATACAAAAAATTAGCCGGGTGTGGTGGTGGGCGCCTGTAGTCCCAGCTACTCGGGAGGCTGAGGCAGGAGAATGGCATGAACCTGGGAGGCGGAGCTTGCAGTGAGGCGAGATTGTGCCACCACTGCACTCCAGCCTGGGCGACAGAGCAAGGCTCAGTCTCAAAAAAAAAAAAAAAAAAAAAAAAAAGAAACATTTCTGGATTTATTTCAGCCTCTTTGTGTAGGGGTTGACTACACAATCTTAAATAAGAAGCAGTGTGTTCAACTAATCTTTCACAAACACTCGCACACAAATGTTCATAGCAGCATTAGTCATAATAGCCAAAAAGCAGAAACAATTCAAATGAACATCAACTGATGAATGGATAAATAGAATGTAGTATATTCATACAAGTGAATATTATTTGGCAATAAAAAGAAATGAAGTAGTGACACATACTACAACATGAATTGAAAACATCATGCTAAGTGAGACGAGCCAGTCACAAAAGACCACATGGTGTATAATTCCACTTATATGAAACGTCCAGAATAGGCAAATCTATAGAAACAGAAAATAGTTCAGTGGTTGCTGAGGGCTGGAAGGGATGGAAGACTGAGGGGGAACAGCTAAGTGGCTTGGGGTTTCCTTGGGGGGAAGTGAAAATGTTCTAAAATTGTGGTGGTCATTGTACAACCCATAAATATACTAAAAGCCACTGAATTGTACACTTTAAGTGGGTGAATTGTATAGTATATAAATTAAATCTCAATAAAATTTTCAAAAAAACAAAAAAAGAAATTCTTCTTGTCTTCAGGAAAGAGGACGGGGAGAGAGGGAGGTTTCATTTTGACTGTGTTTTCATTGTTTTTTGAATCTTTTGAAATTTGTACCATAGGTTTCTATTATATTTTCAAAATATTATACACATATATATTTTAAATTTTTTTTAAAGAAGCAATGTAATGTTGCTTTGGAGTCAGACAAACTAGTTGAAATCTTGCTTTGAATTCTGGTCATGTGACTTTTGTAATTGTTTATCTAACTTAATCTAAGTTTTCATAAAATTAGAATATTAATAGTCCCTGTACCAAAGAAAGGGGAGGATTATATGAGTTATTTTATGTAAAAAACCTAATATAGGACCTGACACTGGCGCACAGTAAGCATGGAACAAGTGGGTCTCAGAATAACGAAATAGGAAACATAGGCACCCCTTCCACTGCAGCTCAAATGTACTCGGAAATTCTCTTCAGTTCATAACCACAGGAGCTGACCTTGCTATGAGTGAAAAGAGTATTGTCCCCTATATAGGCATACCAATATGTGTCTATCAAGTCAGAACTTACCCACCCACGCCATGTGTACTAAAGGAGGGCCCTGAGGAGGTCACCAGCCTGTCTGGCTGTGATGTCAAGAAACGCTGAGACTGGAGCCTGCTAGAATTTCTCCAGTGGGGCTGGGGGTGGGGAGGGGAGAAGACCAGCTCCTTTTGTCTAGAGGGAAATTGTACTCCATCCAGATGCCTGGCTAGAGGAAAACTCAGCTTTTGAAGACTCAATAGTTTATGTTAGTGAAAAACGTGTTACATATATCAGAAAAGCATTTTTCTAACCAAATGATTCATTTCAAGATTCTTGAAAAGACTGGCTCTGCAGGACACTTAAGACCACAATCAGCAAGACTGCAAGGGAGATTCATAAAGAAATTTCAAAAACTTCTAGAAAACTCCATATGACTACTCATACAGCGTAACATCTTTTACATTTGATTAAAAAAATTGTTTCCAAACTTTAGCAGCTAGCAACAACATGGTAGTTAACCATGGTTTGGAGGCTAGGCTCATCTCATGAATTTACATTTTTCTACCAGATTTATATTCACTAAAAGCTGATTAGATTGTGCCCACAAGAATAAGGTGGATCTGCATTCCACAGCTCACTGAGTCAAAGATTGTTTCGGGGAAATCTTCCAACAGATACACCCAGGATTAGTATCCTGTATACCTCAATCCAACGAAGTCAACACTCAGTATTAACCATCACAAATCCACCCCTTGACAACTTGAACCCATACACGTCTCCTAAGGGAATACCTAATCCTCAAGTAAAGAAAATAATAACATCATAATTACACCTAACGTAATACAACTCTCTTTATTACAACCAGTAATTCACCAATCCCAAATCCAAACACTATTATGTGAAGTTAACCATACTCAAATGTTGATTTGATGTCAATAAATCTAATGTCACATAATAAAGAAAAAGAAAAAATGAAGGTACTATTACGTGTGTATACATACACAAACTTTTTTTTAACAAAAAGAGGAACTATTTAGAACAATTAAAGTCCTCATTTCTGCAGCTGGTCACCTGGCTGTAGCTGGTGTTGATGTCTACCTTCTTCTACCAACCTTTATGTGTTCCCTTTGCGTTCAACAAGCACCTCAGCTGAGACCCCTAATCCCCTTCCTTCCTTCCTTATTTCCTTTCTTCCTTCCTTCTTTATTTCCTTCCTTCGTCCATTCCTTCCTCCCTTGCTTCCTCTATTCCTTCCTTCTTTCCTTCCTCCCTTCCTCCCTTCTTTTCTTACTTCCTTTTTTCCTCCCTCTCTCTTTTCTTCTTTCTTTCTTGTTTGTTTGCTTGCTTGCTGGCTGCCTGGCTGGCTGCCTGGCTGGCTGGCTGGCTGGCTGGCTTGCTTGCTGGCTGGCTTGCTTGCTTGCTTGCTTCCTTTCTTTTCTGTTGGAGTAACCCAAACCTTAATTCCTGAAGGTTCTGGATCACTCACAGTCCTGTCAAAATCAGGCTGTTGTAATTTTCCGTTGATCTTAATCTCGGGGCAGTTAAATACTATCAGGCACCCTAATGGATCTCCTGTGTTCCTTGTATATTCTTCCATACCTCCGTTGTGAAATAGTAGACTGATTTTATCTTGCTAATTCAAGTCAGTCACCACAGCCAACACTGTCACTTCCTTAGCCTGTTGACTGAAAGACAGGAGTAGCCCAAAATGCCAAGGGGACCATCTTCACTGTCAGTTTAATGGAAATGTCATTCTGTCTCCTGGTGGCAACATTTCTCCCTCTGGAACTAAGACCTGTAAGCCTGCGGAACATAATGAAGAGGAAACAGGAAGCAAACATTTTGCTAGTGGATCACTAGGGGTGACGGTGAGCGGGGACATTTTCACTTCCACACCTTGATTTCTGTACCCAATAATTCTGGCTATGGGAAAAACAGTATATGCTCAACACTGATTCAGAACATACATTGCCTTCTGGAGAACTTTTCCCCAGGTTTGCAAAGTCTTGTCACATGGTTGGTATTGCAATTGTAACTTTAAAAGGCCATTTCACCATTCTATTAATCCAGCTGCCCTAGGATGATGGGAAGCATGGTAAGACCAGTGAATTCCATAAGCAGGAGCCCACTGCCACACTTCTTTAGCCATAAGGTGAGTGTCTTTGTCAGAGGGAATGCTGTGTGGAATGCTATGTTGGTGGATGAGGTATTTAGCGTGTCCACAGATGGTAGTCTTGGCAGAAGCATTGGATGCAGAATAGGCAAACGCATATCCAGTGTAAGCACCCTGAGAAATGGTGCCATATCCACGGATCAGTGTTGGACTCTGTTGCTTGCAAATGGGGCATGCAGCAGTGGCCATAGCCAGGTTAGCTTTGGCGAGTAAAAGTCCATTTTGCTGCACCCATGCATAATCTTCACCCCAGCAATCATGGCCACTTTGTTTATGGGCCCTCTGGGTGATGACAGCAGAAGCTTGGGAGAGAGGCTGAGTGGTTTCCGCAGGACGGTTTATTCTATCCATTTGCTTACCAAATTTTTCCTCTTCTGAGGTCACCGTTGTTGAACACTCACATGAAATATAAATATCCTCACAGTTTTTGACCACTCAGAGAGGCTCATCTATGTAACTCTCTCTGAAATTACTTTGCCACTTATTTACTGATAATGCTTCTTCCAAGTTCCTGATCATCCAACCAGAACATTCGTTATGGCCCATGAACCAGTATATAATCACACATCTCGTTATTTCTCCTTGACATTCAGTCTACTGGGAAGAGGTCCCTTCACCACTGTTCTTCACGGATATCCCAGCAAAAATCTGTACTGCTGCAGCTGTTCGTTCTTGGGTGGTGGCTCCATATATGGTGCAGAACCGTCTGGAGCCAGGCCATACTCTTCTCTTATTCTGTCAACTGACCACAGGGAACTATCCATGAGACTATCAGTGCAGGTTGGAGGAGAGAAGCCATGGTGGCAAGACTGGAGAACATGAGCATTTGAGCCAGTTATGCATGTAAATTACTTGTGCCTTCAGGACTGGCTTGAGACTGGGCACGTATGTACCACTTCCATTTGATGATGAAATTCTGCTATGGACAACCCACTTTATGGCTAGATGGATCAGAAAGCACCCAGTTCATGATAGGCATTTCAGTTCACTTGGTGACTTGATGACTTATAGACAAGGGTTCAGTTTCCACCAAACCCAGTAACAGGCCAAGAGCTGTCTCTCAATAGGACAGTGGTTATCTGCAGAAGATGGCAGGCCGTTACCTCAAAATCCTAGAGACCTATGCTGTGATTCACCTGTGAGATCCTGGCATTAGGCTCCAAACAGCACCCCTATCTACCACTGACACCTCAGTCACCATTATATCTTCTGGGTCATATGACCCAAGTGACAGAAAAGCTTGCCTGGATCTTCTACACAGCTTTCTCCTGTTCTGGACACTACTCACAACTGGCAGCCTGTTAAGTCACTCAACAAAAGGGGGAGAGTAACAACCTCACATAAGGAATATGTTTTCTCCAATATCCAAAGAAACCCACTAGACATTGTCTCCCATTTTTTTGTTTGTATCAGGGGCCAAATGCAGCAAATTGTTCTTTACCTTAGAAGGAACATGTCAACAGGTCTTACACCACTGGACCCCTAGAAATTTTACTGAGCTAGAAGGTCCCGGAATTTTAGTCAGATTTATTTCCTATAATCTGGTATAAACATGCCTCACCAATAAGTCCAGTGTGTTTGCTACTTCTTGCTCACTGGATCAAATCAGCGTAATGTCATCAGTGTAACAGACAAATGTGATATCTTGCAGCCACCAAAATAAATCAAGATCTCTCTGAAACAGATTAAGGCACAAAGGTAGAGAGTTGGTGTACCCCTGAGGCAGGAGAGTAAAGGTGTATTGCTGGTATTGTCGGGTGAAGGCAAATTGCCTCTGGTGGGTCTTATGGACAGGAATGCAGAAAAAAGGCATTTGCCAAGTCAATGGCTGCATATCAGATGCCAGGAGATATATTTATTTGCTCAAGCAATAAAACCACATTTGGTACAGCGGCTGCAATTCGAGTCACCGAGTGGTTAAGCTTACCAAAATCTCCTGTCATTCTCCAAGAGCCACTTGTCTTTTGCACAGGTTAAATGGGAGAGTTGCTTTCAGATGTGCTGGTAATGATCAACTATGTGTCTTTCAAGTCCTTAATGATGGTACTAATCTTCACAATCTCTCCAGGGTTGTGATATTGTTTTTGATTTACTGTATTTTCAGGTAGAGGAAGCTCAAATGGCTTCCATTTGCCTTTTCCCATTTTAGTCATCCTCACCCTACAGGTCAGGAAGCAAATGTGGGGTTCTACCAGCAGCTGAGTGTGTCTATGTCAATAATGCATTCTGGCACTGGGAAAATGACCTTAGGATGACTCTAGGTACACGCTTGACCCACCGTAAGTCTGACGGAAGCTAAAACTTTATTAATTGCCTGACATTCATAAGGTTCTATTTTAACTGTAGAATCACAATGATGTTTCAGGTCTCCTGGAGTCAGTATCAGCTCAGATCCAGGGTCCAGTAGCCCAAAAATTCTGATCATTTCCATTTCTTCCATGCACAGTTACCCTGACAAAAGTCCAGGCATTACTTAAGGAACAATGAGAGAAAGATTCACTGCATAAATTGTTGGTAATGGAGTGGGGTCTTTCCTCAAGGGGATCCAGCCTCCCCTTCATTCAAGGGGTTCTGTGTCTTTAAATTGGCTCTGGTATGGAAATAGGTTGAGAAGCTGTGGTTCTGTCTTTATAATTTAGAACAGTTCTTCATCTATATGACACCAGAGTTTTCTGTTTCTATAACCTAAGTAGGAATGCAGTAGGCTTTCTATCAATTTCACTTCCAGGAACACCTTGATTAATTAGCCAGTGCCAGGGTTCCACAGGTGTCAGACTCTTCTGATTGCTGCTTTCCGACAGCTGTCCATTATGGTACCTACACCCACCTTGCCTTTGATGGTCGAGTGTTGCCACTTGGTTCCTGCCACCTTGGGATTCGATTATCCCTAGTGTATTTAAATGTTATAGTTAGTGGCTGCAGTTCCCACCCTTCGATCTGACACACAGAGAAGAGTAATTACAGAGCCGTTCAAAGATGCGGGTACTGCTCTACTTCACAAGGCATTGATCAAGAATATATCCTCTGGACTCTCTCAGCTGGGATGAGTAGGTCTAAAGTGAACTAATCCACTCCACCATTCCAATCTCCCAAGGCCTTTGGATTTCATCCTTTACTTTAAACCAATGGAGAGCGGACATTTATAGAGCTCACTCACAGTGGGCCATCTTTGAATCCATATTTTAGCTAACCAAGCAGATAAACTGTTAGAAATTCTTAGCTCCCTGTGCTGCGTCTCTAAATGCAGAGTCCCTACTAGGTCAGCCCTAGTCAATAAATTCAGCCTGATACAACCCTGTGTTCCTTCTGCTATTATCCCATACCCTTAATATCCATTTGCTTCTGTGTTCTCTAGCCTGCTGTTCATGTATATTATAGAACTCAAACAGTTGTTTTTCAGTTTACCACAACTTCTCATGGGTTGCACTCTCAATATCACCTTAAAGAGCCCACCAGTACTTTAGTTTAGTTATAGGCTTAGAACCAAACAGAGATGTTGGGGGTGGCCTCTGAGAAGAATCAACGTTATCATACCTGGCAACTGACTCAGGGGAGGCCATCACTGTGGCCTCAGCCAGCGCATGGTTTATCTCTATAGGTAGAGGTGGAAAGACTGAAGGCAGCATGTACCTCTCTCGTCTGGGATGCAGAACAATAATTTGAGATCAGCTGACTATCAGGGCTGAATGACCTGTAACAAAACTGTGGATAAAACTCGCCCCCTTGCTTATCGTATTGTGGAACACAAAAATAAGAGGACAGCTGTGGCCCTTCAGGGTGCACAGACTTAGGGGCTCTCGATGTCATGACTGTCACACCCTCTTAGGGGCTTTGCATTTTCTGGCATCTCCAAGCTTCTGGGCCCCACTACGTTTCACAGTATCAGCTGTGGATGCTGCCTGCAGTATGCCTGGCCCAGCTGCTGCTTCTCAGTGAGACGGAACTTCTGTTGGCACCTAAAATTTCTTGTTTTGCCACAGCTGGTATGCCTGGATGAGTTTAGTGGTTGGAGCCCACACTTGCTCATTACAACACTCACCACTCCACCATGCTTGCCCTTGGCAGGCGATAAATGCAGGCTCTTAATGCAAGCTGAGTGCAGCCTGTCAGGCAGAGTGGGTAGAACACATGTAGCAGGCCTGGGAAAAACTCGAGCAAAGGCACCACTGGCCACAGGGGTTTTTATCTGGCAAAGTGACTCCCCTAAAATTCTGTAACAAAAGAAGCATAGCTAATTGTGTTTAAATGCCTTACTTCTCTTAAATCCTGAGACACTGATAATTCAGTGTCAATGCCCTGAATATTTTCGTATTTTATCCTTATTTGGAAAGTATTATATTTCCACATTATTTAGAAATAAAATTTGAATAATTGGTATTTGCATTGAACCGCCTGAATCCCAAGAATATATTTGCATGGAACCACCTGATTCTCACAAAATATATTTCTGAAATATAAGCATTGGGCTTCAGATTAGCATTCTTTTAGCAGATTGTGAAACTTGCCAATGGAACACAATTTCTAATCCCTGGATTTTGACATTATATACTCACATATATATATATATATATATATATATATATATATATATATATATTTTTTTTTTTTTTTTTGTGGAGGCACTTTTGCTGTGCATTGTAAGAGGGTGAGCAGCATTTCTGACCTTTTCCACTAAGTGCAATAGTAACATCCTTTTTCCATGGTTGAAATGTCCAAATATCTTAGTGTCTTCTGGAAGCTAAATTGTTGATATTGACTATTCTAAAGAGTTATGAAGAATGAATAAAAATACCAGTTTTAACAATTTTGCAGAGGCCATGCAGGGTGGTTCACACCTGTAATCCCAGCACTTTGGGAGGCCAATTTGGGAGAATCACCCTAGGTCAGGAGTTGGAGACCAGTCTGGCCAACATGGTGTAACCCTGTCTCTACTAAAAATACAGTAAGTAAACAAACAAACAAAATTAGCTGGGCATGGTGACAGTCGCCTGTAATCCCAGCTACTCGGGAGGTTGAGGCAGGAGAATCGATTGAAACCAGGAGGCGAGAATGAGCTGAGATCATGCCATTGCACTCCAGCCTACCTCACAATAGCGAAACTCTGTCTTAAAAAACAAAACAAAACAAAACTAATACGCAAATTTTATATGAGATCTTATTTTTATCTAACTTTCTGCTGTTCTAATATCCTGTCACTCATGCAATGAACCAGCATGTCCTGCATGTACCCTGGAACTTAATACAAAACAAAGTTAAATAAGTTGAATAAAACTAGAAAGGCTTTCTTTTCTTAGAAGTGAGGTTATAGTAATGAAATGTGTGCCACACTTTATTTAAGACATTTTCTAATTACAAATCAGGGTTGTCACAAACTGCATTGAAAAGCAAATAAGTAGAATATCTCAATTCTTAATTGATGAAATTTATTTTCTTTTATTCTTAGAATGGAATCCCACACTGTCTCTTTGGATGGTGTGCAGTGGTGCAATCTTAGCACACTGCAGCACCCTGCCTCTCAAGTTCAAATGTTCATTCTTCCTCAGCTTCTTGAATAGCTGAGATTACAGGTATACACCAACACACTCGAAGGGTTTTCACCATATTGGCCATGCTTGTCTCAAACTCCTGGCTTCAAGTACTCTGCCTGTTTTGGCCTCTAAAAGTGCTGGAATTACAGGCATGAGCCACCAAGGCTTGCCGGCCCTCATCTAAGTTTCCAATTGAGAAATACACTGGTCTTACAAACCTTATTTTTTATATCATATTTTTGATGAGTTTCGTTTTGTGTCTCATAATTCACAAAGATAACTTAAGTGCATTGTCTCTCTATTGGAAATGAATTTATTTCCAGTAATACATAATTAAAAGAGTAGGTTTATTTAGAAAGTCATTTTTCTATGGTGAAGAGTTCTCACATCTTAGAAATCGCTTTACATATCTCATTTGGAAACCTCATTGCATTTATTGATCACACTTGCATTTTTTTCTTTGGATTTTCTTTTGTAAGAGTATTCTAAATTGTTTCAAGATACAATAAGATGTTTAATTATGTCAAATAAACTTAAAAGGTATTTTCTTTGAAAGACAACTTTTTCTTAAGCTATGTTTCTACTAATACTGTGTGATTACTTTTTGTATGTTACTAGGAATTAATTGATGTTTAAATTTTCCCAGCCTCAAAAGTTCACCTGCAATATTTAAGAAATAAAGAACTGCTAGCAGAGCAGGTTGTTCTGGTCCATAGTTCACCCACTACCATCTACCCTGGTTTTGAGCTACCTGCGGCACAAGATTGGCTGGGTAAAAAAATCTCAAAAAGATATCAGTCTGTTTGATGGAAATATATTACATGGACAAAGAAATAACTAGTGGGTATTTAAAATCATAAAGAGGTTTTTTATCATTAATAACAGTTTTATTTGAAATTCTATATTTACATTTAGAAAAAATTAACTCATCGCTTTTGTTTTGCTTTGTTTTCAATCAACTAGCTTAACATTTTGTAGCCATCAGGTATATAATTAAAACCATTTATATCAGAGAATATTATTTTTTTTAAATGAGATGTTACTTAAATGTTCTCATATATGGTTTTGGTAATTTAACACAGTGGAAGTGATTTAATCCTATACAAAAAAATAGTTAAGACTTTTGAGTAAGAAGAAACCAAATTTAATGGTACAAAAAGTTTATACTAAAAATGTATACATTAAAAAATTTTTCTAAACCAAACATTGAAGTTGCTTAATGTTGTTTTAGTTAAATTCCAAGAGAAGTATTATTTTAAAATCATAACGTGAGAAGAGATCATCTGAGTGCATGTTATTACTTTTAAATGCCCACATCAATTAAACAAAATGGATAACAATGTTCAAATCTTACGCAGAACTGAAACTCATAGCGAGAGGTAATGTAAGTAAATTGAAAAACAATAGGCCAGGTGCGGTGGCTCACACCTGTAATCCCAGGCCTTTGGGAGGCCGAGGAGGGTGGATCACAAGGTCAGGAGATCAAGACCATCCTGGCTAACAAGGTGAAACCTGTCTCTACTAAAAATAGAAAAAATTAGCCGGGCGTGCTGGTGGGCACCTGTAGCCCCAGCTACATGGGAGGCTGAGGTAGGAGAATGGTGTGAGCCTGAGAGTCGGAGCTTGCAGTGAGCCGAGATCACACCACTGCACTCCAGCCTAGGCGAAAGAGCGAGACTCCGTCTCAAAACAAACAAACAAAAAAACCCATAAAATTTAGTTCATTTCAAGGGAAATCAGAGGGTTACAAATATAATTAACAACAGTATTCTGTACAGATATTTAATTGAAAATGTGAAATTATGTTAGTTTATATGTTTTTCTCTGTGAGTATATTTTTTGGCACATTGCAGGAGTTTCTAGATAAACTCACTGTTTAAAAGGACAGATCTTTATTTGTCCTGTGGGATCTATGTAAAGAGGAGAGTTTCCATTTTAAAAACACAGACTTTTGTTAATTTATTTAACTATTGTATTGGCAGAGTAAATAAATATTTTAAAATTGTTTTAAACAACCACTACTGTTATGAAACGTTAAGTCAATCTTTTCTTTCCTTGTGGTTAATATATATTTCCAAATATATAAGACGGCATGCAAGAAAAATGATTAACTTGCCACGAATATTGTATTTCTGGCCCAGAGATGTTTTTTGAAATATTTGCACTTCTTCATACATAAAGCTATTTCCTTCTTCTTCTTCTTCTTCTTCTTCTTCTTCTTCTTCTTCTTCTTCTTCTTCTTCTTCTTCTTCTTTCTTCTTCTTCTCCTTCTTCTTCTTGTGTTTCTGGCCCAGAGATGTTTTTTGAAATATTTGCACTCCTTCATACATAAAGCTATTTCCTCTTTTTCTTCTTCTTCTTCTTCTTCTTCTTCTTCTTCTTCTTCTTCTTCTTCTTCTTCTTCTTCTTCTTCTTCTTCTTCTTCTTCTTCTTCTGCTTCTTCTTCTTCTTCTTCTTCTGCTTCTGCTTCTGCTTCTTCTTCTTCTTCTTCTTCTTCTTCTTCTTCTTCTTCTTCTTCTTCTTCTTCTTCTTCTTCTTCTTCTTCTTCTTCTTCTTCTTCTCCTTCTTCCTTCTACCTTTAAGGTACCATTTAAAAATTGCTGTGTTAGCCTGATAAAATGAATTTCCCAGCCTGATTAGAAGAACTATGGACAGAGTCATCCTTTTTGTAGCATAAGCATAGTTTTTCTTCTCTGAGGTTGTGAAACACTCAGATAGTAGGAATATCTGCCCCCGATCAGACCCTGCCCACAAAAATGACTTGTGGGACTCAAAGAGGCTGGTGTGACTAGTCACATAAATTGTGTGACCTAGCAACTATACATAATGTTAGTGGTTAGAAACAGTAGTTCTACAATTAGAAACACATGTGCTGATGTAGACAATGATTGTTCAAAGATGAGTAACAAAGGTGTGAGTTAAATTTTAATTATTTGTTTGTTTTTAATATTCTCATACCAGGTACTGTTTTTCTTCATGAGATTACTGTACTTTCATGAGATTTTGTCAGGACTGCATTTTCACAATATGGCTAGAATATCTGAGATACTATGAATGGCATATTTTTCGTGCTCACTATCTAATAACTTGAAAGTTTACTTGACAGTTTTTATTATTTTTTGTTTGTTTTCAAAGCACAATTGATACAATCATATTTGTATGACATGATAAATGCAATTCAGAATTTTAAGAATAAAAAATATTTATTTTAATAAGTATATTCTCATCTTGTATTTGAAGTAGGCTATTTAATTTTTTGACCCTAATTTTATCTGTGTTATATAAGTTGTGTTTATTTTTAGGATTTTCTGTATATGTTCCTCAAATTAGCTATTCTTCTGCTTAAGAAAAAAATCGTTTTTCAGATAATGCTACATGGACCTGTTATCAACATTATTTCACAATTACAATAAGGCTACTAAAGGTATAAAAGCACCTGGTTGAAAATAAAAAGTATTCAGTTGATCATAAGGCAGCAAATGTTAGGCTTTTGTGGCAGATCACATATTTAAGATGTAGCTATTAAGTAAGTTAATACAGAAAACCTGAATTTTGGAAATGTTTACACTCAAACTGTTTATCATTCCTTTACTTTTTTTGCATAAATATTGATAGAAACTAAAGAAAGAAATTAGAATATTTTAACTGTAGTAAACAGTTCCAAAATTTCTACATTTGTTTTCCTCAGTGGTCAGAAATAACTTTGCCTTCAAATAACATCTTAGCACTTAAAGTTTACGGAGATTACAAAACACACACTTGCCTCTGACTTTTAGATATGACAGATCACACTATGCAGGCATTACAACCTGGGTAGCATTCCTTTCAGTAGGATCTAATTATGGGATGTCCACTCTTAATTGGTTAACAGCCACTACTGGACAAAAAGATAGAATTTGGGTCCTGATCCTCTAGCTGGTTTTTCCTCTAGGGTTTGGAATTGAAAACTGATAGAGATGGCAAATTGTACTGGCAAGAAGCGAATGAAGTAGATAGAATATAGCATTCAAATTAAGTCCCCACCATTGTGCTTAGCTGCTTGTGCTTTATGTTGTCTCAGCCCTTCACTGTGGCATGCATGTCTGCCTAGCTACTTTTTCTGTGCCATGAACCTCATCAGGACATGAAGAAGATAACTTTTATTTCTGTGTCATAAACCTCAGATGCATACCAAAGCATAGAGAAACATGTTGCATATGTGTAAAACAGCTGTATTTTGTTCTGTAGCTACAAGGAAATTATGACCTTTGGAGCTTCTGTGTATGCTCTCGATCCTTCCACAACTGCTCTTAATGGCCATATTTATCGATCTGTAATAATTTTCAATACATCACATAAATTATACCACGTAAATGTCAAAAATGCATGATACTCACAAGAAGTCACTGCATTCCAGGAGAAAAAAGTACTTAGTTCTTGTAAGTTATTTATGGCAGAGCACTGATTTCTTTCCAATCCTGTCGACTTGAGAAGATTGTAGTCTATTTTCTTACCTGTGAGGTATGTTATTACTTTATTATTTCTACTGATAACTTTTCTGTATACTCTTTATGATGGTCCACCTGTGAAGTAAACACTAATGCTAAACATTAAACACAGTAAGTTCTTTGAAAATGCTACGAAAATTGTGAATCATTTCATTAACTCAGTTTTGGTATATATTTCATTCAACTACTTTCACAATACTTTTAAAGATACTGCCTTTTGGCTTCTAGAGTAAGGCTCATCCTCACGATGATGTATTTAAGTATTGTCATAAATGTGAAGACAAACTAGCATTAAACAAGACAGAAGATAGTAAAGAGTACAATATTGGTGTCCTAAGACATCTTCAGGTCAATCTTTTGATTTAGCTGCTTTCTGACTACAATTCTACATACCCAAAGTTTTTGGAAACAGTTCAGGTAAATTATGGGTGAGTTATCATTTAATTTTGATGAAATCAACTCTACATAAACTAAAATTTTTAAATATATCTTAAAATCCATAATGTATTTGATGTTAAATATTTAAACAAAAGTAATATTATAGCTGTCTTTCTCGGTCATTTCTACTAGTATTATCCCAATAGAAAGAGACAAAAATTGTCACAGCAAAGACAGGCCATGTATTCTTTCATCACTTAAGATACAATTAAATTCTTATTATAATAAGATTTATACTCTCTATATAAACTAAACATTAAAATGTAGCCATTTCCTTGATCTAACAGTTCTCTAATGAAGCAAATCTCAAGTATATAATTTTATCTCTATAAATGTTTGAACACATCTGTAAAGATTTTCCTTAAAATTTGACCATGGTGCTGTCATCGCACATAATAAAAATTATTTCATAAGCTTGGTCAACATGGCAAAAACCAGTCTCCACGAAAAATACAAAAATTACTCAGGTGTGGTGGTTTGAGCCTGTAGTATCAGCTACTTGGGAAAGTAAAATGCCATTTCATTCACTGACTTTCTGGGTATGCTTAAAGTTCCTTCATTACTCATTTCAAATTAGATTAGTGCATCAATGATGTCTTTTAGTTTCTAGAGTAATGTTTATCCATGAGATTATGTATATCACAGATCAACATTACTCATCATCAAATACACATTTTTTCTTATCAAATGAACGTTTTCATCACTGTCAAGAAAGTGCCCCTTTCTAGCCCTGCAAGAAAATATATATATGTGATAAACTTACATATACATATATAATGTATAACTTTATATAATACATATGTGTATATGTATGCATATATGTGTGTGTATATATATATATTTGCATATATATATATATATACATAAATACAAGCTTGTGCCAGGCACCTTCCTTCACACTGGTAGTCTTAACATTTTGGGAAGCCAAGGCAGCCAGAATACTTGATTTCAGGAGATCAAAACCAGCCGGAGTAACATGGTGATATATCATCTCTATTAAGATGCAAAAAGCTAGCTGGGTGAGTGTAATTGTCTGCACCTGTAGTCCCTGCTACCTGGGACAGTGAGATGAAAACATCTCCTGAGCTGTGATTGTGTTGCTGCACTCCAACCTGTGCAATGAAGAGAAGGGCTGCCCTTTCCAACCCTTACACACACACAAAGCTTAATAACAGCTTGATTTTGTTTCCTTTGTCTCCTTCATTTTATCAAGGTCTAATTTGTGGCATGCATGACAATAAAACACTGTCACACAACTTTTTACTGTATACTGTAATATATTTCTCTCTCTAGTTTCTAAAACAAGCTGCAGCTTCTCATGAGAGTTTATCGTTCTTTCAGGAAGGTAATTCGTAGATATCTCAGAGGTAGAAAGAAAAAGGGATCTTCTGATTTCTGGGCTTCCTTCTGTTTCACTCACAGCAGCTCCCTTCTCTGTATTAGCATATCACTTAGATTTCTTTTAAATGTCTACGGTGCACCTGTAATGCACTGACTCCCCATTGTATCTCTCAGTTTGAGGTTCTAGATTCCATAACTAAACTGTAAACTTAGGGTTGTAAGTGTAATTTGCATATGCAATTCTTATTGACCTATTTCAGTTCTATAGCCTCACGTGTGACCAACACTCCCTTTTCATTGCATCAACAAGTTATTTTCATTTATTTGATCTACTCAAAATATTTTTTTCTGAAATCTAGTCAACATTTCTGTTCTGTTTCATTCAAATTACTATAACACTATGAGTTTCTGTCTTCAAAACTTTTACACAATAATTTATGTGTGCATGCATCTATGTGTGACTGTTTGCAAACAATTGGCACAAGGGACCTGTTTTGTGAAAGACAATTTTCTGTTATCTTCACTGGAAAACCAAACCAAACCAAACCAAACAAAAACATAAAGAATATATATTTATAATTTGTTTCTTTAAAAATATCTTTAGGTAAAAATGTGAAAAATATTTTAACACTTTAAACGTGGACATTAACAGTCATCAACATCTTCTTGATTCTTTGGAACAGTATATCCAATGGAAAGGGCAAATCCACATTGTTGTAAAATGGGATAAAATGTATGTTTTTTTCAGTTTTGAAAAAACAAAGATCTCATTCAACAAAACCAGAAGACATTAGAGTTGTTTGTGCTCATCTACAAAATTAACTTCTGGTTTCTCTTTACTGTTTTAGTGGTATCAGACAGGTAGTTAAGATGATAACTGGTTTAAAGGAAAATAATATTGACAAAATACAGCGACTGACTTGAAGAAAAATGATTCCTATTAAATGAATAATTTTGGATGTAGAAGATCTCACAGATGGTTTTCATCTGTCCTCTATGATAAATTGCAATTTAATGATTGAATATTGAAGAGTTGACAGAAGAAAACACTATTCTTTTTCTATTACAGATACCTCTTCATTTTATGCAGTTACAACAGATTTTAACAACCACGAGTAGTTTCACAAACAGATTTCATTCTTTAGGCCTAACCAGCCCATTTTATCTCTTTGGAACATGCTTGGGATATGGAATGAAGAACTATCTTGGGAGACGTAAGCTAAATAACATGGATGTCTTTCTTGGCCTTCATAACTTCTCACCTCCAAGCTGTCTGCATTGTTGTGAACTTAGCTGTCATTTAGATTGTGGTTCATTTGTAACATCATATTGCCTGCTATTCACATCTCTGAGAAATGAAACAATTTCTTTTCACCCTTTCTCTCACTCTTAATGCAAACCTCTTAAAATAACTATATATAGGTCTTAACGTTGTATTTTATTTATTTTATTTTATTTACTTATTTTTTATTTATTTTTGAGATAGAGTCTCACTCTATCACCCAGGCTGGAGTGCAGTGGCCCGGTCTATGCTCACTGCAACTCCAACTTCCAGGTTCACACCATTCTCCTGCCTCAACCTCCAGAGTAGCTGGGACGACAGGCACCAGCCACCACGCCTGGCTAATTTTTTAGTATTTTTAATAGAGACACGGTTGAGCCGTGTTAGCCAGAACAGTTTGGATTTCCTGACTTCGTGATCTGCCCACCTCGGCCTCCCAACGTTTTGAGATTACAGGCGTGGGATTACAGGCCACCGAGCCCGGCCAGGTCTTAAACGTTTTTTTTTATAAGACAGTGAGACTAGCCTGGCCAAAAGTGTGAAACTCCACCTCTGCTAAAACTATGAAAATTAGCCAGGCGTCGTGGCAGATGCCTGTAAAATTAGATACTGGGGAGGCTGAGACAGGTGAATTTCTTGAATCTGGGAGGCATATGTTACAGTGAGCGGAGATCCTGCCATTGCACCGCAGCCTAGGGGAAGAGAGTAAAACCCTATCATCTCAAAAAGAAAAATAAAGAAATTTAAAAAAAAGAAAGAAAGAAAAGAAAAAAAGAAAAAAAAACTGTGAGAATTAAACTCATTAGTATCTGTGTGTCTCTTAGTGTATTACCTCTTCTTTAAGTGCTATAAATATCAGCTGCTATTATTATTGCTTATCATGTATCTTCAATTTACTCACACCAAATTCTGCTTCATAGCATAAAAGAAAACATCAGAACAGTAACAGTCAGATGGTAGTGGCTATATGGCACCACAAAAGCATCAGTGTCTGTGTCAGTAATCTTTTGTAATTTACAACAAATAAGTGACCTTTTACACCTACAGATTCTGCAAACACAGATTTCTTAAAACCTAAACTGTACTCAGCCTAACAATTTAGATTTGCTTCTTATGATAAGTAATTTGTGTTTGGCTCGTAGGAGTTTTTACAAGGTATCGAATGTGTTTAATCGATTTCTTCAATCTTCTTGTTCTTTCTTTATGAAATCATTAGATCTAATTTATATGAATGTGTTGCCTTTTCGGTCTAGTTATTTCAAGGTAAAATATTTAAGATATCTTTACCTTAGAATATTGGTTTTTAATATATGGAAATATGGAAGAGCATTTATGTATTATATTAATTATTATTTTTTACTCAAGCAGTTTGAAATATGAGTCAGTGAAGCGGTGAGGTAATCACTAAGATTTGGCTTAACTAACAAATATTTTATTAACAGCTTGAAAATACAAACGTTTTTGACTCTATATATAATTTTTTTGAACAGTAGAATTATTTTCTGCATGAAGGAAAAGAATTTGCTATGATTAGCGTACAAAATGCCTCTATATTCATCATTACCACAGGATTTTACACCAAAAAATGTTTGTGTTCCTGCCAGTGACTGGTACATGGCTTTGGATTTCACTCATCATGTAATTATAATTGGTTTGATTGTCTATTATACTGCTTTATATTTCCTAACAGCAAAATT
Source organism: Gorilla gorilla gorilla (assembly GCF_029281585.2). Taxonomy (NCBI): domain Eukaryota; kingdom Metazoa; phylum Chordata; class Mammalia; order Primates; family Hominidae; genus Gorilla; species Gorilla gorilla. The sequence goes on along the minus strand of NC_073248.2, from coordinate 44,110,848 downwards.
ATTATTTCAATTTTTAAATACACAAAAAACATTTTTGCAGTAATTGTGTGAGAATTCTTGGTAAACATAAAATTCTCTAATCTAAATATGCATTTTTTAATTAAAAATTATCTCTGACTTCAAAAAATTTCTATCATAGCTTATTCTACTTTGTCATTCAGTATTAAGTTTTATCTATTCTAAACAAAATCTTTACTTATAATTTAAAAAGTCGATCAGTTTTTACATCAGATTTTGTTTCTCATGTTGACAATTCCAATAATTTGGAAGGGCAAGGAAAAAAAGGACAGTGGAGGCCAGGAATTTGGAACAGAGTTTGGCAAAATCCTGAAATACCATCTTTACAAAAAGTTTTTAATAATGAGGAGATGTGGTGGCTTAACACTGGTAATCTTGGCACTTAATGAGGCCAAGATGGGTGGATCACTTTAGGCCTAGGATTTGAGGCCAGCCTGAGTAACACTGCAAGATTCTGACTCTAAGAAAAAATTAAAATAAATATATAAGTTAAATAATTAGCTGAGCCTACTGGCCTTTTCTTCTAGCTGTAGCTAATTGGGAGGCTGAGGAAGCAGGATGACATAAGTCCAGGAGTTAGAAGCTGCAGTTAGTGACGATGGCACCACTGTATTCATTCCAGCTGGAGCACTAGAAAATTGTCTCTTAAGAAAAGTAAAATGGCTTTAGTCTTAAGTTAGTACAAATTATACAAGTATAGAGTGCATTATAATAACGACTTCACAACTCTTTCTGCCTTGTTTTTATTAAAAGATGTTAATAAAATATTGCTGAACTAAAAGGTGTTTGATATACATTTTCAGAGACCTACGTATACTTGCATTTTATTTACTTCTTGACTTGACTGTGAAACTAAAGTTTCAGAGCTTTATTAGTCAATATGACATTTGTACTATATTAGTATATTTTCATGCACTTATAAAGACATACGCCAGACTGGGCAATTTATAAAAGGAAGAGTAATATATGGACTTAGAGATTTATGTATCTGGCAAGGCAAAGAGGAGCAAGTCACATCTTATATGATAGCAGCAAGCAAAGAGAGAGCTTGTTCAGGGATACACTGATGTTTAAAGCCATCAGATCTGATGAGACTTATTCACTATCACAAGATCAGCACAAAAATCACCTGCCCCCACAATATGGTTACTCCCTATCTCATCCCCCTCCACCACATGTAAAAATGCAAGATAAAATTTCGATGGCGACATAGTCAAATCATATCATTCCAACCCTGGCCCCTCTAAAATCTCAAATCCTCACATATCAAAACCAGTCATGCTTTTCCAATTGTACTGCAATGTCTTAACTCATTCAAGCATTAACTCAATAGTCCAAAGTCTGAGATTTTATCTGAGACAAGGCAAGTTTTTTCTGCCTATGAGCCTGCAAAAATTAAAGCGAGTTAGTTACATCCTAGATATAATGGGGGTACTGGCATTGGGAAAATGCAGATATTCCAAATATGAGAAACTGACCACAATAAAGGGATTACAGGCCCTAAGCCCATCTGAAATCTGATGAGACACTAAAAATTTAAGGCTCCAGGATGATCTTCCTTAAGTTAATGTCTCATATCCAGGTCATGCTGATGCAAGAGGTGGGTTTCCATGGTCTTGGGCAGATCCCCCCATGAGGCTTTATGGGATACAGCCTTCCTCCCAACTGCTTTCACTATCTGGCATTGAGTGTCTACGGGCTTTTCTGGGCACACCATCAAGCTGTCAATGGACCAACCATTCTGAAGTCCGAAGGATGAAAACCCTCATTTCCCAGCCCCACGATCATCATCTATGTCACTACCTGTGTTTTCAATGGTAGAAATGCTGTGGCCGATGACAGGGATCAGGTATAGCTGCTGGATCACAGAATGTATTTGATAAGTAGCACCAGCGTCTTTGAGTCCCACAAATACTTTTGTTGGGTGGGGTCCAACAGGGGCAGATAGTCCCATTCAGTAAATATTTCACAAGCTGAGATAAGAAAAAAAAAAAAACGCTTTCTTTGAAAGAGTTATAGAAGACGGCGTAGTATTAAACTTTCATGTGTTAAACACAGACTTAACTTTGATCATTATGAGTTTACTCATTAAAAACTTTTGCACTTAAAATGATTGTATGCAATTCATTGCCATTAGAACTTTACATTAAAAAAATGAGTTTTCCGGGTTTTAATTGAGCACTTCCTTTAAGTTATTGTTCTGACTCATAAAGCTATAACTTTCATGTAAAGATCTGCTTCTTTCCTCAGCAAATAATGATAATCACTTTGCCTGCACTCAGAATTTTGTTGTGAGATGAAGTCAATGAGATGGTGTGTTTAAAATTATGGTGAAAGTGTAAATTCTTCTTTATTTAGTGTAAAACTGAATACCACTTACACGTCAATCCATCTCAGCGGTGGACTTCATAAATTAGAGCACATTGAATTGCAAGTTATGCAGCTACAAACAAAATTAAATGGATCTTCATATACTGACAGATGTGTGACGAAGTATGAAACAAAGTTAACAATATAGTCTATTGTTTATATTCATTTGTGTAAGAAAATAAATAAATAGCTAAATATATGGACTACTGCAGGCACAGAGACAATCTCTGGAACAGGAATATAAAATTGGTGATCAGCTAATAATTTTGAGTATATATCATCCTGTATAGTGAAAATATATATATAACCTATGTAAAACAGTTAGCTAAAGCATTTAACAACAGCAGTGTTTGTTTAAAAAACTCATTTGCAAATATATATTTACCATGTCAATACAATCATTAAATAAATTAACAAAAAAAGTGTTTTTTAAAAGCAAATCTTTCCCTCTACATGGATCTCACAATGTAAATGAAGACTTAATCTTTTAAGCAGTGAGTTAGCTGGAAACTCCTACAATGTGTTAAAAAAATACTTACATGGAAATATATATATATAGATATATATATATAATTTCATATTTACTAATTACAGGCCTATACTGAGTATGTTTGTTAATTACATACTTAACACTTAGTTTAATCTTGAAATACACTAAGTTTTATGTTACTGTATGTTAATTTGCTTACATTACCTCCCACTTTGAGTTTCAGTTCTGTGTAAGTTTAAACATTGCTACCTTTTTGTGGAACTTATTTGGACATTTAGAAGTAATAAAGTGCACTCAAATGTTTCCCTCTAATATCATGATTTTCAAAACCATTCCTCTTTTAGAATTTAATTAAAATAACATTAAGCAACTTCAGTGCATACATTTTAAATACAACATTTTATAGCATTAACTTTGGCCCCTCATTAATGTAACATTTCTGTATTTTTTCACATATGATAAAAAACAACTCATGTGCTAAGTTACCAAAACCAGCTACAGGAAACCATTAAAGAAAGGCATCTTCTTCAAAAAAATTGTATTCTCTCACTAAAGTTCTTCTACTTACATACCTGATGACTACAAAATGTTGGGCTAGTTGACCAAAAACAAACAAACAAAAAAAAGTGAGTTACTTCTTTTTCTAAATGAAAAAGTAGTATTTCAAACCAAAGTAAATGAATATTAATGAATAAAATCAGATTTATAATTTAAACTACTCACTAGTTATTGCTTTGTCTGTGTCATATATTGCAGTCAAAGAGCCTACTCTCATTTTTAGATTTTTTACACAGTCAATAGCTGGCACAACAAGTAGCTCAAACTAGGATTCATGGTAGCGGGTGACCCACATCTTGGAAATGCCTGTTCTGCTGGCAGTTCTTACTTTTTATACATTGCGGGTGAATATTGATACAGGGAAGATGAAAACATAAATTAATTTTAGGAAGAGAAAGTAATCATAATATTATTTGTAGAAAACCTAAATTAAGAAAAACCTGTTTTCTCAAAGAAAATACCTTTACGTTTATTTGATATAATTAAACATCTCATTGTATCTTCAAACAATTTTGAATTTTCTTACCAAAAAAGATCCTTAAAAAACAACCATTTATGTCAAGAAATGTAATTAGTTCCCAAAGTTATATTTTTAAAGAAATTTCTAAAACCCCAGAGTTTTACACAAAAGAAAAATGACATTCTAAATAGACTTTCTCTTTTAATTACATATAAATGGATATATATTCATTTCCAATGAAAAGAGAATGCATTAAAATTATATTATTTTTCTTGACTTATGAGACATGTGAAGAAACTCATAAAAGTATGATATAGAAAATAAAGTTTTGCAAGATGGATAAGTTTCTCAATTAGAAATTCATTCAATGGCCAGACATCCTGACTCACACCTATAATCCCAGGACTTACAGATGATGAGGCAGGCAGATTACTTGACGTCAGGAGTTTGGGACTAGCCTGGCCAACATGGTGAAAACCCATCAGCTGTGTTGGTGCTCACGTGTAATCTCAGCTAATCAAATGGCTGAGGCAGATTAATCCCTTGAAGCTGGGAAGCAGGGGTTGCAGCATGTCAAGATTGCACCACTGCACTCCAGCTGAAGACACTGTGTAAGATTCCATCCTCAAAATGGAAGAAAAGAAATTCAATCAACTGAGAATTGAAATATACTACTTATTTACTTTTTGGTGCAGTTTGTCAAAACTCTGATTTATAGTTATTTTATAAAATCTCTTAAATAAGGTGTGGCACACATTCCAAAGTTACTATAACTGCTACAAAAATGAAAGCCTTTTAATTTCAATTTAATTTAATTTAATTTAAATTTATATTAAGTTTCATGATACGTATGCAGGACATGCAGATTTATTTCACAGGTAAACGTGTGCCATGATTGTTCACTGAACCCATTACCCCATCACCTAGGTATTTATCTCTGCATAAATTAGCTATTTGTCCTGAAGCTGTTGTTTTCCCACTTTCTTTATCCAGTCTGTCACTCATGGGCATTTGGGTTAATTCCATGACTTTGATTTTGTGAATAGTGCTGTAATACATGTACACAAGCATGTGTCCTTGTAATAGAATGACTTATTTTGTGGGTGCTATACACTCAGTAATGAAATTGCTGAGTCCAGTGGGATTGGCATTCTGAAAGACTAAAAGTGTGAATCACCACACACCTTTCCACATTGTCTGTACTGATTTACATTCCAAAGAACAATGAAAAACCATTCCTATGACTGCACTAGCTCACCACCATCAGTTTTTTCATGGGTATTAACTTATACGATAAAGATAGACATCAATTTTGCTTCCACAAGACACAAACATACTTGGGCATTTCTTCCATGGGAAAAAAAAAAGGCGTTTACAATTGCACTTAATGGAAGAGGCCCGAAATGCTGCTCATCATCCTGCAATGCACAGCAAAAGCTCCTCACATAAAGAAATTTTATGAGTACAAAATGTCAAAATCAGAAATTCTGTTTCATTAGAAAGCTTTATACCACAGTGGAAGAGTGCTAACCTGAAGCCCAATGCCATGAATTACAGAAGTATATTCTCAGAGACTAGATGTCTGTGCAAGTAAGAGGGATAGGGTGTTTCAGTGGAAATACCAGTCTTTCAACTTTAATTTCCAAAAGATTTTGAAATATAATGATTTTCAAATAAGGTTTAAACATTCCAAATTGTAGGAGACTGAATTTTAAGTATTTCAAGATCCAATAGAAGAAAGGCATTTAAACGCAACTAGCTATGCTCCTTTTGTCATGGGATTTTAGGAGAGTCACCTTGCCAATTGAAAACCTCTGTGGCCAGTGGTGCCTTTGCCTGTGTTTTCTCAGGCCTGCTAAGCTAGCTCTACCCACTCTGCCTGACAGGCTGCACTCAGCTTGCATTATGGGCCAGGATTTAACAGCTGCCAAGGGCAAACAAGAGGTAGAGCGGCAATGGTGTTTGAGCAAGTGTGGGGTCCAGCTGCTATGGACGGCCAGGCCTGCCAGCAGTGGCAAAGCAGGAAATTTTAGGTACCAACAGAACTGCAATCTCACTGAGATGCAGCAGCTGGACCAGGCATACTGCAAGCAGCTTCCACAGTTGATACTGGGGAATGTAGTGGTGCCCAGAAGTTTCAGGATGCCAGAAACAGCAAAGCCCTAAAGAGGGTGTCACAGCCCTGGTTTTGAGATAGCCTAGCTGTCCTCTTATTTTTGTCTTTCACAATGTGATGAGCAAGAGACATTTTTTTTCCCTGTTTGTGTTACAGTTCTTTCAGCACCACCATTCAGTGATTCTCAAATAATAGTTCTTTATCCAGGAAGAATGAGGTAGATGGACACGTGGAGAGTGAGACATTTATAGACAAGATTTACTGAGGGACAGAACTCAAAAGAGATCCTGATTGGGTAGGTCTTCTCCACAGGCTGGATGTTCTGATGAGTGTCCAGCTCTCAGTGGACAGATGGCTTTAGAGCGAGCAGCTTATCTCTACAGGCAAGTTGTCAAGGCTTAGTGTCCAGCTCTCAGCAGGAAAGAAACCCTGGACTTGGTAGCTTCTCTATCCAGTTGGTCATATTATGAGATGTTAAGCTCTCCACAGAGGGAAGACCCTGGAGTGGGTAGGTCTACTTCACACCTGGTGGTTCCAAGATTGGCTAAGCCTTCAGCAAAGAGAAGACCTTCGACTGGGTAGCTCCTCACTCTAGCTGGTCATCCCATTATCTCCCCAGCTTTCAGCAGAGTCTGGTGGGTAGCTCCTGCCCACTGCTGATAGTCCTGACATCTCCTAAGCTGGCAGGAGAGCGATGGCCCTTGGGTAGGTAGCTCCTCTCCACAGCTGGTAGTTTGAATAGTCCTCAAATGTGGCTGAGTCCAGGAATATTATTTGCTTCAGAGGAAAGAAAGTGCTTGCTGATTGGATTATTTGGCAACAATGCGTGCGTTTCAGAAAAAAGCAACAGTGGTTCCCATTCTTGTCCATCAGCCTAGAACCTAGACTTCAGGCTGTAACCGGCTTGAAGGTGGAGCCTCAGTGGGGACCAGCAAATTTATCACCAAGAGCCTGTGATGGCTAACACTGAGTATCAATTTAACTGGATTGAGAGATACAGAGTATTAGTTTGGCATGTGTCTGTGTGAGTGTTGCCTAAAAGAGATTAACACTAGGGACAGTGGGCTGGAGAAGGTAGTTCCACCCTTAATCTGGTGGGCACAATTGCCTTGTAATTGTTCTTCTCTGGAAACCACAGTTATGCAACGACAAAATTTAAATATGAGAATAGTTGGATCCCGATGTGATAGGGGTCAAGTGGCACCACTCAACCATCAAAGGTGATGTGGGCACAGCGAAGGGATAGTGTCAGTCAAATAATGTGACCCCTGTAGAGCCTTGCCATTGGCTAATTAGTCACGGTGTTCGTGCAAGTGAAATTGATGGAAAGCTTACTGCATTCATACTTAGGTTATACATACAGAAATCGTTGGGTCAAAAGGACAAAACACTATTCGGAATGATGAAAACAGACAAGTACAGCCCCTCCATCAATTACCAGGCTAGAGACAGTTTAAAGACCGATAATCCATTGAATGAAGAGGAGGCTGGGTTCCCTTGACCAAGAAACCCACAACACAACTGTCTATTTATGCAGTGAATCTTTACACCATCTTTCCCCAAGAAGACCTCCAGGCTTTACCAAGGTAATTGTGTACTAGGGAAAGGGAAATAGTCAGACTTTGCAGAAACTACTGGCCACTAGCTCTGTGCTGATGCGGGTTCCAGGGGACCCAAAATGTTATTGTTGTCTTACAGTTAAAGTAGGCACTCAGGGAGGTCAGGTAATTAATAGCGCTTTAGCTTATTAGGTCAGATTTACAGAGTGCCCAGTGAGTCCCTGGAGTCATCCTGTGGTCATTTTCCCAGTGCTAAATTGCATAACTGGCATAGATATACTTAGCAGCTGGCAGAATCCCACATTTCCATGACTTCCAAGGTGAGGGCTACAACAATAGAAAAGGTTAAATGGAAGCCACAAGAGCTGCCCCTACCTAGAAAAATAGTAAATAAGAAATGATATCAAAACCCCGAGAAGATTGTGAAGATGGGTGCCACCATCAAAAATTTCAAAGATGCTGGATTGGTAATTACCAGCACATCCTAATTCAACTCTCCCATTTGGCCTGTGCAAAAGACAGGTGGACCTTGGATAATCACATTGGAGTATTGCAACTTAATACAGTTGTGAATCAACATGCAGCTGATATTCTAGATATGGTTTATTTTTTGAGCAAATTAATACATCTCCTGTTACGTGGTATACAGCCATTCACTTGGCCAGTGCCCTTTTCTTTATTCCTGTCTATAAGGACCACCAGAGGCAATTTGCCTTCAGCTGGCAAGGCCAGCAATACACATTTATTAACCTTGCTCAGGGGTATATTAACTCTCTGGCTTCCTGTCATAATCTTACTCAGAGAGACCTTGATTGCTCTTCACTTCTGTAAAGTATCATGATGATTTCATCCATCTCATTGATGAAATTAGGCTGATTTGATGAGTGAGCTAGAAGTAGCAAGCACATTTGAATTATTGGTGAGACATTGATGTACCAGAGGATGTGAAATAAATGTGACTAAAATTCAGAGACCTTCTACCTCCGTAATGTTCCTAGAGGTCCAGTCTTGGGAAGGCTGTCAAAATATCCTTTCCAGGGTGAAGAACAAGTTGTTGTGTGAGGCCCCTCTTATAACCAAGAAAGAGGCACAATACCTACGAGGCCTAGTTGGATTTTTGAAGCAGCACATTTTTTATTTAAATATGTCCCACTGGCCCACTTATTAGTGACCCAAAGGGCTGCCAGCTTTCAGGGGCATCCAAAACAGGAAAAGACTCTGCAACTACTTCAGGCTGCATTGCAAACCCCTCTACTCTTTGGGCCATATGAACCAGGAGATTCAATGGTGCTTGAAATTTCAGTGGCAGATAGGAATGTTGTTTGGAGCTAAATAACTGTGGCAGCAGCCTCCTGCTCATTAAATCTACTTGTCTTACCATGTTTCCCATTATCCTGAAGGAGCTGGATAAATAGAACGGTTAGGTGGTTTTTTGAAGTTACAATTACAATGCCAACGATGTGACAATACTTTGCAGTGCTCCCACAGGTGAATCAGACCATACACCTCTAGGATTTTGAAGCAAGGCCCTGCCATTTTCTGCAGATAACTAGTATTCTTCGGAGAGACAGCTCTTGGCCCATTGCTGGGCTTTGGTGGAACATTTCAATGTTGGTCATCAAGTCACCATGTGAACTACACTGCCTATCATGAACTTGGTGCTTTCTGACCCATCAAGTCTTAAAGTGGGTTGTGCGCAGCAGCATTTCATCATGAAATGGATGTGGTATGCACGTGGCCAGGCTTAAGCGGGTCCTAAGGCACAACTAAGTTACATGAGAAAGTGGTTCAAATGCTCACAATCTCCACGGCAGCCACCCCATCTTCTCTCCTTCAGCCTATGTCGATACCCAAATGGCCAGATTTCTGACTACATACTGATTCATGGTCCATGGCCAATGGTTTGTCTGGGTGTCAGGCACTTGGTAGATGCATGATTAGAATATTGGTGAGAAAGATATTTGAGGAAGAGGTATGTGGACGGACCTATGTGAGTGGTCGAAAGCTGTCAAAATATTTGTATTCCATGTGAGTTCTAACCAACGAGCAGCCTTAGTAGATAAAGAGCTTAATAATCAAGTGGATAAAAACACTGGTTCCAGGGACACCACCCTGCCTCTTTCCCCAGCCACCCCTGTCATTGCCCGATGGGTCCATGAACAAAGTGGCCATGGTGGCAGAAATTGAGGTTACACATGTGCTCAGCAACATGGACTTCCACTCACAAAGCCTGACCTGGCTATGGCCACTGCTGAGTGCCCAATTTGCCAGCAGCAGAGACCGAAACTGAGCCCTCAGTATGGCCCAGTTTCTTGGGGTGATCAGCCAGCTACCTGGTGACAGATTAATTATATTGGAACTCTTTCATCAAGGAAATGGCAGAGGTTTGTCCTCACTGGAGTAGCCACTTACTGTGGATATGGGTTTCCCCATTCTTTATGCAATGCTTCTGATAAGACTACCATTCATGAACTCACAAAATGCCATATTCACCATTATGGTATTCCACACAAGATTTCCTCTGACCAGTGCACTAACTTTACAGCTAAAGAAATGTGGCAGTCGTCTGCAGCTCATTAAATCTGCTGGTCTTACCATGTTTCTCATTATCTTGAAGCAACTAAATTAATAGGATTGTGAAGTGGCCTTTTGAAGTTACAATTGCAATGCCAACTATGTGACAGTACTTTGCAGGGCTGTGGCAAAGTTCTCCAGAAGACCATATGTTCTCTGAATCAGCATCCAATATATGGTGTTGTTACTTCCATAGCCAAAATTCGCTGGTCCAGGAATCAAGCGATGGAAGTAGAAATTTCACCACTCACTATCGCTCCTGGTGCTTCACTAGCAACATTTTTGTTTCCTGTTTCTTATGATATTATGTTCTGCTGGCCTAGAGGTCTTAGCTCCCCGAGGAAAAGCGCTGCCACCAGATGAAACAATAATGATTCCACTAAACTGGAAGTCAAGATTGTCACCTGGACACTTGGGCCTCCTCCTACCTTTACGTCAGCGTTGGAAAAAGGCAGTTACAGTGTTGACTGGGGTGATTGACCTGAACTATCAAGATGAAATCAGCCTACTCCTCCACAATGGAGGGAAGAAAGAGTGTGGCATAAAATACAGAAGATGCATTAAGATGTGTTCCAGAATTACCATGACGTGCGATTAAAGTCAGTGGAAAACTACAACAGCCCAATTCTGACAGGGCTACAGTTGGATCAGACCCTTCAGGTATTAACGTTTGGGTAACAACAACAAAAGGAACAACAACAACAACAACAAAACAATAAAAACCGCAAACTGCTGAGGTGCTTGAGGAAGACAAAAGGAACGCAGAATGGGTGTTAGAAGAAGTTAGTCATCCATATCCGCTATAAATAAGTGACCAGCTGCAGAAATGAGGACGTTAATTGTCTTAAGTATTTCCTCCTTCTTTTGTTAAAAAAAAAAGTTTGTGCATGTATACACATGTACTAAGAAAATACTTTTTTATTTTCCTTTATCATGCTACATAAGATTTATTGAGTTCTTATCAACATTGGTGTATTGTAAACTTTATGAAATAGTGTTTGGATTGGGGATTGCTGCATTCCTGGTTGTAAGAGGATAATTGTATTATGTTAGGTGTTATTATTACCTCATTTCTGTCTGCATTTGAAGATTATGTATTATAGCAGGAGATGTGTTTTGATTCGAGTTAACAAGGGGTGGACTTGTGATGGTTAATACTGAGTGTCTCATTCATTGGATTGAGGAACACAGAGTATTAATCGTGGATGAGTTTCTTGGGTGGTTACCCCCAAAAACTTAACATTTGAGTCAATGGGAAGATCTACATTAATCTGATGGGCACAATCTCATAAGCTTCTAGCGAATATCAAGCAGACAGAAACATGTCAAAAAGCGAGATGGGACTAGCTTCCAAAGCATACATCTTTCTTCTATACTGGATACTTTTTCTCTCAGACAGTGGACTCCAAGTTCTTCCAGGTTTGGGACTCAGACTTGCTCTCCTTGTTCCTCAGCTTGCAGGCAGCCTATTGTGATCATGTACATAAGTACTTATAACCTCCCCTAAATATTTATATATACATATACACAGGCACACACACACACTCACACATATACATGCATATATAAAAATATATCAAGGGATGGAAAATTAAACAGTTTGTAAGTATTTTCAAAAAGCATTCTTTTTTTATTATACTTTAAGTTTTAGGGTACATGTGCACAATGTGCAGGCTAGTTACATATGTATACATGGGCCATGTTGGTGTGTTGCACCCATTAACTCGTCATTTAACATTAGGTATATCTCCAAATGCTATCCCTCCCCACGCCCCCCACCCCAAAACAGGCTCTGGTGTGCGACGTTCCCCATCCTGTGTCCATGTGTTCTCATTGTTCAACTCCCAGCTATGAGTGAGAACATGCGGTGTTTGGTTTTTTGTCCTTGTGGTAGTTTGCTGAGAATGATGGTTTACAGCTTCATCCGTGTCCCTACAAAAGATATGAACTCATAATTTTTTATGGCTCCATAGTATTCCATGGCACATACGTGCCACATTTTCTTAATCCAGTCTACCATTGTTGGGCATTTGGCTTGGTTCCAAGTCTTTGTTATTGTGAATAGTGCCACAATAAACACACGTGTGCACGTGTCTTCATAGCAGCATGATTTATAATCCTTTGGGAATATGCCCAGCAATGGGATGGCTGGGTCAAATGGTATTTCTAGTTCTAGATCCCTGAGGAATCACCACACTGACTTCCACAATGGCTGAACTAGTTTACAGTCCCACCAACAGTGTAAAATTGTTGCTATTTCTCCACATCCTCTCCAGCACCTGCTGTTTCCTGACTTTTTCATGATCGCCATTCTAACTGGTGTGAGATGGTATCTCATTGTGGTTTTGATTTGCATTTGTCTGATGGCCAGTGATGATGAGCATTTTTTCATGTGTTTTTCGGCTGCATAAATGTCTTCTTTTGAGAAGTGTCTGTTCATGTCCTTCGCCCACTTTTTGATGGGGTTGTTTATTTTTTTCTTGTAAATTTGATGGTGTTCATTGTAGATTCTGGATATTAGCCCTTTGTCAGGTGAGTAGGTTGTGAAAATTTTCTCCCATTCTGTAGGTTGCCTCTTCACTCTGATGGTAGTTTCTTTTGCTGTGCAGAAGCTCTTTAGTTTAAAGAGATCCCATTTGTCAATTTTGGCTTTTGTTGGCATTGTTTTTGGTGTTTTAGACATGAAGTCCTTGCCCATGCCTATGTCCTGAATGGCAGTGCCTAGGTTTTCTTCTAGGGTTTTTATGGTTTTAGGTCTAACATTTAAGTCTTTAATCCATCTTGAATTAATTTCTGTATAAGGTGTAAGGAAGGGATCCAGTTTCAGCTTTCTACATATGGCTACCCTGTTTTCCCAGCACCATTTATTAAATAGGGAATCCTTTCCCCATTGCTTGTTTTTCTCAGGTTTGTCAGATAGTTGTAGATATGTAAGATTATTTCTGAGGGCTCGGTTCTGTTCCGTTGATCTATATCTCTGTTTTGGTACCAGTAACATGCTGTTTTGGTTGCTGTAGCCCTGTAATAGAGTTTGAAGTCAGGTAGCATGATGCCTCTGGCTTTGTTCTTTTGGCTTAGGATTGACTTGGCGATGCAGGCTCCTTTTTGGTTCCATATGAACTTTAAAGTTTTTTCCAATTCTGTGAAGAAAGTCATTGGTAGCTTGATGGGGATGGCATTGAATCTATAAATTACCTTGGGCATTATGGCCTTTTCCACGATATTGATTCTTCCTACCCATGAGCATGGAATGTTCTTCCATTTCTTTGTATCCTCTTTTATTTCATTGAGCAGTGGTTTGCAGTTTTCCTTGAAAAGGTCCTTCACATCCCTTGTAAGTTGGATTCCTAGGTATTTTATTCTCTTTGAAACAATTGTAAATGGGAGTTCACTCATGATTTGGCTCTCTGTTTGTCTGTTATTGGTGTATAAGAATGCTAGTGATTTTTGTGCGTTGGTTTTGTATCCTGAGACTTTGCTGAATTTGCTTATCAGCTTAAGGAGACTTTGGGCTGAGACAATGGGGTGTTCTAGATATACAATCATGTCATCTACAAACAGGGACAATTGGACTTCCTCTTTTCCTAATTGAATACCCTTTATTTCCTTCTCCTGCCTAATTGCCCTGGCAAGAACTTCCAACACTATGTTGAATAGGAGTGGTGAGAGAGGGCATCCCTGTCTTCTGCCACTTTTCAAAGGGAATGTTTCCAGTTTTTGCCCATTCAGTATGATATTTGCTGTGGGTTTGACATAGATAGCTCTTATTAATTTGAGATATGTCTCATGAATACCTAATTTATTGAGAGTTTTTTGTATGAAGGATTGTCGAATTTTGTCAAAGGCCTTTTCTGCATCTATGGAGATAATCATGTGGTTTTTGTCTTTGGTTGTGTTTATATGCTGGATTACATTTATCAATTTGCATATGTTGAGCGAGCCTTGCATCCCAGGGATGAAGCCCACTTGATCATGGTGGGTATGCTTTTTGATGTGCTGCTAGATTCGCTTTGCCAGTATTTTATTGAGGATTTTTGCAACAATGTTCATCAAGGATATTGGTCTAAAATTCTCGTTTTTGGTTATGTCTCTGCCAGGCTTTGGTATCACGATGGTGCTGGCCTCATAAAATGAGTTAGGGAGGATTCCCTCTTTTTCTATTGATTGGAATGGTTTCAGAAGCAATGGTACCAGCTCCTCCTTGTAGGTCTGGTAGAATTCGGCTGTGAATCCATATGGTCCTGGACTTTTTTTGGTTGGTAAGCTCTTGATTATTGCCACAATATCAGAGCCTGTTATTGGTCTATTTAGAGATTCAACTTCTTCCCTGTTTAGTGTTGGGAGGGTGTATGTGTTGAGGAATTTACCCATTTCTTCTAGATTTTCTAGTTCATTTGCATAGAGGTGTTTGTAGTAGTCTCTGATGGGAGTTTGTATTTCTGTGGGATCAGTGGTGATATCCCCTTTATCACTTTTTATTGAATCTGTTTGGTTCTTCTCTCTTTTCTTCTTTATTAATCTTCCTAGCGGTCTACCAATTTTGGCGATCTTTTCAAAAAACCAGCTCCTGGATTCGTTAATTTTTTGAAGGGTTTTTTGTGTCTCTATTTCCTTCAGTTCTGCTCTGATCTTAGTTATTTCTTGCCTTCTGCTAGCTTCTGAGTGTGTTTGCTCTTGCTTCTCTAGTTCTTTTAATTGTGATGTTAGGGTGTCAATTTTAGATCTTTCCTGCTTTCTCTTGTGGGCATTTAGTGCTATAAGTTTCCCTGTACCCACTGCTTTGAATGTGTCCCTGAGATTCAGGTATGTTGTGTCTTTGTTCTCGTTGGATTCAAAGAACATCTTTATTTCTGCCTTCATTTCGTTATGTACACAGTAGTCATTCAGGAGCAGGTTGTTCTGTTTCCATGTAGTCGAGCGGTTTTGGGTGAAATTTCTAATCCTTAGTTCTAGTTTGATTGCACTGTAGTCTGAGAGACAGTTTGTTGAGATTTCTGTTCTTTTACATTTGCTGAGGAGTGCTTTACTTCCAACTATGTGGTCAGTTTTGGAATAGGTGTGCTGTGGTGCTGAAAAAAATGTATATTCTTTTGATTTGGGGTGGAGAGTTTTGTAGATGTCTACTAGGTCCGCTTGGTGGAGAGCTGAGTTCAATTCCTGCATATCCTTGTTAAATTTCTGTCTCATTGATCTGTCTAATGTTGACAGTGGGGTGTTAAAATCTCCCATTATCATTGTGTGGGAGTCTATGTCTCTTTGTAGGTCACTAAGGACTTGCTTTATGAATCTGGGTGCCCCTGTATTGGGTGCATATATATTTAGGATAGTTACCTCATCTTTTTGAATTGTTCCCTTTACCATTATGTAATGGCCTTCTTTGTCTCTTTTGATCCTTGTTGGTTGAAAGTCTGTTTTAGCAGAGACTAGGATTGCAACCCCTGCCTTTTTTTGTTTTCCATGTGCTTGGTAGATCTTCTTCCATCCCTTTATTTTGAGCCTTTATGTGTCTCTGTATGTGAGACGGGTTTCCAGAATACAGCGAGCACTGATGGGTCTTGAATCTTTTTCCAATTTGCCAGTCTGTATCTTTTAATTGGAGCATTTAGCCCATTAACATTTAAAGTTAATATTGTTATGTGTGAATTCGGTCCTGTCATTATGATGTTAGCTGGTTATTTTGCTCATTAGTTGATGTAGTTTCTTCCTAGCCTTGATGGTCATTATATTTTGGCACCTTTTTGCAGTGTCTGGTACCGGTTGTTCCTTTCCATGTTTAATGCTTCCTTCAGGAGCTCTTGTAGGGCAGGCCTGGTGGTGACAAAATCTCCCAGCATTTGCTTGTCTGTAAAGGATTTTATTTCTCCTTCACTTATGAAGCTTAGTTTGGCTGGATATGAAATTTGGGGTAGAAAATTCTTTTCTTTAAGATTGTTGAATATTGGCCCCCACTCTCTTCTGGCTTGTAGCCTTTCTGCCAAGTGATCAGCTCTTAGTCTGATGGGCTTCCCTTTGTGGGTAACCCAACCTTTCTCTCTGGCTGCTCTTAATATTTTTTCCTTCATTTGAACTTTGTTGAATCTGACAATTATGTGTCTTGGAGTTGCTCTTCACGAGGGGTATCTTTGTGGCATTCTATGTATTTCCTGAATCTGAATGTTGGCATGCCTTGCTAGATTGGGGAAGTTCTCCTGGATGATATCCTGCAGAGTATTCCAACACTTGGTTGGAAACCAAGTTTCCAACTTGGTTCCATTCTCCCCATCACTTTCAGATACACCAATCAGAAGTAGATTTGGTCTTTTCACATATTCCCATATTTCTAGGAGGTTTTCTTCATTTCTTGTTGTTCTTTTTTCTCTAAACTTCCCTTCTCTTTTCATTTCATTCATTTCATCTTCCATCACGGATACTCTTTCTTCCAGTTGTTCGCATTGGCTCCTGAGGCTTGTGCATTCATCACGTAGTCCTCGTGCCTTGGCTTTCAGCTCCATCAGCTCATTTAAGGACTTCTCTGTATCGGTTATTCTAGATATCCATTCGTCTAATTTTTTTCAAAGTTTTTAACTTCTTCGCCATTGGTTTGAATTTCCTCCTGTAGCTCAGAGTAGTTTGATCATCTGAAGCCTTCTTCTCTCAACTGGTCAAGGTCATTCTCCATCCAGCTTTGTTGCATTGCTGGTGAGGAGCTGTGTTCCCTTGGAGGAGGAGAGGCACTCTGCTTTTTAGAGTTTCCAGTTTTTCTGCTCTGTTTTTTTCCCATCTTTGTGGTTTTTTCTACTTTTGGTCTTTGATAATGGTGACGTACTGATGGGGTTTTGGTGTGGATGTCCTTTCTGTTTGTTAGTTTTCCTTCTAACAGACAGGACCCTCAGCTACTGCTCTGTTGGAATTTGCTAGAGGCCCACTCCAGACCCTGCTTTCCTGGGTATCAGCAGTGGTGGCTGCAGAACAGCGGTGGCTATAGAACGGCAGACATTGGTGTCTGTAGAAGAGCAGATATTGGTGATCCACAAATGCTGCTGCCTGATCGTTCCTCTGGAAGTTTTGTCTCAGAGGAGTACCTGGCCTTGTGACGTGTCAGTCTGCCCCTACTGGGGGATGCCTTCCACTTAGGCTGCTCAAGAGTCAGGGACCTACTTGAGGAGGCAGTCTGCCTGTTCTCAGATCTCCAGCTGTGTGCTGGAAGAACCACTACTCTCCTCAAAGCTGTCAGACTGGGACATTTAAGTCTGCAGAGGTTACTGCTGTCTTTTTGTTTTTCTGTGTCTTGCCCCCGGAGGTGGAGCCTACAGAGGCAGGCAGGCCTCCTTGAGCTACGCTGGGCTCTGCCCAGTTCGAGCATCCCAGCTGCTCAAGCCTGGGCAATGGCAGGCACCCCTCCCCCAGCCTCACTGCGGCCTTGCAGTTTGATCTCAGACTGCTGTGCTAGCAATCAGCGAGACTCCATGGGCGTAGGACCCTCCAAGCCATGTGCAGGATATAATCTCCTGGTGTGCTGTTTTTTAAGCCCATTGGAAAAGTGCAGTGTTAGGGTGGGGGTGACAGGATTTTCCAGGTGCCATCTGTCACCCCTTTCTTTGACTAGGAAAGGAAACTCCCGGACCACTTGCACTTCCCGAGTGAGGCAATGCCTCGCCCTGCTTCAGCTCACACCCGGTGCATGGCACCCACTGTCCTGCACCCACTGCCTGGCACTCTCTAGTGAGATGAACCCAGTACCTCAGGTGGAAATGCAGGAATCACCCGTCTTCTGCGTCACTCACACGGGGAGCTGTAGACCGGAGCTGTTCCTATTTGGCCATGTTGGCTCCACCCTTTAATCCATCTTGAATTAATTTTTGTATAAGGTGTAAGGAAGGGATCCAGTTTCAGCTGTCTACATACAGCTAGCCAGTTTTCCCAGCACCATTTATTCAATAAGGAATCATTTCCCCATTTCTTGTTTTTGTCAGGTTTATCAAAGATCAGATGGTTGTAGATATGTGGCATTATTTCTGAGGGCTCTGTTCTGTTCCATTGGTCTATAACTCTGTTTTGGTACCAGTTCCATGCTGTTTTGCTTACTGTAGCCTTGTAGTATAATTTGAAGTCTGGTAGCGTAATGCCTCCAGCTTTGTTCTTTTGACTTAGGGTTGTCTTGGCAATGTGGCCTCCTTTTGCTTCCCTATGAACTTCAAAGTAGATTTTCCCAATTCTGTGAAGAAAGTCATTGGTAGCTTGATGGGGATGGCATTCAATCTATAAATTACCTTAGGCAGTGTGGCCATTTTCACAATATTGATTTTTCCTACCCATGGGCATGGAATGTTCTTCCATTTGCTTGTATCCTCTTTTATTTCATTGAGCAGTGGTTTGCAGTTCTCCTAGAAGATGTCTTTCACGTCCCTTGTAAGTTGGAATCCTAAGTATTTTATTCTCTTTGAAGCAATTGTGAATGGGAGTTCACTCATGATTTGGTCCTCTGTTTGTCTGTTATTGGTGTTTAAGAATGCTTGTGATTTTTGCACATTGATTTTGTATCCTGAGACTTTGCTGAAGTTGCCTATCAGCTTAAAGAGATTTTGGGCTGAGACGATGGGGTTTTCTAGATATACAATCCTATCATCTGCAAACAGGGACAATTGGACTTCCTCTTTTTCTAATTGAATACACTTTGTTTACTTCTCCTGCTTGATTGCCCTGGTCAGAACTTCCAACACTATGTTGAATAGGAGTGGTGAGAGAGGGCATCCCTGTCTTGCACCAGTTTTCAAAGGGAATGCTTCCAGTTCCTGCCCATTCAGTATAAAAGTGGCTGTGGGTTTATCATAGATAGCTCTTATTATTTTGAGATATGTCCAATCAAGACATAATTTATTGAGACTATTTAGCATGAAAGAATGTTGAATTTTGTCAAAGGACTTTTCTTCATCTGTTGAGATAATCATGTGGTTTTTGTCATTGCTTCTGTTTATATGCTGGATTACGTTTATCAATTTGTGTATGTTGAAACAGCCTTGCATCCCAGGGATAAAGCCCACTTGATCATGGTGGATAAGCTTTTCGATGTGCTGCTGGATTCGGTTTCCCAGTATTTTGGTGAGGATTTTTTCATCAATCTTCATCAGAGATATTGGTCTAAAATTATCATTTTTTGTTGTTGTGTCTCTGCCAGTCTTCAGTATCAGGATGATCCTGGCCTCATAAAATGAGTTAGGGCGGATTCCTTCTTTTTTCTCTTGATTGGAATAGTTTCAGAAGGAATGGTACCAGCTCCTCCTTGTCGGTCTGGTAGAATTCGGCTGTGAATCCATCTGGTTCTGGACTTTTTTAGGTTGGAAAGCTATTAATTATTTCCTCAGTCTCAGAACCTGTTATTGGTCTATTAAGAGATTCAAGTTTTTCCTGGTTTAGACTTGGGAGGTTGTATGTGTTGAGGAATTTATCCATTTCTTCTAGATTTTCAAGTTTATTTGTGTAGAGGTGTTTATGGTATTCACTGATGGTAGTCTGTATTTCTGTGGGATCTCTGGTGATATCCCCTTTATCATTTTTTATTGTGTCTATTTGATTCTTCTCTCTTTTCTTCTGTATTTGTCTCGCTAATGGTCTATGAATTTTGGTGATGTTTTCAAAAAACCAGCTCCTGGATTCATTGATTTTTGGATGGGTTTTTTGTGTCTCTATCGCCTTCAGTTCTGCTCTGATCTTAGTTATTTCTTGCCTTCTGCTAGCTTGTGAATGTGTTTGCTCTTGCTTCTCTAGTTCTTTTAATTGTGATGTTAGGGTGTCAATTTTAGATCTTTCCTGCTTTCTCTTGTGGGCATTTAGTGCTATAAACTTCCCTCTACACACTGCTTTGAATGCATCCCAGAGATTCTGGTATGTTGTGTCTTTGTTCTCAAAGACACACCCTTGAGATGCTGTTTGTTGGTTTCAAAGGACATCTTTATTTCTGGCTTCATTTCGTTATGTACACAGTAGTCATTCAGGAACAGATGGTTCAGTTTCCATGTAGTTGAGCGGTTTTGAGTGAATTTTCTAATCCTGAGTTTTAGTTTGATTGCACTGTGGTCTGAGACAGTTTTTTATAATTTCTGTTCTTTTACATTTGCTGAGGAGTCCTTTACTTCCAATTATGTGGTCAATTTTGGAATAGGTGTGGTGTGGTGCTGTAAAGAATGTATATTCTGTTGATTTGGGGTGGAGAGTTCTGTATATGTCTATTACATCAGCTTGGTGCAGAGCTGAGTTCAATCTTGGATATCCTTGTTAACTTTCTGTCTCATTGATGCGTCTAATTTTGACGGTAGGTTGTTAAATTCTCCCATTATTATTGTGTGGGAGTCTAAGTCTCTTTGTATGTCTCTAAGGACTTGCTTTACAAATCTGGGTGCTCGTGTACTGGGTGCATATATATTTAGGATAGTTAGCTCTTCTTGTTGAATTGATCCCTTTACCATTATGTAATGGCCTTCTTTGTCTCTTTTGATCTTTGTTGGTTAAAAGTCTGTTTTACCAGAGTCTAGGCTTGCAACCCGTGTCTATTTTTGTTTTCTGTTTGCTTGGTAGATCTTCCTCCATCCCTTTATTTTGAGCCTATGTATGTCTCTGTACGTGAGGTGGGTTTCCTGAATAGAGCACACTGATGGGTCTTGACTCTCTATCCAATTTGCCAGTCTGTGTCTTTTCATTGGAGCATTTAGCCCATTTACATTTAAGGCTAATATTTTTATGTGTTAATTTGGTTTTGTCATTAAGATATTAGCTGGTTATTTTACTCACTAGTTGATGCAGTTTCTCCCTAGCCTCAATGGTCTTCACAATTTGGCATGTTATTGCAGTGGTTGCTACTGGTTGTTCCTTTCCATGTTTAGTGCTTCCTTCAGGAGCTCTTGTAGGGCAGGCCTGGTGATGACAAAATCTCCCAGCATTTGCTTTTCTGTAAAGGATTTTATTTCTCCTTCACTTATGAAGCTTAGTTTGGCTGGATATGAAATTCTGGGTAGAGAATTCTTTTCTATAAGAATGTTGAATATTGGCCCCCACTCTCTTCTGGCTTGTAGACTTTCTGCCAAGGGATCAGCTGTTAGTCTGATGGGCTTCCCTTCGTGGATAAGCCGACATTTTTCTCTGGCTGCCCTTAACATTTTTTCCTTCATTTCAACTTTGGTGAATCTGACAATTATGTGTCTTGGAGCTGCTCTTCTTGACGAGTGTCTTTGTGGTGTTCTCTGCATTTCCTGAATCTGAATTTTGGCCTGCCTTGCTAGATTGGGGAACTTCTCGTGGCTAATATCCTGCAGTGCTTTCCAACTTGGTTCCATTCTCCCCATCACTTTCAGGCACACCAATCAGGCGTAGATTTGGTCTTTTCACATAGTCCCATATTTCCTGGAACCTTTGTTCATTTCTTTTTATTCTTTTTTCTGTGAACTTCTCTTCTCACTTCATTTCATTCATTCAATCTTCCATCACAGATACCCTTTCTTCCAGTTGATCAAATCAGCTACTGAGGCTTGTGCATTCATCACGTTTGTCTTGTGCCTTGGTTTTCAGCTCCATCACATCCTTTAAGAACTTCTCTGCATTGGTTATTCTACTTAGCCATTCGTCTATTTTTTTTCAAGGTTTTCAACTTCTTTGCCATGGGTTCGATCTTCCTCCTTTAGCTCAGAGTAGTTTGATCATCGGAAGCCTTTTTCTCTCAAATAGTCAAAGTCATTCTCCGTCCATCTTTGTTCCGTTGCTGGTGAGGAGCTGTGTTCCTTTGGAGGAGGAGAGGTGCTCTGATTTTTAGAGCATCCAGTTTTTCTGCTCTATTATTTCCCCATCTTTCTGGTTTTATCTATCTTTGGTCTTTGGTGATGGTGACGTACAGATGGGGTTTTGGTGTGGATGTCCTTTCTGTTTGTTAGTTTTCCTTCTAACAGTCAAGACCCTCAGCCGCAGTTCTGTTGAGTTTGCTGAGGTCCACTGCAGACCCTGTTTTCATGGGTATCAGCAGCGGAGGCTGCAGAACAGTGGATATTGGTGAACAGCAACTGGTGCTGCCTGATCATTCCTCTGGAACTTTTGTCTCAGGGGAGTACCTGGCCATGTGAGGTGTCAGTCTGCCCCTACTGATGGGTGCCTCCCAGTTAGGCTACATGGGGGCCAGAGACCCACTTGAGGAGGCAGTCTGTCTGTTCTCAGATATCCATCTGCGTGCTGGGAGAACCACTACACTCTTCAAAGCTGTCAGACAGGGACATTTAAGTCTGCAGAGGTTTCTGCTGCCTTTTGTTTGGCTGTGCCCTGCCCCCACAGGTGGAGTCTACAGAAGCTGGCAGGCCTCCTTGAGCTGTGGTGGGCTCCACCGAGTTCGAACTTCCCAGCTGCTTCATTTACCTACTCAAGCCTTGGCAATGGTGGACGCCCCTCCCCCATCCATGCTGCCACCTTGCAATTTGATCTCAGATTGCTGTGCTAGCAATGAGTGAGGTTCCATCAGTGTAGGACTCTCTGATGCAGGCATGGGATATCATCTTCTGGTGTGCTGTTTGCTAAGACCATTGGAAAAGCACAGTACTAGAGCGAGAGTGACCTGATTTTCCAGGTGCCCCTTTCTTTGACTAGGAAAAGGAATTCCTTGACCCCTTTTGCTTCCCGGGTGAGGTGATGCCTCACATTGCTTCAGGTCACAATGATGCACTGCACTCACTGTCCTTCCCCACTTCCCAGCACTCCCAGTGAGATGAACCTTGTACCTCAGTTGGAAATGGAGAAGTCACCCATCTTCTTCCTTCAGGTTTTGAGCTGATCACTATCCCTAGGATACAATCAAAAAACATTATTTGAATAAATATTAAAACTATAAACCTTCTTTTAATAAGTCAGCTTGTTTGATGGTGTGCCATAAACTAATTCCATAAAAAAAAATCCTAACATATATACACAATACACATGTGTGTATGTGCTTCAGTGGTCCATATGCATCTATGAAAAAAAAAAAAAAACTTTAAAGTACTTATTTTCCTATTTACTTACTTCCAAGGCTCTAGAACATATATCAGAGTAATTATTTAACAAACCATTACCAATTAGTAAATACTCTTCATTTCTTTAAAAACAAAGGTGTATTATGTCTTCTTAGAAAATGACAATTTAGACTTTCAGAAATATTTAGTAATAGCGGTTCTGCAAGCATTGTAAAATGTACCCATCAAATTCAGGTTTAAATTTAAGTAATCTATAAAGCTTAACTCCCTTAGTGAAAAAGCTGTTACAGGTAATAATAGTGATAGTAAGAGTAATAATAATAAAACAGTGCCAGCACTTTGAAAAATCAGGTCAGTCACAGATTTCAATAAATATTCCTCTTTCACCACAAATTTTAGCTGAACAACTTTGTTTCTACAAATAATGCCAGCTTCTGTACACAACTCAATGTCTGTCAATGCCTCAATTTCACACTCTCTGCATTGTTCCAAGAATGTATCTAAACAGCAGAGCTCTCCCTTAGTATATTAAGCAAACAAAATTAAACTTGCCTTTTCCTTTTAGGTGTTCAATGGCATTTTATTAACCTCAGAGAAAAAGCAAGCCCTATATGGCTAGGAGTTCTGCCTCATGGAGAAAGCCCTAGCATCAGCAACAGAGCCTACATCTCAGGTGTTAAGTTGGAACTAAGGAAACGGTGTAAATTTGGATAATTACCATGTTGCTGCTACTTGCTAATGTTCTGAAACAAATTTTTGATTGAAATGAAAAAGATTTTCCACTGTAGAAATTCACCTCCTTTTGGATTTATCTTAACATTTTCAGAAATTGTTCCTATTACATCAGTTTCCTCATTCATTGATTTTTATTTTCTCTTATTGTCTAATACGCATTTTTTTGAATGCATAGTTTTATTATGTTGGCAGAGAACTAATAATTCTGATCAAAGCTGTCCACTATGCAAACTTCTATCAAATAATTTTTTAAAAAGTAGGAGATATTTGAGTATTGGTTCTACTAAACAACTTTAGCAAAATTTAAAATCCTATAACCCCAGCTATAATCCTTGCAAACTTTGTTTCCATTTGACTCGCTTATTGTAATATCCCGGGATCATTCATGACTATATGATGACTAGGATCACTCATGACTGTATTATGGATACACATTGTGCCTTCTGAATGCACAATGTGTATCCATAATATAGTGTGCCAATGCGTCTGTATGCATGTGTATTACTTATGCCTTTCAGCTGTATGAAAGATTAGCTCCATCCCAAATACCATTCATTGAGATTTCTCCCTTGGTACCTCCAAAACAGAGGCTGACTAGGGTTTTATTTTTTCACACTCATGTTTTACAAAAATATTGAAAAAGTAATTGGAAGGAAAAGCAGAGAAATAAACAATATATCATTTAGTTTCTAATCATTGATTAACTGAACTGACCTTACTTTACTAATGTTTACCCTAAGTTGAAGCAACGGAACTTATGTACACTTTTTCAATTCCTTCTGCTATATGGAAACCAAACTTGGAGTTAAGAAATCTTCAAAATATAACATCAAAGAGTTCTAAATGTGAGCTTTTAAAAATAATTTTCTCGAGAGATGTTTCAACACTGTTAACTTCTCAAAGGTGCCTGAGACTCAAGATTTTAGGATATTTAGCAGCATTTCTTACCTCTCAGCAATAGATGCTAGTAACAACCTTACCAATTCTACTTTGAGTCACAAACCAGTGTTAGGGTGAAATCTAAAGTAAAATCTGAAGACCTATAAAAGCCCAAGAAAATCACTGGGTTTTTACCTCTATGAGCTCATCCTCTATAATTTTCCCCCGTCTACAGCCTGCTGCAGCCAAAGGTAGCTGGCTTTTTAAAAACAATTTATACAGCTTCCACCAGGAATCATTGTACTTGTTGATCTTACAGCATGCTTACATTATTTTCTTCTTATTTTCTTTAGATAATTATTTGACAGTCACTTTGTAAGCCACTTATTGTATTTTTGTTTTACAAAAACCAAAATGTACTTTATAACAGAGAATCTTACCTCGTACATTTTATACAAAATTGATAATTTCACTTAATAAAAAAACAAAAACTTTATAACATGACCACTAAAACAAAAACCTAA
This sequence comes from Gorilla gorilla gorilla, assembly GCF_029281585.2. Classification (NCBI taxonomy): domain Eukaryota; kingdom Metazoa; phylum Chordata; class Mammalia; order Primates; family Hominidae; genus Gorilla; species Gorilla gorilla. Next base: position 44,085,606 of record NC_073248.2, on the reverse strand, counting down.
CACCTGGGACTGCAAATTGGAAATGTAACATTCACTTTAAGTATTTTAAACAAGAGACAAAACATAAACCTCATAAATAACAATAAACTCTGAAATTAGAAAACACTCAGTGCTTCGTAGATAAAAATAAAAGTAAAATGGCAGGGATGGCAGTTTCAAACCACTCCAAAAAAAAAAAAAAATTTCCAAACCATCAAAAACGGTCTGGACCCTGAAAATCGATAGTTTATATAAACCAAGTAAACATTTAATCCAGAAAGACAATCATAAAATGGCAAAGTTTTTTCTTTAAGGATTCTCGTATCACCTCCCAGGCACAGATGAAGACTTCAGAATCGAAATCCACATTGTCAGAATGAGGACCTGATTCCTGCTTCTCAAAAAAGCAAAGAAACCCTTATGTGCTAAATTATTGTGTTTTTTTTTTCCAGTCTTTCTACAGGATATATGAAAATTTGATAAAATAAACATTTATTTCTCCTTTGCCTAACTCAGAAGTCACTCTCGCTCGGAAATGCCAGGAATTGGTCACAAACATTTAAGTTGCTGAGTACAAAAAATACAGTTATCTTTTACACTAGGCAAAGGATAAACAGGAGCAAAAGTTGGAGAGATTTGTATTTGCAAAAATCTGAATATTCAAAAGCAGTTTAATATACTGAAGCACTTAGAAAATCATGTATATGCTTATGACAGGAAGATTCTTAAAAAAATGTAAAACAATATACTTTAACCCTCAAGTTTATCTACAGCTTCAGAGTCAGAAGAAAGTGAATGTTAGGAAAGAATTATAAACAACCCCCCTGAGAGTTAAAGGAGAGGGTTAATACATACCCTGTATTTAAAGGTGATAGTTTTCATATTGCTCTTATTCAAAGTGCTAATGGAATGTAAGCTGAGCTTTTAATAACTAACACGTTGCATTTCAGAAATAGCAAAAAGCATTCAGAGTTAGCACGTTATGACATTTCAAATACAGGGTAACATTCAGTGTTAGCACATTATGGCATTTCAAATATAGTTTTCTGAAAACCAAAAACACAAAAACAAACAGAAAGTTTTGAACAATGTAAACTAAATGCAGGAATTAAATGTGTCCCAAATTTTATAGACAAAGAACTTAAAACAATAGTTTTAAGTCAGGCTAAAGAGAAATGATGGACAAATGATGAAACAATAACCTGAGAGCATCAATGAGACAAATTATAAAAGAATCCATAAAAACGGGAAAACTACTGAAGATATTAAAGGGATTTAACCGCAGATTTGAGAAAGTAAATATTCACTCAATCTGAAGGAATAAAAACTGAAATAACCCAGTCTGAGAAGTACAATTTAAAGAAAGTGAAAAAGAAAAAAAAAACTGAAGAGTAAATAGAACACCATGCGTTATACTGGTACGTGCATTATGAGCATCATATAAATGAAGAAAAACAGAGGCCAAAAATTTTTAAGGCAAAAATGACTGAACTTAAAAGCTGCAATCTGGAAGATGAAAGAGGACAAAAATCTTCAACCACAATATAGTCAATGATAGCCATATCAGAAAACATTATAGGCAATCAAGAGCCAATACAAAGAAAACTGTAAAAGCAGAAAGTGAATAGCAACTTGCTATGTACAAGAAGGTCTCAATTAAAATTAACGCATGATTGTTCAGCTGAATCCATGGAGTCAGAAGGTGGTGGGATATCCAAGTTTTAAGAAAAATGCTATCAAACCTGAAATATATAACTGGTAAAATGAAACTAACAAAACATATATAGATAAAGAAAAGCTAAAGGAAATTGTGCCTTAAGCTTCTCTATAACAAAACGCTATTGTTCTTTCAACCCTGGCAAACTTAACTGCTAATGAACCATCTGTGTGCACAGATAAAATCAGAGAAAGTAATATAAATTGGGAAGGATGGAAAACTACAAGAGCAGCATATTTTTATACTGCTGACCTTAAACATTAAATTGTTCACACAAGTTAGTATTCTTCATAGTAGGCTACTTTAAGTTTTTGATAATAATTGAAATCCCAAGTACACCTAATTGTAATATGAAAAATACAACAGCACTTTTTAAAAATTATCCCGATTTTTTTAAATGAACAAAAAAGAAATTGAGGATCAAGCAAGAGAAAGAGCATATGGAAAACATGTAAGTCAATGTCAGAGTATGTAATATTTTACTTGTAAGAACTGTAAATGTGAGCTCTTGCTTAAAAAGGCACACGTTGTTGCAAGTGTATCCTTAAATGAAGGAGTCGCTTTTGTGACTTCTATGCAAGGCATACTTTAGGTGCAAAGACAAATAGGTCAAAGTAAAATAATACTAGATTCTGGGAAAGTTCTGCAATGTACAAGGGATCACTGTATATCCGTCTCTTCAACTATACAATGGGTGCAGTGGCAGGATTAGTATGATGCAATTACTATAGAATTCCGAGTCTACCTGAAGGTTTACAGCTTCTAAAAAAAGATTTGTGAAGTAAATAAAAATTAAATTTTATCAATTTTATAGCACAGATCAACAGCAGCTACTTATTCTTTAATGACCACCACTGTGGGATGCTGCCTTGCAAATATTTCTGGAGCAGCTTACAAGAGCCATGGCAAACAAAAAGGACCCTGTCCTCCAAATCTCAGGAGGACTCATTTGCCGATTGCTGCTTCTGCTTATGGAGGTCCCGACAGAGGTGAATAGTCATTATTATATTCCCCAAATATTATGCAGGCTCTTTGTCCCTCTGTGCAACCAACTTTCAGTAGATTTAAAAAGTGAAAATATTTTTTCCTGATTGTTCTTCTTTTTCTCTTAAGACATTTGTAGACTAAAACATTCAAAATTAATCATACACACACACACACACACATACACACACACACACACACACATATATAATGAATTGTGTTGACATAATTAAGTTAGGAAATGATAGAAGAAGTATAAAGCAATGGGAATAAAGCCTAAAATGCTGTGGAACGCTATCAAGAAGCCATATTACGCATACTGGAAGTTCAAAGGATGAGAAAAAGAATCAGGAAGACTATTTAGAAACAATAATGTTAAAGAATGTCAAAGGCAACAAACTCCAAGGAAGAGAAACTCAAATAAACAAACTCAAATTATATGATAATTAAACTCTTCAAAAGAAAGACAGAGAAAATCCTGAAAGCAACAAAAGAAGTGGCTAGTTATGTTACTGGCTAGTAACCCTCAAAAATAATCAGCAGATATCTTATCTGAAAACTCAGAGGACAGAAAGCAATAGATTAACATATTCCAAATGATGTGAGAAAAAACTTTTGAACAGAAATCTTATGTTCAAAACATTGTCCCTTATAAGTGAGGGAGAAATTATGACGTTTCCAGATAAAAGCTGGGACATTTTGCCAGTAGACTATCTTTTTAAAAAATGCCTTATGGGATACTTCACGGTAAAATGAACAGATAATAAAGAGCAGTATGAATGAACATATATTAAGGTAAAGATAAATATATAAGCTATTATAAAGCATAAAGAATAACAGTGTACAACTCCACAATGTGTTTCCCATGCAATTTAAAACACAAATATATTTAATAAAAATACTATCACTAACTTGCGTTTTTGACATACGATGCATAAAGGTATGATTTTGAGAACTCAATAAGGAAATCATGGGGGTGCAGTTATACAGGGTTAAGGGATTTGTGTGTTATTGAAAGTCAGCTAGTATAACTTTAAAAGTGGAATACCTTTAGAATATTCAATGTAATCACAGTATCAATGACAATTAAAAAAGAAAAAGAGTAACAGGTGGGTAGAAAGCTTTCCGTACTACACCAGAGAGTAAGAGACGTGGATTTAGCTGCTCACACTTGAGGCTACTAAGCCAGCTATCATACACCATGAGACAAAGCCCAAGCTGTCCCACCAGGGCGTAAGTGTGGAGAGCCTAAAGCCCATAGCATAGCTGCTATTTCAAACAATTTTCACTACATCAGTGGTGATGAAATAGAATACGCTCATCCATACACAGAACCTGGTAAAGAACTGGAGGCAGAAAGAAGTGGCTATGTGGAGACGCAAATGGAACAAATTTGGCACAGCAACTGCTCCAATCCTGTCTTTCTTCCTGGCTTTCCAGGAGTTTGAGGTTGAAACTATTGTTGACAAAAGACGAAACAAAAATGGAAAGACAGAGGCCAGGCACAGTGGCTCATGCCTGTAATCCCAGCATTTTGCAAGGCTGAGGTGGGCAGATCACGAGTTCAGGAGATGGAGACCATTCTGGCTAATACAGTGAAAACCTCTTTCTACTAAAAATCATAAAGTTAGCCAGGCGTGGTGGCAGGCCCCTGTAATCTCAGCTACCTGAGAGGCTGAGGCAGGAGAATCGCATGAACCCAGGAGGTGGAGGTTGCAGTGAGCCGAGATTGTGCAATTGTGCCACGGTACTCCTGCCTGGGTGATAGCTCAAGAGTTTGTCTAAAAAAAAAAAAAAAAAAAAAAATTGTGCTGTTGGAAAGGTTAAGAAGAAACAGTATGACACTTGGGAACCAGAGCAGCACTGGTCAAAAATGTATATATGACTTTAACAGATGACAGACTGAAAAACAGAAAAAGTAAAAAAGTGGCATGGACCAGAACAACTAGAACTTTTTCAAACAATACCAGAAGATGAACTTCTACATCTACCAAGCCCAACTTTTCTAAGAATACTCCTAAAAGGCTAGTGTCTGGCCAACACCACAAATTCAAAAGCAGCCAGTTATGTTCTGCCAGCCAGAATGTTAGCAGTAATCCAGGGTCACCTCTGTCAGACCCAAAGAATATGGAGCTACTGTGTTCAACTATCAAGAAAGACACTTGCCCCTTACAACCCCTTTAACAACAAGAACACAGTGAGTGGCATTCAGGAACTCTAGAATCTGGACCCTATTGCAGCAGATCAGCAGGATACAGTGGTCTTCAAGGAGGAGGAAGGGAAGATCATCAGGGCTTCATCAGATCCCAGGGCAGGACAGTGTGGAATAGAGAGCAAGACCCAGATTCACCCACTATTTTCTCAGAGGTCTGGCTCAGTTATGGCTTCCATAGCTGCAGACTCAGCTACCAAAAAAGGTATAGTGGTATTAATGGGCCTATCAGCATCCAATGGAAAAACAGATGTGCATACATTAGTTGCAAGAGTGAAAGTTGGGCAAAGAAATATTACTGACACTGGCAGAGACCAGCTTTTTATCCAGAAGATGTACCTCATCATAGGCCTAGCAGAAAGTGCCAGCACATACAGAGATATTGCAGTGAAGAAAGAGGACAGATTCGCCCAGATGTTGCTATAAACTAGATCGACATAAAAAATGTACTGAATATAGAAGTAATTAAAGAAATGGTTAATTCTCTGAATAGGGCTGCTGTGGGTGGCAGCAAGCTTGTGCTGTTCAGTGCAGCTGGAAGTGTCTTTTGCAGTGGTCTTGATTTGGGGTACTTTCTGAAGTATTTAAGGAAGGATAGAAACAGAACAAGCCTTCAGATGGTGAACACCATCAAGAACTTTGTGAATACTTTCAATCACTTTTAAAAGCCTATTTTTGTATCAGTCAGTGGCCCATCCTTTGGAATAGGTGCATCCACACGGCCTCTTTGTGATTTCTTCTGAGCTAATGAAAAGCCTTGGTTTCAAACCCCTTATATGACAACTGGACAGAGTCCAGATGGCTGTTGTGTTACTTTAGTTCCTACTTGAACTTTGCATCATCCAGCCTCCTTAATTATTGTGGCCATGAGACATTACTTCATCCCTTGATTGAGCCCAGGCCAAGGTCTCAGGCCAAGCTGTCACTTCAGCTCCTTCTTGGTCCAGGGCCAAGTTCCAAGGCTGAGCCTTGTAGCTTCTACAAATCACCACTTCAGCTCCAGATGAATCCAAGGCCAAGTTTCAGGGCCAAGCCGAATAACACCTATTCCAAGAACACTAAGCACATTTCTTTACTTCTCTGCCCTTAGAAACTGTAAAGTACAGCCTCATAGTAGGTTAAACCACTCACATTACACCCCCACTGTGAAGAGATTTTTACTTTCACTTATAAAAGCTTTGATTCAACCTTTTTGCATCCATCCTCCTTAATTTTCTTGGCCATGAGACAAAGAACTCTGTGTGATACCTCACAATTAGAGATTTCTAGATTGTAGTGCACTAATGAGACTGCAATGATTGAAGTCTGGGAATTGAGCTCTGGGATGCATCAGCCTTCCGAGACCAACTGACACACTGTCCCCACGCTGTGATACACACCCTTGGGGTCAGTCAACCATATAGTGGTCACCAGTGGAGTCTGAAAAGGGGCAAGGCAGATTTATACAGCCTAGAAACCTGAGGGACACCACCAAGCAGCCGTACCTATGCATTTTGGAAGTTCCAAGGAAGAGACAAAAAATCATGGATACTATTTAACAACATAGTCATAAAGAATGCAACAACTTAAGACAGTAAGTAAGCACCCAAGGAGCTCAACAGACTCCGAGTAACAAAAACTCAAAGAAACAAACTCAAACTTACCTGATAATTAAACTGTCTAAAATAAATACAAAGAGAATCTTGAGGATTTTCAAGGGAAGCAGGAGAAGTAGCTAGTCATGTAAAAGGGACCCTAAAAATAACCAGTGGATCGTTTATCTGAATAACCACTGAAAAGCAGTAGATTTCTTATCTGAAAACTAAAACGATAGAAAGCAGTAGCCTAATATATTCCAAGTGATGTCAGAAAAAACTGTCAAACCTAAACATTATGATCCACCAAACTGTCCATCAAAGGTGAGGAACAAATTCTGGCATTCCCAAATAAAAACTGGCACCTTTTACAAGTAGACTACCCTTTAAGAAATTTCTTATGGAGTACTTCAGGGTAGAATGGACAGAACACTCAAAAGCACTATGAACAAACAAAGATTAAGGTAAAGATAAATACATGAACAAATATGTAAGATAAAAAATTTGGCCGGGCGCAGTGGCTCACGTCTGTAATCCCAGCATTTTGTGAGACTGAGGTGCGTGGATCACGAGGTCAGGAGATCGAGACAATCCTGGCTGACACGGTGAAACCCCGTCTCTACGAAAAATACAAAAAAATTCGCCGGGCCAGGTGGCAGGTGCCTGTAGTCTCAGTTACTTGGGAGGCTGCGACAGGAGAATGGCGTGAATCCGGGAGGCGGAGCTTGTAGTGAGCCGAGATTGCACCACTGCACTCCAGCCTGGTTGACAGGGCGAGACTCCATCTCAAAACAAAACAAAACGAAAAGAACAATTAACAATGTGCACCTCCACAATTTGTCCTCCACATAACTTAAAACACAAATATATTTAGTAAAAAAACTACCACTAATTCGTGTTTTTGACATAAAATGAATAAAGATATAATTTTGAGAACTCAGTAAGTGAAATAATGGAGGTACATTATACGGGAGTAAAGGCTTTGTATGTTACTGAAGGTAAGCTAGTGTAACTTTAAAAATGTTACAACATTAGAATGTTCCATATAATCGTCATAGCAACCACAACTAAACAAAGAAACACAAAAGAGTAACAGGCAGGAAGAAAGCTTTCTGTACTACACCAGAGGGTTGGGGCTGTGGATTTAGCTACTCTTAACTGAGGCTACTGAGCAAGCTGTCACGCACCGTGAGACAAAGCCCAAGCTGTCCCACCAGGCAGTAAGTGTGGAGAGGTTCAGTCACATGGCATAGCTGCTATTTCGCACAATTTTCACTACACCAGTGGTGACCAAATAGAAGAGGTTCATCCATACACAGAACCTGGTGAAGAGCTGGAGACAGAAAGAAGTGTCTATGTGGAGACGCAACTGAAACAAAGGTGGCACAGCAACTGTTCCAATCCCGTGTCTTTCCTCATGGCTTCCCAGGAGTTTGAGGTTGAAACTATTGTTGACAAAAGACAGGATAAAAATGGGAATACAGAGTATTTGGTTCGGTGGAAAGGTTATGACAACCAGGATGACACCTGGGACCCAGAGCAGCACCTCATGAACTGTGAAAAATGCGTACCTGATTTTCATAGACGACAGACTGAAAAACAGAAAAAACTCACATGGACTACAACCAGTAGGATTTTTTCAAACAATGCCAGAAGAAGAACTTCCAGATCTACAAAAGCAAACTATTCTAAGAACTCTCCTAAAACGCTAGTGACTGATAAACACCACAGGTCCAAAAACCGCAAGTTATTTGCTGCCAGCAAGAACGTTAGGAGAAAGGCAGCTTCAATTCTCTCCAACACAAGGAATATGGAGATAATAAATTCAACTATCGAGACCCTTGCACCTGACACCCCTTTAACCACAAGAAAACTGTGAGTGGCTTTCAGAAACTTGAGAAACTGGACCCTATTGCAGCAGATCAGCAGGACACGGTGGTCTTCAAGGTGACAGAAGGGAAACTCCTCCGGGACCCTTTGTCAAGTCCTGGTGCAGAACAGACTGGAATACAGAACAGGACTCAGATACACCCACTAATGTCACAGATGTCTGGCTCAGTTACTGCTTCCATGGCCACAGGTTCAGCTACCCGAAAAGGTATAGTGGTATTAATAGATCCATTAGCAGCCAATGGGACAACAGACATGCATACCTCAGTTCCAAGAGTGAAAGGTGGGCAAAGAAATATTACTGATGACAGCAGAGACCAGCCTTTTGTCAAGAAGATGCACTTCACCATAAGGCTAACAGAAAGTGCCAGCACATACAGAGACATTGTAGTGAAGAAAGAGGTTGGATTCACCCAGATAGTGCTATCAACTAGATCGACAGAAAAAAATGCACTGAATACAGAAGTAATTAAACAAATGGTTAATGCTCTGAATAGCACTGCTGCAGATGACAGCAAGCTCATGCTGTTCAGTGCAGCTGGAAGTGTCTTTTGCTGCTGTCTTGATTTTGGGTACTTTGTGAAGCACTTAAGGAACGACAGAAACAGAGCAAGCCTTGAAATGGTGGACACCATCAAGAACTTTGTGAATACTGGATTTTTTATTCAATTTAAAAAGCCTATTGTTGTATCAGTCAATGGCCCTGCCATTGGACTAGGTGCATCCATCCTGCCTCTTTGTGATCTCGTGTGGGCTAATGAAAAGCCTTGGTTCCAAACCCCTTATACGACCTTTGGACAGAGTCCAGATGGCTGTTCTTCTATTACATTCCCCAAAATGATGGGTAAAGCATCTGCCAATGAAATGTTAATTGCTGGGTGAAAGCTGACAGCACTGGAGGCATGCACCAAAGGCCTGGTCTCTCAGGTATTTTTGACTGGGACTTTCACCCAAGAGGTTATGATTCAAATTAAGGAGCTTGCCTCATACAATCCAATTGTACTGGAAGAATGTAAGGCCCTTGTTCACTGTAATATTAAGTTGGAGTTGGAACAGGCCAATGAGAGAGAGTGTGAGGTGCTGAGGAAGATCTGGAGCTCAGCCCAAGGGATAGAATCCAGGTTAAAGTATGTTGAAAATAAAATTGATGAGTTTTAATTGTCAGTCTGTCTGCTCAGGACACAAGAACTAAGGGGCACCAAATGCATCAGGAGTTGCAAGATGCCCTAATCCATCTTCATAGCCCAAAACAATTTCACCCATAGCTAAGGCTTGGAAACAGAACTGGAAATGTCCAAGCTATGTATTTAAATTATCACATCATTTTTAAGCACTGTAGCTTTACAAGGAGTAACAAAACAGCTTCTTTGCCCAAATGTGATTATTTTATGCACACCTAAGCCCAAATATAAAAACAGACTGTTGCGTACTAGACTCTTCTTGCAAGCTCTAATATGTATCTATGGCTACTGCTATACATAAGACCAGAGTTGTGTTTTATTAGATGTTTATGACAGAGAATCCTGTAATAATGTTGATTTTGTCGTATTTTTATATCCTAGAATACCCCTATTGGGATATAAAGCAGCCTTAGCTTCCCTCCCAGAAAGACACAGAACTATTGGAGATGGTGCCCTTGACTTTATAGTGGCACAAACGCTTCAGAGACACACAATTATAAAAGACTTATCTTTTAGAATAAATGCTTATGGCACAAAATCCACTGACGATCATTCTCCTAAACTGAGCACATGACTAGAATTGGTGGTGAGATATCGCTTGATTTTCTTTTCCTTTATAAATGTCTAGTTCTTACCCAGTTAACAAAAGAAAACTTTATCGCTCTAAAGTAAAACTTGTTACACCACATTAGTGAATTATGGAATGATTTTGGTGGAAATATCCAGGTTCTAATGTGTGGAATGTGCAGATTTAGGTTACTTTAGTGTATGTTCTAGTTAATAAGTTAAAATTCTGGACACATTATTAAAGGCCGAAACTTCTTTCAAAACAAACACCCCTACACTTTGTATGACCTTTACAATTATCAGTGTCTCTTTTTATGAGCACACCATTTTCTAGAACACTGTATGTGCTCAGTTACACAAAAGCTCTATGAACCCTGTCTTGTTGGTTTTTATCGAGGCTCCATTACATAGGCATAATTGAATAATCCACTGGCCACTGGTGATGAATGTCATCTTTGTCACAAGATCTCTAGGGTGTCACTTCACCAGCCAAGAATATCTGTGGATGATGGCACCTTTGTGCAAGCCTGCTTGTCTAATTTTACAAACCCATCTTACAGGCTGCACTCAGCTCAAACTATGGGTTTAGGTTTCATTTTGCTATGGATGCACCAGGCACAGAATGGAGGCAGATGCATGAGTGAGTGCTGGTTGAGTCCAGCCACTGCACACAGCTTTGCCTGTTATCTGTGATGAGGTAAGCAGGTCAGGTGCTGGTACAGGTGACAGCTCCCTGCAAATCTGCAGGTGAATCAGGCATACCACAAGCTTCCTCTTCTGCAGGCACTGAAGAATGCAGTGGCATCCACAAAAGAAGAAATGACAGAAAATGCAAAGACCCAAAGACGTCATCCTAGCCCTGGCATGGGAAAGGTTTAGAGCTGGGGTATCTAAAGGGCCAACGTCCTGCTTTCTTTTTACTTTTTACTTTTTTCTTTTTTTTTTCTTATCTGTGGGGTCACTATGACTTAAATTAGGGTTTTCAAAGGGCTCTGTCTCTCTTTCTACTGGAAACTAGCATCTCGTCTTTTCTTCACTCTTTCTCTCTTTGACTGCTTTTTATTTACTATGACATGCTATAGAAGAAATGCGTTTTGGCCCAGCATCTTTCTGTTGACTGTAGGGCTATTTGTCAGAAGCAGTAAGATTTTGGCTTAGCAATAACGTAACATCTTCCCATTTAAGACCAAAAAAAGGGCTACATTTTAGAAAGGCTCTATACATTTATTGATGCATCAGAAAACTTCCCCAGGTCTTACTTTATTTGTTTAAGGTACTGTAATGAAAAAGAAACTTGCACTTTACTGGCACCTCATTCATTGGACATTTCCTATAGGGGTAGTAAGGAATGTGGAGGGTTGGATGTAAAAACTGGAAAAGCTGATGATGATGTGACTAAAAGATTCTCTGCATCAAGAAGATGAGAAAACCTGTGGTAACAAATGTGGTTTTGACTGTTTCCAGGGAGAATGTTTCTCTGACGTTTGGGAGTTGTTTCTTGTGGGCTTTTCTGATATGACTGCTAAGAAAGCAGGAACAATTTTACAGTATTTACAAAGATGTGGGTTGTTTCACAGGGGAAAAAGCCTTGCACATAGGAAACTTCAAACAATGTGCTTTTGACTCTCAGAAACGATCTAGGTCTTCAATAGTATTGACAAAGAAAAGCTACATAGTTGTGGTGGATTATTGGTAAAATTTCTGCAAGCAGAGAAACAGCCTGAAATATCAGGCTGCAGACACAAATTTAAGAATTCTGCACAATCCTGTGGCCCAAGCAAATCATTTTTTTAAAAAGCCCGACTTTTTGTGTGTGTGTGCTTAAGACATGCCCACAGCTACTCAGATAAAAAAAAAAAAAAAACAAGACCCCACATTAAAATGTTGTGTCTTTTGTGTAACCAGAGTGCTTCCAGGAAATAGTCCCTCTCTTTTTTAGAACATGTACATATTGGACTCCAATGTGTTACAAAGGGCACCTTATATTACTAAACATGCTTCAGACTCCGAGCCAAATTTCCGTAAATTATCATTTAAGACTCTGTTCCCAGGCCAAGGTCCTGGGCCATGCTTTCCCTTTAGCTCTTGTGTGGCTCAGGGCCAAGTTCCTGAGCCAAGCTGAGTCATTACATCAGCCATTAATATTTCCAGGCACAAGGACCAAGAAAAGATGAGAAGTGCTTTCTTCAAAACTAGTTAGTACCTTTTCTTCCGAGTCCATAAAAATATCAGACTCTTTTTCAAAGTGGGCAACTGACTCTACTCCACCAGAAGTTAACATATTAAACATTTACTATCATCTCACCTTTTGCATTCCTAATTTTTAATTTTATTGAAATTAAAAAGATCTGTGTGTCACTTAAAACTGAGAGACTGATACATTGTGGTTCACTGGGGAACAGCAAGTTTTGTTTTTAGTTCATGGACTTGGAAAGGCCTTAATTAAAAAGGTCAGTAGGGGCTGGGCATGGTGGCTCATGACTCTTGTCGGAGCACTTTGGGTGGCCAATGTGGGAAGATCAGGAGGAGATCGAGATCGAGATCATCCTGGCTAACATGGTGAAGCCCCCATGAAGTCTACCAAAAATACAAAATTTAGCAGGGTATGGTGGTGGGCACCTTTAGTGAAAGTTACTCGGTAGGCTAAGGCAGGAGAATGGCATAAACCTGGGAAATGGCGCTTGCAGTTAGCCAAGATCATGCAACTGGACTCCAGTTTAAGTGACAGAGAATCCATTAGAAAAAAAAAAGTGAGTAGGGGTGCCATTCCAAACTATTTACATTCATATCTTCAGCTTGTCCTCTATTTGCTTTCATATCTGCAGCTTGTTCTCAGTTTTTGTTTTGTTTGTTTTTGTTATTTGTTTTTTTCTTTTTCTAATTTCTGAAGAGCAAACAAAGCTCTGGGCCAATGCCAGGTAACATCCAATGGATTGCCTGCCATTCTTACAAAGCTTAGGAGAAAGGGATTCTGGGAGACTCACTGGCAGTCTCCTTTCACCCTCCACTGTTGAAAATGTTGCCTCTGTTCCAACTGTTTTCTTTCAGAGAGGATCCAGCTGTCACGTAGGACTGAAAGGATATCTAAGTTAATTGAAGATTTCTGGTTAAGACTATACCACGGTGTTACGTGAAGGCCTCAAAACTAACTCCAGTTTCTGACAGCCCATCAGAGTGTTGCCACCAAAAATTCCAGGCTTTTCTGTGGCATTTTATTTATTTGTTTTTTGTCATTGTGTGGCTAATGTCCCTCCTATTTCTTCTTTGTATGCAATGTTGAGACCTGGAGATACAAGCTTACTGGTAAAAGTCAGTCAGTAGAAATATAATTCAAAGAGTTGCTATTTTTTTTTCTTTCAAAAGAGGAAGAATTCAAAATTGTGGTCTAAAAATTTTTATTTGATAAGGGTCTTTTTGTCCACTGATGATAGACATTCATGACACTGTAGGGAATGGCATACATTCAAATAAATTTTCCCTGTTTGGTGGGTTATTTCTCTTTAGAAAGCTCAGCACAGCCATATATATCTAAACAGTTTCTTTGGAAGACACATCTTTTTTTCTGCAGAGACACATCATGTGGGGACAGGGGATAGAGCATTAACCTTCCTTTTCTAAGTTTTGACTATATGAACCTGGGATTCAGCATTTTCATGGAATATTTGAGATCTTAAAATGAAACCTAATGAAATGAGGTTTTTCTCTTGGGGAAGCCTTGTCAGTACTTTGCACAAAACCCTTGGATTTTAATTCCTGTCTCTGCTATATCTCTCTAACTCTGTGCCCTATCAGTAAACAGAAAATTTCCACTTTCAATAATCAGAAAGAAGGTGTCTTTGAGAGACATATTTTAGCTAAGTGCTGTCTTATGAAAGCCAGCCATACAAGCTTTACTTGTTTTGAGGCACACCTTCTTCCTCCAGCAGCACTGACATTTAAACTAACAGAGAATTTTATGTTTCAAAGTCAATCGATCTTATTTCCTGCAATTTCAGTATTTTTTCTAGGCCATAGCAAGGGAAGCCATAAATAGTATTAAAATTCTTACTCTATACAAGTGTCTTGCTAGAATCCAATGACTATATAATCTTTTTTTTTTTTTTTAGCCTCCCAAGTTGCTCTGGGTATCTTCTGGGTTGAGTAGGCTTAAGAAATCAACCAAGAGTCACCAGTAGAGAGCTAAAGCCTGTGCAGGAAAACGTTACTTGTCCTGCTGTCTAGATCCCCTAGAACTGTGGGTGAAGGTTTAGCTTGCATCCATGTGGGACACCTATGTCAGTCACCAGACTCAGAAAAGACAAGAGGAATGCAAAAACAAGGAATATCCTATCTTTTTATTCAGTCAGGGCTATTTCAAAAGGGGGAAAAAGAGAATAGGATTTTTTTTTATATATTTCTTTAGAAACTTCACAAACTGTCTGCAGTATGCACCTCTCTAGATTACATTCTGAAACACAGAAATTTCATTGACTGTGAGACTCTGAAAAATGAAAGTGGCTTATTTATGTATTTATTGCTCAAGGGCATGACAGCCCTACCAGCTCCAGGACAGACATGCCTAGCTTTCTGAGGGAAGTGTTCACTTTAGTACTATTCAACAGGTATATCTTTTCTTCAGATGGCAAAGAAAAGAGTATGATTTTTTTTTCTTTTTTGGACAACCTTACTTTGACTTGGGAGACAACCCAGATCTTTCTAAGTATTGTAAAAATGACTCTGCCCTCTTGGCAGTCATAACAGGCAAGTTTCAAAGAGATAATTCATTAAAGTCAGAGACAAGCCCCTGAGGAACACTCAAATGTATCTTCTAAATGTCATACCTGCCACCCTCATTTAGAAGTTCCAATAGCCATTTCATCATCTTGTCTTGTTGTGCCATTAAGGAAAACCCAAACTCACCGTTGCCCCTGTAGAAAATACTCCATAGATGCGATACTAGTATAGCAGAAGTTTTCTTCTCATTGCAAGGACTTAGACAAAAAAATGAAAAAGATAAGCAAATGTCCTCTGACGACCCTGGTGGATATACAGAGATATTTCAAAATCTAACTCAAGTGTTCAATCATACCTGAATAGATGATATATTACCGCTAAACCAAACCCTAACTGTTGCCCTAAAGCAGGCAGCTTTACAGAGAGCAGAGTTATCCATGGATGAACCACATGTCTTTTATAAAATCTTGAAAAAGGGAGGGTGAAAAGGAATAAAAAATGTTGAACTGATAACAGAATTCTTGTTTGTAATAGGAAAGGACGGAGTGCTGAAAACTCGATTGGAATCTTATTGATCCTATAGAGGAGTGAAAAAAAAATTAGTGAGCCTACTGGAAGGCTTACAAGTGAAGAGGACAAAACTTCATAATTACTCTAAACTATTCATAATAGGTTAAAACCACAGAAAAATTATAGAGCCTTTTTTAAAATCCTGAGAGATGTTTTAGTGAAACACATGTTCCTATCTCCCTATTGGGTTACGATAAAGTTAATCTTAAGAGAAAAGTTTATTACTCAAGCAGACCCTGACATCAAAAGAAAACTGCAAAAACGTGTCATAGGTTCAGATAATATTGTTCTTTTAACAATGCACCAAGACGTAACAGCCTTTCTTTCATTTGAGATTACACTAAGAGTCTTTTATTTCACATTTAAGAAGATTAAGGACTGTAGACAAAGGAAACTGTTTGGAGTAGAAGTTTAAATAAGTGGCAAAAGAAGCTCTCTGCCAGCAGAGATAGAAGCTTGAATAAGTTGTCCACTGGGTTTAAAGTTTTTATGGCCTAAAAAACAAAGATATATACTTAGTTTGCAAGCTGTCTTGGAGAATGTGTAACTTAGCTTTGCCCTGGCCCAGGACCTATTAGACAGCTTAGCCCAGGACCTATTAGACATCTTAGCCCAGGCACTTTGCCTGGGAGCAGTCTGAAGTGCTAATTTGCAAAGACTGCTTAGCTTGGTACAGGACCTAAAGTGAAAGCTTGTTCTGGGATGCTGGCTCAGGACCAATCAGGGACTGAAGTGATGATTCATATGGGTTGAGCAACCAGTAAAATACAAAAATAAATACTTCATCTAATACCCTCTAGATCCCACTGCGTTTATGCCCACAAAAAAAACAAAACAAAACAAAAAACAACTTTATTTTCTGAAAGCCTTCTGAGTATAGAGAAAACAACAGGCCTATGCCAGGCATTGGTTCCACATCTGAATGAGTGGGAAGTTTGTACAAGATTTTATCTGAATGGACGGAAGGTTCTGTAATCTGTGTTGCTGCAACCATGCTGTGAGGCACAACCTTCTGTGTTAAATCTCTTACTGGTACACACACGTTTTTTTTTGGTCTGGTTATTATGTTATGTTGGAATCAGGCCCTTACTTGTTTACTGGAGGTCTTCCAGGAACCCTTTCCTTGCTGTTTACATGGGAAAAGCTGGCTAAGTTGTCTTTGTCCTCCCTCAGAAATGAAAACTCTAACTTCTCTTAGGAGATTGGGCATTGGTCTTTCTGGATACTTTCTGCTGGAGAAGAGTGTTGTGTAGAAAACAGTATGTAGGATCTACTGAGGGTTGGTTTAAGTGTTTGTAGAAGAAAGGCTTGTTAATGCATGGTTTTATTTGCATTACGTTTTAAAGTGTGATAGGCTTTAGGCACAAAAAGAAAACCAGTTTGGATTATTAGAAAAAGCATATCACAACTAGACAAGGAGAGTAAGAACAGCTGAAATACTTCAAGGCTGTTGATGTGCCTGTATAACTGTGGCTATATTTACACCTGTTAAGATTTTGTTACATGAGACTTGGATTTATTTAGCTTTCTTGATTTGATCCTTTGAAACAAAAATTCTGTTACAGAAACCCTATCTTCTTTTATGACCTGCAAATATTTGTGGAATGAGTTCCCAGAATTAGAATATTGTTCTAGATTTCTCTATTACTCATATCTTTCTGTTTTCCAAGAACTGTAGCTGGACCTCACCAGTTGGCCCACAGGAAAAAAAAAAAGGTTAATTAATATTGTAGGAACATCTTAAAAACAACGTATGAGATGAGAAGTTAGTGATAGAGGTGTGACAGGCTATGAGACATCTATCTTTTTTCTAGTCCTAATTTTTGTTAAGAACGAATTATGACAAAATTCAGTTGTTGGCAAAACAGACTTGTCCTACACTTAGCCAGACTATTTTTATAGTGCTGTGAGAAATACCTTTACATGTGCTTTCCTCATGGGCTTTTATGAATCTCTATTCTACAAGGAATCTTAAATAGGACATTATAAACTGAGTCCAACAATAGGTTTGACCCTTAGATACATATTATTTGGATAAACTCCTCTATTTTTTTGAGATTCCAAGTGCATGTGGTTCCTAGGCCTGATAGAAAGTGGCTTTTTTTTTCTCTTACCGCAGATTAGAAAACCTGTATTGGGACTGTGTAAATAAAGTATAAGGCTGTGTTTCTTAAGGGGCTTTTATTGGTTCTAGAAGTCAGATGTAAGTCATTAAAGAAGGCACACTGTTCCAGTCAAAGCCTTAGAAAATCAACCAGCTTATTCTATTGGGTTATGCTGCAAATGAAAGTACATTTTTGTTGCACTGAGTAAAACAATTACATTGTTGTAATTTAAGAATAATCACACACGCTTTCCGAATTTTAGAGGAAGTAGGCACAGAGGAAAGTTTTGCTAACAGGAGTATACCAATTGACAGTGTTGAAAGCTGTAGCTATTTTAAAAGAAAGTGCACTTGACTTTAAAAAACAAAAAAAAGAATTAGAAATGTTCTAAAATAAAGGTAAAGAGATTGTTTCATTCTTCTGTTAGTTTAGTCTATTTTAACCTTTGTCCTGTTTGACATTTATAAACATTTCAGCTATTCCAAAGTTCTGTACATTTTCCTGTTATAAAAAAACCTACAGTTGAGAACAGCTGGTACAGTTCTACAGCTAATTATAAGTCGTTATTCTTGATGAAGATTAAATGTCTGTAAATGACAAAATGTCTAGTGTGGCTAGAAACAGAATAGGCAAAGACATTTGGTTACTTCCGTGGTTTACAATAGCTTAACCTAATAACTTTAAATAAAAATGGTAGCACGTATTCAGATATTAAGAACATTAAAAACCCCATGTGGTTTTGAGCTCTGTGTTAATGTTACCCACTAAAATATATTCTGAAAAAAATAAAATATTACCATCAAAATCACATGTATTTAAATGTGCTTTATAATCCTGTTTAACATTTTCTTTTATGCCCCAGGGACTCTCTGAGGCATCCAAAATATAGGGTTCAGAAAATACATCCTTGAAGTTAAAATTTTACTCTGGGAAGCCTGCCAAATATTTTAGAGGATTAAGACACTTAGTGTTATGAAATCCAATTCCAGATTTCCATAAATCATTTGTTTTGCCAAAATACAGTCGGTAGAAATGTTTGAAAGGGCAGAAACACTTTTATCAGCCTTCAATATTACATGATAATCTCTTTCAGAAGGACAAATTTTCCCCTTGTGGTTGTCTCCTAATGTTAACCCTGAGCTTAATGAAACCTTATGTGAAATTATTTTAACCTTAGAAAGTTTGACAAAGAAGTGAGATTTTCACAAACTTATTACAACATTTTAACAACCTTTTACAAATTTGCTAAAGAGAAGATTAATGTTTCAAGAAACTTTTGTTGTGTTTTCACTTCAATGCTTAATGGCAGAAATAAACATAATACCCTTTTCAATCTAGTTACTAGGTTCACAGAGTTTTCTTTTGCAAGATTAATTTTTTTGCAGTATTTTTCACAATTTGTGTAAACAGCTTTATTTTAGTTAACTAAAGAAAATTCTTTAACTCCAGGCAAAATGTACATTTCCATGCCTTTCTATAATTTATTCTCACTACAAACACATTTTACTCTTCTACCACACCTGGAAATTAAATTTATATACAGTATTCTCAATTACATATTATAATAATATCTTTTAACAAGTAATAACTTGAATGTAAAACCTGGTGAGTTTAAAAAATTATGGGCTGGGTGCAGGTAAAGTATGATTTATCACAGCATAGTTAAAGAAGTGGTTATTTTTATACATCTTCAGGCCTTCGGTGGCTTTCGTTTTTCATAAGTTAAAGTCACATGAACTGAGAAGTACAACAGCCTTCATTTCTTTGGAAGCAAAATATTTAGTTCAACTACCTATTCTTCACTAAGTTAATTAATTAGATTTCTAAAATATATACATAACACATATGTAACCACAGAGACAACAAAAGTTCCAGGAGTTATAAAATTTTATTTTACTAATTTTCCAATTGGATTATTGACCTCTTGCTGTGGCCCTTTAAGAACTGGGCTATGAATAGTTTCCAGGGCCTAATGAAAAAAAGCCTCACTGATGCTGGGCATGGTGACTCACACCTGTAATCCCAGCACTTTGGGAGGCCCACGTTTGGGGATCAAGAAGTCAAGAAATCATGGCCAAAATGGTGAAACCCCATCTCCACTAAAAATACAGAAATTAGCTGGGCATGTTTGTGTGCACTTTTAGTCTCATCTAATTGGGGACTGAGGAAAGGAGAGCCATTTGAACTCAGGAGGCAGAGGTTCCAATGATTCAAGGGTGTACTGCTGCACTCCAGCCTGGTGACAGAGTGAGACCACGCCTCAAAAAAAAAAAAAAAAAAAGGCAGAGCTGGAAGAGACAGCCTTTCGTTTTCAGAGGTATTACTCACTTCTAATTCCAAGAGCTACATAAGAAATGCAGATTTCTCATAAAAGGCGATTGGTGGTGTCTCTTCTGTTAGCCTCAAGATGTCCCAGACCATCAGCTTTTATCCAAGAACCTTTTATGCATTCACCAAAAGTGTCAAGATAGAGTGGAGAAAGGTAACTTAGTCGACTGAAAGAAAAAACATTTTCAAGGAAACAAGATTTATGAGGAGAAAATCATGAACGTCTTGAATACATGTATACCATAAGTCTCCATTTTTAATTAATCTGATTGCTTTCTAAGAGTGTTTTCATTAATTTAACCTTACAGAGAATATCAAGAGAAGTGTCTATTATTTATTTCACCGGTTTACACCACTATATGTTCACAATCAGGTTCAACAGCTCAACTTTCCCCTGAGAGAAAACCACTGGGTTCAGGCAAGTACAGGCTTTCAAATGGGCTGCAGATCCCTTCAGTAACAAAGCTTGATATTTAAGGAGGTGACTGTCAGTTCACAAGAGACTTTTTTAAGGAAACACAGTACTGCTATGCTATGAGGTGTAGAAACAGATATGTCATTTTCATGGTTAACCTGATGGTTTCTGGCACCAACAATATCACTGATGCAGCTGCTCAGTGGTAAGTTGCCCCCCCTTTTTTTTTTTTTTTAGAAACCAAGCTAAATTTCTTCCTTAGGTAAACCACTGGATGTTGATCTGGACCTCGAGCCTCATCCATAATTTCATGTCTGCTTTCTCTATTTCTGATACATGGAGATTAAGTGCCTTTACTATGAAAAAACCAAGGGCTTCTGCTTTAATTAAGGTTTGTTTAACTGGTTAAATTTTTTTGAATACTAGGTTATTAAGTTAAACATTAGTTTTATCTGCTTTAGTTTCTTCTATGAGGTGATATAAAAGATGAGCTACTTCTCTGTACTGAGGTACCTGCCATCTGAAAAATCAAGTACTGCCCAAGAATATTCTTAACTGTTAAGAAAAATGGGCTGAATTGTTTCATGACCTTGTACCTTGGTCTCTTCTGATAAGAGCAGATCCAGCTACTGTACTGAAGTCTGAGAGAGCTGAGCTTTAGAGTTTGAGACCCAATAGTCTTTTTATTTTTAATTTTTGTCAGATAGTTTAGCAGAGCATTAGTGCATTCCCAGGAAGCCCATCACAATCTTGCTATTATTGTTAGCTCACCAGTACACAAACACATAACAGTCTCTACTTATCTAAGGTAATACTGGGGGTCTCTTTTCTATGTTTTAGAAGAATAAAGATCACAGACACATTTTAAGAAGGCTAACGAGCACTAAGGTTGAAGAGAAAGTTTAGTCAGTGAAATAAGAAAGCTTGATGCCAGCACTGATGTGGTCAAAATGGGTTAACCAATATGAAACTTGGATTTAGGGTTTTTGTGTGTTGTGAATGGTAAGAAATGCACTTCGTCTGTGGGCTGTCTTAAAAAATGTGTGACGTAGTTCGACCTGGGGCCTTAGATCCCAGCCCAATCAGAAAGCTTAGCCTGAGACCTTGGCCCAGTACTTAGTGGCTAAAGTGAATATTCATAGGGGATACTCAGTTTAGACAACCTTTCAGAAGCTGAAGTGAACCTATCGCCTAGGATTTTGTCCAGAACTAATCTGAGGCTGACGTAATGATTCATAGAGGTGGGGGTCACAATCCAAGAAGAAAAGAAAATTGTTCCCTGGAAGGCACTTGCTCCCACTCTCCCACTCTTTTTATGTTCACCAAAGGAAAAGAAATATTTCTGGAAGTCCACTGATTATAAAATGGACAAATGCATTTCTATTTCAGGCCTTGTTTTCCCATTTGAGTAATCTTGAAGTTTCTGCAAGTTTCTGAGTGAGCTGGAGGTTCTTTTATTTGTGCAACTGCAGTCATGTCTTCAGACACAACTTTCTGTTCTAGTTCATTTATTGGTGCCTGCTGCTTGAATGTTTCTTTCCAGGCTGATTTTTATCTTATGTGGAAATGAAGCACTGATCAGTGGGCTGAGAAATTTCTGGAGACACTTCTCTTTCTGTCTATAGAAGACAAGCTAGCTAACTCTCTTCACTATTGGAGGAGGAGAACCCTGGATTGGAGAGAAGAAGAGAGAAACAGGCTCTAGAATTTAGAAAAATATTGTTGTTGTTGTTGTTATTGTTGTTGTTGTTGTTTAATTTCCATTTTACCTCCAGAATTACTTGAATCCTGTAGATCACAATGGCTTGTAGAGCTGGGGAGCCATTATTCCTGCTGAACAAT
Source organism: Gorilla gorilla gorilla (assembly GCF_029281585.2). Taxonomy (NCBI): domain Eukaryota; kingdom Metazoa; phylum Chordata; class Mammalia; order Primates; family Hominidae; genus Gorilla; species Gorilla gorilla. The sequence goes on along the minus strand of NC_073248.2, from coordinate 44,063,529 downwards.
CTGGGAAATACACACTGGACCTGGTGACCTATGGCTCTGGGTACACTTCTACTTTCACTGGTCTCCCCCACAGGCTGGACAAAGTTGAGATATATTCTTTTTCTGCATGAGCAATTCATTTGAAACTGTCCTAGCTTGTCACACTAGTAGAAATCAGCAGGTGCATCTTGGAGATTCTGGATCTTGTAGGCCTGTGAAGTGGCCAGTAATGCCTCTTTCATTCTCTTGTGACTCCCATCTTCTTTTAGGTCTCCTCTTTCCAGTTCTTGTTTTAAAAGATAAAAGCCACCCCAGAAAGTTTTTCAAAGTGATATCTGATCCCACGGCCTGCTTCTGTAGTTTTGTTCTGGTATTAGAGGATGGCTGAGAAATAAAGTAATATTTTAAAATTGTGTATCCCTTGTTTGAATTAGGAGATGGAGACATATGTATTGCTAAAGCTTCTCTCAGCCATTCCAAAGAATCTGTGAGATTTTTTCTAGTTTGTGATTTCAACAAGAACAGTTCAGAGTAATTAAGAAGTTTGCTTCTGGTTCTTTCAAAGCCTGATAATATGCACGGTAGAAAGTGTTTTTCATTTCTATTCATCTGTAGGTTTACCAAGGCTTCATTTGGGGTTTTCAAACAGCACTGTTTTTCTTTCTATTGGAAATAGTAATTCTGCCTTCTTTACTCATCCATTTTCATCTTTTGCCTCTGTTTATTTTTTGACTGACTATAGGATGTCAGTTGTTCATCTTCAAATTCCTTTGCTGTCTGTAGTGCTGCCTGTTTTTCAGCAGTAGTTGAAATGTGGCTTAAAAGTTGCACTGCATTTCTGCACGTAAGAGGAAACAGCGGATTTAAATGTTGGAAAGCCTGTGCATGTCTATCAGGTTCATCAGGGAACTGTCTTAAGTCCAGCTTTATGTATATAAGTTTATTGCAATGAGAAGGAAATTTAAACCTTAGTAGCACCATATTCATTGTGCATTTGTTACAGGGGCAACAGTAAAGGTGGAAGTTTCCTGGGCTTGCACAACAAGAGGTGTTTTTATACAACTATTCTGAGTCCCAGTTAAAGGAGTCAGATAGGGCACTCAGAAATTGCATTTGACAGTTCTCTAGAGATTTCTCTCTTTCACTTTGGAAAATTATGTATTGTAGACTTACTTTGTATGGTTCCCAAAGGCACAGGGGTAATTTTACAATGTTTACAAAATCTAGGATTTTTTTGAAGAGCAAAAGGACCTAGCTGTTAGATATTATTGAAATTATGCTTCTTTGAGAAGGCCTGTCCTCCTATCAGGAACATGGCCACATGGCCACCTTGTTGCCAGTTGAATATCATTATTATTGTTTATAAATTTAGAGACTCAAGGTCAATGGAGTCCCAGTGCTTCCAAGTGCACTCAAGGGGAGTGCAGTCTACAGGTGCTTTGTTGCCATCTAGAGACAGAGGGTAAACAAGGTGTCATTCAGATGACTTCCTCCTTTTGGTGTTACCCAGGATAAATAGAAAGTGTTACAGTATCCTTTTTCATCTTTTTCCTTTGTCTCATCTGTGCCACCAAAACTGAAATAGGTGCTGCTCAGAAATGCAAGCATAGCCTTTGCACAGATATCTGGAGGAGCTAGTCAGAAGCACTAGCCACACTCACCTGTGCAAAGCTGTAGCTTTCTGTTCTCCTTTTGTCCTAGACCCACTGAACCCCAAAGACTTGAAAGTTACCCCAGAGGCCTTGCAAATGTTATGTGGTAGTAAAATTTGTTCTAGACAATTTAATAGAGGAAATGTCTTCATACTAACTTTGGCTTTGGTAACTATGTTCCCAGTGAAACATCAGAATCTCAGAGAATGAGACAGATCGACTTTCAAACATTTCAAATCCAAAATTATTGCAATGCAGAACAGGTGGTTCAAAACTGTAGAAACTGAATGGCCGAATGGTCCTTCATTAGACGGGGAAAGCAAAGAGGCTAAAATCTGCTCTTTAACATTGTTTTTCTCCCAATAATTAATAGTGGAGGCTGCCTGTTTAAAGATAGGACATGGGGGCTAATCACTGATGGCAGAATGTAAATGGGAAAAGAATTTCAAAACTGTAAGTTTTGGACAGTGGATTCACAAGGCTCCAGGTAGAAAAGAAATCTCATTTCACTAGGGAGTGATGTAAGGTTAGAAATGCTAGGTTAAAATTTCTGACACAAAATTCTCTTTGTTCAAAAGTTAGAAAGAGAGATTTTGGGTGAGATAGGTTGTCTCCACTAAATGCCCCCCAACAGGCAAAAATTAACTTGTCTCTTGATGTAACTTTTATGTGAAGAAAAATAATATCTTTGTAAATAATTCCACATAAAGGAAAGAGTATTTACTTGCAGTCAAATCCCTCCCATACAGTGCCACGATTATCTTTTATTGAGGGATAAAAAGGCCCTTTTATAGGTAACATTTTATACTGAAATCTTGAATTCCCCTTGTTTCACAGAAATCACAAAAACAAACCTTTTTAAATTACACTACTAATTACTGAGACAAGGAGTAACTGTGTTAAGCAAACCTGTATACCTAGTGTACCTAGGCTGTAAAAATGCCCACAATGCTGCATAGAAAAAAATATGAAAGACATTATAGCTGTGAAAAGAAAAATTTTAAATTCAATAGAAAAAATGGGAAGTCCTTGTGTTAATGGCCTGATGAGTTGTCACAGACCAGAATTAGTCTAACGATAATCACATAACACTGAGATGTAGCCTCAAGCTGAAACTTTTAGTGTCCCTGGGATCTCCTCTAAATCTCATGTGACCGCCAGGCTCTTTATGAAAAAAAAAGTTTTGAAATAAACAAGACATTTTTGAAATGAATTTGGAAGTTTAAAGTCTATTTTTACCATTCTGATGAATTGTTTTCTTCCCAGCCCATGCAGAAACATATGTATAGTCTCACCAATGCACCAATATATGTTGCAGTCTCACCAATGCACCAAGATGTAAGAGTATCCCTTTGTCTGTAATTATACCCAAAGATCTTTCCTTTAATAAAAAAAAAGGAAGCTGAGAAACAAAGTTGAGATTAAAGAAAAAAAAAAAAGCACAAGAAGAAAGCTCTCTGCCAATCAAAAGAAGGACTCAAATGTGTTTCCCATTATGAGGTTGGGGTTCAGGGTTATTACAAACTAGCAAGAGAAAGAAATGTTTTTAGTCAATGGGCTGCTTTGAAGACCATGCAATTTACCTTGGCTCAGGGTCTTGGCCTGAGAATAATTTGAAAGCTTAACCCAAGAAATCTGCCTAGAAATAATCAGGAGGTGTAGTCATAATTTATAGCTGCTGCTCAGCTCATCCCATGACCTATCAGGAGCTGACGTAAAAGCTTGGCTCAAAAATTTGGCCCAGGCTTAATCAGGAAATAAAACAGTAATTTATAAATGCTGGGCTCACAGTCCAAAAGGAAACAAATGTGCCAACCAGAAGCCACCAGGACCCACTGTGTTTATGCCAAAAAAAATGGACAAGAAACTACTTCCTGGGAGCCAACCGATTACACAAATACAAGGGTATTTTTGAGCCATGGCTGGTTCTCTTATCACAATGAGCCAGAGTTTGCACAAGACTTTTCTCTGAATGGACTGAAGATTCTTCTGTCTGTCACAATATGGATCTTGAGATACAACCCTCTGTGTTAGTTATCTTGTTGGTGTCTGCAGACTGATTTTTTTAAGGCTGCTTATGTGTTACATGTAAATGCGAAATGAACCTGCAGAACGGTGGTTTTCCAGGGACCCTTTCCTTGCTGCCTCCCTAACTCAAGCTAGCTTTCTTATCTCAGTAACACTGTAAAGAGCCTCCTGAATGCGGGAACTTCACGTTTTACAATAGGAAACATGAGGAGGCACAAAAGAAGAAGAGTAAAGACAAGAGAAGAACAGAGACTCTAGCTAATGCAATACAGTTTTGTAAAAATCCATCTCCCTGAGTGGCACCTGCTGACTGCTATCAGTGTGGCAAGACAGGACACTTTCCCAAGAAATGCTGAGAAAACAATAGAAAGCCACCTCAACACTCTCCAACCAGTGGTGGTGACCACTGAAGGGTGTGCTGATTAATGAGACATACACCACTAAGTCCAGAACCAGTCTCACAAATGGTCCAGCAAGACTGATAGTTCCTGGAGATCAATTCCCCAGCTCTAACAGCTGCCATAGTCTTTGGGTTCCAAACTCTTCAAAATTCTTGGGTGATTCTGAAGGTGGAAGGGAGGAAAGTAGACTTCCTTCTCAAAATTGGAGTGGGTGTCTTTGTTCTGCTTTTCAATCTAGGCTTTCTCTTCTCCCATAATGTGACAATGATGGATGTGTCAGCAAAAGTCCTTTATAGAATATTTTCTCAGCCCATTAGTTATAGCTGAAACAACCTTCTATTTAGCCATACCAATTTAATAATTCCTGAAAGTCCCACTTTATTACTATGTAGAGATATTTTGGCCTATATAGAAGCCTCCATATGAATGGCTGCAGGATAAACTCTTTGTCTCCACTAAGTGGAAACTACTATTAACTAAGAAACATGGGATGTCCAGAGAAATGTTGCTGGGCTACAACCACTGTATGCATCTGTATTTACCTTAAGGATTGCACTATTTTTTTCTGACCAGAGGCATTATTTCCCAAACCAGAAGGTAGAAAAGGGCTAGAAGTCATTATAAATAAGCTATAAAACAAAGGCCATTTTAGACCCTGCAACAGTCTTTACAAAACCCCATATATCAAAGAAGTTCATTTTTTAACATGCCCAGAAATCCCATTTGCTTGGACCTGAAGAAGGAAAAAGTTTAACCAACTCATAGGTATTAGGGAACCAGCCCCCGATATTTCAACCTCAGTTCTTTTCTATTTTCCATAAGTGTCAGCCAGTCTGAGAAATAAAAGGATAGGTTAGAAAAAAAGAAAGAAATTTTAAAGTTGTGTGTCCGGGGGAGACATCACATGTCAGCAGGTCCCGTGATGCCCCCTAAACCAAAAACCAGCAAGTTTTATTAGCAATTTTCAAGGTGGAGGGAGTGTACAAATAAGGTGTGGGAGACAGAGAGCACATTCTTCAAAGGGCAATGAAAGATCACAAGGCAGAAGGTCAGGGCAAAATCACAATGTCAGGGTGAACCTAGAATTGCTAATGAAGTTCCATGTCCTGCTGTGCATGCATTGTCATGATAAACATATTAACAGGGTTCCAGAGCAGAGAACCGATCTTACTAGAATTCACCAGGCTGGATATTTCCTAATCCAAGCAATCCTGGGGGTGCTGCAGGAGGCCAGGGTGTGTTTCATCCCTTACCTGCAACTGCATAAGGCAGACACCCCTAGAGCGGCCATTTTAGAGGCCTCCGCCTGGGAATGCGTTCTTTTACCAGGGCTGTTAATTACTAATATTCCTTACTGGGGAAAGAATTCAGTGATATTTATCTTACCTGTTTTTGGCAATAAGACAAATATGGTTCTGTCCTGCCCAGCTCCCAATCAGTCAGACCTAATGGTTATCTCCAATGTTCCCTGAACATCACTGTTATCCTGTTCCTTTTTCAAAGTGCCCAGATTTCATATTGTTCAAACACACATGCCTTACAAACAATTTGTACAGTTAACACAATCATCACAGGGTCCTGAGGTGACATACATCCTCAGCTTAAGAAGATGATGGGATTAAGAGATCAAAGTAAAGACAGGCATAGGAAATTATGAGAGTATTAATTTGGGGAACTAATAAATATCCATGAAATCCTAACAATTTATGTTCTTCTACCACAGCTTCAGCAGGTCCCTCTGCTTGGGGTCCCTAATTTCCTGCAACACGTTGGTATTTGGAAGTAAAACCCATGGTTCTGCTTGGCTTTAAGAGGTTTTATCAGAGGTTCCTCATGAAGAAAAGTTTCATCAAAACCAGTGTAGAAAGCTTATTTAAGAGCAATTATTTGGCCCACAGTTTTTGCCAATAGTTATTTTAACTATTAAATTATAGACCATTTTGCTGTCAACCCAGGCCTATTATATTTGTTTTTTACAGAAATGAACAAGGAAAATAGAAAAATTTGTTTCAAATCTTACATTGGCCATTGTCTTCTAGTCTCATTAGTTGTCTTTAGAATTTGCCTGTATTTTAAACTATCCCTTTTAATTTCTGTGAGCCAGTCAGAAATCTCCAGCTACAGCTAAGTAGAAAATATAAAAAAGGTTAACATTTTAAAGTATGTAACAATATTTTCTTCTGGGCAATTATTCTACAAATCATGCCAGGTAATGAAAGTATATTGTGGACTCACAGTTAAGGGGTGTTTGTCTTTGTGGGGATAAGACTAAGGACGCTAAGCAAAGCCAAGCCCTATGCATCCACAATTCTCTGGCATAATTATAGCCCTCAGTTTTTGGGACATGTCAGCAGCCTCAGAATTTTTAAGCTGTTTATTGCCTCAGCTCATTTCATTTTAAAACATATATTTTTATAACCCAATTTTTTCTTCTCACATAGAGGAAATCAAATTCCAAATCATACTGGAAATGAAACCACTTATGAAAAAAACGTGTTTCTGTGGAAACTTATCCTGACCTCAGGCAGAGCTAGCTGTTGTGTTTCATTGCACAACTCCCTTCCCTAGCAGGAGGTAGCTAGAAAGATCAATTCGGTCTAACAGCAGTTAGTTAGGTAGTAGCGTTGGTCTCTCCCTAACAGCAGAGAAAAGTTAGGTAGTTGGGGGTCCCTTGGTATAACTTCTAGGAACAAAGATCCAGCTTACTGAAAAATAGCCTACAGACACATACTAGTAAACTCACGCAAACCTTCAGCCCATTCAGATGAAGAAACACAGTCCAACACAGACAGAACTTTGTTCTTTGTGCACAAAGATATGCTCACAAAGATACTGATTGAAAAACAAGAACAACAAGAAAACATCCTTGTCTTTTGTATAAGCAATGGACTTCCAAAAATAGTGGCTTTTCTTTGGGTGAGGAAAGTACACGTTGGGCGACAATAAATTTTAGTGGGCACTTTTCTGGACATGCTTTGGAATATAACCTGAAGTGGTATGAAATCATCACGTCAGCCTCTGATTAGTCATGGGTAGAGGTCGTGAGCCAAACTTTCACATCAGCACTTGTTTTGTCCCAAGCAAAAGTCCAAAGCCAAGCTGAGTAATGCTTTTTCCAAGATCAATCATCACATTCTTCCATTTCCCAGTACATGAGGATCCCAAACACCAGCGTCACACTGGACAACCAAATTGGGTTTCCACCGTGGAGAGCCATTTTAATTTCCTTCTTAAACTTCAGTGCTAACTTCACTTTGTGTGCACATTCCTCAAGTTTTTGGACCCCAGATAAATAACTCCTGGTGATGTCACACAGTGAGAATTTGCTACATGTGGTGAATTGGTGAGACTACAATTGAAGCCTGAATTGAGCCCTGGGATGTATAAGTCTTACTTGATTATCTAAAATCTGGCCCTGTAATGCCAACTATGTCTCTGCATGCATTCCACCTTCCAGTGGTCGCCACCACTGGCTGGACAGAGTTGAGGTGGCATTGTTTTCTTTTCTCTGCTCTTCTTCCGGAAGAGTCCTGGAGCTTGCCACACTTTCAGCAGTTAAAAGTTCCAGCTCAAAACTCCTGGATTTTGTAGACCTGTAATTCCGTCACTAATGCCTCTGCCTATCTTTTGCTTTTTCTGCCTTTCCTGTGCCTCTTTGTGGGCCCTGCTGTAAAAGACCAAGAATGCCACCCACAATTTTTCTACTGTGGTATCTGGGACCATAGTCTGCTTTTGTAGTTATCTTCTGATTTAAAGTTTGATTAATAAACTTGCCTATTAAGATTACCTCTATTTAATTTAAACCAGGAGATAGAGAAGATTGTTTCAAAAAAATCCACAGAATCCTCTCTCAGCCTTTCATTAAGGCTGAAATATTTTGATTTGGTTTTTATTTCAATATGGCCAGTTTTGATTAATTAAGAGGTTTGATTCCAGTTTCTTGGAAGCTTTTTAACGCGCACATTAGAAACTCTTTTTGTTTCCACTCATCCATAAAATCAGTAGGTCTTTAGTTATGGTTTTTAAGGGGCAATGTATCCCTTCTTATTGGAAATGGGGATTCTGTCTCTTTTCCCATCATTTTTTTTTTTTTTGGACTGGTTTTCATCTTTGTCTGGCTATATTGAACATGCTATTTGCCTCTGAAACTCTCTGTTGCCTGTGTGGCTTCCTGTTGCTCAGCAGTACTTAACATTTGGCTTAGGAATGACATAACATGTTGCCATGTGAAACCAAACACTTGGGTAACATTTTGGAACACCTGTCTGTATTCATTTGAGTTATCAGAATACTTTTCTAGGTCCCAATCTATCTGTTTGAAGTCTTATAATAAAAAGAGAACCAGTAATTTAGATGCACCATGTTTATTGGGCATTTTCTTTAGGGGTAACAGTTTAATGGAGGGTTGCTTGGGAGAATTGAAGAAGATAAGGATGATAAAGTGACTAGAGGAGTCTGTGGATGGGGGGCGCAGGAGAAGCTGGAACATCTGGAAGTTTCTTCTGAGGGTTTCCTGGAGGTTTGTTTCTCTGACTTTTGAGAATTGTTCACTATAGACAAGTCTGATATGCTAAGAAGGCATGGTCAAAATTACAATGTTTACAAATATCTGGGTTGTTTGCAGGACAAAGAAAATACTTCAGATAATTTACCTTCCCACTTACAGGAAATATCTAGATGTTGGATAGAATTGAGAGAGAAAATTTAGGTACATAGGATGGATTCTTGCTAAAACTACTTTGAACAAAGAAACAGGCTAAAATACCAGGCTACAGGTAGATTTAAAAAAAAAACCTGAACAAACCTGCAGCCCCCTCACATAAAGGAACAAAGCCTAACAAACAAATATTTTTTGCACTTTTTTGTTACCTAAAACATGCCAACAGATAATCTGATAAAAGAAGAATATTCTGCATGAAAATATTTTTCTTCTTAAATAACCACATACATCCAGAAAATAGTCTCTATTCCTTTTACACAGGGAGCTTCAGTGTGCTTCAGTGATCACTTTTCTTCTTCTTCTTCTTCTTCTTCTTCTTTCTGGATATGCTTTCTACTGTGAGCTGAGCCACTGTAAATTTTTACCTCAGCTACTTTTCAGTCCTGGGTCAAGTTTCTGAGTTAAGCCAACTAGTACTTTTTCAAGACTAGTGAGCACACTCTTTTCTTAATTCATAAAAACATCAGAACCTGCCTTATAGTGAGAAACACATATGTCTCCTATCTGTGCTGTGAACAGTCATTTTTTCCCTGTTAATTATTCAATCTGACTTCATTACAGTGAAGAAAAAAAAAAGTCTGATGATACTTCAAAGTAGCAGACTGACATGTATAGTGGCATGCCCACATGACTGCAAAAGTGTACATCCGAACACACTGAAGACCACTGGGTAAAAGAAATAGAGACTATTTTCTGGAAGAGAAGCGTTTTTATGCAGACTATTCTTCTTCTTTTATCAGATTATCTGTAGGCATGTTTTAGGCCAAAAATAAAATACAAAAGAGTTTACTTATAAGGCTTTGTTCCTTTATATGAGTGGACTGCAGGTTTGTGCAGGATTTTTTTTTTTAATCTGCATGAAGCCTGGTATTTCAGTCTGTCTCTTTGCTTAAAGTAGTTTTAGCAAGAATCCATCCTATCTACTTTTTTCTCTCAATACTATCCAACATCTAGATATTTTCTGCAATTGAGAAGGCAAATTGTCTGAGGTACCATATATGTCAGATTTCTTTGTCCCGCAAACAACCCAGATATTTGTAAACATTGTAATGTTGACCATGCCTTCTTAGCACATCAGACTTGTCTATAGTGAACAATTCTAAAAAATCAGTGAAAACAAACCCCCAGGCAACCCTCAGAAGAAACTTCGAGACGTTCCATCTTTTCTTGTGTCCCCTAACAAGGGACTCCTGTAGTCACTTTATCATCCTCAGATTCTTGAATTCTCCCAACCAACCCTCCATTAAACCACTACCCCTAAAGAAAATGACCAAAAAACATGTTGCCTCTAAATTCCTGATTCTCTTTTTATTACAAGCCTTAAAACAGATAGATTGGGACCTAGAAAATTATTATGATAACCCGGATGAATAGAGAGAGGCTTTCCAAAATCTTACCCGAATTTTGATTTTGCATGGCCACATGTTATGTCATTCCTAAGGCAAATCTTAAGTACTGCTGAGCAACAGGAAGCCACACAGGGAACAGAGAGATTCAGAGACAAATAGCATGTTTAACATAGCCAGGCAAAGAAGAAAACCAGTCCAAAAAAAAAAGTGGAAGACAAACCAAAGCCCCATTTTCAATTTATATATATTTGCTACATGTTCTGAGAAAGCAATATATTAGAATACTCAGTAGGTGTATAGGAGCACTTCTTAAAATTCTTTGCTTTACTTTTATTTCTGAGGATTTTGTCCTAAGTTTATTTTTCCTTTTTGTACTCAAGAGCAAACAACACTGAGCCAGTGTCAGCCAGTTCAAATCAATAGGATGACTTCCAGCCTTATAAGACTTAGGTGACAGGCCAGATAGAGAGAACTTTGACAATCTCCCAACATCCTCATTTGATGGAAACTTTGGCTCTGTTCCAACTCATTTTTCTTCACAAAGCAGCTTATGCATGCAGAGACTTACAATCGGTCTTGAGACAATTGAAAGTCTCTGGCCAAGGCTATAGCTCAGTGTTATCTAAAGCCTTCTGAACTAAGGCCAGTCAATGACAGTCCATCGGGGTGATGGCACCAGGAATTCCAGAATTTTCTATTTTATTTTCTTGCCTTTCCATATATGGCAATCATGTCTCTTATTTTTTCTTTTTATGCAATGTTGCAACCAGGAGATTTATTCTTATTGGGTGAATTCAGTCGGCGATTTAGTAATCAGGAATATTATTCAAATGTTGCTGTTTTGGTGGTGTCTTGGAAACAAACGAAATTCAAGTTTTTAGTCTAACTTTTCACTTGGTAAAAACCTTATTGCGAACCAGCGATAGACATTTAGAACACTGTAAAAAAAGTTTTCTTACCCCGAGTGAATACTTTCTTCTGCGTTTTTTTCTTCTCCTTTTTCACTGTCCTATGAATCTAAGAGGCATAGTGTAGGGAACGTTTATCAAGCCCTAACCCTTCTTTTCTAACTTTTGACAGAAAAGTGTTTGTAATCAGAGTTTTCATCTAATATTTCAGATCCTACAGTGCCACTTAGTAAGATAGGATTTTTCTCTATGTAGAGCCTTGTCAGCCCTTTGCCTAAAATGTCTGGTTTCAACTTTCTCCTCCTGTGATGTCTCAATAACAATTATAAGACTCAATGTCCCATCTCTAAGCAGAAAATCTCCACTTTCAACAGTCAAAAAGAAGCTACCCTTGAGAAATTACAACCTCATTGCTGGTGTTTTTATAAAAGAAGGAAAGGAATGGAATCTTTTTTTTTATTTTTTGAGGCAACCGTTCTGCATCCAGCTACATTGATATCTAAATAAGAAGAGAATGTTAAGTTTCAAAGTCAATCCGTCTTATTTACGAGGATGTCAATGTTTTGCTAGGACCATAGTAAGGGAAAAGAGGGATAATATAAGGACTCAAACTCTATTAAAGACTGTTGCTTCACTGTAACTACCGCTTAATCTTTCTTAGGCTTCCCAAGTACCTGGAAGTTTTTGGGTTGAATGGACTTAGGAGACAAAGAAGGAATTTCACATATATATATATATATATATATATATATATATATATATACACACACATATATATGTATATATATGTATATATATATATACACACATATATATGTATATATATATGTATATATATATACACAAATACACACACACACATGTAATTAGGAATTATACATATACACATATACACATATATATACACATACACACACATATATGTGTATATATGTATGTAATATATATGTATGTAATATATATGTGTGAAATATATATGTTGTATATGTATATATGTGTATATATGTATGTAATATATATACACATATGTGTGTATCTGTATATATACACACATATGTGTGTGTATCTGTATATATATACACACATATATAGACAAAGCATACATATATACTTATATATACACACACATATATGTGTGTATGTTTGTATATATATATGCAAATGTGTAATATATACGCATACTTATGTATGTGTATGTGTATATGTATATACATACATGTACATGTACCATCTATATACACATACCAGAGTGTATAGATATACATACATAAACTCTGGGCATTACATATATGTTATTACATACAGGTATACACACACGTATGTGTGTGTATGTGTATATGTATATATACACACAACTATACATATATACACACATATACATATATGTATATGTATACACACATACATGTATATGTATATATATACACACATATACATATGAATGGGTGTATATATATTTATATATATGAATGTAATACAAACACATATAATACCCAGAGTTTATGTATGTATACCTATACACGCTGGTATGTGTATATAGATGTATGTATATATACACATATCATATATGTATATATACACATATCATATATGTTATGTGTATATATGTGTATGTACATACACACACAATTTAAAATATTAAGTAGCATGAACACAAGTGTAAAGTTTCAGCAAAATTTTAGTATGTAAAAACAGACCATTTTGCCTGCAAATTTCTACATGATCTGAGAGCTATTAATGCACAGGTTAAACCAATAGGTGCATTACAGCAAGGTCTGCCATTACAGGCAGCCATTCCAAGTGACTCACCTCTCATAGTAGTAGATCTTAAAGATTATTTCCTTGCTACACCCTTACATGAGAAGGATAAGCAAAGTTTTGCCCCAAAGCATGCTCACCGGTCCTACGCTATTTCAGCATTTTGTAGGACAGTCCTTAAAGGAGCCTCGTAATATATTTCCTACTGCCTACATCATTCACTATATGGATGAAATCCTTTTGGCTGCTCCAATGGAAGAATGATTACACCAAATATTCAGAGAAGCAAAACAGGCAGACATCTCAAAATAGTTCAACAAAAGGTAGAAACAACCTCCCCATACCAATACTTAGGCACTATTGTTACTGAAACAAATGTTCGACCTCAGAAAGTAGTCCTCTGTAGGGACAGATCACAAACCTTCAATGATTTCCAACAACTATTAGGAGACATAAATTGGCTGTGCCCAATCCTAGGTATTGCTACTCATCAACTCAAACACTCAGATCATCCATGGAGATTCTTCACTAGGAGTAATGGGCTTAGGAGACAAACCCATTGCTCCAGCAACTTACTAAGGAGGCTGAAGCTGAGTTACACCTTGTAGTGCAGATTCTTCAGCAAACACACGCCTCCCAGCCACAGCCACAAAAGCCTTTGGTTCTCTTTGTTCTTTCTACTCCCCATTCTCCAAAAGGACTTTTAGGACAGATCATAGAAAAATATGCAATTGTGATAGAATGGCTTTTTTTGAAATTCAATCAGAGAGTAAAATCTCTGCAAGTTTATCTTTCTTTAACTACTCAATCTATAGAATGGGGTAGAGGTAGATCAAAAATGCTTAAGAGATATGATCCAGACAAAATTACTGTTCTCCTTTTAGAGCCAGTCTAAAAGTATGAGGAAAAATATTGGATTCCCAACAACAGTTGCATCATGGGAATTGTTGACTGTGTGTCAAATTGCTCTTTCAGATTATGTAGGAATAATACATAAACTTTATCCATCAGACAAAATTTTGCAATTTTAAAAATTCAACCTTTCATCTTCCCTGTGATTTCTCGTCACAAGCCCATTTCAGGCAGCCAGACTTATTTTACTGATGGCTCTTCCAAAGGTCGCAAATCTACTTATAGTACTAAGCATGCTCTTACAATAAAAAAACCCCAGAGTTTCAGCTCAACGCTCAGAACTAATGGAACTTAATCAGGTTTTAGTGCTCACCAGTTCATCTCTTATTAACACTCTCTATGATTCAGCCTATGTTGTAAATGTAGCCGGTCATATTGGGACTGCCACTATTAAAAGCACCCTAGAACCAGAGATGTTTAACTTGTTTCTAAGGCTTCAACAAGCTGTTTGCTGTCATGCTGCTTTTTATATCTCTCATATCTGCTCTCCCACACAACTCCCTACACCACTATTTCTAGGTAATAATAGAGCCAATAAATTGATTTGTTCTTCATTTCCACAAGCTCAACCTTCTCATATATTACTGCATCAAAACTCTGTCTTTACTCATATGTTTCATTTGTCTAACAGCCAGGCTGCAGCCTGTACAAGACCGTCCTACTTGCCAGCATGTCACCGGAGTCACACCCATAGTAGGCTGTAACCCATGAGACTTAGCTTCAAATGAAATCTGACAGATGGATGTTACTCACAAAGCTGGCATTGGCAAGCTCGCCTTTGTTCATGTGACTATAGACACTTATTCTCACATTCGGCATGCTACATGCAAACCAGGTCAAACAGCTGGTTATTTACAATGACATTGTCTGTCATCATGTGCTCATATGGGGGTTCCTAGGCAATTAAAAACTGACAATGGACATGCTTATGTTAGTCATGCTTTTTACAATTTATTACAGCTATGGTCAATCACTCATAAAACAGGAATTCCTTACAACCCCTAAGGACAAGGAATTATAGAGCAGGCAAACTGAATAATACAATGCGTGCTGAAAAAAAACAGAAAGGGGAAACAGGAGACCAGTTACCACCTCAAACAAAATACATTTACTTTTACTTTAATTTTTTTTTTCATTTACTTAGTTTAAATTTTTTGTCTCCTGGTACAGATAGTAAGACTATGGCAGAATGACACTGGTAAATGTTATAGGGAAAAAGGAAAGTATACCCAAAGATATTATGAAAATCCCCCTAAGGACAATGGAATGGCTCAGTAGATTTACTGATGTAAGGACGAGGGTATGCTTGTGTTTTTACAGGAGATGGATAAACTGTGTGGGTGCCCTCAATGTGTTTGTGACCATGTAAAGGGAGACTGGAGAGAGCCATGGATCCCAACTATGGATCTGGCTCCTCCATTACAAGCCATGAGTCAGTTGAAATTGCTGCAGCACCAGGGTCAGGCAAACAACCCTGACCTCACGTTTATGGCCATGCTACCTGTAACATCCTGGGCAGTAGATTTTCCTTGTGCAGAGAGACAAAAACATATTGGGCATATATTCCCAATCCCCCAGTATTATGGAGTGTAATATGGAGTGACACTCCCCCTGACATCTATCATGATCATGGAGGATGGGCACCAGGACCCCAAACACCCGCTGACAAACAGTAATTAGACTCTCAGAACAATGATTATCAATTATGCTGTGCCATTGGAGGGACTTCCTTTATGCATCACCCAGGGTACATCACTCAACTGCAGTGGCCTTGCAAATTAATCACAAGTATGGTTGAGTTACCATGGAAAAATTATCTACCTATTAGGCCTTAGCTTTATTAACATTACTGGTGTAGATAATAACCACTCCCAGCCCCATCCCCAAAATTCTATTAATTATACAGAATGGGCTCCCTTTGATAATTCTTACCCGCCTCATTGGACCCAGTGTCTTGGCACCCTAGCTAGAGAACAGTTCATGCTAATGGGAGACATTATTTTCTGGGTCCCTGTGGTCACTTAGATGGGAGGGATGAAACTCTGACCTCATGTCATAAACTTCGCTGACACTGGTTAGCATCTCTTCACTACATTGCACTGGGATTCAATCCCAATCTGCAGCAAGTTTCACTTGGCGTGGAACAGGCTTTAGCCCAACTTTGCCTCAATGATATTATCAAGGAAAGAAACGTACAATTCAGGAGTCGATAGGGAAGGCAGCACTCCACTATATGAATGGCAGCATTTGTGTTTGAACACTGTCTAATTATAGTAATTGTGCTGAATGCAGTTGCAATGTTACCTTGTAGAAAATATTACCACTCAATTTACATTTTGTGTTTCCAAACTTATGTTTTTCTAGCAGCAAAATGGACCAACTCCAGTGAAACGATGCCCAATTGACTTGTGATTCCTATCAACTGTATTATTCCCTTAACCATAGCACAGTACAAACATATAGCATATCCACCCTAGTAATTTTAGGTTGCAATCCCAGATTATGGATTCCTGTAAATCTGCCTGAGCCTTGGGTGGCCACCTCTGGTTTCCATTTCATAAATCTTTTTCTTACTCAGCTTACTCATTGTACTTGTAGAGCCTTAGGCATGAAAATAATTGTGAAAGTCTCCTTAGGAACACTAATAATTTCTGTTGTGGCATCCTTAGTAGCAAGGTACAGCTCCATACAAACAGCTCAATATGTAGAAAATTGGATGTGTACAGCCGACTGGGCATGGATGCTTAAAAATAAACTTAACACTGAGATACACACAGAAGCAGCAATGTTAAAGACTACAGTTCTGTGGCTAGGAAAACAAGAACAAACTTGTAGTTGCAGCAGCAATTGCATTGTCATTTTAAGCATACTCATATTTGTGTAACTAATTTGGAATAAAACCAAAGTGAATATCCATAGAACCTTGTAAAGGTCCATTTACATGGGGCTTTCACATACAATGTTACCTTGGATATTAATGATTAACAAAGTAAAATTCTTTTTTTTCTTTTTTTATTATACATTAAGTTTTAGGGTACATGTGCAATTCTTAACTTGAGTAAGCATACTCAAGTATTTCAGCCATCTCTGAAAACTTGCACAAAATTCCAGCACGGTGTAGAGAGCCTTAACCTTTGGACCTCCTCCAAACATCCACTCGATGTCTTTTTTGTGATTATCGGAGTAATGTTATTATGTCTCTGTTTTATGCTCATTGTCAGTAAAAGCAGCTGGACCACCAAACAGCAATTGAGAGCTGCACAGCCTGCAATCACCTGTACTCAGTTAATGCAGAAACAAAATGGAGATGTTGGAGGCCAAAAGAATAAG
Source organism: Gorilla gorilla gorilla (assembly GCF_029281585.2). Lineage (NCBI taxonomy): Eukaryota > Metazoa > Chordata > Mammalia > Primates > Hominidae > Gorilla > Gorilla gorilla. The sequence goes on along the minus strand of NC_073248.2, from coordinate 44,046,492 downwards.
GGTTGTGACCAACTCAATAATGACTTGAGGGTCTATGGGCAGAGAGCAAACTGTTCTCATGAAAGCAGCATTTTGATAACCTGACACACCATGTCTGGTGTCAGAAGGAATACTGAGGGCAGTCATGTCCCAAGCGCAGTATTTCTTGTGGTTATATATAGGAACATCTGAAGTCTGCAGTACAAAGAAAGCAATTATGTGAGCCTGTGATAAATCAAGCAGCTGACCAACAATTTTACCTTTCCTCCCTGTTGATTCTGCCTAATCAATACGAAGGCCTGTACAAGCTCAGGCTCTTTGCTGACTAGAAGAAACGAGCCCCCTGGCCCCTATTTTAAAAAAAACATTTTTTGTCTTTGTCCTCATTTCTGCATTCAACCTCCTTTGTTTCATCCCATAGTAACTGACTGACACACTGTCTCTATTAAAAATACAAAAAAAAAAGTTGGGCTTGTTAGCAGGCACATGCAATCCAAGCTACTCAGGAAACTGAGGCAGAAGAATCCCTTCAACCTAGTAGACAAAGGTTGCAGTGGGCCGAAATCACGGCTTTGCACCCGAGACTAGGTGACAGCGTGTGACTCCATCTCAAAAAAGGCAAAAAAAAAAAAGAAGAAAAAAATATGTTCAGGTGAAGATAATCAAAAAAAACAAGGTGCAGGCTGAGAAAAATTTAGGTAACACATCTGAGAAGTGCTTTTCAGTTAAAATGTACAAAGAAATAAGATGACCAAATTAATGATAGAGAACTCAGTAGATACTGCACCAAAAAAGATACAAAGATGGAAAATCTGGCACACAAAATACTGCTTGCTGAGCCCCTGTTACTTCTTCTGAAGGCTGAGGCTCCAAGCCATTTCCTGAGGAGCAACAGTGGCTGCCACAGTCACAGTGGCTCCAAAGATCATCCCCACCTACCCCAGCTCTACCCTTCCTCCAGGTTCCAAGGATTCCCCAGACATTGAGCATGCTCACCTGGAAAGAGCCAGAAGCTGGATATTTTATTTCTCAACTTTTCTTAAAACTCTGGATACCAACAGGAATCCTTCGGTTGGAAATTTTATTTTTATCCTAACAATCTTGAGGCACTGACAAGTATTAGGAAAGATGGCTTTCAACCTACAGTTGTCTCCATAAACAAATAAAATAATTGGCATGGCCAGACATGGTGGTTCATACCTGTAATCCCAGCATTTTGGGAGGTAGAGCCAGGTGGATGTCCTTAAGTCAGGTGTTAGAGATCATCCTGATCAACATGATGAAACAGGCTCTCTATGGAAAATACAAAAGTTAGCCGGCAGTGGTGGCTGAGTCCTGTAATCCCAGATCCTCAGGAAGCTAAGAGAGGACAATTGCATGAATCCAGGAGCTGAGGTTACCGGAGGCGAGATCACGTCATTGCACTCCAGCTATGGGAACAGAGGAAGACTCCATCTTGAAAAAAAAAAAGGAAAAGAAGAAAATGATTCCATTACCCTTTTAGGCAGTTATTTTAGAATGCTTGGTACAGTACACTACTATTTTTGTATTCTCAAGACAGAAAACACAGTAACAGTAGTAAGTGAAAACCAAACAGCAAGTCATTAAAAATTCATGGGATTAATTTCATCTGTCATTCTTTCTGGCTTTTATTATTTAAAATGTGTAATGTTGAAGTAATCAGACATTTTACCTGTGATATCCAAACGCAAAAAGAAACAACAGTTAGTAAAACACTATTAAATGAATCTCAGCCTACTTTTGTAGGGGCAAATTTAAGAACCAAAACCTTCATAGTTCTAACTTTTTTTATTTTTGTCAATGATTCAGCATTGCAAGATAAGCAGTGAAACTGAGATCACAGCTTTTTGTCAATTCCAACAGAGACTAGTTTGTACTCTAGATGTTCTTGTTGCTCCCTTGAAATCCGTAAAGAAATCACTTGAGTGAATGTGACTTTTACGCAGTGAAAAATCACGACAATACACCACATTCTCTTATTAGCTACAGTTCACTCTTTTCTTGTAGTCACCATAAGATAAGAAAAAATAGCAAGATAAACGACTATGTGGACTAGAATAATTTTATTAGTTTTTACCAGGTAAAGCATAGAGTACTTTTTTTAAAAATTGGTTTTCTGTGGCACAACGCATGTACGCTTTTTGGCAGCAATCATAGATTAATGAACAAATGATAACAAAACAATGCTCAACAACACCTTCCATTCAGGGAAGGCAAATTAAAATAAAAGTGAGAGCACTAAACAGCTATACTATATCTAAATTTCTTTTTAAATGTAATCAAAACTGCAAGAGGAAATCTCATTCATTACTGATTGAAGGAAAAATGGTACAGCAACTTTAAAATATGGTTGTCTTCTTCTGCCACAGTTTGGCAGTTTTTTCCAAAGGTAATCATGGTCTCATCATATAGGCTAACAATTGCACACTTAGGTATTTAGACAACTGATTTGGAAAGTCACATCTAACCCAAAATCACATGCATTTATGTATAACTGCTCTCTTGACAATGGCAAAATACTTGAAGGAATCAGGATGCCTCTCAATATTAACCAAGCCAGGTAAATTCATAAAATGAAATACTATTCATCAAAAGAAAAGGAGTGATTTATCAAGTCACGCAAAGCCATGGATGAATCAGGCATACATGAAGCTAAGTGATAAAAGCCAGTCTGAGGAGACGACATATTGTATGATTTCATTTCTATTACATTACAGAGAAGAAATGTTTACAGAGATGGTAAGCAGACAAGGTAATTTACAGTTGTTTTTAGTGGGCAGGTAGTGAGTTGAAAAGGAGAATGCAGTGATGGAAAGGAAAACAAATGGGCCAGATGAGAAGGGACTCACTCTGCTTGATGAGATCATGCTGGGGGTGTGGAAGAGTCAAGAGTGTGTATACCAGCATGAATAAATAAATAGGCTTCTACTCATGATAGGAGAAGAGCATCTTCTTTCATGACACATGCAACTATTTTAGGGTGATTTCTGAGGAAGCTTTTGTCGTAACTGGAAAAACATACGTAAACAAATGTGCCATTTCAAACATTTTTGAGTATATAATTTGGAAGCATTAACTATTTAACCATGCTCAAATTGTGCAACCATTGACACCATTTCACCATCTCACCAGCAATGTACAAGGGTTCCAATTTCTCCACATACTCTCAAACTTTTCCTTAAAAAATAAAATAAAAAATTCCAATGGAGATAAAGTGGTAATCTTATTCTCACTTAGGTATTCATGTATTAAGTGGCTAGTGATGTTGAACATCTTTTCATGTGCTTTTTGGCTGTGGATCTGTAAATGATTTCTTGTCTATATTACTGACTGAACACAAAACATAAGAAAATATAGATCAACTGAACTTCATCAAAACTAAACACTTTTGTGCATTAAAGGACACTGTCAGCATAGTGGAAAGAGAACCAACAGCATGGGACAAAATATTTGCAAGTCATATATATGGTATATGTTCAAATCAACCACTTGGATCTCTCCCAAGGGCACTCTCCATTTTCTTACTCTAAAACTTTTTAAATAAACATCCATGTCTGCTGGGAAACTTTTCTCAGTCTCCTTTGCTACTTTATTCCCCTCAGTCAAATTCTTTCTTCGGAGGAGGGAAGAGTTTAAGTTACTGCAGACCATGATAGATTTGACACCAGTAACTCAGATAACTTCCACTGGTAACACGTCGAGGAGCTGCTGGACAGGGTGGCGGGAGTTCATGTCTAGTATGTGGCTGGCCTGGCCCCAGGCAGTTCTGGGCTGTGGAGGGACCAGAACCCCATGCTACAAGCACACTGTGGAAACAGAGCTCACATTGCTGAGAGAATGTTGAGGAAGAAATTTTCTCTTTTTAGTGAGGCCAATTTCCTTCTCATAATATAAAATTAACTGTTGTTAATGAATTCCTTAGTGATCTTTAGTAGACGCATATTTGCGGGCAACTACCACATCTTAGTTCCAAATTATTTTTATCATTCCAAAGGTAAATACCCTACTTATTAAGAGGCTCCTACCCAATCTGTCCTCTTTCTGACACCAGCAACAAGTGATCTGCACTTTTTTCTCTATGGATTTACTTATTCTAAATATTTATATAAATAAAATCATACACTATGTGACTTTTGTCTTCAGCTTCTTGAGCCAAAATTGCTTTGAAGTTTCTTCACATTGTAGCATTAGAGTTGTCATCCTCTTCACAGCCGAATATTATGCCATTCTATGGACATACTACATTTTGCTTCTTACTTTTTGCTGGTGGACATTTATTTGGTGTGTTTCCAGATTTCAGTTATTGTGAATGCTGCTATGAACATATATATACATGTTTTTCTTTGAATACCTCTTTTACATTTTTTGTGTATACAGCTTGGAGTGGATGCTGTGGGTCCTATGGTAATTTTATATTTAGCTTTTGCAGAACCACCAAACTATTTTCCAGAGCAGCTGCAGCATTTTACTTTCACATTTTCCCACTTCCCTTCCTTTGGGCCTTCCAGAGACTTCCTCAAAACACCTGCCATTCTCAAACACAAGCTACTGTGGATTTGGTTAGCTCTGGGTTGATATTTAGAAAAGCTGTGGCCTCAGAAGCCAACTTCCTTTGGCTCCTAATCTATGAGGCTGCACAATGAGCATTGAGATGGCCCTGAGCTTAGACCCAGAAAAGTTCTGGGTACAAGGCTCAGTCCTCCCTTCTGCAAAAAAGAGTGATGACCTAATACACTAGCCAGCTGCCCAGTGCCTTCTGTAACCCTAAACTTAATCATAACATTAACCTTAATCCAGCCTCTACCCCAATCCTAAGCAGGAATCCCTAACACTAACAGCAACTCTAAGCCACAAACTTGACCCCAACATCAACCCTATGCCTAGCCACTCACCAAAATCTAAACCCTAAAACAAATCCCAACTCTAAATCCTAAAGCTAACAGCTAAACCTGAATTTGACCCTGACCCTGAAAATAACCCTAATCCAAGTGTAATGCAAACATTACAGAAACCTGAACTTAAGCTCTAAGCCTAAAACCTTAACCCTAAAACCCTAACCCTAAGACAAAAACACTAACCCTAAACAAAAACCATCTCTAACCCTCAAAAGCTAACGTTAACCCTAACACTAATAACAACCCCTAAATCTAACCCTAAATTCTAACTTCTAAACCTCCTTTTTGAGCATGATCATAACATTCACAATAAGTCTAATACTAACCCCTGACCGGAATGCTAAAACTCTTATTACAACCCTAACCCTACACCTACATGACACGAAACCTAGCTGTTACATAAAACCCAAACCCTAATCCTAACATTAATCTTTAGGTCAACCCTAACCCTATACCTAATCCTAACCCCTGACCATAAGCCTGACTACTAACATTAACTCTAACCCTAATGTGTTACTGCAATCTGTACCCTAATGCTCACCCTAACACTAATTCTAACCAATAATTGTAACCTCAACTGTAATCATAATAATAAACATTACCTTAACCCCTTAATCTAAATTTAAACACTCACCATAACTATAACCCTAAAGCTTACTCTTACCCTAACCCTAAAAATAACATTAATCAATAATTCTAATCTTAATCCTAATTCTAACACTGTGCCCTATCTGTAACACCAACAGACCCGCAACCACTAAACTCCAACCTTAATACTAACCCCTTACACTAATTCTATATCCTAAAGCTAACTCTAACCCTGAATTTTAACCTGTAACGCTGTAACGTAAACGCTGTACACTAAACACTAAACGCATACCCTGTAATGCTAAACATAAAAGTTACTCTATCTGATAACCTAAATGTAATCCTTACCCTAAATACTAACCCTAACACTTAACCCAAAACCTAATCTTGAAAACATAACCCAAAGCAAACCCCTTATTTTTAAATGTAATCCTAATGTTAACAATAAAACACTGAAAAACTACACTTAACCACAAACTCAACACATAACCCAAACAGTAACACTAATCCTAACTGTAAAAGCATGAAACCTGAACTTTAACATTAAAACCATCCTAACTCTAAACCCATTAATAAAAATAAGCCTAAACCATAACTCTAAACCTAAAGCCTAAAACCTAACTATAATCTTAATCCTAAACCATAAACTCTAACTGTAACCTGTAACTGTATCCATAAACCAAAACCCTAACCCTAAATGCTAAACTAAACCTTAGTCTCTAACTGTAACACTAATGCAAATGCTAATCCCCAACACTATTCCTAAACCTTAACACTAACTGAAAACTCTATTCCTTATCCATACCCCAAATCCTAACCCGAACTTCAACACTAACACCAACCCCAAATGTACTCCGTAACAGTTAGCCTAACACTAAGCCTAACCCTTACCACAAATCCTAACCCTTTTACCCTCAACTTAACCCTACGCCTACATGAACACCAACCCCAAACATAAACATAAACCTTACCTTACACTAAACAGAGAATCCTAAGCCCAAATCCTAACCCTAACTATAACACTAACTGTAAACGATGCCCTAAACTTTAGCCAAACCCTAAACCATAACTCTAACCCTAACACCTCATCCCAAGCCCTACTCTAAGCCTAACACTAACCCTCAGCCTAATCTTTAGCCAAACGCTTTAACCATCATCCTAACCCTAACTCAACCACAACCAGGCACCCAATGTTAAACCACAAACTAACATGAACCCTAATCCTAAACTTTAACACTAAACCAAACATTTTAATCATAACCCTAACACTGAGCATAACACTTGCCCTACTTTTAACCCTCATCCTGAATCCTAAACCTAACCCTCACCCAAACCCTAATCTGAACCCTTACACTACCACCTAAAGCTAACCCTAATTCTAACTATAAATCCCCAAATCCCAAAAACACTGAAGGTAGCTTTAACTGCATCCCATAACTCTAAAACTCACACTAACACTAACCCTAATACCTTTATCCTAAGAGTAAAACTAACATAATTCTAACATAATCTTAACCTTAGCACTAAACCTAAAAATAACTCTTATTATAAACACTGAACCTAATCATAACCTGAACCCTAAATCAGAAAACCTAACCCTTAACACTAACCCTAGCCCTAAAGCAAAATCTGTAACCCTAATTAAACCTAAACCCTAAACCTAAACCTAATCTTAGCCCCTAACTCTACAAAAACCTTAATACTAACACTAACAATAAATGCTACCCCTAACCTTAACACTAAAAAAACCCTAACACTAAACCCCAACCCTAACCCTAAACTCTAAACTGAACCCTGTTACCCTAATCGTGACCACTAACCTCAACCTCAACACAAACTCAGTCTTAACAGTCATGCTAAACTTAAATCCAAAACCCCTACCATATGCCCAACACTATCACTAACATCTAACCATAAATGCTGATCACTATCATTAACAATAACCCCAAACCCTAACCCAGAACCCTGAACTCTAACCCTACATGTAACCCTAAGCCCTATCCTAATGCTAAACACTAACCCAAATACTGAAATACTCTAACACTTACCCTCACGCTAAACCTTAATACTAACCCTAACCCCAGCCAGGACCCTAATTCCTAACCTCTAACTGGAAGCCTATCTTTTTACCCTAAACCTAAGCATAACCCAACCCCAAACCTAACTTCTAACCCTGATTCTGACCCCTAACCCTAAACTCAACCCTAACCCATAAACCTAATCTTAACTCTAACTGGAACCCTAATCCTACCACAACACTAAATCTTATTTCAAGCCCAGCCCTAACCCTCGATCTAATCCTGAACTTTTTCTGCAATTGTAAACCCTATCCCAATCCTCCGTTTATATTCTACCCTTAAGGTTACACCATTACACTTAAAAAACTTTGAATACATCCTGTATGACTCTAACCTCTAGCCCCTTATACCCATAAGAGTACAAGAAGTCATATCTCTTTCTAAGCCCAAATTAGTATTGAATTAAACAAATGGTATCACTGGGACAAAAAACTAAATGTAACCATATCTGCTAACTATAGACATTCTAATATTTAACCAAATAAGTGAAGACATTATAAACCACGATGTTTAAGATCTTTTCTCAGAAAATCAAGGTTTTTTTTTTTACCATTCTAATGCCATCCCTTTTCAACATATAATGTAAATCAAATGTTGAAATACACCACGTTTGTCTCAACTTTTACAAAAAGTACTTAAAGACAGTCAACACATTTAACAATTAAAAATCCAATAAACTGTATTTCAATTTTTTCCCATGATAAAACATCTTTATGCAAAACCCATAATAATCATCATCTAAATTGTTGGGAATGAAAGCTTTAAGATGAGGAACACAGCATTGATGCTCAACTGTATTAAACCCTGTACTAGAAGTTCCAGAAGAACAATTACATATATTATATATACATATATATGCAAACACACACAAAGCTATTCATATGTGGAAGAGAAAAGTAAAACTATTCACAGATCTCATATACAGAAAACCATAAGGAACCATCTAGAAATTATGAAATCTAGGAAACAAATTAAGAAAAATAACAGGACAGAATATCAACACAAAAAAAACTTTTATTTTTTCTTTTTGATGGCGTTTTGCTCTTGTTGCCCAGGCTGGAATGCAATGGCATGATCTCGGGTCGCCGCAACCTCCGTCTCCTGGGTTTGAGCAATTCTCCTGCCTCAGCCTCCTGCGTTCAAGTGATTCCCCTGCCTCATCCCCCTGAGTAGCTGGGATTCAGACATGTCCCACCATGCCCGGCTAATTTTGTATTTCTAGTGGAGACTGGATTTCTCCATGTCAGTCAGGCTCGTCTTGAACTCCTGACCTCAGATGATATGTCCACTTTGGCTTCCTAAATTGCTGAGATTACAGGCATGAGCCACTGCACATGGCCACAAAATCTATTTCTATCCACTAGCAATAAACCCTATAAAAACAAAATTAAGAGGATAACTTTATTTCTCAAAAAAAAAAAAAAAAAACCAGAAGCTGGAATATTTCCCACTGCCCTGAAAGACGCAGATATCAGGCAGCCGAGGTCTGGGACAGCCTTGGAGTTGAGGCTGTGCTACTATATTGGGACCTGGCTGGAATCACTGTGGGGCTAACCAGAAATTGTTCAAGTTCCTGAGAAATCAACTTTGAATTCCTTCAAAATATAATGGATGAAGAAAAGAAAACTTCTAGCGGTTTTGAAAACCCTAATGCCATGATGTCAAATAAATATCTTTTGAGTCATAAATTTTTAGAAAAGATCCTGCACAAACATCAGCAATAATGAAACCCTTGTTGAGTGGCCCAGGTCATTTTGCTGAGAAGAAAACCATTGAGGTCAATTTGAGAGACATCCCTTTGTAAGTACTGTCAAGAGCATGCACATATTTTACCTACACATTTTACTACACCTACAGCTCCACAGGGATTTTTAAATTCTGATTTCACATAAAACTGCACTAGAATTTCTGACGGCCATAAACTTTCTAGACTGTATGTCAATACAATTGATTGTATATCAATACAATAGATTGATATAATAAAATAAATTATAATCACCTGGTAACTCTTTTCAGTGTTTAAGACTTGTAGTTGAGTTTGTATTTTTTCACAGCACATTCCCTGTATGCAATGTAACTATAAAATTAATTGCTAAGAAGGTTGTCTTCAGTTTTTCATAACAGAGTTGAAATTTGTTTGCAATGTCAACAAATTAAGGACATTTTCATAACTGAGAAATAAACAAATATGGCAATTCATAGGTGGTTTTTCTTTATCCTATGGATATGACTTTTAAAATGAACAATGATGACCTAGAGAATGCTGGAAACTAGAAATAATAAACATGTTTTTCAGTTAAACAATTGGGCTAAGTGTTTTTATGTATTTAGTTGTTTGTTAATAAAATTCATCAGTTTGTAGCTGCCCATGGCATTGCTGGAGTTATTCAAATAATTGCATTATAGGTATGTTCATAACTTAGCCAAAACATTGATTTATTTTTACTGACCCTAACACAATAAATGTTTTATTGATGCCTGTAATCTCAGCACTTTGAGACAGCAAGGCAGGCACATCTCTTGAGCCCAGAGGTTTCAGAAGAGCCCAGGCAACATGGCAAACCATTGTCTCCAAGAAAATAAAAAAGAAAGAAAAAGAAAAATAATTAGCCAGGTACTGCAGCTGAAGCTAAGGCAGACAGATTCAAAGGAGCCCAGGAGTGAGAAGCTGCAGGCTGCAATGAGCCATGATGGCACCATTGCAGTCCACACTGGACAAAAAGTGAGACCCTGTCTGAAAGACAAAGAAAGAAAGAAAGAAAGAAAGAAAGAAAGAAAGAAAGAAAGAAAGAAAGAAAGAAAGAAAGAAAGAAAGAAAGAAAGAAAGAAAGAAAGAAAGAGAGAGACATATGAGTTGAAATTCCTTAAGTCCTTTGACAAACTTCAGTATTGTTTAAATGTGCCTTGTCGTCTCATTTTTTTTATTCCTACAATTCAAGGAGTTTATTTAAAGACAATTTGGGAAGGTTAACAGCTACAAATTTTTAAGAAGTAACTGAACTTTACCCAGGTGGTTGATAAGTCAACTATACAACTTAGAGTTCTTGTGCATTATGTCTTCTGGCCAATTCAAAGTACTATATTTCCATTGATTATAAAGCAAATTATCCTTTTCAACTTTCAAAACAGAAACCAAAAACAAACAATCAAACAAACAACAACAACAACAAAACAGGCTGAATGTTGTGGCTTACACCTGTAATTCCAGTACTTTGGAAGGCCAAGGGGGGAGGATTGCTCAAGCCCAAGTGTTTGAAGCTGCAGTGAGCTATGATTGCACAAGTACATTCCCACCTGGGCCAAAGAATAAGGCCCTGTCTCAAAGAGCAACAACAAAAAGCCAAGGTTCATAACGTCTTCAAGACGAACTTTTATCAAGGTGCAAGAATTAGACATGAAAAATTACAAATACTGCTGAAATAAATTCCAGAAACCCTATATAAACGTAAAGACACTCAATGCTTTTGGATTAGAAGATGATTTTTTATGTGACAATACTGCACAAAGCAAACTGCAAATTCGTTGTGATTTCTATGAAAATACCAAAGTCCTTTTGGCAGAAATGGGCAAGCCAATTCTAACATTCATATACATTTCAGGGGATCCTGAATAGCCAAAATATTCTTGAAAACAAAAACCAACTTAGAGACTCACATTTCTCAATTTCAAATATTACTGCTAAGCAGCAGTCATCAAAACAGCATAATACTGGTATAAGGACACACACAGAGGTCAATGGAACTGAAGGTTAAATCCAACCGTACCTCTATAGTCAATTGAGTTTTGACATGTAACCAAGATCAGTAAATTCAACAAATGCTGTTATGCAACTGAATACTGCATTCAGACAAAGAAATTGTACTTTTCTCACAACAGAAAATAAAATTAACAGAAAATGTTTCAAAGCCTACATATTAGAGGTAAAAAAAGAAACTTTAGAAGAAAATATGGGGATAGATCTTCATAATGTTGGATTTAGCAGTGGTTTCTTAGATCTGATACCAAAAGCACAGTCAACTAAAGAAAGAATTTTCTCAAAATGAAACATTTTTGTGCATCAAAAGACACTATCAAGAAAGTGAAAAGACATGGTACAGAAAGGAAGACTTGCATTTTATGTGTGTAACAACAGTCTGTTATCGACAATGTATGAAGACTTTGCATACCTCAGTAACAAAATAAAAGACAAACAATCCAGGTACAAAACAGAGAAGTAGTTGAATACACACTTCACCAAAAAGACATACATATGGAATACAAGCACATAAAAAGATGACCAGTAAAATATATTAAGTTTTACTCCATCAGGTGTTTCCTAAATAAGCTTTTCTCATAGTCATGTGAATCTGTGTGGGAAAATTAGTCCTGTCCAGCTTGACCTGAGGAGCAGCAAAGGTAACAATACTGCTGGGGAGCAAGTTTGCTTGGATGAGAAAATAAATATCTGGCAGGAAATAATATTCTGAAATGAAAACTTTCTTGCTGGACTAGAGTTTCCAATAGAGCTGACAGTTTGTCCCCCAGCCTCCATGGGCCCAAAATTTATCATCCAGCAGGAAGTAATAAGGGAAGTCATTAAGTTAATGAGATACATGGATACACAAATGCCCCAAGTCTCATATCAAAGCTGTGACATAATTACATACCCTCACAGCATTTCAATATTCAAATATTAACAATTCATCTGCTTAAATATCTAAGCTTACTTTATTTACTTTACACTGTACAGTTAAGGAGGTTTATGAATATTTATATGAATTGTCATGTCATGTTCTAGGACACTTTTTTGTCACTTAAATGTATTGATGGACTACGTTACATGTAAGTACTTAAACCTAACGTAACTTGGAATTAATAACACACAGTTATGGAAGATAGCAAGGTAACAGTCTGTCCAATAAATTCTTATGTAATTTCAATAATTAATAGTGTCATTAGTCTTCAGCACTGAGATGTTTTATTTACTAATTTCCCCAAACATGAACTTTCATTGCATTAACTATTATTTCCTTGATTTATAAATTGAGAGTGATCTCATCAATTATCTAACAAATAATGAATTTCTTTTTATCTTTAGAAACAGCACATTATTATCTTTTCTACAGTTAAATAGCACAAGGTCTGACTTTATTAGCTGGACAAAGCCTTGGGAAATTAGACAAGTGTGGGCACTAGGTGAATAGATTGAGAGATAGCACATAAAATTCGCGAGACACTCCAGACACTGTGTTCCCACAATTAAAATCAGATGAGACTGCAGGCAGTTGAGTGGACTGAGTGGGCACGGGAAACAGGCAGGAGAACTTGGGGTCTGCAGCCATGGTGAGTTCTATGGTTCTTGTTCTAACGTCAGTGGGAAACCACTGGCAAAATTAAATCAGGAGAGTGACAGGATGAAGCTTGCATTTGTAAGTGAATATTTTGCCATTACCATTACCAGTACCAACCCTGTATTTCCTGATGTTGTAGTTATGTGGTGGTACCCTTGGAGAATGTCTCCACTTTTTGTAAAACCCACTGGGATATTCTGCATAAAGCTTCAAGTCTGGCACAGCAGAAACCACTGGAGATTCTGGAAGAGAGGATTAATCTATACTAATAGCTATTGGAAGTTTCCTAGAAGTATGAAATTATTGAGAAATAAACTAGTTTTTAATAAAAACAACCATGTCAATACCTTGTCACTAAAGCAGAGACAACAACATCAAACATCGTTATAGAGGCCAAATCCAACCCAAATCCAGCTTAGTGGAAGCTCTGAAACAAAGTACCCCGGTAAGAGTAGGAATGTTATGTCAGCATTGCAGGTGTTACATCTTCATGATGAGTGTTACATCAGTAATTATGGGTGTTACATCAGTATTATGGTTGTTTCATTTGTATTACAAATGTTGTGTTAGTATTATGGGTGTTAGTATTACCGGTGTTACATCAGTATTACAGTTGTTACATCAGTATTACAGTTGCTATATTTGTATTGCAGGATGATATATTGGTATTATGAGTGGTATATTGGTATTATGAGTGTTACAGTTGTATTAGAGGTGTCAGGACAGCATTACACATGTTACATAAGTGTTACAGATGTTTCATTTGTATTGTGGGTTGTATATTGGTATTATGAGAGTGACACTTGTATTATGGGTCTTAGATCAGTATTATGGTTGTTATATTTGTGTTTCACATGGTATACTGGTATTATGAGTGTTTTATTGCTGTTAATGAGTGTTACAGTGGTAATACGGGTGTTAGATCAGTATTTCAGGTGTTATATTAGTATTACGAATGACACATCTGTATTATGGTTGACATATTTGTTTACAGATGTTATATTTCTATTACAGATGTTATATGATGAATGATACATTTGTGGCACGAGGCCACGGTGTGGACCTGGCATTGTGGCCACCACACCTTGTGTGTGGGGAAGGATGTTGGGGTGCACTAAAGCCATGGGATATTTTTATGTTTAATTTTCCGCAAGAAGCCCTTCTCCTGGGTCCCTGATCCTCAGCAGTCAGAGGGAAGTTTTTACTTACCACTCCCTCCAGCTGTCCCACAGCAAGGCGTAGTTGCTCTGGTCTGTGCTGAGAAGAACGCAGCTCTCCCCCTCAAGCAGCATGAGCTGAAAACACCTGCACTCCCAGGGTCAGAAAAGGCAGACTCTTGCGTCCCCTGCTAGCAGCCAGAAGAACTGCAGGACACTCATGGTCAAGGTGAAGCAGCCGCATGCGACCCCCCGCCGGGCTGGCCTGCAGCACCAAATAAAAGCAGAGGTCAGACTGCTCAATGCCATCATTTTAGAAATTCAAATGGAAATGTTGTCTTGGTTATCTTGTTTTTTTTTTTTATTTTAGTTTCAGGCGTACATGTGAAGGTTTGTTACATAGGTAAACTCCTGTCATGGACGTTCGTTGTACAGATCATTTCATCACCCAGGTATCAAGTCTAGAACTCAATAATTATTCTTCCTGCTGGTCTCTCTTTTCCCACCGTCCACCCTCAAGTAGGTCCCATGTCTATTGTTCCCTTCTTTGGGTTCACGAGTTGTCATCATTTAGCTCCCACCTCTAGTGAAAATATGTGGTATTTGGTTTACTGTTCCTACATTACTTTGCTAAAGATAATATCCTCCAGCTCCATCCATGTTCCCTCAAAGGCATAACTGTATTCTTTTTTATGGCGGCATAGTATTTTTTGTGGGTATGCGTCACATTTTCTTTAATCCAACCATCATTAATGGGCATGTAGATTAATTCCATGTCTTCTGTTGGGAATAGTCCACATGAACATTTGCATTCATGTGTCTTTACGGTATAATGATTTATATTCCTTTGAGTACATATCCAGTAAAGGGAATGCTGGGTTGAACAGTAGTTCTGCTTTCCAGTCTTTGAGGAATTGCGCTACTGCTTTCCCCAACAGTTGAACTAATTTACATTCCTACCAACAGTGCATAATTTTTCCTTGGTTTCTGTAACCTCACCTGCATCTGTTATAACTTTTCTTTATGATAATAGCCACTCTGACAGGTATGAGATGGTATGTCATTGTTTTCTTTTTTGATTTGCATTTCTTTAATAATCAATAATATTGAGCTTTTAAAAATAAGTTTATTGGCTGCCTGTATGTCCTCTGAAAAGTGTCTGTTCACACTTCTCAAAAGAAGACATGTATGCAGCCAACATATGAATAATGCTCATCATCACTGGCCATTAGAGAAATGCAAACTACCATGCCATGGTGGTTTGCTGCACCCATCAACCCATCACCTGCATTAGGTATTTCTCCTAATGTTTTCTCCGCACTATCCCACCACCCGCCACCATGTGATGTTTTTCTCCCTGTGTCCATGTGTTCTCATTGTTCAACTCCCACTTGAAAATGAGAACATGTGGTGTTTGGTTTTCTTTTTCTCTGATAGATTGCTGAGAATGATGTTTGCCAGCTTCTTTCATGTCCCTGCAAAAGACATGAACTCGTCCACTTTTACGGCTGCATACTATCCCATGGTGTATATGTGTCATCTTTCCTTTATTCAGTCCATTATCGATGCACATTTGGGTTGGTTCCAAGTGTTTGCTACTGTGAATAGTACTGTGATAAGTGTACGTGTGCATGTGTCTTTATAGTAGAATGATTTATAGTACTTTGGTTATATGCACAGTAAGGGGATTGCTGGGTCAAACGGTATTTCTCGTTCTAGATCCTAGTCTTCCACAAGGGTTCAATTATTAACAATCCCACCAAAACTGTAAAAGCATTTCTGTTTCTCCACATCGTCTGCAGCATCTGCAGTTTTCTGATATTTTAATGGTCCCCATTCTAACTGGTTTGAGAGGGTATCTCACTGTAGTTTGAATTTGTATTTCTCTAATAACGAGTGATAACTTAATGAGCAAAAATTTTCATATGTTTGTTGGCGGCATCAAAGTCTTCTTTTGAGGAGTGTCTGTTCATATCCTTTGCCCACTGTTTGATGAGGTTGTTTGTTTATTTCTTGTAAACTTGTTTAAGTTCCCTGTAGATTCCTGATATTAGCCTTGTCTCAGATAGATAGATTGCAAGATTTTTCACCCATTCTGTAGGTTGTCTGTTCACGTTGTTGATAGTTTATTTTGCTGTGCAGAAGCTCTTTAGTTTAAGTAGATCCCATTTGTCAATTTTGGCTTTTATTGCCATCGCTCTTGGTGTTTAAACATGAAGACTTTGCGCATGCCTATGTCCTGAATGGTATTGCCTAGGTTTTCTTCTAGGTATTTTATGGTTTTAATCCTTATGTTTAAGTCTTTAATCCATCTTGAGTTCATTTTTGCATAAGGTATAAGGAAGTGGTCCAGTTTCAGTTGTCTGAATAGCTAGCCAGTTTTTTCAACGTCATTCATTAAAGGGAAAATATGTCCCCCATTGCTTGCTTGTTTCAGGTTTGTCAAAGATCAGATGGTAGTAGATGAGTCGTATTATTTCTGAGGCCACTATGCTGTTCCATTGGTCTATATATCTGTTTTGGTACAAGTACCGTGCTGTTTTGGTTACCGTAGGCTTGTAATATAGTTTGAAGTCAGGTAGTGTGATGCCTCCAGCTTTGTTCTTTTGCTTAAGATTGTCTTGGCTGTGCAGGCTCTTTTTTGGTTCCATATGAATTTTAAGGTTTTTTTCCAATTCTGTGAAGAAAGTGATTGGTAGCTTGATGGGGACAGCATTGAATCTATAAATTACTTTGGGTAGTATGGCCATTTTTACAATATCGATCTTCCTATCCACGAGCATGGAAGGTTTTTTCATTTCTTTGTGCCCTCTATTATTTCCTTGAGCATTGGTTTGAAGTTTTCCTTGAATAGTTTCTTCACATCCCCTGTAAGTTTTATTCCTAGGTATTTTATTCACTTAGTAGCAACTGTGAATGGGAGTTTACCCATAATTCCACTGTCTGTTTCTCTGTTATTTTGTGTAGGAATGCTTGTGAGTTTTGCACATTGATTTTGAATCCTGAGGCTTATCTGAAGTTGCTTACCAGCTCAAGGTGATTTTGTGCTGAGATGGCGGGTTTTCATTGTTTATAATAATGACTTCAGCAAACAGAAACAATTTGACTTCCTCTCTTCTGATTTGAATACCCTTTATTTCTTCCTCTTGCCTGATTGCCCTGGCCAGAAGTTTCAATACAATTTTGAATAAGAGTGAAAACAGAGTGTATCCTTGCATTGTACAGGTTTTCAAAGGGGATGCTTCCAATTTTTGCCCATTCGGTATGATATTGGCGGTGGCTTTGCCATAAGTAGGTCTTATTATTTTGAGATACGTTCCATCCTTACCTAGTTGATTGAGAGATTTTACATAAAGGGGTGTTGAATTTTGATGAAGGCCTTTTCTGCATCTATGAAGATAATCATGTGGTTTTTGTCGTTTGTTCTGTTTATGTGATGTGTTACATTTATTGATATGCGTATGTTGAACTAGCCTTGTATCCCAGGGATAAAGCTGACGTAATCGTGGTGGATAAGCTTTGTGATGTGCTGCTGGATTCAGTTTGCCAGTATTTTATTGAGGATTTTCACAGCAATGTTCATGAGGGATATTGGCCTGAAATTTTCTTTTTTGGTGAGCCTCTGCCAGGTTTTAGCATCAGAATGATGCTGGCCTCATATTTAAGGAGGATTTCCTTTTTTTATTGTTGTAATAATATCAGAGGGAATGGTACCAGTTCCTCTTTGTATCTCTGGTAGAATTCGGCTATGAATCTGTCTGGTACTGGATTTTCTTGGTTGGTAGGCTATCAGTTACTGCCTCAGTTTCAGAACTTCTTAATGGTCTATTCATGAATTTAACGTCTTCCTGGTGTAGACATGGGAGGGTGTATATGTCAAGGCATTTATCCATTTCTTTTAGATTATCTAGTTTATTTGCAGAGAGCTGTTTATAGTATTATCTGATGGTAGTTTGTATTTCTGTGGGATCAGTGGTGATATTGCCTATATCACTTTTTGTTGCATCTATTTTATTTTTCTCTCTTTTCTTCTTTATTATTTTGGCTAGTGGTCTATCTGTTTTGTTGATATTCTCAAAAAACCAGCCCGTGGATTTATTGATTTTTGAAAGTTTTTTTGGTGTCTCTATCTCCTTTAGTTCTGCTCTGATGTTAGTTATTTCTTGTCTTTTGCTAGCTTTTGAATTGGTTTGCTGTTACTTCACTAGTTCTTTTCATTTTGACGTTAGTGTACCTATTTTAGATCTTTCCTGCTTTCTCTTGTGGGCATTTAGTGCTATCAATTTTTCTCTACGCACTGCTTTAAATGTGTCCCAGAGATGGTGATACGTTGTGTCTTCATTATCATTGATATCAAAGAACAGCTTTATTTCTGCCTTATTTTGTTATTTACTCATCAGTGATTTAGGAACAGGCTGTTCAATTTCCATGTTGTTGTGTGGTTTTCAGTGAGTTTCTTAATCTGGGTTCTAATTTGATTGCACTGTGGTCTGGAAGGCTCTTTGTTATAATTTGCATTCTTTGGCATTTGTTGAGGAGTGTTTTACTTCCAATTATGTGGTCAATTTTTGAATACATGTTGTGTGACACCGAGAAGAATGTATATTCTGTTGATTGGGGGTGGATAGTTCTGCAGATGTCTGTTAGGTTTACTTAGTCCATAGCTGATTTCAATTCCTGCAAATCCTTGTTAATTTTCTGCCTCATTGATTGCTGCCTGTTCTTTTCTCTGGAAGCTTCATCCCCAAGGGGCACCTTCAGATTCCAGCCAGTGCTCTCCTGTATGAAGTGTCTCCCAGTCAGGATACACAGAGGCCATGGATCCACTTGAGAAGGCAGTCTGACCATTAGCAGAGCTCAAACGCTGTGATGGGAGGTCTGCTGCTCTCTTCACAGCCATCAGGGAGTTATGTCGAAGTCTCTGAAGCTGCATCCATGGCTGCCCCTTCCCCTAGACGCTCTGTCCCAGGGAGACAGGGGTTTTATTTATAAGCCCCTGACTGGGGATTCTGTCATTTTTCAGAAAAGTCTTGCACAGAGAGGAGAAATCTGGCAGCCTAGCCACATCAGCCTTGCTGAGCTGCAGTTGGCTCCAACAAATTCAAACTTCCCTGTGGTTTTATTTACACTACAAAGGTAAAATGGCCTACTCAAGACTCAGCAATGGCAGATGACCCTCCCCCCAAACAAGCTCGAGTATTTCAGGTCGATCTCAGACTGCTGCTGTTCTGGCAGAGAGAATTTCAAGCCACTGAACCTTAGTTTGCTTGCCTCTGTAGGGAGTGTCACTCCCCAAGCCAGACAACTTGGCTCCTTGGCCTCCATCACCTCTCTCCAGGGGAGTGAACGGTTCTGTCTCCTTCACATTCCAGGCACAATTAAGGTATGAAAACAAACAAACAAAAAATTCCTTCAGCTAGTTCAGTGTTTGCTCTAACAGCTGCCCAGTTTTGTGCTTGAAACCCATGGCCTTTGTGGGGTAGGCACCAAAGGGAATATCCTGGTCTGTAGGTTGTGAAGACCATGGGAGAAGCGCATATCTGGAATAGGGCCCTTGGTTTCTCAGGCTTCCCCGGTAAGGTGACGCCCCACCCTGCTTCATCTCACACTCCGTGGACTGCACCCACTGTCCAACAATTCCCAGTGAGATGAGCAGTGTACCTCAGGTGGAAATGCAGGAATCACTCACCTTCTGCATTGATCTCTCTGGGGGCTGCAATCTGGAGCTGTTTTTATTCAGCAATCTTGCCAGCAATTCCCCCTCATTTTTTTTTAAATGGTGAAGGAGCCATTAACTGGAAATGTAAAACTATGCAAATTCTACAAGAAAGCACAGACATAAATGTATGTGATCTTGGATTTGGTCATAAGTTTTAACAAATGACAACAAAGCCGATCAGCAATGGTAAAAATAATAATAATAATAATAATAATTTAAGGTATCTCATATTAAAAGCTTATACTCTGAGTAAAATCTTGTTCAGGAAATAGAAAGATAAGCAATAGACTGAAAATAAATATCTGCAAAATACAGATCGGTGTAAAAACTTGCACTGAAAATACACAAATCTTGAAACTCAACAATAAAACAGACTACCCAATTGACAATGTGTAAAAAGCTGAGCTCACCAATGAAAATACAAAGATGGCAAGCAAACAAAAAGATGCTCAAACTCATATATCGTTAAGTGACTGAAAATTACAACAAAGAGTTAGCATGGCCCATCTATATTTGTTGGAATGGCTAAACCATTTTTAAAACATGACAACTGATTTGCTGCAGGAAAAACAACAACTCATTCATTGCTTGTGGAATGCATGATGGCACAGAAAGAAAAAGAACTCTTTCAAACTCTCATATTAACCTGAAAGTCTGTTTTTGTCCTCTACCATATACACAAGGTGCTATCTGGTCTGCGTTTTGGTGACAGACTCGAGATCCAATATAATCTGTGCATCTGTAAGAAGCAGCTGGGATCCAGACAGAAGGCAGATGGTCCCCACAGTCAAAGTCATCTAAGAACTTTTTAATAAAGAGGGACTTATTCAGGGTATCTACAAAAGATGGTGGAGTTCCCTGGGATAGTAACAGGACCATACTCTTTGTACTCCTTGGTAATGGAGAATTAGGGGAGAGATAAATTCTTAGCACTGGAGAGACAGAGATGGTTCAGAGCACATGAAAGATGTCATCACAGGCACTATGACGTCTCTGGGACTTGAGATGAAGCAGCCAGTCTAGGGCCACTGTATGTGGAGGCTGCTGTCCCCACTAGCCAAACCCAATCAGCAGGCAGAGAGCAAAAGAGTGCCTTGATACCACCTAGAGGCAGTTTAGCAGAGTTTAATCCAGAAATCATAATTTTATAAATCTTTTCAATTTAAGCCTCCTTTACAAGTATAAAACATAGTTTTATACTGACTTAGTATGAATCACTAATACATGCAAGCCATGCACAGTGGCTCATGTCTGTAATCCCGGCTATTTGTGAGGCCCAGACTAGTGGAACATTTTGGTCAAAAGACTGAGACCAGCCTGGCCAACATGGTGAAACCCTGTCTCTATTAAGCATATAAAAATTAGCTGTGTGTGGGAGTAAATTCCTGTAGTCTTAACTACTTGAGAGGCAGAAGCAGGAGAATTGCTTGAACATAGGAGGTGGACATATGATTTAGGAGATGCATGTTTTTATTTTTATTCTCTCCCAGTTTTTCTTCCTTTAGTAGTAAATAGTCACTTATCTCTTGAACATTTTCATTCACAATATATTTGTTTTGTTATTGCCAAAGTCTGTGCTTTGACAGACATTAACTCAATCTGAAATTTAAAAAGGAAAATTTGCATTTGAATGATGACTTTACAGTGCTGCAAAAGTAAAAGCTGGCAGGCTCCTTTAAGCATAGCCTCACAATTTAACTAAGGTCACTGAACCGATATCTAACTCTCTGCAATAAGACCCAAACTACAGTAACAAAAATTGTCTTCTGCCCTGCAGTTGGGGCAGAGGAAGTTTTATGGACAACATCCCATGAAGCAAGTCCTTCTAAGTAAGATTACCACCCCATTTTGCATAGGCATTGAAGAACCTAAAACAATCACTCATCATAGCAATATAGATTTGTTTTAAATATGAAAAGGTAAGGTAAAAATGGCCAGGCATGGTGGCTCCCACCTGTAACTCCAGCACTTTGGGAGGCCAACATAAGAGGATAGCTTGAGCTCAGAATTTCCAGACTACCTTGGGCAACAAGGAAAAACCCAGTCTCTACTAAAAGTGCAGCCAGACACTGGCTCAGGCCTGTAATCCCAGCACACTGGGAGACCATCATGGGCAGATCACTGGAGGTAAAAAATTTGAAACCACCCTAGCCAACATGGTGAAACCCAATCTCTACTAAAACTATAAACATTAGCCAGGCATGGTAGCAGGTGTCTGTAATCCCCGCTACCCAGGAGGTTGAAGCAGGAAAAATCACTTGAAACCAAAGGCAGTGGTAGCAGTGAGCCCAGCTTGCATCATTACACTCAAGCCTGGGCAACAGAATGAGACTCCATCTTAAAAAATAAAAAAGTAAAAAAGTAAAAAAAAAAAAAAAACAACACATAATTTTCTTGGTGTGGTGGGGTATGGCTATAATCCGAGCTTCTCGGGAGGTAGAGACACAAGAATTGCTTTACCCTGGGAGATGATGATTGTAGTGAGCTGATATCACACTAGTGCACTCCACACTGAATGACATAATGAGGCTCAGTCTCAGAAAAAAAAAAAAAAGTAACATTCTGTGTAGAGCTTTTCTTTTCTTAGTATACTGTATATCATATTTGAATAAGAAGGCATACAAAGTTCTCACAAAAGTTCAACTTGCAAAAATGTTTTAAGTGCCTAAAATTCCAGCTTCATCTTCAGACAGCAAGCACAAAAATAAACAGAAAATTAAACAAGCAATGGCGGGTGATAAATGCGTTGCATTTTGTTTTAATATGTGAGATAACACTATAATGTCAAAAATTTTAGCTGCTGATGATGAAAGGAAAGAACAGGTTAATGTAGAAACAGAACAATAATAATATTGGCCACCTGCTATGAACTAGGCTCATAAGTTAACTCACTGAATTCCCGCAACAACCCTATAATGTGGAAAACATCCTAGAGTTTACAGCTGAGGAATCTGCAATCAAAGGACCTGCCCAAAGGCACACAAGCAATTAGGCCACAGATAGGATTCAAGGAGGACTCTAAGACTCAAAGCACTGTCTACACTTTCATATATGATGTTGATTGAAATTAAGAACTGTTGAGTTAACTTTAGTCATCCCCCTGTTTGCCATAGAAATGGCAGTTTAAACATCTCGAGAGAAAGACTTTGGATAAATGATACATGAGTAAAATTTTATATATTCATTAAAATCTATTTCAAAAAAATATGCTAAACAATTCCTCGAGTTCTTACATAAAACTTACAGATTGATTGAGTTCCTCCTTTTTTGGATTAATAACTGTGAGCTCCTCTTG
The DNA here is from genome assembly GCF_029281585.2 of Gorilla gorilla gorilla. Taxonomy (NCBI): domain Eukaryota; kingdom Metazoa; phylum Chordata; class Mammalia; order Primates; family Hominidae; genus Gorilla; species Gorilla gorilla. The sequence goes on along the minus strand of NC_073248.2, from coordinate 44,023,430 downwards.
CAAGCAAACAGCTTTTCCTGAAAGAAATAGCCCTTTAAACATCATAAAGTTTTCCTTGTGAATACAAAAGCTATTTAATATTTATGGCCAGTATGTCAGAACTAATGACCATTATTTTATAATACGAAATAGCCTGTGTAGGGAACAAAATTTTCACAGGCAAGTAAGAAATAAGCCCTATTAGCTAACAGGTGATGTGAAGCTATAACTGTCATCTATGTGGTGAAATTCCACCATGCTAACCAGAGAGGTTTTCACTTCCTTGAAGTTGAAGATCTGTCTTTATATTGTAAAAGACAATATTGTTATTGTATTGTAGGTATTATTTTGTCATTTTCATTTTATTTAACTTGAATCTATGTAGATATATTATCAAGGCAAAAATTTGTTACATAGATGATGGTACTAATTTATAAAACAAGTGTTAGTCTCCACAAGACAGTAGTAAAAGGGGAAGCCTCACACTGAGTGTCTGGACAACATCAAATAACCACCCTTGGTGTACTCCCAAGAATCTATTTGAAAATTCAACCAAAACTTCACTTCTCATTACAGGCAATTTCCTAAAAATATATTGAAATATAAAATATCTGAAGATTGAGACATTACTCGTCTTCCAGTCTCAAGGGCAATATACACAAGAATTCAGGAGGTTATATGTAAAGTAAAAATATTATAAATAAAAAAATATATTAGAAGGCAACAAAATAAGAAGCTATGTCACAGGAAACAGAGAAGTTAAAATTTTTCCATAAGTGAAAAAGAACATATCTCATGGCTAAAAGTAAAATGCACCAGAGGCAATAAGTTGCTGCCAACTTCTTGATAATTGCAGATTTATCAAAACATGTTGAAATAAAGTTTAATAAAATATCCAGAAAAAAAATCTCTGGGCTTTCTGTTTATATAAAATATTAAAAATAATGGTTTCTCAAAAGGAGGGAAGACAATTCTTTTTTTAAATTTTACATAATTAATATTACACCAAAAGTGTACTATAGACAAGAAAAATAGCATAAGCTATTTTTTAATATAAAACAGACTCAACTAGGGAAGCTAATATCTTGTATCAAAACTGAAAACTACGGCTTCTTGCCCCACCCAAACAACACCTTTATTCTTCCTTTCCTCTTCAATCACTCGACTAGTTCTAATGATGCAGTCATCCGTTAGTTGAAGTTGATATCTGAGTATCAGAATGAGTAAATATAAGTTTCACAGTTGTCTTTCCAGAAAGATGCTTATCAATGCAGGACCTTATCTATGGTACGGATACACCTGAGGGCACTGAATACGACATTGTGGGACTTCAAATACCCTCAGTGCTAAAGCCAGGGATACGACTTTCAAACAGAAAATGTCCAACAAAACCCTGCCTTGATGTTATAAAGCACAATCATACAAAATGCAGGGTTGTGTTTTCATAAGGTTACTGAAAGTATTACTTTCCAGTTGGTCTCAACTGGCCCAAAAAACAGGGAAGATAGTTAAATTTACACAGCACACAACAGACTCAATCCCAAATGATAATTAGACAGTCACTTTCAACCCACCTGTACTATCTGCACAGCCCAAACAAATGTAAGGATTTTGGGCCCAGGGACAAAGCCCAGTCCAGGGAACCAGGTGCTAAAAGCATTATATCTGAATTAGCAATATCCAAAGGCACATTTTCACATTTTTACTTTTCTTTCTCAGCTTTTACAAGTTGACTTTTGATTCCAAAAGGATGAAGAAACATTCCTGTTGTGAACAGTCCTCAAACTCCAAGCTTGCCAAAGTCATATGAGAACTCCCCAAGCCAGAAATACACCATGCAGGCCATGGAAGCTGTCACAATGGTACCAAACAGTTCACTAGCTCCATAACTATATAAAATTAACATACTTTAATAAATGTATTACTAAAAATTACTAAATGTAAAACTAAAAATTACTAAAAACTACTAATAAATGTATTATTAAAAAAATTACAGAAACTTCAGCTATTTTAATATAGAAACTGACCAAAAAATTGGATAAAATACTTCATTTTCATCATGAAAAATAAAGTTTCTCATGGTTAGAAGTAATATGTACCAGAGGCAATAAGCTGCTGCCAACTCCTCGACAACTACAGATTTATGAAAATATATTGAGAATATATTGGGAATTCAGAATCTATAAATAACTGTTCTATATTTTAAAAATAGAATTTGTTTATAGAATAACCTCAAGAAACCTTTGCAAGTTCTGTGTAATGGAATATTAATGATAAATTATGAGGAAGGCAATTAAAAACAGGCCAAATAAATGCCCAGAGCACCTGAGTTGAGTCATTTCTTCTGGATACATCAACAGCAAATATTAACTGAGCATTTTTTATGTGTCAGATGTTTTGAACCCACTGAAAAGTTACCACATGAGCATAATGTCTTAGAACTGAGGTATTACTCACTTATACACAAGGTGAGAGTAAAGCAAAGCCAAATTAACCACAGTTGTCCATATTTTGCTTTCCCTATATCAATTTTTGCCCCACATAGTTAATTTTAGCTCTTTTCTTGTGATTATGACTTTGTAGAATCATGAAGGAATACAAGACACACGTTCACTGACAAACAATCTGACCACTAAGTATAATTTATACATTGTTAGATATCCCCATCTTTGTGGCAGTATGAGTGTGGTAGAGAAAAAGGAAACTAAAAGTTATTATAATTCAGACTTTACAGCTTATTAACTATGCAACCTGAGCAAGTCACAACGTGCCCTGAAATTTAAAGCAAATCACAGCCCTTGATAAATATTCAAGAAGCCATGAGTAAGAAGAACAGAGGATGTGCTTTTCTACACCTTATCTTTTAAAAGCTACCCTAACTCAAATGCAAGAATATATTGGCTATTGATAAACATATGTATTTTTAACACTAAAGTTTGCATAAAAGATTAATCATGGACTACTTCCTCCGCTTTTGTTATATTTCTACAAATGTAATTTAAACATATTACTTCTTCAAATGTGCCAAACAATTACTTTAGAAGTACGTTTTTTAGGTTTCAGTCATAGGTTTCCTCAAGACACTTTGTATTCTGCTCCCATCTCCTAAGTCCTCAGTCATGCTTTTATGTTTTTCTTCCTGGAGTTCCTGGGTTCTGAAATTAGCAAAAAACATAAAGTAAATAAACTATAATAGCTGAGTTAACAAATTTAGGAAAAACATCACATGACACCTTTTTAGTTCAACAGACTAAAACTGCTACATGACCAGCCTGGACAACATAGCAAGACCCTGTCTCTTAAAACCAAAAAACACCAACAAAAAAATCCCTATGAAACAAACAAAAAAAACCCGATTGATTGAATATTGATCAAGTACCAAAAGAGAGGGCAACAGATAGATGGGTCATTCAGGGCTTCCAAATACTTAAGAATAGAATGATCTTCATAGTGAGACTTCAAATCACCCATTACACCAACTCCCCAGCCAGGGAGGTGGATTCACAGGAGATGAGATCCAGCCATCCTGAGAAGTACTGCAAAACACTAACTAGTCTAAGAGCACTTGAAAGCTCCAGGTAATTGCTCCCTCTTCTGGTAATCTGGAACGCCATGGAGAGGTAAACTACATTGATTGTGTATATATGCTGAGAGAAGGGAAAAGGAGTAGAGAAAATGGAGGTAAAAAAAGTGACACACACTCCTTGCCCAAATGTTTCTCTTTTTTTCGTCTCTCTCTCTCTCTCGTTTAAGTTATCTTTTCATTATTGCCAAAAAGAGAGTAAGATACACAGTGGGCTGAAATAAAAAATCAAACCTATAGAAGTGAGAAAACAACGCTAAATAAGATGGGGACAAATTCTTTAATGGGCTAAAAGCCCTAAAATATCTATGGGTGTCAATTAACAGAATATTCCCAATGGAAAGGAAGGCTTCTTGTGCAAACTATACACAGGTGAGCTTGCTGTCAATCCCAGGTAACATATGAAGGATGAAACATTTCTGAGCACACAGAAAAAGTGAATAGCATTGAGAAATAGTTTCATCCAGCACAAGTCAAACCACAATACTTCCTTTTTTGAGCACAGAGCAGGTAAAAGCTGCAGGCCTGGATATTTGGAATTCGGTTACAATACATAAACACACAAAAATATCAGACCTGAAGGTCTGAAGTTAACTTTAAAATGTATGATCTGTTCAAGTGTCATACAGCTTCTCCAAATTTTCTATTTGGTGTTACTGTAGCCTAGTGATAGCATTTCATGTTAACGTTTAATATTTCAAAAGCACAGACCTAATATTTGTTTCTGTTAATGTGTAACTCCTAATGCTGGGTGAGATCACCTTTATAAAAAAGAATTCTACTTGTCAGTAAACATTACAGTATTTAGACATATATTTAGTAATTCTTTTTAATCTCATCATTCCGAAGATTCAAGATAAACGTGCATATGCATAATTCAAAAGCTTCAACTCTCTGCTTCAGCTTTGCCTTTTTTCCTCTTAACAAATCTATATCTTTAAGTAAAACAAGGCTTTGAGCATAAATTTTCTTGTTTCAATCTGTAAAAAAGCATTAATTTTGGCCGATTGTTGTGGCTCATGCTTGTAATCCCAGCATTTTGGGAGACTGAGGCAGAGGCAGATAGGTCACGAGGTCAGGAGATGAAGATCACACTGGCCAAGGTGGTAAAACCCCATCTCTACTGAAAATACAAAAGTTACCTGGGCATGGTGGCAGGCACCTGTAATTCCAGCTACTCAGGGGGTTGAGGCAGGAAATTGCTTGAAATTGACAGGCAGAATTTGCAACGAGCCGAGATCACACCACTGTACTCCAGCCTGGGTGACAGAGCAAGACTATTTCTCAAAAAAAAAAAAAAAAGGTATTAAGTTTTAGCAAGAAAGTTAATGGAAGCAGAACAAATTGAAATAAATATACTGCTAACTAAATTCCAAAAACCAAAGTACAGAAATTAAGAATACAATTTCCCCTTCAAGTAATTCCTACTCAGCTGGGCATGGTGATTCACTGCTGTAATCCTAGCCCTTTGTGAGGCCAAAACAGGCTGATCACCTGAGGTCAAAAGCTTGAGACCAGCCTTTCCCAATATGGTGAAACCACATCTCTACAAAAATTACAAAAATTAACTGGGTAAGGTGGTCGGCACCTTTAATCCCAGCTAACTGGGAAGCTGAGGTAGGAGAATCACTTGAACCTGAGAGGCAGAGGTTTCAGTGAGTTGAGGTAGTGCCATTGCACTCCAGCCTGGGCAAAAGATTAAAACTGCATCTCAAAAAAAAAATCCAATTCAATGTATTCCTCAACTAGCTATTCCAGCTGCACATGTATTTACTCTCCCAATTTCTGTTAAAGTACATTTCCATATATTGTTAACATCCCCGTGTAATTTATGCTACTTAATTAACATATCTCAGTCCCTTAGGTAATTTTAGGTAATTTTCGTTTTGAGACTCGGTTCTACTCTGTTGCTCAGGCTTGAGTGCAGTGTTGCAATTTTGGATAAATGCATCCTCTACTTCCCACACTCAAGGCATCATCCTACCTCAGTCTTCTGAGTAGCTGAGACTACAAACACACATCACCAAGTTACCCTAATTTTTTTGTAGAGATGGGGTGGTGCCATGCTGCCCAGACTGGTGTTGAACCTCTGAGCTCAAATGAGATCCCCATCTCAGCCTCTCAAAGTGCTAAAACTACAAGCATGAGCCACCAGACCCAGCCCCCTTAACTAAAATTTGGGAAGTTCTTCAGGAAAATAAATAAACAAAATGTACATTCAGAAATAAAACTCCAAAGGAATAAAATGCCCATGGATTTTAGCGGTGGTGCTGACTGAATGTTTCTGAGTCATCTAAATGTTCATGAGTCATTGTGATTCAGAGTTAGTAAGCTCACATGAACTTACAAATGAATGAGCCAACATTCCACTTATGTCTTCACAGAGCAAGAATTTACTATCTATCATATATCAAGCAGCATACTAGGAACTGGATATAAAAATGTAGACCGATGTAGTCCTCATCTCTGAAGACCTCACAGTATAGTCAGGGAGAAACAATCATGCTAAGATAGGATAATTTTATAACTGAGGTAAATAAAGACTGCAGACAGGAATAAGACCTAAATGAGTTGCTCAGTGGGAGTCAGGGAAGGCATCTCAGGGGTGACATCAAACCTGGGCCTTGAATGACACTATGGTTTTATCAGAGAGAGACAGGATTGATATTCCAGGTGGGGAAATACAGGCATGGTGGTTTTTATGAGAATGACAGTCTTCCTCAAAGGCTTCAGATATTCACGGTTGAATAAACAGAAATTTAGTCAGTCACCTATCTTGAAGATGAAGTTATTAGTCTAAATACAATCTAATCATCTCTAAGATCTGTGCATCCAACATTCAATTTTATAACTGAAGCAAGCTGAATTTCCAGAAATGCTATGGAAAATTTTAGAGCGAGTGCCCTTAGCATTAAACCACTATGTCTCATTGAGAAGCTCCAAGCAAGAGTGGGCACTAGGGGGAAGACTTCCTACTTTTAACATCTGGCAGCAGCAGTTTTAGGTGTATGTTTGAAATACTGCTGTGAATCCTGTGTGGTCTAAGACATACACATGGAAAAGGAATACGATTTCTTAAAGGAGTAGATCCAACCCAACTTGCCAACACAAACTCCCTGTCACTCCTCATCCCCTTCATCTCCTTTCAAGTTACTTTCCTGGTGATGAGATCAAATGGCCACATGGATGACCCTTCGGGCCCTGGTGACTCCTTCACTCCAGGGATCTTTACTTTTGCTCATTTCCATGGCTCCATCCAATGGCAGCACAGTACCTTTGACTTCCACTCTCTACCTGAAACCTCATTCTGCAATTCTGCACTCCTGGACCATCTTTATTCTTCCACTTGCCAGTCTCTCCAGATCTAGTTCTTTATCACTGAGACTACCACTCAACCCTCCCTTTCCCCCTAGGTTACCAGCCGCCTGCCCTCTCCTATGCTTACCATCACTACACAGGAGATCCAGGGAATCTTCATGAGATAGGCTGCCTTTCTCAAGGACATTGAATTATGTTCTGCAAATCTCCACTTTCCAAGCATCTCCATCTTTCCACCCTCACTGAAAGGGACAGCAAGAGAGACCCTTAAAATTCCTCCGCAGAGGTAGAACAGAAAACTTGCCTACAAACGTGTGGTTTTGTCTCTCTCACTTCCAGGGTTACCCCAACCAAAGCTGGGCCTTCAGTACAGGTAATCAGTCTGCTCTGCTTTAAAGAGCTCTTCATACATTACCCACATGAGCTACTCTGCACCTCCAAGCTGCTCCTGAAACCTTTCATCTATCTCCTTAATTTGCCTGAGAAGATGAAGTTTTTTAGGGTGTGTTTCTCATAATTCCAACTTGGCTGATCACCTCTGCAAATCTTGCATTTCCAGAAGACTCAAAGGATGCAAATATGTATCCTTTTCAAGGCCCATCATTCTTTTATTTTCAATCTTGGCCACAGTCCCTACTGCTCTTCTGGGACCTTGTTCCATCAATTGTAACATCTCATTCCTTGAGTCAATCCAGTAATAGCTGTAGGAAATAGCCACCCAGTAAAATATTTGTAAATACCACCTCTTGGTGCTTTTGATGTCTCTCAAGGATACTCTTTTTCCAAAGAATAAAGTTTTCAGATTCTGCTTGACAAGCTTTCTCAAAATCATTTCAGAACATAGCTAATTCCTTCTCATACTCTATTATAACTTCCTTAAAAAATGTCAATTGTGAATTGATTACAAATATAAAAGTTCCAAACATTATAAGTGCAGTAACAGATTCTCCCTCCACAGCTAGTCTCCACATTAATGTTCTGTCCAAATGTGTTATATTTATTTAATCTATCATTTTATACCATTTGCTGTATTTGTAGGACTGAATCAAAAGGAATAAACAAATCTCATCAGAAAAAAATTGATATGCAAAACAGTGAAGTACCCTATTTTTTATTAAAAATTCCAGGTATTTTTTAGTATATCTAAGATTAAATCTTTAGATGGCAAACAAAAACATGCCTTATTAACTGTAACAAGATAAAGATTACCTTTTGACACATTTCTGCCAGAAGTTGCTTTTCTAGTTCTCTCTTATCTTCATTTAGCTTTATTTCTAAAGACTCAAACTTTATATGCTTAGGATAAGCATCTGCCAATTGATCACCAATAAGCTGAAGGTTGTCAGCTATTAAAAAGTAACAGGTCAAATTAGGACACAGAAGCATGGTCAGGTGTGTAAGAGGCCAGACTTCTAGCTCAAAAGTAGAGTATACTTAGGGGAAAATATGGGTGTCTGCAATTTACTTTGAAATACAAAAAAAAAAAAAAGCAAGATAGATGAATAGATGGACAGACAAAAATGATGAAGTATGTATAATACAAATGTAATCGTGAAATCTAGGTGGTAGGTATGTAAATGTTGACTACAATTGTTTCAACTTTTCTATATGTTGAAAATGCTCAGGCATTTACCACCATCCACCACACTGAGCTAATTTATTATTATTATTATTATTATTATTATTATTATTATTATGATTTGTATAGACAGGGTCTTCCTATGCTGCCTGCCCAAGCTGATCTCAAACTCATGGCCTCAGGTGATCCTCCTACCTGGGCCTCCCAAGGTGCTGGAATCACAGGAATGAGCCTCTTTGTCTGGTTACAGCTTTTAAGAGTAAATCTGAAAAAAGTCCTTCCCATGCATGATATGAAACCTGGAAGCAATAAGGAGAAATATTTATCAATCTCACTACATAAAAATTAAAAGATGTGTCACAGTGTGAGAACTATGAGAACTGCTACCACAGTTTCTTTTATTTTCTTTCTTTCTTCCTTCTTTCCTGCCTTCCTTTCTTCCTTCACATCATTTCAATGAAGCTTGGTAAATTAATACACAGCCCCAATGGCTGGCAAAAGTATGTACTCAAATGATTAAGTTCTGAATGAATGGATGAATGAATAAATGTCTCTGTGGGGATTATAGAAATGCATGTAACAGACAAAATCCCAAGGGGGTAACAACACAAAAGGACCATTACTAATTCACAGATTATTTTAAAAGACCTAAGGGATAACTAAGCATAAAAAGGCAAGTTGCCAGCTTATGTTCATGCTACAAAGCCCATTATCAAGTCTAACAAATGGTGTGAAACCCACAGTAGTTACAAACTTTATAAATCTTTTGTATGAAGGCCAAAATTAAGGCAATTAATCAGGTCTGCGTAAACATTTAAGAACAAAAGTTATATTACACTTTACCAAACACATATTCTATTCATTAATGACATATTAATACATTTAATCCTCTATCAATTGTATTTGAGAGGCATACCTAGTATACAAAGACACCTGGCTTAAAAGGCAGGTTTTTGAATGTTTTTTTTTTTTTTAGAAATTTTGCCAACAGCGGATATGTTTACAAACAGTATCTCTTAGTGTGTCTGCAGGACTCTTGATACTGTCTGAAGTTTTCTTATTTGACTATATAAAGTTATTGCAAAAATGAAAATATGGGAATAATGACCTGCAGAACAGGTAAACTATTGTTTACAAACTAAGATGTGGTGAGCAAGGAAAAACATGTAATTTACATGAAATTAAATGTCTTACACTTCTCCCTCAAAATTTGCTCCATTCTTTTATGAGGAAAACTACATAGAAAAACCTTGCTATACTTTACAAATACGTAGACTCCTACATTTTTGGTTTTCTTTATCAAATCCTGAGACCTATTAAAAACATTTTTTCCCTTTATAATGCTATTCAGTTATAATTAACAAACCAAAGTAGATTACAGAAACTAAGTAATCTTACCAGTGATTTCTAGAAACTGGAAGTACGGTGATTTTTACTGAGTGCAATCCATCCTGCATAGTAAATACCTTAAGAAAATTAAAAGTTCCTACTTAGACACATGCTTATAGCAGTGTTTAAATGACACATTGTAATATATTTATGAATATGAGATTAAGAAACATCCTTCAAAAAAATAAGATTACAAAGCAAAATTGAAGCTCTTTCTTACACTGTTAGATACATTACAAAAACATAGTGAGGTCAAAATAATAAAATATCTTTCTTGATCATGTAATTAACCTCTAAGTATTTTACATCAAATGTCATTCAATTACATTTTTTGAAAGTAGTGTTTAAAATTTAAATAAACTGAATTTTCACTGTCTTTACAATCATGATTAAAATGCACTTAAAATACTCTCAAACAGACATTTTGGGCAGCTATTTATATCTGTTTCTACTACAGTATATATCAATAATTACGTCTACTCTGAGAACACTGTTATGTTTTCAAATGGATTTCCTTCAAAGAAAACATTTAGCATTGGCATCTTCTATTAGGAGAAACCATTAAGTTGTTTGAGCGGGATGAATTCCTGTTATAAGAGTTATACAACTGGTAATTACACAATAAGTAGAATATGGAGTGATTACGAAATGAGAGAAAGATATATCAAAAATGAATTCCAGACAAGGCACAATGACTCACAGTTGTAATTACAGCACTTGGGCATGCTAAGCGGGCAGATGACAGGAGCTCAGAATTCAAAACAACACTGCCCACCATAAGAAACCCAGTATCTATAAAAAAAACAAAAATAGCAGAATGTGGTGGTGTGTGCCTGTACTCCCAGCCGCTTGAAAGGCTGCAGTAGTATAATTGCTTGAACCCAGCAGACAGTTATTGCAGTAAGCTGAGATTATACCGCTGCCCTTCAGACTTGGTGACAGAGTGAGACACTACTACTAAAAAATAAATAGGTAAATAAATACGCTTATAAAACCGATAAGTAAAGTTTGGTTGCTTATGAGGAAACTCAACATGCTTAAAATTTTCATTCAAATACTGTACTAAGCCCAGGCATTGTGGCTCACATTTGTAATCCCTGAACTTTTGGAGGCTGATGCAAATGGATCACTTGAGATCAGGAGTTCAAGACAAACCTGGCCAACATGGTGAAACCCCACCTCTACTAGAAATACAAAAATTAGCTGGGTACCTGGGTGAGCACCTGTAATTACAGCTACTTGAGCGGCTGAGGTGGGAGAATTGCTCATACCCAGGAGGCAAAGTTTGCACCCCGAGATCATGCCACTACACTCCAGCCTGAGCAACAGAGTGATACTCCATCTCAAAGAAAATAATTACAATACCAAGCTTCTTGTGTCCTTAAAATTTGGAATATGAAATCTTTAGATAACTATAGACAACATAAAGAAAATAAAGACATACACACACCACCAAGAGTGAAATTTAATGTAAATGATAGACTTTGGGAATAATGACATGTCAAGGTAGGTTTATCAATTGCAGAAAATGTACCAACTTGATACAAGATGTTGACAGTGGGAGAGACTGTGCATGTGTAGGAGCAGTGGGTGTATAGGAATTCTTTGTACTTCTCCATCTACCTGGCTGTGAACTAAAACCTGCTCTAAAAAACAAAGTCTACAAACACCACCCCCCCCCAACAACACACACACATATTCACAGGGAAACCTTGCTGCATCTACCTTTAAAGTAATAAACTGGGATGACTGTTCAACAATAATGGTGGAGAAATATAGTTCAAATAATTAGAAATGTACTAAAAAATAAAATGAGAGTGTCTTTATTATTAGGCAACTTTACAGATTTTTAAGAATTACATCACTTAAGTTACTTGATTCACCTCTCCACAGTCTGGTTCCCCATCTGTAACATGCTAAACATCTGTCATGTGTTTATCGCAGTGCCAAGCTCAGAGCAAACATTCAGCAGATTGTCAAAGTCTTATTACACAACACGGAAAATAGATAAATCAGTTTTAGGTCTTAAAGCTGTAGAGATTGTAGATCACAATTTTACAAAAGACTAAATGGGATACCAAGAAATTAATTCCAAATTTAGTACCAACTTGTTATATAACAAATGTATTATGTGCAGGTACGATGTAAATTCAAAGAGGAATGAGAAACAGAACTAGTTTCAAAGCAGTTAGCCAATAATGCAGCATGTTAGAGTCTGCCAAGAAAAAACTGTTAATAAAAAGTTCAAAACAGAAAAGGAAATTCATTACATTTTCTTTTGCTAAACCAATTTCTGGAAAGAAAACAGAAAGTGAAGACTCACAGCAACATCTATGTTAGTGATTGGCCACTGAAGAGTTAGAGGCTGCTAGTAAGAGGGAGTTCCGTTGCACTGAAATGAACGGAGGTTGCAATGCTCCATTCAATTCAGGGTGCATCTACTCATAGATAAGCTGGTTTTGAATTTGTGTCTTGCAATGGAGGAAGGAAGAAAGGAAGGAAAAAAAATAAGAACAGAATGGAGGAAGAAATAAAGGGAGGGAGGGAGAAAGGGAGGAAAGGAGAAAGGAAGAAAGGAAGAAAGAAAGAAAAGAAGGAAGGAAAGAAAGAAGGAAGGAAGGAAGAAAGGAAGGAAAGAAGGAAGGAAGGAGGGAAGTCAGACAAGTTAAAAAAAAAAACTTCAGTAGGATTTTCTCAGTAGAGATATACACAGATGTGTTATATTCATTGGAAAACTTCCTTTTTTTCCCATAATGCTGCTAGATCCATGGCCAGAAGTTAGGAACCTTCCCCTGCAGAAGTCTTATGCCCTGAGACAAGAAGGCCAGTGTGTTCTAGAAAAATGTTTATTTTCTCAGCTTCCAAGTGAAACTGGTGATTAGCCAGACCCATTTGCAGACTCTTCACTTCACTCCCTAGAAGCCCATTTCAGTAGCTTACGCTTGGGATATGAAGTATTAGAAAAAATTCTGCCATTTCTTTGCACCTCTGTGGACTGTTGGAAAATATAACCAAAATATTCAGCAAGGGACTGCTCGTGTGTTACAAAAATTTCCAAAGATAAATCTGTTACCACTAAAGATGAGGATTTCAAAAAACTTTTAAGGAAACAGAGAAATGCTCACACCATATAATTTAAATTTAAAAAGGACATATATACAAGATATATCTACATATTTTGAATGTAAAATATGCTTTTGAAATACATATTGCAATGAAAACACGTTGAGTTAATGTTATTCCTAGCTGTTAATCCAAACATAAAGCATACCTACAGATATTTGCTGCTCAAATTAAATAGTCAGGCATATCGATATAGTTTAAAGATGAAGCTGTACATTTCCAGACTATTAAAACAGCACATTAGTGTTTTCTATATGGTGTCAATGTTCCTCATCCTAATTTATTACAAACCCACTTGTCAGTTTAGCAACCTGTAAGCCAGATTTACAAAACAGGCCTAATCTTACTAAAACGTGTTCATTATATAAATGCTTTCTGCTCCTATCTTATTGTGGGTTCAATTAATTATCTGAACATTCTCCTTAAAGTCGATTCAAATGCAACATTTTCTCAATGGATTCAAAGAGACTGTAATATTTCAGGGTAGAGTTTTGAAACCCAAACATTGGATGAATTTAAATGTGAACTACTTGTTACAGGTTACACTTTTAAAAGTTATGGAACAGATAAACCTAAATCCGATACTTGAGTGCGCCCAGTACACCCCGATCCTTCAACGTTTGGTGTAGCTTTTCTCGCAGCTCATCTTGACAGAACACGTCAGACATGAGCAGCAAGTTGGACTAGAAGACAAAATGATTACAGGTTATCTGGGGGATAGAGGAAAGGTGAAGGAAGGAAAAAAGATCACTGGTCTCTGAGTGGCCTAGCAGGGAAAGAGGTATTATGGAACATCAACAAGACTTCATTTCTACCTGTCCCCGACGAGGGGCAGTTGTGTATTCCTGAGTCACTAGGCGCCAGCTTCCTCCCATCATCAGCTTCCTCCCAGGCCGCCTCCTTCGCCCCGCCATGGCCAGAGTTGAGTGCACAGGACAGCATGCAGGTCCAAGATGAGGGGGAATCTCCGTCCTCAAAACCCTGCCTAGTGTCCCAGGTGAGGAACAAGCGTGCTGAACACTCTCACTCTCACAATCCCAAGTAGGTTTTCTATCAAACATGTGAGCCTCCTCTCTTCGCCGTTCTGAGGCATGGCCGAGGACCGTGACCTAGGCACAACTCAAAGGCGGCTGGAGGGCTGAGACTCAAAGACTAGGGATGAAAAGTAATGAGGCAGGACCGCGAGATTACAGCCCTTATATCCCATCCTGCCCCTCCTGGAGACCTACAAAATACAGTCTTCCTGTTCTGAAGATACATGGCATGCACTTGGTTGCCTAGCACCCGACAGAAGCTCCACCCACATCTCGCCAGAGCATATCCAGGGTATCCAAATAACTGCCCCCCGCGAACTGGGCTAAAGCAGCAGGAGTGCAGGTCTCCTCAGCGGGACTGAGAATGCCTTTCCCTCCTTGACCTCTGGCTGCAGGTAGGGGGATGGAGTGAGTCGAAACAGGCATTTTGAGACCCTGTGGGACATTGCTGGCCCTACATGACAGCACAGGCTGGTGCTGTACCTCCACTCCGCCCTAGGGTAGCCAGCTCAGATCTGCCACGCCCCAACAGGTTCATCCATGCACTGAGCACACTTCCACCTGCAAGTGTCTGCTCTCTTGGGGCCTTTGCTTTCGCAGTTAACAGGGTCATTCAGCTGACTCAGGGTTTCTTAATGGAGCCACTTTTGCCTTTGAGAGCCAGCAGATTCTTTGTTTTGGGAGGCTGTCCTGTGCATTGTAGATTTAGCTGTATCCTCAGTCTCTATGTTGTCAATAGCACCCTTCTTCTCCAAGCGAGACAACCATAAATGTCTCCAGACATTGCCAGATGTCCTCTTGGAAGCAAGATGGCTCAGGGTTGAGATCCACAGAGTGAAATGTTTTTTAATAGCCACCGTTGTGTGTTGTGAGGAAAGGTGAGACTGACCTCATAATGCTTATATGTAATTAAAAAGAAAAGGAGCCAAACCTCTCAGAAGCAATAATGAAAAAGTTATGGCCAGAGAATTGAACAAGAGCTAAGGTAATAAGGTAATAAACTGAGTAAAGAGTTTAAAGGAGAGGCGGTTGAAGATGGAAGTGATCCAGATCATCTCTGAGAAAAAGTGTAAACTCATCAGGGCTTTGATGCATGGGATTTAGGTGGGGGGGCTAAAAGAAGAGCACTGCAGGGAGGGGAAAAGTGAGCAAAGGAATAAAAACAAACAAACAAACAAAAATCCAGGACCTTCTTGGGAGCAGTGAGGAATCTACCCAGGTCCAGAGTTGTAGGTTGGGAAAATAAGCCTGATAAAGTATCTAAGTCCTGTGAGGACAAAATTTGATCAGTGTCAGCTTTGTACACAGCATTGAAGAAGTGTACAATGAGTTTTGATCACTGGCTGTGAAAAACTGAAAGACTTCAAGAGGCGATATGAGTGACAGGACTTCTTAGGATGTGGAGAACGTGTAGGTTTTTGTGGGAAATAATCGAGGAGGGGGAGAACTTAGTTGGATTTTTTAAAATAGGTAGGGGTTGCAGGCAGAATCAGGGAGAATATTCTAGGCATGAGGAGAGAAATAATAGTAGTTCTGAAATGGATACAGTCAACGTGGATTTGGGGGAATAAAAAGTAAATGAGAAAACTCTAGCAGAGGTGGTAAATCGCTGAATAGGAACAGCTCCGGTCTACAGCTCCCAGCATGAGTGATGCAGAAGACGGGTGATTTCTGCATTTCCAACTGAGGTACCAGTTTCATCTCACTGGGGAGTGCCAGACAGTAGGTGCATGACAGTGGGTGCACAGCACCACGCACGAGCCGAAGCATCGCAAGGCATCACCTCACCTGGGAAGCACAAGGGGTCAGGGAATTCCCTTTCCTAGTCAAAGAAAGGGGTGACAGCCGGCACCTGGAAAATCGGGTCACTCCCACTCTAATACTGCCCTTTTCCAATGTGCTTAAAAAATGGCACACCAGAAGATTATATCCCACACCTGGCTCAGAGGGTCCTATGCCCATGGAGTCTTACTCATTGCTAGCACAGCAGTCCGAGATCAAACTGCAAGGCTGCAGCAAGGCTGAGGGAGGGGCGCCCACCATTGCGGAGTTAGTTGTTTGATTAGGTAAACAAAGCAGCTGGGAAGCTCCAACTGGGTGGAGCCCACCACAGCTCAAGGAGGCCTGCCTGCCTCTGAAGGCTCCACCTCTGGGGGCAGGGCACAGGCAAACAAAAAGACTGCAGATTTAAATGTCCCTCTCTAAAAGCTTTGAAGAGAGTGGTGGTTCTCCCAGCATGCAGCTTGAGATCTGAAAACAGGCAGACTGCCTCCTCAAGTGGGTCCCTGACTCCCAAGTAGCCTAACTCGGAGGCACCACCCCATAGGGGCGGACTGACGCCTCACACGGCCACGTACTCCTCTGAGACAAAACTGCCAGAGGAAGGATCAGGCAGCAGCATTTGCAGTTCACCAATATCCACTGTTCTGCAACCAAGGCTGCTGAAACCCAGGCAAACAGGGTCTGGAGTGGACCTCTAGCAAACTCCAACAGACCAGCAGCTGAGGGTCCTGTCTGTTAGAAGGAAAACTAACAAACAGAAAGGACATCCACACTAAAAACCCATCTGTACATCACCATCATCAAAGACTAATGGTAGATAAAACCACAAAGATGGGAATAAAACAGAGCAGAAAAACTGGAAACCCTAAAAATCAGAGTGCCTCTCCTCCTCCAAAGGAACACAGCTATTCACCAGCAATGGAACAAAGCTGGACAGAGAATAACATTGACGAGTTGCGAGAAGAAGGCTTCAGATGTTCAAACTCCTCTGAGCTACAGGAGGAAATTCGAACCAATGGCAAAGAAGTTAAAAGCTTTGAAAAAAAATTAGACGAATGTATAGCTAGAATAACCAATGCAGAGAAGTGCTTAAAGGACCTGATGAAGCTAAAACCAAGGCACGAGAGCTACGTGACGAATGCAGAAGCCTCAGTAGCCGATATGATCAACTGGAAGAAAGGGTATCAGTGATGGAAGACAAAATGAATGAAATGGAGCGAGAAGAGAAGTTTAGAGAAAAAAGAATAACAAGAAATGAACAAAACCTCCAAAAAATATGGGACTTTGTGAAAAGACCAATATTCTGGCCAGGGCAATTAGTTCTGGCCAGGGCAATTTGGCAGGAGAAGGAAATAAAGGATATTCAGTTAGGAAAAGAGGAAGTCAAATTGTCTCTGTTTGCAGATGACATGATTTTATATTTAGAAAACCCCATCATCTCAACCCAAAATCTCCTCAAGCTGATAAGCAACTTCACCAAAGTCTCAGGACACAAAATCAATATGCAAAAATTACAAGCATTCTTATACACCAGTAACAGACAGCCAAATCGTGAGTGAACTCCCATTCACAATTGCTTCAAAGAGAATAAAATACCTAGGAATCCAACTTACAAGGGATGTGAAGGACTTCTTCAAGGAGAACTACAAACTACTGCTCAATAAAATAAAAGAGGATACAAACAAATGGAAGAACATTCCATGCTCATGAGTAGGAAGAATCAATATCGTGAAAATGGCCATACTGCCCAAGGTAATTTATAGATTCAATGCCATCCCCATCTAACTACCAATGACTTTCTTCACAGAATTGGAAAAAACTACTTTAAAGTTCATATGGAACCTAAAAAGAGCCCGCATCACCAAGTCAATCCTAAGCCAAAAGAACAAAGCTGGAGGCATCACGCTATCTGACTTCAAACTATACTACAAGCCTACAGTAACCAGAACAGCATGGTACTGGTACAAAAACAGAGATATAGACCAATGGAACAGAATGGATCCCTCAGAAGTAATGCCATATATCAACAACTATCTGATCTTTCACAAACCAGACAAAAACAAGCAATGGGGAAAGGATTCCTTATTTAATAAATGGTGCTAGGAAAAGTGGCTAGCCATATGTAGAAAGCTGAAAGTGGATCCCTTCCTTACACATTACACAAAAATTAATTCAAGATGGATTAAAGACTTAAATGTTAGACCTAAAACCATAAAAACCCCAGAAGAAAACCTAGGCAAAACCATTCAGGACATAGGCATGGGCAAGGACTTCATGTCTAAAACACAAAAATCAATGGCAACAAAAGCCAAAATTGACAAATGGGATCTAATTAAACTAAACAGCTTCTGCACAGCAAAAGAAACTACCATCAGAGTGAACAGGCAACCTACAGAATGGGAGAAAATTTTTGCAACCTACTCATCTGACAGAGGGCTAATATCTAGAATCTACAATGAACTCAAACAAATTTACAAGGAAAAAAACAAACAATCCCATCAAAAAGTGGGTGAAGGATATGAACAGACACTTCTCAAAAGAAGACATTTATGCAGCCAAAAAACACATGAAAAAACGCTCATCATCACTGGCCATGAGAGAAATGCAGATCAAAACCACAATGAGATACCATCTCACACCAGTTAGAATGGCAATCATTCAAAAGTCAGGAAACAACAGGTGCTGGAGAGGATGTGGAGAAATAGGAACACTTTTACACTGTTGGCGGGACTGTAGACTAGTTCAACCATTGTGGAAGTCAGTGTGGCGATTTCTCAGGGATCTTGAACTAGAAATACCATTTGACCCAGCCATCCCATTACTGGGTATACACCCAAAAGATTATAAATCATGCTGCTATAAAGACACATGTACACGTTTGTTTATCGTGGCACTATTCACAATAGCAAAGACTTGGAACCAACCTAAATGTCCAACGATAGATTGGATTAAGAAAATGTGGCATATATACACCATGGAATACTATGCAGCCATAAAAAAATGATGAGTTCATGTTCTTTGTAGGGACATGGATGAAACTGGAAACCATCATTCTCAGCAAACTATCGCAAGGACAAAAAACCAAACACCGCATGTTCTCACTCATAGGTGGGAATTGAACAATGAGAACACGTGAAGACAGGAAGGGGAACATCACACTCCGGGGACTGTTGTGGGGAGAGGGGAGGGGGGGAGGGATAGCATTAGGAGATATACCTAATGCTAAATGATGAGTTAATTGGTGCAGCACACAAACATGGCACATGTATACATATGTAACAAACCTCCACGTTGTGCACATGTACCCTAAAACTTAAAGTATAATAATAATTAATAAAAAAAAAACTCTAGCAGAGGTGGAACAATAGGCATCGTAATAAATTATTATAAATTTAGTGGCTTAATACAAGACAAGTGTATCATCTTACACTTCTGTAACATAAGAGTCCAATACAGGTCTTGTTTGGCTAAGATCGAAGCGTGCGCAGAACTGTGCTCCTCTTGGAGGCTCTAGAGGATAATTTGCTTCCTTGTACTTTCTAGGTTCTAGGGGACTCCTGCATTCCTTAGCTATATCCCCTTCCTCCATTTTCTAAGCCATCTACATGACATTGCTTTTACCGTTCTTCTGTCACTTCCCCCTGACTTTCCTCTTTTGCTTCCATCGTCTACATTTAAGCCACTGTAACGGCACTGATCAAGCTGGATGATCCTGGGCAATCTTCCTATCTTAAGGTCAGCTGCTGAACAACCTTAATTTCTCTTTGCCATGAGCCCTCACATACTCACAAGTTTTAGAGATTTGGATGAGGGCATCTTAGATGAGGTCATATTCTGTTTTGTCCCCTCAGCTAGACATTTGGAAACTATCCTAGATTCTCCTCTTGTCCTCAATTTCCCAATTTAATCTATTGTCTGATTCTATGTAGTTACCTCCTCAGGGCCTCTGGGACAAGTGTTCCTTGGAGATTCTTCAAAGGCCCCTATTTAAAGCAATGGAATAATCGAGCAGACCATTCATGCCAATTCAGGTATGTCAGTCATGCCAGTTGCTTTATTTGCATTATATATTGGAATACTAAATAATACTTGTTTTGTTGGTGAAGGGAAGGTGGAGGATGTCACAGAAATTTTGTATAACAAAGTTGAAATTAGGCTGGGCATGGTGGCTCATGACTAATCTCAGCACTTTGGGGACTCTAATCTCAGCACTTTACAATCTCATGACTCTAATCTCAGCAGTGCTGAGGTCTGCTGATCACTTGAGGCCAGGAGTTCAAGACCAGCTTGGGCAATATGGCAAAACCCTATCTCTACTAAAATTACAAAATTTACCCTGGTGTAATGGTGCATGCCCTTAATCCCAGCTACTCGGGAGGCTGAGACAGGAAAATCTCCTGAACCTGGGAGGTGGAGTTTGCAGTGAGCCAAGATCATGCCACTGGCTTGGAATCTTTGATCTAGACCTGTGCTGTCTATTACATAGCCACCACCCACATGAGGCTATTCTTGTTTAATTAAAAATCAATTGTATAATTACAGTAGCCACATTTCTAATACTCACTGGCTTTCATATTGGACAGCAGAGAGGTACACCATTTGCATCCGTGGAGAAAGTTCCACAGATTGGACAGCGCAGAATAGTAATGTGTGTCTCACCTTTGCCCAATACCCTCAAGTGTTTGCTAAGTGATTGCAGCTCTTACCTTCCCTTCCTGGGGCAATGGGGCCATTTTCTGCCAGGGTTTCCAATTCTTCCACTTCACCTGTCAGGTTTTCTTTGCCAAAATTGAATGAAAAATTACAGCCTTCTTGCATCTTCAGCTGTTTACAAAAGGAAAACAAAATTAGCAACTCACAATAAGCATGGAATATATATAGAGTAAGCTCTGTCTTGTCTTCTGCCCACCTGTGTAGTTGGTAACAGCACCCTCATGCAATTTTTCTTTGCGTTCCTTTCTGTCCGTGCTCATGCTGAGTTAGCACCATGCTGCTCTAACATTTGTGGCTTTTCATATGGGGATTGGATGCATGTTATCTCCCTTACACACACACTGACACACCCACATGCAGACCACACACACCAAATCACACACACACATTTCCACCACCCCCACCCCCCCGCCCCCACCTTTTTTTGGTGCTGCTGCTGCTTCAATATTTGTACTAAAGAAAGTAACAACTGCTTCTTTTGGCTCTAAAATTTAGCCCAGCAATAATTCATGATATCATTGTTTACTTTGTTGAATTTTCTACTGCCCATCCTTTCTCCCATCACATTCTCTGGAGAATCATTGCCAGTTTTCATGGCTTTTGTATCATTCCTGCTTGTCTTTGTTACCCAATTTTCCTATCTCATCTGTTTTTCGTCTCTTTTCTAAAGCAGGAGTAAAGGTTGTCTTTGGAAGACCAGATAGTGCATATTATTGGCTCTGTGGGATACCCTGGTTGCAGATACTTAACTCTGCCACTGAAGGGTGAGAGCAGCTTAGATGGTAGTGAGAAAGTGGACAAGGCTATAATCCCCCACATCTCAGTGTGCATTTGGCCTTTCCATGTTATTCTAGATAATATTAATTAAGCATGTCCTGTGAGTCAGACATTGTGCTGGGAACTTTACCGTGAAGTGATACAAAATTACCACATAAAGGAGATGACCAACAGTAGATTAAAGTTTCCCTCTGGTCACATTGCAAGTAAGTAGCAGAGCTAGATGGAACCTAGCTTCGTTTGATTTCAAATCCCTCGTGTTAAAAACACACACAGTGGGGTTACCATTGCGTATATCCATCTATGCTCTCACCCGTCAGTCATTCATCTGTATTTTAATTATCTGTGCCAGAAGCCATGTCATCGTTCATGTTTTTCCCCAGTTTCTCATAGGTTCATTTCTTCCGCAAATCTGTTGAAGTTTTTTGTTGTTTTTGTTGTTGTTGTTGTTTTGTTTTGTTTTGTTCTGTTTTGTTTTCGAGTCAGGATATTTCAGCTTACTGCTGTGTCAGGTAATTCCCTCCTGTCAGCCTCCGAAGTAGCTGAAACTACAGGCACACATCACCATGCCCAGAAAGTTTTAGTATTTCTGTGGAGATGTATTTTTTGTAGATAAGTATTTCTTCTTCCATGCTGTTTGCCTTGGCTGTTCTCAAACTCCCAGGCTGAAGCACGCTGCCTGCCTTAGCCCTCCAAAGTGCTGGCATTACAGGCATGAGCCATTACACCTGCCCCAATCTGTTAAACTTCGTTGTAAGATCTCTCAGTACCTCCAAATGTCTTCCTTTATGGAATATTTCTTTCATCTCTTACAGCATACAAAACTTCCTTTCTTATGAATTGTTGTGTCAAGAGGCATATCATAGTCTCTTTTATTTGCAAGGACATATAGTTATAGCACACATACTTCAGGTAGAAAGAAGAAAAATAGAGCACAAAGTGCTGCATTGCTTCTCTTTTCTAAGTGACATGAGGGAGACTTGGTTTTAGCTTCCCCCAATGGATACCTTATGGACATTTCTAAGGCAAGCTAATTAATTCCTTGGTCTTCTCACCACTGTCTATGGTCCTTAACTTACTGTCTACCTCTGTTAAATCTTCTAAGTGTCAGTGCTGGCGCTAACTGCTCCAGACCAAGTGAAGCCTAGATTACTCCACCAGACATTCAGGGTCCCTTGAGCTGAATGTGCCATACTTGCAGATCATGAGAATGTTATCTGTGATTTTATGTTAGAGGTCTTCTAGTTTTCTAACAGAAATACATAGTATTCTACAAGAAATATCACAGTTTTATCATTTGTTTATTCTGGAAGTCATGCATCTTCACTAGTACATGGGAAATGATGACAAGCTTACTGGCATCTTCCAAGTTTAAGTTAGAAAGCAAAACAAAAGAAGAATTTTACCCTTCCCTTAGTCATCTTTGAATTTCAATATTGACTGCAAAAAATATGTACTATTTTTGACTTCATCAGGATCCACATATTTAAGACCATGTCTAGGAGCTTCTACTTTGTAATTGTTGGCCACCATGGTAATCCAGTTTTTGAAAGGGAGGTGTTGCCAGCTGGGAAGGCAGAATCCAAAGTGCATGTAGAAGCTTAAATTTCATAAGAATTTTTATTATATTGTAACAATATAGTGTAGTGTGATTTTAGAAGTGGAGGATCGGGACAGAAGAGGTAAATGAAATCCAGCACAATTGAATGAGGCTTCCTCTGGAGTCCCAGAGACTGATAGAAGCCAGCCAAGGAATATCCTGGGAGTTGTTTTTTTATACTTTAATTCAGCACAGACTAGCATGACTTCTGACTTGCCTATGATATTCAATTCACTATGTCATCTACCATGAATTGCTGCTGCTTGAGCACTTAAAAGCCTAGTTCACCTGTAGCAAGTTGCAGCCTTGAAATGTCATCTATGAGTTTTCAGGCAGTTTTCATGAATCACATTTTTCATCAAGACCTACTGGGTTTCATCCACTAAAATTCAGACAGTTTCCGTGAATCACGTTTTTGATGAGGACCTACAGGATTTAAAAAGACCCCAGTGACCCCTAGTGGCACTTCCTGGCTGGTCATACATGCATGCTTTCCTCCCCAGTGACCGCTTAGCCATGCACAGGAAGCTCAAAAGCAACACCAGAGATGATGACACCTGACTTTCTTGTCAAGAATGTTTCCAGAAACCAGGCTTGGCTCGAGAACATGTTGTCATTCAGAGTAAATAGGCCTATAGATTTTTGTCATGGGAAGAGCCCCGTCCTTTCCAATTTATGCTCCTAATACATTCCTGGCACATTTGCACTGTTTCTCTCAAGCACCCAAGTCAGCTTTACTGACTTTTGAGGAATTCATATTGTAAGTTGCTTGCAGTGTATAATGTTTAAATGTGTGATACTTTTCAACTATTCAGGACTTCTCACCAAAATATGATAGACAGGATTATGTGCCAGGTGTTGTTGTGACATTATTTTCTCATATTATGGGAAAAATACTAATTAAAAATTGTTTTGAGTGCTTGTAGCAGTATTGCTTTCTGGGATGCAGCTACTTGTATATAGTTTCTGTGCACTCCACTGGCCTGGTGGTGGACAAAGGAGAACACATAAAAATAATTTGTTGCATACATTGATTTTAATTCTTTCTCCTGCTACCATTCACCTTGTTAAGGCATTTTCACAATTTGCTCCTAATCTTTCAGGATTGATCATCATTGTAAAAGAAACTACTGCTTGATTGAGACACAAAAGCATCCATTTATCTAAAGATTCACTTAGGTTTGTCGTGACAACATGAGTGAAGTAAAGCATGCTTTAGATGTCGGAGACATTTTGGGACAATGGGTCACCCTCCTCCAGCCCAGGATTGGGAACAGCTTCCTCAACAAGGAGGCTGTCTCTGTTTCCTGTGGCTGTTGTAATAAAGTACCAAAAATTTAGTGGCTTTGGACAGCAGAAATTTATTGCCTCATTTCTGAGAGCCACTGTCTAAAATCAAGGTGTCAGTGGTGCCATGCTTCTTATGCAGGTCTTAAGGTAAGAATCTTTTTGGTTAATCTCCCAGCTTCTGGAAGTTCCCTGGCTTGCAGCAGTGTAACTCCAGTGTTCCTGTGTCATTTCTCTCCCTGTGTGTATCTCCAAAAGATCCTTTTTTCTAAATACATGAGTGGTTTTATTAGGGGCCCACCCTATTATAAAATGACCTCATGTGAAATAACCATGTCTACATGTAACCTCTCCTTCCAAATGAAGACACACTCTGTGGTACTGTTCACTTGGGACATCAACCAAGGAATTTTGGAGAGAATACGCTTCAACCCATAACTGAGGTGTCATTTTTAAATCTGTATTTTAAAAGAAAGAATTACATATAATGAGAAAACAGATCTCTTGTATGTCTCTTGACAATAGCAAACAAAGCAAAGTCAAACTTTTCTTTTTCTGCACAAGAAAACCGTCTATAGAATTTACAGAATGAAATGTTGGCATTCTTCATTCCATGTGGGTAAGTTAATCTGTT
This sequence comes from Gorilla gorilla gorilla, assembly GCF_029281585.2. Taxonomy (NCBI): domain Eukaryota; kingdom Metazoa; phylum Chordata; class Mammalia; order Primates; family Hominidae; genus Gorilla; species Gorilla gorilla. The sequence continues at coordinate 43,998,632 of NC_073248.2, read as the reverse complement.
GTTGCTCACACAGTCACTTATGACTATCGTCATCTGCACCAGTTCATAGCTCATGCTGCTCTGGACCTCACAGAAGAGAACATGTGGCTTTTGAACAACATGTTCTTGAAAAGTAGGGGCAACTCCAGCAAGTGGTTTGTGTCAGCATTCATTACTGCAGGACATAACTTTACCTTTGTAGTAAAGATAATTAACTAAAGTTCAGGTTCATGAACTAGAAGAAGATGGAATACAGATGTCAGGCTCTGAGATTGTATGCTTCACAATTTATATGAATGTAAAAGTTTCCATTCATGGGACTACTTTTGTTTTGTTAGGGGAGAAAATATTTTGTTGAACAGCTAATTTTAAAACTAAGTCTCACACCCACCAAAAAGTTTATCTGAAAAATATCAAGGGTGATGCTACTTTATCTCGTAGTTATTTTTTCACTTAGAATGCTTATGTTCTCTTTCTGGTAAAAGTAAGCTAATTTTAAACCCAGTTAATGCATTCAAATCTTCCATCCCAAATACATGGCCGGTGACTAATTTGAGGAATATTGTATCAATGAACTTGTTGCTTTTTTTTTATTTCTAAGAAAAATGTTGCCTTAATTATGTCACATATGAGACTTATTATGCTTCATGGCATAAGGCAAGAAGATGGAATAAATCATTTCTTTACTGATGTTTATTGTTTACATATAAAAGTAAGGCATGTTCTATAATTTTAAAAATCTGACGATACAAAAAAAGATTCGATCTTTGTCAGGAAAGTGGCCTTTTGAAGTAACTCCCTTAGGCTGCACAGCTTACCTTTCAGACCACCTTTTCTCATCAGAACTATCTCTGTCAACTCCCTTAGCAAGTAAGTCTTCACAGCCAGTTGAATAGGTATTTAAGAAAACGACTTACAATAGTTATTTGTAGAATATTGTGAAGGCAAATTGTTTTATGTTTTCCCTCTAAGTGTTCATACACTTCTGTTTTCCCTCTAAGTGTCCCTCTAAGTTGATTTTATTAGGGAACCCTAAAGAGAGCAAGGAAGCAGCCTATATAAGAGAAAAGTAAATAAAAATGTAATCTGAAATGTTTCCATCTACTTTCAAATAAGTTGCTGTGCTACTAATAGAGATCATGACCTGGCAGGAATTAAGTTTTCTGTGATCAAATAGTCACTCAAGAAGAATGTTGCCACTTGTTTATTTGGTTTGGTTTTTTATTTGTGATTTTATTGTTGTTGTTATGAAGTCTCGCTCTGTTGTCCAGAATGGAGTGCAATGGCATGATCCTGGCTCACTGCAACATTTTCCTCTGGGGTTCAAGTGACTCTCCTGCCTCAGTCCCTGGAGTAGCTGGGACTACAGGCCCCGACACCATGTGTGATGTGTTTTTGTATTTTTAGTAGAGACGGGGTTTCACTATGTTAGCCAGACTGGTCTCGAACTCCTGACCTCAGGTGATTTCCTCGCCTGTGCTTTCCAAAGCCCTCAGATTACCGGCATGATCCACGGTGACTGTCCCACGTAGTTGATTTTAATGTAACAATCCAAAAATAAATGTCAGAGTGAAGATGTGGTAGATAGGTTTAAAACTAACATATTCTGCAGTTGGAAATGAAATGCGATAGCACATACATTCACATTAATTCTTTTATACATTTAGAGATATTGTAAAAATGTACAGGCAGTGTATACAGCAGTACTCAAGAAGCCAAGGAAACACGTGTGTAGTGCTAAGTGTTGCATATATGCTTCTGCCAGTGGCTAGGTATAGTGGTCCGGCTGATTATTTCCTTTCCTTCAGAGAGTATACCGTTAATACTTATACTTGCAAAAAGTTGTAAGGCAGTTTTTAGGAGAGTTGTCAAAGACAAGCCAGGATTACATTAACATTTGTACTCATCCTTTTAGATGCATCAAAGTTCTCTGTTAGAGCAGTAAAAAAATTGAACAGACCATTGATGCATACACATATCAATGTAGTACTTTGGTCATGGCAGTTGCTTTATTTGTATTATATACCAGAATTCTTACTAATGCTTGCTTTGTGGGTAAGGCAAGGTGGAGGAAGTCACAGAACTTTTGTAAAAAGTTTGGAATTGTCCTGGGCATGGTGGCTCATGCCTCTAATCTCCGCATTTTGGGAGGCTGAGATGATATACCACAGGAGGCTGGGAATCATCTCTTTGTTCCCATACTAAGATCTTACTGTAAAATAGGTAATGTCCACTGAAAATCAGGTTATACAACCTTTTCTAATGCTAAGGACTTGAACAATTTTGTTCCATTCTGAATTAACTTTAAGCAAGTAATTCTAAGCTTTTGTCTTGTGTCCTTGTGTGAAATAGCTACCATCATTTTTACCACACTTATTTGATTTTTACAATAAAGATATTTGTTCAAGATTGTGGTAGTTTAATATTCATTTTTAAAGTGCCACCAACCACAGCTGTTTTTGTTCTATTTCCCATATCGGTAGTGTCCAAACTAATATGATGTCTTAACCTGTTATACAGCCCTCATATTAAAACAAACTAAATCCCTGAGCTATGGGTGCAGAAAAAGGTAAGACTCATCTAGAAATCTGGGAGTAATTTCAGTATGTTTTTACTATGGTTGTTCCTGCCCTCAATGAGCATATAATCCTGAGGATTATGATGAATTCCAACCAAGAGTATCAGGGTGAGTGACAGCAGGAAGACACAGCCCAGCTGCACGACAGTGGCACTCTGCAAATAACCTTTCCTCCAGGCTAATGAAGATGAGGTAGGAACTAGTAATCCGTGTCCTGGGTGTATATTAGTAAAGTTTAGTGCCAAATTTCATGTGTGGCCAATTATTTGAAGGAGCTGGAAGGAAAGTGGAGCGTTAAGTGGGACTTCCGATGTTGCCTGCAGACAACAGTATTTCAGGCGTGAAGCGGTGAAGAAGAGCACTGGGGCACATGGGTAGAACTGTCAGCTGATAGATAGGAGCTGATCATGAGGAAAAATAAGCTGGCAAAGCTTGGATCTAGTAGGCAATTTCCCTTGAAGGCTCTTTAACATAAGAGGAAAGAAATGAAATCAGTCTTAAAATCAGGCTCCCCTTAGCACATGTGCATTAGCGCTAAGTTTGTTATCTGCTTTAGTGCTCCAAAAGTGATCCAGAAGAAATGTGCATATGGAGTTTCATTCTCTTGTTATAGCCAAAATTTCCTAAGATACTTCCTTTGGCATGGACATAGATACTGCCAGTCTCTGTTTTCTCCGTGCTGTACTTGTGATCTTTAACTTTTCAGTCACTTCAACACTTCCTGCTTGTCAGTCCAGAGTTCCAGAAAGCGCTGACTGTCCAGACACAACCTTTCACTCGGTAACACACTGGGGCATTTCTCTACTTATAAATTTACTACTCAGCATGACATGTTTATTGCAATAAAAGTTACATGGTGGTGTCTTAATATAGAAGTGAAAACTTAGGTTTGTACAGAAACCTAAATAGTTTTGTTTTAAGATAAGAAACAGTAGGAATGTTTTATCTTCAACTAGGAAACTTTCCCCAAGGATGAAAGTTAACAGAAATATTTATTTAATTGTAATGGAATTGTAATTTTGTATCCTCTACTCAGCACATTGTAATTGTTACATAAGTTATTAAATGCACATTTGTCTATTCTTCAACTTCTGCCGTTAGCCTTTTTCTATAAACTGAACTCTCTCTATGGAAAAGCTTTCCATTCTTTGCTTGCATCTAGCTGGATATATGAAAGACTGTATGGAGCAACATCTGTACGTCTGGGAACCACACTTCCTTCAAACTGTGGAGCATCATCTATGGTTCTTCTGTCCAGAGTGGCTCAGCAGCTGCTTCTGACTGCTCCTGCTGCCACACTCACCACCTGCTTTGTTCTCCTGCCATTTTCTATTGTAATTTTTATCAAATGTTTCCAGGTGGCAATGTTGGGTGGGGCCAGGAAGAGAAATGTTTTGATGTAAGTTTTTAAAACTCTGCTCCCTATATGAGATCCACCTCCCCTCACCCAGCATGTCCTTTGATACTTCCATCACTCCCCAGCGGCAGGTCTCATCCACATTCAGTCCAAGCTTCGGTTAGCTTCCATAGAATCAGATAGTTACCGACTGCACAGAATGTGAACATGCACAAGAGGCCACAACTGGCTTTATCAAGTCTGATCATTGCAGCAAGGATTTTTTTGAACCAAACACAAAAATCCTTGAGAGCAAATCACTAAACAATGTTCAGTAATAGAGGAGACGCTAAGTAAATACATGGCCTAATAAAGATGTCTTGATTTACCCTCTGACAAAGTACAATCCTTCTTAGTATTTCCTCTGAGAGTGATAAGGTTAGCTTGTGTCTTGTGTGAAAAAGGAATGGTTTAACTTCAACTAGTAGACTTTCCACAAGGGTGAAGAAAGTAACACAAATATTAACTATCCCAGTAGTGGAACTGTAATTTCGTATCCTCTACACACACATTATATTTGCTAAATCAGTTATCAAATGCAGATTTGTCTTTTCTCCAAGTTCGATAGTTAGCCTTTTTCTTAAAGCTGAAATCTGGCTATGGAAAGGCTTTTTATTCATGGAGAGCTTGAATTTAGCAGGATGTGTGACAGACTGTAAGAAGCAACTCTTATGCCACTGTTGGTCCTCCCTCCTCCTGGGGCTGTGAAACATGATACATGGCGGTAGAAGTTCATTAATGGCATATAAATGATGGAGTAATTGCTAGTGAGAATAATTCTAATGATATGTAGGATGAAAATAAAAAAGGTTAAGTCATTTTGAAAAGAATAAAGAAGTAAATTAAATAAGAATGCATTGAAAATATGGTAGATTCTAATCTTTCATATCTAACATTGTTTTAGGAGATCATTTTGTTTCACCAAGAATACAATGCTAATTGCATAAAACTCATGTGCATATAAAAAGTAGTATCTGATTTTTCCAGGAAAAAAATCCAAGTGTAAATTCTATAGTAGTCAAGTTTCTTATTTTAATTATAATTAAAATCTTGGTCATCTAATTTATTAGCTGTCTAATTTACATATGTAAATCAAAGAAACATTTTCAGAAAACCATTACAGTTTATAAATGTAAGGTGCCATTATTGAGGAAATGTATTCCTCCATGAGTGGGTTTGTCCCATCTCCCATCAACTAATCACACAGCCATATACACTCGTTGAATTTTATTAGTAAGTAAAACACTGCTACAAACACTAATTCTCTTCTCCATGTCCATGTTGATTTTGTGTATACGTGTGAGTTGGTTAGAATGCATCTGCCTTATCTCTAACGTTCAACAGCAAGATGAGCTACAGGTCACATTTATATGAATGATTGACTCATACAATTAGCAGATCATTTAAAGTAACTTAGTAAAATCACAAATATTTTACTATCTAAAACTAAGTTCTGTGGCCACACATTTCTGTAATGAAATAAATTTTACCCTTTACGCTTCCTGCTCTGATCTTCTCTGTGCTTTCTTTTTCTCAGCCTAGCCTGACTACATCTGAGATGCTGGGATAATTTTAGTAGAGTAGGAGCATATATTATACAAACATAAATACCATATTTATTTTAAATGTAAAAGTATCAAACATAAGAATTCACAAAAATTTTGTTTTGCACAATTTAACTTGAGATTTTAGTTGCTCATACACAACATATGGTTGGTTTATGATATAACCTAAGTTTAATTTTAATTGCCAACGTTCAGTATATATTTATACATCTTAAGGCATTTAGGTGCTGTGTTTCAGGTTTTAGGAATTCTTGCATTTGAGAAAACTGAGTCAACACATCTGTGTCACTTTGTGTACCACTCCCTGTAGGGCCCCCAAAAGTACTCGAGAATCAAACATATTAATGTTTCTATGAAGAGAAATGGATATTCCCTTTAAGGCTGAAGGTTACACGAATGCAGACTGAAACAGCTTCCCTCAATTAAGTCTTTATTACATCAGAAATTGAGTTACATACCAATCTTATTTTAAAAAGTCTTGCTTAATTGAGCTTTTTGAATTTCAGATAAAATATTTTGAATCTGTCTTAATTATGATTTTGAAAATACAGTACTGAATAAACAGGCCAGGTGGGATACAAAGCATTATCAAAAAAAAAATTACAATACAAAGTGATCTTCTGCCTATTATAGGGTGTATGTGACTTAGATTTGGAGAGTAAAAAGCATCTTGCAGTTGAAAAGGGTTGCTTTGTTAAGTTGATTTTTTTTAAGTAGACAGTGAGTACAGACTTAGTATTGACATAACTTGGCTTTTTAGCAATTATGTGAGATATTCAGTGTGACTTGATAAACCATCAGAGGATAACAAAGAGCAAATATTAGTAACATCTCATTGGCTATAGCATAGAAAATTTCACAATATACCACAGTAAGGAACTATTCAAAATTATCTGGAGAAAAAGATTGTGGGTGCTCTACATTAGAAAAGCTGGCAATGTAGAACATATGTGTGGACAGATTTATGAGCTCTTAATGAGTTAGAATAGGCAGGGGTTAGGAATTGGATATTTGAGAAAGTGGAGTAGGAAAGAGATGTTAACACCTATGTCCTGGTTGTGATTTGATAAGCTGAGAGAATAGTAATGCAATTTACTGATAGAAAAAAGTGAACCTGTTTGAGCAGACTGCCTTTTAGAAACATATGGGACACCAAATAAAAAATTGTAATGGATACAAATGTCCAGAATTTGGAATCATCTAAAAGCATACATGTGTTACTACAAAAGTAACAATGAAAAACAGTCATAGAAAGTAATATCCCAGAATGGAAACTTTTTTAAAAAAGTTAATGTTATCATGGCAGACAACATTAAGTTATCCAAAAGCAATCCATAGCCTCTAAGTAGTTAGTTTAGTCAGTATGTAAGAAGAAGAGTTTTTTCTTTTTTATTTATTATTACTATTATTTGTGTGTGTGTGCGCGCGCGTGTGTGTAAGAGGAATTCTCACTCTCTCACCCAGGCAGGAGTGCAGGAGCGGAATCTCGGCTCACTGAAACCTCTGACTCCTGGGTTCAAGCAATTCTCTGCATCAGCCTCCTGAGTAGCTGAGATTACAAGTGCCTGACACCATGACTGGCTAATTTTTGTATTTTTAGAAGAGATGGGGTTTCACCATCTTGGCCACACTGGTTTCAAGAAAAATGATAATTTTAAAGAACTATGTTTATGCTAAACACAAATCTTGAGCATTCTTCTACAATTCTTAGTTGTGTCATCCTAAGAATTGCACCAAAATTAGTTTCCCAACTCTGCCAGGAGATTCAAAGTTGTATTGTTATAGGATTCTAGAAACAATCATACTATATATCTGGAAAATCTATACACACACGCACGCCCACACACAAACACACAATTTTCACTCAGAAGACATTATAATAAGCACAACGAAAACGTGATAATAAAATAAAGTTATTATGAAGCTATAGAACACAATAATCAAAGGCAAAAGATAATTTTAAATTTTAAACAACTGAAATATTAGATTTTAGCAATTAAAATTTTCTAATTGTTCTTTGGCCCACCATCATAGATTTCAAGCAGATAATTAATGTTGTATGAATGACATTGAGTTCCTATCAATGGAAATTAATTTATACCATTTAAAAAATTGTTTGTATTCATATATTGTTTACTATGTAACTTCTTGTATTTGCTCCAAAGTAAGGCTAAATCACATCTTAGCCTCATCTCATCCAAGCAGGTGATTACAGTAAAGGTATACATGTTGGGTTAATGTGGAAAATAGTCGATGTGGATTAATGTGGGTTTCATGTATAAATTTATTATTCTCCTTATTAAGATAAGCTTGAAATGTTTTGTCTAATGAACATTTAGTCTATTCAATAGGCAGTATTCAACTGAGATCAACACTGTTCAAGGCAGCAGATAACAATATAGGCAAAGATAATATTAATCCAAATTTCACATGAAAACTTTTGATACTATTAATAATGTGGCAAATGACATGATTTTTAGTTTATTATAATTTTTAAGAGAATAAGGTAATGAAATGTGTACTGTTTAAGTGTTGCAAGAAGCCTATCCATGTTATTCTTTACCTGAAATTAGATTTAAAAATTACCTTTTTCAAAAGAAATTTATATTATAAATGTTCCTATGGCAAAAAGAAAAAAAAAACCTGGCCTCTGACTTGGAATATAATATCATTTTATTAAGTAAGATACATGGTACAGAGAAACAAACTATTTTACTTATCTGTCAAACAGAAGTCTGACATTTATCTGTCAAACAGAAGTCTGACATTTATCTGTCAGACAGAAGTCCTTTTTTGTGATTTTTAATATTGACTCCTAAGAACGGTAAACAGTTGGCAGTGTAAATATGTTGCAGTTTAGCCAGCTCTGAAAGAAAATGACTGATCATTAGCAAATCAGGCAAATTTTATTGTTCCCATTGAAAATTGCTTTACCCATCATGTGTGTTCATTTACTATCAGAATTGAAATCAATTTTGTACTGACAATTAATATTGCTGTTTTATTATCATGAGATTCTTGCTTTACATTCTAAAATGTTGTCTCTGAAAAATGAGTGAACACCAAGTAAGTTTTGTTTTTTCTTTAAAAAGGTAGTCATAAAATGCTACTCATATTTTGTAAAAGTAATGAGGTGAGTGGGACATGGTGATGCATTTCTCTAATCCCAACTAGGTGGAACGCTGAGGCAGGAGTATTCGTTGAAGCCTGGATATGAGGCCTTATTGACTTATGAGCTATCATCTTGTCACTGCAGTCCAGCCTGGGCCATGGAGCATAATCCTAAGCATAGAACAAAAAATAGAACCATGAAAAGTAATATAGCATTACAGTTTTTAATTCGCTTGTAGTAATGCATAGATAGTATATTTAGCCAAAACATTTTAAATTGGTAGTACACCAAGAGGTCAAATGTTTGGGTCAGATTGCTAGCTAGCTCCTCAACTGGCTAAATCTGTAATAATTGGCAAAGTATTTGTCCCAACTGTAATTGATTTTTTATTTGTGGATTTACTAATGCTACCCTCTTAGGAAACTAACTCTGATATTAATTACATTACCTCAAAAACTTGTTCTGAATGGCACATATTAGGCAGTAAAACATTAGCTACTACTACATATTATCAATTGTTTTCATCTGCTTATTTTTAAAGCTCATAGTGCACATGATAAAATTCCAGAAGACCGAGAATGGCTGTTAGATACAATAGAACACTCTAAGAGTCACTATCAAAAATGAGCATATCGGTGATAAAATATGTCGTAGCTTTATTTAGCAGTTATTTCATTGTTTACCATAGTGTTTTTTCTTACAATTTTGTAGAAGGCTGTGTCAGAATTGAGAACTTTTTTAGAAGAGAATAATCATGGATGATTGAAATTAACATTTTAAGCTGATACTGAAAATTATTCTAAATTCTATTACATTTCTATTTGTATTTTCTTTCAAAGGCTAATGGAAGTCTTAAAAAGAAAATGGATACTTCCCTGCCAGGGGAGATACTGTGATCATGAAGGTGGCTTTCCCAGGGAAAGGCCGATCTGTTGCACTCTAGATGTGCTGACCCAGAGATTTCCCCAAATGTGGGACACTCAAATGCATAATTTGTGGAAGTGAAGGACTGTGTTCGTGCTTTCACATGGAAAAAAAAAAAGAGAGAGAAAAAAAACTGAGTCATTTAGTGGATGTAGAAAATTGAAAGAAAACCATATACTGGAAACAATTCAATATGCCTACAAAAATTGGTGTTCTCCAGTACATAACAATACAATGTCAAATGGTTATTTCTTAGAAAGATCAAATAGTGATAGGATGACACTTGCAAATGCTTGTGAACTTCGTCTAGATGAGGTGGCTCGGGGAAGCCCCCAAAAGGCAGCAGACAAATCTGGGAAAAACAGAAGTAATTTTTAAATGCATAAGCCAATGTTTATGTATTAATATTGCCCTTAAAAATATTTATTTTGTGAAATGATTAGCATTGGTTTGTTTGTTCTTAAAAAGTAGTTTCCTTTTGGAAGCAACTTGTGTGAAATGGCCTAAAAATTATGTAGCTAAAATAATTCAGATTTTCTCCCTAAATTATAAATCATTTGGAGGAAGTGTAAAGATGTTATAGATGTCAGCTTTCTTGCATTTCTTAAAAGTTTATTCTAATGAAGAAAATAAAATATAAGGTATAAAGTTACCTTTATAATCAAATTTTCAATCTTTTTAAATATTTAGAATTTGGAGCCAGTTGACCACGATGCTTTACATGGGCATAAGACGTCTCCTACAGAAGATGCTCCACTATATCTTCATTCAACAGGCTCTATGTATCAACAGGTTAAATAATAATAATAATAATTTTTCAAAACTCATTTTGATGATTTACTTATATGGTCTTCAATTATTATTTTATTACATATTTTGTAATGTATCAGCTGTGAATGCAAATTAAAAAAAAATTCTAGGACAGCTTTGGCAAGACGATCGGAAGAAGAATAGTTTAAGTGGGGTCATGGTTTATTTTACCCTTGTGATATTTTCTTTGTAAGTAGGTACTACCTTGTCCTAGTTCATAAAAATGTGCGATATTTCAATAGGAGCATAAAGTAATTTATTTAGTCTTTCTCATAATCCAGTGGCAGTGAAACTTAACAATTTTACCAGCTTTAATACAAAATTTACTACAAAAAACAAATACTGACCGAAAATATAAATAAAATCAACTTATGAGCAATTCTAAGTTAAAACAAATATTTGTGTTAAAATATTTTGGGAAGATTAGCCACAATGTGGGTAATGCAGTTTTCTCCTTTCTTCCCTCTTTTCTCTTTTCTTCCCTTCCCTTTCCGTTTCTTTTCCTCCCTTCCTCCCTTCCTTCCTTCCTTTTCTTTCTTTCTTTCTTTTCTTTCTCTTTTTTCTTTCTTTCTTTCTCTTTCTTTCTTTCTTTCTTCCTTTCTTTCCTTTCTTTCTATCTTTCTTCTTTTCTTTCTTTCTTCCTTTCTTTCCTTTCTTTCTTCCTTTCTCCTTTTCTTTCATTTGTTCTTTTGATGGAGTTTCACTCTTGTTGCCTGGGCTGGAGTGCAATGGTTGTGATCTTGGCTCACTACAACTTCCACCGACCGAGTTCAAGTGATTCTGCTGCCTCATCCTCCGAAGTAGCTGGGATTACAGGCATGCATCTGGCTAATTTTGTATTTTTGGTAGAGACAGTGCTTCTCTGTGTTAGTCAGATAGTTCTAGATCTCCTGAACTCACAATCCACCCACCTTGGTCTCTCAAAGTGCTGAGATTACAGGTGGTGAGTCATTCATTGCACCCAGCCAGGTTAATCATTTAAAGCTTGTCTTGTGCTATAACATTTAGCATGACTTCTCATCAAGTTCATGTAGCCAAGGGATGGAATTACCCAAATCACAGTAGTTGCCCAGAATAGCAGCTGTATTGCTCAGAAACCTTATTTTTTATCACCAGAAAAAATAGAAAACGGGAAAATGTAAAAAACAAGCAGATTTTAACTCTACACATTCTTCACATTTAATGTCTGATAGTTTAATTTCTTGTTGAGAAAGAATCTGGAAATATTTTTAATAGAAATTATAAAATATTAAAATCAATATGCACAGTTTTCATATGTCACGATGTGTGGAGCATAGTAGACTGTATTTTTGTGCTTGGGCCACTTTTGTGGTAGAATGTATTAAGTGATGCTTCTAAAATTTGGTTTCATCTAATCCCAGTGAAGTGCATATTATCAGAATCCACAGTACCTTGAAGTACCATTGTGCCAAGATTTCTGACAGCTTTGCTAGCGGGTCACAATTTTCCTTGAAAGCATTAAGTCTTCTAGTTTATTTCTATATTATTTTAAAGTTTTGTTGTTAGATATAGGGTTTACTGAAGATATAAGCACCTTCTAATTTTAAATAATTCATGTAATTTTTTTGTTTGATGTAATATCTCAATGTCCATTGTTGGAAACAATAGGGTATGAATTGTGTTGCATACCTTGAGGAACAGCAATTTGTTTGTTCAAATTGGATAGAATATACTATGTTTTTATCTTTTTATAGTACATAAGCAGTAGCATCGACCACTATGAATGCAAAATGCAGTCTGCATTAGTCAAGACCTATAAATATACCATCAGGGCTACTGATATTGGTACATTGTAATCCAACTATGTTATGGACCTTCCTATTTGGCCTATTGTTATTTGCAGTCTATGTTTCTCTTCTGGCCTAGACTTAGATTTTGGAATTTCTATTCCTTAGAGAGTGTAAGAGAAATATGTGTAGATTAATCCCATCTCTGCATTACTGCTGCATCTCTATAAGTTTGCCACCTCAAGTGAATGCATCATGTTGTCCTGGTTCTAATCACCTCCCAATCATCCTGGAGAGGATTCTTCAAATGGAAATCAACATGTCCTTCTTTAATGGACCCTTTAAATTATTACTATTAAGCAGATGTCAGGATGTGACTCAGCCCATTGAATGTCCACGTGTCACATACTGGTATCTGCTTGAAAGTCCAGTTTTCTATTGATCACATGACCAGAAGATTAACTACTATTTACTACCCATGAATTAAAATATTTGCCTTTATGAAATAATGATTTCATGTTTTTATTCCTTCATTTAAAAAAACAGCATGCAGTTTAATCATTGAGCTTATTTGCTCATTCCATCTTCAGTTTGTCTTTTCATTTCTGGTCTCTATGAAAGCCTGCCAAGAGGACATTGTTCATCCACCTTGAAACTGCCATTCGTCAACCAGGCATGTTGTTGTTAATCAGGAGCTCTTCAAAGGGCATTGCCCATGTAAGAGTGAGATCCAGTAATTCCTGAGGTGTTTCCAAACTTGATGCTTGAAAATACCAGACTACTTGCTGTTGAACAGGATGAGCATCTCCTTGTACTTCCCAGGTAACATTTTACTCTACAAAGCCATCTTTTATGATATTTTGGAAACCTTCTGAGCACTTCCTCATTAGATTATTTCCTTAATTTGCCCAACACATTATAGGTGTTGCAAGTTTTGTAATTATTTTATGGTCTTCAGTCAAAGAAGCAGTCTCAACACCAAGGCAAGACAAGCTAGTAATTATCTTTCCAATGGCACCTATTGTTTCATGGCATCCAGGAGTGCCCTGGATCACAATTTCCAGCTAATGCTGAAGGGGGGCATGTGTGGGCTTTCTGCCATGGCCTCAGTCTGCCCGAGAACATGTTGCAAGTATTTCTAAAATCAGAATTTGGATCACAAAGTCCCAGTGTGTAGACAGAAAGAGCATTTTACCATTCAGAAATGGCCAGATTTAGTGAAATTTCTTATTTAAATAGACCACAATTTATTGTTTTTCAAATTGATGAATTACAATTTTACATATTTACAAAGTAGAACTATTGCACACAATAGAACTCATGCACACAATGAGTAATGACCAAATTTTTAAATGGCCTATTGGTAATTTCTGTATTAGTAATTTCAGACATTTATGACATAATTGTTTAAACAGCTTTCCACATCTAAACTTCTAGTTATTTTGAAATCCGTAATAAATTATTCATACCTATATTCTCCCTCCTATACAATCAAACTTTAGAACCCATTCCTTCTAACTGTATTTTTTACCCATTAACTGACTGACTTACTTGTTTGCTCAATATCTTTCACAGCCTACAATAATCTGTCATTCTATTCTCTACGTCCATGAGATCAACTTCGTTATTTCTCACGTATGAATAAAAACATGCAATCCTTGTCCTTTATATTTCCTGGCTAATTTCACTTAACATAATGTCCCTTATATGAAGCCCTTTTCTGAGTAATGTTTAGTTAATGTATTGAGGTTTTTATAAAACTGAAATAATCACTTGCTTAAAATGTACCTTAACTGTTACCAAAATTCCTTCGGTACATAGGACTGTAGTTTGGAAACAGCTAAATGAACAAAGATGTCTTGAAGCTGTCTTAGGACATGAATATTGTACTCTTTTCTATCTCCTGTGTTATTTAACTTTGGTTTGTCTTCAAATTAATGAAAATATTCTAGTAAATTATGTTGGGTACCAACATTAAAGACCAAAAGAAATCAGCAATGCACCAATTTAACTTTATAAACACAAAGAAAGAAGTTACAACAAATACCAAAAGTTACTTAATAAAAGGATATACTGTTTATACTCCTAATTTTCAAAGAACTTTATTTTTAATTTTTGTGATTATTGCTTATTTCAAACATGGGGTATTATGACTGAGTTCACAGAAAAGTTATTATAAAAGAGTAATAAAATAATAATATACACTGGATGTAATATAGTAAAGTTTGGTCAAGTAGGCAGGAGTAAAGACAAGTGAGCCCTCTGCCACGAGTAACTTTGGGGAATAAGTACATTTTGGGGAATAAGTTACTTAGTCTTTCTAGGATTCAGTATCTTCTTTTGAGAATAATGCATTTTCTGAATTACATAAGATTATTTACATGATTAAATCAGAATTATTAACACTCAATAAATATACCTATTAACCGTAGTTGTGGAAGAAAGAGGAGCATAGACAGAAGCTCCAAAAGTCAAAACATGGTTGTAGCCATAAAGCAAAATACAGTTTGTTTACAAGTATCTAAGACATTTCTGTATGCTTTTAATCGTGTCTTAGGGTTGTGACAAAGAAAGAAAGAATACCCACTTCCTGCCCTGGAGAAGCTGATTGCACAGAAAAAGAAACAAGGCAGATATACATGCCTCAGTACGTTGCCGAGACAACATAAAGCACAAGCAACCAAGTACAAAGGTAAGATACCTAATTTGCAATTTTATATTCTGTCTGTTTCATTTGCTTCTTACTGGTGTGATTAACCATCTCTATATGTGTTAAATTCAACACCCTAGGGGTCATACGGGCTATAGTACCAGAACTTACATTACAATTTTTTCTTCCAATAGTGGCTGTTAACCAAGTATTGGTGAACATCCCATATGAAGACTCTACTAAAAGTAAAGCTACCGTGACCGCGATGTTTGGATGATGTAATTTACTGGATCTAGAAAAGAGAAAGAAAGTGTGTGTTTTGTAATCCTATAAATGATAAGTGCTCAGAAACTAGTAGCTGAAAGACAAACTATTTCTGCCCACCGAAAGGAAAAAATGAAGAAATTCTAGGAGAATCATTTACTACAGTTAAAATATTCTAATTTTTAAATTTAGTTTCTATCAATATCTATACAGAAAAGTAAACAAAAAATAATAATGATAAAGAGCTTGAGTATAAACATTGCCAAAATTCAGGTATCCCATATTCTCTTATTTGGAGGTATACCCTAAATAGGTGACCTACCACTGTGATCTAACTTTTTTACCACTTTATTTTCAAATGAATACTTTCCATAGGCGGTTTGATGATAATTCTTAACTAATATTTTTTTACAAGTTCTCATAACATAATTTGAAAAAGAAATTTATTTCTTTAGCAGAAAAAGCTCTCATTTGAGAAAACTATAGAGAGAATTTTTAAAAAAGCACAGCTTATGAAACAGATGACATAAATATGTCAGTCATAGTATCTCAGAGATTTTAGCCATATTATGAAGAAGAAATTCCCGCATAATTCTTTTAAAGTACACTAATTTCTGAGAGAAAAACAGTAGCTGCTATCAGAATCTTCAAAGTAATAATTAATAATTAGAATTTACCTAACTGTTCTGCTTCTCATCTTTGAAAAATCATAGTCTATATTTTTACCTATGCATTCAGTTGCAGGAATGCTGTTTCTGGTGGAAACTATATATATATAAAAATTATATATATTATATATAAATTATATATTATATATAAACTATATAAATTATATATAATTTATATATAATATATTATATAAAATTATTCTTATATATATTCTTATATATAATATATTATATATAATTTATATATAAATTGTAAATATTATTATATATTTATAATTTATAAATATATAACATTTATATATGATATATTATATATAATTATTCTTATATATTATATATAATATTTATATATACATATTATGTAAAATTATTGTTATATGTAATATATTACATATAATTTATATATAAATTATAAATATTATATATTTATAAATTATAAATATATAATATTTATATATAATATATTATATATAATTATTCTTATTATTATATATAATATTTATATATAATATATTGTATATAATTATTTTTATATATAATATATAATATATGATATATTATATAAATATATATGATATATTATATAAAATATATATTATGTATAATTAAAATAAATATTAAATATAATGTAATATATAATATATAATATAATATAAAATAAATATAATATATTATTAAATTAATTTTTATATATTATTAAAATAATAATAAATAATATTAAAATATATAATTTATATTATATAATATATTATATGTTTTATATTTTATATATAATATATATTATATAATATAATAATATATAAGAATATATAAGAATAATTATATATAATATAATAATATATAAGAATATATTATAATAATTATATATAATATATTATATTATATATATATGTGGCTGTTGGATCACAGAATTCATGTGACAAGTAGTACCAGTATTTTTGAGTACCACAAGTTTTTCTGGTGGGTGAGATCTAACAGGGAGCAGATATTCCCACTCAAAAAGTGCTCACAACCTGAGATAAGAAGAAAAAAATAATGCTTGTAGTATGAAAATAATTCTGTCCACTTGTCTTTCCATCAAGTGACAAATTAATATTAACAACATCTCATTTATCAATACAGCCATTTTTGAAGGAGTATTTTAAATTTTAATATTAACAACAAATTGAGTGACTATACAGATTTTTAACTACAGACCCCTTAGGTCCATATTTTAATGACATGATATCTGTTTTTTTAAAAAATGTGTTTGTTTAAAAAAATCTTTTGATTATATACATTTACTGTGTCAATGCAACTGTAAATAAATTAACAAAAAAGGTGTTTTTATAAAGGAAACTCTTCTTTCTACATAGATCCCACAAGACAAATAAAGATCTGACCTTTTAAGCGTTGAGTTTAGCTAGAAACTTCTACAATGTGCTAGAAAATATACTCACACAGATAAAAACATAAACAAATATAATTTCACACTTTCCAATTAAACATCTGTAGAGAATGTGTTGTTAATTGTATTCTTAGCCCTCAGTTTTCTCTTGAAATGAACTAAATTTTGTTATAATTTGTTAATTTACTTACATGACTTCCCACCCTGAGTTTCAGTTCTGTGTAAGATTTGAACATTACTACTTACTTTGTTGGACAGAGGTGGACATTTAGAAGTCATACAATGCACTCAAAATTTCTCATCTCACATTATGATTTTTAAAGCCATACCTCTCTTAGAATTTAAATAGAATAACATTAAGCAACTTCAAGGCTTGGTTTATTAAAATATTTCCCATGAATGCATTTTAAATATAAACATTTTGTACCATTAAATTTGGCTTCTTTTTACACTAAGGAAACATATGATTCAATAAAACTCAACACCAAATATAGGGGAACACTTAAGAAATACATATATTAGGCCGGGCGCGGTGGCTCAAGCCTGTAATCCCAGCACTTTGGGAGGTCGAGGCGGGAAGATCACAAGGTCAGGAGATCAAGACCATCCTGGCTAACACGGTGAAACCCCGTCTCTACTAAAAATACAAAAAATTAGCCAGGCGTGGTGGTGGGCGCCTGTAGTCCCAGCTGCTAGGGAGGCTGAGGCAGAAGAATGGCATGAACTGGGAGGCGGAGCTTGCCGCGAGCCGAGATCGCGCCACTGCACTCTAGCATGGGGGACAGAGCAAGACTCTGTCTCAAAACAAAAAAAAAAAAAAAGAAAGAAATATCTATACTTTTAATTTAATATTGTCTGACATAAATGATTTTACATATATACCTGATAGCTACAAAATTTTAAACTAGTTGATCAAAAACAGACAAAAAAAAAACATGAGTTAACTTTTTCTAAATGAAAATAGACTTTCAAAGTAAACTATTATTAATGAATAAAAACAGCTTTATAATTTAAAAACTTACTAGTATTGCTTTGTCTATGTAATATATTGCATTCAAATTCATGAGTTTGAGACCAGCCGAGCCAACATGGCAAAACTCAGTCTGTACTAAAAATGTCAACAACAACAACAAAAAACTTCCGGTTGGGCTGGCAGGTGCCTGAGGTCCCAGCTACTCAGGAGGCTGACTCAGGAGAATTGCTTGAACCTGAGAGGCAGAGGTTGCAGCGAACTGAGATCCTGCCACTCCAGGTTGAGCAACAGAGCAAGATTTAATCACACCCCACTCACGGGCCAAAAAAGAATAAATAAATAAGAAAAGATCAAATTAACTGTGAATACATCAGGTATTGTTTATGCCAGTTCACCTGACCAAAGACAAAAATCCAGCTACTGATGGAACTTACATTTTCACTTTAGTGGAAAGTAGTGACAACGTCTATTGATTTTATTTTTATGTAAGAAGGATAAGGATTTGGGGTTCATTTATAAGCATGTGAATAGTATAAGCTCAAAGGAGATTTGAGCAAAGAAAGAGGATGGTAGAAGAAGACATGCAAAAGAAAATAATATATGGTTGTTTGTTACATTATAAAGACCATGGTTTTAGCTTAGGAAAAAGGGAAGCTGGTATTGAATGCTCATAGGTAGAGTTACTTTTTAAGGTAAGGGCAACATTCTATATTTAAATAATAGTGATGGTTGCATAACATTGGGAATATCCTGAAAATCACTGAATGTGTACTGCAAAATGGTTAATTTTATAATATCTGAGATATAATTCACCTAGTTGTGATAGTGGTAATAGTGTAATACTTGTAATAGTGGAAGGTAGGAGATCAGTAAAGAGGCTGAGCTAATCAGATGAGCAATGTGGATAACCTGTATCTGGATGACAGCAGGAAAAATAGGGAAAAGTGGTTAGATTCTGGACCTGTTTTGAAAGGAAAACATGCAGAATTTGAGGATTAATAGAAATGAGGAGATGAAAAGAAAAGCATCAAGGATGACCCTTCAGTTTTAGGCCTTTGCAACAGGTTGTAATTACTATCAGGTGAAATGGGAAACACTTGGGGGAAGTTGTTCGGAAGGAGCATCAGAATTCAGTGTATAGCCTTGAGATCGCATTGCCTGTTAAACATGACTATGTGCAATAGAGTCACATATGATTTGGGCTTTGGTAAGACACTGGCTGGACTCATAGTACCATTCAGAAATGCATCGTACAGGAAGAGATAACTGGGAGATTGAGAGCAAATTCATCAGGAATAGTTCAAGGAAGATGGTGACTAAGAAGTAACTTATATTTGGCCGGGCCTGGTGGCTAGCACCTCCAATGCTAGCACTTTGGGAGCCTGAGGCAGGCAGATGGCCTGATCCTAGAAACCCAAGTCTAGTCTGGGATACATGGGAGAGACCCTGTTTCTACCAAAATTTGCTAGTGTGGGTGGCCTGTAGTCACAGTCGCCCATGAGGCTGATGTGGAAAGATCACTTGAGCATGGGAGTTTGAGGCTGCAGTGAGTTCTTGATCGCACCACTGCCCTCCAGCTTGGACAACAGAGGCAGACCCTGTCTCAGTAAACAAACAAACAACAAAGACAAGAAATTAAAATATATATATTATATTTGGCAAAAAAGGTGATCATTTTAAGTATAGTATATTTGGTAGACTGTTGGGGATGAGCGCCTGACTGGTAAGGTAAGTGGAATTTTCAAATGAAAGCATATTATCAATGGAAAAAATACTCACCTGAAATTCAATGTAACATTTTAAATTTAGCAATTAGGGTGTCACTGATGGCCTTTGAGAAAGGACGGTGACTTCACTGTTGTGGGATAAAACCTGAGACAGTACATGAACTGATGGAAAGAAAATAGCTAATAGAACTTCTCTGTTGATATTAAAAGCAGAGAAAAATGTCAGTACCAAAAGAGACAGTTTCTGTTGTGGATCGTGAAATATGGAGTTTGTATATATGTGTGATAAGGAAATCAGGGCAGTGAAGAAGAGAATAAAAGAAATTACACGAAAGAGGAAAAGATCAATCACATTGATGGGTTGGGTCCAGGAGGATGTATTTTAAAATGTGATAATGGTTTTGTCTTTGAATAAATTTGTGCATATAGATAAAAGTGTGATTTAGATCAGAATAACAAACAACAGAAGTGGAGGAATTTAATACTCTACAGTATAAAACTTAACAAATTGGAGGAAAGGATGTTTATGATAAGTTATAAGAGTAAAAGCCATGCAAAGAAAGTTCAGGAAATGAACATCTTATCAAATAAAAACAAAATAGGTAACTTCTTGATTCTTCCCTCCCACTCTTTTAAACTACTACTTCTATTTTTCCCATTGATATATTTTAATAAACGACCAATATCTTCTGGGGAAATATTATGTTCTCTCTCTGGTAATTTGCATTAGATTCTTATACATTTCATGTCTTTTTATTATATTAACAGAATTTTTATTCAGGAAAGTTTTCTGTCTAAATTCCATTCCAATATTTACTGGATTTAAAAGTACTGTTGCCTTTTATCTTCCTTTTTAGTCATTTTTGTTGAGTATTGATTGTTTCCCACCATAATGACTAATTGACCTTCACAATATATCATTAATTTCTCTGATAGTTTGTCTAGAAAGAGCCTAATACGAGCTATTTCATACCCCCCCAACAAAATAGAATTTACATCTTCTATAACCATGCAAAGTCTGGATTTCCATTCTACTTAAATTGAAACTTTACTTGATTAATAACTTCATAGCATCAAGCCAAGAAACAGTATTTTAAATGCAAAATGACCAACATCTAACAATAAGTGGAACTTAAAGGGCCCACTGTTTTGTATTCCTTTCCAAATCAGAAATATCTGCTAGATAGTTTTCTTAGTGTCGTCATGGTTAGACTTGGCTTAGACCTTGTGCCGTTTTGTTTTAGTCAATGTCAGCAGCAGACATTGGCTGCAGAGCACGAAAAGAAAACTTATGAGAACTATATCCCTTTCTCCTTACTACTTGAAGACAGGTGTATCATCTTGGTATTAAGAAGTAGTTAAGGCATCACAGAAGTTTTATTGTTTTTTTTTTTTTGAAACAACGTTTGCTGAAGAAATATGTCAAGTTATTTGACATATTGACTAAATTGTGTCAAATGCTTTAATTGACTGCATTATGTCAAGTGGTAGTTCAATGTTTCCTAAACCAGATATATATTTTTTGTTGTGATTAGTGATCCAGACTTACCTTTTTACATTTTCCATGAATAGTGAATTATACAGAATCTTGTTTTCTTCTGTTTGGATTTGATACAGAACTACACTGGATTCACTGACAAGAAGAGTTTGAATTAGCAGCATGCTGAGAATGGACACAGTGTTTGAAGAGACTGATAAAGAAATTACAGGAGGAGTTTTATCTTTGGAAGAAAAAATGGTCCTTGGGCACAGACCCCATGTGAGCTTTACTTTCAGGATTCTCTGCTCAATTGTTCTCTGCTGTGGTGAGGCCACCTATGCTCTGTATATGTTTGAAATTAATTGAAAAGCTGTTGACAGATTCTGATGTCATTTGCCATGAACTTTATTACTGTGTAAGTACTTTTGGATCAAATTACCCTAATGTTTTTCAACAAAGACTTTAAAAGAAATAAAGCTACATTACATTTTGGCACGTTCTTCCTTTAGGATCTGTAGTGAGATAAGTGACACAAATATCTCTCATTCTGTTTCCAGCAAGTAAATAGAATACAAATAGTTTGCTAACAAGACTAAGGATGGGATAATCATTGTTACTCTAACTGAAATGCATCCCTGTTTAGTTTTATTTAGTTTTCGCAATTTTGAAAATTTTCCTTTTCAAATTTTATCAGTCATAAGATAATGATAGTTTTTAGAAAATGAAAATGGGATTTAGTTAGTGGTTTTTTTCTGCTCGTTTTAATATTATTCTCATTCAGCCTAATGGGAATTCTAATAGCAATGAGGGATATGAATATAACCTTAAATTAAGGAATGAGGGTAGAGAGAGAGAAGAAAGTATGTCTCAAAAATAATCTCATAAGCTTTATTTGTCAACTCATGTGATTTAACATGTTAGTGGTAGATTTTCTACTCATCCTTAAATTTGGAGCTGCGAATTGGAATATCAAAATGTAGCTAAACAATTCATTTCCATATGACTTCTGTCTGTTACTATACTGATTTTCATGAGTACTATAAATTTTGTAAGAACTAATTTCATTCATATCTGCATTTAGATTTCCAAGATAGTAAAATGTATTAAAAAATATACATTTTATACAATTAGGAGTCACTGGGGATAAGTGTTACCTTTCTTTAAAAGGTAAGTGCAGAGGTTTATAAACACATGCAAAAATGTGCAATCTCACGATTTAACCTTCTATGCAAATAAAAATTAGTAATAGTGAGGGCAATTAGTGACACTAGCAGGGCAATAAATACTCCTGCAAAGCCAAAGAATTAATACCAGTTATAATGCATGAAGTGATTTCAGGCCATACTCTGAATTTAAGTTTAATTGACTGAATCTCCTGAAAGAAAAGGACTTAGGCAGAAACAACAAAAAATGAACAATACATTAGCCAGAAAACTCAACAAATAAATAAAACACCTGAAAATATTAGAACCAATAAATCTCCGTGTAGTAGAAACACATCTAGTTTTGTTGCTGTAGTTGTTGTTGTTTAGAGACAGTGTCTGTCACCCAGGCTGGAGGGAAGTGGTGTGATCTCACCTCCCTGCGACCTCCAACTCCCAGGTTCAAGGGATTCTTCTGCCTGAGCCTCCCGAATAGCTGGGACTACAGGCACACACCACCAAGCCCAGCTAATTTTTGTGTTTTTAGTAGAGATGGGGTTTCACTATATTGGCCTGGCTGGTCTCAAGCTCCTGACCTCGTGATCCACCCACCTTGGCCTCCCAAAACGTTGGGATTACAGGCATGTGCCATCGTGCATGGCAAAATTTTTCTTTGTTACAAGGTTAATTTAATAAATTTTATACATTTCTTAAATTTCTTACAATAGGCTGAGGATGGTGGCTCACACCTCTAATCCCAGCACTTTTAAAGGCCAAGGCATACAGATCACCTGAGAATGGCAGTTCAAGGCCAGCTTAGAGGACATGGTGAAACCACCCCTACTACAAATACAAAAGTAGCTGGGTGTGGTGGCACGCACCTGTAATCCCAGCTACTTAGGAGGTTGAGGCAGTAGAATCACTTGAACCTGGAAGGTAGAGGTTGCAATTCTGTGATGATGAGAAATGTTGAGATACTTACGTATAGTGTGTGTGTGTATATATATACACACACAGCCACAGCCACCGCCACATGCACACACATACACACACACCTGTTAGCTGTGTATATACATTCTTTGGTAAACAGAAGATACTTATTTTTAATTGGGTTATTATTTTCTTGTTCTTTTGAATCTGTTTTTAGTTCCTTGTACATTTTGATTAACCCCTTGTCTGATGTACAGTTTGCAAATATTTGCTCTCATTATATTCATCTGGTGATTTATTTTATTTTATTTTTATTTTTTGCTGTAAGGAATTTTTCTAGTAGGATGTAACCTCATTTTTCTGTTTGTGGGGTTTTTTTTTATTGTGTTTTTGAAGTCTTATCCAAAAAATATTCTTGCCCAGACCAAGGTCATTAAATGTATTTTGTGATTTATTCTACTAGTTTGACAGATTGCTGTTGTCATTAAATCTTTAATTTTAAATGTTTTTAAATATGTATTCTTATAGGTGAGGTCTCACTATTTTACCTAGTGTAGAGTGCAGTGGCATAAGTGTTTCATGCTATAGCTTTGAACAGCTAGGCTCAGGTGATCCTCCCTTCTGGGACCCCCAAGTAGTTAAAATGATAGGGGCACACCACTGCACTAGGCTTTTTAATCCATTTGAGTTAATTTTTGTATTCGGTGAGAGATAGGGTTCTAATTATGTTCTTCTGCATGTAGCTGTCTTGTTTTCCCAGCACCACTTATTGAAGAGACTGACATTTCCTCATTTGGTTTTCTTGTCACCTCTGCAGAATATCAGTTGGCTATACAGTGTAGATTTATTTTTGCTCAGTGTGTTCTCTTGCATTGGTTTATAGCATTGTGACATCCCCAGTTCTGTGGATTCAATCCCCAACCCCACTGACATCTTCAGTATGACTTTGGCTATTCACGGTTTTATTTTTGTGGTTTCATATTTATTTAGGATTTTTTTCAATTTCTGTGAAAAATGTCATTAGTGTTTTGATAGAGACTGCACTCAACTTGTGCACTTCTTTGGATCATATAAACATTTTAACAATATTGCTTTTTCCAATCAATGAACATAAATATCTTTCCATTCATTTATGTCATTTTAACATTTTATTAGTGTTTCATAGATTTCAGAATGCAGATTTTTTAAATCTCCTTGGTTAAATTTACTCCCTTGTATGCCCCATACCCATTGTGAATGAGACTGCGTTCTTAATTTTTTTTGTTGTTTTTTTTTTGATATTTTGCTGTTAGTGTATGGAAATGCTATCCAATTTTATATGTTGATTTTGTAAACTGAAACTTTACTGACCTTCTGTATTAGTTCTAACTACTTTTTAGTTATGTGTTTAAGGATTTCCATAGTATGTCATTAGCATGTATGGACAATTTTATTTCTTCCTCTCTAATTTGGGTAGCTTTTCTTACTTTCTCTTGTCTAATTGTTCTGGCTAAGGACTTTTATTATTACATTAATAGAAGTAGTGAAAATGAACATCTTGGTCTTCCTTCAGATCTTCACAGAAAAGCTTTCAACTTTTAATTCCCTTTGAGTGTGATATTAGCTAAGGGCTTGTATATATGGCGTTATCTGGTTATTTGGGTCTGTGTCTTTTGTTGTGTTAAGTTACGGTTGTTCCACGCATAATTTGTTAAGAGATTTTATTGTGAAACTGTTGAATTTTGTCAAAACTTTTTTCACTTATTGAAATGACTGCATAGATTTTGTTCTTTATTTTGTTGATATAATGTATGACATTTAATGATTCTAGTGTATTAAAAAATTCCTGCATCCCTGTAGTCTCACTTGATCACGGTGAATGATTTTGTAAATGGGCATTATAAGTCATTTTCCCAGTATTTTATTGAGGATTTTTACATTATGTTTATCAGATATTTTGGCCCATAGTTTTCTCTTTTTTCTTGTATCCTTGTCTGGTTTTGTAATCAGAATAATGCCATCCCAGTGGAATGAGTTGGAACAGTTCCCGTATCTTCCTTTTTGTTTTATGTTTTGACTAGGTTAAAAAAAAATTGGCAGCAGTTTATTTTTTGGGGTAGGTAGAATGCAACAGTGAATACATCAGGTCCTGGGCTTTTCTTTAATAGGTGATCTTTTATTGCTGATCTGATTGCTTACCATTAATTTGTTTCTGGGTATCAGTTATGGTATCTCTTTTATGGCTCTGATTTCCTTTATCAGGGGCTCTGTTTTCTTTTGTTGTTTTTTGTTTTTGTTTTTGTTTTTACTTTTGAGTTTAGATTTATGTTTTTCTAATTCCTTCATTGAAACATCAAGTTGTATATTTGATATCTTCTCATAGTTGAAGGCATTTATTGTCATAACTTCCCTCTTAAAACTGCTTTGGTTGAATCTCATAGGTTTTGGTGTGTTGTGTTTCTATTTTTGTCTCAAGAAATATGGTGTTTTCTCTTTAATGTCCTCACTGACTCATTGGTTATTCAGGAGCATGTTGTTTAATTTTGATGTACTTATGAATTAGTGATTTCAGAAGAGATACTTGATGTGAGTTTGATCTTTCCAAATTCATTAAGATGTGATTTTTTACCTAATGTATGACATATCCTGAAAGATATCTCATGTATGCAGTGGAGAAGAATATTTATTCTATAGCTCTTGGACGGATAGTTCAGTAACTGTTTTTAGCATTTTCACTACATGGCATTTTCATCCAATGTTTACTTATTAAATGCTGTCTGCATTATCTATTCATTGCTGAAAGTAAGGTGCTGAATTTTTCTAATATTATCTTGCATTTTTTTCTTCCTTTGGATCTATTAACATTTGTATTATATATATGCATATATTACTTATATGGATGTATTCCTGTTATAATATGTTATTTTTTTTCTGCTGCTTAATTCTGTATCCTCTCTTTGCCTTTGATGATTGGTGGTTTGATTACATTAAGTCATAGGGATATGTTTATTGAAATTGAATGTGATTGTAAGCCTTCGAGATTCCTACAGCAGAATATTTATATTTTATTTAAGTTTGAAAAGGCTTCTGTTATTATTTCTCCAAATAAGCTTTCTACTCTTTTTTTACACTTTTTTTTTTTGGAGATGGAGGTTTGCTCTTGTCTCGCAGGTTGGAGTGCAATGGTGTGATTGTGGCTCACTGCAACATCCACTTACTGGGTTCCAGTGATTCTCCAGAGTTTCAGTGATTCTCCTGACTCAGGTTTCTGAGTAGCTGGGATTACAGATGTCCACCAATACACCAGGCTAATTTTTGTATTATAATAGATAAACCGTTTCACCATATCGTCCAGGATACTCTCAAGCTCCTGACAACATATGATCCACCCGCCTTGGCCCCCCAAAGTGCTGAGGATACAGGCATGAGCCATCACACCCAGCTCTACTACACTCTTGAATGCCAGTGTCTGACACATTTGCTCTTTAGATGTTATCCCATTAATCTCATGAATCTTATTTATGTTTTATCCTATAACTGTATATTTTGAATTGACCTGCCTTTGAGTTTTGCTGCTTGACCACTTCTATTGTCACTGCTGTCAGTTGCATTTTTTGTTTTGTTGTGTTTTATTCTTCAAGATTTCTGTTTGTTTTCTCCTCCCATTTTTAATCTCTCATGTAAGTTTCTCTGATAAATTTCAAAATTCTTTGTGTTTTGCTGAAGTTCGCTGCATTGTCTTAAAACAAGTATTTTGAATTCCTTGTCAGGCCATGTGTCCATGCCCATATCTTTTGAGTCAGTCACCACCAGCGCTTCATTTTGACCACTTGATGCCATCATGTTTCTCTCATTGATCCTAATGCTTGTGACTATGCATCAATGTCTGTGCAGTGATGTAGGTGCCTAATGCAGTGTCTGTAGTTTGTCTTTGTTTGGAAGCTTTCTTCCACAGTAAGGCTGTCCAGAGATTCAGGGCAAGGAGAAGAAGGAAATTAAGGTCTTTAAGCCTATGATAGCTTCAGCCCTGGTAGCATGAGGGGAAACATTAATGAGCAGACTTTCATGGCTGGAGTAATTTGACTGACAAAGTCGACTCAGTGCCAGGTTGCACCTGTATCACACAGTTGAGCACTGGGTGCATTCGAGGCCTGTAGCTTCCATGGTCTGCCCTCTGACCTTTATTCAGTGCCTGAGGTTACTGTAGTCAATCAGTGGGAATATTGACTGGAACTCAGCTCCATTCTGCGGAGGTCATAGTTTCTAATCTGTTGCCGGGATTGGTCTACATGATTACCCCTGGGTATCAACCTCCCAAAGTGCTGGGGTAAGGGGACAGTCAAATAAAAGTCCCAAGGCAAAATGTACTATGCCTACTTCCTTTGTCCGAGTGAGCCTCCCACCTCCACCTCCTGAATAGTTGAGACTACAGGAATGTGCCACCATGCCTGGCTAACATTTTTGGTGTTTTCTTGTTGTTTTTGTTGGGCTCAAGTGATCTACTCACCTCAGCCTGCTAAAGTGCTAGGGTTACAGGTATGAGTCACTACACCCAGCTAAAACTGACTTTCTAAAATTTAACTTTTAGATCATTTCTTTTTATTCAGTCTTATTTCTCATAAATGCAGTTAAGAATTTTGTTGCTTTAGAGTTTCCCTTTTGGTATCCCTGAAGGAATAAATGGACTCTCGATATTCATTTTCTAAATGGTTTTAGAAAATGAATAATTACTTTAGATGAGTAAAGACTATTTGGCCTCTTTTTGTTTTCCGGCTTCATTTCATTGTGTATGAAGACTGTATTATTTTAACCCTGCTGTATATGTGAAATGAATTTTTACTCTTTCAACTGAATGTAGTAGAAGATTGTTTAAACTGATTATTCAACTACTACATAATTTTGATTTTCTTCCTTGTACATATTAGTCTAATTACTGGGATAACAATGTCAAAATTAAACTAATTTTCCTATTAAAAACTTTCTGATAAAATTACCTCAGTACACACAAACAAAAACATGCCCACACATATGACTTAATTTCTAAAACTTTTAACTTTTCTGCTTCTCTAGTACCTTGTATTCCATCACTCAGCAAAATCTGGCAGCTCCACATCCAGAATTTACTTGAACTCCACAGCTTATTTCCAATTTCCTGTTATCATCATAGTCTAAAACACAGTTTATATCGCATTCACCTCCTATTTTACACCATAATTTCCTACTTTACACTCTAACTTTGTATAAAAAAGAAACTACCTTTTCAAGATCTAATTCAGGCAATTTTATTTGTTCTTAATTGAGACTTCTTTCTAGGTGCTGTCACACCTTATAGCATCAGATACGAATGTCTCTATCCAATTTCATGCATTCCAGTTATTTTATTTTGAGGGAGTGTGTATATACATTTATACATTTGGGTATGTGTGTATTCACTTATTCTTTGTTTTTCCCAGGTGTAATATATGTTTTGCATGCATATATTTACTAAATCCCTGATAATCGAAAAATAACAAATCTTTTTTTTTTCTTTTTTGTAAGTAAATTATTTTCTGAAGGAGGTGGGTTGGGAGAAATATATCTTAACATGGCAAGTTTAAAAGAGAAAGTGGTCATTACTAATGAAAATTATTCTCTAACATTTTCATGTTTATCTTTAATAGCATTGCTGATGACATATTCCCTCTTATCAGTTGTGTAGGTGTCATTCACTGCAATATACTGGCCATCCGCACTGACAACGACTTTGCTGCCATTAAGCTACAGGTGATAAAATTCATCTATGTCATCATACGGCATTCGTTGGTGATTATCTCACGTGTAGTGACTCTGACATTTTTCCCTGCATCTCTGAAACAGGGGAGCTTACACTTTCTATTAATCATATATTTTGTAATATTGTTGACACCATGGCTGGAGTCTTGGAAAAGTGGAGCTCATCTTCCTAGCAACACAGAAAATAATTCCAGCATGGTGGGTAAGTATGGATGCTTATCTTAATCATGCTAGTATATGCTGCCATAAATTCTCCTGCTGGTCAGCAGTGAAACTGCAGCTGTCAAATGAGGAATTGATAAAAGAGGTGGGCCATACAATCCTACACTCCAGCTTTAAGTTTTTAGAAAACGTGATAATAATATTGATACTTAGGTTCTTTGGAGGGAACATTTTGCTGAAGCCTTGTGACTCAATAATTGCTGCATAGTTCATCATAACCTACATATTAGCCTTTGGCTTTAAGCTCCTTTTCTGTCAGTATTTGCAACCAAGGTGGTCAGGCAAAGTATTGCCAGGAGATACTGAAAATCATCCAGAAGCACTGTGATATTATGTAAGCATCTGGAGAAAATTCAATTAAAAGAATAAAAGTAAGCAGCTGAGGAATTACTATCACTCGTGGAGAAGCATAGTTTATTTTCAATAAACGAGTATGGAATATCCATATATACTTTCACAGAACAAAGAGTAAAGAGGCTGAGTGTGACTTTCTAAAGATACTCATAAAAAATTATAAACAACAAAATCTTGGAAGTAGTTTCTAATAAAATTGATTTTTCTAATGTGACTATGAATTAATAATTTTTGTTTTCTTAAATATAATTGTACAACTTATTAAACAAAACAAAATGAAAAATCCATCCGGCTACAAAAACGAAGCAGAAAAAATAACCATAATACATTTTTTACCTAGTAGATTTTGGAACCTATACCTTTAATTTAATAAGTGTTTGTAATATACCATATACACTATCAGTGAACATTTTCTTTTCACGCTTTTCCCTCTGTGGTGCAGAAACATTTTAGATTGATGTAATGTGATCCAATTGTTTTTTTGTTGTGCTTTCGTAGTCTGTGCTTTTGGGGTCATAGAATTGACTTTTCAAAAATACAGTTAAATTAAAAATAAGAATTACCACATAATCCAGCTACTGTACTTCCAAATATGTACTCAAAGGATATAAAATTAGCATGGCAATGAGATATCTGCACTTCTATATTCATCTCAACATTATTCATAACAGCCAAGATACGGTAACAACCCAAGCGCACATCAACAGATAAAGTGTGGCACATATACACAATGAGATATACTATACAGCCTTAGAAAAAGGAGGAAGATCTTTTATTTATTTGTGACCAAATGAATGGAATTGGAAGATATTATGCTCAGTGTAATAAGAGAGGCACAGAAAGACAAGTATAGAATGATCACAATTATATGTAAAATCTAAAAAAGTTGAACTCATTCAAACTGTGAATATGCCAGATGTGGTGGCTCATGCCTGTCACTCCAGCACTATGGGACGATGAGGTGGTTGGATCACTTGAGGTCAGAAGTTTGAAGCCACAGTGAGCCATAATTGTGTCACTGTACTCCAGCCTGGGCAATGCAGCAAGGCCCTGACTCTTTCTACAAACACACAAAAAGTAGTCAGAGATTGGAGTGCAGGGTGGTGATGGGAGTGGATAGAGAAGGGGGAGGTGTTCATCAAAGGGTAACAAATTTCAGTGAGACAGGAAGAAGTTCTGGTGATCCTTTGCACCGAATGGTGATCACAGTTAATAAATGTCAACTTAAAAATTGTTTAATAAAAAAGGACAGGCATGGTGACTCATGTCAGAAATCCCTGCACTTTGGCTGGCCATGGAGGGAGGATCAGTAGAGGTCAGGAGTTCAAGACCAGCCTGGCCAATATGATGAAACACTGTCTCTACTGAAAATATAAGAATTAGCCAGGTTTGGTGGCATGCACATCTCACCCCAGCTACTCGAGTGGCTGAGGCAAGAGAAAAACTTGAACTCGAGAGGTGGCAATTGAAATGAGCTGAATTTGCACCAGTGCACTCAAGTCTGGGCAACAGGAGCAAAACTCTATCTCAAAAATAAGAATTGTTTAAAATGTAGAATTTATATATTCTTACCACAAAGAAAGAAATGGTATGTATGTGAGGTAATGGATATGGTAACTAGCCCAATATAATTCTTCTGCAATATATACATGAATTATAAAATCACTTTGTGTCCCATAAATATTTATGTTTGTTAATTTAAAATACAAATTTTAAAAGAATGAATTACAGTTAAAATAAATTTGGCTTAATATACATAGACAGTAATATATGCTAATGTTTTCTTCTATTTTGAATATTTGGCTTCTGCTATTTCTTGAGGAAACAAACACCATGGGAAGGGATGAAGAACACTAAAGCTTAATGTTGTATAATTTACATTATTTTGTTGTTGGTGGTTTTTCTCCTTTTCTTTTTCTACCAAAGTAATGGTGACAACTTTCTTACTCACACTTTCTTTTGTGTTGCCTTCTCCTGAGAAATCACCACCAAAAATAAAACTTGTGTAGATTTGTGTATATTTTTTACTGCTCCTTGTTATGACCCTCTTCGCGTTTGCTTTGGATTTCCCAGCTTCTTAAAACACTGGTTTGCTTATTATTTGTCGTCTCCTTGTACCATTACTTCTTCACTCTACCTGCAGGATCATTTCTTTTTATTTTAGTTTAGTTTAATTTTTTTGAGAGAGAGTCTCTGGCACAATCTTGGCTCAATGCAACCTTGGCCTCTCGGATTCAGGTGATTCTCCTGCCTCAGCCTCCTGAGTATCTGATATTACAGGCATGCACTACCACGCTTGGCTAGTTTTAGAATTTTTAATTGTGATGGGGTTTCACCGTGTTGCCAAGGCTGGTCTCAGAATGACCTCAGATGATCTCCCCTCAGCCTCCCAAAGTGCTGCAACTACAGGTGTGAGATGCCACACCCCATTTGATCATTTTCTTTACTAGATCTACATGCTGCTTGTCTTAGTCCTAGATATGCCACTGTCAACTCATTTATTTATTTTCTGTGCTAGGAAGATTCATGGAAAGAGTTGCCTGTGACAAGGTTTAATTTTATTTTTCTTAACTCTCCTTTCTTCAGGCATTTACCCTGTTTTTGGAATCATATCTTATACTTGCCACTAAATCCCATATATCACTTGTCTATTGCATATTACTCAAACAGTCATGTGTATCTGTAAAACTGATTCACACCCTCATTCTTGAAATACCATTTTGCTTTGGATTACATGACTCAACTTTCATCTGATTTCTCTGTTTAATTGTCAGTGTGTTTGGTTTCATTTTATCTCATAGATGTCTGCTTGTTAGACCACTAATGTAACTGCACCGAATACCTCTTTCTCCTTCCCTTTCTCCTTTCCCTTTTCCCTTCCCTTTTCCTTTTCTTTCCTTTTCTTTTTTTTAAGAAAGTGTTCTGTTACCCAGTCTGGAGTGCAGTAGTGAGACCTTGACTGACTACAGCCTTTCAAATTGCTGGGCTTAAGCAATTTTCCTGCATTGGTCTCCTCAGTAGCTGAGATTACAGATGCACACCACCACACCTGGCTTTTTGTTGATGTTGTTTTGAGACAAAAGCCTCTTAAGTTTTAAACCTGTAGTAAAGGAATTCAACCAGTGGTATGATCTCTGAATTTCTATACATTGTGTTTTTTTTCTCTTACGAGTCACCCAAGACTAAGACAGATAAATTTAAAACTTCCCCTGAACTTCTTTACATTTTCTACATGCCTCTCTCTTCCATCATTTTTTGTCCCAAAGTCCATCACCTATATAACATAGAAACTGGGGATATTCCAAATCCAATTATTTTCCCTCATCTCTTTCATATTTTATCTATAATAACTTTTTTATTATCTACCACCTACAAATGTTTTTTTTTCTTGTTGCTGTTTATGTATTAAAGGTGAGGTCATCATTTATTGTTCCCTAAATGATAGTATCAACATCTTAATTTACTTCCTTCTTCTGTGTTACCTTGTTCAATTTATTTTTCATTGAGGGTCTAGAATTATTCTACTTTTCAATGAATAAAACACATCTCTTTTCTTTTCATTTCTACTCTTGTTCCTTTCTGCTTTACTATTAACCATTACTTTATGAAGTGAGGAGCCATTTCAGTGTTATTTACTATTATATCCACCATTTTAAGCTAAAATTCTGAGATATAATAATCTCTAAGTGTTTAATATTATAATAAATAATACAACTTTCTAATTTCAGTATTAAGTTTTTGAATACTTAGTCTATGTAGTATTTATGAAACAATATTTTAGTTGACTTGCAGATAAGCTTATGTTACTTTTTCACTCACTCCTTTCATTTCTATCCATCCTAGCTATAAGACATTTAGAGGTGTGAACTTGACATATGCTTCTCTATACTTGAGAGCCTGTTGAAGTTATATGAATAAAGAAATGTACCTTGACCATTTAATTCATATATATAAATATGAATGTTTAATATTTAAAATTTATTTAAATGTTTTTATTACTTAAATGTACTATTACAGTTATTATTTACATTTTTTATTATTCAAAACTCAATACAGGAAACAAATGTGGAAAAATCCCAAGTAATTCATTATTTATCTTTCCTTTTATTGTAGAGGTCACAAGCTTTCTCCTTACTGGTTAGGGACATATTTCCAGAACAGTTGTAACATTTCACTTCTCATTTCCTAGTGAAATCTGAGGAGTATCTTTTGAACTCTATGATGATATTCCTACAACTACCTAGTGTAATTATCTCTTCTTAGGAGGGTATGATTCTACAAGAAGAATATGATAATGTCCTA
Organism: Gorilla gorilla gorilla; assembly: GCF_029281585.2. Lineage (NCBI taxonomy): Eukaryota > Metazoa > Chordata > Mammalia > Primates > Hominidae > Gorilla > Gorilla gorilla. The sequence goes on along the minus strand of NC_073248.2, from coordinate 43,964,670 downwards.
AAATACCACCCTTACATTTAATTATATAAAACACCACTAATGTAATAATAATATATGAGCTGACGTTATGTAGTCTATTTAGAGAGTTAATTTTATGCTCAAATACTTTAGTTAGAGACTGTGAGGTTAAACTGGCCCAAGATGGAACTTAATTATTTCTAACAAGTACCATGCTGTGGTGAAATGAAAACTGAACCCTTAATGATTTGGAAAACAATAAAGTCATATCACTTAAAAGTTGCTAACAAAAACATATATTTCTTAACTATTACTTATTACATGAAAGACAGAATGGCTTTCATGATAATGATGGAAGCAGTGTCAAATAAAATCTTACAAAACAGTCTAGACACGATGGCTCATGACTGCAATCCCAGCACTTTGGGAGGCTGAGGCAGGTGGATGACTTGAGGTCAAGAGTTTGAGAGAAGCCTGGCCAACATGGTGAAGCCCGCTCTCTACTAAAAATAAGAACATTAGCTAGGCGTGGGAGTGCATGCCTGTAATCCCAGCTACTTAGGAAGCTGAGACAAGAGAATCCCTTGAACCTGGAAGGCAGAGGCTGCAGGGAGCCGAGATCGCACCACTGCACTCTGGCCTGGGTGACAGAGTGAGACTCCATCTCAAAAAAAACCTCTCTGAACATTAAAAAGCAAGGTAGATTTAATCAACTTTCTATTTTATGCTGTCATTAAGGTTAATTGGGTTAAAAGTGAAGAGATATAAGGAATAGAAAACAACCTCAGACTTGATTTTTGGAGCTCTGGAATCTAATAACGTCACTCAAGGGTGTGTTTAATGAAGAAAGACCTGACCTCTAAGTTTGGGCAAGACAGTATGCGGCATTTTAACTGTCCATCATTACCCACTCCACGGCTTCATGGAAACTGTGAAGAAGATTAAATTCTAGATGCAGATTTTGATGCATGTGTGGAAATATGGAGCTTATCTCAAATAATTGTGGTTGTGTGATTTAAAATGTCTGAGGTTCCCTTGGAGATTATTAGTTCAGAGCCTTTAGCCCACTTCAGGGCCTTCTTGGGTGCAGAAGTTGAAAGGCATTTGTGGAAAGGAAATATACTAGTCAGAGCCACCTGTAGCAAGGAATAAGAGTCAGGTCAAGCAGTACGCAAACAAAATGCATGTAAAGAAGTGGCTGGTGAAGAAAAGTGATGTGGAAAATCAGCTTTGAAAAACTCTCACAGTTTGTTGCTGTTTATGTTGGATTGGGTTTTAAATAGAGACAGAACTTGTCCTGTGGCCCACAGTGGAGTCCTGTGGCAGGATCATGGCCTACTGCAGCGGCAACCTCCTTGGGTTCAAATGATCTTGCCACCTCAGCCTCCTGAGCATCTCACATCTCTGGACTCCACCAATCCTCCCCCCTCAGCATTTCACAGTACAGGCATGGGCCTCCAAAACTAGCTTATTTTTGTATTTTTTTTTATACAGAAGAGATCTTTCCATGTTGTCAAGGCTGGTCTTATACTTCTGGGCTCAAGTGATTGGTTCTCCAAGCCTTCCAAATTGGTGGGATTACAGATATGAACCACCACACCCAGGCTCCTACTGGTATATTTAGAAGGATATAAATATGTCCATTTTTGCATGCATGCATGGAGAAGACACCAAAACTTTTCACTTTTCCCTGACTTTTGACTAAATACCAGAGTTCCCGAAAGAGTCCATATGCAAATTCTGGGTAGTTTTTCTTTTCTTTTTCTTTTCCTTTTTTTCTTTTCTTTCCTTGGATTTTTTTTAATGTGTCAAGGACAGTAGATGACCAAAAGGATGACAGAACACAGGTTAAGTGGCCATACCTGACAAAGAATACAGACTACAAAACTAGCTTTAAAGAGTTGTTAAACAAGTACACAACCCACAAACTAAGCAATTGTGGAGGTCAAGAATTTGTTATCTGAATATGCTGAATAATATCCAAAGTGTTCAGCGTTCAACAATAAAATAAAAGACATTCAAAGATAAATGCAAAAAAAGCACATTCAAAGAAAACATAATTAAAAGAAACTATTTCAGAAAGCCCAGGCATGGTACTAACTAGGGAAATATTTCAACTCTCTTCATTTTAATGTTCTCAAAGACCTAAGGGAACCCAGTAGAACAGTGATTCAAAATTGAAAATACCAATAAAGACATACACATTATTTAAAAAATGAAATCAATAATCTGTAACTAGAAAGATTGAATAGCTTGTGTGAGCATGCAAAAAGCGTAATGAGGCAACTTGAAGATGGATTGTTTGATATTATTCAGTGTATGAATCAAAAACAGAAACAAGAATAATGAACAAAACTAAGGTTGCCATGGGATTCTAACAAGAATATCAACATATTCATAATGGGAGTTCCACTGAAAAAAGAGAAACATGGGGGGAAAAAGAATATTTGAATGAACAGTGGCTGAAACTTCACAAATGTGTTGATAGATGGAAATCTACTGATCCAAGTATCTCCAAAGAAAAAAAAACACTCCAGGAAGAATAAAATCAAAGATATCCACACTGAAACACATGCACTGAAATTGACGGAAGACAAAAAAATAGAGAACTTTAAAAGAAGCAAGACAGAAGTAACTGATCACATTCAAGTATCATCCATGATATTAACAGCCAATTTCTCATTAAAAATATGGAGGAAATAAGACACTGTGATGAGATCTTCCAAGTGCTGAAATAAAAAAAAATTAAGTCAATCATAAACTCAATATCTGTCCAAACCAAAATTTAATTTTATGAGCAAGTAAGTCATTTCCAAGAAAACAGAATTAAAGAGAGTACATTACTACTAGATCAGCCTTACAAAACATGATGAAAAAATGTAAGGAATGAAAGTAAAATAGCACCTCATGTGCAAATAAAGAAATAAAGAACATCAATAAAGTAATTACACCAAGAAATAAGAAAGCCAATATTATTGTATATGGGGTTTCTGTGACTTTATTTTTCTACTGGATTTAAATGACAAGAGGAAAGGCACAGTATCTCACAACTGTAATCCCAACCAAGGATGGGGATTTCCTTGAGCCCAGGAGTATGAGACCAGTCAGGGCAACAAAGTGTGACCCTGTCTCTAAAGAAAATGAACAAAATTATCCAGCTGTGGTAGCATACACTTCTGTCCCAGGTACCTGAGGGGCCGAGGTGGAAGGATCCCTTGACCCCAGGAGCTTGAGGCTGTAGTGAACCATATTTAGCCTATGTGACTGAAACCCTGTCTCAATGAAGTAAAATAAAAATTCAATAATAAAATAAAGAAATGACAAAGAATAAAACAATAATTACATATCTGGGTTGTTAGTACATATTGTATAACAAACAATTTTTGACAAAAAAAACATAGAAAGTTAGGGAGAGCAATATGGGAAAATGATTTTTGTATAACGTCAATACTCAGTTATTGTAATTCACACTATATTATTATGAATTTAAGATATTAATTATAATACCATTAAGAGCCAACAAGAAAATAACTGTTCAAATATACTGAAGAGAAATGAAGGAGTCTAAATGGTACCCTAGAAAAACAAATGCAAATATGAACAGTTTTGGAGGAATGAAATATAATAACAACAATAACAAAACTTGTAGAACAAAAAGACAAAAATAGGAAAATAAATTCCTGTCTGCAATTAATTTCAGTCCAAATAAACTCCAGTTAAATGTCAAAGACTGGCAGAATAACTTTTTAAATGTTATAAAAGTGAGGGAAAAAATAAGCAAACAGTAACCAAAATAGAGGTAGAATTATTGGACAAATATCAAAATTGTTTAATTGATCAAGAAGATATAACACTTACATATATACCTAATAACAGATCCTCAGTATATATGAAACAAAAACGAATAGATTTGAGGAGCTAGACAGTTCTGCAATAATAATAATAGTTGAAGATTTCAACACCCCACTTTCCACAATGTGTGAAATGACCAAATCCAAGTTCAATAAGAAAACAAAAGTCTTGAAAAACAGTATAAACCAAATAAGTCTTTCAGACATATACAAAACACTCCACAAGCTGACTACACATTCTTCTAAATTGCATATGTGTTATTCTCTGTGCTATCTTCAGAATAGATTCTATGGTAGGCCACAAAGCAATATTATATCTAATATTACTGAAATCATATATAATGCTTTCTTCAACCACAGTGGAATAAAACTAGAGGCCCATTTTCTTTTTTTTTCTTTATTTCTTTTTTTCTTTCTTTATTTAAAGAAAAATAGATAAATAAGTTGGAGTCTCACTCTGTCACCCAGGCTGGAATTCAGTGGTGTGATCTCAACTTGCCACAACCTTTCATGGTCAAGCAATTCTCCTGCCTCATACACCTGAGTAGCTGGGACTACAGGCACACACCACCATGCTAGGCTAATTTTTCTAGTTTCAGTGGAAACAGAGTTTCACTGTATTGATGAGGCTAGTCTCAAACTACTGACCTCAGGTGATACACCCACTTCGGCCTCTCAGAGTGCTCAGATTATACGCATGACCACCACGCCTGACTGAGATTCATTTCTAAAGACGGAAAAATATATATTGTTTGGAAAATAATAAATACACTCTTCAACAACCTACGGTTAAGTGAAGAATCTGCAAGGAATTAAATAATTTTCACAAATTAAAGAAAAACTAAAACATACTAAAACTTCTGAAATGGGCTAAATCAATGTTGAGAAATATATATGTGTAAACATATAGATAAAAAAGAAGAAATGTAAAATTTGTAACATAAATGTAAACACAAGGAAGCAGAAAAAGTGTAAAGTAGAGGAGAGTACTTTTGTAAAAAATATGGCATGGTAAAGAAGCTGCCATCAATTACCCCCAACCCTAACCCCCTAAGAACACCCACAGAAAAACCAAAACCGAGTATTCAGTGCTGATATTATCACCATCAATAACACAGAGCTCAAAAGTGAGAATGAGGCTACTCCTAGGGTGACAGAGAACTGAAGAAACCAGGCAGAGGGTAAAAAAGTTGGCCTTTTATATTCATGTCACTTGTCCCCTAGTCTGCTGACAACGAAGTGTGAACAAAAAGAAAAAAAAAAAAAAACTCCTCTGACTCTTGGTTATTACACTTAATAAAATAAAGTTGATGTGGATGGCCAGCTTCCCCATCATTTTGCATTCCCTGGCAGGAGAACTATTCCTGTCTTAACCCAAGGAAGCCTTGTGAGTGACTGAAAAGAGAAAAAAAAAACCTGAGGAAAACCAGGGCTGAAGTAGAAAGTCAGGACTACTATCTCCAGCCTGGATAGCTCAGTCACAGGAGATGCCAAACCTGAGTGCCTGCACAGCATTACCATAAGGTAGGAGGTATATTGCATAATTTCCTTGATCACAAACCTATAGAGAGCCTTCCCACACTGCTAGGATATCCCCTTCAAAATCTCTCAGATAGGAGACTGGCAGTGTTTCAAAGTTTGTTAGAGCTGAAATAAACCTGGGCTTAAGGCACCATCTACTGCCAAAACAGAGGCACTGACCTGTCCAAAATCTAGCAAACAATACCCCATGATACTTATGTCTTAAAGAAAACTCAAAGCAATTATATACAACAAAATGCAAAATAAGACACAGAAAACAATAAATGAAATAACTAGTCCTTCAATAAAAAGATATAGATTTATAACCATAAGAAGAAATAATACCAAACAGGAAATTATAACCTCCTTAAATGGACAAAGCATAGACCATTGACCAATGCTAATTAATGAGATGGCTATCAGTGGTTACTGGATCAAAAATTCAAAATATCAGTTTTCAGGAAACTCAGATCTCTAAAACAACACAGAAAAGGAACTGATACACTTCTGAAAGAAACTTTTAAAAATGGACTGAAATTATTTAAAAATAAAAAAAGTCCTGGAACTGAGAAATATACTGTTTGAAGTGGAAAATTCAGAAGCCTTTCAACAGCAGAATTGATCAACAGAATAAACAATCAGTGAGCTCTAAAATGAGTTATTAGGACCAGGTGTGCAGGCTCAGGCCTGTAATCACAGCACTTTGGGAGGCTGCGATGGGTTGATCACTTGAGTCTGGCAGTTTAAGACCAGTCTGGACATCATGATGAAACCCTATCTCTACTAAGAATACAAAAAATTATCTGCGCATAGTGGCACACACCTGTAATCCCAGCTATTCAGGAGGCTAAGAGAGGAGAATCACCCGAACCTGGGAGGCAGAGGTTGCAGTGATTCAGTGTCGTGCCATTGAACTCCAGCCTGGGAAACACAGAGAGACTTTGTCTAAACTAAACAAAACGAAACAAAAAAGTAAAAGAAAAAAAGAAAAGAAAAGAAAATTAACATAGGTTATTAAGAAATGCACAGAGAACGAAACAGAAAAACAAAAAGAATGAAGAACATTTACCAGATATACAAAATTACCTTAAATAAGCAAATCTAAGATTTAGCAATATTCAAAAGAATAATAACTTTCAAAAATTTGAGAGATATAAATATACAGGTTCAGAAAGATCGGCGACTACAAAAAAGATTAATACCCTATAAAACTACCCCAAAACAAACAAGAACCAAACTCTCGCTCTCAGTTGCCACTGCCAGCTCGCCTACCTTGTTCTTCTGCGGCTCGGCTGTCCCACTCCTCCGCCCACCGCAGTTAAAGAAGAGATCGCTGCGCTCGTCATTGACAATGGCTCTTGCATGTGCAAAGCTGGCTTTGCAGGGGACGACGCTCCCCGAGCCACGTTTCTCTCCATCATGGGGTGCCCCTGACACCAGGGCGTGATGGTGGACGTGGGCCAGAAGGACTCCTATGTGGACAACGAAGCCCAGAGCAAGTGCAGCATCCTGACGCAGAAGTACCCCATCAAGCATGGCATCATCAGCAACTGGGACAACATGGAGTAGATCTGGCACCACTTCTACAATGACCTGCACGAGGCCCCAGAGTAGCAGCCAGTGCTGCTGACTGAAGACCCCCTGAAACCCAAGGACAACAGAAAGAAGATGACTCAGATTATGTTTGAGACCTTCAACACCCCGGCCATGTACGTGGCCATCCGAGATGTGCCGTCCCTCTATGCCTTTGGGCGCACCATTGGCATTGTCATGGACTCTGGACACAGGGTCACCCATGCGGTGCCCATCTACGAGGGCTACTCCCTTCCCCATGCCATCCTGCATCTGGACCTGGCTGGCTGGGACTTGACCGAGTACCTCATGAAGATCCTCAAGGAGTGAGGCTACAGCTTCACCACCACAGCCCAGTGGGAAATCATGCGCAACATCAAGGAGAAGCTGTGGTAGGTCTTCCTGGACTTCAAGCAGCAGATGGCCACCCCTGCATCCTCCTCTTCTCTGGGGAAGAGCTATGAACAGCCCGATGGCCAGGTCATCACCACTGGCAATGAGTGGTTCCGGTGTCCAGAGGTGCTGTTCCAGCCTTCCTTCCCGTGCATGAAATCTTGCGGCATCCACCAGACCACCTTCAACTCCATCATGAAGTGTGACGTGGACATCTGCAAAGACCTATACACCAATACGGTACTATCCGGCGGCACCACCATGTACCCAGGCATTGCTGACAGGATGCAGAAGGAGATCACTGCCCTGGCGCCCAGCACCATGAAGATTAAGATCATTGCACCCCCAGAGCGAAAGTACTCAGTGTGGATCAGCGGCTCCATCCTGAACCCACTGTTCACCTTCCAGCAGATGTGGATTAGCAAGCAGCAGTATGATGAGTCAGGACCTTCCATCATCCACCACAAATGCTTCTAAATGGATGGAGCAGATGTGTAGCATTTGCTGCATGGGTTAATTCAGAAGCATAAATTTGCCCTTGGCAAATGCATACACCTCATGCTAGCCTCATGAAACTGGAATAAGCCTTTGAAAAGAAATTGTCCTTGAAGCTTCTATCTGATATGAGCACTGGATTGTAGAACTTGTTGCTGATTTTGACCTTGTATTCAAGTTAACTGTTCCCTTTGGTATTTGTTTAATACTGTGTACATATCTTTTGAGTTCTATCTTCAGTGCACATGGCTTGGTCACTTCGTGACTGAGGTAAGAACGTGCTTGTGGAAGACAAGTCTGTGGCTTGGTGAGTCTGCATGGCCAGCAGTCTCTGATCTGTGCAGGGTATTAATGTGTCAGGGCTGCGTGCACTGGGATTTCTCTAGAGGCTGGCAAGGGCCCCTGAACCAGTTGCTTCTGTCCTGCCTGTATGTCAGGGCTGGAAAGTCCAAGCCATAGGACACAGTTTCCTTTCTTAGCTGATGTTTTTTGCCAGAACACCACGGGCTGTCACTTGCCTTGAGTTGGAAGCAGTTTGCATTTACACCTGTAAATGTATTCATCTTTTTAATTTATGTAAAGTTTTTTGTACAAAATTCTCGATTCTTTAAAGGGATGACAACAAATTTTTGTTTTCTACTGTTATGTGAGAACATTAGGCCTCAGCAACATATCATTGTGTAAGGAAAAATAAAAGTGCTGCCAAAAAAAAAAAAAAGAATCAAGCTCTCAAAGGTTGAGAAAGAAAATTCTAAAAGCACTAAGGGAAAGTAAACAAAAAATGGAGGAGCTTGAAATCACTCGGCAAAAGACTTGTCAACAATAGATTTTTAAGGAAGACACAGTATTAAAAGATATAAATTGTGACGTCAAAAACATAATTGGAACAGAGGGTAAATGTCTAGAGTTTTTATGTGACAAATGTTGTCAGCTTAAACTAGTTGATTATTAACTATATGATGTTTTCTCTGAGCCTTTGATGACCATCAAAACCTACAGCAGCAACACTAATGATAAAAACAAACGAATCAAAGCTTATCACTACTGAAAATATTTAAATGCTAAACATTTAAAAGCAGTCATGGGAGGAAGAAAGGAAAAAATGATGTGTGACTCAATCAGAAACAGCTAACAAGATAACAGTAGTAACAACTTACTTATCAATAATTATCTTGAATGTAAATGAATTAAATTATGCAATTAAAAGATGTGGAGTGACCAAATGGATTTTAAAAATGGGATTCAACTACATGTTACCTATGAGACCCACGTAATCTTTAAGGACAAACAGGCTGAAAGTGAAGGAATAGAAGAAGATATTGCTACGCAAATGGTAATAAAAAATTAGGAGTGGCTATACTCCTATCTATAAAAGAGATTTCAATTCAAAACCTGTCATAAGACCAAGAGGTCATCATTTAATAATAAAGCAATCAATTCATCAACAGGATATAAAAATTATATATATATACATCCGCACTCAACATTGGAGCACCTAAATATTTAAAGCAAATAGAAATGAAGAAAAAAATGGCAATAAAATAATTGTAGGAAATTTCAGTACCTCAGTTACAACAAGGAATAGATAAACTCAACAGAAAATTAATAAGAAAATGCCAGACTTGAACTGCAGTTTTAACTAAATGAACCCAACAGACATGTACAGAACTTTTCATTGTGTACAGCCAAATATATATTTTGCTGTAACACACATGGAAGATTCTCTAAGATAGACCACATGCTAGGCCATAAAACAAGTCTTAACAAAGTAAGATTGCTAAAAGCATATTTAATATTTTTTCAGACCATCATGGTAGCAAACCAACAATCAGTAAGAGGAGAAATCTTGGAAAAAAAAGTCACAAATACTGAACCTTTTTTTTTTTTTTTTTTTTTGAGACAGAGTGGCGCTCTGTTGCCCAGGATGCAGTGCAGTGGCACAATCTCGGCTCACCGCAAGCTCTGCCTCCCGGGTTCATGACATTCTCCTGCCCTAGCCTAGCCTCTGGAGTACCTGGCACTGGAGGTGCCCACCATCACGCCTAGCTAATTTTTCATATTTTTAGTAGAGACAGGGTTTCACTGTGTTAGTCAGGATGGTCTCGATCTCCTGACCTCGTGATCCGCCTGCCTCGGCCTCCCAAAGTGCTGAGATTACAGGCGCGAGCCACCGCCCCCCTGCCAACATGAACATCTTTAAAATATTGCTCCTACATAATAAATTGATGAAACGAAAAATAAAAAGAAAAATTCATAAATATCTTGAGACAAATAATAGTGGAAACACAACACACCTAAACCTATGGTGTGCAGTGAAGCAGCATTATGATGCAAGATTATAGCAATAAATCCACACATTAAAAAAAAACATACAAAATAAGCAACATCTCATTGTATCTAAGAAACTGGAAGGAAAAACAATTAAATTCAAAGTTAGCACAATGAATAAAATAATAATTAAAACAGAAACAAATCAAATAGGGAACATAAACATCTGACAAGAAAAAAAATAAAAGGCAGCCAAATTATAAAGCAATAAGTAAAGTTATCTCTCTTTGTAGATGACAATCTCCTGTATATAAAAACAGCTCAAATATTCTATTTAAGAAAGTGTTAGAACCAATGAATAATTTGGTAATGTCGTTGTACAAATAATTACCTGACTGAAAAAGAATTCAAGAAACTCGTCTGACTTATAAGCATATCAAAGAAATTAAATACTTAAAAAAAGGTAACCAGAAAGTAACAGATCTCTCCATTGAAAACTATGAGACATTGATAAAATCAATTTAAGAAGATAAAAATAAATGGAAAGATTGTCTATGCTTATGGATTGGGAGAGTTAATACTGTTAAAGTATTTATAGCATCAAAAGCAATACACAGATTCAATGCTATCCAATCAAAATTTCAATAGCATTCTTCACAGAAATATAAAACAAAATATAAAACTTGTATAGCTATATAGAGAGCCATAAATTGTGAAAACGTTCTTGAGAAAGAAAAAAGAAGTAGGAAGAACCACACCACCTTATTTGAAATTGGCATGAACACAGAAACATAGCCAAATGAACAGAACAGAGAATCGAGAAATACATCCAAGCATATATAGTCAATTAGTTTTTGAAATCTGCAGCAAAATGATAACGTGAGAAGAGGATCATCTTTACTATGAGTAGTGCTGGGAAAACTAGATTTCCACATGCAAAAGAACAAAATTGGATCCACATTTTACATCATACACAAAAATCAACCGAAGATGAGTTGAAAAATCCTAAATGTAAGACTGCAACCTCTAAAACACCTAGAAGAGAACACAGAAAAAAGTTCACGAGCGATGGTCTTGGTAATAATTATTTTGAATACCATATTAAAAACTCAGTCCACATAAACAAAAGCAAATGAGCAAGACTACATCAAATGAAAAAGCTTTTGCACAGTAAAGGAACCAATCGACCAAATACAATAGCCAAAATATTGGGGAAAATATCTTCAAGCTATGTATCTGATGATGGGTTAAGATCTAAAATTTATGAAGGACTTGTATGTGGGAAAGAAAGTTTCCGGGGTGCCAGTTGATTTTATCTCCCTCGTGTGAGACACCCATGGGAAGCCATGGGCGGCTTCTGAGGAGAAAATCTGCTTATTGCCTTCATGTCTTTATCGCTGAGAGCACAGCGGCGCAGTGCATTCCCCCGGTTGCTCAGGGAGATAAAACTCCCTTGAAGCAGTGGAGTATAATCAAACAACTTGGCTTTTCCTGAAACCTGCTCCCACCCGTTTCAGTCCTGATAAATTAAAGATCTTAAGTAGTTTAGACACACACCTTTGCTCAAGGGAATTCACAGAAACCGCCAGTGCTATAAGAATTCAATGACTCACGAGTTCTCCTTCACTGATTAATCCTTTTCCTCATTCCTTCCTCCCCCTCCCATCTACCCTAAGAACAAAGACCTTGTAAACCACTTAATTAGGTGGAGCCTGACAACTGTGGGCCGTGAGCAAGCCTCCGATGCTCCGGCCCCCTGGACCCACCTTTTAAATGCTTATTCTCTCTCTTTCTAACTCCTCTGTCTCCCCCAGACTCAAAGTACCTGCCGGGTGTTGTGGGACTGTTTTCCCCAACATTGTACAACTCAACAGCAGCAAAACAAATAAACACATTAAAAGCTGAGCAAAAGCTCTGAATTGACATTTCTCCAAGGAACATACAAAAATGGGCAACAGGTATTTGAAACATATTCAACATCATTAATCATCAGAAAAAATTTAAATCAAAGGTACTTTGAGACGTTACATAACTCACATCAGGATAGCTATTATTAAAAACTCAAAAGATCACAAAGTTTGGCTAGGATGTATAGAAAATGAAACTCATGTAGAGTGTTGTTGGTAATGTGTAGCAACTATAAAAATTGGTATGGAGGTTTCTGGAAAATTAAAAATAAAACTACCTTATGTCTCAACAACTCTTCCTTTAGACATATAACCAAAGGAAATCCCTACCTCATAGAGATATTTGCACTCGCATGTTCATTGCAGCATTATTAACAATAGCTGAAATATGGAAAAAACCTTATTGTTGAGTACAAAGAAATATTACTTAGCCCTAAACAAGAATGAGATCTTGCCATTTGCCAAACCATGGAGGAGCTTGGAGGAAACTATGCTAAGTGAAATAAACCAGACACAGAAAGAAAAATATTTATAATCACATATATGCAACATAAGGGAGGGTGGTGCCAGGCTTTTTTTTAAATGAGTTCTCAAAAGCTAATAAAAAAAAAAGATCTCCCTCCTTATCACAAAAATGACACCAAGGTCTTCATAAAGTATCCACCGCCATGACCTGAGCATCTCCCACTCAACCTCACCTCCAACACTGGGGATCAAATTTCAGCATAAAGTTTGTGAAGGCAAATATCCAAACTATAGCAGTAACTATGTGAGATTAGAAATATGTTAATTTGTTCCGGTATAGTAGCCTTTGAAATATCAATATGTATCCCATAGCATAGGTTGTACACATGAAATGAACATAATAGGATGCATTTTTACTTATTTATTTTTAAATTTTTATTATACTTTAAGTTCTAGGGTACATGTGTACAGTGTACAGTTTTGATACATAGGTATTCATGTGCCATGTTGGTTTGCTGTACCCATCAACTCATCATTTACGTTCGGTATTTCTCCTAATGCTATCCCTCCCCCAAATCCCTACCCCCCACTCCCCAACAGGCCCTGGTTTGTGATTTTCTTTGCTCTGTGTCCAAGTGATCTCATTGTTCAATTCCCACCTATGAGTGAGAACATGTGGTGTTTGGTTTTATGTCCTTGTGATAGTTTGCTGAGAATGATGGTTTCTAGCTCATCCATGTCCCTGCAAAGGACAGAAACTCACCCTTTTTTATGGCTGCATAGTATTCCTGGTGTATATGTGCCACATTTTCTTAATCCAGTCTGTCATTGATGGACATTTGGGTTGTTTCAAAGTCTTTGCTATTGTAAATAGTGCCACAATAAACAAACGTATGCATGTGTCTTTACAGTAGCATGATTTATAATCCTTTGGGTATATATCCAGTAATGGGATTACTGGGTCTAATGGTAATTCTAGTTTTAGATCCTTGAGGAATCACCACACTGCCTTCTACAGTGGTTGAACTAATTTACACTCCCACCAACAGTGTAAAAGCATTCCTATTTCTCCACATCCACTACAGCATCTGACTTTTTAACGATCACCATTCTAAGTGGCATGAGATGGTATCTCATTTTGGTTTTCATTTGCATTTCCCTGATGACCAGTGATGATGAGCACTTTTACCTGCATCTGTTGGCTGCACAGATGTCTTCTTTTAAGAAGTGTCTGTTCTTATCCTTTGCCCACCTTTTGATGACTTTTTATTTTCATGTAAATTTGTTTGTGTTCTTTGTTGATTCTGGATATTAGTTCTTTGTCAGATGGGTAGATTGCAAATATTTTCTCCCATTCTGTAGCTTGCTCTTTTACTCTGATGGTAGTTTGTTTCACTGTGCAGAAGCTCTTTAGTTTCATTAGATCCTATTTGTCTATTTTCACTTTTATTGTCATTGCTTTTTGTGTTTTAGTCATGAAGTGCTTGCCCAAGCCTATGTTCTGAATGGTATTGCCTAGGTTTTCTTGTAGGTTTTTTATGGTTTTAAGTTTAATATTTAAGTGTTTAATCCATTCTGAATTAATTTTTATGTCACATGTAAGGAAGGGATCCAGTTTCAGCTTTCTATAAATGGCTAGCCACTTTTCCCAGCACCATTTGCTAAATAGGGAATCCTTTCCCCATTTCTTATTTTTGTCAGTTTTGTCAAAAATGAGATAATTGCAGATGTGTGGTGTTATTTCTGAGGCTTGTCTTCTGTTCCATTGGTCAATATATCTGTTTTGGTACCAGTACCATGCTGCTTTGTTTGCTATAGGCTTGTAGTATAGTTTCAAGTCAGGTAGCATGATGCCTCCAGGTTTGTTGTTTTTTGCTTAGGATTGTATTGACAATGAGGCCTCTTTTTTGGTTCCATATAAACTTTAAAGTAGTTTTGTTTTCCAATTCTCTGAAGAATGTCATTGGTAGCTTGATTGGAATGGCATTGCATGTATAAATTACTCTGGGCACTATGGTCATTTTCAAGATATTGATTCTTCATATCCATGATCGTAGAATATTCTCCCATTTGCTTGTGTCCTTTTTTATTTTGTTGAGCAGTGTTTTGTAGTTCTCCCTGAAGAGGTCCCTCACATCCCTTGTAAGTTGGATTCCTAGGTATTTTATTCTCTTTGAAGCAATTTTGAATGGGAATTCACTCATGATTTGGCTCTCTGTTATTGGTGTATAGGAATGCCTGTGATTTTTGCACACTGATTTTCTATGCTGAGATTTTGCTGAAGTTGCTTATCAGCTTAAGTAGGTTTTGGGCTGAGACAATGGGGTTTTCTCAATATAAAATCATGTCATCAGAAAACAGGGACAATTTCACTTCCTCATTTCCTAATTGAATACTCTTTATTTCTTTCTCTTCCCTGATTGCCCTGAGCGGAACTTCCAACACTCTGTTGAATAGGAGTGGTGAGGGAGGGCATCCTTGTTTTGTGCTGGTTTTCAAAGGGAATGCTTCCAGTATTTGCCCGCTCAGTATGATACTGGCTGAGAGTTTGTCATAAGTAGCTTTTATTATTTTGAGATACATTCCATGAATACCTAATTTATTGAGAGTTTTTAGCATGAAGGACTATTGAATTTTTTCAGAGGCCTTTTTTGTATCGATTGAGATAATCATGTGGCTTTTGTCATTGGTTCTGTTTATGTGATTGATTAAATTTATTGACTTACATAAGTTGAACTACATTTGCATCTCAGGGATGAAGATGATGTGATAGTGGTGGATAAGCTTTTTGATATGTTTCTCAATTTAGTTTACCAGTATTTTACTCAGGATTATCACTTCGATGTTCATCAGGGCTATTGATCTAAAATTATCTTTTTTTGTTGTGTCTTTGCCAGGCCTTAGTATCAGGATGATGGTGGCCTTATAAAATGAGTTAGGGAAGACTGTTTCTTTTTTTTTATTGATTGGAATAATTTCAGAAGGAATGGTACCAGCTCCTCTTTGTACATCCAGTAGAATTCATCTGTGAATCCTTCTGGTCCCGGACTTTTTTTGATTGGTAGGCTATTAATTATTGCCTCAATTTCAGAGCCAGTTTTTGGTCTATTCAGAAATCCAACTTCTTCCTGGTTTAGTTTTTGTAGGGTGTATGTGTCCAGGAATTTATCCATTTATTCTATATTTGGTAGTTTATTTGCATAGAGGTGTTTATGGTATTCTCTGATGGTAGTTTGTATGTCTGTGGGGCTGGTGGTGATATCCCCTTTATCATTTTTATTGCTTCTATTTGATTATTCTGTCTTTTCTTCCTTATTAGTCTTGCTAGGGATCTATCAATTTTGTTGATCTTTTCAAAAAAAAAACCCAGTTCCTGGATTCACTGATTTTTTTGAAAGGTTTTTTTGTATCTCTATCTCTTTCAGTTCTGTTCTGATCTTCGTTATTTTTTGCCTTCTGTGAGCTTTTGAATTTCTTTACTCTTGCTTCTCTATTTCTTTTCATTGTGATGTTAGGGTGTCAATTTTAGATCTTTCCTGCTTTCTCTTGTGGGCTTTTAGTGCTATAAATTTCCCTCTACACACTGCTTTAAATGTGTCCAGAGATTATGGTACATTGTGTCTTTGTTCGCATTGGCCTCAAAGAACATCTGTTTTTCTGCCTTGATTTCGTTATTTACCCAGCAGTCATTCAGGGGCAAGTGGTTCAGTTTCCATGTAGTTGTCTAGTTTTGAGTGAGTTTCTTACCGCTGGGTCGTAATTTGATTGCAGCATGGTCTGCAAGACAGTTTGTTGTGATTTCTGTTCTTTTACATTGGCTGAGTAGTGCTTTATTTCCAATTATGTGGTCAATTTTAGAATAAGTGTGATGTGGTGCTGAGAAGAATGCATATTGATTCATAATGCATAATGCTGTTGATTTGGGGTGCAGAGTTCCATAGATGTCTGTTAGGCCTATTTGTTGCTGAGCTGAGTTCAGGTCCTGGATATCCCTGTTAACTTTCTGCCTCATTGATCTGTCTAGTATTGACAGTGCAGTGTTAAAGTCTCCCATTCTTATTGTGTGGTAGTGTAAGTCTCTTTGTAGGTCTATAAGGACTTGCTTTATGAATCTGGGTGCTCCTGTATTGGGTGCATATATATTTAGAATACTTAGCTCTTCTTCATGAATTGATCCCTTTACCATATGTAATCGCCGCCTTTTTCTCTTTTGATCTTTATTGGTTTAAAGTCTGTTTTATCACAGACTAGGATTGCAAACCCTGTTTTTTTTTCCTTTCCATTTGCTTGATAGATCTTCTTCCATCCCTTTATTTTGAGCCTATGTGAGTCTTTGAATGAGAGATGGGTCTCCTGAATACAGAACACTGATAGGTCTCAACTCTTTATCCAATTTGCCAGTCTGTGTCCTTTAATTGGGGCATTTAGCCCATTTACATTTAAGGTTAATATTGTTATGTGTGAATATGATCCTGTCATTATGATGTTCACTGGATAGTTTGCCCATTAATTGATGCAGTCTCTTCATAGCATTGAAGGTCTTTACAATTTTTCATGTTTTTGCAGTGGCTGTTACTGGTTGTTTCTTTCCATGTATAGTGCTTCCTTCAGGAGCTTTTTAAAGGCAGGCCTGGTGGTGACAAAATCTCTCAGCATTTGCTTGACTCTAAAGGATTTTATTTCTCCTTCACTTATAAAGATTAGTTTGGCTGTATATGAAATTCTGGGTTGAAATTATTTTCTTTAAGAATGTTGAATATTGGCCCCACTCTCTTCTGGCTTGTATGGTTTCTGCTAAGAGATCCACTGTTGGTCTGATAGGCTTCCCTTTCTGGGTAATTCAACCTTTCTTTCTGGCTGCCCTTAACACTTTTTTCTTCATTTTAACCTTGGTGAACCTGACAGTTATGTGTCTTGGGGTTGCTCTTCTCAAGGAGTATCTTTGTGATGTTATCTATATTTCCTGAATTTGAATATTGGCCTGCCCTGCTAAGTTGGGGAAGTTATCCTGGATAATATCCTGAAGAATGTTTTCCAACTTGGTTCCATTCTTTCCATCACTTTCAGGTACTCCAGTCAAATGTAGATTTGGTCTTTTCACTTAGTCCCATATTTCTCAGAGGCCTTGTTTGTTTCTTTTTACTCTTTTTTTTCTCTAACCCTGTCTTCTCACTTTATTTTATTAATAGGACCTTCAGTCACTGACACCCTTTCTTCCATTTGATCATATGGGCTATTGAAGCTTGTGCCCGTGTCACGAAGTTCTCGTGCCATGGTTTTCAGCTCCATCAGGTCATTTAAGGTCTTCTCTACACTGTTTATTCTAGTTAGCCATTCATTTAATCACTTTTTGAAGTTTTTAGCTTCCATGTGATGGGTTCGAACATGTGACTTTAGCTCAAAGAGATTCATTATCGCCGACTTTCTGAAGCCTACCTCTGTCAACTCATCAAAGTCATTCTCCATCCAATTTTGTTCCATTGATTGTGAGGAGCTGTGATCCTTTAAAGGAAAAGATATGCTCTGATTTTTAGAATTTTCAGCTTTTCTACTCTGGATCCTCCCCACCTTTGTGCTTTTATCTACCTTGGGCCTTTGATGTTGTTGACCTACATATAGGGTTTTGGTGTAAATGAACTTTTTTTTGATGTTGAAGCTATTTCTTTCTGTTTATTAGTTTTCCTTCTAACAGTGAGGTCCCTCAGCTGCAAGTCTTTTGTAATTTGGTGGAGTTCCACTCCAGATTCTGTCTGCCTGATTGTCACGAGCAGAGGATGCAGAAGAGCAAATATTGCAGAAGAGCAAATATTGCTGCCTCATCCTTTCGCGGGAAGCTTCGTCCCAGAGGGGCAGTTATGAAGTCAGCCCCTACTGGGAGGTGTCTCCCAGATAGGCTACACAAGGGTCAGGGACCCATGTGAGGAGGCATTCTGTCCATTCTCAGAGCTCAAATGACATGCTAGTATAACCACTGCTCTCTTCAGAACTGTCAGACAGGGATGTTTAAGTCTGCCAAAGTTGTCTACTGCCTTTTGTTCAGCTATGCCCTGCCCACAGTGGTGGAGTCTAGAGGCAGTAGGCCTTGTTGAGCTGTGGTGGGCTTTGCCCTGTTCAAGCTTCCTGGGTGCTTTTTTTACCTACTCAAGACTTAGCAATGGGGGACGCCCCTCTACCAGCCAGGCTGCCACCTTTGGTGTTGATCTCAAACTGCTGCATTAGCAGTGAGCAAGGCTCTGGGGGCATGGGACCCACCAAGCCAGGCATGGGAGAGAATCACTTGTTCTGCCAGATGCTGTGACCTTGGGAAAAGTGCAGTATTTGCACAGGAGTACCCCAATTTTTTCCAGGTAGTCTGTCACGGCTTCCCTTGGCTAGGAAAGGGAAATCAACCAACCCCTTGCACTTCCCAGTAGAGGTGATGCCCAGCCCTACTTCAGCTCACCCTCTGTGGGCTGCACCCACTGTCCAACCAGTCCCAAAGACATGAACCAGGTGCCTCTGTGGGAAATGCCAAAATCACTGACCTGCCTTGATCATGCTGGGAGCTGCAGAACAGAGCTGTTCCTACTTGGCCATATTGGAACACCCCCAAGAAAAAATAGGATGTATTTTTAAAGGTAATTTTTTTTTTTTTTGAGATGGAGTCTCATTCTGTCACCCAGGCTGGAGTGCAGTGGTGTGGAGAGTGCTTCCTCCACACCCTTCCCTGTCCCTTTCAATCAGCTGGCTGTGAGATCATTGAAACCAGAGATCTGAGGCTCAGGACAGGCACAAGCAGGGTTGTGGCTGCCTGTCTGCATTTCAAGGTCACTGTATGGTAGGGTCAGTTCTTTTGCTAGAGGAAAGACTATTGTGTCACCAGAGGAGGGCTTGTTGAGTTGATTCGAGAGAAAATACAAGCATCGATATTTGGAGTGTCCCAGGTTAGTGTTGGGGAAACCAGTCCCACACCACCCAGTGGGTACCCTGAGTCTGGAGGAGACAAAGGAATTAAAAAGAAAGAGAATAAACATTTAAAAGGTGCATCTAGAGGACCAGAGCATTGAAGGCTTGCTCATGGCCCATTGCTCTTGGGCTTCA
This sequence comes from Gorilla gorilla gorilla, assembly GCF_029281585.2. Classification (NCBI taxonomy): domain Eukaryota; kingdom Metazoa; phylum Chordata; class Mammalia; order Primates; family Hominidae; genus Gorilla; species Gorilla gorilla. The sequence continues at coordinate 43,945,160 of NC_073248.2, read as the reverse complement.
CCCAATTTATTGGTTTACAAGCTCTTTGTTCTCAGGGCAGCTGGGAGGGGGAAGAAGGGATGAGGAAAAGGATTAATCAATGAAGGAGAACTCCTGAGCCATTCAATAAGATGTTTGGCACTGGCGGTTTCTGTGAATTTCCTTGAGCAAAGGCGTGTGTCTAACTTACTTAAGATCTGTAACTTATCGGGACTGAAACGGGTGGGAGCTGGTTTCAGGAAAAGCCAAGATGTTTGATTATACTCCATTGCTTCAAGGGAGTGTTATCTCCCTGAGCAACCTGTGGAATACTGCTGAACAGTTATGCACTCAGGGCATAAAGACGTGAAGGCAATAAGGAGACTTTTCTCCTCAGAGGCTGCCCATGGCTCTCCATGGGTTTCTCACACAGGGGAGACCAACTCAACTGGCACCCCAGAAACTCTCTTTTCCACAGTTAGTAATTATGGGTGTTTGGTTTGGACCAAAGACGGGATAAGAGATAAACAAAGAATATTGGGGCGGCCCTGTGGTGACAACATTTTCCAGACAGCAGGCCTGCTTTACCTGCTGGGAAGAAGGCTGGGCCTCAGAGTCCCACAAAACTTCTTCTTCCATCTGATCTCTTTTAGAGGGACATGAATAAAATGGGCCTCCACAGTCCCAAGACAACACTCAAGGACTTGGGCTTGGACTTTCCCGGAGACAAGACAATTTGAATGGCACTGACTGCCAGGTACTGTCATCCCATGGGCCATGAGACCATTTCACCTGTTCAATTCCCCTCTACTCTTTATGGGAGACTAGGGCATGGAATGGGTGTAGGGATGACAGGGCCCTGTCTCTGGAATAAGGACAGACCCCAGGGAAGGGGAAGCCACCAGCCAGGAGCCCAGGTCAGGGGCCAGGTTTGGGGAGCAGTTTCCTCTGATTGTACGCTTACTCCTGCAGCCTGACTCATCACCTGAATTTATGTCAATTTTGTAGAATGGAGAAAGCAGACTTAGAAAAAGACACTTGCAGGCCTGTCACCTAAAGACAAACCCGGCTGTAATTCTGGTGTGTTTATTTTTAGCTTTTTTTTTGTTTCTCTTTTCTCATGTTTCTGCTTCATATCAGTACTTTTTTGAGCACACTCCCTGCACTCTGTGATCTTCCTTTGATGAGGAGGATCCTTTAAGATAAGAAAAGTGAAGGTTGGCCAGCTGTGGATCTGGTCTACATTTGGGGCTGCACTATGTCTTGTCTGGCCTTCACACCGTGTGTACTTTTTCTCCCCTTTTCCACCTACCATTAGGATATTATCATCTTTCTTGGCACCTCTTTTGCCTGCTTATATTTAGATCCTGCACTGCCCAGGTGTGTGACCCTCAGTGGATTCATGTGACTTCTCACTTCTATAATAGGGATGGTGCCAGGACCTGCCATGGGGATTGTTGCAAAGATTAAGTGGGGGTGGTTATCAAAAGCCTAAGAGTACCACTGAGACGCAGTGAGCATACATGAAATACCAACTGTTTATTATCAAGTGCTGCCTAATTTTTCTTTAGGATCAACCATTGTTTATTCACGTAACTATCAAGCTCTTGTTAATCGTTTTCCTATTTTCAATACTGGAGAACAATATTTCATTGAAAGTCATTGTAAATAAAGTGCTAACGTATTATCAGTTTCAAGTAATAGGCTTTATTAAGTGCCTCAAGGGTGCCAGGTCAATCAGAGCCTGACCCAAGTGTTTGCAGCCACAGAGAAAATGGGAAAGGCATTGCAATTTGTGATACCCTGGGACCCACAGCCACGAGTGGTCAAATTGAAACAGGAAACCGCATTCCTCAGCTTGGCTTCAGTTTCTTTCCAAGCCCTACTGCTCTGGCCTGAGAGAGCCTCTGCCCACCAAAATATGGTGTTCTTTGTGTACCCCAGGCCACTGTAGGGTAGTGAGATGTACCAGTAGGGGCCCACCCATGATGTTGCCACCCTCCCTCTCATCTTTCTTGCTCCTTTCCTCTGCCCTCTGGCTGCTTACAGTAACATGCTGGACCACTCCATGGCTGAACCTGAGTCGTGGCTGATGCCACTAGCACTGGCATCTTCTAAGTAAATTTCCTTCCAGACTGGGAAGTTGGTCTACACTTAGGGGCTGGACTTCATGATGCACACTGCAGACACCTCTGTGGTTGTGTCTATTGATACCCTTGGTGATGCCTACATGTGGATCTGCTTTGGTCAGATCTTGAGTTTTTCAGCTGTATCTTGTGATTACATGGGTCTCGTTTGAGGGAGCGGAAGTGTGGGTAGAGCCAGGATTTTCTGCTGGAATCTGTGATGCTTAATTAGACTTGGAACCAGGACAGCTGGAACAGAGACTCTTCCTAGAGTCTCTGACACCATATGTTATTTCTCATATATTTTATTTTTAAAATAAAAATATATGCACATGACTGAAAAATACAGAGGTGAGGCAAGAGTTACACAGAAGGAGCTGCCACCATGTGCACCTCACCCTAGTCCCCTGAACTAACTATTAACAACCAGGTACAACAGAGGAAGACTGAGTTTCTTAGATTCCCACCTTTCCTCCACCCTCAGCCAATGATAGGAATATGATGATTTTAGTTTCTTTCTTAGTTACCATTGAAGTTGTAAGTAACTGTAGAGTATAAATATTTAGATATACATTTTGTTGATCCAATACAATAGAATCTTGTGACTTTCCTCTTGTAGGAAGTATCTTAGTACTGTGAATTCACATACATGTCTTGGTATTCTGTGGGTATATACATATTTTTTCTTTAGCTTTCTATTTTCTGGGAGTTTCTATTGCCTTTTTTTCTTTCTTTCTATTTAAAATTAAATTGTCTCCTTTTATCACATCCTTAATATCTTCCCTCATTTCTAACCTCCCATCAGAAAAGTCACTGCTGGATGCCTTCCTTTTTCCTGTTCCCACCCAACCAACATCTCTCTAGGCCTGGGATTGAGCTGTCATTCCAAGGGCTTTCATAACTGCCTCCCTGGGTTTTTACATGTCAAATGCTATTTCACTACTGCAAATCTGGGACTAATCTCCCAGAGAGCTAACCACTTTTCTTATGGTTTATTTTTTTAATTGTATGTGGTTTTTAAATATTTTTTAGCTTCTGTCTTCCATTTTTTTGAGACTTACACATTTTAAGAGAATTTCAAACTGTTTTTCCTAACCTCTGAATTTTCTTATTATCTTCCTAAATTTTGTTACTTTCTGTGGATGCAATATTTTCTACTTCGGCGAGACTATAGGGAGCATGCATTCTGAACTCTCCTTGAACAGAGGTCATGGGGCCAGAAGGAAAAAGGAAGTTAAAGACTCATTTCTCTGGAGATGAGTTGTCTGTTTGATCATATTTGTCTTTTATTTTTTCGCATTTTTTAAAACTGTTGAACACTCATGTTTGCCTGTGCAATTAGTAATAAGGCTGAAATGGGGATGGTCACAGGCTCATTTCACATTGAGACAAGAGGAACTGGCCTTCAAACCAGGGTTCTACACATGGGAAGGATGATTTCCACTGGGAATCCCTAAGCTTCCTTGCTTCCTCTGCAGAAACCTTCACCTTCAGTTGTCCTGCTGCTGCCTTGGCATGGTGATGCTCTTCCTCCACTTGCAACCTGACTGCACAACTGTGGACGTTGTGCTCATGGCTTTTCCCTTCTCTTTGTGTTAAAGAGAGACAATGCAACCCATTTCTCTACTGTGATGGAACCAGAATGTTCATATTAGAACTTGAAGATGATTTCCTCTACAGCAGAGGGCACGTAAGCTTCTGCATGAAAGAGGAAATACCAGAAAATAGACACAAGGACAGGAAGGTCACTTTGAACTATAAAGGTCCTCAGGGGCAGCTGGGTACTGTGTTAGGTGGTCACTCTTCTGTGCAGAAGGAAGGACTGTGTGAGCCTTTCCCTGAGGCCTGTTCTGTGTCTGAGCTCAGGGCCAACTTAATTGTCATTATACAGCCTCATAGATTAGGAAAAGAAAAGAATCTGCTTTCTCAGTCCTCCTGCCCATTCATATTCTGAGCTGCAGATTGTGATTCCTTATTTAAAAATAGCTTCATTGAAGTGTGATCGGCCTATGGTAAACTGCACATGTGCAGAAAGAAGAACTGATGGTTTACTCCATGTGAGTATTTCATTCACCACAAGGCCAAAAGTGCTATGAAGGTCATGAAAACGTACCTTCCTCCTGGCAATAATGATCCCTCCCTGGCCAATCTAGGACCGCAGAACTGCTTCTTTCACTAAAATTTAGTGGGTACTTTATAGAATTACATGTAAATACAGTGTGTACTTGGGTCTTTGTGCATCGTTCTGATCTGGGTTCATTTATTCAGCAGAACTACTTTCGGAGTCACTCTGTTCTGAGTGAATCAACAGTCCATTCCTTTTTATGCTGAGCCACACACCATGGTGTGGATGTGTCACAGCTTGTTCACCCTTCTTTTGTGTATGGGCATTCGGGGGCTCCTGGTTTGGGAACATTGTGTATAAGGATGTCGTGAATATTTATTTATGTATGTAGCCTGTAAACTTGCCTTCATTTCTCATCGTTCATTCCTAGGAGGGCAGTGGCCGTATCATGTCATGGTAGGTCTGCATCAACCTTGCTAAGGAACCACTGTCCCTTGTGCTAAGTGTTTTGTCCATTCTCTGCTTTCTGTCTTGCTCCGTCTGATTTAGTCATACTAACCTCTTGTCTCCTTCACCCTCAAGGGCAATAACTTCTTAGCATACCACCCTTCCTTTACACTTGGAATCACCAGCTCCTTCTCCATGTGCTGGCTTTGATTCGCTCACTAAAGTTGCCTTCTGTGACCCATGTGTAACACGTTGCCCTCGAAACATTCTATGTATGAGAGGGTTTTGGGATAAGAGACTGCTCCTGATGAGTATCAAGTACCTACAATGGCTCTGAATGGAAGAAAGATGACTGGTTGTGTCTTGTCACCCATTGTCCCTGGAGCTCATCTCGGTTGACAGAAAGAAGACTGGGTATGCCCTGGACATACATTCAAGTGACTCACAAACTTTTTCTAAATGACAACTGGAGACCTGGCCGGGGGCTGGAACCTGAAGTTACTTGGAAGCCATGTGATTGAAAGTGAGTCACTCAATCACCTGATCCTGGCCCTTTTCTCTACATGTGGGACTACCCATACCTGGCAGAGTTACTGTGAGTTCACCTGAGCAAGTCATCTGCACATGGTGGTGCTCAGAAAATGTTAATTTCCCTTTACTTAAGTGGAACAATGCATGGATATTATATGCTGAGGTCTGGATTACAATAGAGCAAGTTGCAGAAGACCTTGTAAACCCTGAGGAGACATCACTGATCACTGGGTGTCTGGATAGGCAGCACAGAAAAAGTGACCTGGAGCTGCAAATGGCCAGACGGTGTGTTACAGTTATCTAAACAGAAACAGGCATGAGTGGGGCAGGAGAGGGATTACCACTTTATACCCATTAGAATGTCTTTTTTGTTTTTGAAAAATGGAGAGTTGGAGAGTTGTGCAGAAAATGGAACCCTTGGGTATTGCTGGTGAGAATGCGAAATGGTGGTGAGGGTTGCACAATAACATAAACATACTTACAAATATTTAGATACACATACAAGTGTTTAGATTGGTAAATTTTATGTTATGTTTCTTTTACCACATACAATAAAGGCTTCCTGAGAACTGGTGCTGAAATAGTTCCATGTGGAACAAAACAGGATCCTTCTTTCCCAGAGTGAGTAGGTGCCTTTTATTTTTTTGAAACGGAGTCTTACTCTGTGGCACAGGCTGGAGTGCTGTGGTGTGGTATCTGCTCACTGCAGAGCTTTGACTGTGGCCCCAACAAGCTAGTGAGACTCACATTTATTTGGTAGAGAATAATTGACCAAGGCTCAAGTCAACACCACTAAAAGGTAATTGAGAGTGTGGAATTCCCAATTAGAAAGCAATTTAGCACTGTACTAAGTCAAGCATTAACCTTAGGACCGCATGAGTAAGCAAGCTAGTTAGATAAACACCCCACTTTAGTTTGTTTCTACTCTAACTTACTTAACTAATGGGAAAAGGCCATTTTCAGCCAAGTTTATTACTGGAGCTTATGTCAACCCCCTAGACCTTGCAAGAAGGTTTGCATCTGCTAATTTTCCCCACCGTCTTGACTGAACCCCAACAGATATCAAAGCAACAACAGGAATTTCTAGAGTACAAATCAGTTTCTGTGAAAATTGAAAAAATCATTGATTTCAATTTGAGTACATACTTTGCAATGCTTAATACTTGATACAGATTAGAAATCTGGAGGTTTACCTTCTTAAATATGCTTTTTCAAAAGTGAACCAAAATGTCGATTCACTTGTTTTTGGTCTGTTCATTTTTCTTCACCTTTTGCAACATGGCACTGCTTTTGATTGACATTTGGAGACAGAGATTAATTTATTAAAACATTTTTCACTGTTCTTTCCCTTTTTGCTTTTAGACATTACAAGTGAAACTTCTGGTAATTTCAACAGTGCAAACTTTAAATAAGAATGAAAGCTGGTTGGCATCTGGCAATATGCTTGAAAAGTAACAACTCTCATCTGCAGCTCCCAGTGAGATGAACAAAAAGGAAAGTTGATTTCTGCATTTCCACCTGAGTTACCCAGTTCATCTCACTGGAAGTGGTTAGACATTGAATGCAGCCCACAAATGGCAGGCAGAAGTAGGGTGAGTGTTGCCTCACTCAGGAAGTACAAGCGGCTGAAAACTTCCTCCTTTAACCATGGAAAGCATCTGGGGGCTGTGCTATCAAGCCCATAACCTACAGTTTTCCCATGGTTCTTACAACGCACACACCAGGAGATTCCCTAGTGTGCCTGTACAACCACAGAACTGGGTTTCAAGCACAAAACTGGGTGGCTGCTTTTACAGAGGCTGAGCTAGCTGCAGAATAATTTTTGTATCCCAGTGGCACCTGGAACACCAGTGACACATAACCATTCACCCCCCTGGAAAGGGGCTGAAGCCAGGGAGCCAAGTGGTCTCACTGAGCAGGTCCCACTCCCATGGAGCACAGCAAGCTGAGATCCACTGGCTTCAAGTTCTCACTACCCACATAGAAGCCTGAAGTCAACCTAGAATGATAAAGCTTGGTGAGGAGAGGTTCGACCACAATTACTGAGACTTGAGCATAATGTTTTCCCCTCAGAGTGTTAAGAAAACTGTCAGGAAGTTTGGGCTGCATGGAACTCACAGAAGCATGCAAAGCAGCTGTGGCCACATTGGCTCTCTAGATTCCTCCTCACTGGGTAGGGCATCTCTGAAAGAAAGGCAGCAGCCTAAGTCAGAGACTTACATGTAAAACTCCCATCTCCATGGGACAGAACACCGGGGAAAAGGGATGGCTGTGAGTGCAACTTCAGCAGACTTAAAGACTCCTGCCTGCTTGCACTGAAGAGAGCAGTGTATCTCCCAGGACAGTGCTCAAGCTCTGCTCAGGGCAGACTGGCTTTTCAAGTTTGCCCCTGACACCTGTGCTTCCTGACTAGGAGACCCTTTCCAGCAGGGGTCAACAGACGCTTCATAGAGAAAAGCTCTGGCTGGCACCAGCCAGGTATCACTCTGAGACAAAACTTCCAATCATTGCTGTTGTGCAACTTCATATGGTGATACCCAGGCAAACAGCGACTGAAGTAGACCAGCAAACTGTAGCAGACCTGCAGAAGAGATGCCTGACTGTTAGAAGAAAAACTAACAAACAGGAAACAGTGACATCAACATCAACATCAACATCAAAAAGGACTCTCACACAAAATCCCAGTCCGAAGACATTCAGTATCAAAGATCCCAGGTAGATAAATCCATGAAAAATGAGGAATAGTCAGCACAAAACAGCTGAAAATTCAAAAAATTAGAATGCCTCTTCAACTCCAAGTGATTGCAACTCCTCTCCACCAAGGGCACAAAGGTGGATGGAGAATGAGGTTGATGAGTTGGCAGAAGTAGGCTTCAGAAGGTCAGGAATAACAAAATTCTCTAAGCTAAAGGAGTATGTTCTAAACCAATGCAAGTAAGGTAAGAGCCTTGACAAAACGTTACAGGAGCTGCTAAGTAAAATAACCAGTTTAGAGAAGAACATATATGACCTCATAGAGCTGAAAAACACAGTGCAAGAAACATTGTGAAGCAAAAACAAGTATTAATAGCTGAATCAATGAAGAGGAAGAAAGAGTATCAGAGATTGAAGATCGACTTAATGAGATAAAGCATGAAGACAAAATTAGAGAAATAAGAATGAAAAGCAACAAACAAAACCTCCAAGAAATATGGGAGTATGTCAAAAGACCAAACCTATAATTGATTGGTGTACCTGAAAGAGATGGGGAAAAATGGAACCAAGTTTGAAAACACACTTCAAGGCATTATCCAGGAGAACTTCCCAATGGAACAAGACAGGCCAACATTCAAGTTCAGGAAGTACAGATAACACCACTAAGATACTCCCTGAGAAGAGCAACAGACATATAACTGTCAGATTCTCCAAGGTTGAACAAAAAGAAAAAATGTTAAGGACAGCCAGAGAGACAGGTCAGGTTACCTATAAAGGGAAGAGATCTGCAGGATCTCTCTGTCTGCAGCCAGACAGAGACCCTACAAGCCAGAAGAGAGTGGGGTCCAATATAAAACAACCCTAAAGAAAACAATTTCAACCTAGAATTTTATATTGAGTGAAACTAAGCTTTATAAGCAAAGGAAAAATAAAATTGTTACAGATAACAAAATATACATGGCTTTGTCACCACCACGCCTGCCTTAGAAGAGCTCCTGAAGAAAGCACTAAATATGGAAAGAAAATACCAGTACTCAGCTGGTGCAATGGCTCACACATGTAATCTCAGCACTTTGGGAGGCGGAGGTGGGCAGATCATGAGGTCAGGAGATGGAGACCATCCTGGCTAACACAGTGAAACCCCGTCACTACTAAAAATACAAAAAAATTAGCCGGCTATGTTGGTGGGTGCCTGCAGTCCCAGCTATTCAGACTCACGAGGCTGAGGCAGAATGGCAGGAACACAGGAGGCGGAGCTTGCAGTGAGCCGAGATCACGCTACTGCACTCCAGCCTGGCCAACAGAGTGAGACTCCATCTCAAAAAACACAAAACGAAACAAAAGAAAACCGGTACTCACTACTGAAAAAAATAGCAAAATATAAAGACCAACAACTCTATGAAGAAAGTGGATCAACTAATATGCAAAACAACCAGCTAGCATTCCCATGCCAGGATCAAATTGACGCATAAGAATATTAACCCTAAATGTAAATGAAATAAATTTGCCAATTAAAGTACACAGATTGGCAAATTGGATAAAGAGTCAAGACCCTTCGGTGTGCTATACTGAGGAGACTCATCTCATGGGTGAAGACACACATAGGCTCAAAATAAAAGGATGGAGGAATATTTACCAAGCAAAGGGAAAGTAAAAAAAAAAAGAAAAAGAAAAAAAGCAGGGCTTGAAATCATAGTCTACCCTAAGACAAACTTTAAGCCAACATAGATCATAAAAGACAAAGAAGGGAGTTGCATAATGGTAAAGGAATCAGTGCAACAAGCAGAGCTCATGATCCTAAATGTATATGAACCTAATACAGGAGCACTAAGATTAAAAAGCAAGTTCTTAGAGACTTACACAGACTTAGACTCACACACAATAATAACAGGAGACTTTAACACCCTACTATCAATATTACGCTGATAAATGCGACAGAACTTTAACAAGAATACTCAGGATGTGAACTCAGCCCTTGACCAAGCAAAGCTAACAGACATCTGCAGAAGTCTCCACCCCAAATCAACAGAATATACATTCTTCTCATCACCATGTAGCACTTATTGTAAAATTGACCACATAACTGGAGGTAAAACACTCCTCAGCAAATGCAAAAGAATGGAAATCAAAACAAAGAGTCTCTCACACCACAGTGGATACTGTAAAACCTGCTCCTGATTGACCACTGAGTAAATAACAAAATTAAGAAAGAAAGAAAGAAAGAAAGAAAGAAAGAAAGAAAGAAAGAAAGAAAGAAAGAAGCTGTTTGAAATCAATGAGAACAAAGACACAACCTACCACAATCTCTAGGACACAGCTAACGCAGTGTTAAGAGAGAAATGTATAGCACTAAATGCCCGCATCAAAACTGGGAAAGATGTAAAATCAACACCATAAAATCACAATGAAAAAAACTAGAGGGACAGACATAGTGGCTCATGCCTGATATTTCAGCACTTTGGGAAGTTGTGCCAGGCAGGTCACCTGAGTTCAAGAGTTCAAGACTAGCCTAGCCAACAAACATGATGAAACTCTATCTCCACAGAAAATACAAAAAAAAAGAAAGCCTGGCATGGGGGCTCACACCTGTAATCCAGGATACTCAGGAAGCTGAGCTGAGATAACCTCTTGAACAGAAAAGATAAAAACCACAGTGAGCCAAGGTAGCACCACTCCACTCCAGTGTGCATGGCAAAGCAAGACTCCTTCTCAAAAAAAAAAAAAAAAAAAAAGGAAGAAAGAAAGCAAAAGAGCTGGAGAAGGAAGAACAAACAAATCCAAAAACTGAGACAAAAAAAGAAATAACTGAGACAAGAACATAACTGAAGCTGATAGAGTCAGGAAAGTCCCTCATGAATCCAGCAGAATTTTTGTTATTATTTTGTAAGGATTAACAAAATAGATACACTGCTAGCCAGACTAATAAAGAAAAAAAAAAGAAGAATCAATTAGACATAGTAAAAAAGGATAATGGGGATATAACCACTGATCCCACATAAATACAAACTACCATCAGAGAATACTGTAAACACCTCTATGTAAATAAGGCAAAAAATCTAAGAGAAATAAATAAATTCCTGGAAACATACGCTTCTGCAAGACTAAACCAGGAAAAGGTAGAATCCCTGAAGAGACCAACAGATTCTAAAGTTGAGGCAGTAATAGCCTACCAAACAAAAAATGCCCAGACCAGACAGATTCACAGCCGACTTCTACCAGAGGTAAAAAGAAAAGCTGGTGCCATTTCCTTCTGAAACTATTCCAAACAACAGAAAGAGAGGGACTCCTCCTGAACTTACTTTATGAGGCCAGCATCATCTTAATACCAAAACCTGTCAGAGACCAAAAAAAAAAATTGGCCAGTATTCCCGATGAACATCAGTGTGAACACTCACAATAAAATACTGGCAAACTGAATCCAGCAACACATCAAAAAGCTTATCCATCACGATCAGATCAGCTCCAACCAGCAAGGCTGGTTTTAACATATACAAATCAACAAACATAATTCATCACATAAAGAGAACCAATGACAAAAACCACATAATTTTCTCTATCGACGCAGAAAAGGCCTTTGATAAAATTCAACATCCCTTCCCACTAAAAACATTCAATATATCAGGTATTGATGGAATGTATCAGAAACTAACGAGAATTATTTGTGACAAACCCATAGGCAATATTACACTGAATGGGCAAAAGCTGGAAACATTTTCTTCCAAAACACAAAACACAAAACAAGACAAGGATGGCTTCTCTCACCACTCCTATTCAACATAGAATTGAAAGTTCTGCCCAGGGCAATCAGACAAGAGAAACAAATAAAGGGTATTCAAATAAAAATAAAGGAAATCAAATTTTCCCTGTTTTTAGAGGACATAGTTGTATATTTAGAATACCCCAGTAGCTCACCTCTAAAACTCCTTAACAATAGACAAGAAATCTGTCTTTTGTATGAGTTTCCTTAAGGTTATAAGCAGCTCCAGCAATCTCAGGCTACAAAATCAATGTGCAGAAATCACAAGCATTTCTATACACCAATAATAGAAAAACAGAGAGTCAAATCATGAATGAACTCAAATTTGCAGTTTCTCCAAAGAAAATAAAATAACTAAGAATAAAAATTACAAGGAATATGAAGGACTTCTTTATGGAGAACTACAAACCACTGCTCAAAGAAATAAGAGAGGACACAAAACTATGGGAAAAAAAACCATGTTCATGGATAAGAAGAATCAATATCATGAAAATGACCATGCTGCTTAAAGTAATTCACACATCAACAATGATCTGATCTTTGACTAGCCTGAAAAAACAAGCAACTGGGGAAGAATTCCCTGGTATGGGAAAACTGGCTAGCCATGTGGAGAAACCTGAAACTAGATCCCTTTCTCACACCATGTAATTAACTCAAGATGAATTAAAACACTTAAATGTAAAACCTAAAACCCTAAACACCCTAGAAGAAAATCTAGACAATATCATTCAGGATATAGGCATGGGCAGACTTCATGACAAAAAGACCAAAAAACAATTGCAACACAATCCAAAATTGACAAATAGGACCTAATTAATCTAAAGAGCTTCTCCACAGCAAAAGAAAATATCATCAGAGTGAACAGGCAACATACAAAATGTGAGAACATTTTTTCAACCTATCTATCTGAAAAAAGTCTAATATCCAAAACCTACAAGAAATTTTAAAAAATTTACAACAAAATAAAAAAAAACCCCATCAAAAGTGGGCAAAGGATATGAACAGATGCTTCTCAAAAGAAGACATTTTTTCAGCCAACAAACATATACAAAAAAAAGCGCAGCATCACTGGTCATTAGAGAAATGCACATCAAAAGCACAATCAGATACCACCTCACACCAGTCAGAATGGTGACCATTAAAAAGTCAGGAAACAACAGGTGCTGGTGAAGATGTGGAGAAAGAGGAATGCTCTATATTGCTGGTGGGAGTATAAATTAGTTCAATTATTGTGGAAGAGAGTGTGGTGATTCTTCAAAGATCTATAACCAGAAATACCATTTGACTCAGCAATCCCATTATGTGGTATGCTGCCAGAGGATTATAAATCATTCTACATAAGGAAACATGCACATTTATGTTTACTGCAGCACTATTCAGACACAAAAAAGACATGGAACAAACCCAAATGCCCATCAGTTATGGACTGGATAAAGAAAATGTGGAACATATATACCATGGGACACTATGCAGCCATGAAAAAGAACAAGTTCATGTCCTTTTCAGGGACACGAGTGAAGCTGGAAACAATCATTCTCAGCAAGCTAACACAGGAACAGAGAAGCAAACACTACCTGTTCTCACGCATAAGTGGGAATGGAACAGTGAGGACACAATGGGGCCTGTCAGGGAGTAGGGGGTAAGTGGAAGGAGATCATCAGGACAAATACCTAATGCATGCAGGGCTTAAAACTTAGATGATGGGTTGATGGGTGCAGCAAACCACCGTGGCACATGCACACCAATGTAACAAATCTGCCTGTTCTGCACATGTATCCTAGAAGTTAAATTATAATAAAAAAAAGTCAAGTTAAATGACCGACTAAATAGTATCCATGAATTTATGATTATTCCCTATTTGGTTTTTACTTAATACTTTTTCTGTGCTTTGTGTCTCCAGGAAAGCAAAATAAAAATATGTTGTACCAAACATTTTAAAAGAATTTACTAAAAAGCAATTGGAGCCAATTTTTTTTTTATCTGTTTATGAAGACAAGTGTAGATTAAAAACCAACTCTCCTAATGCTTGTCAGTACCTCAAGGTGCTTAGGATAAAAATAAAACTTCCAACCTAAGGATATCTGGCAGCCTCCAGAACTTTAAGGGAAGCCGAGAAACAAAGTATCCAGCTTCAGGCTCTTTCTGGGAGAGCATGCCCAGTGCCTTGGGGACTCTTGGACCCTGGAAGAAGGGCAGAAGTGGGGTAGGTGGGGGCGGTATTTGGAGCCACTGCCGCTCTGGCAGCCACTGCTGCTCCCCATGGATGGCTTGGAGTCTCAGCCTTCAGCAGAATCAGCTGGCTTTCCGCAAACAGTGTTTGGTGTGCCTGCCTGTTTTCCATCTCTGTATCTTCCTTAGTAATATATCTACTCAGGTTTTTACCTTGGAATTGGGTTGCTTATCTTTTTGAGTTTTAGAGTATCCCCGTATATTGTACATACAAGTCACTTTTCAGATTAGTTTGCTAAATTTTTCTATCTGTGGCTGGCTTTTCGGTTCTCTTTACCAGATTTTACTTATTTTTTTTTGAGGTGGAGTCTCATTTTGTCACCCAGCCTGGAGTGCAATGACCCGAACCAGCCTCACTGCAATCCCCACCTCCCAAGTTCAAAGGATTCTCCTTGCTCAGACTCCTGAGCATCTAGGATTACCGGCACACACCAGAAATCCCAGTTAAATTTTTGTATTTTTAGTACAGACATGACTTCACCATTTATACAATGCTGATCTGCAACTCCTGTCCTCTGGTGATCTGGCCCCTTTGACCTTCAAAAGTAACAGGGTGTTTTACAGAGCAGACATTTCAACTTTCAATAAAGTTCATATTATCCATTTTTTTCTTTCATGGACTTGCTAATAACTCATTACCAAACCCAGGCCCATGATGATATTTTTAAATTACAACTTTGCATTGAAAAAATTGAATGTATGGGTATTTCTGACTAATTTTTTAACTGTAAAATTTTTGTCTATGTTCATTTGTTTCCATATAGTTTCCAGCAGTTTTCTTGCCACTTGTGAAACAGCTTTACCTTTTCCAAATAATATTCTTCTTATTTTGGACAAAATCAGTTGACTTGGGACAGTTTTGGGGCTATCTATTCTCTTCCACTTATCTGCTTGTCTATTAAATTATGAATGCCACACTCTTCATTACATTAGCTTTAGTGTAAATATTCATATCCAGATGTGTAAGTCCTTTAGCTTTGTTCTTCTTCAGTCTTATTTCATCTATTCTAGGTTTAGGAAGAGTTTGTTGATATATTTACCTGGAATTTGATTGGGATATGTCTGAAATAATCATAAATGTACTTCTCCAGAACAAGAAACGTCTCTTTATTTATTTATTTATTTATTTATTTATTTATTTATTGAAAAAGAGTTGTGTCACCCATGTTGGAGTGCAGTGGCACCATCTCAACTCACTGAGATTCTCCGACTTCAGTGACCCAAGTAGCTGGGACCACAGGCGTGCCCATCAAGCTCAGCTTATTTTTTTTTGTATTTTTGGTAGAGATGGAGTTTCACCCTGTTCCCCAGGCTGGTCTCCGACTCATTGGCTTAAGTGATCTGCCTGTGGCAGCCTCCCAAAGCGCTGGGATTACAGGCGTCTGCCAACATGCCAGGACTCTCTGCATTTACTAATATTTCTGTTGATTTCTCTCAAAGGTGACTCATTGTTTACTGAATGAATTTTGCATATTTCGTTATATTTATACTTACTGGATTCCATTTTTTGGGTAGTATTGTAAGTGGTGTTTTAATATTTCAAATTCCAACGATTTCTATTCATTATTGCTGATATACAAAAAATCAGTTGAGTTTTATCTATTGACCGTCTTCTTTGCTTCTTTTTATCTCCATTCAAGGTGTAGGAAGGCTGGCTCTATTTCACTTCAATTTCCTGAGATTACCGCCTGGATTAACGCACTCCGAATTTCAAAGTTTTCCCGGGCTACCTCCAGAGGGTGCACGGAGCCTACGCATTGAGCACGCAGAGCCCGCAAACAAAACTCTCTGAGGAGCAGGGTGTCCTCACAGTGCCTCGGATAGCACTTCCTTCTCTTCAAGACACACCGGAGAGAGGCCGTGGTTTCAGGGTACCTGGGGACACCTGAGGCACGTTCGTAGTGAAGACTAAGCCTACTTCATCTCAGGACCCGCCCAAGAGTGGCCACAGCTTTGGCCCACCTGGGGTCACGTCCACCATGAAGATGAAGCCTCTTTCTCTTCTGGACATGTCCAGGAGTGGCCGTTGCTACAAGACATCTGGTGCTACGACCAGGTGAGAATAAAGACGTCTCCTCAGGACCTGCCCAGGAGAGGACATGGCATTCAGGCATCTGGTGGACGGGTGAGGAAAAGACCCCCCTGTCTGCGGCACCCAGAACTGAGGAGGGTCACTGCTCTGAGCCTTACTTCCCAGCCCTGGCCTCCAATTCTGACTTTACGAAAGTGTCCCTTGAGTGAGGCAGTGACCATGCATTGTCACAGCTACCAAAGTGTCGTTTGCAGATGATCTGAGCTTGTTTCTGGCGGAGATTCTGGTACAGAGAAAGGAGAGGTGCTGAGTGGAACTACTATGACAGGCTGAGGTCAGGGGAGACATCACAACCTCCAACAACACTTTTTTTCATGCTTTAATGACTCATTTTTCTTAGAGAACTAAAGTACTTGAAACAATATAGAAAAAGTTTTAAGTAGGCATATTAGAAGTTGAATTATTATTTAAGTTTAAATATACAGTATATGCCCGGTTAACAACATTTTTTCTTTTCCTGAGACAATCACAGTTCAATTGAGAGTGGATTTGTAATTGTGATGAAAATGTCTACTTTATAAAGATTGACATCCTACATTAGCTGAGATATACTAACAGTATCAAACTTTGATATTATACCATAAAATTAATTGAAGAATTCAGAGCTAAATATGTGTGACAAATGGTCCATGACACAGTCATACTCAAGAGATCTTGAGAACATGTGCCCCAGGTGGTGTGTGCACAGTCTATATTTATGCATTTTCGGGAGACATGAGACATCAGTCAAACACATGTAAGATGTACATTGGTTTGGTCAAGAAAGGATGGACAACTTGAAAATAGCGATGGGGCTGCACTTTCAAGTTACAGGTAGATTTAAATACGTTTTCATTGGCAGTTGGCTGAAAGAGTTAAGTTATTATCTAACAACATAAAATCAACAGATAGGAATGACTGGGTTACAATAAATAGTAAGAACTGTAGAGACCAAAGTTTTATCATGATGATGAAGCCTCCATGTAGCAGGCTTGAGAGAATAGAAGGTAAATATTCCTTATCAGACTTAAGGTACGGGTTGCTGTTAATGATGGTCGACTTTTTCTAAAGTTCAAAAGGGAGGAGCATGTAATGAATCATGTGTGTCCCTCTTTCTTGTCAGGAACTGAACCACTTTTGGAATGCCTTTGGTCAAAAGGAGGGGTCCATTCAGATGACTGTGGTGGGTAGGGGGATGTGAGAGTTAATTTTTTTTACAAGTGTTTCACTTCTATTTAAAAAAGTATAACCTATTAAATTGTTATAAATTATAATTAATCTAAGAGTAAAAAGGGATTTCTTAAATTAAAAAAAAATTGAACACTAAAAATCCTAAGCCACCACACTTTGCCAGATTTTTTATTCTTTCTCTTTTTAAAGTTGTCAGGGATGCTTTGCTTGTAAGTCATATAGTTGACTCGTTGACCATCGGGGTATAGTTCTGTTGCTTCTTCAAATATTGTACCTAGTAACCTTCCCAAATTGTTTTTAAGTAAAGTTCTTAAATTGTAGCAGTAAACAAAATGAAAAGACAATGTTACACCATACTGAGGTATATCATAGGACATAAAAAATTTCAACTCTTATTCCTTTTCTTCTTCTTCTTTTTTTTTTTTTCGAGACAGGGTCTCATTCTTTTTCCCAGCCCGGAGTGCAGAATTGCCATCCTGGCTCACTGCAGCCTCTAACTGCCAAGCTCAACTGATCCTCCACCTTAGACTCAGCTATCATCTCTGGCTAACTTTTTGTATTTTTTGGTAGAGACAAAGGTTTGCCATGTTGCCTGGACATGTCTCAAATGTCTGAACTCAAGTGGTCTGCCTGCCTTGGCCTCAAGAAGTGCTGAGATTATAGGCATCGATAAAACATTTATGTTAGGGTTAGATAAAAATCAATCTTTAGGCTAAGTTATGAACATGTATATAATGCAATTTTTTATTTATGCCTAATTTTCATCATTTTCTGTGTCGACATTACTCATTTTAAAGTCACATTCATGGGACAAGGCAAAATCACCTATGAATTGGCATATTTGTTTATTTCTCTGTTTGCGAAAATGTCCTTAGTTTTTTCACAATACAAAAATATTTCAACTCTGTTATGCAAAAGACAGAAGAGAATCTTCTTTGCAATTAATTTTATAGGCCCCTTCACACAGGGAATGTGCTATTTATAAAAAAATACTAACTGAACTGCAGATCTTAAACACTGAAAAAAATTAACAGTTTATTATAATTTATTTTATCCTATCAATCGATTGTATTTATATACAATCTTGAAAGTTTACAGTCATCAACAGTTCTACTGCAGTTTCAGGTGAAATGGAAATTTAAAAATTTCTGTGAAGCTGTAGGCGTAGTGAAACGTTTAGGTAAAATATGTCCATGCTTTCCGCAGCACTTGTGAAGGGATGCCTCCAAATTAACCTCAATGCTTTTCTTCCCAGCAAAATGACCTGGGCCACTCAACATGACTTTCTTTGTTGCTGATGTTCATGCATGTTCTCTTTTTACCATACATTTATGACTCTGAAGATATCCATTTGACATGGTGGCATTAGGGCTTTCAAAATGACTGTAGATTTTCTACTCTTCATCCAGTATGTACTTACATGTTTCTACTTTGACTCCCCCAGAATTTGAGTAGTTTCTGGTTAGCCCCACAGAGAGTGCAGCACAGGTCCCAATACAGCAACACAGACTCCACTCGAAGGCCACCCTTCACCCCTAGCTGCATGATGCTGTCCGTTCCAGGGAAGTTGGATGACACACAGCTTGTTGTTTTTACAAACAAAATTATTGTGTTATTTTCATTTTCATATGGTTTATTGCTAGTGTGTAGAAATAGATTTTAGTGTATTGATATTTTATACTGTATGTTTGTTTAATTTGTTTACTAGATTTTATTATTTATTGTTGCTTCCTTATGATTTTCTGTATATGAGATCATGAGATCCATGAGTAGATAGTTTTACTTTTGTTTTTCCACATATGAATAGCTTCATATGTATTTTTCTTTTCCAATTATTTTGGATGGAGCTTCTAGTACTGTATCAAATACAATGATGAAAGTGAGCATCAGTGCTGTGCTCCTCATCTTAAAGTTTTTGTTCCCAAAGATTTGGATGCTGATTGTTACAGGTTTGGATAAAGACGTTTTATCATGTGAAAGAAATCTGAAACATGGTTTATTGGATGTTGTTATCATTAAATATGTTGACTAACTTTAAATGTTTTCTGTAACAGTTGAGATAAACATGTACTGTTTTCCCATCATTTAGTTTACATGGTACATTGAAAAGTGATGGCTTCAGAATGTTAAAGACAAACAAACAAACAAACAAACAGACCCTAAATTTTCTAAAAAATGAATGTAATTATTGGGGTGCATAATGTCATCCCCATGTAGCAAATTTCATGTACTATTATTTGGTTAAACATTATAATGTCTCTAATTATCATATTTATTAGTATTTACAGTTTTGTCTCAGTTATATCATCTGCTTAATTCAATTTTCAATTGGAGTTAATAATAGTTAAGGTTTAGTGCACTCTTATGGGCATTAGGGGTTAGAGATGAGAGTCACAGACAATATATTTAAAATTCTTTTGAAGGGTGATAGAATAACATTAAGAATGGGATAGAAGTTTGGGATTAGGGATAGGGGTTTACAATTGCAGAAATAAGTTTAGATTGAGGGTTAGGTCTGGGGTTGGATTAGAGGTTAGTGTTGTGGTAGGATCAGGGTTATGGTTAGGATTAGGATTAGGCACAGGGGTAAAGGTTAGTGTTATGTTTAAGGCTAGAGTTAGAATCAGAATTAGATGTTAATTTTAAGGTCAGGTTATGTTTAGGTTTAGGGTAAGAAATAGGCTTACAGTTAGAGATTGGGGTTAGTGTAGGGTTAGGTTCTGGGTTAACATCATGGTGAGGATTAGGGTTAGTGCCAAAGGTGAAAGTTAAGGTGACAGTGAGGGTTAAGGTAAGAGGGTTAGTGCATTAGTGTTAGGGTTTGGGTTTAGGGTTAGTGTTAGGATAAGAATAAAGATTTAGTTTAGCATTTAGGGTTCATGTCCTGGTTAGGATTTCAGTTTAGCCTTATGGTTAATGTTTAAGGTTCAGTTTTATTTTTAGAGTTATTGTTTAGTAATTAGGCTTAGGGTTAGGGTTGGTTTAGGGTTAGGAGAAGGGGTTAGGATTAGGCCTGGTGCCAGGGTTTAGGTTTAGTGTTACAGTGGGGTTAGGTTTAGGGTTAAATTTGGGATTGGGCTTATTGTATAGGATTATAGTTAGAGTTTAGGTTTTAGTGTTAGAGCTATGGTTGCAGTTGCATTTGAGGTTGTGGGTTAGAGTTAGGAGTAGTGTTAGTGTCAGGGTTTTCAGGTTAGGGGTATGGTCAATGTATGGTTAGAATTAGGGTTAGGGGTAGAAGATTTGATTAGGGATATTGATTATGTGTTAGCTTACCTTTTTGTTTGAGTTTTAGTATTATGGTTACAGTTAAGGTTGCATTTAGGATGAGGTATGACGTTAGCTTTAGGGATTAGAGTTAGAGTTAGGGATTAGGGTTCATTGTTTAAAATCAGTGTTAGAGTTAGGGTTTGGTTTAGTATTTAGGTTAGGGTTTTGGTGAGTGTTAGGGTTTAGGGTAGATTTAGGGTTAGGGGTAGGTTTAGGGTTAGGGGTTGGTGTAGGGATATGTACAGGATTATGGGTTGGGGTAGGGTTACATTATGGCTAGGGATATGTTTTGTTAATGGTTAATGGTTCAGGTTGGGTTTATGTGAGGATTAGGGTTAGGGCTTCAGGGTTATTGTTAGTGTTTCAGCATTAGTATTAGGGGATATATTTAGGGTTAGACGTCTTTTTCACCCATCTCAACCCATGGAAGAATCAGCACACTCTTTCTGCCTTCTGAAGCTCATATGTACTCCATACATATTTAGATTATTTATTTATGTGTTTATTCATTTTATGTATGTATTTATTTATTTATTTTTGGAGACAGCGTTTCACTCTTGTTGCCATGACTGGAGTACTATGGTGTGAACTCACCTTACCACAACCTCCACCTCCCACTTTCAAGTGATTGTCTTGCCTCAGCTCCCGAGTAGCTGGGATTAAAGGCAGCCCCCATCACACCTAACTAATTTTGTATTTTTATCAGAGACGGGGTTTCTCCATGTTTGTCAGGCTGGTCTTGAATTTCAACCTCAAGTGATTCATCGGCCTTGGCCTTCTGAAGTGCTGGGATTACACAAATGAGCCACCATCCCCAGCATCAGATTGTGAAACAACTTGACTTAAGGTGGAGCTACTAACTATATGCCGCTTCTCTGCTGTGGGTTGTACACTTCTTGGGATTGCACGGCTGCAAATAGATAAGTCTCCTCCAAACTTACAGCTGCAGATACATCTCAACAAACTTCCTGCAAATAGAAGCTACCCACTCTGAAGCTTCTCTCCACTGAGGCCTTCAGAGATGTTTTAAAAACCTGCTTTTCCACTGAAACTGTTCACTCTCGGTCCTGTCTTCACTGAGTCTTGCACAGATGTAGATATGTCCAGTTTTTGAAATGCAGTTACCCATTTTCTGTCTCCTGAGAGCTGTACCTTCACCCTATAAAACATCTATTTACCTTGATTAGTCTCCTGTTGTCCAAATACCTCATTCTCCCTGGATATGCATCAAGAACTCACGACCCACTTAATGGTGCACAAGGCTGAAACACAGAAACCCACACTTACAACATTGTTGGTTACAGGAAAAAAAAAAGACAGAAGAGGTTCAGCCGTTAAAGAACTCAGGCTGAAACCTTTTCTAAGCCAGGGCTGTAACACAATCTTTGGGTCTTTGCAGTTTCTGGAATTTCTAAGCTTCTGGATGCCACGGCATTCCTGAGTGCCTCTGGAGGAAACAGGTTATGGTATGCCTGATCCAGCCAAAAATATGTAGGGACCTGGCTCCTGATCTGGCACCTGGAACTTCTCACCTTATCACAGCTGACATGCTTAGAGGTGGCAAGTGGCCAGACTCAACAGTTGCTCACTCAGAGATCTCTCTCTACTCTGTGCCTGGCTCACCCATAGCAGGAATGCGTGATACTGTTTAGGGCTATTAAAATAAATTAATCAATCTTGCAGCTAATGATGTATTTTGCTCAGCTCAGTTTTTGTGTCCTGAGCAGACAGACTGACTATTAAAACTTATCAATTTTCCTTTGCATATACTTGAACATAGATTCTATTCCTTGTGCTCAGATTCAGATATTTTTGGCACATCACTCTCTCTCATTGGCCTGTTTCAACTTCATCTTAATGTTAACAGTAAATAAGGGCATTATTTTTTTCTAGCACAACTGAATTATATGAAGCAAATCCCTTAATTTGTATCATAACCACTTGGGGGAAAAGTTACAGTTCAAGACACCTGAGAGACCAGGTCTTTGGCACATGCCTCCCATGCTTTCAGCTTTCTCCCACCAATCAACATTACCTTGGCCGATGCTTCATCCATCATCTTGTGAAATTTAATGGTAAACAAGCCACCTGGGGTCAGTCCAAAAGTCACAGAAGGGGTTTAAAACCAAGCCTTTTAACCAAATCACAAAGAGGCAGTATGGATGCAGCTAGTCAAATGGCTGGGCTATTGGCTGATACAATTGGCTTCTCAAACTGAATGAAATTATTCACAGTGTTCTTCATGGTATCCACTATTTCAATGCTTGCTCTGTTTCTGTCATTTCTTAAGAGCACACAAAATCAAGACCTCAGCAAAGGACACAACCAGCTGCAGTGGGCAGCATAAACTTCCTGTCATCTGCAGCAGCCCTATGCAGAACATTCTCAATTTTTTTCATTACTTGTATATTTAGTGAGTTATTCTCTGTCAATCTTGCTGATAGCACTTTCTGGGTAAAGCCATCGTTTTCCCTCACCGAAATGTCTCCGAGTCTACCGGCATTTTCTGTTAGCCTTATTGTAAAATACATGATTTTGACAAAAGGCTGGTCTTTTTCATCATCAATAATCTTTCTTTGCCCCCCTCTCGCACTTGGAACAAATATATGCAAGTTTTTTGTTCCGTTGGCTGTTCATGGAATTGCTTATACCAATGTACCTTCTTTGCTGGCTAGGCCTGTAACCATGGAAGCAGTAACCGAGCCAGACCCCTGAGACATTAGTGGGTGTATCTTGCACCTGTTTTCTTCTCCAGTCTGTTCTGCACCAGGATATAATACAGCTCTGAAGGGCTTCTCACCTGCCACCTTCAGCACCATGGTGTCCTGCTGATCTGGCAAAATAGGATCCAGTTTCCCGAGTTATTGAAATCCACTGTGTTCTTGCTGTCAAAGGTGCAAGTGTCTTGATAATTTAATTTCCTAGCTCCATATTCCTTGGGTCAAAGAGAGGTGAAGCTGTGTTTCTCCTAGTGTTGTGGTTGGTAGCAAACAACTGGCAGTTTTTGGATGTGTGGTGTTTGCAAGTCGCTGGCGTTTTAGGAAGGTTCTTAAAAAAGTTGGAGTTGGTAGATCTGGAAGTTCCTTTTACAGCCTTGCTTGACAATGTTCTGCTTGTTTCCAGTCCATGTCCTTCTTTTTCTGTTTTTTAATCTGTCATCTGTTAAAGTCATAAATACATTTTTCACAGTTTATGAAGTGCTGCTCCGCTCCCCAAGTGTTATTCTGTTTGTCACAGCCTTTCCACTGAATGAAATACTCTGCCTTCCCATTTTTGTCTTGTCTTTTGTCAACAACAGTTTCAATCTCAAACTCCTGGGACGCCATGAAGGAAGAGATAGAATTGGAGCCATTATTGTGTCATTTTTCTTTCTGTTGCATCTCCACATAGTCACTGCTTTCTGCCTCTATTTCTGCACTAGCCCTGGGTACGGATGAGCCTGTTCCACTTTGTGGCCACTGGTGTAGTAAAAGTTGTGTGAAGAAGCAGCTATGCTATTTGCCTTAGTATCTCCTCACTTATTCCATGGTGGGACAGCTCAGGCTTCTGTTTATCATGCCAAGGTGTCTGACACGGTAGCCTCAGGTACTCCTACTTTCTGGTGTAGTGCAGAGAGCTTTCTACCTGGCTATAACTCTTTGCTTTGTAGTTGCTCCAGTGATTATATTGAATATTCTAAAAGTAAAACACTGAAATCACATTAGTTTATTCTCAGTTAACATAAAAAACCCTTACTCCTTTATAGCATGGCCTGCTTTATTTCAATTACTGAGTTCTCAAAATGATAACAATATGCATTCTATCTCAAAAACACAAGCTAGTGAGTTTTTTTAAATATAATAGTGTATTAAATTATGTGGAGAACATATTGTGAAGGTACACATTGTTTTTTTATCTTTTGTAATTGTTCATATATTTATCTTTACTTTATTCTTTGTTTATTAATATTTCTGTTCAGTGTCCTTTCATTTTACCCCGGAATAATCCATACGGCATTTCTTAAATGGTTGTCTACTGGCAAAAGAATGTGGCTTTTATTTGGAAATTTCATAACTTCTCACTCACTTTTGATGGACACTTTGTTTAAACATAACATTTCTCTTTGAAAGTTTTTTCTTACTGCACTTGGAATATATGAGTCTACTCTGAATTTTCAGATAAGAAATTCCCCTATTATTTGTGAGGGTTTTTTGTACAATACTAGTCAAGATTTCTCGTGCTGCTTTCAAGATTCTCTTTGTCTTTGTTTTAGGCAGTTTAACTATCATGTATGTTTGAGTGTGTTTCTTTGAGTTTATTTTACTTGGAGTTTGTGGAGTTTCTTAGATATTTATTACCTTAAATTTGTGACATGTTTGACCACTTTTTTTTTAGTCTCCCTATTTCTTTGTCTCTTCTCCTTGAATTTCTAAGAGGCATAAGTAGGTTTGCTTGATGGTGTCACACTGGTTTCTAGATTGTTTTCATATTTCTTTATTTTTTTCTCCTCTTGGCTTAATAATTTCAATTGCCTCTTTTATTCAATTTGCTGACATTTTGTTCTATATGCTCAAGTCTCCTTTTAAATGTCTGTAGTAATTATTTATTTATTTATTTATTTATTTATTTATTTATTTATTTATTTGGGATGGAGTCTTGCTCTGTCATCAGGCTGGAGTGCAGTGGCACCAACTTGGCTCACTCCAACCTCTGCATCCTGGGCTCAAATGATTCTCCTGCCTCAGCCTCTTGAGTAGCTGGGACTACAGATATGTGTCACCACACCCAGCTAATTTGTGTATTTTTAGTACAGATGGGGTTTCATCATGTTCCCCAACATAGTCATGACTTCTTGACCTTATGATCTGCCACCTAGGCCTCCCAAAGTGCTGGGATTGCAGGCCTCTAGTGAATTTGTGTGTGTGTGTGTGTGTGTGTTTAGTAGAGTTGGGGTTTCACCATGTTAGCCAGGATGGTTTCAATCTCCTGACCTCTTGATTCACCCAACTCACCCTCCCAAAGTGCTGGGATTACAGGAGTGAGGCACCATGCCCGGCCATGAATTTTAATGTCAGTTGTTTTATTTTCATCTCCAAATTTTTTTTTTCCTGAGAGACACTGAACCTGGCTCAGAATTTTTTTTCTAAGTTTGAAAATAATTTGTCGTGCTTTCCCAAGAACCTGTATTATTTTAGTTTCAATCTCTGTTTCTTTGAACCTAAAGTAAGACGTGCATAGACATCACGTTTGTGAATTTTTCTTTTAAAGGTGCATTTGTGCCAGTCTGTGTGTTTTTATGTAAGAGCTCACATTTACAGTTATTACAAGCAAAAAAATTACTTACTGTGACATGTATTTACTTGTTTTATATGTTCTTTTTCTTATTTGATCCTCAATTAATCCTTTGTCCATTAAAAAAATGTTAACTTTTTAAAACTTTTTTATTATTTTCATGTCATTATTAGTTATATTTGGGATTTTAATTATATTCTAAACATAATATAATCTTCTTTGAATAATATCAACTTGTTTGAATAATCAAAATTTTAATTTCAACACTATAAATATATGCTGCTCCTGTACTTTTCTATCTTTCTCAATATAAATTGTCTCAGATTATATCTGTATGCCCTGAGTGTCCACTAATGTAAATTTGTAAATTTTTATGTAATAGCTGCTTATGAGATCTGTAATAGTAATAGCTAACTTTGCCAGGATTGCAATGGTAATAGCGTTTTTTTTAGGGAAAGGTTAATCACACATTCTTTTAGTTTTACTATATCTAGACATTTTTTGCTTGAGTATTATTTTTACAAGATATAGATTTTCTTGATTTCTCTAAGGTGTTTTTTTTAAGTTATTGATAGCTTAGAATGCATTCCGTTAGCATTATGAATAACAGCAATATAAAAACTATTATTTTTTTAAAAACTGGATGTGTATTAACAAATCTGTTATATTGTCTATTGTATGAAATAACTGTATTATTGCTTTCAACAACTTAAAATTTTGTTTGTGACCAATTCCTGGCATTTTCAACCAAGAGCGACTTCTGAGTTTGATAAAACAGAAATAAATATGTTTCATCAATTCTTTATTTTTCTTCTAGAAAGACTACAACAAACACAATAAATTAGCACACAAGTGCTTCTTCACTCCTCCCAGAATTAGGAATCAGGGCCTGAAATGGAAAATGCAGATTTCAATTTTGAAGGCTTCATCTGTGCCTGGGAGGTAGTATGGCAATCCAAAAAAATATTTACTACTTTAAAATTGTCTCTTTTGATGGTTTCTTGATTGATAAAAACTACTGATTTACAGGGTTCAGACAGTTTTTGATTGGTTTGATGTTTCTTTGAATGGTTTGAAGCTGCCAGCCCTGCAGTTTCGCCCTCATTTTTATGTGGGAAGCACTGATTGTTTTGTAATGTCAGAGTTTATTTTTATTTAGGAGATCTATTATTTGTCCCATGAAAATATTGTTTAAAATGCTTAAATTGAATTTTACACTTTTAATTGGTGTTTCTAATTGTTAGGTTTTTGTTTTAGTGGTTACAGTATGAAGTTTGTTGTTTGCTTTTTATTAATTGATGTTATCAATTTCATATAAAAGGCAAGGACAATATTCAGTATTATGAATTACAACTTGGTTTTATGTAAAACATGTATACAATTATTTGTTTACAAAGTGACTTTCAAGTACCTATCTAAATAAAACAATAAGGGAATAATTATGTAGGCATGCAGCAAGATTTACAAGTGTGATGATCTCTGGCAGAAGCCTGCATAAATTGTTTGAAAAACAACCAGGTCACTGTGGATGGAACAGACTGTGGAAGGAAAATGATTGTAGACAATGAGATTATAGGGGAAACACACAGTTGATGTGATTGTCTAGGGTTTCCATAGGTCAGTAGATTTTACTTTAGTTTTACTCTAAGCCAGGTTCATGACTGGAAGTGGAATTGGTAAGATTGTTACTAGCCTCTAGTGCCAAGAGGCTAGAAATGCTGTGGAATATCTTAAAATCTAGTCTCAGGCACCTTTCAGCAATTAACAGTATTGAACTATCTCTCCAGAAAATTGTAAAAAGAAGCACACTTTTAGAAAGCATTGATTTTATATTTTCAAGATTACTTAACTCAATCTTTGGTTTCTGTAAATCAGAAGGATTTTAAGACGCTCTTGTAAGGTTCATTTGATTCAAGTTAGGGTAACTGTTAGTAAAGCGAAGTCAGTTCAGTTAATCAAGAATTAGAAAGTAAACTGTAGGCCAGGTGTGGTGGCTATAATCCCAGCACTTTAGGAAGCCAAGGAGGACTGATCACAAGGTCAGAACATCAAGACCATCCTGGCTAACACGGTGAAACCCCATCTCTACTAAAAACACACACACAAAAAAAATTAGCTGGGCATGGTGGCAGGTGCCTGTAATCCCAGCTACTCAGGAGGCTGAGGCAGGAGAATGGCATGAATCCAGGAGGTGGAGCTTTCAGTAAGCTGAGGTGGTGCCACAGCGCTCCAACCTGTGTGAGAGAGTGAGACTCCATCTCCAAAAAAAAAAAAAAAAGAAAAGAAACTATCTATTTTCTTTTTTCTCCACCTTTCTTTTCCATTAATTTTAAATATTTCTGTAAAACACTAATATAGCAAAATAAAACCCTAGGCACACTCTATTTTTGGGATACCAAGGAGAACACTCAGAGGCTTTTGGGATAGAACTAATCTTGAATACAACTGGAAGTCATACAGAATACAGATATATATATGTGCATTAGTGCCATTCATTATGCATACACACTAGGCATAATGATCGTCATAAGACAAATATTAAATGTGTCTTATGACATAAACGTTGCTGAGATTTTACAATAACCAAGCCAAATGGAAACCAAGATTTCAAGGATTATAGCCAGGGTCAGAGAATTCTACGTGATGAGTAGAATAAAAACTCAAGCATCTTCTAGGGAGGTCATGACTGTTGCCATAACCAGCACAGGGATTATCTCTACAGAAACAAGTGAAAGGGCTGATGGCAGCATGAACCACATTCTTCGTGGATGCAGAAACATAATTTGAGATTATCTGAATGGCAGAGCTGAATGACCTGGAACGCAAACAGGGATAAAAGTTTCCCCTTGCTTATCACATTGTGGTAAGACAAAAATAAAACAAGAGCTGTGGCCCTTCAGTGTTCACAGACCTAGGAGCTCTCAAAGCCAGGGAGGGCTGTCACACCCTTTGGGGCTTTACTTTTTCCGGCATCTGCAAGATTCTGGGTATCACTACATTCCCCAGCATCAGCTGTGGAAGCTGCTTGCAGTAGGCCTGGTCCAGCTGCAGTTTTTCAATGATCTAGCAGTCATGTTGGCACCTAAAACTTCCTGGCCTGATGCAGCTGGCATGACTGACCATGTTTAGCAGCTGGAGCCCACACTTGCTCATACAACACTCACCACTCATCCATGTTTGCCCTTGGCAGGTGATAAATCCTGGCTGTTAACACCAGCTGAGTGCAGCATGTCAGGTAGTGTGGGTAGAACAACTTTGCAGGCCTGATTAAAGCCCAGGGAAAGGCACCACTGGCCACAGAGGTTTTCATCTGGCAAAGTGACTCCCGTAAAATCCCATAGCAATAGAAGCATAGCTGGTTATGTTTAAATGACTTACTTTTTTTGGTTCTTGAAATAATGATTATTCAGTGTCCTATATTTTGGTATTTTTTAACCTCATTTGCAAATGATTATCTTTCAAAATTTTTACAGAATCAAATTTGAAAAATTATTATTTGTATTGAACCACCTGATCCGTCTTATGTACGCTGCATTTTTTTTTTAGGATGGAGTTTCACTTTTGTCATCCAAGCTGGAGTGCAATGGCATTTTCTCAGCTCACTGTACCTCCTGCCTCTGCTTCCCACAGAGCTGGAATTACAGGAACCCACCATGGTGTTCAGCATGGCATTGGAGTTCAGATCAGCATTCTCCTAGTAGATTATGAAGCTTACTTATGAAAGAGTATTTCTAATTCCTGGACTTTGATGTTGTGTACTTATATAATTTCTGTTTGAGAGTCACTTTTGCTTGGGATTGTAATATGATGAGCAGCATTTCTGGCATTTTCTGCTGCATGCAATACTAAAAACCATTTTCTGTGGTTGAAATTCCCTAATATATTTGTGTCTCATGGAATCTAAATTGTTGGCATTTACTATTCTAGAGAGTTCTGAAGAAGAAATTAAAAGCCACTTTTTAAAATTTTGCAGAGTCCAGGAGAGGTGGTTCACACCTGTAATCCCAGAAACTTTGGAGACTGAGGCAGGAGGATCACCTGAGTTTAGGAGTTTTAGACCAGCCTGGTCAATAGGGTGAAACCTCGTCTTCACTAAAATTACACACACGCACACAAAGAAAAATCAGCTGGGCGTGGTGGTGGACAGCTGTAATCCCAACTACTCAGGAGGCTGAGGCAGGAAAATCACTTAAATCTGGGAGGTGGAAGTTGCAGTGAGCTGAGATCACACCATTGCACTCCAGCCTGTAAGACAAGAGCAAACCTCCGTCTTAAAAAAATTTTGCATAAGTTTTATATAAGATGTCATTTTTCTCTAATTTTTGACTATTCTAAAATCCTGATATTTTCTCTAACTTGCTGCTATTCTAACATTCTGTCATTTGTGAAATATACCAGGGTGTCCTGCAGGTACCGTGGAACTTAATATAAAACAATATTAAATTAATTAAATATAAATAAAAAGCTTTTTTTCCAGATGTGAGGTTATAGTAGCTTTAAAACGTGTGCCACACTTTATTTAAAACATTTTGTAATTACAAATCAGCACTGTCACAAACTGCATTCAAAAGCAAATAAGTAGTATATCTCAATTTTTAGCTGATTGAATTTCTTTTATTTTATTTTTAGAATGAAATCTCACACTATCTCTTTGGCTGGAGTGCAGTGGTGCACTCGTAGCACACTGCAACCCCCTGCCTCCCAGGTTCAAGTGCTTATTCTTCCTCAGCTTCTTGAATAGCTGAGAATACAGATGCACACCACCACACCTGATGGCTTTTTACCATATTGGCCACACTTGTCTCAAGCTCCAGACCTCATGTACTCTGCCTGTCTTGGCCTCCAAAAGTACTGGAATTACATGTGTGAATCACCATGCTTGGCCCCTGATTGAAATTCTAATTCAAAAAAATCCGTCTTGCAAAACCTTATTTTCTATATTATATTTTTGATGAGTTTCTTTATATGTCTCATAATTAAAGAAAATGGTATAATTTTAATGTATTTTCCTATAATTGAAAATGAATTTATTTTTATTAATCTGTAATTAAAATAATAGGTATATTTAGAATGTTATTTTGCTGTGTGTAAACATGATTAGAAATTTCTTTAAAAAACTAATTTGGATAATTAATTACATTAGTTGATTGTACTTGTGTTATTTTCCTCAGGATTTTATTTTATTTTATTTTATTATTATTATAATTTAAGCTTTAGGGTACATGTGCACAATGTGCAGGTTAGTTACATATGTATACATGTGCCATGCTGGTGTGCTGCACCTATTAACTTGTCATTTAATATTAGATATATCACCTAATGCTATCCCTCCCCCCTGCCCCCACCCCACAACATTCCCCAGAGTGTGATGTTCTCCTTCCTGTGTCCATGTGTTCTCATTGTTCAATTCCCACCTATGAGTGAGAACGTGCAGTGTTTGGTTTTTTGTCCTTGCGATAGTTTACTGAGAATGCTGATTTCCCATTTCATTCATGTCCCTACAAAAGGACATGAACTCATCATTTTTTATGGCTGCATAGTATTCCATGGTGTATATGTGCCACATTTTCTGAATCCAGTCTATCGTTGTTGGACATTTGAGTTGGTTCTAAGTCTTTTCTATTGTGAATAGTGCCACAATAAACATACATGTGCATGTGTCTTTATAGCAGCATGATTTATATTCCTTTGGGTATATACCCAGTAATGGAATGGCTGGGTTGAATGGTATTTCTAGATCTAGATCCCTGAGGAATTGCCACACTGACTTCCACAAAGGTTGAACTAGTTTACAGTCCCACCAACAGTGTAAAAGTTTTCATATTTCTCCACATCCTCTCCAGCACCTGTTGTTTTGTGACTTTTTAATGATTGCCATTCTAACTGGTATGAGATGGTATCTCATGGTGGTTTTGATTTGCATTTCTCTGATGGCCAGTGATGGTGAGCATTTTTTCATGTGCATTTTGGCTGCATAAATGTCTTGTTTTGAGAAGTGTCTGTTCATGTCCTTCGCCCACTTTTTGATGGGGTTGTTTGTTTTTTTCTTGTAAATTTGTTTGAATTCATTGTAGATTCTGGGTATTAGCCCTTTGTCAGATGAGTAGGTTGCGAAAATTTTCTCCCATTTTGTAGGTTGCCTGTTCACTCTGATGGTAGTTTCTTTTGCTGTGCAGAAGCTATTTAGTTTGATTAGATCCCATTTGTCAGTTTTGGCTTTTGTTGCCATTGCTTTTGGTGTTTTAGACGTGAAGTCCTTGCTCATGCCTATGTCCTGAATGGTAATGCCTAGGTTTTCTTCTAGGGTTTTTATGGTTTTAGGTGTAATGTTTAAGTCTTTATTCCATTTGAATTAATTTTTGTATAAGGTGTAAGGAAGGGATCCAATTTCAGTTTTCTACATATGATAGCCAGTTTCCCCAGCACCATTTATTACTAGGGAATCCTCTCCCCATTGCTTGTTTTTCTCAGGTTTGTCAAAGACCAGATAGTTGTAGATATGCGGCATTATATCTGAGGGTTTTGTTCTGTTCCATTGATCTATATCTCTGTTTTGGTACCAGTACCGTGCTGTTTTGGTTACTGTAGCCTTGTAGTATAGTTCGAAGTCAGGTAGCGTGATGCCTCCAGCTTTGTTCTTTTGGCTTAGGATTGACTTGGTGATGCAGGCTCTTCTTTGGTTCCAAATGAACTTTAAAGTAGTTTTTTCCAATTCTGTGAAGAAAGTCATTGGTAGTTCGATGGGAATGGCATTGAATCAATAAATTACCTTGGGCAGTATGGCCATTTTCACGATATTGATTCTTCCTACCCATGACTATGGAATGTTCTCCCATTTCTTTGTGTTCTCTTATTTCATTGAGCAGTGGTTTGTAGTTCTCCTTGAAGAGGTCCTTCACATCCCTTGTAAGTTGGATTCCTAGGTATTTTAATCTCTTTGAAGCAACTGTGAATGGGATTTCATTCATGATTTGGCTCTCTGTTTGTCTGTTATTGGTGTATAAGAGTGCTTGTGATTTTTGTACATTGATTTTGTATCCTGGGACTTTGCTGAAGTTGCTTATCTGCTTAAGGAAATTTTGGGCTGAGACAATGGGGTTTTCTAGATATACAATCATGTCATGTGCAAACAGGGACAATTTGACTTCCTCTTTTCCTAATTGAATACCCTTTGCTTCCTTCTCCTGCCTAATTGGCCTGGCCAGAACTTCCAACACTATGTTGAATAGGAGTGGTGAGAGAGGGCATTCCTGTCTTGTGCCAGTTTTCAAAGGGAATGCTTCCAGTTTTTGCCCATTCAGTATGATATTGGCTGTGGGTTTGTCATAGATAGCTCTTATTATTTTGAAATATGTCGCATCAATACCTAATTTATTGAGAGTTTTCAGCATGAAGCGTTGTTGAATTTTGTCAAAGGGCTTTTCTGCATCTATTGAGGAAATCATGTGGTTTTTGTCTTTGGTTCTGATTATATGCTGGATTACATTTATTGATTTGCGTATATTGAACCAGCCTTGCATCCCAGGGATGAAGCCCACTTGATCATGATGGATAAGCTTTTTGACGTGCTGCTGGATTCGCTTTGCCAGTATTTTATTGAGGATTTTTGCATCAATGTTCATCAAGGATATTGGTCTAAAATTCTCTTTTTTGGTTTTGTCTCTGCCCAGCTTTGGTACCAGGATGATGCTGGCCTCATAAAATGAGTTAGGGAGGATTCCCTCTTTTTCTATTGATTGGAATAGTTTCAGAAGGAATGGTACCAGTTCCTCCTTGTACCTCTAGTAGAATTCGACTGTGAATCCATCTGGTCCTGGACTCTTTATGGTTGGTAAGCTATTGATTATTGCCACGATTTCAGAGCCTGTTATTGGTCTATTCAGAGTTTCAACTTCTTCCTTGTTTAGTCTTGCGAGGGTGTATGTGTCAAGGAATTTATCATT
Source organism: Gorilla gorilla gorilla (assembly GCF_029281585.2). Classification (NCBI taxonomy): domain Eukaryota; kingdom Metazoa; phylum Chordata; class Mammalia; order Primates; family Hominidae; genus Gorilla; species Gorilla gorilla. The sequence goes on along the minus strand of NC_073248.2, from coordinate 43,911,607 downwards.
TCTTCTAGATTTTCTAGTTTATTTGCATAGAGGTGTTTGCATTATTCTCTGATGGTAGTTTGTATTTCTATGGGATCGGTGGTGATATCTCCTTTATCATTTTTTATTGTGTCTATTTGATTCTTCTGTCTTTTCTTCTTTATTAGTCTTGCTAATGGTCTATCAATTTTGTTGATCTTTTCAAAAAAACAGCTCCTGGATTCATTAATTTTTTGAAGGGTTTTTTGTGTCTCTATTTCCTTCAGTTCTGCTCTGATTTTAGTTATTTCTTGCCTTCTGCTAGCTTTTGAATGTGTTTGCTCTTGCTTTTCTAGTTCTTTTAATTGTGATGTTAGGGTGTCAATTTTGGATCTTTCCTGCTTTCTCTTGTGGGCATTTAGTGCTATAAATTTCCCTCTACGCTCTGCTTTGAATGTGTCCCAGAGATTCTGGTATTTTGTGTCTTTGTTCTCGTTAGTTTCAAAGAACATCTTATTTCTGCCTTCATTTTGTTATGTACCCAGTAGTCATTCAGAAGCAGGTTGTTCTGTTTCCATGTAGTTGAGCAGTTTTGGGTGAGTTTCTTAATCCTGAGTTCTAGTTTGATTGCACTGTGGTCTGAGAGACAGTTCGTTATAATTTTTGTTGTTTTACATTTGCTGAGGAGAGCTCTACTTCCAACTACTCAATTTTGGAATAGGTGTGGTGTGGTGCTGAAAAAAATGTATATTCTGTTGACTTGGGGTGGAGAGTTCTGTAGATGTCTATTAGGTCCACTTGGTGCAGAGCTGAGTTCAATTCCTGGATATCCTTGTTAACTTTCTGTCTTGTTGATCTGTCTAATGTTGACAGTGGGGTGTTCAAGTCTCCCATTATTATTGTGTGGGGATCTCAGTCTCTTTGTAGGTCACTCAGGACTTGCTTTATGAATCTTGATGCTCCTGTATTGGGTGCATATATATTTAGGATAGGTAGCTCTTCTTGTTGAATTGATCTCCTTACCATTATGTAATGGTCTTCTTTGTCTCTTTTGATCTTTGTTGGTTTAAAGTCTGTTTTATCAGAGACTAGGATTGCAACCCCTGCCTTTTTTTGTTTTCCATTTGCTTGACAGATCTTCCTCCATCCTTTTATTTTGAGCCTATGTGTGTCTCTGCACATGAGATGGGTTTCCTGAATACAGCACACTGATGGGTTTTGACTCTTTATCCAATTTGCCAGTCTGTGTCTTTTAATTGGAGCATTTAGTCCACTTATATTTAAAGTTAATATTGTTATGTGTGAATTTGATCCTGTCATTATGATGTGAGCTGCTTATTTTGCTCATTAGTTGATGCAGTTTCTTCCTAGCCTCGATGGTCTTTACAATTTGGCATGATTTTGCTGTGGCTGGTACCGGTTGTTCCTTTCCATGTTTAGTGCTTCCTTCAGGAGCCCTACAAGGCAGGTCTTGTGGTAACAAAATCTCTCAGCATTTGCTTGTCTGTAAAGTATTTTCTTTCTCCTTCATTTATGAAGCTTAGTTTGGCTGGATATGAAATTCTGAGTTGAAAATTCTTTTCTTTAAGAATGTTGAATATTGGCCCCCACTCTCTTCTGGCTTGTAGGGTTTCTGCCGAGAGATCCGCTGTTAGTCTGATGGGCTTCTCTTTGAGGGTAACCCGACCTTTCTCTCTGGCTGCCCTTAACATATTTTGCTTCATTTCAACTTCAGTGAATCTGACAATTATGTGTCTTGGAGTTGCTCTTCTCGAGGAGTATCTTTGTGGCGTTCTCTGTATTTCCTGAATCTGAACGTTGGCCTGCCTTGCTAGATTGGGGAAGTTCTCCTGGATAATATCCTGCAGATTGTTTTCCAACTTGGTTCCATTCCCGCATCACTTTCAGGTACACCAATCAGACGTAGATTTGGTCTTTTCACATAGTCCCATATTTCTTGGAGGCTTTGCTCATTTCTTTTTATCCTTTTTTCTCTAAACTTCCCTTCTCACTTCATTTCATTCATTTCATCTTCCATTGCTGATAGCCTTTCTTCCAGTTGATCGCATTGGCTCCTGAGGCTTCTGCATTCTTCACGTAGTTCTCGAGCCTTGGTTTTCAGCTCCGTCAGCTCCTTTAAGCACTTCTCTGTATTGGTTATTCTAATTATACATTCTTCTAAATTTTTTCAAAGTTTTCAACTTCTTTGCCTTTGGTTTGAATGTCCTCCCGTAGCTCAGAGTAATTTGATTGTCTGAAGCCTTCTTCTCTCAGCTCATCAAAATCATTCTCCATCCAGCTTTGTTCCGTTGCTGGTGAGGAACTGCGTTCCTTTGGAGGAGGAGAGGTGCTCTGTGTTTTAGAGTTTCCAGTTTTTCTGTTCTGTTTTTTCCCCATCTTTGTGGTTTTATCTACTTTTGGTCTTTGATGATGGTGATGTACAGATGGGTTTTCGGTGTGGATGTCTTTTTGTTTGTTAGTTTTCCTTCTAACAGACAGGACCCTCAGCTGAAGGTCTGTTGGAATACCCTGCCGTGTGAGGTGTCAGTGTGCCCATGCTGGGGGGTGCCTCCCAGTTAGGCTACTCGGGGGTCAGGGGTCAGGGACCCACTTGAGGAGGCGTTCTGCCCGTTCTCAGATCTCCAGCTGCATGCTGGGAGAACCACTGCTCTCCCAGAGGAAATCAAATTGTCCCTGTTTGCAGATGACATGATTGTTTATCTAGAAAACCCCATCATCTCAGCCCAAAATCTCCTTAAGCTGATAAGCAACTTCAGCAACGTCTCAGGATACAAAATCAGTGTACAAAAATCACAAGCATTCTTATACACCAACAACAGACAAACAGAGAGCCAAATCATGAGTGAACTCCCATTCACAATTGCTTCAAAGAGAATAAAATACCTAGGAATCCAACTTACAAGGGATGTGAAGGACCTCTTCAAGGAGAACTACAAACCACTGCTAAAGGAAATAAAAGAGGATACAAACAAATGGAAGAACATTCCATGCTCATGGGTAGGAAGAATCAATATGATGAAGATGGCCATACTGCCCAAGGTAATTTACAGATTCAATGCCATCCCCATCAAGCTACCAATGACTTTCTTCACAGAATTGGAAAAAACTACTTTAAAGTTCATAGGGAACCAAAAAAGAGCCTGCATCGCCAAGTCAATCCTAAGCTAGAAGAACAAAGCTGTAGGCATCACACTACCTGACTTCAAACTATACTACAAGGCTACAGTAACCAAAACAGCATGGTACTGGCACCAAAACAGAGATATAGATCAATGGAACAGAACAGAGCCCTCAGAAATAACGCCACATACCTACAACTATCTGAACTTTGACAAACCTGAGAAAAACAAGCAATGGGGAAAGGATTCCCTATTTAATAAATGGTGCTGGGAAAACTGGCTAGCCATATGTAGAAAGCTGAAACTGGATCCCTTCCTTACACCTTATACAAAAATCAATTCAAGATGGATTAAAGATTTAAACATTAGACCTAAAACCATAAAAACCCTAGAAGAAAACCTAGGCATTACCATTCAGGACATAGGCGTGGGCAAGGACTTCATGTCCAAAACACCAAAAGCAATGGCAACAAAAGACAAAACTGACAAATGGGATCTAATTAAACTAAACAGCTTCTGCACAGCAAAAGAAACTACCATCAGAGTGAACAGGCAACCTACAGAATGGGAGAAAATTTTCGCAACCTACTCATCTGACAAAGGGCTAATATCCAGAATCTACAATGAACTCAAACAAATTTACAAGAAAAAAACAAACAACCCCATCAAAAAGTGGGTGAAGGACATGAACAGACACTTCTCAAAAGAAGACATTTATGCAGCCAAAAAACACATGAAAAAATGTTCATCATCACTGGCCATCAGAGAAATGCAAATCAAAACCACTATGAGATATCATCTCACACCAGTTAGAATGGCAATCATTAAAAAGTCAGGAAACAACAGGTGCTGGAGAGGATGTGGAGAAATAGGAACACTTTTACACTGTTGGTGGGACTGTAAACTAGTTCAACCATTGTGGAATTCAGTGTGGCGGTTCCTCAGGGATCTAGAACTAGAAACACCATTTGACCCAGCCATCCCATTACTGGGTATATGCCCAAAGGACTATAAATCATGCTGCTATAAAGACACATGCACACATATGTTTATTGCGGCATTATTCGCAGTAACAAAGACTTGGAACCAACCCAAATGTCCAACAATGATAGACTGGATTAAGAAAATGTGGCACATATACACCATGGAATACTATGCAGCCATAAAAAATGATGAGTTCATGTCCTTTGTAGGGACATGGATGAAATTGGAAACCATCATTCTCAGTAAACTATAGCAAGAACAAAACACCAAACACCGCATATTCTCACTCATAGGTGGGAATTGAACAATGAGATCACATGGACACAGTAAGGGGAATATCACACTCTGGGGACTGTGGTGGGGTGGGGGGATGGGGGAGGGATAGCATTGGGAGATATACCTAATGCTAGGTGACGAGTTAGTGGGTGCAGGGCACCAGCGTGGCACATGTATACATATGTAACTAACCTGCACAATGTGCACCTGTACCCTAAAACTTAAAGTATAATAAAAAAAAAATACACTTAAAGAAAACAACAACAACAACAACAAAAAAGTACAATTTAAATCCTGGAATTGTAGTCGGTTTTACCCCTAGGGTTCTGAATTTAAAATAGATATAGATGGTTAACTATACTGACAAGCGGTGAACGAGGCAGAGAGAATATAAAATTCAAATAAAGTCCCCACATTTATTCTTGGTTGCTTGTGCTTTATGTTTTCTTAGCACTTCACTGTGGTGTGCATGTCTGCCCAGCTAATTTTTCTATGTGATGAACTTCATCAGGGCACAAACTGGATATTTTTTATTTTTGTGTCAAAAACCTCAAGTGTAGAGAAAAACATATAAAAACATGATAGATATGTGTAAAATAACTGTATTTTGCTCTGTAGCTACAAGGAAATTATGACCTTTGGAGCTCCTGTGTATGTTCTCATTCCTTCCACAACTACTCTTGATAGCCATATTTATTGTGTGGTAATAATTCCAAATACATCACACAAATTATATCATGAAATGTGTAAAAATACAATATACTCACAAGAGGGCTCTGAATTCTAGGAGAACAAAGTGTCTGATTCCTCATAAGTTATTTATCGCAGAGCACATAGCTATCAGTGTCTGGGTCAGTAATGTTTTCTGATTCGCAACAAATAAGAGACCTTTTACATACACAGGTTCTGCAAACAGATTTCTCCAAACATATACTAAGATGTTTGAAAACAAAAACAAAAAGAAATCAATACTACAGTAAAATGTGACAAATTTAAAACCGTTAGAGTATATTATCTGTCTGCAGAGCATTTACATTTTATTGAATATTTATGTAGAGATAAAGTAAACGTCACAAGAGGAGGGGTGTGAATTATATTTACATACTCCGTCATTGTAAGTCAGAAGCTTGAGCAGACACAAATTTTAGTATTTAAGAGACTCCTCAAGCCAATCCCCTACAAATATCAAAGGATTACTATATATAAATATTTTAAGCTTTGGTAAGAAAGTATGGCTTAAGTTAGTAATGGCATAATCACCCTAATGATGTTAATTATTATTTACTTATCTTTTTATAAATAAATTACAAATATTATAAACTTTAAAATTATCATTAAATTGTTTTAATGTTTGCTGAGGGAATGTGAACATTTGTACATGTACATGTTCTCTGTTTATGGTTTGTTAACACAATTAAGCACTTGCTATTTAAATAATTTTATTTTGTTTTTTTGGCCAACAGAAATGATTTGAGTATGAGTAAAAAATGTGCATTTACATTCAGTGATTATTTTGAATTTCCTTGGGAATTGGATATGGGACCTTACACAGAAGCAGGCATTGCAAAGCTGGAACAGAATAAAGTCAAATCAGAAAATCCGTTGATTCAACAGAAAGAGTAAATTGAAAATTAAACTACAAAGATCACAAAATGCAGACTTTTAGGTGTGCCTGTATACTATCGTCAAGCAAGCAGTGGGCATTATTATTCTTATATTATTCAAAAAATGGTAGGATGATGACTGAGATTCCTGGTATAAATTTGATGATGACGATTTAACAGAATTTAAAATGGATGATGATAAAGAAATTTTATCGAAGGCCTTTTCTGAATCTATTGAGATAATCATGTGGTTTTTGTCTTTGGTTCTGTTTATATGTTGGTTTGCATTTATTGATTTGCTTATGTTGAACCAGCCTTGCCTCCCAGGGATGAAGCCCACTTGATCATGGTGTGTAAGCTTTTTGATGTGCTGCTGGATTCGGTTTGCCAGTATTTTATTCAGTATTTTTGCATCAATGTTCATCAGGGATATCGGTCTAAAATTCTCTTTTTTGTGCATGTGTCTCTGCTAGGCTTTGATATCAGGATGATGCTGGCTTTATAAAATGAGTTAGGGAGGATTCTCTCTTTTTCTATTGATTGGAATAGTTTCAGAAGGAATGGTACCAGCTCCTCTTTGTACCTCTGGTAGAATTTGGCTATGAATCCATCTGGTCCTGGACTGTTTTTGGTTGATAGGCTATCAATTATTGCCTCAATTTCAGAGCCTGTTATTGGTCTATTCAGGAATTCAACTTCTTCCTGGTTTAGTTTTGGGAGTGTGTATGTGTCCAGGAATTTATCCATTTCTTCTAGATTTTCTAGTTTGTTTATGTAGAGGTGTTTACAGTATTCTCTGAAAATACTTAAATGTTAGACCTAAAACCATAAAAATCCTAGAAGAAAACCTAGGCAATACAGGACATAGGCATGGACAAGGACTTCATGTCTAAAACACCAAAAGCAATGGCAACAAATGCCCAAATTGACAAATGAGATCTGATTAAACTAAAGAGCTTCTGCACAGCCAAAGAAACTACCATCAGAGTGAACAGGCAACCTACAGAATGGAAGGAAATTTTTGCAATCTACCCATCTGCCAAAGGGCTAATATCCAGAATCTACAAAGAACTTAAACAAATTTTCAAGAAAAAAAATCAAACAACCCCATCAAAAAGTGGGCAAAGCATATAAACAGACACTTCTCAAAAGAAGACATTTATGCAGCAAAAAGACACATGAAAAATGTTCATTATCACTGGCCATCAGAGAAATGCAAATCCAAACCACAATAAGAGACCATCTCACACCAGTTAGAATGGTGATCATTAAAAAATCAGGAAACAACAGGTGTTGGAGTGGATGTGGAGAAATAGAAAAGCTTTTACACTGTTGGTGGGACTGTAAACTAGTTCAACCATTGTGGAAGACAGTGTCGTGACTCCTCAAGGGTCTAGAACTGGAAATATCATTTGACCCAGCCATCCCATTACTGGATATATACCCAAAGGATTATAAATCATGCTGCTATAAAGACACATGCACACACATGTTTATTGCAGCACTATTCACAATTGCAAAGACTTGGAACCAACCCAAATGTACATCAATGATAGACTGGTTTAAAAACATGTAGCACATATATACCATGGAATACTAGCAGCCATAATAAAAGGGTGAGTTCATGTCCTTTGTAGACACATGGATGAAGCTGGAGACCATCATTCTTAGCAAACTATCGCCAAGGACAGAAAACAAAACACCACATGTTCTCACTCATAGGTGGGAATTGAACAATGAGAACACTTGGGCACAGGATGGGAAACATCACACACTGGGGCCTGTCATGGGATGGGGGGAGTGGGCAGGAGGGAAGGATAGCATTAGGAGATATACCTAATGTAAATGCAAGTTAATGGGTGCAGCAGACGGCAGAAGAGGTGACAAAATGCTTACATAGTTTTGAAACAATAAACAAATGGACATGATTGATGAAGAAGATGAGATGATAAGACATATAGTATGGCTGTTGCAAGACCACATCACATCATCTTGTCACCAGCCTTTGAGAAAAGTGTATAGTTAAAAAAAAAAAAAAAGACATTTATTCCTAAATCAAAGCAATACAATTGAGAGTATTTGCAGTTGGTGAAAGAACTGCTTACATATAATGGTGTTTATTTAAACAATGTAAGCTTTTAGATTAGCTTCTTAGTAATAAAAATAATGTGTGCTTGGTTTGTATGATTCTTTACAAGGTATCAACATGTTTTTAATACTTTTCTTCAGTCTTCTTTTTGCTTTTTTCATAGAATCGTTAGCCTTAATTTATGTTAATGTGTTGCCTTTCTGGTTTAGTTATTTTTAAAGGAAGAAATTTTAAGATATCTGTACCTTAGAATAGTGGACCTTAATGTATGGAAATATGAAAAACATTTATTTATTACACCAGTTATTTTTTACTCAAGCATTAGTTTAAAATGTGGGTTAGTGAAGTGGTAAGATCATCAGTAAATGCTAGTCTTAACAAAAATTATGTTAAGAAACAGCTTGAAAATACAACTGTTTTTGACTGTATAGGTACTTTTTACTTAAAGAGCAGAATTATTTTTCTGCCTGAATCAAAATAAATTACTATGATTAATATACAAATTCCTGCTATATTCCTCATTATCACTGTATTTTACATTTTAAAAAACTAATTTGTGTCCCTGCCAGTTACTGGTATACGGCTTTGGATTTTCTTCATAGGGAACTTATAATTGGTTGTCTATTATAATGCTTTACATTTTCCTAATGATAAGAATATTATTTCAAATTTTAAATATACAATAAACATTTTTGCAGTAATTGTAAGAGAATTCTTAATAAACTTAAAATTGTCTACTCCAAAGATGTGTTTATTATTTCAAAATTGGCTCCTACTCCAATAAGTTTGTATTGCACGTTTTTCCACTTTAACATTAAGTATGAAACTACCTTTACTAAATAAAATATTAAGTGATAATTAAAAAGATATATTTTAGATGAGGTTTTCTTGCTCATATTCATAATTCCAATAATTTGGAAGGCCAAGGCAAAAAGATCGCTTGAGGCCAATAATTTCAAAACCGGTTTGGCAAAAGAGTGAAGCACAATCTCTACAAAAGTTTTTACAAATCAGGAAGATATGGTAGCTCACACTGGTAACCTTAGCAATCTATAAGTCCATGGTGGCTGGATTACTTCAGGCCTATAAATTGAGGCCAGCCTGGACAATATAGCAGGATTCTGTCTCTAAAAAAAAAATTAAAATAATTAAAGAAATTGAATAATTATCTGAGCCTACGGGCCTTTTCCTGGAGAACCAGCTAACTGGGAGGCTGAAGCCGCAAGAACATGGATATCACAGGCTGCCACTAAGGAGATCAGACAGATACCTGATTCTTTTACATAGCTAAGTGGATACAGCCTACTTTACGTTTATCTTTCTCTTGTAAAATTGCTTATTTTCTTGCCTTTTTATGACTATAGGTAGGCTTGTAGTTTGGAGTCAGAGGAGAGCTTTGGCTGAGCCATCTCCCCCTGAAAACACAAGGCATTCTTCCTCCCTACACAGTCACCCATCTTAGCGCCCCAAAACGCTCAGCCAGAATTTGACTTAGATTGTCCTACATTTAATGTGATTTTGTCTTCTGATCCTCCCATTAACGCTCTTTTCTGCACACTCATGTCCCATCTTTTGCTACTGCCGGTAATCATTCATCCCCTCCCAACACAAAAGAAGCCTGTACTCCCTTCAGATAGAACATGAAAATTCCCCAGAAAAGCAAAAAATTAAAAAATATATTTTTTAATTTTGCACTTTTTTAATTTAAAAAAATGATCAAAATTGAGGAACCACATGCATCTGGTAGGAGACCTGTTTTATCTTCACAAAGAATTTACTGATGTGAACATTTTTGTTACATAATATTAATAGAAAAAAACTCTGAATTAAACAATAACAAAAAAACCCCAAAACCTGGGGCGAAGCCCTGCTGCTCTCCCGGGTCGGCCCGCTGCCCTGGGCTCTGCGGCCACCAACCTGGCCGCGTTGCTGGGCCTGGCCAGGGGATAGCCTGCCACCCCCCGCAGCCGGGGCTCACATTGGCCGCCCGGCGCCACTACAGCGAGGCGGTGGCCGACGGCGAGGACGACCCCAACTTCTTCAAGACGGTGGAGGGCTTCTTCAATTGTGGCGCCAGCATCCTGGAGGACAAGCTGGTGGAGGACCTGAGGACCCGGGAGAGCGAGGAGCAGAAGCGGAACCAGGTGCGTGGCATCTTGGGGATCATCGAGCCAAGCACATGGTTATGTGCTGAGTCTCTCCTTCAGCATCCAGCGTGACTACGGCTCCTGGGAGGTCATCGAAGGCTACCCGGCCCAGCACAGCCAGCACCGCGTGCCCTGCAATGGAGGTGTCCATTACAGCACTGATGTGAGTGTGGATGAGGTAAAAGCTTTGGCTTCTCTGATGACATACAAGTGTGTAGTGGTTGATGTGTCGTTTTGGGGTGCTAAAGCTGGTGTTAAGATCAATCCCAAGTACTATACCAATAATGAATTGGAAAAGATCGCAAGGAGGTTCACTATAGAGCTAGCAAAGAAGGGCCTTATTGGTCGTGGTATTGATGTGCCTGCTCCAGACATCAGCACAGGTGAGCAGGAGATGTCCTGGATCGCTGATGCCTATGCCAGCACCATAGGGCACTATGATATTAATGCACACACCTGTGTTACTGGTAAACCCATTAGCCAAGGGGGAATCCATGGACATATCTCTGCTACTGGCCATGGTGTCTTCCATGGGATTGAAAACTTCATCAGTGAAGCTTCTTACATGAGCATTTTGGGAATGACACCAGGGTTTGGGGGTAAAACATTTGTCGTTCAGGGATTTGGTAATGTGGGTCTACACTCTATCCGATATTTACATCGTTTTGGTGCTAAATGTATTGCTGTTATTGAGTCTGATGGGAGTATATGGAATCCAGATGGTATTGACCCGAAGGAACTGGAATACTTCAAATTGCAACATGGGTCCATTCTGGGCTTCCCCAAGGTAGAGCCCTATGAAGGAAGCATCTGGAGGCCAACTGTGACATACTGATCCCAGCTGCCAGTGAGAAGCAGTTGGCCAAATCCAATGAATCCAGAGTAAAAGCCAAGATCATTGCTGAAGGTGCCAATGGACCAACAACCCCAGAAGCTGACAACATCTTCCTGGAGAGAAACATTATGGTTATTCCAGATCTCTACTTGAATGCTGGAGGAGTGACAGTATCTTACCTTGAGTGGCTGAATAACCTAAATCATGTCAGCTATGGCCGTTTGACCTTCAAATATGAAAGGAATTCTAACTAACACTTGCTCATGTCTGTTCAAGAGAGTTTAGAAAGAAAATTTGGAAAGCATGGTGGAACTATTCCCATTGTAACTACAGCAGAGTTCCAAGACAGGATATCAGGTGCATCTGAGAAAGACATCATGCACTCCTGCTTGGTGTGCACAATGACGCATTCTGCCAGGCACATCATGCACACAGCCAGGAAGTATAAACTGGGATTGGACCTGAGAGCAGCTGCCTATGTCAATACCATTGAGAACGTCTTCAAAGTGTACAATGAAGCTGGTGCGACCTTCACATAGATGGATCATGGCTGACTTCCTCACTATGCTCTTCACGTGTAAGTTCTGCAGACCTATCACAAGTTTACATGTAACCACAGAAATCCCTTTCTCCCCTAACTCATTAATAATGGATACCATTCTCAACAAGTCAATCCAAACCAGCCTGTTATGGAGACAGAAATTAAGGTTAGGGGATCATGTATAAGCTGAGTAGAAAGTAGAAATCACCTACACCAGAGAGCTGTTTTGGTATTTTGCCTTTAAATAAAAAGCCTCCTCCATCTGGCTGTGCAGCCTTGCTCTGTGGCTTTTCCAAACACAATCAGTGCTAGTGCCGGGGAAGGGACAGTCAAGAGTAGACAGTTGCTTACTTATTTTGCTCTGGATGAGTCTGGGACACGCTGCAACTTTAACACATTTAAGAAGTAGGTGTGTGGCCTTTTCAGAAGGTGGCATGGTCCTCAAGTGAGTTCTTAGTATTTTATATCAGCAAAATAACTCAATTTTGTAGGTTGCAAATAAATATAGAAGCTGTTTCTGTTTACGAATTTTATTATTTTAGAATAGAATAAGTACATGCTGCTGTAATAAAATTGTCTTTAATCACTTAACAAGCCTAACCTTGACTCAAACAGTGAATGCCTATAAAAATAATACATGAAAAAACATGTATTTTAATATTATAAAACAATGTCATTTATAGATTATCATTCATGTATTGTCATCCAGCAAACATTAAAAGCCCTGTGGATAATTAAGTTATCTTCATACCTGCAAAATGTTGGAGGGTATTTTCATTAAAACTGTCAGAATTTGCTTACTATAATTATGATACATAGTCCAAAGAATGCAGGAAACTTTTTATCATGTTAACTAATTGTTCTCTTTTGAAGATCTATGGTTGACTAATTAAACTGCAATTCAAGTAGAATGTCGCAGAAAAAACCATTTCGGCTCCCTGTTTGCAGTCTGGCTGGCTCTGAGCATTGCCAATGGCCCCTACTCCCCTGACTTTGTATCCTCTCCTTTTAGAGGCTTTGCATTCTGCACCCATCTTCATGAACATTGGGCTGAAAACAACCTTGGGTTGAGTGTTTCTGTTGGGAGTTATTTGGCCAGGGCCTTTTGAACAGTTGTGTCCTGATGTGTATATATATGCAGAGATATATACACATATATATACACATATCAACACTTATCAATGCCAAAGAGCTCAAATTTTAATATGTCAAATTTCAACCGTGAAGGAATACAAATTCTTACTGTAAATGCAGCACTGTTATTTTATTCAATAGTAACATTACTTTATAAATTCAAGTTCTGCTTAATAATGATAACACTGTTTGCAGGACACAAAGATTATTCCTTACAAAATCCTTTTTTAATAGAGATTTTGTTCTTGGAGCCAAATAAAAATTTTTATGCTTAGACTATACATTTACTTTTCTTAAAACATTTTCTTGTGGTCATTTTTCTTATTGTTATTATTATTTATTTACATCTCCTACTCTTTGGGATCTCCTTACAAGTAAATCACCTGCTTTTAAAATCTCTTTCATCATTAACAGTTGTCAGATATTTACAGACATACCAAATAAAATCATTATTTAGTTTTCTGATATGACTTAAAAGGTTTTGAAGAGATATGCATATAAATAACTTTTTATTCTGAAATGTAATCAGTTAGATTTATTCACATTTGTTTTCTTCTTAATATATCAAGGTAAGTTTCACATAATGTAAAATTACATTTGAGTGTACAATTCAATGGAATTTAATATGTTTCTGATGTTGTACAATCACCGTCTCTCTTCAGTTCCTAAACATTTCTATCGCCCAACAGGAAATTCAATATCTACTAAACAATTCCTTTTATTTTCCAGCCCCTGACAACCAGTACCTACCTTTTATCTCTATGGCTATGTCTTTTTACCACATAGGTTTTGCACTGCAACAGTTTCCAATCCAACATGCCAAAGTCATAGAGGTTTTAAAATCATTCATTTTTTTTTTCCTTTTCCTTTTTCCTTCTTTTTTTTTCATTTTACAATTACCAGGCCCTATGCTCCTCTCACCAATCTAGTAAGAGTATGTGTGTCAAGGAGACAATTACATTTATTTCAGGGATTGAGGACATTATTTTCTTATTTATTTAAATCATGCTACAGGGATGAGATTTTGCAGCCTAGAATGTGTAAGTGAGCAGTCTATATTTTCTTTTCACTGGATACATTTCTCAGACTGGGAAGAAAACACTTTTGGCCAGATTTTTGTTGGTTGCTAGGAGACCAAAGTCCTCTTGTGATGTCTTTGCTACTCAGCTTGTCGTATGCTGGAGTGATGCTCTAGATTCCTTTACCTCTGTAGGCCTTCTGAAGCAGCATTTGAAGTTGCAGTCCTGAAAACCATGCAGGCCACAAGAGTATCTAAATAAATATTTATTTGAGATGGCACATGTTTCTTCAGAAACTCAAGTTGTTTCTCCCAGAGATGAATTAACTGATTCAGAAGCCTCTCCTAGGTCTCCACTGTGTAAACACACATTCCCTGGGGACTCAGACTTAAGGTCAGTGATTGAAGAAAATGCTGTTCAGGTTTTGTCACAAGAATCCTTGTTAAAATGGCAGTGTTACACAGTTTGTGTCTCTGAACCAGATAAAGTTAATGATTTTTTTTCTCTCACCTTTCCCAGGAAACTTTGGAAAATAGTTGAAACTGACCAATTCAAGTCTATTCTATGGGATGAGAATGGAATTTGCATAGTGATTAATGAAGAATCCTTCAAGAAAGGAATTTTGGATATAAAGGCTCCTTACAGAATATTTCAAAGTGACAGTATCAAAAGTTTTTTTTGACAGCTCAACCTTTATGGATTTAGTAAAATTAGACAGAATTTTCAAAGATCTGCCTTTCTAACCACCTTTCAGGCAGAAGAGAATGAATCTATTGTCTTAAGCAAGATATTTAACGTATTTCAGTTACCACTTTGCCTAGAGTATATATGTAATTTTATTTGTACATCAGTAAATATGTTAATACATGCAATAAGACCAGATTTTGAAAATTATATAAAATATTAAGGTAAAAATTATTTAATTTTTTGAAATTATTGAGTTCAGCTTGAGCATTAACCTTTCAGGGTTTTAAGAAATTTTGCTAACAACTTTGAATCTTACCAGTGAAATCAAAATAAATGTACCAAAGCCACTTAAAGCAATGTTACTATTAATGTATGACATGTTTTCACTTGAGGGCTTAACAACTTGAGTGCTTTCTTCCCAACAAGCACATTCTTGAAAATAGTAAACCATGTTCATGAGTTATTTGATGACATTAAGTTTGTGTGATGAAACAGAAATCTGATATTTTACGTGTTATATTTGTTATTGTCACTTGTCCCAACAAATTGCAACACATCAACATGCTATTTTAAATCAGTTGTATGCTATTCATATGACCACTATTCATATGCACTGTCATACCACCTGCATCCAAGCAAGTGACCACATTGTGAATTTCATTACAACCACAACTTCTCAATACCACAACATATGTCCCTTGCAAAACCGTTATCTGGGTCAGACAGGGGAACCACCTGCTCTTCCAACAAGATATCCTGTGGCATCAGTCAATGAGGCTCCACATCCTAACCTGCTACCAGCAGGCAACCCATGGTTGCAAATGCCTACGATAGCTAATACATCAGCTGTCCCTCATTCCAGGCCAGCTCTTCAACCATCACAACTGGACAGATATCACCCAATGACAACTGATCTTCCACTAAAAGAGCACCGGATTAGGTATGACAATAGAGACTAACATTTACGTCGACCAATAAAACCCTAAAAATTTCTGCAATTATCTTACTGAACAATAAAACTGCATGTCGACTTTTATGTTTGCTTTTTCTTTATTTCTCAAAGTATAGTTAAAAGTAAAATGGTGTTTTCTTTCAGTGTCAGGCTATTGTACTAATTTTTACAAAAATATTTATGGGCTTTTTGAACATTTGTAAGGAAATTTGACATGATCCTATGTAAGTTAACTTAGTTCTCTAAAGAGGAAAAAATGATAAAGTCTTTGGGTCCATTTGCTGCTGAAACAACACAATACCACTGCCTGGGTAATTTGTAAAAAGACTTATTTTGCTCATGGTTCTGGAGGTGGGGAAGTCCACAGGACTGCATCTCATGAGATCTTCTTTCTATGTTACAACACGGCAGGTTGACCTCATATAGTGAAGGGCATGAGATGAACAGAATATCAGGAACAAACTCATCCTTCATGAAAGCCCACTCACAAAATAACTAACTTGTTCTCCAGATAACAACATCAATTCAGTCACGAGGTTACACACACATGGTTAATCACCTCTCTAAAGTCCTACCTCGCAACACTATCACAATGGACACAGAACTGCCATGTGAAATTTGGAAGGGACATACTAACAATGACAGCAGGCAAGGGCAAGTAAACAACTCGAGTTAGGAAAAAGCAGTAAGTGACTTCTCAAGTAGTCTGGCATAAATCAAATGAGGGCATAAATTTGGATGGCACAAAGGGAATAGATGCTCAAATAAACACACACAGAGAACATCTAGAGAAAGGTTAACACACACTATATATTTCAGTATTTTCTCAATTACGTTTCCTCAGTTATTTTAAACTTAGATTTTAGTTGTAAAAGATTTTCTTCATTGCAGTTCATACCTAGTGAGCTCAGTGTCCATGATCACAATTATTTGTGTCATCACTTGAATAATAAAGTTTACATCATATTATGCTCATGGATTGCATCACTGTCAGTACATGGTAGAATTTTACAGCTGGCATTAACAGTACACCTTTTTGATCTTATATCAGGGAATTCCAACATGCTTGTGCCTTTAATTACCTCCTGCTAGAGTCCACCTTTCATGTTTTCTAATGCACATTTCCTTACTTCTTTTATTTTTCTTTGAGAACATCTCCCCGTGTTACCCCAGATGGAGAGCAATGACATTATTTCAGCTCACTGCAACCTCAACCTCTGGGTTCAAGCAATTCTTGTGCCTCAACATTTTGAGAAGGTAAAATTATATATGCCCACCATACTGGGCTAATTTTTATATTTTTAATAGAAATGGGGTTTCACCATGTTTGCCAGAATGATCTTGAACTCCGGGCAGCATGTGATCCACCCATCATGGCCCCCAAAAGTGCTGACATTACAAGCTTGAGCCACCCAACCCCACCTCTAGTGCAGATTTTCATCACATTGGTTTCATGCTCCATACAAAGTCAGATTTAATTGCTTTTGTCAGGATTTAATACCTTTTAGATTCTGAGTCCAGATCCTCAGCATGGCTAAATAAATCCCTTGCAGACCTGATATTTGTTTTCCTTTCAGCTTCATGTCCTTCGGTTTCACCACAGTGAGACATTCAGACAACTCCACTTTCAGCCATACCTTTTTCCATCTGGTAACTTGAGTCCCATTTTTTTCTTGGAGATAAAAGTCTCTGCCCCATTTGCCTATTTAAGACTCCTACAACACAGACATCACTCCTTCCAGGAGGTGCTTCTTATCTATCACACTAGTTTTCTTGTCTGTCTGTCTGTCTGTCTGTCTTGGACACCCAGCACTGATGTAACACAGTACCTAATGCATATATGTATGTGTGTGTGTGTATATTTACACATATATATGTGAATTAGTCAATAGTGATGGGGACTTACAAACATAACATCTATTTTCATTGTCAAAATGAACATTCCTGGTATTGTGGCATTACTTTTCATTCTTTGTTCCTCACAACTTTTCCTAAAAAGGTCACAGCATCGTTTACTAGAGATGCAATAATTTTGACTTACTGAGACTAGAATTACTGGTTATCACTTCAACTATCACGTTTACTTTTTAGGTCCAGTTATGATTTTTCCATGCTTCTTCTAAAAGTTCTTTTTCATATTCTGCTTTGACTAACAGGTCCTTGCCTGAAAGAACTAGCTGTCTCCTTACCACTCCTTCCTTTATTAGCAGTGGGGATTCCCAGTGGCAAAGGGACATTTGGGAGGCCTTTGTGGCCTCTGGAAAAAATCCAAATATCCCAAAATAAAAACTATAAAGAAGCTATTTGTGAAACTTACTTTGATGCATTGATTCATCTGATAGAGTTCAACCTTTCTTTTGATTTATCAGGTTGGAAACACTCTAATTGTAGAATCTTCAAAGGGACATTTGGGAGCCCATAGAGGCCTATTGGAAAAAACCTAATATCCCCACATAAAAACTAGAAAGAAACTATCTGTGAAACTGCTTTGTGATGTGTGGGCTTATCTCACAGAGTTAAACCTTTTCTTTGATCCAACAGTTTGGAAAACTTTTGGAGAATCTGCGAAGAGACATTTGGAGTCCTATGAGGCCTATAGTGAATTACTGAATATCCACAAATAAAAACTAGAAAGAAGCTATCTGTGAAATGTCTTTGTTATGTGTGGATTCACCTCATAGAAGTAAAACTTTCTTTTAATTCAGCAGTGGGAAACACTCTTTTAACAGAATCTGTGAAGGGACATTTTGTAGCCCATGAGGCCTATGGTGAAAAATCAGATATCCCCAGATGAAAACTGGAAAGAAGCTATCTGTGAACCTGATTTAGGATGTGTAAATTCATCTCACAGAATGAAGCCTTCCTTTTGATTCTGCAGGTTGTAATCACTCTTTTTGGAGAATCTGCAAAGGGACATTTGGGAGCCCATTGAGGCCTATTGGAAAAAACAGAATATCCCAAGATGAAAACTAGAGAGAAGCTATATGTGAAACTACTTGGTGATGTGTGGATTAATCTCACAGAGTTAAACTTTTCTTTCAATGCAGCAGGTTGGAAACACACTTTTTGTAGAATCTGTGAAGTGACTTTTGGGAGTCCTTTGAGGCCTATGAAGAAAAACTGAATATTCCCATATAAAAGTTAGAAAGAAGATATCTGTGAAACTATTTTGTGATGTGTGGATTCAGCTCACAGAGTTAAACCTTTCTTTGATTCAGCAGGTTGAAAACACTCTTTTTGAAGAATCTGTGAAGGTACATTTGGGAGTTCATTGAAACCTATGGAGGAAAATAGGCTATCCCAAGATAAAAACTGGAAAGAAACTATCTATGAAACTGCTTTATGATGTGTGGGTTCATCTCACAGATTTAAACCTTTGTTTTTATTAAGCTGCTTGGAAACACTCTTTTTGGAGGATCTGCGAACAGACCATTGGGAGTCCTTTTAGACCTATGGGGAAAAATCAAGTATCCCCAGATAAAAGATAGAGGGAAGCTTTCTGTGAAACTGCTTTGTGATGTAAGGTTTCATCTCAAAGAGTTACACCTTTCTTTTGATTCACCAAGTTGGAAACACTCTTTCTGGAGAATCTGTGAAGGGACATTTGGGAGCCTATTGCAGCCTATGGGGGAAAATGGAATATTCCAAGATAAAAACAAAAACAAAAAAAACTATTTGTGAAACTGCCTTGTGATGTATGGATTCATCTTACAGTGTTTTTTTTTTTGTTATTATTATTCAGGAGGTTGGAAACACTCTCATTAGACAATCTGTGAAGGGACATTGGGAGTCCATTGTGGTTTATGAAAAAAAAAACATGCTGTATAAAAGCTTGAAACAAGCTATTTGTGAAATTTTGTGATGTGTGGATTCATCTTACAAAGTTATATCTTTCTTTTGGTTCAGCATGTTGGAAACACTCTTTTTGGAAAATCTGTGAAGGGATATTGGGAAGCTTATTGAGGCCTATGGGGAAAAATCGAGTATCCCCAGATAAATACTAGAAAGAAACTCTGTGTGAAACTGCTTTGTGATGTGTGGATTCATCTTACAAAGTTAGACACTTCTTTTGATTCAACAGGTTGGAAACACTCTTTTTAGAGAATCTGCAAAGGGACATTTGGGAGGACATTTAGGCCTGTGAGGAAAAACAGAATATCCCCAGATAAAAACTGGAAAGAAGCTGTCTGTGAAACTGCTTTGTGATATGTGGGTTAATCTCACAGATATAAACCTTTCTTTTAATTCAGCATGTTGGAAACACTGTTTTTGGAGAATGTGCAAAAAGACAGTTGGAAGCTCATTTAGGCCTATGGAGAAAAACCGGATATCTCCACATAAAAACCAGAAAGAAGCTATTTGTCAAAATGCTTTGTGATGTGTGAATTCATCTTACAGAGTTAAACCTTTCTTTTGATTCAGCAGGTTAAAAATACTCTTTTAGGAGAATCTGCAAAGGGTCATTTGAGAGCCCCTTGAGGCCTAAGGTGAAAAACTTAATATCCACAGATAAAAACTAGAAAGAAGCTACTTGTGAAACTGCTTTGTGATGTGTGGATTCATGTCACAGATTCGTATTTTTCTTTTGATTTAATAGGTTGGAAAAACTCTCTTTATAGATTCTGTGAAGGGACATTTTGGAGCTCATTGCAGCCTATGGAGAAAAACTGAATATCCCCATATAAAAACTACAAATGAGCTGTCTGTGAAACTGCTTTGTGATGTGTGGATTCTTCTCACAGAGAAAAACCTTTATTTTGATCCATCTGTTTGGAAACTCTTTTTCTGTA
Source organism: Gorilla gorilla gorilla (assembly GCF_029281585.2). Lineage (NCBI taxonomy): Eukaryota > Metazoa > Chordata > Mammalia > Primates > Hominidae > Gorilla > Gorilla gorilla. The sequence goes on along the minus strand of NC_073248.2, from coordinate 43,891,451 downwards.
GTCTCTGCAAAAGGAAATTTGGGGGCCAATTGAAACCTAAGGGGAAAAACTGAATACAAGTAAACAAAAACTAGAATGAAGCTATCTTTGAAACTGGTTTGTTATGTGAGGATTCATCTCACAGACTTAATCCATTCCTTGGATTCAGCAGGTTGGAAACTCTCTAACTGGGCAATCTGCAAAGGGACATTTGGGAAAGGGGAAAAACTGAATATCACCAGATAAAAACTACAAATAAACTATTTGTGAATCTGCTTTATGATGAGTGTATTCATCTCATAAAGTTAAATCTTTCTTTTGATACAGTAGGTTGAAAACACTGCTTGTGGAAAATCTGTGAATAAACATTTTGGTGCCCATTGAGACCTATGAGGAGAAACTGAATATCTGTAGATAATAACTAGAAAGAAGCTATTTTTGAAAATTCTTTGTGATGTGTGGATTCATCTCAGACTTAAACCTTTCTTTTAATTCAGCAGGTTGGAAACACTCTTTTAGGAGAATCTGCCAAGTGGCATTTCAGAGCCCATTAGGGCCTATAAGTAATAACTGAATATACCAAGATAAAAAGTAGAAAGAAGCCATCTGTGAAACTGCTTTGTGATGTGTGGATTCAGCTCATGGAGATAAGCCTTTCTTTTATTCAGCATGTTGGACAGGTTGGAGACACTCTTTTTTGAAAATCTGCAAAAGGACATTTGGGAGCTCATTTAGGCCTATGCAGAAAAGCTGAATATTGATTCTGCAGTTTGAAAACTTTCTTTCATTCTCTCTCTTTTTTTTTTTTTTGGAATCTGTGAATAGACATTTCCAAACCCATTGATGCCTAAGGGGAAAAATTGAATATCCCCAGATAAATACTAGAATGAAGCTACTTGTGAAACTGCTTTATGATGTTTGGAATTACCTCCTAGAATAAAAAATTTCTTTTGATTCAGCAGGTTGGAAACAGTCTTTTTGTAAAGTCTGCAAAGGGATATTTGGGAACCCATTGAGGCCTTTGGGGAAAGACTGAATTTCCCCAGGAGAAAAACTAGAAATAAACTATCTGTGAAACTTCTTTGTGATGTGTGGATTCATCTCACAGAGTAAAACATTTCTTTTGATTCCGCAGATTAGAAACACTTTTTTCAGAGAATCTTTGAAGGGAAATTTGGGAGGTCATTGAGGCTTAAGGAAAAAAACTGAATATGTCCAGATGAAAACTAGAAAGAACGTATTTGTGAAACTGCTCTGTGATGTGTGGATTCATTTTCAAGGGTGAAATCTTTGGATTCAGTGGGTTGGAAACACTCTTTTTGGAAAATCTGTGAAGAGACACTTGGGAGCCCATGGAGGGCTAGGTGAAAAACCAAATATCCCCAGATAAAAACTAGAAAGAAGCAATCTGTCAAGCTGCTTTGTGATGTGTGGATTCATCTCAGAGAGTTACAACTCACTTTTGATTCAACAGGCTGTAAACCCTCTTTTTATAGAATATGGAACAGACATTTGGGAGCCCGTTCAGGCCTATGGGGAAAAACCAAATATCCCCAGATAGAAAGTAGAAAGAAACTATCCATGAAACTGCTTTGTGATGTGTGGATACATTTCACAGCCTTAAACCTTTCTTTTATTCAGCATGTTGGACAGGTTGGAGACACTGTTTATTGAAAATCTGGGAAAGGACATTTGGGAGCCCATTGAGGCCCATGTGGAAAAGCTGAATATTCCCAGATGAAAACTAGAAAGAAACTATCTGTCAAACTGCTTTGTGGTGGGTCAATTCATCTCACAAAGTTAAACCTTTCTTTTGATTCAGCAGGTTGGAAACACTCTTTTTGAAGAACCACAAAAGGGACATTTTGGAGCCCATTTAGGCCTATGGGGAAATATTGAATATCCCCAGATAAAAACTAAAAAGAAACTATCTGTGTAACTGCTTTGTGATGTGTAAATTCATCTCATAAAGTTAAACCTTTCTTTGGATTCAGCAGGTTGGAAACACTCTTTTCATAGAATATGCAAATAGACATTTGGAAACTCATTGAGGACTATGGGGAAAAAACAATCATCCCCAAATAAAATCTATAAAGAAGTTATCTGTGAACCTGCTTTGTGATGTGTGGGCTAATCTCATAGAGTTAAAACTTTCTTTTGATTCTGCAAGTTGAAAACACTCTTTTTGGAGAATCTGCAAAAGGACATTTTGGAGGCCATTGAGGCATACCTGAAAAAGTCTAATATTCCCATGAAAATTAGAAAGCAGCTATCCGTGAAGCTGCTTTGTGATGTGTGGATTCACCTCACAGATTTAAACCTTGTTTTTTTCTTGATCCAGCAAGTTGGAAGCATTCTTATTGGAGAATCTGCAAAGGGGCATTTGGGTGCCCTTTGAAGCCTATGGGGAAAAGAGGAATATCCCAAGATAAAAATGAGAAAGAAGCTATGTATGAATTTGCTTTGTGATGTGTGGATTCAGCTCACAGAATTAAACCTTTCTTTTCATTTTGCAGGTTAGAAACACTCTTTTCAGAGTATCTGCAAAGGGACATTTTGGAGCCCATTGATACCTATGGAAAAGAAAAAAAAAAAGAATATCTCCAGATAAAAACTACAAAGAAACTATCTGTGAAACTGCTTTGTGATGTGTGGATTTATCTCACTGAGTTAAACTTTCTTTTGATTCAGCAGGTTAGAAACACTCTTTTTGGAGAATCTGTGAATGGGAATTTTGGACCCCATTGAGGACTATGGGGAAAAATGAAATATACCCAGATAAAAACTAAAAAGAAGCTATCTGTGAAATTGCTTTGTGATGTGTGGATTCATATTCCAGAGTTAAATCATCTTTTGAGCAACTGGATGGAAACAATCCTTTTGGAGAATCTTTGAAGGGATATTTGAGAGCTGATTGTGGCCTACGGGAATACTAAATATCCCCAGATTAAAACTGGAAAGAAGTGATCTGTAAAATTGCTTTGTAATGTGTGGATTCATCTCACTGAGTTAAATCTTTCATTTTCTTCAGCAGTTTGTAACCACTTTTTTTGGACAATTCTGTGAAGGGATATTTGGGAGTCGATTGCGGCCTGTGGGGAGAAACCAAATATTTCCTGTTTAAAACTAGAAAGAATCTATCTGTGAATCTTCTTTATGATGTGTTGATTCATCTCAGAGTGTTAAAACTTTCTTTTGAGTTAGCAGGTTGGAAACACTGTTTTTGCAGAATCTATGAAAATAATTTGGAAGCCCATTGAGGCCTATGGGGAGAAACCAAATATCCCCAGATAAGTAGAAAGAAGCTACCTGTGAAACTACTTGGTGATGTGTGGATTCTTCTCACAGAGAAAAACCTTTCTTTTGATTCAGCAGGTTGGAAGCCTCTAGCTTTGGAGAATCTGTAAAAGGACACTTAGGAGACCACAGAGGCCTATGGAGAAAACCAAATATCCCCAGATGAAAACTAGAAAGAAGCTATCTATGTAACTGATTTCTCATCTGTTGAATCATTTCACAGAGGTAAATATTTCTTTTGATTCAGCAAGTTTGAAAGAGTCTAACTGGAGAATCTGTGAAGGGACATTTGGGAGATGATTTAGGCCTATGGGGACAAACTGAATATCCCCAGATAAAAACTGGAAAGAAGCTATCTGTGAAACTGCTTTGTGATGTGTGCATTCCTCTCACAGGCATGAATATTTCTTTTGATTCAGCATGTTGGAAACACTCTTCTTGGAGAAACTGTGAAGGGGCATTTGGGAGCTTATTCAGGCCCGTGGGGAAAAATTGAATATCCCTAGATAAAAATTAGTAAGAAGCTATCTGTGAAATTATTTTGTGATGTGTGGGTTCATCTCACAGAGCCAAATATTTCTTTTAATTCAGCATTTTGTAAACACTCTTTTTGGAGAATCTGTGAAGGGACATTCCGGAGAACATTGAGGTGTATGGGGAAAAATTATATCCTGAGATAAAAAACAGAAAGAAGCAATCGTGTAACTGCTTTTGATGAGTGGATTCAACTCACAGAGATAAATGTTTCTTTTGATTCATCAGGTTGGAAACATTCTTTTTGTGGAGTCTGAAAAGGGACATTTGGGAGCACATTGAGGCCTAAGGAAAAAAGCAGAATATCCCCAGATAAAAACTAGAAAGAATCTATCTGCGAAACTGCTTTGTGATGTATGGATTCACCTCACAGATTTAAACCCTTGATTTAATCCAGCAGGTTGGAAATACTGTTATGGAGAATCTGTGAACTGATATTTGGGAGCCCATTTAGGCCTATGGGGAAAAACTGAATAGCTCCAGATAAAAACTAGAAAAAAGTTCTCTGAAACTGCTTTGCAATGTGTGGATTCATCTCAGAGAATTAAACATTTCTTTTAATTCAGCAGGTTGGAAACACTCATTTTGTGCAATCTACAAAAGGATATTTTGAAACCCATTAAGGGCAAGGGGAAAACCAAATATCTTCAGATAAAAAGTTGAAAGAATTTTTCTGTAGATTCATCTGACAGAGTTAAATTTTCTTTTGATTCACCAAGTTTCATACAATGTTTTTAGAGAATCAGTGATGAGACACTTTGGAGCTCATTGAGGCCTAGGAGGCAAAACTGAATATCCCCAGATAAAAACTAGAAAGAAGCTATCTGTCAAAGTGCTATGTGGTTTACCGATTCATCTCACAGAGTTTACCCTTCTTGTGATTCAGCATGTTGGAAACACTCTTTCTAGAGAATCTGCAAAGGGACATTTGGGTGCTTATTGAGACTTTAGGGAAACACAGAATATACCCAGATAAAAGCAGAAAGAAGCTATGTGTAAAACTTCCTCGGATGTGTGAACTCAGCTCGCAGAGTTAAGCCTTTCTTTTGATACAGGAAGATGGAAACACTCTTTTTGGAGAATCTGTGAAGGGACATTTTGGAGCCCAGTGAGGCCATTCTGGAAAAAATGAATATTCCCAGATAAAAATTAGATAGCAGCTATCTGTGAAACTGCCTTGTGATGTGTGGATTCACCTCACAGATTTAAACTTTCATTTTAATCCAGCAGGTTGGAAACACCTTATTGGAGAATCTGCAAACTGGCATTTGGGAGCCCAATTAGGCCTATGGGGAAAAACTGAATAACCCCAGATAAAAACTAAAAAATTCTCTCTGTGAAATGGCTTTGTGATGTGTGGATTCGTGTCACTAAATTAAACCTTTATTTTGATACAGCAGGTTGGAAACACTCTTTTTAGAAAACCAGCCAAAGGAGATTTTGGAGTCAATTTATGCCTATGGAAAAAAAACTGATTGTCCCCAGTTAAAAATTAGAAAGACACTATCTGTGAAACTGCTTTCTGATTTGTTGATTCCTTTCACAGAGTTAAACATTTCTTTTGATTCAACAGTTTGGAAACATTCTTTTTGGAGAATCTGCAAAGATTCTTTTGGGAGACTATTGGAAGCTGATTGTGGTCTGTGGGGAAAAACTGAATATCCTTAGGTTAAAAGTAGTAAGAAGCTATCTCTGAATCTCCTTTGCGATGTGTGGATTTATCTCATGGAGTTAAGCCATTCTTTTGATTCAGCTCGTTGGAAACCCTCTTTTTGTAGAATCTGTGAAGGGACATTTGGGAATCCATTGAGACCTACGAGTAGTTACTGAATATCCCCAGATAATAAGTAGAAATATGTTACCTGTGAAACTGCATTATGAAGTGTGGATTTTTTTTTTTTTAGAAAGAGTCTTGCTGTCACCCAGGCTGGAGTGCAGTGGCACGATCTCAGCTCACTGCAGGCTCCACCCCCTGGGGTTCATGCCATTCTCCTGCCTCAGCCTCCCTAGTAGTTGGGACTACAGGCGCCCACCACCTCACCTGGCTAATTTTTTGTATTTTTAGTAGAGACAGGGTTTCACCATGTTCGCCAGGATGGTCTTGATCTCCTGACCTCTTGATCCACCCGCCTCGGCCTCCCAAAGTGCTAGGATTACAGGCATGAGCCACCATGCCTGGCCTGAAGTTGCCTCACAGATTTAAAAGATTCTTTTTGATTAAGCAGGTTCAAAGAACTCTTTTGGGAGAATTTGCAAAAGGACATTTGGGAATCCATGACACCTATGGGAAAAACCAAATATTTCCATATTAAAACTAGAAAGAAGTGAGGCTGAGGTGGGGGAATGGCTTGAGCCCAGGAAGTGGAGGTTGTAGTGGGCCAAGATTGTGCCACTGCATTCCAGCTTGGGCCACAGAGCAATATTCCATCTCAAAAAAATAAATAAATAAAATAAAAATAAAAACCATGTTTTGGACTACCTGAAAAATTTGTTTGTGTATTTATTTATTTTTGAGATGGGATCTCACTCTGTCACCCAGGTTGGAGAGCAATGGTGTGGTCTTGCCTCGCTGCAGCCTCTTCCTCTCAGGCTTGGGTGGTCCTCTTGCCTTGGCCTCCTAGGTAGCAGGGACTGGTGATATGTGCCACCAGACCAGGCTATTTTTTTTTTTTTTTTTAGAGAAAGGGTCTCCCCATATTGCTTGGCCTGCTATCAAACTCCTGAGCTCAAGTGGTCTTCCTGCCTCAGCCTTTCAAAGTGCTGGGATTACAGACATGAGACCCTGCACCCAACTTCTATGTTTCAATGTATTTAAAATTTGTGGGATGCTCAGTCTTCTTAAACATAATACTAGCACATAAGAGATCTTTTATTTTTGAATTACAGTCAATTAAGAAAATCTAGACAATAAAAAATTACCTGAATCCCCAAATAAATAAATAAATAAATAAATAAATAAAATTAGAAAGAAGTTATCTGTGAAACTGATTTGTAATATTTCAATTTATTTCACACTGTTAAACCTTCCTTTTAATTTGGCAGGTTGGAAACACTCTTTTTGGACGATATGCAAAGGGACTTTTGAAAGTGCATTTAAGCCTATTAGGAAAAACCAGATATCCCAAGATAAAAACTAGAAAGAAGCTCTCTGTGAAACTGCTTTTTGATCTGTGTATTTGTCTCACAGAGTTAAAACTTTCTTTTGATTCAGCACATTGGGAACACTCTTTGGAAAATCTGTGAAGAATCATTTGGGAGCTTATTGAGGCCTATGGGGAAAAACAGAATATCAGCACATAAAAAGTAGAAAGAAGCTATCTGTGAAACTGCTTTGTGATGTGTGGATTCATCTCACAGAGTTAAACTTTTCTTTTCTTTCAGTAGGATGGAAACACTCTTTTTAAAGGATCTGTGTAGAAACATTTGGGAACCCTTTGGGACCTATGGGGAAAAACCAAATAGCCCTACCTAAAAACTAGAAAGATGTTATGTGTGAAACTGTTTATAATGTGTAGACTCAACTAACAGAGTTACACTTTTCTTTGGATTCAGTAGGTTAGAAACACTCTTTTTTGGAAACTCTGCAAAGGGAGAGTTGGCAGCCCATTGATGCTAAAATGGCAAAACAGAATATCCCCAGATAAAAACAAGAGAGAAGCTATCTGTGAAACTGCTTTGAGATATGTGGGTTCATCTCAAAAAGTTAAATTTTTCTTTTGTTTCAGCAGGTTGAAAACACTCTTTTGGAGAATCTGCAAAGGGACATTTTGGAGCCCATTGTGGCCTAGGGGAAAAACGGTTATCCCCAGATAAAAACTACAAAGAAGCCATCTATGAAACTGCTTTGTCATGTGTGGATTCATCTCATAGAGTTAAATCTTACTTTTGACCCAACAGGCTGGAAACACTCTTTTTTGTAGAATCTGTAAAGGGACATTTTTTAGCCCCTTGTGTCCTGTGCATAAAAACTAAATATTTCCAGATAAAATCTAGAAAGAAGCTGCTTGTGAACTGCTTGGTATTTGTGGATTCACCTCTCAGAGTTAAACTTTTATTTTGATCCAGTAGGTTGGAAACACTCTTTCTGGAAAATCTGCAAATGGACATTTGTTAGCCTCTTGTGTCCTATACATAAAAAACAATTATTTCCAGATAAAAGCTAGAAAAAAGCTACTTGTGAACTGCTTTGTGATTTCTGGATTCACCTTTCAGAGTTAAATTTTTATTTTGCTCCAGTAGGTTGGAAACACTCTTTTTGAAACATCTGAAAATGAATATTTGGACATCCATTGAGGTTAATGGAAAAACACAAAATATCCCCACATAAAAACTAAAAATAAGCTGTCTGTGAAACTGCTTTGTGATGTGTCAATACATCTCACAGTGTTAAATCTTTGTTTTTATTACTCAGCAGATTGGAAACACTCTTTTTAGACAATCTGTGAAGGGACATTTAGGAGCCCATTGAGGCCTATTGGAAAAAACTGAATATGCTAGATAAAAACTAGAAAGAAGCTATCTGTGAAACTGTTTTGTGATGTGTGGATTCATCCCAGACAGTTAAACTTTTCTTTTAATTCAGCAGGTTAAGAACACTCTTTTTGTAGAATTTGTGAGCTTATTGAGGCCTGTGGGGAAAAAGAGAATGTCCCCAGTTAAAAAGTAGAAAGAAGATATCTGAGAAACTGATTTGTGATATGTGGATTAACCTCATAGCATTAATTTGTCCTTTTAATTCAGTAGAATGGAAACACTTTTTCTTTAGAGAATCTGAAGGGATATTTGGGAGCCTATTGGGGCCAATGGGGAAAAACAGCATATCCCCAAATAAAAAGTGGAAAGAAGCATCTGTGAAACTGCTTTGTGATGTGTGGTTTCATCTCACAGAGTTAAAACTTTCTTTTGATGCATAAGGTTGAAACACTCTTTTTAAAGAATCTGTGTAGTAACATTTTGGAACTCATTGAGGCCTATGGGGAAAAAAACAGAATAACCCTAGAGAAAAACTAGAAAGATGCTATCTGTGAAACTGCTTTGTGATGTGTGGATTCATTTCACAGATTTAAAACATTCTTTTGATTCAGCAGGTTGGAAACACTTTTTGGGGCATTTGAGAAGGGACATTTCGGAGCTCCTTGTAGACTACAAGAAAAAAATGAATATCCCCATATGAAAACCAAAAACAAGTTGCTTGTGAAACTCCTTTGTGATGTATGGATTCATCTGAAAAATTTAAACCTTTCCTTTGATTCAGCAGGTTGGAAACACTGTTTTTGGAGAATCTGCGAAGGGCCATTTTGGAGCCCATTGAAGCTTGTGTTGCAAAGTTCAATATCCTCAGACTAAAAAAACAGAAAAGAAGCTATCTGTGCAACTGCTTTGTGACGTGTGGATCCATCTCACAAAGATAAATATTCCTTTTGATTCATCAGGTTGGAAACGCTTTTTTTGGAGAATCTGTGAAAAGATATTTAGAAGCCCTTAGAGGCCTATGGTAAATAATAATAATAATAATAATAATAATAATAATAATAATATTAATAATGAATATTCACCAATAAAAACCAGAAAGAAACTATCTTTGAAACAGCTTTGTGACGTGTGGATTCATCTCACAGAGTTAAACCTTTGTTTTGATTCAGCAGGTTGATAACACTTTTTTTGTAGAATCTCTGAAAAGACATTTGGGAGCCATTGAAGTCTATGGGGGAAAACTGAATATCCCAGATAAAAACCAGAAGGAAGCTAACTGTGAAACTTCTTTGTGGATTCATCTCAAAGAGTTAAAACTTTCTTTGCATACAGCAGGTTGGAAACACCCTTTTTATAAAATCTGTGAAGGGATATATGGGAGCTTATTGGGAGAGAAACAGAATAACCAAATAAAAACAACAATGAAGTTATCTGCGAAACAACTTTGTGATGTGTGGATTCAACTCTCAAAGAAAAGCCTTCCTTTTGGTTCAGTAGCTTGGAAACATTCTTTTTGTATCATCTGTGAGATAACATTTGGGAGCTCACTTAGACTTACAGGGAAAACAGAACATGCCCAGATAAAAACTAGAAAGAAGGTATTTGTGGGACGTTTTTGTGATGTGTGGATTTGCCTCACAGAGTTAAATATTTATTTTGATTCAGCAGGTTGGAAACACTCTTTTTGGAGAATCTCTGAAGGGACATTTTGGAGCACATTGATGCCAATTAAAAAAAAAGAATACCCTCAGATAAATGCTAGAAAGAAGCTATCTGTGAAACTGCTTTGTAATGTGTGTATTAATCTCATATGCTTAAACTTTTCTTTTGATTCAGCAGGTTGGACCCACTCTTTTTGGATAATCTGCAAAGGGATATTTCAACATTCATTGAAGCCTGTGGGAAAAAATTAAAAATCGAATATCCCCAGATAAATACTAGAAAGAAGGTATCTGTGAAAGTGCTTTGTGATGTGTGTATTAATCTCATATGCTTAAACTTTTCTTTTGATTCAGCAGGTTGGACCCACTCTTTTTGGATAATCTGCAAAGGGATATTTCAACATTCATTGAAGCCTGTGGGAAAAAATTAAAAATCGAATATCCCCAGATAAATACTAGAAAGAAGGTATCTGTGAAAGTGCTTTGTGATGTGTGTATTTGTCTCATAATTTAAAACTTTATTTTCATTTGGCAGGTTGGCCACACTCTTTTTGGAGAATACATGCAGGGACATTTTTGAACCCATTGAGGCTTATGGGGAAAAACTGAATATCCCCAGATAAAAAATTGAAAGAAACTGTCTGTGAAACTGCTTTGTAATGTGTGGATTTATTTCATAATGTGAAACTTTTCTTTTCATTCAGCAGGTTGGAAACCCTCATTTTGGTGAATCTGCCAAGGGATATTTTATTGACCATTGAATCCTACTGGAAAAACTGAGTAACCCCAGATAAAATCTAAAAAAAATAAGCTCTCTTTGAAATGGCTTTGTGATGTGTGGGTTCATCTCACAGAGTTAACATTTTCTTCTTCGTCAACTGGTTGGAAACACTCTTTTTGTAGAGTTTGTAAAGAGACAAGTGGGAGTTCCTTGAGGCCTACAGGGAAATACTTAATATCCCAAGATAAAAACTGTAAAGAAGAAATCTGTGAAACTGCTTTGTGATGGGCAGATTCATCTCACAGTGTTAAACCTTTCTTTTCATTCAGCAAGATGGGAACACTCTTTTTGTGTATCTGCAAAGACACATTTGGGAGCCCATAGAGGCCTACATGGAAAATCAGAATATCCCTCAAAAAAAAAAATAGAGAAGCTATCTGTGAAACAGTTTTCATGGTCTTCTTCTTATTCAGAAGGTTGGAAAGGGGTTTTTTTTTATTTTTTTGTCTATTTATTTATTTATTTTTTAGAATCTGTGAAGGGACGTTTGTGAGCACTTGGAGGCCTGTGAAGAAAAATGGTATATACCCAGATAAAAACGGGAAAGAAGATATCTGTGAAACTGCTTTGTGATATGTGGATTCATCTCACAGAGTTAAACTTTCTTTTGATTCAGCAGGTTGGAAACACTTTTTGGAAAATATGTGATGGGACATTTGGGAGCCCATTGGCTTTATCAATGGGGAAAAACCGAATATCTCCAGATGAAAATTAGAAACAAGCTACCTGTGAAACTATTTTGTGATGTGCGGATTTATATCCCAGAGTTAAATATTTGTTCTGATTCAGAAGGTTGGAAACACTCTTTTTGGAGATTTTGTGAAGGAAACTTTCAATGATCAATTAGGCCTATGGGAAAAATTGAATATTCCCAGATAAGAATTAGAAAGAAGCTCTATATGAAAGTGTTTTTTGATGTGTGGATGTATCTAAGGAGTTAAAATTTATTTTGATTCAGCAGGTTGGAAACACTCTTTTGGAGAATCTGTGAATAGACATTTGGGAGCCTATTGAGGTGAATGGGGAAAAAGCAAATATCCCCAGATAAAAACTAGAAACTATCTGTGAAACAGCTTTGTGATGTGTGGATTCATCTCAGAGAGTTAAAAATTTCTTTTGATTCAGCAGATGGGAGAAACTCTTTTGTAGAATCTGCTAATAGACATTTTGGATCCCTTTGAGGTCTGTGGGGAATAATCAAACATCCCCAGATAAAAACTATAAAGGAGATATCTGTGAAACTTGCTGTGTGATGTGTAATTTCATCTCACAGTGTTAAACCTATCTTTTGATTCAGCAGGGTGGAAACACTTTTCAGAGAATCTGTGAAGAAACATTTGGGATCCCATTGAGGCCTATGGGGAAAAACTGAATATACCAAAAATGAAAACTAAAAAGAACCTATCTATGAAATTACTTTCTCATGGATTCTTCTGATGGAGAAAAAGTTTCTTTTGATTCAGCAGTTCAGAGAAACAATTTCTGTAGAATCTGCAAAGAGAAATTTGGCAATCTATTGAGGCCTAAGTGGAAAAATGGAATATTCCCAGAAAAAAAGTAGACTGAAGATATCTGTGAAACTGCTTTGTGATGGGTGGATTCATATCACAGAGTTAACCCTTTTTTTTGATTCAGCCATTTGGACACACTCTTTTGGTAGGGTCTGCAAAGGGAGATTTTGGAGCTCACTGAGGTCTGTGGTTTAAAACTGGATATCCTCCTATAAAACCTAGAAATATCTCTTTGTGAAACTCCTTTGTGACTTGTTGATTCATCTCACAGAGGTAAACATTCCACTTCATTTAGCAGGTGGAAAGAGTCTTTTTGGAGAATTGGTGAAAAGACATTTCAGAGTCCATTGAGGCTTATGGTGAAAAACCAAGTATTCCCAGATAAAAACTAGAAAGAAGCTATCTGTGAGACTGCTTTGTGATGTGTAGACTCATCTGATAGAATTCAAGTTTTCTTTTGACTCAGGAGGTTGGAAAGACTGTTTTTATAGAATCTGTAAAGGGATATTTGGGAACCCATTCAGGCCTAAGAAAGAGAAACAAATATCCCAAGATAAAAACTAGAAATAAGCTATGTGTGAAACTGCTTTGTGATGTGTGGATTCATCTCAGAGAGTTAAACCCTCTTTTGATTCAGCAGAAACACTCCATTTGGAGAATATGTGAAGAAACATTTGGGATGCCATTGAAGCTTATGGGGAAAAAGCTGAATATCCCCAGATAAAAACTAGAAAGAAGTAATCTGTGAAAAGGCATTGTGATGTGTGACTTTATCTCACAGAGTTAATCCTTTCTGTTCATACAGCAGGTTGGAAACACTTATTTTGGAAACCTATGAAGGGCCATTTAGGAGCCCATAGACGCATATGGAGAAAAACATAATATTCACAGAAAAAACCTGAAAGAAACTATCTGTGAAACGGCTTTGTGATGTGCGGATTCATCTCACAGTCAAAACTTTCTTTTGAGTCAGCATATTGGAAACGCTCTTTTTGGAGAATCTGCAAAGGGACATTTATGAGCCCATTGAAGAATAAGGCTAAAAACCAAATATCCTCAGACAAAAACTGGAAAGAAGCTATCTGTGAAACTGTTTTTTTATGTTTGGATTCATCTCACAGAGTGGATACCTTCTTTAGATTCAGCAGGTTGGAAACACTCTTTTTGGAGAAACTGAAAAAGCACGTTTTAGATCTTATTGTGGCCTATCAGAAAAACTGAATATATCCATATAAACACTAGAAAGAAGCTCTCTGTGAAACTGCTTTGTGATGTGTGGATTCATCTCAAAAAATTAAAGCATTGTTTTTATTCAGTAGGTTAGAAACAGCATTTTGATGAATCTGCAAATGGATATTTGGAGTCCACTGAGGCTAATGGGGAAAAACTGAATACCCACAGATAAAAACTAGAAAGAAACTATCAGTGAAACTGCTTTGTGATATGTGGATTAATCTCAGAGTGTTAATCCTTTCTTTTATTCAGCAGATGGGAAATACTATTTTTGTGAAATATGCAAAGGGGCATTTCAGAACACATTGAGGGCTATGGTGAAAAACCGAATATCCCCAGGAAAAAAACCACAAAGGAGCCAGCTGTGAAACTGATTTGTGATGTGTAAATTCTTATCAAAATGTTAAAATTGGCAGAGGAACGTTTAGTAGCAAATTGAGGCCTATGGGGAAACCCGAATATACCCAAATATAAACTAGAAAAAACCTAACTATGAAACTGCTTTGTGATGAGTGGATTCTTCTCACAGGGAAAAAGTGTCTTTTGATTCCACAGTTTGGAACCACTCTTTCTGTAGACTCTGTGAAGAGAAATTTAAAAGCCCATTGTGGCAGAGGGGGAAAAATTGAATATTAAGAGATAAAAACTACAATGAAGCTATCTGCAAAACTGCTTTGTGATGTGTGGATTCATCTCAGAGAGGTAAAACTTTCTTTTGATTCAGCAGGTTGGAAACACTCTTTGTGTAGAGTCTGTGAACGGACATTTGGGAGCTCATTGAGGCCTGGGGGAGAAAGAGAATAGCCCCAGATAAAACCTAGAAATAAAGTATTTGCAAAACTGCTTTGTGATATGTGAGTTCATTGAACAGAGTTAAATCTTTCTTTTCATTTAGCTCGTTTACAACACTCTTTTTGGAGAATCTGCAAAGGGACATTTGAACACCCATTGAGGTCTATGGGGACAAATCGAATATCCCCAGGTAAAACTAGAAAGAACCTATCTTTGAAACTTTCAGATGTGTAGATTCATCTTAAAACAGTAAACTTTTCTTTTGATTCAGCAGATTGGGAACACCCTTTTTGTAGGATCTGCAAAGGAACACTTTGGAGCCCATTGAGAATTACTGGGAAAGAACAAATATCCACAGATAAAAACTAGAAGAAAGCTATGTGTGCTTTTTGATGTATGGATTCATCTCACAGAATTAATTTTTTCTTTTGATTCAGCAGGTGGAAAGCACTGCTTTTGGAGGATCTGCAAAGGGACATTTATGAGCCAATTGATGCTATCGAGGAAAACCCAAATATATTCAGATAAAAACTAAAAACAAACTATCTGTGAAAATGATTTGAGATGTGCGCATTCATCTCACAGAGTTGGATCTTTCTTTCAGTTCAGCAGGTTGGAAACAGTCTTTTTGTAGAATCTGCAAAGGGACATTTGGGAGCTCATGGAGGTCTGTGGGGCAAAACTGAATATCCTCAGATAAAAACTAGAAAGAAGATAGTCTGTCAAACTTTTTTGTGATATGTGGATTCATCTTACAAAGGCAAACATTTCTTTTGATTCAGCAAGTTGGAAACACTCTTTTCAGAAAATATGCGATTGAATATTTGGGAGCCCTTTCAGGCCAAAGGGGAGTAACCACATACACCCAGATAAAAACTACAAAGAAGCTATCTGAGGAATCTTTTGTGATGTATATTTTCATCTCTCAGTGTTAAACTTTTCTGCCGATTCTGCAGGTTTTGAAACACTCTTTATGCATAATCTACAAAGAGACATTTTGGAGACCCTTGAGGTCTATGGGGTGAAACCAAATATCCCCAGATAAAACTAGAAAGAAGGTATCTGTGAAACTTCTTTGTGATATGTGGATTCACGTCACAGAGCTAAACCTTTCTTTTTATTCAGGAGATTGAAAATACTCTTTTTGGAAAATCTACAAAATGACATTTGGGATCCCATGGACAATTATTGGAAAACAACGAATATCCCAAGATAAAAACCAGAAGGAAGCTATCTATGAAAATGCTTTGTGATGGGTAGATTCTTCTCACAGAATTATATTTCTCTTTTTATTCATCAGGTGGAAACATTCTTTTTGGAGAATCTGTGAAGGAAAATTTCTGTGTTCAAACTGGACTATGCAGAAAAACCAAGTATTTTCAGTTAAAAACTAGAATGAAGCTATCTGTGAAATTACTTTGTGATGTGTGGATTCACCTCACAGAGGTAAATTTTTCTTTTGATACAGCAGGTTGCAACACTTTTTGTAGAATCTGCAAAGGGACATTTTGGAGCTGATTGATGACTGTGGGGAAAAACAGAGTATTCCCAGGTAAAAACAAGAAAGAATCTATCTGTGAAATGGATTTGTGATGTGTGGATTTATCTCACAAAGTTAAACGTTCCTTTTTATTCAACTGGTTGGAAACACTCCTTTGGGAGAATCTGTGAAGGGATGTTTGGGAGACCTTTGAGACTATGGGGAAAAGCAGAATATGCCCTGATAAAAATTAAAAAGAAGCTATCTTTGAAATGGCTTTGTGATGAGTGAATTCATCTTGCAGGATTAAACATTTCTTTTGATTCAGCTGGTTGGAAACACTTCTTTTGGAGAATCTGTGAAGAGACATTTGGGAGCCCATTGAGACCTATAAGGAAAAAAAAAACAGAATATCCCAAGGCAAAAACTATAAGGAAGACACCTGTGAAACAGCTTTCTGATGTGTGGATTCATCTAACAGAGTTAAATCTTTCTTTTGATTCAGCAGGTTGGAAACGCTCTTTTTGGAGAATCTGCAAAGCCATATTTGGGAGCCTAGTGAGGTCCAAGGGAAAACAACTAATATCCCCAGGTACAAACTAGAAAGAATCTGTGAAACTTATTTGTGATGCATGGATTTATCTCAAAGAGTTCAACTTTTTTTTTTTTTTTTTTGGTTCAAGCATTTGGAAGCACTTTTTCTGGAGTATCTGTGAAGGGGTATTTTGGATACCAATGAGGTCCATGGGGAAAAACCAAATATCCCTAGGTAAAAACTAGAAAGAAAGTATCTGTAAAACTGCTTTGTGATGTGTAGATTCATCTCACAGACAAAAACCTTTCTTTTAATTGATCAGGTTGGAAACCTGTTTTTGTAGAATGTGTGAAGAGATATTTGGAAATACAATGAGGCCCAGGGGAAAAAAACAAATATCCACAGATAAAGAATTAAAGAGTACCTATCGGTGAAACTGCTTTGGGATGTGTAGATTCATCTCAAAGTGTTAAAACTTTCTTTTGATTCAGCAGGTTGGGAACACTGTTTTTGGAGAATCTACAAAGGGACTTTTTGGAGCCCATTGCATCATATGGCCATAAAATAGAATATCTCCAGGTAAAAAGTAGAAAGAAGCTATCTGTGGCACTGTCTTGTGATGTGTGGATTCATCTCACCAAGTTAAACCTTTCTCTGCATTCAGTAGGATGAAGATACTCTTTTTGGAGAATCAATGGGATAATTGAAAGACCATAGTACCCAAATTAAAATCAATGGAAAATTTCCAGATAAAAACTAGGAAGAAGCTATCTGTGAAACTGCTTTGTGATGTACGGATTTAGCTCATGGAGTTAAACTTTCCTTTTGATTCAGCAGTTTGAAAACTGTCTTTTTTGAGAATCTGTGAACGGACATTTTAGAGTCCATTAAGGCCCATAGGGAAGAAAGTATCCCTATGTAAATAAAGGAAACAAAGTATCTGTGAAACTGCTTTGTGACGTGTAAATTCATCTAACAGAGTTAAAGCTTTCTTTTGATCCCACAAGTTGGAATTGCTCTTTTTGGAGAATCTGTGAATGGACAATTTGTAATCCATTCAGGCCCATGGGGAAAACCTGAATATCCCATAATAAAAATTAGAATGAAGCTATCTGTGGAAATGCTTTTTGATGTGTGGATTCATTACACAGAATTAAACATTTCTTTTGATTCACCAGATTGGAAACACTCTTTTTGGAGAATCTGCCAAGGGCAGTTGAGGGCCTTTGAGGCCCATGGGGAAAAACAAATACAGAGAAAAACTAGAAAGACGCTATCTCTAAAACTGTTTTGGGATGTGTGGATTCATCCCACAGAGTTAAACCTTTCTTTGGTTTAGCAGGTTGGAAACACTATTTTAGATAATCTGTGAAGGGACATCAGAGAGCCCACTGAGGCCCATAAAAAAGAAAAAAAGAATATAGCCAGGTAAAAACCAGAAAGAAGCTATCTGTGAAAATGCTTTTTATGTGTGGATTTATCTCAGAGTTAAACCTTTCTGTTATTCAGCAGGTTGAAAGCTCTTCCTTGACAATATTTGAAAGGACATTTGGAAGCTAAATGAGGCCCATGGGCAAAAACTGAGTATCACAGGGTAAAACGAAAAGCAAACTATCTGTGAAACTCCTTTGTCATCTGTAAATTCATCTCACAGAGATAAAGTTTTCTGTTGATTCAGCATATTGCAAGCACTATTTTTGGAGAATCTGCAAAAGGATATCTGGTAACCCATTGAGGCCCATGGTGAAAAACAGAATATTTCATGATAACAACTAGAAAAAACTATCTGTGAAACTGCTTGGTGATGTGTGGATTCATCTCACAGAATTAAATCTCTCTTTTGACAGCCGGTTGGAAACTCTTTTATTGGATAAACTGTGAAAGGCCATTTTGGATAAAATTGATGCCCATGGGGGAAAAAAAACTAATATCCCCAGTTAAAAACTAGATAGTAGCTATCTGGGAAACTGTTTTGTGATATGGATTCATCTCACAGAGGTATACCTTTCTTTTGATTCAGCAGATTGGAAACACTCTTTTGGAGATTCTGCCTGGGAACATTTTTGACCCCTTTGAGGCCCATGAAAGAAAACTGAATATCCCCAAGTAAGAACTAGAGAGAAGCTATCTATGAAACTGCTTTGTCATGTGTGGATTCATCTCACAAAGTTAAAACTTTTTTTTTTTTTTTTTGATTCAGGAGGTTGGAAACACTCTTTTTTGGAGAATGTGCAAAGGAATATTTTGGATCCCATTGAGGCCCATGGGGAAAAACTGAATAGCCTTAGGTAAAAACTAGAAAGAAGCTATCTCTGAATCTGCTTTGTGTTGTATAGATTCATCTCACAGATTTAAACTTTTATTTTGATTCAACAGGTTGTAAACACCCTATTAGGAGAATCTGCAAAGGGACATTTGGGAGCCCATTGCAGCCTATGGGGATAAACAGAATAACCCCAGGTAAAAACTAGAAAGAAGCTATCTGTGGCACTGCCTTGTCATGTGTGGATTCGTCTCACTGAGTTAAATCTTTCTTTTGATACAGCAGGTTGGAAACACTCCTTTTGGAGAACATGTGAAGGGACATTTGGGAGCCCATTGAGGCCCATGAAAAAAAAAAAAGAATTTTCTAGATAAAAACTAGGAAGAGGCTCTCTGTGAAACTGCTTTGTGATGTGTGGAATAATCTCACAGAGTTAAACATTTCCTTTGACTCAACAGTATCTGCAAAGAGACATTTTGGGTCCCATTAAGGCCTTTCAGGAAAATTCTAATATCCCCAGTTAAAAACTAGAAAGACGATATCTGGGAAACTACTTTGTGATTTGTGTTTTAACCTCCCTGAGTTAAGCCTTTCTTTTTATTCAACAGGTTGGAAACACTCTTTTTGGAGAATCTGCAAAGGGACATTTTGGACCCCCATTGAGCCTATTGGGAAAATCCTAATATCCACAGGTAAAAACTAGAAAGATGATATCTGGGAAACTACTTTGGGATTTGTGCTTTCATCTCACTGAGTTAAGCCTTTCTTTTGATTCAGCAGGTTGGAAACACAGTTTTTGGAAAATCTGACAGTGGACATTTGAGAGACCTTTGAGAACCATGGAGAACAACGTAATAGCCCCAGGTAAAAGCTAGAAAGAAGCTATTTGTCAAACTGCTCAGCGATTTCTGGATTCATCTCAAAGATTTACAACATTCTTTTGAGTCAGCAGGTTAAAAACAGTCTTTTGGATAATCTGCGAAGGGACATTTGGGAGTCCCTTTGAGGCCCAATGGAAAAAAAAATATGCCCAGATAAAAACTAGAAAGAAGCTATCTATGTAACTCCTCGGGGGTGAAGACAAATATGCCGAGGTAAAAACTAGAAAGTAGGTATCTGGGAAAGTGCTCTGTGATGTGTGGATTCATCTCAGAGGTAAATCCTTCCTTTGATTCAGCAGGTTGGAAACATTCTATTTGTAGAATCAGCAAAGGGACTTTTGGAAGCCCATTCAGGCCTAAAGGAAAAATTGAATACCCCTACATAAAAACTGAAAGAAGCTGTCTGTGTAAATACTTTGTGATGTAAAGATTAATGAAAGAATTAAACCTTTCATTTGATTCATCAGGTTGACAGAACTCTTTTAGGAAAATCTTTGAAGGTACATTCAGGGCTCATTGTGGCCTATGAGGAGAAAGCAAATATCCCCTGATGAAAATAAGAAAGATGGGTGCAGCCAAGATGGCCAAATAGGAACAGCTCCACTCTACAGCTTCCAAGGAGTGCCAGACAGTGGGTTCAGGACAGTGGGTGCAGCACACTGTGCATGAGCTGAAGCAGGGTGAGGCATCACCTCACCCAGGAAGCTCAAGAGGTCAGGGAATTCCCTTTCCTAGCCAAAGAAATGGGCAACAGATGGCACCTCGAAATTCAGGTCACTCCCACATTAATACTGTGCTTTTCCAATGAGCTTCACAAATGGCACACCAGGAGATTATATCCCACACGTGGCTCAGAGGGTTCTATGCCCACTGAGCCTCACTCATTGCTAGAACAGCAGTCTGAGATCAAACTGCAAGGCAGCAGTGAGGCTAGGGGAGGGACACCCGCCATTGCTCAGGCTTGAGTAGGTAAACAAAGTGGCTGGGAAGCTTGAACTGGGTGGAGCCCACCACAGCTCAAGGAGGCCTGCCTGTTTCTGTAGGTTCCACCTCTGGGGGCAGAGCACAGACAAACAAAAGACAACAATATCCTCTGCAGACTTAAATGTCACTGTCTGACAGTTTGGAAGACAGTAGTGATTCTCCCAGCACACCGCTTGAGATATGAGAATTTGCAAACTGCCTCCTCAAGTGGGTCACTGACTCCTGAGTAGCCTAACTGGGAGGCACCCATCAGTACAGGCAGACTGACACCTCACAGGGCCGGGTACGCCTCTGAGACAAAACATCCAGAGGAATGATCAGGCAGCAGCATTTGCAGTTCACCAATATCCACTGTTTTGCAGCCACCATTGCTGACACCCAGGCAAAAAGGGTCTGGAGTGGACCTCCAGTAAACTCCAACAGACCTGCAGCTGAGGGTCCTGACTGCTAGAATGAAAACTAACAAACATAAAGGACATCCACACCAGAAACCCGTCTGTACGTCACCATCATCAAAGACCAAAGGTAGATAAAACCACAAAGATGGGGAAAAAACAGAGCAGAAAAATGGGAAACTCTAAAAATCAGAGCACCTCTCCACCTTCAAAGGAATGCAGCTCCTCACCAGCAATGGAACAAAGCTGGACAAAGAATGACTTTCACAAATTGTGAGAGGAAGACTTCAGAAGGTCAGACTACCCCGAGCTAATGGAGGAAGTTTGATCCAATGGCAAAGAAGTTAAAAACTTTGAAAAAAAAAATAGATCAATGGATAACTAGAATAACCAATGAAGAGAAGTCCTTAAAGAACCTGATGGAGTTGAAAAACATGACACGAGAACAACCTCCTGAAAGCACAAGCCTCAGTAACCAATGCAATCAACTGGAAGAAAGGGTATCAGCAATGGAAGATGAAATGAAGTGTGAAGAGCAGTTTAGAGAAAAAAGAATAAAAAGAAATGAACAAAACCTCCAAAAATATGGGACTATGTGAAAAGACCAAATCTATGTCTAATTGGTGTACCTGAAAGTGACAGAGAGAATGGAACCAAGTTGGAAAATATTCTGCAGGATATTATCCCCAATCTAGCAATGCAGGCCAACATTCAAATTCAGGAAATACAGAGAATGCCACAAAGATACTCATCAAGAAGAGCAACTCCAAGACATATAATTGTCAGATTCAACAAAGTTGAAAAGAAGGAAAAAATGTTAAGGGAAGCCAGAGAGAAAGGTCGGGTGACCCACAAAGGGAAACCCATCAGGCTAACAGCTGATCTCTCAGCAGAAACTCTACAAGCCAGAAGAGAGTGGGGGCCAATATTCAACATTCTTAAAGAAACGAATTTTCTACCCAGAATTTCATATCAAGCCAAACTATGCTTCATAAGTGAAGGAGAAATAAAGTACTTTACAGACAAGCAAATGCTGAGAGATTTTGTCACCACCATGTCTGCACTAAAAGAGCTCCTGAAGGAAGCACTAAATGTGGAAAAGAACGACCAGTACCAGCCACTGCAAAAACATGCAAATTATAAAGACCATCAAGGTTAGGAAGAAACTCCATCAACTAACTAGTTAATATCATAATGACAGGATAAAATTCACACATAACAATACTAACCTAAAATGCAAATGGGTTAAGTGCTCAAATTAAAAGGCACAGACTGGTAAATTGGATAAAGAGTCAAGATCCATCAGTGTGCTGTATTCAGGAAACCCATCTCACATGCAGAGACACACATGGCTCAAACTAAAGGGATGGAGGAAGATCTACCAAGCAAATGGAAAACAAAAAAAGCAGGGGTTGCAATCCTAGTCTCTGATAAAACAGACTTTAAATGAAACAACATCAAAAGAGGCAAAGAAGGCCATTACATAATGGTAAAGGGATCATTTCAACAAGAAGACCTAACTACCCTAAATATATATGCACCCAATATGGCAGCACCCAGATTCATAAAGCAAGTCCTTAGTGACCTATAATGAGACTTAGACCTCCACACAACAATAATGTGAGATGTTAACACCCCACTGTCAACATTAGACAGATCAACAAGACAGAGAGCTAAAAATGATATCCAGGAATTTAAATCAGCTCTGCACCCAGTGAACCTAATAGACATCTACAGAACTCTTCACCCAAATCAACAGAATGTACATTCTTTTTAGCACCACACCACTCTTATTCCAAAATTGACCACATAGTTGTAAGTAAAGCACTCCTCAGCAAATGTAAAAATAGAAATTATAACAAATTGTCTCTCAGACCACAGTGCAATCAAACTAGAACTCAGGATTAAGAAACTCACTCAAATCTGCTCATTTACATGGAAACTGAACAACCTGCTCTGGAATGACTACTGGGTACATAACGAAGTGAAGGCAGAAATAAAGGTGTTCTTTGAAGCCAATGAGAACAAAGACACAACATACCAGGATCTCTGGGACACATTCAGAGCAGAGTGTAGCAGGAAATTTGTAGCACTAAATGCCCACAGGAGAAAACAGGAAAGATCTAAAATTGATATCCTAACATCACAATTAAAAGAACCAGAGAAGCAAGAGCAAACATATTCAAAGGCTAGCAGAAGGCAAGAAAAAAACTAAGATCAGAGCAGAACTGAAGGAAATAGAGACACAAAAATCTCTACAAAAAATCAATGAATCCAGGAGCTGGTTTTCTGAAAAGATCAACAAAATTTACAGACCACTAGCAAGACAAATAAAGAAGAAAAGAGAGAAGAATATAATAGAAACAACAAAAAATGACAAAGGGGATATCACCACTGATCCCACAGAAATACAAACTACCATCTGAGAATACTATAAACACCTCTACACTAATGAACTGGAAAATCTAGAAGAAATGGATAAATTCCTCAACACATACACTCTCCCAAGACTAAACCAGGAGAAAATTGAATCTCTGAATAGTTCAATAACAGGCTCTGAAATTGTGGCAATAATCAATAGCTTACCAACAAAAAAGAAGCTCAGGACCAGATGGATTCACAGCCAAATTCTACAGAGGTACAAGGAGGAGCTGGTACCATTCCTTCTGAAACTATTCCAATGAATAGAAAAAGAGGGAATCCTCCCTAACTCATTTTATGAGGCCAGCATCATCCTGATATCAAAGCCTGGCAGAGACACAACAAAAAAAAGAGAATTTTAGACCCATATCCTTGATGATCATTGTTGCAAAAATCCTCAATAAAATACTGGCAAACTGGATCCAGCAATACATCACAAAGCTTATCCACCATGATGAAGTGGGCTTCATCTCTGGGATGCAAGGCTGGTTCATCATATGAAAATCAATAAACATAATCCAGCATATAAACAGAACCAAAGACAAACAACACATGATTATCTTAATAGATGCAGAGAAGGCCTTTGAAAAAATTCAACAATGCTTCTTCCCAAAAACTCTCAATAAATTAGGCATTGATGGGACGTATTTCAAAATAATAAGAGCTATCTATGACAAACTGCCAGCCAAATCATACTGAATGGACTAAAATTGGAAACATTCCCTTTGAAAGCTGGCAAAATATAGAGATGACCTCTCTCACCACTCCTATTCAACATAGCGTTGGAAGTTCTGGCCAGGACAATCAGGAAGGAGAAGGAAGCAAAGCGTATTCAATTAGGAAAAGAGGAAGTCAAATTGTCACTTTTAGCAGATGACATGATTGTATATTTGGAAAACCCCATTGTCTCAGCCCAAAGTCTCCTTAAGCTGATAGGCAACTTCTGCAACGTGTCATGATACAAAATCAGTATGCAAATATCACAAGCATTCTTATATACCAATAACAGAAAAACACAAAGCCAAACCATTAGTGAACTCCCATTCACAATTTCTTCAAAGATAATAAAACACCTAGGAATCCAACTTACAAGGGATGTGAAGAACCTCTTCAAGGAGAAATACAAACCACTGCTCAATGAAATAAAAGAGGATACAAACAAATGGAAGAACATTCCATGCGCATGGGTAGGAAGAATCAATATCCTGAAAATGGCCATACTGCCCAAGGTAATTTAGAGATTCAATGCCATCCCCATCAAGCTACTAGTGACATTCTTCACAGAATTGGAAAAAACTACTTTAAATTTCATATAGAACCAAAAAGGAGCCCACATTGCCAAGACAATCCTAAGTGAAAAGAACAAAGCTGGAGGCATCACACTACCTGACTTCAAACTATACTACAAGGCTACAGTAACCAAAACAGCTTGGTACTGGAACCAAAACAGAGAAATAGACCAATGAAACAGAACAGAACCTTTAGTAATAATGCCACATATCTACAGCTATCTGATCTTTGACAAACCTGACAAAAAGAAGCCATGGGGAAAGGATTCCCTATATAATAAATGGTGCTGTGAAAACTGGCTAGCCATATGTAGAAAGCTGAAACTGGATCCCTTCTTTACACCTTATACAAAAATTAATTCAAGATGGATTAAAGACTTACATGTTAGACTTAAAACCATAAAAGCACTGGAAGAAAACCTAGGCATTATCTTTCAGGATATAGGCATGGACAAGGACTTCATGTCTATAACACCAAAAGTAATGGAAACAAAAGCCAAAATTGACAAATGGGATCTAATGAAACTAAAGAACTTCTGCACAGCAAAAGACACTACCATCAGAGTGAACAGGCAACATACAGAATGTGAGAAAATTTTTGCAACCTACTCATCTCACAAAGGGCTAATATCCAGAATCTACAATGAACTCAAACAAACTTACAAGAAAAAAAACAAACAACCCCATCCAAAAGTGGGCAAAGAATATGAACAGACAGTTCTCAAAAGAAGACATTTAGGCAGCCAAGAAAACACATGAAAATATGCTCATCATCACTGGCCATCCAAGAAATGCAAATCAAAACCACAATGAGATACCATCTTACACCAGTTAGAATGGTGATTATTAAAAATTCAGGAAACAGCAGGTGCTGGAGAGGATGTGGAGAAATAGGAACACTTTTAGATTTTTTGTGGCACTGTAAACTAGTTCAACCATTGTGGAAGTCAGTGTGGTGATTCCTCAGGGATCTAGATCTAGAAATACCATTTGCCCAGCCATCCCGTTACTGGGTATATACCCAAAGTAATATAAATCATGCTGCTATAAAGACACAGGCACACGTATGTTTATTGCAACATTATTCACAATAGCAAAGACTTGGAACCAACCCAAATGTCCAACAATGATATACTGGATTAAGAAAATGTGGCACATATACACCATGGAATACTATGCAGCCATAAAAAAGGATGAGTTTATGTCCTTTGTAGGGACATGGATGAAGCTGGAAACCATCATTCTCAGCAATCTATTGCAAGGACAAAAAACCAAACAGCACATGTTCTCACTCATAAGTAGGAATTGAACAATGAAAACACATGGACACAGGAAGGGTAACATCACACACTGGGGACTGTTGTGCGGTAGCGGGAGGGGGGAGGGATAGCATTAGGAGATATACCTAATGCTAAATGATGAGTTAATGGGTGCAGCACACCAACATGACACATGTATACATATGTAACAAACCTGCACATTGTACACATGCACCTTAAAACTTAAAGTATAATAACAATAATAATAATAAAATTGTGATGGGTAAGACATTTAAAAAAAAGAAAATAAGTAAGAAGCCATCTGTGAAACTATTTTGTGATGCCTGGATTCCTCTCATAGGGTTGAACATTTTTAGAGAATGTGTGATAGGACAATCAGGAGCCCACCAATGGCAATGAGGAAAATTCGAATAACCCCAGATAAAAACTAGAAAGAAGCTATCTGTGAAACTGTTTTGTGATATGTAGATTCATCTCAAATAATTAAACCTTTCTTTTGATACTGCAGGTTGGAAACACATTTTCTGAGAATCTGCAAGGGGACATTTTGGAGCCCATTGAGACCTGTGGGGAAAAATATGGTACACCGAGCTAAAAACTAGAAAGAACATATCTTTGAAACTGTTTTGTGTTCTGTGGATTCATCTCACAGAGTTAACCCTTTCTTTTATTCAGCAGGTTTGAAATACTCTTTTTAGAGGATCTATGAAGAAATATTTTGAAGTTAATTGAGGCCCATGGAAAAAATAAATGAATATCTTCGGGTAAAATCTAGAAAGAAGCTATCTGTGAAATTGCTTTGTGATGTATGGATTTGTCTCACAGACTTAAATCTTTCTTTGTATTCAGCAGATTGCAAAAACTGTTTTTGGAGAATTTGTGAAGGGACTTTTTGGAGTCCACTGAGCTCTTGAATAACTGAATATCCCCAGAAAAACAGTGGAATCTATCTGTGAAACTGCTTTGTGATGTGTGGATTCATCTCACAGAGTTAATCCTTTCATTTGATTCAGCACGTTTGGAGCACTCCTTTTGGACAATCTGGAACAATATATTTTGGCCCATTGAAGCCAATGAAGGAAAAAAAGGAGTATCCCTAGGCAAAACCTAAAAAGAAGCTATCTGTGAAAATGCTTTGTGATGTTTGGATTCATGTCCCAGAGTTAAACTTTTCTTTCTATTCAGCAGGTTGGAAACACTCTTTTTGAACAATCTGCAAAGGGAAAATGGGGAGGCCATGGAAACCCATAAGAAAAAACAGAATATTACCAGATAAAAATCAATAAAAACTATCTGTGAAACTGCTTTACGATGTGTGAATTCAACTGACAGAGTCAAACCTTTCTTTTGATTCAGCAGGTTGGAAAAATCTCTCTTTGGAGAATCTGTGAAGGGATATTTGGGAGCCCATTGAAGTCCACATAGGAAAAGAGAATATACCCCAATAAAAAGTAGAAAGAAACTATTTTTTGAAACTGTTTTTGTGTTGTATGAATTCATTTTACATAGTTAAAACATTCTTTTATACAGACGGTTGGAAAAATCTTTTTGAAGAATTTGCAAAGTGACATTTGGGAGCCAATTGAGGTCCATGTGGAAAAACCTGATATCTCAAGATAAAAACAAGATGGAAGCTATCTGTTATCAGGGGAAACCAGCCCCCAGTGTTTCAATGTAGATTTTTTTCTATTTTCCCCAAGTGTAGGCTGGCCTGAGAAATAAAGGGAAAGAGTACAGAACAGAGAAATTTTAAAGCTGGGTGTCCAGGGGAGACATCACATGTCAGCAGGTTCTGTGATGTCCCCCAAGCCACAAAACCTGCAAGTTTTATTAGTGATTTTCAAAGGGGAGAGACAGTATGAAAGGGTGTGGGTCATAGATATCACATGCTTCACAAGGAAATAAAATATGACAAGACAAATGGGGTCAGAGTGAGATCACAGGACTGTGGTGAAATCAAAATTGCTAATGGAGTTTCATGTCCCACTAAGCATACATTATCACTGATAACATCTTATCAGGAGACAGTGTTTCAGAGCAGACAACCAGTCTGACTAAAATTTACTAGGCAGTAATTTCCTCATTTTAATAGGCCTGGGAGCACAATGGGAGGCCAGGGCTTATTTCATCCCTTATCTTCAATCCTATAAGACAGAAACTCCCAGACCGGCCATTTTAGAGGCATACCCCTGGGAATGCGTTCCCTTTCTCAGGGCTGTTTCTTGCTGAGAAAAAGGACTCAGCAATATTTCTCTTATTCACTTTTGTAAGAAGAGAAATATGGCTGTTCCATGCAGCTCCCAGTCCGTCAGACTTAATGGTTTTCTCCCTTGTTCCCTGAACATCACTATTATCCTGTTCTTTTTTCAAAGTGCCCAGATTTCATATTGTTTAAACACACATGCTCTACAAACATTTTGTGCAGTTAACGCAATCGTCACAGGGTCCTGAGGCAATGTACCTCCTCAGCTTAGAAAGATGACAGGGTTAAAAGATTAAAGTAAAGACAGGCATAGGAAATCACAAGGGTATTGATTAGGGAAGTGATAAATGTCCATGAAATCTTCACAATTTATGTTCAGAGGTTGCCCTAAAGACAGGCATAATAAATTATAAAAGTATTAATTTGGGGAAATAATAAATGTCCATGAAATCTTCACAATTTATGTTCTTCTGCCATGGCTTCAGCCGGTCCCTCCAATTGGGGTCCCTGACTTCCCACATCTCTCCCTTTCTTTTTATGTAAACGTGCCATGGTGTTAAAGGCTTGTTTGTTCTCTCAGTTTTGATGCAGGAGTCTTTGACTGGTCCAGCACACTAAAGACAAGCTGATTAAACAGAGAAACATAATTCCAAAATTTACTACAGTGGAGCCCCCACAGACTTAATTCAAGTTGTGAGGTTTAGCCCAGAAAGATTTTCTGCCACCTGATCTAATGCCTCAGCTCCAGGCACAATGGGCAAATGAGATTGAGAGATTTCAAAAATGTGTTTCTTTAATTTACTTATGTCCAATGATAAATTATCTTCCTGACCTAGAAGGTGTCCTTTGGTCAATTCTCATGAATGATCCATCTTGTTGTAGGAATACAGTGTAGTACAGAAATCAGAACTGTTCCAATTGCACTGCAATTGCATGTGATGTTCGAGACTCACTACCTGATCTCCAAGCAAATAACAGACTCTCTTAAATCATTAATTTGATTAGCCAATTTTTGATCAATGCCTTGTTGAGAATTCCACATTTGGGTGGAATTGGCTTGCTAATCATTAAAAAAATCAGCTGTTTGAATAGATTGAGGTAACACCATTCTGGCAGTGGTCACCAGTGCAGTGACTAATTAGGCCCATGATTACTGTGATTAACGTGAAAACAAATCTCTTAGATCTTTTTAGAATTCGCTGTAACAATTCATTAATTAAATGTATTGAGGGGGAAGATTCCCAAGGTCTGGGCAAAATTATTGGAATCCAGATTCCTTCTTGAGTTCTAACCACAATACACTTTTCCTGGAGTGAAAATGGGAGTTAATGCAAGTGTATAATGACAGATGATGCATTGAACAGTTTGATTGTTCGTTCAAATTTTGATATTTCCCGCTAACAGCATGTAAGGAGGCTTAACATAACTCTGTATGGGAACAGTCAGGTTAGAGGTAAGTAAAACATATTGTCTGGATCTAAGTCGATACTGAGAGAGAGGGATGGTAGTGGGGAAAACAGACAGAATAGTTTCCCCTTTCCATGCTCACTGTCCAGACATGGCAATCGCCAATTTTCAAAGTTCTGGGTGTTCTGAGCTCAGGGTGGGGAATATTATACGATGCCTCGGTGGGGTGGGGTAATGCTTTTATCTTCCCATTTCAAGGGAAAGAATGAGCTCAACCTCCTATGTAAAGTAAAATGATGATTCTCGTTCTCCAGATAAGAAATAAAATAAGCAGCCTCCAGGCATTCCCTTCCACCAGAGGAGCAATAGTTTTTTTAAATAACCCTTTGGTGCCCAGTCTATTACTAAACCACATGAGTCATTTTAAATATTACTGCATGCGAGTTAACACAATCTTCCAAAATTAAGGTTTTACACCGCCCATCAAAATTTTTAGGGCATGGTTTTCCTGCAGGTTTATATTGAAAGTATGGGGTATCTCCCATTACTCCCTCTTTCATTTCCTTTAAAGAAGAAAGGGAGAGGCCAGAGACCAAATGTCCCAGTTCCTGTGTGGCTGATCTCTCTGGAAGACAAGTAGCCCAGAATTGAGTTTCTAGATGGATACAATCAGGTGCATGTTGGAGGCACAGAGGTGGGTATTTATAACCCATGGTAACATTAAATGCAGTGCCTTCTTCCCCTGGTTGAGTGGAGCAATTGTCATCTGTAGCTGCAGTCATCCACACACTATCATTAGTGTAGATTTCTGCAGGAGCATCTGTCCAGGTGAGAGGTCAAACAAGTGGAGGAAAAGGCACATAAACCCAATAAGAATAATTTTGTGTAGCAGGTAAATCAGTGTGTGAGGAAACTAGTGAGACGGAAAGTATAAGGAGGAGAATGATTCAGTAAAACCTACTGTAAGCAAGATTCAGTGCTGAAGGAGGAAGAAAAGAACAGAGGGATGTTATTTTTAGGCCAACAGAAATGGTAAGATTTTTAGGTTTGTAAGGAGAAAAATAAAGGTATTTGGAAGTGTAATTAGTTAGATGGGTCTCCATTGTCATTGGGGAGATTGAATCAGACCCATTGTGATTTAGTGTGCCAGCTTCTAAGGAGTTGACACAGATCTTACCACATCTAAGTGTGGTCTCTGACACTGATGTCTTTTCCCTGTGGTTTTCGTTTGATGATCTCCTGAAACACAAGCGTATCCTCTTTCCCACATTAAATAGAATCAGAGACAATATTTAAAGGCTTGGGGAAATCCTGTAAGGCAATAATTACAGCAATTAACTCTGCCTCTCAAGTAGTGGTATAAGGGGTAGAAATAAGCTTGTCTGTAGGACCTATATAACCAGCATTTGCATTGCTGGAGCCATTAGTGAACACTGTAATGGCCCCAGGAATGGGCTGATTTTTGCTTAATCAAGGGACCACTGAAGATGTAAGTTTTATAAAATCAAACAATTTGTTATTTGGATAATGATTGTCAATAATACCAATGAAATCAACCAAGTGAATTTTCCACAGAATGGAATGTTGAAAGGTGGCTTGAACTTCAAACCAGTTTAAAGGAACTACAATCAAATTTGGATCAAATCTGGAAATTTTAAGTATTTTATACCATGTCTATCCAATTGGATTGGCCAACTGATTTGTGATGTATCAATTAATCTCACAGAGTTAAATCTTTGTTTTGATTCAGCAGGTTGGAAACACTCCTTTTGGAGAATCTGTGAATTTATATTTGGGACCCCATTGAGGCCTTTAGGGGGAAACCAAATATTCCCAGGTAAAAATCAGGAAAAAAGTATATGTGAAACTGATTTCTGATGTGTGGATTCATCTTACAGAGATAAAACTTTCCTTTAATACAGCAAGTTGGAAACAATCTTTTTTGAGCATCTGCAAAGGACATTTTGATGCCCCTTGAGGCACATGGAGAAAAACTGAATATCTCCAGGCAAAAACTAGAAAAAATATATCAGTTAAGCTGCTTTGTGATGTGCGGATTCATCTCACAGTGTTGAATATTTCTTTTGTTTCAGCAGGTAGCAAACACTCTTTTTGGACAATCTACCAACAAACATTTGGTAGCCCATTGTGGCCCATGGGAAAAAAGAAATATCCCCATGTACAAATAAGAAGCTATCTGTGAAACGGCTTTGTGATGGGTGGATTCATCTCACAGAGTTATATTTTTCTTTTGATTCGGCAGGCTTCAATACTCTGGAAAATCTGGAAGCGACATTTGAGAGCTCATTGAGGCTCACTGAGAAAAAAACAAAAATTTCAAGTAAAAACTAGAAAGAAGCTATCTGTGAAACTGCTTTGCAATGTATGGATTCATCTCACAGAATTAAAACTTTCTTTTGATTCAGCAGGTTGGGAAAACTCTTTTTGGAGAATCTGTGAAGGGACTGTTGGGAGCCCATTGAGGCCCATAGGGAAAAACCCAGTAAACTTGTGTAAAAAAACAGAAAAAAATCTGTGAAATTGCTTTTTGAAGTGAGGATTAAACTCACAGAGTTAAACATTACTTTTGATTCAGCAGGTTGGAAACACTTTTTTTTGGAGAATCTGCAAAGGGGCATTTTGGATCCCATTGAGGCCCATGGGAAAAAAACGGAATACATTTAGATCAAAACTAGAAACAAGCTATCAGGAAAAATGCTTTGCAATGTATGGATTCATCTAAAAGCTTTGAACCCTGTTTTGATGCAGCAGGTTAGAAACACTCTTTTTGGCGAATCTGCAATGGGACATTTGGTAGCCCATTGAGGCCCATGAGGAAAAACTGAATAACTGCATGTAAAACCTAGAAAGTAGCTATCTGTGAAACAGCTTTGGGAAGTCCTGATTTATCTCACAGAGTTCAATGTTTTTTTGATTTACCAGGTGGGAAAGACTCTTCTTTAAGAATGCATGAAGAGACATTTGGAAGTTCATCAAGGCCCAGGGGGGGAAATTCAATATCCCCAGAAAAAAAATAGAAAGAAGCTATCTGTGAAACTGCTTTGTGAGCTGTGGATTCATCTCATAGTGTTATATCTCTCTTTTGATACAGCACTTTGGAAACACTTTTATGGGAGAATCTGTGAAGGGACATTTGGGAGCCCATTGAGGCCTATGGGGAAAAATTAAACATTTCACAATAAAAACTA
Source organism: Gorilla gorilla gorilla (assembly GCF_029281585.2). Classification (NCBI taxonomy): domain Eukaryota; kingdom Metazoa; phylum Chordata; class Mammalia; order Primates; family Hominidae; genus Gorilla; species Gorilla gorilla. The sequence goes on along the minus strand of NC_073248.2, from coordinate 43,858,843 downwards.
GAAAGAAGCTATCTGTGAAACTGCTTTGTGATGTGTGGATTCATCTCACAGAGTTAACGCTTTCTTTTCATTCAGTAGGTTGGAAACACCCTTTTTGGAGAATCTGCAAAGGGACATTTGGAAGCCCAGTGGGACCCATGTAAAAAAACTGAATATTTCCTGTAAAACCCACAAATAAACTATCTGTAAAACTGGTTTGTGATGTATGGATTTATCTCACAGAGTTAAATCTTTCTTTTGATTCAGCAGGTTCAAGGCACTCTTTTTGGAGAATCTCCAAAGGGACATTCAAGAACCCATTGAGGCCCATGGAAAATTTCAAATATTCTTAGATTAAAACTAGAAACAGGCTATGTGTAAAACTTCTTTGCAATTTGTGGATTCATCTCAAAGGTTTGAACCTTTTTTTTTCTATTCAGCAGGTTAGAAACACTCTTTTTAATGAATATACAAAGGGACTTTTGGGAGCCAAGTGAGGCCCATGAGGAAAAACAGAATATCCACAGATAAAAACTAGGAAGAAGGTTACTGTAAAACTGCTTTGTGATTGCAGATTCATCTCAAAGGAATAAACCTTTCCTTTTATTCTGCATGTGGAATCTGAGAAGGGACATTTTGGAACCTATTGATGCTCTATCAAAGAAACTGAATATTTCCAGATAAAAACTAGAAAGACGCTATCTGTGAAATGCCTTTGAGATCTATGGATTCATCTCACAGAGTTAAACCTTTCTTTTGATTCAGCAGGTTGGAAACACTCTTCTTGGAAAATTTACAAAGAGAAATTTTGGAAACCATTGAGGCCCATGGGGAAAAAAACTGAATATCTCAGGGTAAAAACTAGAATATATCCGTGAAACTGCTTTGTGATGCATGGATTCACCTCACAAAGTGAAATCTTTCTTTTGATTCAGTATCTTGGAAATACTCTTTTTGGAGAATCTGCCAGGGCATATTTGTGAGCCCACTGAGGCATATCAGAAAAAAACGAATATCCCCAAGTAAAATTAGAAAGAAGCTGTCTGTGAAACTGCTTTTTGATGTGTGGATTCATCTGACAAACTTAAAACTTCCTTTTGTTTCAACAGGTTGAAACCCTGTTTTTGGAGAATAGGTGAAGGGACATTTTGGACCTCATTGTGGGCTATGGGGAAAAAACAGAATGTCCCCAGGAAAAAGCTATATAGAAACTATGTGTGAAACTGCTCAGTGTAATATGTATTCATCTCACAGAGTTAAACATTTCTTTTGATTCAGCAGGTTGAAAAAACTCTTTAAGAAGAATCTTCAAGGTGATATTTGGGAGCCCATTGAGGCCCATGGGGAAAAACAGAGTATCTCTTGATAAAAACTAGAAAAATGTCCATAAAATTGCTTTGTGATGTGTGGATTCATCTCATGGAGTTTAACCCTTTTTTCATTTCTGCTGGCTGGAAACACTGTTTTTGTAGAATCTGCCAAGGCATAATTGGGAGTCCATTGATGCTCATGAAAAAAATTATCCCCAAATAAAACTAGAAAAAAGCTACCTGTGATACTGCTTTGTGATGTGTAGATTCATCTCACAGAGTTAAATATTTCTTTATATTCAGTAGGTTGAAAACACTCTTTAGAAGAATCAGTGAAAGGACACTTGGGGCCCATGGGAAAATATGGAATATACCCAGATAAAAAATAGAAAGAAGCTAGCTGTCTGTGAAACACTTTGTGTTGTCTGGATTCATCTCATAGAGGTAAATTTTCTTTTGATTCAGCCAGTTGGAACAACTCTTTTTGGAGAATATGCCAAGGGACTTTTGACAGCCAGTTGTGGCCCATGCAAAAAAATTGAATATCCCCAGGAAAAAAAAAAAAAACTAGAAAGAAGCTATCTGTGAAACTGCTTTGTGAAGCCTGTATTCATCTCACAGAGTTAAACATTGCTTTTCATTCAGCAGGTTGGAAACTCCCTTTTTGGAGAAACTGCCAAAAAATATTTGGGATCTCATTGAAGCCCATGGGAGTGGAATGTTCCTTGGTGAAAGCTAGAAAGAAAATGTCCATGAAACAGCTATGTGATTTATGGATTCATCTCACAGAGTTAAACCTTTCTTTAGATGCAGAAGTTTGGAAACACTTCTTTTGGAGGATTTGTGAAGTGATATTCAGGAGCCCATTGAGGACAATGAGAAAAAAAAAGAAAAGGAATATCCCCTGGTAAAATCTAGAAAGATGCTATCTGTATAACAGCCTTGTATTTTGTGGATTCATCTCACAGAGGCAAACGTTTCCTTTGATTCAGCAGGTTAAAGACACTCTTCTTGGAGAATCTCTGAAGGGACATTTGAGAGCCCATTGAGGTCTGTAAGAAAAAAAACAATATCTCCGGGTAAAAACTAGAAGGAAGCTATCTGTGAAATTGCTTTGTGATGTGTGGATTCATCTAAGAGAGGTAAACGTTTCCTTTGATTCAGCAGGTTGGAAACTGTCTTTCTGGAGAATCTGCAAAGCAAATTTGTGAGCTCAGTGAGTCCCAAGGGGAAAAAATGCATACCCCCAGATAAAAACTAGAAAGAAGCTATCTGTGAAACTGCCTTGTGACTTGTGGATTCATCTCACAGAGTTAAACCTTTCTTTTGATTCAACAGGTTGGAAACATTCTTATTGGAGAATCTACAAAGGGACATTTGGGAGTTCATTGAGGTCTATGGGGAAAAAACAAATAATCCCAGGTAAAAACTAGAAAGAAGCTATCTGTGAAACTGCTTTGTGATGTGTGGATTCATCTCACAGAGTTTAAATATTCTTTTGATTCAGCAGGTTGGAAACTCTCTTTCTGGAGTATGTGTGAAGGGTCATTTTGGATCTCTTTGAGGCATAGGCAGAAAATAAAATATCCTTAGATAAAAACTGGAAAGGAGCTATCTGTGAGACTGCTTTGTGATGTTTGGATTCAACTCACAGTGGTAAACATGTCTTATGATGCAGCCGGTTGGAAACACTCTTTTTAGAGAATCTGCTAAGGGACATTTGGGAGCCTATTGAGGCCTAGGGAAAAAATCAAATATCCAGAATAAATACCAGGAAGAAGCTGTATGTGAAACTGCTTTCTGATGTGTGGATTCTTCTGACAGGGTTAAACTTTCTTAGATTTGGCAGATTCAAAACATTCTTTTTGAACAATCTGCAAAGGGACTCTAGGGAGCCTATTGAGGCCCATGGAGATACACCAAATATCTCCTGATAAAAACTCGAAATAAGCTATGTGCGAAACTGCTTTGTGATATGTGGGTTCATCTTACAGAGTTAAATGATTCTTTTGATTCAACAGGCTGGAAACACTCTTCTTGGAGACCTACAAAGGGATATTTTGGAGTCCATTGATGCCAAAGGGATAAAAACAAAATATCCACAGGCAAAAACTAGAAAGAAGCTATTTGAGCAACTGCTTGGTGATGTGTGGTTTCATCTCACAGAGTTAAACGTTTTGTTTTGATTCAGCAGATTGGAAACACATTTTGGGAGAATCTACAAAAGGGACATTTGGGAGACCATTGTGGCCTAGGGGAAAAACAGAATATCCCCAGGTAAAAACTAGAAAGAAGCTATCTGGGGAACTGTTTTGTGTTGTGTGCATTCATCTCACAAAGGTAAACTTTTCTTTTGATTCAGCGGGTTGCAATCACTCTTCTTGGTGAATCTGCAAAGGGACATTTTTGATCCCCTTCATGCATATGAAGAGAAAGGAATATTTCCAGACAAAAATTAGGAAGAAGATATCTGTGAAAATGCTCTGTGTTGCAAGGATTCATCTCACAGAGTTAAACCTTTCTTTTGATTCAGCAGGTTGAAAACACTCTTTTTGGAGAATCTGCAAGAGACTTTTGGGAGCTCATTGAGGCTCCTGTGGAAAACCTGAATATTTCCAGGTAAAAACTAGAGAGAGGCTTTCTGTGTAACTGCTTTGTGATATGTGGATTCATATCACAGATTCAAACGTTTCTTTTGATTCCACAGGTTGGAAAAACTGTTTTTGTAGAATGTCTGACCCAACATTTTGGAGCCCATTGTAGCCCAAGGGAACAAATCAAATATTCCCAGATAAAAAATATAAAGAAGCTATCCATGAAACTGCTTTGTGATGTGTGGTTTCATCTTACAGTGATAAACCTTCCTTTGATTCAGCACGTTGGAAACTTTTTTTTTTTAAGAATATGTGAGAGGATATTTGGAAACCCATTGAGGCCTATGCAGAAAAACTGAATATCCCCTGGTAAAAAGTAGAAAGAAGCTATCTGTGAAACTACTTTGTGATGTCTCAATTAATCTCACTGAGATAAACCTTTCTTTTGGTTTTAAAGGTTGAAAACACTCATTTTGGAAAATTTGCCAAGAGACATTTGAGATCCTATTGAGACCAATGTGGAAAAACAGAATACCTCCAGGGAAAAACTAGAAAGAAGCTACTATCTGTGAAACTGCTTTGTGATGTGTGGATTGATCTCACAGTGATGAAACTTTCTTTTGACTCAGCAGTTTGGAAACATTCTTTTTGGAGAATCTGCATAGGGACATTTGGGAGCCAATTGTGGACTAAGGGAAAAAACAAATATTCCTAGGGGAAAACTGGAAAGAAGCTATCTGGGAAACAGCTTTTGGATGTGTGCATTCATCTCCCATAGTTAAACCTTTTTTTTTTTTTTCATTTCACAGGTTGCAATTAGTCTTTTCGTAAAATCTGTGAAGAGACATTTTGGATCCCATTCAGGCCTATGAAGAAAATGGAATACATCCAGATGAAAACTAGAAAGAACCTATCTGTGAAACTACTCTGTGATGCATGAGTTAATATTGTGGAGACAAACCTTTCTTTTGAGTCAGCAGGTTGGAAATACCCTTTTTCTAGAACCTGCAAAGGGACATTTGGGAGAACACTGCAGCCATGTTAAAGAAATGAATATGGCCAAGTAAAAACTAAAAAGAAGCAATGTGTGAAACTGCTTTTTGATATGTGCATTCATCTCAAAGGGTTAAATCTTTCTTTTGATTCAGCAGATTAGAAACACTCTTTTGGGGCAGTCTATGAAAGGTCATTTGGGAGGCCCTTGAGGCCTATGAAGAAAACCCTAATATCCTCAGGTAAAAACTAGAAATAAACTATCTGTGAAACTGCTTTGTGATGTGTGGATTCATCTCACAGAGCTAAACTTTCCTTTTGATTCAGCAAGTTGGAAACACTCCTTTTGGAGAATCTGCAGAGGGACATTTGGGAGTCCAATGAAGCACATGGGAAAAAATATCCACAGGTAAAACTAAAGAGAAACTATCTGTGTAACTGCTTTATGATGTGTGGATTCATCTCACGGAGATAAGCCATTCTTTTCATTCAGCAATTGGAAACAGTCTCTTTGTTGAATATGCAACAAAGAGATTTGGGATCTCATTGAGGACTATGGTGAAAAAGCAAATATCACCAGATAAAAACTAGAAAGAAGCAATCTGTGAAACTGCTTTGTGATATGTGCATTCACCTCAGTGAGTTAAACCTTTTGTTTGTTTGTTTTTGATTAAGCAGGTTGGAAACACTCTTTTAGGGGGTTCTGCAAAGAAACTTTTGGGAGCCCATTGAGGCCAATGTGAAAAGTCCAACATCTCCAGGTAAAACCTAGAAAGAAGCTATATGTATAACAGCTTTGTAGTTTTTGGATTCACCTCACAGAGTTAAACGTTTCCCTTTATTCAGCAGGTTAGAAACACTTTTTTGGTAGAATCTCAAAAGGACATTTTGGAGCCAATTGAGACCAATAAAAAAACATTCCCAGTTAAAAACTAGAAAGAAGCTATCTATGAAACTGCTTTGTGATATGTGGATTCACCTCACAGAGTTAAACCTTTATTTTGATTCAGTAGGTTGGAAACTCTCTTCGTGAAGAATGTGCTGAGGGACATTTGGGATCCCTTTGGGGCCTATGGAAAATAACTGAATATTGCCAGAAAAAGAAAGAATCTGTCTGTGAAATTTCTTTTTGATGTGTGGATTCATCTCACAGAGTTAAATGTTTCTTTTGATTCAGTAGTTGAAAGCAGTCTTTCTGGAGAATCAGTGAAGGGACATTTTGGAGCCCATTGCTTCCCATGTGGAAATAAAGAGTACCCCCAGTAAAATACTAGAAGGAGTACCCCCAGTAAAATAGTAGAAAGAAGCTATCTGTGAAACTGCTTTTTGATGTGTGGATTATCTCACAGAGTTAAACCTTTCTTTTGATTCAGCAGGTTGAAATCACTGTTCTTGAAGAATATACAAAGAGATATTTGGGAGCCCATTGAGGCCCAAGAATAAAATTGAACGTATCCAGGTAAAAACTGGAAAGAAGCTACCTGTATAACAGCTTTGTAGTTTGTTGATTCACCTCGCAGTGTTAAATGTTTCCTTTGATTCAGGCAGTTGGAAACTCTGTTTGGAGGATCTGTGAAGTGACAGTTGGGAGCCGTTTCAGACCTATAAGGAAAAAAAAACAGTATTTCCAGGTAAAATTTGAAAGAAACTTCCTGTGAATATTTTTTTTGTGACATTAGGATTCGTTGCACAGAATTAAACATTTCTTCTGATCCAGCAGGTTGGAAAAACTCTTTTGGGAGAATCCGCAGAAGGACATTTGGGAGACCATTGTGGCCCGTGGGGATAAATTGAATGTCACCATGTAAAAACTAAAAAGAAGCTATCTGTGTACTGCTTTGTAGTGTGTGGTTTCATCTCACAGAATTAAATGTTTCTTTTGATTGAGCAGGTTGGAAACACTCTTTTTGGGGAATGTGCAATGGAACACTTGGAAGCTCATTTAGGCCTGTGGGGACCTAATGAATAAGTCCCAATAGAGGACTAGAAATTAGCTGTCTGTGAAGCTGTTTTGTGATGTGTAGACTCATCTCACAGTGTTAAATCTTACTTTGATACAGCAGGTTGGAAACATTCTTTTTGGAGAATCAGTGAAGGAACATTTTGGAGTCCTTTGAGGCCTATGGGGAAAAACTGAATATCTTCAGAAAAAAACTGGAAAGAAGCTATCTGTGAAACTGATTTGTGATGTGTGGATTCATCTAAAGAGTTAAATCTTCCTTTTGATTCATAGGATTGGAAACAATCTTTTTGGAGGATCTGTGAAGCAACATTTGGTAGCCCATTGAGGCCTCGGTGAAAAACCATGTATCCCCAGATAAAAATTGGAAAAGAAATGTAGGTGAAACTGCTTTGTGATGTGCAGATTGGTCTCACAGAGTTAAACCTTTCTTTTGATTCAGCAGTTAAAAAAGCACTGTATTTGGAGAACCTGTGATGGGATATTTGAAAGCCCATTGAGGCCTAGAGTAAAAGCAAAATATCCCCATATCAAAATTGGAAAGTAGCTATATATGAAACTGTGTTGTGATGTGTGGATTCATCTCACAGAGGTAAACCTTTCTTTAACTACGCAGGTTGAAAATACTCTTTCAGGAGACCTGTGAGGGGACATTTGGGGACCCTTTGAGGCTTAGAAGAAATAATCGAATATCCACAGATATAAGCTAGAAAGAATCTACCTGTGAAATTGCTTTATGATGTGTGGATTCACCTCACAGTGTTAAATTTTGCTTTGATTCAGTAGGTGGGAAACATTCCTTTTGGAGAATCTGCAAAGGAATATTTTGGAGACTTTTGAGGCCAATGGGGAAAAACAGAATATCCCCAGGAAAAAACTAGAAAGAAACTATCTGTGAAACTGCTTTGTGATGTCTGGATTCATCTCACAGAATTAAATATTTCTTTTGATTCAGCAGGTTGGACACCCATTTTTTGGAAAATTTCCAAAGGGACATTTGGAAGACCTTTGAGGCCAACAGGGAAAAACTGAATATCTGTAGGTAAAAACTAGAAAGAAGCTATCTGTGAAACTGCTTTATGATGTGTGGATTCATCTCACAGAATGAAACATTTCTTTTGATTCAAAAGATTGGAAATGCTGTTTTTGAGCAATCTGTGGAGGGAAAAACTGTATATCCTTAGGTAAAAACTAGAAAGAAAGTATCTGTGAAACTGCCTTATTTGATGTGGATTCATTTCACAGAGTTAAACATTTCTTTTGATTCAGGATGTTGGAATCATGCTTTCTGGAGAAACTGTGAAAAGACATTTGGGAGCCCATAGAGGCCTATAAGGAAAACCCCAATGTCTCCCCAAACCTAGAAATAATATATCTGTGAAACTTCTTTATGATGTGTGGAGTCATGTAGCAGAGTTAGACGTTTCTTCTGATTCAGCAGGTTGGAAGCAGTTTTTTTGGGGGAATGTGTAAAAGAAAATTTGGAAGCACGGTGAGGCCCATGGGGAAAAACCTAATATACCCAGGTAACAACTAGAAAGAAGCCATCAGTATAACTGCTTTGTGATGTGTGCTTCATTTCTCAGTGTTAAATGTTTCTGTCAATTCAGCAATTTGGAAACACTGTTTTTGAGAATCTGAGAAGCGACTTTGGGAACCCATTGAAGATTATGGGGAAAAACACAATGTCCCCAGGTAAAAAATAGAAAAAAGCTATCAAAGAACATGCTTTGTGATGTGTGGATTCATCTCACAGAGATAAACATTTCTTTTGAGTCAGCAGGTAAAAGACACTCTTTCTGGAGAATCTACAATGGAACATTCAGGAGCCCATTGAATCATATGGGGAAAAACTGAATATCCCTAGGTAAATACTAGGAAGAATATCTGTAAAACTAATTTGTGATGTGTGGATTCATTTAACAGACATAAAACGTCGTTTCTATTCAGCAGGTTGGAAACACTCTTTTTGGGAAATATCTTTAGGGACATTTGGAACCCCATTGAAGCCTAGAGGAAAAACTGAATATCACAGATAAAAATTGGAAGCAAGATGTATGAGAAATGGCTTCATGAGGTGTGGATCATCTGACAGAGTTAAACCTTTCTTTTGATTCAGCAGGTTGGAAACATGCTTTTTGGAGCATCTACGAAGGGACATTTGGGAGCTCATTCAGGCCCATGGAGAAAAACCAAATATCCCCAGGCAAAAACTCGAAGGAAAGTATCTATGAAACAGCTTTGTGATGTGTGGATTCATCTAACAGAGTTAAAACTTTCTTTTGGTTCAGCAGGGTGGAAACACTGTTTTTGGGGAATCCACAAAAGGACATTTAGGAGCCCTAGGGGCCCATGTGGAAAAACAAAATGTACCCAGGTAGAAACAAAACAAGCTGTCTGTCAAACAACCTTGTGATATGTGGATTCATGTCACAGAGTTAAAATTTCTTTGGATTCAGCAGGTTGGAAACACTCTTTTTGGAGTATCTGTGAAGGGACATTTGGAAGTCCATTGAGGCCAATGGGGAAAAATGGAATATCCAATGATAAAAACTAGAAAGAAGCTATCTGTGAAACTGCTTTGTGATTTGCAGATTCAGCAAACAGAGTTAATCCTTTCTTTTGATTGGACAGGTTGAAAACACGTTTTTTTTTTTTGGAGAATATGTGAAGTGACATTTTAAATCCCATTAAAGATCATGGGGGAAGTCAGAATGTTCTCAGGCAAAAACTTGAAAGAAGCTATGTGTGAAACTGCTTTGTGATTTGTGGATTTATCTCAGAATTAAACCTTTCTTCTGATTCAGCAAGTTAGAAAATCTCAGCCAGGTGGGGTGGCTCATGCCTCTAATCCCAGGACTTTGGGAGGCTGAGGCTGGTGGATCACAAGGTCAGGAGATCGACACAGTCCTGGATAACATGGTGACACCCCATCTCTACTAAAAATACAAAAATTTTAGCCAGACATGGTGGTGGGTGCCTGTAGTCCTAGCTACTTAGGAGTCTGAGGCAGGAGAATGGCATGTAACCAGGAGGTGGAGCTTGCAGTGAGTAGGAAATTGCACCACTGCACTCCAGCCTGGGTGACAGAGCAAGACTCCACCTCCAAAAAAAAGAAAAGAAAAGAAAATGTCTTGTTGGAGTATATGCAAAGGGATATTTAGGAGCCCATTGAGGCCCATGTGGAAAAACTGAATATCCCCCGGTAAAAACAAGAAAAAAGCTGTCTGTGAAACTCATTTGTGATGTGTAGATTCATCTCACAGGGTTAAATGTTTCCTTTGATTCAGCAGTTTGGAAACACTCTTTTTTAGAGATTCTGCTAAGGGATATTTGTGAGCCCATTGAAGCCTATGGGGAAAATCCAAATATCCCTAGGTAACAAACTAGAAAGAAGGTATCTGTGAAACTGCTTTGCCATGTGTGGATTCATCTCATAGAGATAAAACTGTTTTTTGACTCAGCAGGTTGAAACACTCTTTATGGAGGATCTGCAAAGGGACGTTTGGAAGCCCATTGAGGCCAATGTGAAAAACCAAATATTGTCAGGTAAAAACCAGAAAGAAGCTATCTGTGAAACTACTTTGTGGTTGTTGATTCTTCTCACAGAGTTAGACGTTTTCTTTGATTCAACAGGTTGGAAAAAATCTTTTTGGAAAATTTGCAAAGGGACATTTGGAGCCCATTGAGGCATACAGGGAAAACCCCTATATCCCCAGGTAAAAACTAGAAAAAACTTTCTATGAAACCTCTTTATGATGTGTGGATTCATCTTACTGAATTAAACGTTTCTTTAGACTTAGCAGTTGGAAACACTCTTTTTGGAGAATCTGCAAAGGGATTTTTGGGAGCCAATTGAGGCCCATGAGAAGAAACTGAATTTCCACAGGAAAAACTGGAAAGAATCTGTGCAACAGCTTTGTGATGTGTGGATTCATCTCATAGAGTCAAATCTTTCTTTGGATTCAGCAGGTTAAAAACACTCTTTTTGGAGAATCTATGAAGGGATTTTTTGCAGCCCATTAAGGCCTACTGAGAAAAAACAAATATCCTCAGGTAAAAACTAGAAAGAAGCTATCTGTGAAACTGCTTTTGTTCATGTGTGGATTTATCTCACAGAGTTAAACCTTTCTTTGGATTCAGCAGATTAAAAACACTCTTTTTGGAGAATCTGCATAGGGACATTTGGGAGTCCATTCAGGCCTATGTGGAAAAACCCAACATCCCCAGCAAAAAATTAGAAAGAAACTGTCAGTGAAATTGCTTTGTGATGTGTGGATTCATCTCACAAAGTTAAAACTTTCTTTTGATTTATCTGGTTGGAAATGTGGGAAAGAGAGTTTCTGGGGTGCCAGTTGTGTTGGTCTTCCCTGTGTGAGACACCCATGGAAAGCCATGGGTGGCCTCTGAAGAAAAAATTCTCCTTATTACCTTCAGGTTTTTATGCCTCTAGAGCATAACGACTCAGCAGCATTCCACAGTTTTCTCAAGGGGATAATACTCCCTTGAATAGTCAAACATCTGGGCTTCTCCTAAAACCTGCTCCCACCTGTTTCAGTCCCAATAAGTTAAAGATCTTAAGTAGTTTAGACTCACGCCTCTCCTCAAGGAAATTCAGAGAAATCACCACTGCTATACATCTTATCAAATGACTCACAAGATCTCTTTCACTGATTAATCCTTTTCTTTATTCCTTGCTCCCCCTCTCATATGCTGTAAGAACAAACAGCCTGTATATCAATAAATTGTGTGGAGCCTGAGAGCTCTGGGCTGTGAGCAAGCCTTCAATGCTCCAGTCCCCTAGACCCACATTTTATACACTTATTCTGTCTAACTCTTTTTTCTCCACCAGAGTCAGGGTACCCACTGGGTAGTGTGGGGCTGGTTTCCCCAATATCTGGCACCCAACGCAGGTATCCCTGTAATATCTACAAATAATCCAGTGAAGAAATGCCAGAGCATGGAAAGTGGAGCATGACTGACAAAGGACACCCACGTACGTTTTTACTTCAGGATCTATGGAGAATTCCATGGTAACCTCAGGAAAATATGGATCAGGCTGAAAGTAAGTTTGCTAATTACTTAAGCCTGGTGCCACAGTTATTGTGTCACAGTGGGACAATTGTGAGTACCTGAAATCTCACATCTTTGTTCCATCTCATAGAAGAGTATTCTCCTTGGTTCCCAGAATATGGCACCAGGAATATAAAAGATTGGTATAAGGTTGGTTCAGACTTAAAACCAGCACAGCAAGAGAGCCACAACATGCCTTTCTCCACTTGGTCTGTGTGGTTGGCAACTAAAACAGCACTGAAGTTCTTCCTCACTGAGGAGGAAGGAGTAGGAGTTTCAGGATGACGTAGAAAAGTTTAATAATCAGATGTCTGATGATCAGCAAAGTGAACCATCACAGTCTAGGTTTAAAAAGGGGGAGAAATGGGAAGCTATATATGCTAACCTCCAAAAAATTAAGAAAGGAACAGTTCCAAGTACTGCAGAAACAGTACCACCTACTGTGCCTTTAAGGGAAGGCCAAAAATGGCCACCCCTGCCTCAGCCTTATGAATTTTTGGAAAGGGAGCCTGAGATGTGGCTTACTACTCTAAATGTTGCATGTCCCACCATTAACTATGGTGAAGGGAAGCTTCTGGCTTGCCCAACAGCCAATTACAGTGAGAGAATGATTGAGGCTTGTCCACCAGTTAATTATGGTAAAGGAATGCTCCAAGCCAACCCAAATACAAATTATGATTCAGGGATAATCCAGGCATCCATTCACCTGACACAAGAAATGGGGTATTTGGATGCTTGGCAGGTTTCTCTAATTATTTTGCCAGCTGAGGAGGCCAGAGAACATGCTCAAGCACACTGGGAGCTGTTTCCTCTTAAAATATTAAAAGACTTAAAGCAATCAATTGGACAATCTGGACCAAATTCTCCTTATTTTCATTTCATTCCTTATTACAATCTGTGGCTTATAACCAATATTTAATATGGATTAGAAGTCATTAGCCTGATCAACCCTGTCCCTCTCTCAATTTCTGTAATTTAAAACCTGGTGGATGGATGAAGCAACAAATCAGGCATGCAGAAATGCTCAAGCCCAACCTCCCATTAATATCACATCTGATCAATTGCTTGGAATTGGACAGGCATGAGGTACTGGAAATCAACCAATGGTAATGGGTGTTGAAGCTGTTGATCATCTCAGAACTATATGCCTAAGAGCCTGTGAAAAAGTTCATGACCCTGGTACTAGTTACCCTTATTTTAACTCAGTTCAACAGGCTCCAAGAAAGCCTTATCCAGATTTTGTCACCCTTTTGCAAGACACAGCTCAAAAGGCCACTTTGGATTATCATGTCAAGAAAGTGATCCGTGAAGGAAAATTTTGGAGTCTGCTGAAATCTATGGGGAAAAACATTATATTCACAGGTAAAAACTAGAAAGAAGCTATCCATGGAACTGTTTTATGACGTGTGGATTCACCTCACAGAGATAAAACTTTCTTTTGATTCAGCAGGTTTGAAACACTCTTTTTGGAGAATCTGTGATGAAACATTTGAGAGTGCACTGAGGCCTATGAGGAAAAACTGAATATCTCCAGAAAAAAAAACTAGAAAGTAGCTATCTGTGAAACTGCCTTGTGATATCGGGATTTATCTCACAGGGTTAAAGCTGTCTTTTGATTCAGAAGTTAGAAACACTATTTTTGGAAAATCTGCAAAAAGACATTTGGAAGGCCATTGAAGCCTCTGGGAAAAAAAACAAATATCTTCAGAAAAAACTAGAATCTCTCTGTAAAACTACTTTCTGATGTGTAGATTCATCTAACAAAGTTAAACCTTTCTTTTCATTCAGCGGGTTGTAAACACTCTTTTTGTGGAATCTGCAAAGGCACATATTGGAGCTCACTGAAGCATAAGTGAAAAACAAAGTATCCTCAGATAGAAACTAGAAAGAAGCTATCTGTGAAACTGCTTTGTAACATTCGGATTGCTCTCAAAGAGTTAAACCTTCCTTTTGATTCAGTAAATTGTAAACACTCTTTTTAACGAATCTCCAAAGGGACTTTTTGAGCCCATTGAGTCCTTGGGGAGAAACTGAATATCCCCAGGTGAAAATTATAAAGAAGCTATCTGTGAAACTGCTTTCTGGTATTTGGATTCATGTCACAGAATTAAAATTTTCTTTTTATTCAGCAGGTTGGAAACACTGTTTTTGGAGAATCTGTGAAGGCATATTTGGGAGACCTTTGAGTTTTATGCAGAAAAACATAATTTCAAGAGATAAAAACTAGAAAGAAGCTATTTGTGAAACTGCTTTGTGACTTGTGGATTCATTCCACAGAGTTAAAGCTTTCTGTTGATTCAGCAGTTTGAAAACGCTCTTTTAGGAGAATGTGCAATAAAACATTTGGGAGCCCTTTGAGGCATATGGGGAGAAACGAAATATCTCCATTTAAAAACTAGAAAGAAGTGAGGGAGTGATCCAAGATGGCCGAATAGGAACAGGTCCAGTCTACAGTTCCCAGAGTGACACAGAAGACAGGTAATATCTACATTTCCATCTGAGGCACTGGGTTCATCTCTCTGGGGCCTTTTGGACAGTGGGTGCAGCCCATGGAGTGTGAGTTGAAGGGTGGGCCATTGCCTCACCTGGGAAGCAGAGGGGGTCGGAAAATTCCCTTTCCTAGCCAAGGGAAGACATGACAGATGGTACTGAAAAATCAGGACACTCCCATCCTAATACTGCACTTTTCCAACAGTCTTAGCAAAAGGCACAACAGGAGATTACGTTCCATTCCTGGCTCAGAGGGTCTGACACCCACAGAGCTTTGCTCATTGCTAGCGCAACAGTCCAAGATCAAGCTGCAAGGCAACTGCAAGGCTGAGGGAGTGGTATCCACCATTCCTGAGGCTTAAGTAGGTAAACAAAGCAGCTGGGAACTTCAAACTGGGTGGGGCCCATCGCAGCTCAATGAGGCCTGCCTGATACTGTGGACTCCACCACTGGGGGCAGGATATAGCTGAATAAAACACAGAAGAAACTTCTGCAGACATAAGTCCCTGTGTGACAGCTTTGAAGAGAGTAGTGGTTCTTCCAGCATGAAGTTTGGGATCTGAGAATGGACAGACTACTTCCTCAAGTTGTTCCTTGACCCCCCAAGTAGCCTAACTGAGAGACACCTCCCAGTAGGGGCTGACTGACACCTCATACAGCTGGGTGCCCCTCTAAGACGAAGCTTCCAGAGGAAAGATCAGGCAGCAACATTTCTTTTTGTGCAGTATTTGCTGTTCTACAGCCACCACTGGTGATACCCAGGCAAACAGGACCTGGAGTAGACTTCCAGCAAAGGCCAACAGAGCTGAAGCTGAGGGCCCTGGCTTTTGGAAGGAAAACTAACAAACAGAAAGGAATAGCATCAACATCAACAAAAAGAACATCCATGCCAAAGCCCCATCTGAAGTTCACCATCATCAAAAACCAAAGTAGATAAAACCACAAAGATGGGCAGAAACCAGAGCAAAAAAGCTGAAAATTCTAAAAATCAGTGTCTTTTCTCTTCCAAAGGAATGCAAGCTCCTCCTCAGCAACAGAACAAAGCTGGAGGGAGAATGACTTTGATGAGTTGACAGAAGTAGGCTTCAGAAGATTGGTAATAACAAATTTTCCCAGCTAAAGAAGGATGTTTGAACACATTGCAATGAAGTTAAAACTTTGAATAAAGAGTAGACGATTGGCTAACTAGAATAAACAGCATAGAGAAGACCTTAAATGACCTGATGGAGCTGAAAACCATGGCATGAGAACTTTGTGATTCATGCACAAGCTTCAAAAGCTGATTCAATCAAATGGAAGAAAGCGTATCAGTGATAGAAGATAAAATAAATGAAATGATGCAAGAGCAGAAGTTTAGAGAAAAAAGAGTAAAAAGAAACAAATAAAGCCTTCAAGAAATACGGGACTATGAAAAAAGACCAAATCTACCTCTGATTAGTGTACCTGAAAGTGACAGGGAGAATGGAACCAAGTTTGAAAACACTAGGCAGGATATTTTCTGGGACAACTTCCCCAGTCTAGCAAGGCAGACCAACATTCAAATTCAGGAAATAGGGAGAATTCTGTAAAGATATTCCTCAAGAAAAGCAAACACAAAACACATAATTGTCAGATTCACCAAGGCTGAAATGAAGGAAAAAATGTTAAGGGAAGCCAGAGAGAAAAGTTTGGTTTCCCACAAAGGGAAGTCCATCAGACCAACAGCTGATCTCTTGGCAGAAACTCTACAAGCCAAAGAGAATGGGGGCCTATATTCAACATTCTTAAAGGAAAGAATTTTCTATCCAGAATTTCATATCCAGCCAAACTAAGCTTCATAAGTGAAGGAGAAATAAAATCCTTTACAGACAAGCAAATGCTGAGAGATTTTGTCACCACCAGGCCTGCCCTACAAGAGCTCCTGAAGGAAGCACTAATAATAAAAGGAACAAACAGTACCAGCCACTGCAAAAACATGCTAAGCTGTAAAGACCATCAATGCTAGGAAGAGACTGCATCAACTAACGAGCAAAAATAACCAGCTAACATACTAATGACAGGATCAAATTCAGACATAACAATATTAACCCTCAATATAAATGGGCTAAATGCCCCAATTAAAAGACAGACTGGCAAATTGAATAGTGTCAAGACCCATCAGTGTGTTGTATTCAGGAGACCCATCTCATATGCAGAGACACACATTGGCTCAAAATAACCGGACGGAGGAAGACCTACCAAGCAAATGGAAAACAGACAAACAAAAAGCAGGGTTTTCAATCCTAGTCTCTGATAAAACAGACTTTAAACCAACAAAGATCAAAAGAGACAAAGAAGGCCATTACATAATGGTAAAGTGGTCAATTCATCAAGAAGAGCTAACTATCCTAAATACATATGCATCCAATACAGAAGCAACCAGATTCATAAGGCAAGTTCTTAGAGACATACAAAGAGACTTAGAATCCCTCACAATAATAACGGGAGACAGTAACACCCCACTGTCAAAAACAGACAGAGCAACAAGACAGAAAGTTAACAAGGATAACCAGGACTTCAACTCAGCTGTGGACCAAGTGGACCTAGTAGACATCTACAGAACTCTCCACCCCAAATCAAAACAATATACATTCTTCTCAGCACCACATCACACTTATTCCAAAATTGACCACATAGTTGGAAGTAAAGCACTCCTAAGCAAATGTAAAAGAACATAAATTATAACAATCTCTCTCTCTGATGAAAATGCAATCAAATTAGAACTCAGGATTAAGAAACACACTCAAAACCACACAACTACATGGAAATTGAACAACCTGCTCCTGAATGACTGCTGGGTAAATAATGAAATGAAGGCAGAGATAAAGATGTTCTTTGAAACCAAACAGAACAAAGACTAAACATACTAGAATCTCTGGGACGTATTTAAAGCAGTGTGCAGAGGGAAATTTATAGCACCAAATCCCACAAGAGAAAGCAGGAAAGACCTAAAATTGACAGCCTAACATCACAATTAAAAGAACTAGAGAATCAAGAACAAACACATTCAAAAGCTAGCAGAAGTTGAGAAATAACTGAGATCAGAACAGAACTGAAGGAGATAGAGACATTAAAAAAAAAAACCCTTCAAAAATAAATGAATCCAGGAACTGGTTTTTTTGGAAAGATCAACAAAATTGATAGACCACTAGCAAGACTAATACAGAAGAAAAGAGAAGAAACGAATACAGGCAATAAACCTTCCCAAGACTAAACCAGGGAGATGTTGAATCCCTGAATAGACCAATAAGAGGCTCTGAAATGGAGGCAATAATTAGTAGCCTACTAACGAAAAAAGTGCAGGACCAGATGGATTCACAGCTGAATTCTACCAGAGGTACAAAGAGGAGCTGATACCATTCCTTCTGAAACTATTCCAGTCAATACGAAAAGAGGGAATCCTCCCTAACTCATTTTATGAAGCCAGCATCATCCTGATACCAAAGCCTGGCAGAGACATAACAAAAAAAGAGAATTTTAGACCAATATCCCTGATGAATATTGAAGCAATAATCCTCAATAAAATACTGCCAAACCGAATCCAGCAGCACATCAAAAAGCTTATCCTGCACAATCCACTTGGCTTCATCCCTGGGATGCAAGGCTGTTCATCATATGCAAATCAATAAATGTAATCCATCATATAAACAGAACCAATGACAAAAACCACATTATTGTCTCAATATATGCAGAATAGACTTATCACAAATTTCAACAGCCCTTCATGCTAAAAACTCTCAATAAACTAGGTATTGATGGGACATATCGCAAAATAATAAGAGCTATTTATGACAAACCCACAGCTAATATCCTATTGAGTGGGCAAAAACTGGAAGCATTCACTTTGAAAACTGGCACAAGACAGGGATACCCTCTTACCACTCCTATTCAATATAGTGTTGGAAGTTCTGGCCAGAATAATCAGGCAGGAGAAAGAAATAAAGGGTATTCAATTAGGAAATGAGGAAGTCAAATTGTCCCTGTTTTCAGATCACATGATTTTATACTTAGAAATCTCCACTGTCTCAACCCAAAATCTCCTTAAGCTGGTAAGCAACTTCAGCAAAGTCTCAGGATACAAAATCAAAGGGCAAAAATCACAAGCATTCCTATACACCAATAACAGACAAACAGAGAGGCAAAACATGAGTGAACCCCCATTCACAATTGCTTCAAGGAGGATAAAATACCTAGGAATCCAACTTACAGGGGATGTGAAGGACCTCTTCAAGGAGAACAACAAAGCACTGCTCAAAGAAATGAAAGAGGACACAAACAAATGGAAGAACATTTCATGCTTATGGTTCAGCAAGTTGGAAACAATCTCCTTGAAGAATCTGCAAAGGAACTTTTGTAAGTCCACCGAGGCCTTTTGAGAAAAACTCAATATCCCTAGATAAAAACAAGAAAGAAGCTGCCTGTGTAACTTCTTTGTGATGTGTGTATTCAACTCACAAAGTTAAAACTTTATGTGGATTCAGCAGTTTGGAAATGCTCTTTGTGGAGAATCTGCAAATGGACACTTGGCAGTCCATTGAGGCCTAAGGGGAAAATCAGAATATCCCCAGAAAAACTAGAAAGTAGCTATCTGTGAAACTGCTGTGTGATGTTTTAATTAATCTCACAGGGTTAAAAATTTCTTTTGATTTGGCAGTTTGAAAACACTCAGTTTGAGGAATCTGCTAAGGGGCATTTGGGATTCCATTCAGGCCTATCAGGAAAAGTCAAATATCCCGGGATAAAAACTGGAAAGTATCTTTCTGTGAAACTGCTTTGTGAAGTGTTAATTTATCTCACAGAGGTAAAACTTTCTTTTGTTTCAGCAGGTTGGAAACAACTCTTTTTGAAGAAATTGCAAAAGGGCATTTGGAAGCCCACCTTAGCTCATGGGGAAAAACTGAATATCCCAAGACAAAAACTAGAGAGAAGCTATCCTTGAAACTGCTATGTGATGTATGGATTCATCTCACAGAGTTAAACCTTTTTCTGATTCAGCAGGTTGGAAACACTGGAAAATTTGCAAAGGGACATTTGAGAGCCACTGAGGCCTAAGGGGAAAAACAGCTACTTGGGAGACTGAGGGAGGAGAATGGCATGAACCTGTGAAGCAGAGCTTGTGGTGAGCTGAGATTGCACCACTGCACTCCAGCCTGGGTGACAGAGCAAGAATCCATCTCAAAAAAAAGAAAAAAGAAGACTTTCTATTGATTCAGCAGATGGAAAAACTCTTTTTGTAGATTATGCAAAGAGATATTTTAGAGCACAGTTAAGACCTATGGTGGTAACAGAATATCCCACAATAAAAACTAAAAAAGGCTGTCAGTGTAACTTCTTTGTATTGTGTGGATTTAGCTCACAGAGTTAAACCTTTCTTTTGATTCAGCAGTTTGGAAATACTCTTTCTGTGGATTGTATGAAGGGATATTTCAGAGCCTGCTATGCCCTATAGTGAAAAACAAAATATCTTGTGACAAAATCCAGAAAGAAGCTATCTGTGTAACTGCTTTGTGGTGTCTGCATTCAGCTCACAGAGTTAAACTTTTCTTTTTATTCCACAGTAGGGAAACACTCTTTTTATGGAATCTAGAACAGACATTTCAGAGCCCACCATGCCAATAAGAAAAATTTTGACTATCTTGTGATAAAATCTAGAAAGTACCTATCTGTGAAACTGAATTATGAAGTGTCGATTCAGCTCACAAAATTAAACTGTTTTTTTTTCTATTCAACAGTTTTGAAACACTCTTTTTGTAGAATCAGTGAAGGGACATTTCAGTGCACAGTAAGTCCTATAGTGAAAAGCTGAATATTCTGTGACAAAAACTAGGAAGAAGAAATCTGTGTAATTGTTTCATGATATGTGCATTCAACTCACAGAGTTAAACCTATCTTTTGATTCTGCAGGTTGGAAACACTCTTTTTGTAGAATCTGTGAGGGACAATTCAGAGAACAGCAAGGCCCATAATGAAACATCAAATATGCCCAGATAAAAACTAGAAAGAAGTTATCTGTAAAACTGCTTTGTGATGTATGCATTCAGCTCAGAGTTAAACCTTCCTGTTGATTCAGCTGTTTGGAAACACTCTTTCTGTAGAATCTGCAAAGGTACATTTCAAAGTGCATTAAGGCCTATAGCAAAAAAACGAATATCCCTAAACAAAAAGTAGAAAGAAGTTGTCATAGAACTTCTTTCTGATGTGTGCATTCAGCTCACAGAGTTAAACCTTACCATTGATTCAGCAGTTTGGAAACACTCCTTTTGTAGATTCAGCAAAGGGACATTTGGGAGGGCATTGAAGTCTATAGTGAAGCATCAAATATTACTTGATAAACAATTGAAAGAAATTCTCTGTAAAACTGCTTTGTGAGGTATGGATTCAGTTTACAGATTTAAACCTTTGTTTTCATTCAGCAGTTTGGAAACACTCTTTTTGTAGAATCTGCAGGAGACATTTCAGAGTGCAGTAAAGCCTATAGTGAAAAACCAATTATCTCACAATAAAAACTATAAAGAAGTTATCTCTGAATCTGATTCATGATGTGTGCATTCAGCTCACAGAACTAAACCATTATTTTCATTCAGCAGTTTGGAAACACTGATTTTTAGACTCTAACAAGAGACATTTCAGAGTATATTGAGATCCACAGTGAAAAACTGAAAAGCCCAGGATAAAAACTAGTAACAAGCTATCTGTGAAACTGCTTTGTGATGTGTGCATTCAGCTCACAGTGTTAAGCCTTTGTTTTGATTCAGCAGATTGGAAACATTCTTTTTGTAGAATCTACAAAGTGATATTTTGGGGCGCAGTAAGGCCTACAGTGAAAAACAGAATATCTCAAAATAAAAACTAGTAAGAAGTTACTTGTGAAATTGCTTTGTCATGTGTGCATCCAGCTCACAGAGTTAAATTTAACTTTTGATTCAAAAGTTTGGGAACACTCTTTGTCTAGAATCAGTGAAGGGATATTTCAAAGGGCATTGAGGTCTATACTGAAAAAA
Organism: Gorilla gorilla gorilla; assembly: GCF_029281585.2. Taxonomy (NCBI): domain Eukaryota; kingdom Metazoa; phylum Chordata; class Mammalia; order Primates; family Hominidae; genus Gorilla; species Gorilla gorilla. Next base: position 43,837,425 of record NC_073248.2, on the reverse strand, counting down.
TGAATATGCCGCTATTAAAACTAGAAAAAAAAATTGACTGGGCATCATGGTTTATGCCCATAGTCCTAGCATTGTGGGATGCTGTGTGGGTGGATCACGAGGTTAGGAGTACAAGACCAGCCTGGCCAAGATGGTGAAACCCCGTCACTAGTATAAAAAAAAATTAGCTGGGCACAGTGACAGGAGCCTAAATCTCAGCTACTTGGTAGGTTGAGGCTGGAGAATCACTTGAACCAGGGTGGCAGAAGTTTCAGCGTGCCAAGATCCAGACTCTGCACCCCAGCCTGGGTGACAGAGTGAGACTCCATCTCATAAAAAAAAATCTAGAAAGAATCTATCTGTGAAGCTCCTTTGTGATGTGTGCATTCAGCTCACAGAGTGAAACCTTTATTTTGATTCAGCAGATTGGAAACCCTCTTTTTATAGTACCTATAAAATGACATTTTGAGGCATAGTAAGGCCTACAGTGAAAAACAGAATATCCCAAAATAACTAGTAAGAAGCTACTTGTGAAACTGCTTTGTGATGCGTAAATTCTGCTCAGAGAATTAAACCTTGCTTCTGATTCAGCAATTTGGAAACACTCTTTTGGTAGAATCTGTGAAGTGACATTTAGGAGCCCACTGAGGCAAATAGTGAGAAATGGAATATCCCAAAATAAAAATTTGAAAGAAACTATCTGTGAAACTCCTTTGTGTTGTGTGCTTTCAGTTTGTGGTGTACAGCATTACATTTGATTCGACAATTTGAAAACACACTTTTTGTAGGATCTGTGAAAGGATATTTCAAGGCCCAGAAGGCTTGTACTGAAAAACACTATATCCCATGATAAAAACTAGAAAGAATCTGTCAATGAAACTGTTTTGTGATTTGTGCATTAAACTCATAGAGTGAAACCTTTCTCTTTTTTTTAATTCAGAAGTTTGGAAACACTCTTTTTATAGAATGTGAGAAGGCACATTTATGAGGGTATTGAGGCCTATGGTGAAAAACCAAAAATCTTCTGATAAAAACTAGAAAGAAGCTATCAGTGAAACTGCTTTGTGATGTGTGGATTCAGCTCACAGAGTTAAACCTTTCTTTTAATTCAGCAGTTTGGAAACCCTCATTGTGTAGAATCTGCAAAGGGATATTTGGGAATGCACTGAGGCATATAGTGAAAAACTGAATATCCCACGACAAAAACTACAAAAAACCTATCCATGAAACTACCTTGTGATGTGTGAATTCAGATCACAGAGGTAATCCTGTCCTTTGATTCAGCAAGTTGGAAACACTCTTTTTTGTAGTATTTGCAAAGGGACATTTTGGAGGGCATTGAGGCCTATAGTGAAAAACCGAATATACCACGATGAAAACCTAGCAGAAGCTATCTTTGAAACTGCTTTGTGATGCATGCATTCAGCTCATAGAGTGAAATCTTTTGTTTGATTCAGCAGGTTGGAAACACACTTTTTGTAGAACCTGCAAAGGATTTTGGAGCTCTTTGGGGCATATAGTGAAAACCTGAATATCTCTGGATAAAACCTAGAAAGAAGATATTTGTGAAACTGCTTTTGATGTGTGTGTTCAGTTCACAAAGTTGAGTCTTCCTTTTGAATCAGATGTTTTTAAACAGTTTCTTTATATAGTCTGTGAAGAAACAACTTAGAGACCACAGAGCCCTGCAGTGAAAAACCAAGTATCCTGAAATAAAAACAAGAAAGAAGATATTTGTGAATGTGTTTTGTGACATGTTCATGCAGTTCACAGAGTTAAACCTTACTTTTGATTCACTAGTTTTGAAACACTCTTTTTGTAGTGTTTCAAAGGGACATTTTTGTAGTGCTTCAAAGGGACATTTCAGAGCCCACTGAGTCCTAAAAGTGAAAAACTGAATATCACAAAATAAAATATCCTAGAAAGAATCTACCTGCCAAACTGCTTTGTGATGTGTGCATTCAGTTCACAGAGTGAAATCTTTCTTTGGTTCAGCAGATTGGAAACACTTTTTCTAGAATCTACAAAGGGACATTTTGAGGTACAGTAAGTCCTACAGTGAAAAACAGATTACAAAATAAAAACTGGCAAGAAGCTATTTGTGAAACTGCTTTGTGATGTGTACATTAATGTCAAAGATTTCAACCTTAATTTTGATTCAGCAGTTTGGAAACACTCTTTTTGAAGAATCTGCAAAGTGACATTGCAGACCTCACTGAGGCCTATAGTGAAAAACTGAATATCCCAAAATAACATCTAGAAAGAAGCTATCTGTGAAACTACTTTGTGACATACACATTCGGTTCGCATTTTTCAATGTAACGTTTGACTCAACAGTTTCAAAATATTCCTCTTATAGTATCTGCAAAGAAACATTTTGGTGCCCACTGAGGCCTATAGTGAAAAAAATGAATATCCTAAAATGAAAACGAGAAACTGTGAAACTGTGAAACTGTGAATCTGTGAAACTGCTTTCTCATGTGTGGATTCAGCTTTCAGGGTTGAACCTTTCTTTTGATTAAGCAGTTTGGAAACACCCCTATTGTGGAATCAGCCAGGGGAAATTTCAGTCCACTGAGACGTGTAGTGAAAAACAGAATATCCCATGATAAAACTAGAAAGAAGCTATCTGTGAAACTGCTTTCTGATGTGTACCTTCAGCTCACAGAGTTAAAACTTACTTTTGATTCAGCAGATTGGAATGGCTCTTTTTGTAGAATATGCAAATGGAAATTTTGGAGGGCATTGAGCCTTACAGTAAAAAACCGAATATCTCATGATAAAAACTAGAAAGAAAGTATCCGTGAAACTGCTATGTATTCTGTGGATTCAGCTCACAGAATGAAACCTTTCTTTTGATTCATCAGTTTGGAAATATCCCATGATAAAAACTCAAAAGAAGCTATCTGTGAAACTGCTTTGTGATGTCTGCATTTGGCTTACAGAGTTAATCCTTTCTTTTGATTCAACAGTTTAAAAGCACGCTTTTTGCAGAATCTCTGAAGGGAGAATTTAAAGGGCACTGAGGGTTTAAGTGAAAAACAAAATATCCTGAAATAAAAACAAGAAAGGAGCTAGTTGTGAACATGTTTTGTGACATGTGTATGCACTTCACAGAGTTAAACCTTACTTTGGATTCAGCAGTTTGGAAACACTCTTTTTGTAGAATCTGTGAAGGGACATTTCTGAGCCCACTGAGGCCTGTAGTGAAAAACTGAATATCTTGAAATAAAAACTAGAAAGAAGCTGTTTGTGAAACTGTTTTGTGATGTGTGCATTCAGCTTACAAAATTAAGCCTTACTTTTGATTCAGCAGTTTGGAAACGTTCTTTTTGTAGATTGTGTGTCGGAACATTTCAAACGGCATTGAGGCCTATAATGAAAAACTGAATATCCTTTGATAAAGACTAGAAAGAAGCTATATAGGAAACTGATGTGTGATGAGTGGATTCAGCTCAGAGACTGAAACCTTTCTTTTGATTAGGCATGTTGGAAACACTATTTTTGTAGAATCTATTAAGGAATTTTCTCTGCCCGCTGAGGCCGATAGTGAAACACAGAATATCAAGCCATAAAAATGGGAAAGATACTGTCTGTTAATTTGCTTTTTGAGTTGTGAATTCAGCTGACAAAGTTAAACCTGTCTTTGATTCAGTAGGTTAGAAACAGTTTTTTGTGGAATCAACAAAGGGACATATCACACCTCACTGAGACCTATAGTAAAATGTCAAATATCTCACAATACAATTTAGAAAGAAGCTATTTGTGAAACTGCTTTGTGATTTGTGGATTCACCTCACATAGTTAAATTATTTATTTGATTCAATAGTTTTGAAGCACTCCTTATGTAGAATATGTGAAGAAACATTTCAGAAGCCCCTGAGGTCTTTATTGAATAACCTAATATCCTGTGATAAAAACTAGAAAAAAGCTATCTGGGAAACTGCTTTATGATGTGTACATTCGGCTCACAGATTTAAACTTTTCTTTTACTAAGAAGTTTGAAAACACACTTTTTGTACAATCAGCAAAGGGAGATTTTGCAGTTCAGTGAGGCCTATGGTGAAAAAAATGCATATCCCATGATAAATCTACAAAAATCTATCTGTGAAACTGCTTTGTGATGTCCATTCAGCTTTCTTTTGATTCAGCTTTTTTTGATTCCACAGGATGGAAACTCTTTTTGTAGAATCTGTAAAGAGACAGTACAAAGTTAACTGAGTTCTATAGGGAAAAAATAATTATCCTTTAATAAAAACTAGAAAGAAGCTATCTGTGAAGCTTCTTTGCTCTGTGTGTATTCAGCTTACAGTGCTAACCTTACTTTTGATTCAGCTATTTGGAAACAGTCTGAAGAATCTACAAAGGGACACTTTGGAACACAGTGAGGTCTACATTGAAAATCAGAATATCCCACAATAAAAACTGGAATAAAGGTATCTGTAGAACTGCTTTGTCATGTGTGGTTTCATCTTGCAGGATGAAACCTTTCTTTTCATTAAGCAGATTGGAAATACTGTTTTTGTAGAATTGGCAAACCAGCATTTCGAAGGTCATTAAGACCCACAGTGAAAAACAGAATATCCCTTGATAAAAACTAGCAAGAAACATCTGCAAAACTGCCTTGTGATGTGGGCATTCAGCTCACAGGGCTAAACCTTTCTTTTGATTCGGGAGTTTGAAAACACTCTTTTGTAGGATCCATGAAGCTACATTTCAGACATCATTTTGACCTATAGTGAAAAACCGAATATTTCTTGATTAAAAACTAGAAAGAAACTATATGTGAAACTGCTTTGTGATGTGTGGATTCATCTCACAGATTCAAATGCTTCTTCTAATTCAGCAGTTTGGAAACACTCTTTATGTAGAATCTGCAAAGGGACATTTCCTAGCACAGTAAGGCCTATAGTGAAACATGGAATTTTAATAGATAAAAATTAGAAAGAAGCTATCTGTGAAAATGCTTTGTCATATGTGCAAACAGCTCACAGAGTTAAGCTTTACTTTTGAATCAGCAGTTTGCAAATTCTCTTTTTGTAGAATCTGTGAAGGGACATTTTGAGCACAGTGAGATTTACAATGAGAAAAAAATTTCCAGCAATAAAAAAGAGAAAGAAGCTCTCTGTCAAACTGCTTTCCTACTTCTCAATTCAGCTCAGAGTTTAAACTTACTTTTTATTAACCACGTTTGAAACATTTGGTTTGTAGAATCTGTGAAGAGAAAATTTGAAGCCCACTGAGGCTTATTGTGCAAAACCCAATAATCAGTCACAAAAACTAGAAAGAAGTATCTGTGAAATTGTTTTGTGATTTGTGGATTCAGCTTACATAATTAAACCTTTCTTTTGTTTCAGCAGGTTGGAACACTATTTTTTTAGAATCTGCAATGGGATATTTCTCAGCCCACTGAGACTTACAGTAAAACCTCAAATGTCCAGCCATAATAATGGGAAAGATACTATGTGTGAATCTGCTTTGTGAGATGTGGATTCAGCTGACAAAGTTAAACTTATCTTTTGATTCAGGAGGTTAGAAACACCTTTTTTTGTAGAATCTATGAAGGGATATTTCACACCTCTCTGATGCCTACAGTAAAAAAATCTAATATCCCACCATAAAACCTAGAAAGAAGCTATCTGTGATAATGCTTTGTGACGTGTGTATTCTGCTCACAGAATTAAACCTTACTTTTCATTCAGCAGTTTTTGAAACACTTGTTTTGTACAGTCTCCAAAGGGACATTTCAGAGGGCCTTGACACTTATAGTGAAAAACTGAATATCACGCTATAAAAACTAGAAAAAATAACTATCTGTGAAACTGCTTTGTAATGTGTGGTTTCAGCTCAGAGAGTTAAACCTTTCTTTTGAATCAGCAGTTTGTAAACACTCTTTTCATAGAATCTGCCAAGAGATATTTCAAGGTGCAGTAAGGTCTATAGTGAAAAACTGAATATCCCACAATACAAACTAGAAAGAAGCTATCTGTGAAACTGCTTTGCAGTGTGTGAGTTCATCTCCAAGAGTGAAATCCTGCTTTTGATTCAGCAGCTTGGTAACATTCTTTTTCTAGAGCCTATGAGAGCCATTTTGCAGCCCACTAAGGCCTATATTAAAAAACCGAATATACTGCAATGAAAACTAGAAAGTTATTATCTGTTAAACCACTTTGGAAGGGGTGGCTTCAAAAAATTAAACTTTTCTTTTGATTCAGCAGGTGGAAAAGACTCTTTTTCTAGAATCTTCTAAGGAACATTTCAGAGCCCACTGATGCCTATATTGAAATATCCCATGATAAAAACTAGAAAGAAGCTCTCTGCTTTCTGATGTGTCAATTCATTTTAAAGAGCTAAAACTTTCCTTTGATTCAGCATATTGGAAACCGTCTTTTTGAAGAATCTACAATGGGACATTTCGGATCCTATTGAGGCCTATAGAGAAAAATGGAATATCCTTCGAAAAAAACTAGAAAGAATCCAACTGTAAAACCACTTTGCGATGTGCAGATTCATTTCACTGAGATAAACATTTATTTTGTTTCAGCAGGTTGAAACCACTCTATGTACATAATTTATGAACAGACATCTCAGAGCTTTATGAGGCCTATGGTGAAACACCGAATATCCTGTGGTACAAACTACAAAAAAGTCATTTGTGAAACTGCCTTGTGTGTGTGTATTTGGCTCACAGAGTTGAACTTTCTTCTGATTCAGCTGGGTGGAAAAAATCTTTTCGCAGAATCTTTGAAAGAAAATATTAGAGCCCATAAGGCCTATAGTGAAAAACTTAATATCCCACAAAAACTAGGAAGAAGCTATCTGTGAAACCACTTTGTGGTGTGTAGATTCAGCTCACAGAGTTAAAGCTTTCTTTTGATTCGTCTGGTTGGAAACCCTCATTGTGTAGAATCTGCAAAGGGGCATTTCAATTCCCAGTGAGGCCTATAGTGAAAAAAACAAATATTCTGTGACAAAAACAAGAAACAAACTTTCTGTTGAATTGTTTTATGTTGTATGCTATTATTGCACAGAGTTAAAACTTACTTTTGATTCAACATGTTGGAAACACTCTCTTTCTAGAATCTACAATGGGACATTTTGGAGTCCATTGAGGCATATAGTGAAAAACTAAATATCCCATGATAAAAACTGGAAACAAGGTGTCTCTAAAACTGCTTTGCTATGTGTGGATTCATGTTATGGAGTTAAAAATTTATTTTGATTCTGCAAGCACTCCTCTTGTGGAATGTACAAAGGACATTTCTGGGTCCATCAAAGACTATAGTGAAAAACAGAATATCACATGATAAAAACTAGAAACAACTTATCTGGGAAACCACTTGGCAATGTGTGAGTTCATCTAACAGAGTTAAGCCTTTCTTTGATTCAGCAGGTTGGAAACCCTCCTTTTTTACAATCTATTAAGGGACAGCTACGCATGCTCTCACCTGTAACTACAGCATTTTGGGATGCTGAGGAAAGTGGATCATGAGGTCAGGATCTCGAGACCATCCTGGCTAACATGGTGAAACCTCATCTCTACTAAAAATTAAAAAAAAAAAAAAAAAAGCCAGGCATGGTGGTGGGCATTTGTAGTCCCAGCTACTCGGGAGGCTGAAGCAGGAGAATAGTGTGAACCTGGAAGCTGGAGTGTGCAGTGAGCCGAGATCATGCCACTGCACTCCAACCTGGGTGACAGAGTGAGACTCCATCTCAAAAAAAAAAAAAAAAGCATCTACTAAGAGACATTTTGGAGCCCATTGAAGCCTACAGTGAAAAATTGAATATCCCACAATAAAGACTAGCAAGCAGATATCTGTGAAACCACTTTATGACGTGTGACATGTGTGATTCATGTCACACAGTTAAGCCTTTCTTTTGATTCAGCCAGTTCCAAACACTCTTTTTTGTAGAATCTGCAAAGGGACATCTCAGAGCCAATTGAGACCTACAGTGAAAAACTGAATATCCTGATATGAAAACTAAAGCAAGTTATCTGTGAAATACATATATCATATTTGGATTGATATCACAGAGTTAAACTTCTCTTTTGATTCCACAGGTTGGAAAAACCCTTTAAGTAGAATCTCTGAAGGGACATATTGAAACCCATTGAGACCTATTATGAAAAACTGAATATCCCACAATAAAAACTAGAAGCAAGGGAAGACACTGTGGCTAAAACCTGTAATCCCAGCACTTTATGAGGGTAACTCACCTGAGGTCGGGAGTTTGAGACCAACCTGACCAACATGAATAAACCTTGTCTCTGCCAAAGATACAAAATGCTCTGGGCATTGTGGTGCATATTTCTAATCCCAGCTATTCGGGAGGCTGAGGCAGGAGAATTGCTTAAACCTCCTGTAGGTGGAGGTTTCAGTGAGCAGAGATCGCACCATTACACTTTAACCTAGTCAATAAGAGCAAAACTACGTCTCAAAAAAAAAATCTAGAAACAAGCTATCTGTGAAACCTTTGTGTGATGTGTGCATTCGTCTCACAGAGATGGACCTTTCTTTTGATTCAGCAGGTTGGAAACCTCTTTTAGTAGAGCCTAAGAAAGGACATTTTAGAGCCCATGAAGTCTATTGAAAAAAATGAATATCCCTCAATAAAAATGAGAAACAATCTACCTGTGAAGCCTCATTGTGATATGTGGATTCATTTAACAGAGATAAACCTTTCTTTAGATTTAGCACACTGGAAACACCCTTTTTGTAGAATATATAATGGGACATTTCAGAGCCCATTAAGGCCTATTGTGAAAAACTGAATAACTGTAGATAAAAAACAGATACAAGTTATCTGTGAAGCAACTTTGGGATGTGTGGATTTATTTCACAGAGTTGAACTTTTCTTTTGATTCAGCAGGTTGGAAACACATCTTTTTTAGAATCTATGAAGGGGACATTTTGGTAACCATTGAGGCTTATAATGAAAAATCGAATATTCCATGACAGTAACTAGAAACAAGGTATCTGTGAAATTGTTTTATGAGGTGTCCATTCATCTCACAGAGGCAAGCCTTCCTTTTGATTCAGCAGGTTGGAAACACTATTTCTTTATAGAATCCATGAAGGGACATTTTGGAGCCCATTAGAGCCTATAGGGAAAAACTGAGTATCCCGCAATAAAAACAAGAAACAAGCTATCTGTGAAAGCACTTAACAATGTGTGGATTCATCTCACAGAGGTAAACCTTTCCTTTGATTCAGTACATTTGAAAAATTCTTCTTGTAGTATCTACAGTGGGACATTCCAGAGCCCATCAAGGCCTATAGGGAAAAACAGAATTTCCCATGATCAAAAATATAAACAAAGTATCTGGGAAACAGCTTTGTGATGCATGGATTCATATCACAGAGTTAAACTTTTCTTTTGATTCAGCAGGTTGGAAACACTCTTATTGTAGAATCTATGAGGGAACATTTCAGAGCCCACTGCCGCCTGTAGTGAAAAACCAAATATCCCACGATATTAGTCTGATGGGCTTCCCTTTGTGGGTGACCCGACTTTTCTCTCTGGTTGTCTTTAACATTTTTTTCTTCATTTTACCTTTGGTGACTCTGATAATTATGTATATTTTTTGGGATTCCTCTTCTCAAGGAGTATCTCTCTGTTGTTCTCTGTATTTCCTGAATTTGAAGACTGGCCTGTCTTGCTAGGTTGGGGAAGTTCTCCTGGATAATATCCTGAGCAGTGTTTTCCATCTTGGTCCCATTGTCCTTGTCACTTTTAGATTACCAATCAAGTGTAGATTTGGTGTTTTCACATAGTCCCATATTTCCTGGAGGCTTTGTTCTTTCCTTTTTAGTCTTCTTTCTATAATCTTCCCTTCTCGCTTTATTTCATTAAGTTGATTTTTAATCTCTGATTTTTTTCAGCTTAATTTATTCAGCTATTGATTCTTGTGTATGCTTCACAAAATTATTGTGCTTTGTTTTTCAGCTCCATCGGGTCATTTATGTTCTTCTTTAAATGGGTTATTCTATTTATCCATTTCTCTAACCTTTTTCAAGTTTCTTAAATTCCTTAGATTGGGTTAGAACAAACTTTTTTAGCTCAGAGGAGTTTCTCATTCCGCACCTTCTGAAGCCTATTTCTGTCAATTCATCAAACTCATCCTCCATCCAGTTTTGTTGCCTTCCTGGCGAGGTGTGATTTTTTTTTTCCTGAAATGTAGTCTCACTGTATCACACAGGCTGAAGTGCAGTGGTGTGATCTCGGCTCACTGCAACCTCTGCTGCCTGGGTTCAAGCAATGTTTCTTTCTCAGCTTCCCAAGTAGCTGGGCTTACAGGTGTACACCACCATGCCCAGGTAATTTATTGTATTTTTAGTAGAAACAGGGTTTCACCATGCTGGCCAGGCTGGTCTTGAAGGACCTGACCTCATGTTCCACCCACATCAGGCTCCCAAAGTGCTGGGATCACAGGCATGGACCACAATGTCTGGCCTATATTTTTTATATGTGAATAAAGAACAATAAGTCCCAGTCGTCAGTGTGGCAAATTGCTAGGCAACAATGGAGGGAGGAACTTGGAAGTTGGGGCATGCCAGGGGCAATGAAGAAGACATAGTTGCCCCAGGCTATGTGCAGGCAGCCTGAGCGGCCCTCCTCCTTGAGGCCTCAGTTTTCAGAGTAAGTGTCTGCTAGGTGATATCCGATAGCAGTAATCTCCTAGGTGGTCCCCACAACAAATCAGCCAGTGTCCCTGGAAGACATAGCTTAAGTCCCTAACCATCAGATCATCTGGAATTTCCAATCAGAAATGAGAGACCAACTGGAAATTCTCAGTCAAGCTCCAAACTAAAAGAATCACCGGCACACCCACCAAGGCCAAGACAATTTTTAAAAGAATCATTTGGGTGCAACCGTGTATTTCTGTAAAACAAAATTACTTATTGTAAATGTTACATTTTTTACTCATTATGTGTACAGTCCTATGATAGACAGACCAGGGGGATTGTCACCTCAAAGTCCAAAACACCAGATGCTAACATCTTCAATTTCTATTTAGATTGAATTTAAACAAGCCAGCCAAACACTCAGCAGTGAAACTCTCATAAAGGCAAGCGATTGAGAAAGGGAAAAAACAAAACAAAACAAGCAAACAAACAAAACAGTGCTGTCAGGGGAACTGGTTCATGCCTGTCATCCCTGCACTTTGGGATCCTGAGGGCACATGGATCCCTTGATCCCAGGCAATCCAGAACAGCCTTAGCAACATGGTGAAACCTCCTCTGTACAAAAATACAAAAATAGCTGGTTTCATAACCTTGACTCAAAATTAATAAATAAATTGATTAAAATTTAAAATAAAAACTTAAATGCTGTATTGTCTTATTTTTGCTTCCTAACCTGAGAAGAACATAATACAGCTGTTCTCTGTCTGACTGTCTGTTTGTGACAGAGTCTCACTCTGTCACCCAGGCTGCAGTGCAGTGACACCATTATGGCTGACTGCAGCACCAACCTCCCCAGGCTTAAGTGAGTCTTCCACTTTGGCCTCCTGAGTAGCTGGGACCACACAGGAATGCACTTCGGGTTTTGGCTGTGTCTTCCAAGACTTGACTCGAGCTCCTGCGCTAAAGCATTCCTACCTCCTCAGCCTCCCAGAGTGTTAAGGTTGCAGGTGTTACCCACTGCATCCGGCCTGACTTAATACATCTGGTCTCATTACAACTTGACCACATGCCCACAAAGAACTCAAATCAAGGGAGAATCAACAAGAGACTTTCAGCATTCTTTCCCTAAAGTGGGGAGGTGGATGGTGGCCGAATGTCCTGCACTTCTGTGGTTTTAGGTGGCCATGTTTAGAGGATAGATTTCAAATGTTTCTGTAGAGGCACAAGCCACAGTCATCTGGAGCAATGTTTCTGACAGTGTCTTAAGGGCCAGGATCTGCCAAGGCCTGTATTCCAGGGTGGGGTCGATGGAATCCAGGGTAGAAGGAGCCATCGGTCCTCACTGAGTTCTAGCCCTAGGCCCTACTGTGCAGACCAAGTCAGAAGGAACAATCCCTCGTCCTACATGCCACATCCATCTACTGAACTTGAAAGTAGATCCATTTTCCAAACGTGAGGTGACTATTTGTTGGAAATGGATGACAAGGGGCCGGCCTTGCCGGAGTCGGTATGATAAAGAAATCATTCTGTGGCATAGAATGAGGTGTGGCTTGAATCGTGAATCTCCATTTAAAACAAATGAAGGTGGCCAGGGACTGTGGCTCATGCCTGTCATCCCAGTACTTTGGGAGGCTAAGGCAGGCAGATCATGAGGTCAGGATTGTGAGACCAGCCTAGTCAACATGGTGAAACCCCATCTCTACTAAAATTACAAAAATTAGCTGGGTGTGGTGGTGCATGACTGTAATCCTAGCTACTCAGGAGGCTGAGGCAGGAGAATCACTTGAACCTGAAAGGCAGAGCCACTGTAACTCCAGCCTGGGGGAAAGAATGAGACTCCATCTCAGAAACAAACAAACAAACAAAGCCAATGAATGTGTTTAACTCAAAGTGTCATGCCCGGGTCTATTGACAGGATATATTGAGCACACAGGGAAATGTTGGGGGGTAGGGTTGAAAATATTTTATGGCCTCAAGGAAGGGTTTGAGAGGTAGTCCCACAAACCTGACAGCCTAAGAAATCCCCTGCACGTAAGAAGCGATATTCACTTCTAGCCTGTAGGCACCCATGCACGATAATTAGGCTCTCTGTAGAACTCCTCCTGAAATGGGCTCTCACTCCATTCAATAAAAATGGGAGAATCTGTTTCCTAGCATGCAGCCGCAGATGAACGATGATCCAGACACTCACATAAGGAGCGTGTCAGGCTCTACTCATACCGTGTGGTTTTGTAACCTCCAGCGTGTATGCTGGTGGGGGGTACTGTGGACAGAGGAGGGGAGAGAGTGGCGGTGTCCAGCATGTGCTGGAGACATGGGACGTGGTGGGGTTGGTCAAAGTCTAGGGAACTCATCACCTGCCAGAACGTCTCACCTCCTGCTCTCCTCTCTACCCTACTCTCCACATCTTCACAGTGCAGTGGAGGTGATATAGGTGGAGTTTGCCATCACGTTGGACTTAAGCAGAGGAAGGCCGCCCTCCCAGGGGTTTCCCTGGAGTGGGTGCCTTGGGCAGGCTCACAAGGATGCTGATGGTGACAGTGAGAGGGATGTATGGTGGAGGCAGCAGGCCAATGTAGAGGTATGCATTTGACCTATTTGGGGGTGGTCAGCTTTGTGGAGTCCCATGCATCCTTCCAGAGAATCATTCAGCGCTAGCAATCATGGTCTCCAGGATCACAGCTCCCAGCAGAGGCACTTTTGTTCACACAGAATCCTGGGAAGGAAAGTTCTCAGCAGGCTTACACCTCATATCCGAGAAGCTGAAACCACTTCTGGGAGGTTTTCCAAAGAGCCAGTGGTTCCACAAGGGGCCGTGGGACTTCTGGAAATTGAGAGAAGTATTTGGAGATATATATTTTAGAAAGAATGGACAGAGCTTGGTCACGAGTTGTTTAGGACACAGGGGATACAGATTGAGAAAACCCTCCTAGCATCCTAGGTGAACAGAGGTACGATTTATTGAGACAGTAAGTCTGGGTCACAGCCGAGGCAAGGGAAAAGCAAACCCAGATTTTAAGGTTGCATTTTTATTAGTGTGTAATATCCATGAGATATCCAAGCCCAGAAATGAACTCTCCAGTTCTGTAGTTTTCTGTATGGAAATCAGATCTGGGAGTTCTAAAGTTAATAATTCAGCCTTGGTAATAGATTAGATCTACCTGAGCCTATAGTAGAAAAAAAGACAGGGAGGGAAGAATAGGACAGAGAAAGAAAGTTACAAAGAGAGAGAGAGAAAGAGAGAGAGGCAGACAGAGACAGACAGCGAGAGACAGAGACACAAAGAAAGAAAGAAAAAGGAAAGACATAGAGAAAGAAAGAGAGAGACAGATGGACAGACAGGGAAAGAGACTGACAGAGAGAGACACAGACAGAAAGAGAGACAGAGAGAGACATGGATAAAGAAAGAATGACAGAGGACAGAGAGACAGACTGAGAGAAACAGAGACAGGAAGAGAGAGACAGAGAGAAACAGAGAGAGATGGAGAGATAGATGGAGAGAGAGATAGACAAGGAAAGAGACAGAGTGAGAGACAGAGTGAGAGACACAGAGAGAGAGACAGAGACAGAGAGGGAGAGAGAGAGGAAGAGGAATGGGGTACTCAAGAAATAATTACATGTATTGTATAGTGCTCTGATGCCATAAACAGTGGCCGGAATACGATTGAAAACAAGAACATCAAAAAGAACAGCGGCAGCAGCAACACTCACTTACAGATTTTTAGAAAGTAAGATGTTATGAACTATAGTTTACATCAACTGGCTCTCACTATACGTTGAGAGATTCGCAAAAGTGCTAGTTAACAACAGAAGAAAACAGCGGCTAATATGTCCTTGGGAAAATATACATCTTCCTAAAAATTGGTGAATTCTACTTCAGCTGAAAATAAATACGAAAAAGAAAAAACACAAACAAAACAAAACAAGCAAGCAAACAAGGGCCACAGCATTGTCTCTGGAAATCTTAAACCAGCAAAATGCTTTGTAGAAAGCGTTTCTATTTGGGGCACATACTAATAAGGCTCAGGGTAGAGCGGTGACGCCCTTCCCATTTTGAAAATATGCTGGCCTGAGGGAGGAGAAAATTTAAAAAAAAAACAAAATCTTGATAAAAGGTGATTAAGACCCAGCCAGGATGCAGCTTTCCTAGGGAGAGAGGCCTGAGGAGCAAAGGGGGAAAAAACTCACAACTGCAGTCTGTCCCGCCTGCCGGTCCGCTTGTCCACGCGGGTCACGCTCTATTCCATAGGCCCAACCTGCCTCTGGGGAAGTGGGACCGTGCCGCCCCCATCTTCAAAAACTGTGGCCAGTGAGTGAGGCCTGACGACCACCAATGCAAATGTCAGCCTGGTGGGAATGAGATCACCAGCGAGAGGTGGGGGAAAGGGGAGAGAAGACGGAGGAACACCCGGGCGGCTCTCGAACGTTTCCAAACACGGTGGTGGGAGGAGGAGGGGTTGGGGGAAACCCACCTAACTAACACTAAATTAAGGTAAAAGGGCTTGGGGGTCCGGGCGGCGACTTAAAAATTAAAGTGACCGTACATAAAGCCAAAGTGGAAGAGCCTATGAGCATTAAAGAAACCAACAGGTGAAGAAAAATAATATGCTGATAGAAGAACAACAGGGGCCCCGCCAGGGCGGAGGTTCCCTAGGAAGGAGGGAGAGAGTGACGGGCCTCCAGAAGGGAGGGAGAGAAGCCAGTTGCCCCAGGCTCTGTGAAATCGGCCAGATGTCCCTCCGTGCCACCTCAACTTTCAATAACAGAGGACGCTAGGTGATGCCCGAAGACAACAGATGCTTGCAAGTGTAGTCAGCACGGAAAAGAAACGAATGATGCATCGTTCTGGGTCAGGGTGGAGGTTGGGGGCGGGGGTGCGGAAGAGGCACACCTCAGTCACTGGCCTTTTCCAGATCCCTCTCACATCAGGTCATTTCCGGGCCCAGGGAGAACTCCCAGGCAATTCCCACGACTAGGCGACCAGAGCCCCACAGAGGACACAGCCTACGTTTCTGCCCATGGGATCTTCTGGAACTTCCATTCCCCCAGAGAGAAAAGAGGACCACGGGGGCATGGATGTATGGATGGAGGCTAGGGCTGGAGGTGGGACCTATCTAAGGCAGAAGTCCAGTCCATAGCGTTTCAGGGTATACTCCAGACCCACGACCTCAGAGTGGCAAATACCTGTCACAATGGAACAAAGTCCGTGAAATCCATGCTACCAGACACAGCGTGGATTTCCCAGAGAGGACAGCTTACACCAAATTCCCTCCTGTCCTCAGGCCAGTTTTCACTCCTGAAGTACCCATTTCTCAATCGCGTTCCCCGAAGTCCTCTCTGTCGTGAATCAGTCAAAAATCTAGTTCGGTGAATTCCAAGAGCATCCACATCCGACCTCTAAGATCACAGTCCGCACACTACACATCACTCCCCACAGTGTCTCTCCACGAGAACATCACCGCCGTATTAGCCTGGCGGCGATACAGTGCCATTGCCATTTACTAGAAATCACTCAAGAGTTTCGCTCTTGTTGCCCAGGCTAGAGTGTAGTGGCACAACCTGGGCTCACTGCAACCTCTGTCTCCCAAGTTCAACCGATTTTCCTGCCTCAGCCTCCTGAATACCTGGATTATAGGCGTACGCCACCACGCACCATTAATTTTGTATTTTTAGTACAAGCAAGTTTTGTCCATGTGGGTCTGGCTGGTTTCAAACTCCGACCTCAGGTGATCCGCCCACCTCGGCCTCCCGACGTGCTAGGATTACAGGCATCAGCCACCATGTCCCACCATGTGTATAGAATGTTATGCCACAATAATGAGCTTTCTTTCTCATTGCCTTCACAGGTGGTTTCACTAGGTCAGATTTTGTTTAACCGTTAATTTTTAAATTGAGGAGTTTGTCAGGGAAATACGAGATGTAGACTCCACAAGAGACAGGGAGAAAAGCCTGAACATGCCCCTTCCATCCAAGTGCAGACCTGTCCTCTACCTCCCAAGATCATACACCGAGTGGGGAATCCCGCCCAGCAATGCCTGTCTGTCTAGATTTCTCTCATCCTCTGTAAACATGGCACTCCTTCCTTTCGTGGAAGGTGCAGGGCCCTCCCCAGAACGGGGGTCTCAGGACCTACAGTCAAACGAAACACACCCTGTGGAATTCAAGCATATGCACTGACAATTTCCCCATCCTCTCGGAGCCTTCGTTCTGTAGACTCCCATGAAGACAGGTCCCAGAAACATGTCTGCCTATTCTTTTATTCCTCTGCCTCTGACGAGTTGAGGTTTCAGATGAAACTTCAGAGAGTGGAAGGCAAAGCACTCTCCCTGCTCCCATGTTTTTGTGAGTGGTGAAAAATGACAGTCTCCCAAGGCAAAAGTCTCCAGATACCCCTAACCTTTTCTCCCCTCCCAGTGGGATTCCGTGCATCTGACTTGGGATGACACACAGTCTGCTAGCCACCGACAACAGCTGTGGTGACAGCACCGTCTAAAAGCCAAGAAGACAAAAAACAAAACTTACTTAACTGAGTAATAATGGGGAGAGGGGACTAAGGGAGTCAACCTATAGCAGCAATGACACACCATTCAGAACATAAGGGCTGCAGTGAAAGGCGGCAGAACTTGCACTTTTAAAGGCTGAAATCTCGGCGGCTCACGCCTGTCATGCCAGCACTCTGGGAGGGCCAGGAGACTTGAAGTCAGGAGTTCGAGACCAGCCTAGCCACAATGGCAAAACCCCGTCTCTACTAAAAATACAAAAATTAGCCTGTCATGGCTGTGTGCATCTGTAATCCCAGCTACTGAAGGCTGAGGCATGGGAATCGCTGGAACCCAGGAGGCAGAGGTTGCAGTGAGCCAAGATAGTGCCAATGCACCCCAGACTGGGCAGCAGAGCAAGAGACTCAGTCTCAGAAAAAAAGACTGAAATAATCCCCGGCCTTCCTTCCTTTTTCCCCTTTAGAACTTACAGTTGTTTGCAGTTTCTGATCCCTTAAGTGGCAGAATATATTCCATGGGGCTAACTGTGGCTTTCTTGCATTGCCACTGAATGTCCCCTATAAGGCTGGTACCCCCTGCCTCAGGTTAAGGAGGTGGTGTTTGGTTTTGTTTCTCTCTCTCTCTCTTTCTCAAATTTTATTTCTTGTTCAAGCATACATGTGCAAGATTGTCATATAGGTAACTTCTGACTGGGGGGTTCAGAGTGCATATTATTTCATCACCTGGGTGCTCAGCGCAATACATGACAGTTTTTGTGTTTTAATCTGAAACTATCTCTCCTACCATTCCTCCTCCCTCAAGTAAGGTCCCGTGTCTGTGGTCGCCCTCTTTCTGCCCACATGTTCTCATTATGTAGTTCCCACTTACAGATGAGAACACACCGTATTTAGTTTATTGTTGGCTTCATCTACGGTGATGGGGATAAAAGAAGCATGAGAGTAAATCGACCCTTAGGACACTCCCCTATGTCCTCATCACACACATCCCTCCCCACACACACTCTCACCTCTACACCCCCTACTCAAGCCCAAGAAAGGAAGAAAGACGTAAAGTAAAGTAAGAGGTCAGCCTCCAAGGCGATGGAGGCCGGGGATCTAAAGGGTGAGCAAGCGGTGGGGGACAGAGGATGT
Source organism: Gorilla gorilla gorilla (assembly GCF_029281585.2). NCBI lineage: Eukaryota > Metazoa > Chordata > Mammalia > Primates > Hominidae > Gorilla > Gorilla gorilla. The sequence goes on along the minus strand of NC_073248.2, from coordinate 43,819,188 downwards.
TGTGGCCAAGCTAGAAAAGGTGGGAGACTGACTTTCTAGCTCCATCCCACCTCCCAGGCTTTGGGTGGGGTGGCTCCTGCAAAAGCTTCTGAATGGAGAGAAGCCTGAAGCCATGGAAGTCACCAGCTAGGAATTCAGGAAGGGAATAAAGCTTTGTGCATGTGAATGGGGCTTTGTAATGCAGTGTTGTGGCTTCCAAGGTGATGCTCCTCGCCTCTCACAGAGTAAGACTCCATCAAAAAAAGAAGAAAGAGAAGAAAGGAAGGAAGGAAAGAAGGAAGGAAGGAAGGAAGGAAGGAAGGAAGGAAGGAAGGAAGGAAGGAAGGAAAGAAAGAAAGACAGACAGAGAAAGAAAAGAAAAGAAAGAAAAAAAATCAGAACACACATCGTGGTTGTGAGTGATTACCAGGAGGCCAGGCAAAGTGGCTCATGCCCGTCATTGCAGCACTCTGAGACGCTGGGACAGGAGGATTGCAATGAAGTGATGAGACTGTCTATAGAACAAATTTAAAAATAATCTGGGCACAGTGGCACGTGCCTGTGGTCCCAGTTACTCTACTCTGGAGGCTGAGGAGGAAGGATTGCTTGAAATAAGGTGTGTCCAGGCTGCAGTGCGTGAGCTATGATGGCACCAGTGCACTCCAGCCAGGGTGACAGAATGAGACACTGTCTCTGAATCAATCAATAAATCACATGACTGAAAGGACCTCTCTATTTCTTACTTTCAATGGATATGTCTTTCGGACAGATGGGCATGGTGGCTCACCCCAGTAATCCCAGCACTTAGGGAGCCCAAGGCAGGAGGATTAAAATAAAGAAAGAAAGAAAATAAAAGAAAAAGGGGGGGGAAGGTGTATCTCCTTGACTGGTGACCAAAATTACACAAACCCAACAAGGAAGGAACGTGTGTAGGATTCAGTAAGTGCACCCTGTTTTCTGAAACTACTGTACAGTGTTGTCATCTTAAAGATGAGTGGGGCTGGTGGTGGGGGTGGCTCATGCCTTTAATCCCAGAACTTTGGGAGGCTGAAGTGGGTGGATCATGAGGCTAGGAGTTCAAGACCAGCCTGTCCAAGATGGTGAAACCATGTCTTTATTTTACTTAAAGTACAAAATTAGCAGGGTGTGGTGGTGGGAGCCTGTAATCCCTGCTACTGGGGAGGCTGAGGCAGGAGAATCACTTGAACCTGGGAGGTGGAGGTTGCAGTGTGCCAAGATCAGGACACTGCCCTCTTGCTCTGGGTGACAGAGCAAGAATCCATCTCAAAAAAAAAAAAATGAATTTAAAAAAAAAACCAGGATGAGTGGACAAGCCTGGCCAACATGGCTAAACCCCATTCATCTCTACTAAAAATGCAAATATCAGCCAGAAATGGTGGCATGCATCTGTGATCCCAGACACTCAGGGAAGCTGAGGCACAAGAATCACTTGAGCCTGGGTGGTGGAGGTAGCAGTGAGCCTAATTTGAACCACAGCACTCTGGCCTGGATGACAGAGTGATACCCTGTCTCAAAAAAAAAAAAAAAAAAAAAGATGAGGCCAAGCATGGTGGCTCACTCCTGTAATCCCAGCACTTTTGGAGGCTGAGGCACATGGATCATACAGTCAGGTGTTTGAAACTAGCCTGACCAATATGGTGAAACCTCATCTTTACCAAAAATACAAAATTAGCTAGGCTTGGTGGCGCACTTCTGTAGTCCCACATGCTCAGATGGTTGAAGCAGGAAAATCACTTGAACTCGTGAGGCAGAGGAGCTTGCACCAATGCACTCCAGCCTGGGTGACACAGGGAGACTCAATCTCAAAAAAAAAAAAAAAGATAGAAAATATAGATCTCGGAGTTGACAAATGGGCAGATCCAGTATGAGATGCACATGGGATGGTGGCCGAGCTTGAAGTGCAGTTTTCTTTTCTTTTATTATTTTTTATTTCTATTTTTATTTTATTTTATTTTATTTTTAGCCCTGTCACCAGGCTGGAGTGCTGTGGTGTGATGTCAGCTCACTGCAATCTTCGTATCCCTGGTTCAAGTGATTTTCCTACCTCAGCCCCCCAAGTAGCTGAATTTACAGGCACGCGCCACCACGCCCAGCTAATTTTGTATTTTTAGTAGAGACAGAATTTCACTATGTTGTTCCGGATGATCCTGATCTCCTGACGTCGTGATCTGCCTGCATTTGTTTGTTTGTTTGTTTGTTTCTTTCTTTCTTTCTTTCTTTCTTTCTTTCTTTCTTTCTTTCGTTCTCTCTTTTCTTTCTTTCTTTCTTTCTCTTTCTTTTCTTTCCTTCTTTCTTTTCTCTCTTTCTCACAGGATTGTCCAGGTTAGAGTGGGTCATGACTGACTGCTGCCTCAGTTTTTCAGGCCTCAAGTGATCTTCTCCTTATCTCAGACTCCTAAGTAGCTGGGAGTACTGGCATGCACCACCACACCTAGCTAATCTTTTTATCATTTTTATTATTATTGTTATTTTGAGACAGGATCTTGCTCTATCACCTAGGCTGAGTGCTGTGGCACATTCTCGGCTTACCGCAACCTCTGCCTCCCTGGTTGAAGCGATTCACTGACCCCAGCCTCATGAATTTTTGCCATGTTTGCCAAGGCTTGTCTCGAACTCTTGGCCTTAAGTCGATCCACCTGCCTTGGCCTCCTAATGTGCTGGGATTACAGGCATGAGCCACTGCACCTAACTGAATTTTATTCACTCTATCTCGTGTATATTCAAAGAAATTGCTTGGAAGTCGATGCTAGCAGAATTCCCAATGTGCATATATTTCAGGGCTGGGGAGACTTGGAACACAGTGATTTTTTTTATGATCACAGAAATGAGAAGAAAAAGAATGTTCTAATCCAGCTCTTTTCCCTCAAACCTGGGGCCCTGGCTGTATTTAGATGTTTTCATGGTGTAAGGGGCTTGTGTTTGCATAACTGTGTACAGATGAAGAGGTGACATGGGATAGGAAGGTGAGTAATCAGCAGCTGTGCAGAGACTTTGCATACATTTATAGAAGAAAAGGGCTCAGGGGATGATGTAACCTTGAAGAACTAACACACTCCTCTTGTGACAGAACCTGACAGAATTTAGAACTTTGAAAACTAGACATCCACATTCTAGACACAGCCCTGTACCTAGCTCATTTCATGGGATATGCTTAAGAGAACACTATGTTCTTATTTCATGGTGATATTCCTAAGCTGTTACCTTAGAAACGTCCAAAGTGAGAGCCTTTTCAAATAATACAGACATTGGCTGAGCCCACATCCTTGATACCTGTGCCCATTTGGCAAGAGGCACCCACAGGAAATGCAGTGTAGTCTAGGGCAGGTCTGTCCATGCCAGGCCTCTCTTGTCATCTAATCTGGGAAACCCCATCTGGCCCACCATAACCATGTGTTACAGGGGGAACAGGAAAGGAGGTGGCTTTTCCTGACAGGTGCAGGTTGTCAGGCTTTGGAACTCTGGTGAGTCCGTCATGTTCAAACCCAGGACATGGCTGGTTGAATAAATAGTTGAGTGTTGGGGAGCAAGTGTGTCTACTGAGATGTGAATCTCAAGGTCTTCAGCTGTCCTCTGGTTTCTTCATGCACTGGGGGTCTATGAAGATGCTCCTATGTGTCTGATCTGGGGAGCATAATTTTTTTTTTTTGAGACAGAATCTCACTCTGTCACCCAGGCTGGAGTGCAGTGGCTCAATCTCTGCTCACTGCAAGCTCTCTTCCTGGGTTCATGTTGTTTCCCTGCCTCAGCCTCCCGAGTAGCTGGGACTACAGTCTCCTGCAACCAAATTCAGCTAATTTTTTTTTTTTCAGTAGAGACGGGGTTTCACCATGTTAGCCAGGATGGTCTCAATCTCCTGACCTCATGATCCACCTGCCTCAGCCTCCCAAACTGCTGGAATTACAGGCATAAGCCACCGCACCCAGGCAGGAGCAGAATTTCTAATGGGGATGTCACCTTGTGGTAAAAACAAGGGAGACCATTAACATTATTTTTTTTGGCTTGGCTTGGCTGCTGGGCATTCTCTTTACAGAGCTGTATCAAAATCAATGAGCAGCTGTTTGATGAGTTCAAGTCCCCATCTCCTTGGACAAGAGGCAGGTTCACCATACCACCAAGCATGGCCCAGTGAGCTATGGTGAGAGCAGGCACATGGGAGTCTCTGCAGACTGGGGCCTGACAATGCCAGGATGGGTCCAAAACCCAGACCCAAATATGGACTCTCTCTGGGCTCTGTCTTAGAGCTTTTTTCTCAGAGTGACCCAAAGTTCTGCAGCCAAAAATCTGGCTTTCATTAGTCCCAATGGCAACTTGGTTTGGTGTAAAGTCCCTGTTCATGTACTTGTAGAAATACCAGAGGAGGCCTTTGTGTTGTTTTTACTTTACACTGGACTATATTTATTCATGTTGCTACAGTTTGTATTGTATTAACTATTTAGCCCAGGTATCTTCTGTAGCAGGCAGCTTCACTGTATTGCCAGACTTTCTCCAATACTTAAAAGCCACCACTATTACTAAGAAGGTTTTCACACAAAAATAGGGAAGAGGTTAGGTGAAAAAAGAGGTTACTTTGTTCCCTGCATTTGCCTGCAATGTGGTACCTCAGAGAACTCATCCCTGTAGCCCATCAGGGTAGAAGCTGTGCCTTCACATGTCTTCGTAATGTTCTATAAAAGAAGGTAATTTCCCAGAGTGGCTTAGCCTTTCAATGCTGGTGGAGCCTGCCATGATAACATCCTATTTTCATGTTAGCCGTAATGAAGAAAATTTATCTGTGTGTCATGATTGGCTGTAACAGTTTGCTTGGGCTTCCATAATCTAGTACCGTGTACTGAAGGTCTCAATGGAAACTGAGTTTCTCATAATTCTGGAGGCTAGAAATTGAACAACAAGATATTGGCTGAAGTGGTTTCTCTAATGCATATTTCTACTTGAGATTAATTGACCACCTTCTATTTCTGTTTTCAAAGTGTCTTCTCTTGAGCCTCTGTGTCTTTACTCTTTTTGAAAGGACTCCAGTCATGTTAGATTAGGGTTCACTTTACTGAACTTACTTAATCATAGTCACCTCTTTAAAAGCGATATGTCCAAACACATACTCACTCACAATTTGAGGCTAATTATATTATATATGCCTTAGAATGTCAACATATACATTTTAGAATAGCAACATATAAATCTGGGAGAAGGGACACAATTTGGAACATGATATGTATTGATGGTAGATTGCCAGGAAAGTGATTACTGGGTAAAATGATATACATATGTAAAATTTCCAAAGCTACAGCCAGATGACTTTCCACAAGGTCTGTGGCAAGTACATTGTCATCAATAGTCACTGAATAAAGCTGCTTCTCTGAACCCAGCCTCCTCTGGATATTAACATTCTTTTAATTTTCTGACAATCTCATGTCTGTGGGGACAATAAAAACATATTTTTCCTTTTATTTCCATTTTTCCAACTGATATGTTTAAGTCACTTGGTAGTTCTTATTTTAAATATAGATATGGGTTTTCTGTTCCTCAATTTATCTCCTCAGATCTTTGACTCTGTCATTAATCCTGGAGTCTCCCAGCATTTATCTTCTTACCAGGTCTGAAAATGTTGTGTCTCTTTCTTAAGACTTTCCTTAATATTAAAGAAAGAAGGGCCGGTCACAGTGGCTCACACCTGTTATCCCAGCACTTTTGGAGGCTGACGCGGGTGAATCATGAGGTCGGGAGATCGAGACCATCCTTGCTAACACGGTGAAACCCCGTCTCTAATAAAAACACACAAAAAAATTACCCGGATGTGGTGGCATGCATGTGTAGTCCCAGCTACTCAGGAAGCTGAGGCAGAAAAATGGCGTGAACCCAGGAGGCTGAGCTTGCAGTGAGCCGAGATCCTGCCACTGCACTCCACTCCTGGGTGACAGTGTGAGACTCTGTCTCAAAAAAAAAAAAAAAAAGGAAGAAAAAATGTTGCTTTAATTCTTTCTAAGCTGTCTTGCCCTGTTCACTGTCTCCAAAATGCAGAGGAAATATGGCTTCTCCAGGTTCTTGCACTCAATGTCAGAAGCGGCTGTGTTTCAGGTAATTTAGAGGAAATTTCATGCAGCCCTCTCTGGAAGGTTCTTAGTTCTGACCCATGTGCTGTTCAGCAGCCAGTTGAAATTGCGAAGCCTGTGTTTTCCTATCTCTACACTGAGGACTTTTTTGGAGAACTCAGTGGGAAAATGCACTTCATACAGGCTATTAATACTGATGGTTGCTGTTGCTTCACAGTTGACAAAATTACATGAGGATTTCTTGTAGCTATAGTAGTGGTTAGATTACCCCCAAACCCATATCAAATTTTTTAAAAACTCTAAAACTTTTTTTGTCAGGGACATGCATGTCCTCCACATTCACAAGAAGGTATGTCTGTGGCCAGGTGTAGTGGCTCATGCCTGTCATCCCAGCAATGTGGGGGGCCAAGTCAGGTGGAGTACTTGAGGTCAGGAGTTCAAATGTAGTCTGAACAACATGGAGATAACCTGTTTCTACTAAAAATGGAAAATTAGTCGGGCATGGAGGCGCATGCCTGTAATCCAAGCTACTCAGGAGGCTGAGGCAGGAGAATCACTTGAACCTGGGAGGCAGAAGTTGCAGTGAGCTGAGATTGTGCTATTGCACTCCAGCCTGGGCAATAAGAGTGAAACCATATCCCAGGAAAAAAAAAAAAAAAAAAGGAGTGTTTGTTACATTTACACACCACAGTTCTTTCTCCTTCCCAATACAGCATGGTGCATCTAGCAGTGGACTGCCCACTCCTGGCTTCAGAATGCTCAAAGACATGGTAGTGTACTTTGAATGACAGATTGGTTTGGCTGAGACCAAACGTAGTAAAAGAAAATGAATCTTGAGAAAAGGTTTGAGAGAACTTCAGAATTTCTAGGCCAACAAGTTTGTGTCAGACTCTCTCAGAACAAAGCCTCTAAGTAAAAACTGTGACCAGTGATTATTTTAAATGGCCAAGTTTAATGGACATATATAATGTAATATAACATAATCAGCCAAAAATTACAATATATACAAAGTATTAGGGTAATATGGAAAAATAATAAAAAAACAAGATAAATATCCAGAAATCTACCCTAAAGAAATAGAGAAGTATAAATTACCTAAAAAATTTTAAAATAATTATCTAAATGGTGCTGAGTGAGCAAAATGTGAGCACAGACAATGAAATAAAATCAGGAAAATGAGAACATACACAATAACATAAAAATTATTAGAGAACAAATTATGAAGTTGAAGAATATAAAAAGAAAAAATGCCTGAGAAATTATCAACCTTAAGAAAAAAACATAAAAATTAAAATGTTCAACAAATTTTAACTAAGATAAACACAAAAAGATTCATAATGAGAAAAATTATAAGCAAAGTTTTGAAAGTCACAGACTAGTAGATAATCTTGAAAGCTAAAAAAGAAAAGCTATGTGTCATTTATATGGGTTCTTCTGTCAGATAATCAGTGAATCTACCTGCAGGAATCTTGCTGGCCAGAAGGGACATGGGTAATATTGTCAATGTGCTGAAAGAACAAAAAATTTTAAGCATTAATACTATATCCAGATACACTATTTATCAAAATGAAGAAAAAGTAAAGTCTTTTCATGATGACCACATACTGCAACAGCATATCACCACTAGGACTGCACTACAAGAAATGCTAAAGAGAGATTTTCTCATGAAAAATAAAGTCATGCTAAATAGCATTGCGAAATTAGACGAAAGTACATAACTCTTTGGAAAAGAAACATGCAAGCACAAAAATAAAATTCTGATGAATTCAAATGATGCTTCATAAAACATGTAATTATGTAATATAATTAAAAAACAAAAGACTAAAAATATGCAAAAACATTTGTTAATAATATATAATATAAAAAGATATTAGTGACATCAATAATATATTAAGTTGAGGCAGATGGAAAGAGAAAGAATGTTCGAATGCAATTAAAATTAATTTGTTGCTGGCTGGGCATGGTGGCTCATGCCTGTAATCACAGCACTTTAGGAGGCTGAGACGGGAGAATCATGAAGTCAGGAGATTGACACCAGCCTGGTCAACATGGTGAAACCCCCCATCTCTACTAAAAATACAAAAAATTAGCTGGGCATGGTGGTGGTCCCCTGTAATCCCAGCCCCTGGGGAGTCTGAGGCAGGAGAATCATTTGAACTCAGGAAGCAGAGGTTTCTGTGAGCTGAGATTGCACCATTGCACTCCAACCTGAGCGACAGTGTCAGAATCCATCTCAAAAGAAAAAAAAATGTTTTATGCAATCCCCATGGTAACTGCAAGAAAAACATTTACAGAGATACACACACACACACACAAATACATTAAAGCATGACGCTATAAAAATCAACACAGAAGGGAAGATTGAAAGGAGTGGGTAAAGGGGATCACATAGCTATGAAAATCAGAGAAAACAATGACAAAATTAAGTTCTTCAATTTCAAAAAGATATCTTAATATTTATGAACTAAACTTTTCAATCAAAACATGTAAATTGAATAGAGGGATTAATCAACAACAACAACTTTATCCTCTCCATAAGTGACTCACTTTAGATCTAATGTCAAAACTAGACTGAAAGTAGTAAGATCAAAATCGACTTTTGATGTAAATTGAAATCCTATGAGAGCAGTGCTGGTCACAGCTGTGTTAGGCAAAATATATTTTAGTCATAGCTCATAAAACAAACTTTAAGTAGGCTGGGCATGGTGGCTCATGCCTGTAATCCCAACACTTTGAAAGGCCAGTGTGGGTGGATCACAAGGTCAGGAGATGGAAACCATCCTGGCTAACACGGTGAAACCCTATCTCTACTAAAAATACAAAAACGTAGCTAGGAATGGTGGTGGGCACCCGTAGTCCCAGCTACTCAAGAGGTGAGGCAGGAGAATGGTGTGAACCCACGAGGCGGAGCTTGCAGTGAGCTGAGATCGTACCACTGCACTCCAGCCTGGGCGGCAGAGGGAGACTCCTGCTCAAAAATAAAAATAAACTTTTAGTCTAAACTGTCACAGGAGACAAAGAAGAGCATTAAATAATAATAAAAGGGCTCATTCATTTAGAACTTATGAAATTTTATTATATATTTGTGTGTGTATGTATATATACATAAATTTTTCACACCAGTCTTTCCAAATGTACAAAGTAAACATTGAAATAATTATTACAATAGACAAAAAAAATAATGGTAGAATACTTTAATTCAAACTTTTAATAATGAATAGTAAAGCTAGCCTAAATATTAATAAGTAAACAGAAATTTTGAAAACTCTAGAGAAAAATTAGATCTAATGAGAATATACAGAATCCACAACAACAGAAGAACACAATTTTCTCAATAGTTTATAAAACATTCTCCTAGATACAAAACCTATTAGGCCACAAAACAAGACTTAACAATTTTTTAAGAATAGAAATCTTAAAGACTATTATTTCTGATCAAAATGGAATAAAACTAGAAATTGATAACACAAGAAAACAAAAATATCAGCACATATGGAAATTAAACCACTCACTTTTGAGCATGCTTGTGTTCAAGGGTTGTAAGGCTTAATATTGTGAAAATGTTCATACTTCCTAGTGAACTACAGATTCAATGCAATCCCTTTTAAATTAATTTTTTTTTTTTTAGAAATAGAAAAAGTAACCAACAATTATATGGAATCTCAGGGACAAAAAAAGAGCCCAAAAATGTTTAAAAAAAGAAACAATGTTATTGATGTCACCTTTTCTGATTTCGAAGCACATTACAAAGCTACAGTAATAAAAACAGTTTGGTTCTGGCATAAAGACAGACAAGTTTTCCAATAAAACACAATGTAGCACAGATGAAAACCTTGCACATATGGGCAAATAGTTAATGGAACACCTATATTCATTGAAGCATTATTCACAAAGGCCAATATTTGAAAGCAAAACAAACTTTCTTCACCAAATAAATGAATAAATACAATTTGTCATATAAAAGTAATGGAAAACTACTCAGCCTTTAAAAGCAGAAAATCTTGTAACATCTACAATAAAGATAAACCTGAAACACATGATGCTAACTAAACTTATCAGCAATAAAACAGATACTTTATGATTCCACTTACATGTAATATCAAAAGTATTGAAACTCTTAAAAACAGAAAATGGAATCGTTTTCATCAGGAGCCTGGTAGTAGAAAAAAACATGGGTATTATTAATTTATATTGAGTTTTAGTTCTGCAACAGAAAAAAAGTTTTACAGATATGTTTCATAACAATGTAAATACACTTAACATGGCTAAACTGTATAAGAAAAAATATTTAAGATTCTCAATTTTATGTTACATATTTTTACCACAATTAAAATTAACAATCACACCTGAGGGCAGGTGGCTCAGGCCTGTAATCCCAACACTCTGGGAGGCCAAGATGTTCAGATAACTTGAGATTAAGAATTCAAGACAAGCCTGGCCCCATTTCTACTAAAAATACAAAACGTAGCCAGGCATGGTTGTCCATGTCTTTAATCCCAGCTATTCAGGAGGCTGAAGCAGGAGAACTGCCTTAACCTGGGAGGTGGAGGTTGCAGTGAGCCGAGATTGTGCCACTGCACTTTGGGTGACAGAGCAAGACTCTGTCTTAAAAATAAATAAGACATCTAACCTACCTTCAAACCACAAAACAGTTTCTTTCACATTAAGATTTTATAAGATAAAGATGTTGAAATTAAGACAATCTCCATGAATACTCACCTAGATAGAATCAATTATTGGCCACCAGCCAAGAAGAAAAATATACAAATCATAAACAAAATAGGTGTAACGTTTATACAAGGAAACAAACACTTAGATAATGACATTGAAAAAGGAAGTAGGGCTGATTCATAGCTGACTTTTGCCTCACACTGTATTAAGATGTACAGAGTTGACAATTGTCATACAAAATTATAATATGTAAAACTAAGAACAGTAAACTGATGTAAGGTGGCCTACCCTAAAAAATGAAACAAACAGATACAAAATTGCAAACAAAGTTAAAATTAACATTAACCCCCAAAATTCTGATTTGAATACTGCAATTCAAAACTATAATAAATAGGTAGAAGCTAGAAACACAATTGATGTGAGGCAGCCTACTCTGAAAAATACAGAAATATAAAATACAAAACTTAATGAAGAGCAACTTTAACCCATAAAATTCTCAATAAACAGAGAAAAAATTCTAAATAACTACAATTTTCAACTCTAACTGTGCATCCACGAAAACCATGAATTTTGAATTGTTTGACAAAGTTAAGGCAACAACATTTCAAAGAAAACATATTATAATTATTCATAAAGCTTTGATGAGAAAGTTTTTAAAAATAAGCATTTAAGTAATACTAGAGAAACTTCTAAATTATGCTACTGATACATTGATATATTGCTGCTTTGTTTTTCCATTTATTTTTTATTTTTTATTTTTTTTGAGATGGAGTTTTACTCTTGTTTCCCAGGCTGGAGGGCAATGACACGATCTCAGCTCACCACAACCTCCGCCTCCCAGGTTCAAGCTATTCTCCTGCCTCAGCCTCCTGAGTAGCTGGAATTAGAGGCATGTGCCAACACGCTCAGCTAATTTTGTATTTTTAGTAGAGACGGAGTTTCTCCATGTTGGTCAGGCTGCTTGTCTCAAACTTCTGACCTCAGATGATCCGCACGGCTTGGCCTCCCAAAGTGCTGGGATTACAGGCATTAGCCACCATGCCCGGCCCATTGCTGCTTGTCTTACAAAGTGGTGAGGCTGTAATCTAGCCTTTAGAAGAAAAGTCTTACATTTCTAAATACAATAACTATATATATTTTAAATACAGTATACAAATTGATATATAAAGTAATATTGGGAATAAGTTGTTCTACAATTCAGGTAAAAATTGAGGAAACTGGAAGAAAATGCTACTAATCACATTGTTCCTAAAGTCGATGAAACATACAAGACAAATATTTTAATAAATTATATAATTTATATATAACATATACATTTGAGAATGTTGTATTATTTTATTTACGTATTTATTTTTTGAGGTGGAGTCTCACTCTGCTGCCCAGGCTGTTGGGCAGTGGAAGGATCTTGGCTCACTGCAACCACTTGAAACTCTGTCTCCCAGTTTCAAGTGGTTCTCTTTCCTCAGCCTCCCGAGTAACTATGATTACAGGTGCATGCCACCACACCTGTCTAATTGTTGTGCTTTTAGTAGAGTTGGAGTTTCACTATGTTAGCCAGGCTGGTCTCAAACTCCTGGCTTCATGATCTGCTGACCTCTGCCTCCCAAAGTGCTGGGATTACATGTGTGAGCCACCATGCCAGGCCTTGAACATACTATTGTAGAACTTCTGAAACTAAGATTACAGACAAATTACAGACATATGACAATTCAGGAAGTGAAAACGCTGTCATGATACTCTTGATGTTAAAGAAGACAGAATCACAAAATACTAAGTGAGAAGTAAGGTAATAATTGGAAATTCAATGTATGTACAGCAATGTTCTAATTTCCCCTATGGGAAAAGTTTTTGTAAGGAATCCATAAAATGAGTACATACAATAAACCACCCTACAATAGACACTGTTGGCATATAGAGTTTAAATTTTTAAGATTAGGTCTTGATAAGAAAAAATAATTCTCCATAAAATATTTTTTTTATATTTAACAAGATACTTTTGCACATAAAGATTTTCCATCAAATTTTTTGTGGAATTATGTTTTAAACCTTCATAGGATATGAAATTATAAAGCAGAAAACATGTGTCTTCTCTCTCTGGTGTTCCTGAAATTTCTTTTTTTTTATTGTATAATCCCATTTATATGAAATATCCAGAATATGCAAATCCATAGAGACAGAAAGCAGACTGGTAACTGCAAAGGGATGAGGAGGAAAGAATAGAGAGTGACTGCTAAAGGGTATAGGATTTCCCTTTATCATCACTGCTTTCCCCACAGTGGTGACAGTCATAACCTTGTTAATAAGCTGAAAACCAATGGATTGTATATTTCATTTATGTTTGTTTTTAGATTTGAAGGTCTCACTATGTTGTCTAGGCTGTTCTTGAACTCCTGCCTCAAGCAATTCTCCACCTCAGCCTCCCCAGCTACTGGGATTACAGGCATAAGCCACCATATCTAGTTCTGATTATACACTTCAAAATTGTATATTTTATTGTATGATATGTATATCTCAGCTAAAAAAAAAAGAACAGGGAGTTCTGTACTGATATGATATAATCTCCAAATATATTAAGTAAAAAAAGAGAGGTACAGAATAGTGTGTGCAATATACTACTATATTCTTAAAAAAATTGTACACACATATGTATACACTGTCCAGGCATAAAGCCTCTCAAAAGACATATGGGAAACCAGTAACATTATTTCCTGAAGTGAAGGATCCTAGAGCGCCTGTGGATATTGTGGTCTGGAAGGGAGACCTAACTTTTCAACATGCTCTTTTGTACCTTTTAAATTTTGTATAGAGTACAACACTTCCCTTATTCTCTAATTTGAAGAAAGAAAAAAGGAATACTCTGATGCTTTCTCTTTAGTCTTTAGTTTTATTTTAAGAGATCATCTGCTTTTTTTCTGTAATAAACTTAAAACATATCCACCCATTTTGTCAGATTATTTATTTCTTAGCAATTTGTTTGAAACTTACAGTTTTTGTCTCAATCCTTAGTAATACTATAGTCATCATATTTCACATGTTTAGGTTTCTCATGGAGAAAAAGAAACACAGGCATACACCTCTATACTATCCACCTGCTAGTCCTGCAACATGATTTCAGTAAAGTGTTACTGATACTTGAACAATTTCTATGATGTCGGCAAAGTAATATCAACAAGAGTGATTGTAAAGTAGCTGGCCTTATAAGTCAAGAGTTATGATATTTGATCCACTGTTCAATCCATTTCTAGATCTGATCTAGATTATTTTCCTTTTTATTTATATTTATTTATTTATTTATTTATTTGTTTGTTTATTTATTTATTTATTTATTTTGAGATGGAGCCTTGCTCTGTCACCCAGACTGGAGTGCAGTGGTGTGATCTCAGCTCACTGCAAGCTACACATCCCAGGTTCACGCCATTCTTCTGCCTCAGCCTCCTGAGAAGCTAGGACTGCAGGCACCCACCACCATGCCCCGGCTAACTTTTTTTTTTTTGTATTTTTACTAGAGATGGGGTTACACCGTGTTAGCCAGGATAGTCTTGATCTCTTGACCTCGTGATCCACCCACCTCGGCCTCCCAAACTGCTGGGATTACAGGCGTGAGTCACTGCACCCAGCCAATCTGATCTACATTATTTTCTAGCTCCTCTGGTATATTGTTGGGCAACTGATGTACGATTTCTTCCTTGTGGGATGTTGTGGCTTCTTCATAAAGAACTTGAATAATCTCACACTGAATATTGTCATTAGAGTCTTCTTATTATAGCTCCTTGTTTCAAGTCTTTCATACAATGCGTTGGTATCTGTCCTCAGCAAAAAAAACTATATGAAACCAGCCTTTAGGGAACAAATCACAACCGCGGTATTCAACAATAACTCCACGTTCTGTCATTTGGTTATCTAACTCATCAACTACTCTGTCTTCATCTAAAATGGGACAATCATACTCTTCATCATAGCCATCATACTATTGCTCTTCTCAAGGTAAATCACCCACATCAATGTATTTCAGTCCTGATATTGATGCAAGTTCTTTGCCAAGTGTGGTTTTTCCAACCCCTGGTGTACCGGTGAGCAGGATGTTCACAAGCAATGATGGCTTGCCGCGATGACTCTGAGCGCCTTGCTCACACGACCTTTGCACTACTGTTCTTGGAATTTCTAAACCAATTCTCAATGCCTCCACAACTCCCTTCACACACTTTTGACTTGAGGCACCACATATTTATTAAAAAATTGCATAACGTAGAGGTCTCCAGAAATGTGCATAGATTTCCCCAGATTCCCAAAATTAATGAACACTAGTCAGACCATGTAGGTTCTTACAGATTCTGGGAGGACTTTGGTTTTCAGTATGAATGCACTGGAAGATTCTGGGAGGGAGAAAAGAAGCCATAGAAGATTGAAGAGCATAGTAAGCATGGGACAGGAACATGTTTCTCCGTGACAGCAAGAAAAATAAAATTAGGCTTTTCTAAAACAATTTCCATTGGAACAGAGATGACCAAACCGTATTTAAACTCTGTCTTTCTCTGTGACCTTTGGACCTCTCCCATGTGTTACCTGCTCATTTATTTTCACCTTGCTTTGTATATGGCTGTTGCCTCCTCTCTTTTCACACTGCAGGAATTTTTTCTTTGCTACAGACTCTCCACCAGAGTTTCTTTTTTTTTTTTTTTCCCTGCAATAGTAATTGGGCTCACCAGAAAATGCCCCACTTTCAGCATCTTCCTCAGGAGAGAATTAACGCTGTAGAGTATGTGTTGAAATGTTTGTCTTTTTGAGATATTGCCTAATGACTAGATTCTGTCTTTCATGACATGGAGTGCTGAAGGACATGATGGACTCATACAGATGACAGTTGTGTCTGATGACAAGGAAGAAAATCGCAGCACTAGAGAAACTGCAATACCACCGACAGTCAACTGGGGAAGAAAATAGATAATCAATCTAAAAACAATGAAACAAATTCTCTTTAACTGAGAAATACACAACGATCCAGAGAAGACATATCTGAGAATGCATCTGTGAAGCACCCAGAATCAATAGCCTGGCTGATTGCTGTCAATATCACCCTTTACTAAGCCAGTTTTGTTGTTGTTGTTGTTGTTGTTGTTATTGTTGTTTTCTTGAGAAAGAGTTTTGCTTTGTCGCCCAGGCTGGAGTGCAGTGGAGTGATCTCAGCTCACTGCAACCTCCATCTGCCGGGTTCAAGTGATTCTCTTGTCTCAGTCTCCTGAGTGGCTGGGACGAGAGGTGCACACCACAACGCCCAGCTAATTTTTTTTGTATTTTCAGTACAGACGGGCTTTGCTATGTTAGCCAGGCTGGTCTCAAACTCCTGGCCTCCAGTAATCTGCCCATCTCAGCTGCCCAAAGTTCTGGGATTACAGGCATGAGCTGCCGTGCCCAGCCGTGCCAGGCTTTAAATACTAGATTTGATGGATATTTTATAATTTTCCAGATCTTATAAAAAAATTACAAGGCATACGGACAAGGTGGAAAATATACTTCACTGGAAGAAACAGAATAAATATCCAGAAGTTGAATCTTAAGAAATGAAGATTTTTTCATATCTGATAAAGAATTAAAAATAATTAAGCATTCTCAGTGAACAGAAATGAAACAAAAATAGAAAATTGAATAACATTTAAAAATAATAAATGACCGAAATGGGATATCAACAAAGAGATGAAACCTTTTTTCTAAAAACCCAACAGAAATTGTGGCATTGATGGATCCAATAACTGGCATTTACAAATTCACTGCAGAGACACAACAGCAAACAATGGAGCAAAAAAAGAACCAGGAAATTAAATATATATTATTCACAAATATTTAGGCCTGGAAACTAACTTTTGAAAAAAATGGAAGAAATAAGGGTTAAATATGAGACTTACTGGACACTATCAAGTAGACCAATATATTCAGAGAAAGAGTCTTATAGAAAGAATATGGGAAGAAAATGACATAAATGTTATCTGGGAGAAAAACAGGGCATGCTGAAACCTTACACATATCAGCGATGAAACAAAAAATCCTAACAACCAAGAATAATTGACCTGGAAAAAACTGTACTTTGAAAATTAGGAAAAAATAAATCCTTTCAAGGTTTAAAATAAAAAAATCTAAGGTTGCTTACTACTAGAATAACCCTAGAAAAAAATGCAAAAGACAGTCAATTATGTTGAAACATTAAATGATGCTGGACAGCATCATAAAATGATATGAAAATGTAAAGCTCTCTGTTAATATAAATATATACACAGATATAAAATTTGCTATTGTTATAATAATGGTGCATAAAATTCTTAAATCTCTGTGAAAATGCATAAAATATATAGAGATATAATTTGTAACATTAATAATAGAGAGGGGGAAGTAAAAATGTATATATTTTGTATGCTGTTAACTTGAAGTTGAAGGCAAAAGCTGTTTGCCCTGGGGACCTTGGCACTGGGCAAGGGATGAGGCAAAGCTGCCATTTTGTCTCCCTTAGTTCTCCCACCTCCTCCTACTCTGAATAGGGATTTTTCTTGGTCTGCAGGAATAGTCAGTGTGGCCAGGCTCTGTTCTGCACACACAGACAGCTGTAGGTAGGTGTGGCATGTATAGAGGGGGCCTGGGATTCTAAAAATAATTAAATATGCAAAAAGTGGAAAGCTGAATTTTGGGCATGATTCTCAGGGCTTTGGGCTGGGGAAACAGGAAGTCCTTGCTTCCAACCATGTGGTTTCTCATCAGAGTTGTTGAGGCCTTCTCCCTGCAGTTGTCCCTTAAGGAGATGTTGCAGGAGATTTAGCCGGTGCTGATGGTCCATGAAGAAATGTGTCACTCACTGCACCTGGTTAGCAACATGCCAAACCACTTCCCAGGGCGACAAAACAGTGAGGAGCTGCAGGAGGGCTCAGGGCTGTGTATGAGGGAAGGCTGGTTTGGAAGTTGGGTAGACGGCCTTGGGGAGGGCCCCAAAAAGAAGGGCCAGGCAGCACTTCCCCAGTCCTCGGAGGTCTTTGTGTCACAGATAAGCATGTGAATGTATGAACAGAGTTGTAATTCTAAAAAATTCAGGCAGTACAAAGCCAGGCTTGATATCAGCCCAATCAAATTCTATAAAAATAAATGATGTCTTAGAAAAAAAAAAACTTAAAAAGCTCCACAGTATTTGAGTGGGGAAATCTGTCCAGTGTAGCACCAACTGGTGTGGTGAGATTCACCTGGTTGTAAAGCAGACTCTCTCATGTATTCATGTTCCCTGGGGAAAAGCCACTTATGTTCCCAGGGTCTACCTGCTTGCTAAGAGCAATTGTGGGAAAGAATTGTAGCTCAATGGTGCCCATAGTTGATCACAGGAACTTTCCTCTTTCCCAAAGCAGTCACCATTAAACTTCAGTGAAACACACACTGGAAGACCATCTGAAGTAGGAGGTCCTGGGGAGTCCTCAGCACACCCCTTCATGAGGGCTGCCCAAAAAGGCAGCTCTAAACACTCCTTCAACCCAAGACACTAGTGCAGAAAAAGCAGTTAGCCCTGTCGGCTCAAGACCCACGTGTGCTTCAGAGGCATTTGGCAGAAGATTCTTTGTAAGAAATGATCCCTGCCTACTAGCAGACAGGAGTGTGTGTTTGTGTGAGTGTGTGTGTGTTGAAATTAGAACCCCACCTTATGTGTTCATTATGGAATTTGAAAATGGAAGCCTAAAGTTGAAAATTAAAATCACCCATGAAAGCATCTTGCAAACTATTTTCTGTGCTAGATGCGATGTTTTAGGATACAAGGCCCTGGTAACATCCTACTTACCTCTCCCTGAAAGAGCTACACACACTACTCAAGGCCTGCTTCCACATGAACCACGTCCTAGAGCAGCTTAAGAGCCTGAACCCATCTGCTGCCTTCAGCAGGGCTGACTAAAGCTGCTTGTTCTTCCCAAGCATATTCTCCAATGACCTGAGAGGTGGAGGAGACATTGGGGTCAGGATTGAAAAGAGGGAAGGGGAGCATGGAAGCCAGAGGCTGAGGACCAGGTTTTCCCACCTGGAGGGGTCTGGCCTAGAAGCACTCAAACCAGGGTCAAATTTAGGTGGAGACAGCTGGCCTTGGGTTGCCCTGTGCTGACCACCAGCCTCGAGTTCCTCAAACAGTAGGAAGTGAAAGAATGGCTTGGAGATGAGCCTCATTGACTGTTTGCCACCTGAATACATCTTGCCAGGGTCCCAAGAGGGACCATTGTGTCTCTGGAACCATGACTGGAAGGTGGAACTCCCAAAGGGGGCAAAGAAGAGGGTCCTTGGTGAAGTGAGGAGCTTATTTCTACTTGACCATTCCTGAAGGGCTTTAGTGACTAAAAGTGCCCAGCATGAGCAGCTGGAACCCATTTCCTAGAAACTGCAAGATGCAAGGGGACCTCATGTACCTCTTTGTAATTACAGACAAGGACCAGAAGGGCCCCATCACTGCATCCACATGGGACTTTTACTGGATCCAGTAAGTCCCTGCCAGCTCCCCACAGGCTCCTGGTATGTCACTTGTTCTGGGCCTGTGGACAGACAACCAGGGCACTTGCTCAGTGCCCACTTCCTCCTTGTAGGCCTACAGCCTATTGCTCAACCCCAAGCTCACCAGCCTTTGATTCCTAAGCCATTCGCCACTGGAGCTGCTCAAGTACCATAGCCTGAACTTCACAAAACACTTTGTCATGCCATGAAAGAAAAGGTAAGGCTGCCGGGCATGGTGGCTCATGCCTGTAATCCCAACACTTTGGAAGGCCGAGGAGGGCAGATCATGAGGTCAGGAGTTTGAGAGCAGCCTGGCCAATATGGTGAAACTCCATCTCTACTAAAAATGCAAAAAATGGCTGGCCATGGTGATGCATGCCTGTAGACACAGGTGCTTGGAGACTGAGGCAGGAGAATTCCTTGAACCTGGGAGGTGAAGGTTGCAGTGAGCTGAGATCACATTGATTCACTCCAGTCTGGGTGACAGAGTGAGACTTCTTCTCAAAAAATAAAATAAAATAAAATAAAGTAAAATAAAATAAGTCACTGTTTCATCTCCCCCTGACTTGTGTCATGTTACAGGGGCTTATTGGATGAACCAGCCAGCCAAACTCAAGAGCTTCTGCCCAAACAATCTGTCCCCACTGCTTGAGTCCCCTCTAGGGAGCTGTCAGTGTGACAGGGGGCATCTCTGGAAGTGGTGGCCATTTGCTTCTATCTGACCTCAGGGCAGATTCTCAGGGCAAGAAGATCCTAGAGCAGATGGAAGTCTCAGAGAAGAAGCCTATGGCCAGGTTCTTGGCTCGGTCAGCTCTGTATCTCCCTCTCTCCTGTTTGTGCCATGGACTGTGTGCACACAGAGAATGCCTGCACCTTGAGGCTGAACTATGAGGAGAACCTTCCTGAACAGGGGCAGGCAGACTCATCCTGCCCTCAGTGGGAACCCCCTTCCTCTGGGTACTAGACAGAATTCTCTGCACTTTCCTGGAGGCTCCATGCTGGATCTGTTCATTTGGAAGTTTGAGGCTGTCCACAGGGAGGTAACAAAAGAGACTTCTCCTCCATCTGGAAAAAAAAAGAAAGAAAGAAAAGGTAGACTTCTCAGAGCAAGTTGTGGGGCACAAGCTGAGCCCTTGCTTCCCTCCCTGGTCCCTCTATGGTCCCAGGACTGAAACAAGGAGCTGCAGACAATGAGGGAACTGCTCTGCAAGAACAGCCTGAGTGGCTGCTTCAAGAAAGAACCACAGTGAAAGTGCCTACAGCCCCTAGTGACTGACTGGCAGCCTCAGGCCCACCTACCAGCTGCAGGCAGGTTTTCTTGCTGACAGAATGAAAGCAAGGAAAGCAGGAATGAGCCCAGCCCTCTCAGTCACCCTGAAGGCTGCCTGGGGTTCCCTGCAAGGCCTTCTAGCCTTCTGCTTCTTGGCAAACGACCCAAGCAGCTTTTTCTGGCCTTCGAGACTTTGATTCTCTGGAAGAAGACCCTACTTTTCACTAGCTTAGTGTCCAGGGCCAGCCAGCTCCCCACCTTCAGTAACAACCAATGGGCTCTCACCTGGGCACACACTGCCCAACTGGCCCTTCTAAGGCAGGAGCTCATTTGTCTTGCAGGTTCGGCTTGCTAGGGCTTAAAAGTTATCAGTGCTGTTATTAAGATAGAGAAATTAGGGGGAAAGAGTTGTCTTAAGAAATTTCCCCTAATCTTACCTTGGAGATCATCGGCACAGGTGACAGCTTAGGCAAGGCTGCTGAGGATGCTGGGGGAGAGGACCCAGCCTGTCCAGCCAGCTGGCCCTTGCCAGAGGTGCTCATGACCCATCCCCTGAGAGAAGCAGGCAGACATCCCAGCAAGGAGCTGGGGTGTATAGATCAGGGCAGCCCAGGCACACTGATTGTGGCTTGGAACTACCTCCCATCAAGAGGTGTCACCACAGCTGACCCTTGGAGCCAGGGGGTGATTTACAATATGTGCAAGGCAGTCAGCTCCATCAGCTGTACAGCCTTCAACACTCACTTCACCTTGGACATCTCACCAGAAAGCATTGAGGACTGGCCAATGCAGAAGCTCTGCAAAGTGAGATAGAGCATCGTGGGGTGGGGGATCTGGGGTCTGTCTGCTCATCTGAGAATTGCTTCCTGAGGGTGTGCTCTGCAACCAAACAGTGACTGAGTTCATGTTTGTCTGTTTATTTATCAGTTTTAAATATCCTAATATTTCATTTATAGTAGTTTCTGTCTTGTATTTGTGTATTGGTAAAAATTTTATTAGAAGAAAGAGGGCTTAAGACAACAATATTTTAGAAAGTCTTAAGGGGGCATAGACTTTCATGTCAAAACAGCTACTGTTGACCTCTTTTTGCTACCTTTGTGCAAAGTATACACAGAAAGTGCAGCCAGAGGTGATGAGGCCAAGTGTGTAGAGCAGAGCTACCTGGGCTTGCTTGCTGGTCGGCAGTCAGATGGACTCTGGCTGTGAGGTGGTGCCCACCTGGATCTACACCCCCCACCCCCTCTCCAGAGTAACCAACACAAGGCAGTGCAAATTAGTGGGTGAGTGATAGGCATCGGGCACTCCAGTACCATCTGGGAAGAATTGAATGTCATCTGGTCTGGGGCTGTGGGGGGGCAGGGGCTGTGGCTGCATTGGCTTGTTATGGCACCAACCACAGATGCATCTGCCCTGTGCGGCTTCTCCAGCAGTCAGCTGCCCATGGTCCTGAGCCTGTCATGCCATGCCTGCTACCTCACACTGCTTGTATTTGAAAAAAACATCCTGAGATGGTGCTGCTGGATGTGAGCACTGGCAAGAGGACAGCACCTTTGTCCTAGGGGATTAGGAGCTGACCAGATTGCTCCTGACTGCCTCTAGAACAAGTGGGGGCTGGTGCTGCAATTAACGATGTCTCCAAAAAGATACGTTTGCAATAGCTCAATGAATATTTGATGCAGAGGCCTACATGAAGACACATGAATGGAGTGTGTGGACCTCAGTTAGCAGCTGAGAAACAGGTGCCTCTCAGGCCTCATCTTCCAACAACTGTGGAACGTGCCCAAGCCGTGAGTGTATACACCTGGAGTGTATACATCTGGCTGCTGCTTTTGCTGCCACTATCCCCAGGCTCAATATGGCTTAAAATCTGGATTTTAAATAGCAAAGATAAGAGGCTTTTCTGTGCCCTGGAATAGGAAGCCAGAGATCTGTGTAGGGCTGGCACTGGGTGCACATTAGTTTTGTGACATGATGAGAGCTGCAGTGGTTTTGTTAATCGTGATAGGCCTGGGCTGGTTGCAGCTCTGAGTGATGGGGAGGGAGTCAGCAATGGTGGTCATGTAGACATCCATGTGCCCAACTCTGGCCTGCCTGCCCTCAGACATAGCAAGAGGCACCACCACAGGCCCTGACTTGCCTCCCTACTCCTTGCATGCCAGATGGGAATACCTGAAAGTTACAATCTGAATGTATTCTTCTCCCATTTTGACCTGAGCTGCCTAACACACAGTGTGTGTGGTGGGGTGAAGGGCCTGGGGGAAAGCACAGCTGGATCATGGATCCTGGTGGAAATTTAGAGATGAGGGAGTTGTTGTCACCTCTCTGTGGAGCCCAGCTCCCTACCTGATCCTTGCCACACAGCCCCATCTGCAGAGACCAGGTCTGGCAAGTTTGGGGATCCCTAAGGCCCTGGGCTACTCCCTGTCAGTCCTGTCTGTGCTCTTTCCCTTTCCTGCTGGCAGAGCCCAATATGGAGGAGGAGGTTGCCGCCCTCTGAGCTTGAGGGAGCTGTGTCTGACTGGGGCTTCTGTCTGGGGTTTTGCAAAGAGCTACTTTTGAATATGGCCTGTTCATATACCTTGTTTCAAAGGAAGTGAGGGTGAACTAGCAAGTGCAGCAACTCCACACTTGATAAATAACTTTTTCTTGTCTCTAAACCATCACATTTTCATTTCACATTGGAATAAGTAAGTGAAACCTGCCACACCAGCCTCGCCCGTGTGTTCTGTAACCCAGACTCATTTGGTTGTGAGGGCTGTTGTCAGTAATCTTATGAAAAGAAGAATATGTATAAATTAGATCAAAGGTAAAATTATGGTTATAATGTCATTTGTGTGGGTGATGAGAGGGTGGACTAACAGGCACTCAGTTGGAGTTTACTCACCTGTCGCTTACCGGACTCATGACTGTAGCTCTGGTGAACATCACCTGACATTGGTGACAGAAGAGAAAAGGCCAGTGTGAAGGCTAGGTGGGGGAGAGGTGCCAGGCTGTGGGGCTAGGTTTTAGAGTCATCTGGACACTCTTGGAGAGCTAATGAGATGGGAGGAAGGCAGTCCCCCAGGTGAACTTTACTACCGGAGCCTGTGGCTCATGGTGGTGGAGGTGTGTGGGGGTGTCCTGTCCCTATGAGAGGAAGAGTTTACAGCTTTTACAGCTGGTGGCTGATGCTCAGCAATCCCTCTGCAGAGCAGGCAGGTCATCAGCCATGTGTATAGCTGACTGTCTTTCGAAGTGTTTAGAGAGTGCTCTATGTCTTAGAAATTCCTTTCCCTTGGCCTTGTCCAGTGAACACGGCTCACATGGCTAACACCACTTCTTGAGATGCCTTCACCATGCAAAGCTGAGAATGGATTGGGTTTAGTTACCATTGTGCCTCCTCCTCACCTGAGAGGCCTATTTTCTTTGGTTGATTCCTTAAGTGTATTAGTGCTGTCAGTCACCTTTGGACAACTCAAATGACAAGCGGCTGTTGTTTCATAAAGAAAAAAAAAGAAAATGAAGGCTTTGAATGTGAAACCCTCATTTTCTCCTCTCCTTCTCTTAGGTGAAAGATTTTATTTTAAAAAAAAGAGTACATAGTCATATCCCAGCAGGTGTAGTGTGAGAACTGGTTTGTGCTAGGGTATGGTTTCAGTGTGGATGGGCAATTCTTCAAGATGGAAAACCAAGTCTCACTGAGTTGCTGGAGCCATACCCGCCTATCTCCACATCCCCCACCATGGGCTTTCACTTACCTCCCATGCTTGAATTTTTTAACGTACATATTGGTATATATATATATACACACACACATATATACACACATACACACACACATACATACACATACAGGTCTCAGTCTGTCACCCAAGCTGCAGTGCAGTGGCTGAATCATGGGACACTGCAGCCTCAAGCTCTTAGGCTCAAGTGTTGCTTCCATCTCAGCCTCTCAAGTAGCTAGGACTACAGGCAAGCAACGCTACACCCAGATAATTTGTAAATCTTTTTCTAGAGACTGAGCCAACTTATGTTGCCCAGACTGGTCTTGAACTTCCGGGATCAAGCAATCATCCCACCTTGGCCTCCCAAAGTGTTTAGATTGCAGGTGTGAGCTACCAAACTCAGCCAAAAATATGTTATTTAAAGAACCATTACAATCAAATTATGAGTTATGATTGCACCACTGCTCTCCAGCCTAGGCACCAGAGCAAGACCTTGTATCCAAAAACAAGCAAAATGAAACAAAAGAATACTTACAACCAAATTAAACTTTGAAGATTGTGTCATCTGTGTCCAGCCCTGCCCTCCAAGCTATCACAGTTAAATATAATGGTTATTAAGAAAACGGTTAGATATTAAGAAATTTCTATATGTCCTCCAGCTGAGAATGAGGTATTCTAAATGTGGCCCCAATATTTTCTCACCACTACCTTCAGAATCTAAACTAGCAAATCAAATCAGGACACCTGCAGAGGACAGTCGGTCATTTTCAGATAGAAAGAGAATTACCCCCTTTAATAAGAGTAATACAGTGATTTTCAAAAACAGAAGTCAGACTGAGATGCAGCACAGTCAGGGCACAATTACCCTGGAATAACCTCCTCACACAGTATGGTTGAGGAGGCTTTCTTAGATGAGCAAATTTGGGCAATATAATTCTTGCTTATTTATTCCCAGCCCTGGCTTCCCACCTGATTCCTAATGGCCACCTCATGATGTGGTCAGCAGTGGGGTGCAGTGTTGTGAGAGAGGGGCTCAGGGATGGGACAAGGGTCTTTCCTGCTTATCAAAATGCTTAAAAAGTTGTGAAAAATGTTTCCAAATGTTCTACTTCCTACCTTTAAATAGCTGCTAAGATGCATTATACAACAGACTCAGGAAAGGGAAAGAACAAGTGCATTTCAAGTCTCAGTTCACTTCTTAATTAGCTGTGATACTCTGGGCATGTGACTCCAACTATTTGAGCCTGTTTGCCTGTTCACCCAAGACAATCCTAAGCAAAAATGGCAAAGCTTGAGTCATCATGCTACCCAACTTCAAACTATACTACAAAGCTATAGCAGCCAAAACAACTATACAAAACAACAACTACTGGTACAAAACAGATATACAGACCAATGGAACAGAACAGACATCTCAGAAATAACACCACACATCTACAACCATCTGATCTTTAATAAACCTTACCAAAACAAGCAAAGGGGAAAAAAATCCCTATTTAACAAATGGTGCTGGAAAACCTGGCTAGCCATTTGCAGAATACAGAAACTGGATCCCTTCCTTACATCTTATACAAACATTAACTCAAGATGGATTAAAGATTTTTGTTTCACGGGTTATTTTTTGAGATGGAGTCTCACTTTGTTGTCCAGGCTGGAGTACAGTGGATTGATCTCGGCTCACTGAAACTCCATTTTCAAATAGAAAGGGAAATACCTTTCTAGCAATTCTCTTGCCTCAGCCTCCCAAGTAGCTGAGATTACAGGTGCCCACTACTACATCCAGCTAATTTTTTGTACTTTTAGTAGAAACGGAGTTTCACCATGTTGGCCAGGCTGGTCTCAAACTCCAGACCTTGTGATTTGCTTGCCTCAGCCTCCTACAGTGCTCAGGTTATAGGCGTGAACCACTGCACCTGGCTGGATTAAAGTCTTAAATGTAAAAACCCAAACCATAAAAACCCTGGAAGAAAACCTAGGCAATACCATTCAGGACATAGGCATGGACAAAGACTTCATCACTAAAACACCGAAAGCAACTGCAACAAAGAAAAATTGACAAATGAGATCTAATTAAACTAAAGAGCTTCTGCACTGCAAAAGAAGCTGTCATCAGAGTGAACAGGCAGCCTACAGAATGGGAGAAAATTTTTGCAATCTATCCATCTGACAAAGGTCTAATATCCAGAATCTAGAAGGAACATAAATTCACAACAACAACAACAAAAAAAAGAAAACCATGAGAAAGTGGGCAAGGGATATTAACAGACTCTTCTCAAAATAAGACATTTGGCTGAGTGAGGTGTTTCGGGCCTGTAATCCCAGCACTCTGGGAGGCTGAGGCAGGAGGATCATGAGACCAGCCTGGCCAACGTGGTGAAACCTCGTCTGTACTAGAAATACAAAAAATTAGCTGGGTCTTTGGGTGGGCCCCTGTAATCCCAGCTTATCAGGATGTTGAGGCAGGAGAATCACTTGAAGCTGGGAAGCAGATATTGCAGTGAGCTGAGACCCTGCCACTGCACTGCAGCTTGGGTAACAGAGCAAGACTTTGTCTCAATAAATAAATAAATAATAAAAAAGACATTTATGTGACCAAAAAACATAAACCTCATTTTCACTGGTCATTAGAGAAATTCAAATCAAAACCACAATGAGATACCATCTCACACCAGTTATAATGGCAATCATTAAAAAGTCAGGAACCAACAGATGCTGGTGAGGCTGTGGAGAAATAGATACACTTTTACACTGTTGGTGGGAGTGTCAATTAGTTCAAACATTGTAGAAGACAGTGTGACAATTCCTCAAGGATCTAGAAACAGAAATATCATTTGACCCAGCAATCCCATTACTGGTTATATACCCAAAGCATTATAAATCGTTCTACTATAAAGACACATGCACACGTATGTTTATTGCAGCATTATTTACAATGGCAAAGACTTGGAACCAACCCAAACGCCCATCAATGATAGACTGGAGAAAGAAAATTAGGCACATGTACACCATAGAATATTATGTAGCCATAAAAAGATGAGTTCCCGTCCTTTGCAGGGTCGTGGATGAAACTGGAAATCATCATCCTTAGCAAACTAACACAGGAACAGGAAATCCAACACCACATGTTCTCATTCATAAGTGGAAGTTGAACAATGAAAACACATGGACACAAGGAGGGAAACATCACACACGGGCCTGTCTGAGAATGGGCATCAAGAAGAGGGAGAGCATTAGGAGAAATAGCTAAAGCATGTGTGGCTTAAAACATAGATGGTGGGTTGATAGGTGCAGCAGAGGGGCACGGTGGCTCATGACTGCAATCCCAGCACTTTGGGAGGTGGAGGGGTGGATCACCTGAGGTCGGGAGTTTGAGATAGGTGCAGCAAACCACCATGGCACATGTAAACCTATGGAACAAACCTGCATGTTTTGCACATGTATCCGAGAACTTAATTTTTTTAAAAAACAGAAAGGCACTAAGGCTGAGGGGAAGTGGCGGTAGGGGCCAGAGTGGGGGTAGGGGCGGGAGTGGGTGGGCCCTGGAACTTTATCTAATCCTTGGCGGTGGCGTGGGAACCGTCCAATCAGGCAAGCAGTTGGAGAGGAAGGGAGGGCGTGGCTTCTGGCGTTTGGCGGGAATTTTTTCTCTCCCTTGCGCTGGAACTTGGGAACCATCTCTCCTCTTCTGCCTTCTCCACGTTGGGAGCTCCAGGTGACTTCCTCACAGTCTCTGTTAATAGCCCTATAATCTGCAGGTACTTGTCAACGCATAGCTAAGATACCAGGACATCCTGCAAGCTGTGAAATGGAGAGTATGGGGGTTTGGCATCCTGAGAGAAGAGAGCAGGCTGTAAAACCGGCAGGACTGGCCTCTCCAAGGTCAGCTCCAAGTCTCCCGTGCAGCTTGGCTGTCATTCCCCTGTGGCCGCAAGATGGTGGCTGGGCCAGCAGTGGGGATCCCCGCGTCCCACCTCGTGCAGTCCTGTCCTCCCCCTGAGCGGCGTTCTGCTGTGCTCCCACAGCCCTGCAATGGAAGGGCACCATGGATCAATAAGGCCAAGAGGCGAGACAAAGAGGGCAAAAATCTTCTTTATTGAGCTCTCGGGCGAGGTTCACTGGTCCGCAGGGGGATGGCCAGGGAAGTCACGCTGTACCAAAGGTGCAGTGGGCTTTTATGGATGCTGGGTGAGGAGTGGGCGGGGAAGGGGCAGGGTCGCTTGAGTTTTGCCCTTCTGAGCGTGACATGCCCTAGTGGGCATGCGCATTAGTCGGGGTGGCGGGAACAGGAAAGGTGAACCCGGAAATGCAGAGTCAGAGTATCCGAGGTGGCGATCGCCATCTTGGAGTCTTCACTGGAGTCCAATCAGTCCAACCTCTTTTTGGTTATAGAAAAGGGACGACGAAATCATCTGGCTACTTCCTGCTGTTAAGGGGCATCGTTGGGGAGGGGGCCTAAATCAGAGGTTGGCAGTTGGATGTAGGGGTGAAGTAACATCTGGTTGAAAGCGACCCTCGTGATTTCTTGTACCCACTGGTGGAGAAACTGTACTAGAATTGGGGCAAAACACATATTATACAGAGAATTATAATTGGGATAAAGAAAGGGAGCATCTGTTGAACCATGGGTGAAAACTACCAAGAAAGACCAGGGCAGAGAGGGTCGTAGGAGTGTTTAAACTCCTCTTGGATCTTTTTTTTTTTTAAAGTTTGTAAATTGGTCTCAACTACCCCTGACTCGTTGAGATAATAGCAGCATTCTTCCTGTAACAATAAACATGTCCCTCCTTTTTCTGCCATAAGCAAGTCTAAGGCCCTCCTGTTCTGTGCCGTGACCTGTGCTACTGAAGTGATCTGTCACTGTAGGAAGGCCAGGGACTCGGCTGATGCCTCAATGGTCAACTGCAGGCGAGTAGACAGATCTTGAGATGTTTGGACTGAGTGGGTGAGGGCTCCTTTTCCTAGCCCTGATGCCACTAAGGAGGAGGCTAAGGAGATGCCTAGTACTAAGGGTAGGAAAATAGCCCGTTTGCTTTTATTTCATGACCTTGGCTCGGTCCAGGCTAGCAGATGGCTAAGTTCATCCTGACTATATAGGGTCAGGCTAGGGATGAGAGAGACGGGTAAGCACAAGGTGTGATTACCAGTTGAGTTAAGAACTTTAGTTAGCATGCAGTTACACCAGAAGTAGCCTCCGGGCGGTGCTGGGGTGCTGATTAGCGTCCTGGTCTGGTTACACCAAGAGGCATTTGGAGTAGAGTAACAGAACGGAAACTTGTGTCTTGTAGGGGCTGAGAATAGTGGGACCTGTCCTTTTGGGACCGGTGGTATAGGGATGGATGAATTTCTTGTATAATTAAAGGGGGTAGGGAGAGGAACTGCTACTAAGGGAGGTCTTCTCAGGGCTGCACAGAGGAAGCAGTGGGAGAGGTTTTGTACCCCTGTGGGTTGGAGCAATTGTGCACCTTCTGAGATTAAAGTTAACCATGAGAAGGGGGAGGACTTGGCCTGGTCAGCTGCCAGTTGAAGCTGGGTGGCAAGCTCTTTCTTGGCTGACTGGATTGAGGAGGCTAAGTTGGATAAACATGTGACAGTGGTTTTAAGCGTCCTGGCAATGTGGATCTTAGCTACTGGATACATAGAAGTTCTGTGCTCATATAGTCCTCCATCTACACTGGAGGCCCAGCAGGGGTCCCAAGGGTCAGAGATTTGGAGATTAAATCCATTAAAGCCATCCCATCCTCCAGTGGAGGTATTCACATAGAACATTGGGTCAGATCCTTTTTCAGTACGAATTAATGCCTCATGGATATTGCACCAGTGCCACGGACAGCCTACATTTTCTTTGACCCAGCTGGTATTGCATTTGGAGTTACTTTGATCATACAGGAAGCAAAGTGCAGGGTTTTTTCTAGCCGGGCCTAGGGAAGAGAATTTTAGACCTAGGAAAGCTATGGGTGCCTGGCACCCTGCTGGCGGGCATGCTGCCATGGCTACTAGTCTAGAGGAGACTGCCTGTCCGGAACTCCAATTCTCAGTGAGGGAAAAAAGCCCAGTGAGAGGGAGTCTGAGAGAGGGCTTGTCAAAGCGAACTTCATGTTGGTGAAAGTTCTGGAGGGAGCCTTGCCACACCAGTTCATCTATATAGGACAGCAGATTTTCAGGCCAGCGAAGCGTATCAGCAAAAGTAGGGAATGACCAGCTTTCCTCGAGAAGAACCTGACTAAATTGTTGGAGCCTGTCATGCAGAGAATTCATGCAATATTTGATTTAGAGAGTTTCAGTTTGGTTGGGGAGAGGGAGGTGACAGTCCAAGTGGCCTGATGTTGTGCAGGTGCCCTCTTAAGATGGGAAATATGGTACCAGGAGAGAAGGCCTATAAGTTTAGCTGCCACTGGTGTTGTAAGAATTACCGTATACGGGCCTTTCCACTGTGGGGAGAGACCTCTTGCCTGGAGGTCTTTTACTAGTACCTGATCTCCTGGGGTTATTAGGCCAGACTGTCTCGGCTGAGCAGTCCAGGCTTTGGAAGGCTGCGGTTGGCATGTTCTCTTAGCAGCTCGCTTAACAGGGTGAGGTAGGGCAGGTATGTGCCAAAAGGTGGGGTATTCATAGGGAGCTCTTGAAAGAGGAAGGGGCACCCATATAGGAGTTCAAAGGGGCTAAGGCCTGTGGGGCTTCGGGGTGCTGCCTGGAGCCACGCGAGGGCAAAGGGAAGTAAGATTATCCATGATTGGCGTGTCTCAAGAGCCAATTTGATTAGGTGTTCTTTGACAAGGCCGTTGATGCGTTCCACTGTTCCAGAAGACTGCGGATGGTACGGAATGTGTAGCTTCTAGTTAACGCCAAGAGTGGTTGTCACCTGTTTGACTATTTTGGAGATAAAAGCAGGCCAAATCTCAGGATTATCTGTTCAATGAGGGTTAAAGCTACTACCTCTGCTGTTTTATGAGTGGTAGGGCAGGCTTTAATCTAACCCGAGAAAGTGTTTACTAAAGTAAGAAGATAACTTGATGTATTTGCTTTAGTAAGGAATAAAGGGAAGGATGGTAGATTATGGGTTCAAGAAAGTTATATAGTGCTCTAGGTGGCAGGGCAGTGAAGGCATCTGGCGGTAAGTGGAGGGAGTGCCATCAATCCTTATAACAGATTGAGGAGGGGTGGCTGGGCCTGCTAAAAGATGGCAAAACAGAGTAGGTAGCCCTTGTGTCTAGTAAAAAGGAAATGGACTTACTCGCTACCTGAAGCATTACCCTGGGCTCGGCAAGGGTGAGAGGGGTTCCCAAGTCTGGGCCTCTTCAGTCATCCTCCAGTTGGAGGAGCTGGAGGGCAGCTTCGCCATCTGGGGAGGGTTCGCCATGTGGAAACACAGCGGCCGTTCCGAGGCCAGGGCAGTCTGACCTCCAGTGCCCCATTTGTTGGCAGTTAGGGCACAGGCACGTTGGCGGCTTGGGGTTTGGGCACTGTTTTGCCCAATGACCTGGATTGCCGCACTTGAAACAGTTGCAAGGCGGGCAGCACGGTTGCTGTTGGCTAGGGCACTGGCTGGCCCAGTGTCCTGAGTTGCAGCACTTGAAGCAGGTGCCAGATGGGGCCCGGGAGATTGTACCTCTACCTCTCCTGCCAGGGCTCTTAGGGAATGCCAGTTGCAGAGCAGCTGCCAGGGCTTGGGTTTGGAGCTGAACTTTTTATTTCAGTCTTGCCTGTCATTGTACCTCAGCCGCCTCCTCTCAGGAATTAAAAACTTTGAACGCCAGCTTTACTAAGTCCTGGATAGGGGTTTGGGGGCCCTCCGCTGCCTCATCCAGGATTAGCGGATATCACTGCCCACAGCTAATGTGTTAGGAGTTGTAGATGTAGTGGACTGGTAAGGCACTACGGGGAGGTGGAAATAAGAATGGGGATAAGACGGAAGCCAAGGAGTTAGGTGGGCAGGGTTAAAAGAACAAACGGGAATGGGAATTAAAATGGCTGCTGAATGGTGGCAGAAGAACTAAAATGGCAGCAGAGAAAAAAGGAAGTAAGATGGTGGCGGTGAGGAAACAGGTAGTAAGATGGTGGTGGTGCAGAAGGAGATGGCAGTGGAGAGACTAAGATGGGGGCCACAGACAAGATTAATGGCAAGAGAGGCTGGCCAGACTTCAAGGGGAAGGCTAGCCAGAGGGACTTGCGCCAGTGAAAACACTTGGCGGCAGCTGTCTGATGAGAGCAGAGGTCCCAGAACCTTTGAACAAATTTGATTTTTGACTGTTTGCCTCGCCTCTGACAAAACTTGGTGAGGTCGTTTAGGATGCTGAAGTCGAGTGTGCCTTCAGGGGGCCAGCGAGATTGGTTGTCTAAGGTATATTGTGGCCAGGCAACTGTGCAGAAGAAAATTAGTCGCTTTTGTTTTAAATCTTGATCGAGTTGTAAAGTTGGGAGGTTGCGCAGGAGGCACCCTAAGGGGGTGTTTTGCGTGATTTTGGACTGGATGGACCCCATCCTCTTCCCTTTGTGGCAGCGGTCTGAGGGACAGCAGAAGCAGCCTTCTGGGGTCACTCAGACCACGTGGTTCCTGGAGCCTCGGATCGGCTACTTCAGACACAGACGTGTCAGAGTCGTCAGTGCAGATTTGGACTTCCCCTGGAGAAGTAAACTTGGGTCACCTGGTGACCAGGACTGGCCTTCCCTTGAGGAAGGAAACTCTCCCTGGGCATGCGCATGACTCTCGGCCAGGGAGGTAGGGACAAAAGGAAAAAGGAGAGGTACTCACCTAGCGTCGGCCGAATCGGACTGGAGTAGCTGCAGCAACTGCGACCTGGCAGCAAGTAACCGGACTAAACGGACGGATGGCCGTGTAGGAGAAGCCTGACCTGACTGAGGGACAGGCCTGATCCAACCAGGAGGGGAGTCCCCCTGAGCCTCTGGGGGAGCTTAGGAGGTGTCCTCTCCTGGGTTTCGGCACCAATGAAAGGCAATGGAAGGGCACCGGGGATCAATAAGGCCGAGAGGCGAGACAAAGAGGGCAAAAATCTTTATTGAGCTCTGGGGCGAGGTTCACTGGCCCACAGGGGGAGGGCCAGGGAAGTCGTGCTTTCCAAAGGTGCAGCACGCTTTTATGGATGCTGGGTGAGGAGTGGGTGGAGTAGGGGTGGGGTCGGTTGAGTTTTGCACTTCTGAGTGTGACATGCCCTAGTGGGCATGCACATTAGTTGGGGTGGCGGGAACAGGAAAGGTGAACCCAGAAATGTTGAGTCAGGGTATCCGAGGTGGTGATCGCCATCTTGGAGTCTTCACCGGAGTCCAATCACTGAGTATTCTTCATACTGTTCAGGGATAGGAGTGGGTCATAAGGGCAGAAATCTGACTTGGAGTGTGCGTGGGAGGAGCTGCGGCTGGAGGGGTCCCCATTCTCTCTTGTTAAAAATTAAAGGGAGTCCAGCCAGGTGCAGAGGCTCACACCCATAATCCCAACACTTTGGGGCAATGAGGTGGACAGATCAAGAGGTCAGGAGATCAAGAACATGGTGGCTAACACGGTGAAACCCCGTCTCTACTAAAAATACAAAAAAATTACCCGGGCAGTGCGCCTGTATTCCCAGCTACTCGGGAGGCTGAGGCAGGAGAATGGCATGACCCGGGAGGTGAAGCTTGCAGTGAGCCGAGATCACACCACTGCACTCCAGCCTGGGCAACAGAGCGAGACTCCGTCTCAAAATAATAATAAAATAAAATAAAAATAAAGGGAACCCATGTTAAAACGTTAACCAGTTTATTTGAGCAAACAGTGATTAGTGAAATGGAAAGCAACCAGCCGTGATTTGTAGTCCACCCAAGGAGCATGCAGGAAAGGCTTTTATAAGGTACATAAGAAAGCAAGCCAAGTTCAAGAATTGGTTAGAGTTGGCTGGGCACAGTGGCTCATGCCTGTAATCCCAGCAATTTTGGAGGCTGTGGCGTCCAGACCACCTGAGGTCGGGAATTCAGACCAGCCTGAACAACATGGTGAAAGCCTGTCTCTACTAAAAATATAAAATTAGCCGGGCATGGTGGTGCATGCCTGTAATCCCAGCTACTCGGGAGGCTGAGGCAGGATAATCCTTGAACCCAGAAGGTGGAGGTTGCCGTGAGTTGATATCACGCCATTGCACTCCAGTCTGGACAACAAGAGTGAAACTCCGTCTCAAAAAAAAAAAAAAAAAAAAAAAAAAAAAAAAATTACATGTATGGATATATTTCCTGACCCTTAATTCTATTCTATTAATGTGTGTATACTGACCTCCTATTCTACAACTTTGCAGAATTTGATTATTAGTGTTAACAGTTTTATTATTACTTAGGATTTTAATTATATACATAAAATTATAATATCTATATGTAGAAATAAGCTTATTTCTTTTCCATTTGGAATGTTTCTTTTCTTATATTGCTCAATTATTCTGACCTGATTTGTATTGCAATTTTGATCAGAAGTGATGAACGCAACTATCCTTGTCTTGTTCCTGGTCTTAAGGAGAAAGTTTTTAGTCTTTCACCATTGCACGTAATGGTAGTTTTGAGCTTTTTATAGGTACCTTTTTTTACGTTGAGGAAGTTTTAGTCTATATCTAGTTTACTAGGTGCTCTTATAAAAATGTTTTGGATTATTTCAAATTTTCTCTCCATCAATTGAGATGATCATTTTTTTTTCTAAAATTCATTCTACTGAGTTGGTATATTGCATTGACTACTTGCAATTGTTAGAGTGAGAAAAATTGGATTTACGCCTTTTAATGTTTAAAACAATTCATCAGTGAAGCCATCTGATTCTCGACTTTTCTTGTTAGTATGTTTTTGATCATTTATGCAGTCTTTTGCTAGTTACAGTTTGTATTAGACTTATTCAGAGGAATAGAAGCAATAGAACAAATATCTACCTCTATGTCAATATCTATGTGTGTTTTAATACATGGGACAGAGCCCTTTTGGGTTGTCATGGCGGTGTCTGCACAGGGGGCCTTTCTCGGCCATCTCTGGGCTGGTTTAGAGAACCCTCTGTTCTTCCACTCACCTTATTTCAATGCTGGCCCTTGTTGGAAATAGCAAGCTTCTGTCCTGGACCAGAGGAAACACAGTGTGACCTGATTAAAACATTTTATCAATCTCCTGTGTGGAACTCTGCAAAGACAGTAACTGGCAGCCAGATTTGGAAGACTCAGAGCTATTTCTGGCCATCACTGCTGCTCCTTATACCCCATGCAACTTTCTGCTCCCCAGATGAGGCATAGAAATATGTCTGCACAGAACTTCAGCCTTGGAAAGCACCAGATAACAGCTCCAGGGCTCAGAACAATCAATTGAGATGGATGGGTACCACAGCAGAATTTGCCTTCCAGCTTTGCGAACCATTACCTGGTTTGTAAACATGAGCCATCAGTATTCTAATATCCCAACAGTCTGCTCCTCCTCAGAATGGGCCAGCCTCATA
This sequence comes from Gorilla gorilla gorilla, assembly GCF_029281585.2. NCBI lineage: Eukaryota > Metazoa > Chordata > Mammalia > Primates > Hominidae > Gorilla > Gorilla gorilla. Next base: position 43,783,557 of record NC_073248.2, on the reverse strand, counting down.
TGACATTCCCCTACACACAAAATTTGACATTAAATATTTATCCTTTTGTATTTGGCTTGTTTTACATAGTATAATGTCTTCAAGTTTCATCCATGTTGTAGCATGTATCAGCATTGCATTTTTTTTTTTTTTTGAGATGGAGTCTCTTTTTTCACCCAAACTGGAGTGCACAGCAATGCAATCATGACTTAACTGCTGCTTCAACCTCCCCAGGCTCAAGTGATCCTTCTGACTCACATGGACCTCCCCTGTGGCTGGGACTGTAGGCATACACCATCAAGACCAGCAAATTTTTGTACTATTTGTAGAGATGGAATTTTGCTATGTTGCTCAGGCTGGTCTGAAATTCCCAGGCTCAAGACATCCTCTCATCTTTGCCTCCCAAAGTCGTGAGATAATAAGCATAAGCCACCATGCCCAGCAGGACTGCATTCATGTTTAGGCTAAATAATATTCTGTCATGTATCTATACCACATTTTCTTTATGTGTTTATCTCTTAGAAGATATCTGGATTTGTTTTTACATTTTATACTGTAAATGATGTGGCTATAAAAATAGGTGTGAAAGTATCAATGCATAAGTGAATAAAATTTAAAAACCCAAACACATCTGTGCATGCAGTTCCTAAATTGAATAACAGAGGTGTTAGCATGGTGGCTCACACCTGTAATCCCGAAAGTCTGGGAGGTAGAGATGGGCATATCACTTAGTCTCAGGAGTTCAAGACCAGTCTGGGCAACACGGCAAAACCCTGTCTCTACAAAAAATTTAAAAATTAGCTGGGCATGGTGGTGCATCCTTGTAGTTCCCAGCTATTCGGGAAACTGAGGGACGAGAATCACTTAAGTCCCAGAGGCAGAGGTTGCAGATTACGTCCTTGCATGTAATTATTTTGAATAACCTGTAGTTGAAACATATGGAAGTGCTCCACCTGTTGCTGAAACATATGGTAATTCTATATAGAACTTTCTGATAAACTGCCAAACTATTGGTCACAGTTGATAAACCACTGGTCACAGTTGATAAACCATTCTCACCAGCCATGCGCCAGGGTTCCACTTCACCCACATCCTAGCCAGTACCTGTTCTTTTTCATTTTTGTTGTTTTGGTTTTTATATAGCCACCTTAATAGATGTAACGTGGTACCTTATTGTGGTTTTGATGTGCATGTCCCTCATGACTGGTGATGCTGAGCATTTTTCTGTAGGCTTATTGACCCAATATAGATTCAAGTCCTCTCCCTTTTTATAAATACTGTTGTTGTTTTGTTTTGTTGTTGAGTTTTAGAAGTTCTTTATATATTCTGCTCATTATATTACACCTTATGTACCTAGTCAGGTATGTGATTTGCAAATCTTTTCTCCCATTTGCTGATTGTCTTTTCACTTTGTTGTTCATGCTTTTTGTACCAAATTTTAGTAGAAGTGAGTTTCTTTGGTATCAAAAAACATGAACAACAGAGTGTTTTTCATATCAAAAAATATAAAAGATTGACATTTTAATCAAGTCCAATTTATCTGTTTTCCATTTTGTGCCCTATGCTTTTGGTGTAACAGTCAAGAAACAATCAGCAAATTTAATGTTATAAGATTCTTGCATATGCTTTTTCGTAAGAGTTTTTTAAGTTTAACTTTTTAAAACTTTTACAGTAGGTTTGGGGGTACACGTGAAGGTTTGTTACATAGTAAACATGTGTCACAGGGGTTCACTGTGCATATGATTTCATCACCCAGGTATTAAGCCCAGTACCTCATAGCTATCTTTTCTGCTTCTCTCCCTCCTCCCACTCTCTAACTTCAAATGGACCCCAATGTCTGTTGTTTTCCTCTTTGAGTTCCTAAGTTCTTATTTAGTTCCCACTTACAACTGTGAACAGGAGGTATTTGGTTTTCTGTTCCTGTGTTTGTTTGCTAAGGATAATACCCTCCAGCTATATCCATGTTGCCACAAAAGACATAATCTCTTTGTTTTATGTCTGCATAGTATTCCATAACATGTATGTGGTGCATTTTCTTAATCTAATCTGTTACTGATAGTATTTGGATTGATTCCATCTTTGCTATTGTGAATACGGCTGCAATGAACATTTACATGTAGGTGTCTTTATGGTAGGATAATTTCTATTTCTTTGGGAATATACGCAGCAATGGGATTGCAAGCAGAACTATTGAATGGAAGTTCTGCTGTTAGCTCTTTGAGGAATTCCCAAGCTGCTTTCCATAATGGTTGAACTAATTTACACATGCACCAACAGTGTATAAGTTCCCTTTTCTCTACAACGTTGCCCACATTTATTGTTTGACTCTTTAACTATAGCCATTCTGACTAGTGTGAGATGACATCTCATTGTGGTTTCTTTCTTTCTCTTTTTCCTTTTTGGGATGGAGTCTCACTCTGTGACCAGGCTGGAGTGCAGTGGCATGATCTCAGCTCGCTGCAACCTCTGTTTCCTAGGTTCAAGCGAGTCTCTTGCCTCAGCCTTCTGAACAGCTGGGACAACAGGCACATGCCACCACACCCAACTAATTTTTGTATTTTTAGTAGAGATAGGGATTCACCATGTTGGTCAAGATGGTCTCAATCTCTTGACCTCGTGATCTGCCTGCCTCAGTCTTCCAAAGTGCTGGGATTACAGGCATGAATCATTGTGGTTTTAATTTTCATTTCTCAAATGATCGGTGATGCTGAGGTTTTTTTAATACACTTGTTGGCGATATGTATGTCTTCTTTTGAAAAGTGTCTATTCATGTCCTTTGACCACTTTTTAATGAGGTTTCTTTTATTGTAAATTTAAATTCCTTATAGATGCTGAGATAGTAGATCTTTTTCAGATGCGTAATTTGCAAATGTTTTCTTCCACTCACTAGGTTCTCCGTTTACTCCGTTGATAGTTTTATTTTCTGCTATGCAAAAGCTCTGTAGTTTAATTAGATCTTACTTGTCAATGTTTGCTTTTCTTACTATTGCTTTTGGTGTTTTTGTCATGAAATCTTAGCACGTTCCTGTATCCAGGATTGTATTGTCTGGATTGTCGTCTGGAGTTTTATACTTTTCAGTTTTATATTTAAGTCTTCAATCAATCTTGAATTTATTTATTTATTTATTTTTATTTTTTATTTTTTAATTTATTGTATATGGTGTAAAGAAGGGGTCTGGCTTCAGTCTTCCACATATGGCTAACCAGTTATCAAAGTACAATTTATTGAATAAGAAATCCTTTTCTTATTGCTTGTTTTGGTCAGCTTTGTCGATTATCACATGGTCACAGATGTGCAGCCTTATTTCTGGGTTCTCTATTCAGTTCCATTTCTCTATGTGCCTGTATTTATATCAGTATCATGCTGTTTTGGTTCCTGTAACCCTGTAGAGTAGTTTGAGGTCAGGTAACGTGATACCTCCAGCTTTGCTCTTTTTGCTTAAAATTGCCTCATCTATTTGTGCTGTTTTTTTTCCCCCCCCACAGAGTCTTACTCTGTTGCCCAGGCTGGAGTGGAATTTCAGGATCTCAGCTCACTGTAAGCTCCACCTCCTGGGTTCATGCCATTTTCCTGCCTCAGCCTTCTGAGTCGCTGGGACTACAGGCGCCCACCACTATACACAATAATTTTTTGTATTTTTAGTAGAGACGGAGTTTCACTGTGTTAGCCAGGATGGTCTCGATCTGATGTCATGATCCGCCTGCCTCGGCCTCCCAAAGTGCTGGGATTACAGGCGTGAGGCAGCACTCCCAGTCTTTTGGTTTTATATGAATTTTAAAATAGTTTTGTCTAGCTCGGTAAATAATTTCATTGGTAATTTGAAAGGAATGGCATTGAATCTGTAAATTACTTTGTCCAGTATAGCCATTTTAGTCATATTGGATCTTCCTATCCATGAACATGAGATGTTTTTCCATTTGTTTGTGTCTTCTCTGATTTCTCCAAGCAGTGTTTTGCAATTCTCATTGTAGAGCTCTTTCACCTCCCTGGTTAGTTGTATTCCTTGATATTTTATTATTTTTGTGGCAGTTGTGAATGGGATGGCCTTTCTGATTTTGCTGTCAGGGTTGCTATCTTTGGTGGAGAGAAATGCTAGTGATTTTTGCACATTGATTTTGCATCTTGAAACTTTGCTGAGGTTGTTTATTGACTAAAGAAGTTTTAGAGTCGTAACTACAGGGTTTTCTAGATATAGAATCCTATTATCTGCAAACAGAGATAGTTTGACTTTCTCTTTTCCTATTTGGATGCTCTTTACTTTTTTTATGTTGCCTGATTGTTCTGGTCAGGACTTCCAATACTATGTTGAATAGAAATGGTGAGAGAGGGCATTCTTGCCTTGTACTGGTTTTCCAAGGGAATGCTCCCAGCTTTTGCCCATTCAGCAGAATGTTGGCTGTGGGTTTGTTATAGACGGCTCTTATTATTTTCTGCATATATTGAGATAATCATGTTTTCTTTTTAATACTGTCTATGTGATGCATTACGTTTACTGATTTGCATATGCTGAACCAACCTTGCATCTAAAAAGGCAGCCTACTTGACCATGATGACTATCTTTTTGATGTGCTGCTGGATTCAGTTTACAAATATTTTGTTTAGAACTTTTGTGTTGATGTTCATCAAGAACGTTGGCCTAAAGTTGTCTACACTTGTGTCTCTGCCAGGTTTTCATGTCAAGATAATGCTGGCCTCATAGAATGAATTGGGGAGGAAATTCTCCTCCTTTTTTGGGATGGTTTCTGTAGGAATTGTACCAGCTCTTCTTTGTACATTTGGTAGAATTTGGCTGTAAATTCATAAGGTCCAGGGCTTTTTTTGATTTACAAGCTATGTATTACTGATTCAATTTCAAAACTTGTTATTGGTCTATTTAGGAAACCAATATCTTCCTGGCTTAGTCTTGGGAGGGTGTGTGTGTGTCTAGGAATGCATCTATCTCTTCTAAGTTTTACACATTGTGTGTATAAAGTTGTTCATGGTAGTACTGACCTCACATAAATAACAACAACTATCAGAAACCACTAAAGTTTTAACAGTTGTTTTTATGTCTTGAATCTATTTTTGTTTAATTTTTTTACATGGACCGTGGAAAAGATTTAAACTTACTGGTTTAAACTTGGACTTGTTTTCCCAGCATCACCTGTTGAACAAACTGTCATTTCCTTTACATAATGGTTTAGGCACCCTTGTCGAAAGACAATTAACAATTTATGCAAGGTATTTTTTCAGAGTTATCTATTTTATTAATTTTATCTCTATCATTGCTTTTATGCCAGTGTCAAACTTTTAGTTACAGTAGCTTTTTATGTTCTGAAGTTTAAAATGTGAGCCACCTAGCTTTGTTCTGTTTTTTGAGGTTGTTTTGGATATTCAGAGCACCTTCAAATTTCATATGAATTTTAGAATGGGCTATTCTGTTTGTGCAGAAGAAAAGTTGGAAAAAATAAAAAATTGGGATTACAATACCTCTGTACACTACTTTGGCTAATATTGTCATTTTAACTTTATTAAGGCTTCCAGTCCATAAACATGGAATTCCTTGCCACTTATTTAAGTATTTCTTAGTTTATTTCATATATATTCTTATCTTGTATTTTTCATTGTACAAGTTTTGTACCTCCTTATTAAATTTATTGCTGAGCATTATATTATTTCAATGTTATTGCAAACAATTGTTTTCTTAATTTACTCTCAAATTTATTGTTGGTATATGGAAATGCAGTTTATGTTTCTGTGTTGTAAAAATAATGATTTTATCTCTCAAATCTAGATTAGCAATTCATTCACAATAAATGTGCTATTTACATTGGTAGTCATTTAACTATTTCCAATAAGCCAGCTAATTTCACTGTATTCTAAATATGTTCAATTGTGTTTTATTTTCATTTCTTCTCACCTGTCATTCACCCAGCCAGAATTACATCACTTCACAGACAGAACTTTCATTTCTGGTATGTGGCGCAGTGGTTTATGCCAGTAATCCCTGCATTTTGGGAGGCCAATGCGGGTGGATCACCTGCTATCAGGAGTTTGAGACAAGGCTCGCCAACATGGTGAAACTCTGTCTTTACTGAAAAAAACAAAAATTAGCTGGGCAGGGTGACAGGAGCCTGTAGTCCCAGCTATGATACAGGAAAATCAATTGAACTGTGGAAGTTGAAGTTGCAGTGAACTGAGATCATGCCATTGCACTCCAGCCTTGGAGACAAGAGAAACTCCATCTCAAAAAAAAAAAAAAAAAAAAAAAAAGGAAAGGAAAAAGAAAAAAAATCCAACAACTTTCCTTTCTCTAATGTCCCTAAAGTCTTTGGTAATTGTATTTATTCCTGTCTCTTACAATCTTTAACATTCTCATAACACAAAACAACCAAAGTTAGTCTTCATGTCGAAAATCTTCAATGGATCTTTTGCATCAGAAGATTGCTTAGTGTAATATTTAATGGAAAGGATTCATGCTGCTGAGATATAATTCTCCAATAGTCTTTTAGAGTTTGTTGTTTTGCTATTTTTTGTGTCACATATCTCTCCTTTTCCAGGTTATTTTTCAAAGATTTTTGTACAGAAATAGCCTGGGAAAAGGGTAGTAATTTTTCTTTTCAGGTGAATGGCAGATAAATTACTCATCCAATATAAAAAAGACAGTTTTCCCTCTGAGACAAATGTTGGACAGGTTTGCATGTAACCTACTTCTAAAAGATTGAGGTTTCTTAATCTTGAGTTTGCTCAGCTGTGATACAAATCTTCCACATGTGCAGTACGCATCTGAGCCTTTTGAAATCCCTCCAAAAGATATAGTATGAACAAGGAGAACTAATATAAATATGAAGATTTTGCCTCCAGTTCTGCAGTCAATCATAAGTATTTTGTCATTGAAACCATTTGTTTCTCAACTACGTATGACCCAGAAGTCCCCTTCTCACTTTGAGAATTCCTGCTTTTGCTTCAAATTGTCCTGCCTTTGCAGACCAAACCAATGTTAATCTTGCAAACATTGATTGATGTCTCCTGTGTTCCTAGAATATATAAAACTAAACCGTTCTGATGACCTTAGGCACACATCCTCAGAACCTCCTGAAACTGTGTCACAGGCATGTGTCCCCAAACTTGGCCAAATATACTTTCTAAATTCACTGAGACCTGTCTCAAATAATTAGGGTTCACAATGGAGAGTGCACTGTAGCTCCGCCCTGGGACTTCTCATTAACAGGAACTGCCCTGAATCTCTCCAGATGCAGCAAAACTAGGTATATGTAAATTGTATGAAACTAAATGGCACTTCCTAGAAGTATACTAATGAGTGTGGAGGAAAAACCAGGAAACACCCACCTTTCAAAGAAGCAATAACACTGAATGATGGTTGACATTTTCAGAGTCAACTTGTTTCCTGAGTCATCTCCACCAAATTTAAAAACATTCCAGGGTAAGCTATTGTCCCTCCAGCCTTTGGCTTTCCTGCTTCGGTCCCCTGCACCCTCCCCTCAACGCTTGCAGTGATCACATTTTCTGATTCTGCAAAAGCAGATGGGAGCCCTGAACTCTGCTCACTGCAACATCCACCTCCCGAGTTCCAGCTATTCTCCTGCCTCAGCCCCACGAGTAGCTGGGATTACAGGCATGCGCAGCCACATGCAGCAAATTGTATTTTTAGTACAGATGGGGTTTCACTATTTAGGACAGTCTGGTCTCACGTGAACGGCCCTTCTCGGCCTCCCAAAGTGCTGGGATTACAGTCAGAGCCACTGCACCCGGCCAGAGAACAATGGCTTTTTAATGATTTTTTGAAGTCATGAAGTCCTTTGAGAATATTATAAAAATTAGGAGCTCTCTCTCCAGTAAAATGCACACACATATACAGAATGTTCCCAGAGCCTCTGAAGCCCCACCATGCATCCCTGGCCAAGAATCCCTTGTCTATAGAATATGTTCTACTATCGTGCTATTCATCACAAAACAAGTTGCCCCATCACAACCTGATGTTGAAATGCACATTTGGAATCTTGCAGTCACATAACCTTAAGTGTTCGGTCAAGAAAGACAGATTCCTCCCACAGCAATGTGGCAAAAACTTTGCATAGTACCCCAGGGCCTCCTGGACTGTTAATGATTCATCCATACACTTGAGCACGTGTACAACAATCTGAGATGCAAAAGGCACAGAAGCTGGTCTTAATCTGAGGAAATCAGCAGCTTTCAGAAGCTGCCAGGAAATGAAGCATCTGAAAAAAATGAAAATTGTCCCTAACGATAGCTCAGAAAATAGGGCTGATTAGGCAAACTCTAGCCCCGAGTTTCAGTGGATCCCAGATGTCATGGATCACCAATCACTGTTACCATCCTCCTGGGAGCATACTGCTTACCTGTTTGCCAGCCAAACTCAGTAGAACCGATTTTAGAGTCAGGAAGGCCTGGATTTAAATGCTGGCTTTCTTCACTGTATAAATTTGTGGAGGCTGCTTAGCTTCTCTGAACCTTGGTTACCTCATCTGTAAAACGGGACTAACAAGAGAATCTACCTCATAGGATTATTGTGAACATTAAATGAAATAAGACATGTAAAGTGCTCAGCACCCTACTCAGCAAATGGGAAGTACTCATTAATGTGGCTGTTACTATGGACAGTAGCAGAGGGCAATAACAACATAACTCTGGAGTTAGGAAAACTCAATTCCATGCCAGACATGGTGGCTCATGCCGGTAATCCCAGCACTTTGGGAGGCCAAGGTGGGTGGCAGATCACTTGAACTCAGGAGTTCGAGACCAGCCAGGACAACATAGTGAAACCCTGTTTTATTTTTTTATTAAAAAAAAATTAGCCAGGTGTGTTGGTGCATGCTTCTTGTCCCAGTTACTCAGGAGGCTGAGGTAGGAGGATCACTTGAGCCCAGGAGGTTGAAGCTAAAGGGAGTTGTGATTGCAGCACTGCACTCCAGCCTGGGCAACATGGCAAGGTCCTGTCTCCAAAACAAAAAATAAACAAAAAACCCTTGATTCAGATTTTGACTCCAATTACTTGCAGGTTTAACTTTGTGCAGGTTACTAAACTCTCCCATTTTTAGTTTCCTCAACTGAAGCAAAGGGGTTAACCCCTACTTCAAAGTGTAGTTCAGCCAGGCACAATGGCTCAAGCCTGTAATCTCAGCACTTTGGGGGGTTGAGGTGTGCTGATCATTTGAGGTCAAGAGTTAAAGACCAGCCTTTTCAACATGGTGAAACCCTGTCTCTACTAAAAATACAAAAATTAGCCAGGTGTGGTGGCATACACCTGTAGTTCTAGCTACTTGGGGGCTGAACAAGGAAAATTGCTTGAACCTGTGCTGCAGTGAGCTGAGATCACACCACTGCACACCTGTCTGAGTGACAGAGTGAGACTCCATCTCAAAAAACAACAACCCCCACCCCCCGCAAAATCTAACAAACAGTCAAAGAAAGTGACGTTCAATGAGCTAATAATGCATGTACTGTGTGTGCTTAAACATGTCTGGTACATATTAAACACCCAGTAAATAGTGGCAATAAAGATGATTATGGTACTAATAATAGTTAATACTTACAAAGCTCTTACTAAATGCCAGGAACTGTTTTAAGCACTTTTCATGTATTATTTTTTATTTAGTTGTCATAACCAATAAGGTAAGTCCAATTATTATCTTTGGATGAGGCCTGCAAAACTCAAATAAATTGTGCTAGATCATAGAGCTGGTAATTTTTTTTTTTTTTTTTTTTTGAGGCAGTGTCTTACTCTGTTACCCAGGCTGGAGTGCTGTGGCATGATCACAGCTCATCACAACCTCAACCTCCTGGGATCAGGTGATCCTTTTGCCTCAGCCTTCTCAGTATTTGGGACTACAGGTAAGTGCCGCCATGCCCAACTAATTTTTAAATTTTTTGTAGAGGTAGTGTCTTGCTATGTTGCTCAGACTGGTCTCAAACTTCTGAGCTCAAGCGATCCTCCTTCCTTGGCCTCCCAAAGTACTGGGATTACAAATGTGAGCCAACATGCCAGACAAAATTTCAACCTAGATAGAGCCTGAGACCATGCCCTAAACCACTGTTTTCTTGAGAATAATGTGTCCATATCAGCCCTGTATGTCAGAGATTCAAGATCACTCCATATCGAGGAATCTGCCCTGATATTCACGTAGGTTCTTTTCTATTTTCCTTAAGTTTCAGCCAGCTTGAGAAATAAAGGGACAAAGTACAAAATAAATTTTAAAGCTGGGCATCCAGGGGAGACATCACATGTCAGTAGGTTCTGTGATATCCCACAAGCCACAAAAACCAGCAAGTTTTTATAAGGGAATTTCAAAAGGGGAGGGAGTGTGCGAATAGGTGTGGGTCACAGAAATCAAGTACTTTACAAGGTAATAGAATATCACAAGGCAAGTAGGAGGCAGGGTGAGATCACAGGACCACATGACCGGGGCAAAATTAAAATAGCTAATGAAGATTTGGGCACCATTATCATTGATAACATCTTATCGGGAGACAGGATTTTGAGATCAACCAGTCTGACCAAAATTTATTAGGCGGGAATTTCCTCTTCCTAATGAGCCTGGGAGCACTATGGGAGACTGGGGTCTATTTTTTCCCTGCAGTCTTGACCATAAGAGATGTCCACGCCTGGGGGGCCAGTTCAGAGACCCACCCCCAGTTTCGCATTCTCTTTCTCAGGGATATTCCTTGCTGAGAAAAAGAATTCAGTGATATTTCTCCCATTTGCCTTTGAAAGAAGAGAAATATGGCTCTGTTCCACCCGGCTCACCAAACATTGCTGTTATCCTGGTTTTTTTTTTCAAGGTGCCCAAATTTCATATTGCTCAAACACACATGCTGTACAATTTGTGCAGTTAATGCAATTATTACAGGGTCCTGAGGCAATATACATCCTCCTCAGCTGACAGGATTAAGAGATTAAAGTAATGACAGGCATAGGAAATCACAAGGGTATTGACTGGGGACGTGATAGGTGTCCATGAAATCTTTACAGTTTATGTTTAGAGATTGCAGTAAAGACAGGTATAAGAAATTACAAAAGTATTAATTTGGGGAACTAATAAATGTCCATGAAATCTTCACAATCTGTGTTCTTCTGCCATGGTTTCAGTCGGTCCCTCCATTTGGGGTCCCTGACTTCCCACAACAACTTCACTAATGTTTGAGACACTTCCCATTACTGGCTGGAGCTCCCCCACCTGTCCCTTCAGTTTTCATGGCTTGTGGGGGAACCACTGTCCCAAAAACATGCACACTGCTAGGGCCACATGCAGTTCTAAGAGATCAAAGACAGCCTTCTCCAAATCATTCTAGATCTGCTGTTAGTCTCAGTCAGCAAATGGCCACTGACTGCTCTAGTATTAGAGGGACAGCCCTTCTCCCTGACCGCACCAACAGAAAGCATTCAGGGTTTGCTTGACGATTTCATGACGGAAATATATTGGGGTGGAAGAATGTTCCCTGCAAGCTTGTTTTGGAACTTCAGAGTTCAGGCAGGCTCCAGTGACAATCATGTGATTAGGGAGCCCAGACTGATGGCAGACCCAGAGCCCACTACTCTCCTCCAAATTCGTAAGGCTCCCATTGTCATGGCTCACAGGAATCCAAGAAGAGCACCAGGGACAGGAGGCAGACATCCTGACATTGTGAAAAGGATGGGTAATTGAACATAGCTAGGTTACATTAATCACCCAGGGTCAGAGAACACAACAAGGAAAGGAGAGAGGGGAGAAATCAGTCTAGCCTTTCTGGTCAGTTGGCACAGGAGCATTGGCACAAAATGGGTTTATGTGAGGGATTTAGCTCATGTAATCTCTTACAGGGCACCCCGTCCTTGCAAATTGCCCCAAATATACATACAACTTACATTCAAGGCCAGCTCCAGCCTCCCCTCTGATGAGATTGCTGCCCTGAGCTCTTCCTTTACAGAAATGCTGGCAACACCATAGCTACTCAGCCACCTATGGTTTAGGAGGACCATAGACGATTGCATTTGCACTACTGGATTCAGAGGCAGGGAGCCCTGAAGACCAGGGATAGTCTCCTAGATTTAACTATTCACAGAGATCAACTGGTCATTATCTCCTCTGGGATGTGTGTTCTGCAGACCCTGCTTTCTATTTGTACCTCACATCTGGCCCTGCCCAGAGGATTGATTTCAGCAAACATAAATTTGGAGGGAGCTGTCCATCTTGGAAAATATTCTGGAATGGAGGCCTGAAAGCAGGGAGGAAATATGTTTCCCAGGAACCAAATACAATGTTCAAATACAAATCATGCCTGACCACTCCCTAGGCTTCTCTGAGTGGGTTACATGACTGCAGGCTCAGGGAGCTTCAGGAGATGTGCACCATCTCGCCTCAGTGAGCAGAATCTGTAGGAGTTGCCACATGGCCTCTGACCTTGTGTTTGATCTAGCTGAAGATACATATTTTTCTCACAATATGACAGACAGCATGAAGCTAGAAGCAGGAACATTTGAGATGACAGAACCAGGAATCCAAAAGATCATATAATATAAGGGTAAAGTGCTGACTAAAAGATGAAATTTATGAATAGCAGGAACAGATACTATCTTGCACTTTGCTCAACAACATAAACAAAACCAACCAAAGGACCCTGCCAAGGTTTAGATTCTTGTCAATGTTACCCTCAGCACAAAACATAATCTTGTGAAGTCCCACTTCCTCACTTGTAAAACATTATGACCTTATTATGAGAATTAAATCAGTTAATGTAGGCAAAGTGCTTACTTATGGTGATGATGATGATGGTGGTGGTGGTGGTGGTGATAATGGTGATGGTATGAAGGTGGTGATGAAGATGATGGTGGTGATGGTGATGGGTGATGGTGATGGTGCTGGTGATTATGGTGATGGTGATGATGGTGGTGGTGATGATGGTGATGATAGTGATGATGGTGATGGTATGATGATGTGGTGGTTACAGTGGTGGTGATGATGATGGTGGTGACAGTGATGATGGTGGTGATGGTGATGGTGGTGATGGTGATGGTCATTATGGCAATGATGGTGGTGGAAATGATGATGATGTTGGTGATGGTGGTGATGGTGATTTTGGTATGATGGTTATAGCAATGGTAATGATGGTGATGGTAATACTGGTAGTGATAGTGATAGGGATGGTGATGGTGTTGATGGTGATGTGATGATCTTGACGGTGGTGATGGTGACGATGATGATGCTGATGGTGGTGATAGTGATGGTGATAGTGATGATGATGGTGGTGATAGTGATGGTGAGGGAAGATGATGATGATGATGATGATGATGATGATGATGGTGATATATAACACATGGTACCAATCACAGTGCTTCCCACTAGGCAGTCTCATTCCAGAGCCTATGTTCTTAACCATCTTGCTATACTAATTCTCATGAGTGTTAAGTATAATTATTATAATTTTTACTGACTAGGAAGAAATGTGGCTGATCCACAGCATGTGTAAAAATGGCATTAAGGATGATGGTTGATGGCAAGTACAACCTGAGTCACATAAAGACTATCTGTAAGTGAGAGGTGGTGACAGTTCCAAGCTACTTTTGCAGCATAGATATCACAAGAGGAGAGGCCTAAAGACACACAGAGCAGGATCAGAAGGAAATGACTATGGCTGGGTGTGGTGACTCATGCCTGTAATGACAGCACTTTTGGAGGCTGAGGCAGGTGGATCGCCTGAAGTCAGAAGTTCGAGGCCAGCCTAGTCAACATGGTGAATCCCCGTCCCTACCAAAATACAAAATGGTGGTTCTGGGCATCTGTAATCCCAGCTACTCGGGAGGCTGAGGCATGGGAATTGCTTGAATCTGGGAGGTGGAGGTTGCAGTGAGCCCAGATCATGCCATTGCACTCCAGCCTGGGCAACAAGAGTGAAACGCCATCTCAAAAAATAAATAAATAAATAAGTAAATTAATTAATAAAAATGAAAAGAAAGAAATGACCAGAATGACCAAACCATAGCATAAGAGGATTAGCCAAGACCAGGTATGGTGGCTTATGCCTGTAATCTCAGCAATTTGGGAGCCTGAGGCAGGAGGATAACTTAAGCCCAGGAATTTGAGACCAGCCTGGAAACATGGTGAGACCCAGTCTCTAAAAAAAATTAAAAAATAACAGCCAGAGGACCTGGCACGTTTTGCCTGAAAAAAATACTTGAGAGACATTCCAGCCACTTTCTAAGGCCTTAAGCCTGCTACATAAAATCCAACGTCCAGAAGTAGGCCATGTGAATGTGAGTCCTAGGTAGACAGATCTCAGCTCAATATAGGAAATCCTTTCTGACGTGTTGACCCAAGATGAACAGGAAGCATCATGTCCCAGAAGCATCTGCGTGCTGGCAGAATCCAGAATCCTGGGACTCAAACACTGGATAGGGGAGTAGCTATTTTACAGGCTCTAAATAGTTCCTGCTAGTGTGGGACTGGGACCATCTGATGACCATATGCATCACCCGGGGGCTTGTTAGACACATTGATCCAGAGTCTCCACCCCAGCCACTGAGTCTGAATCTGTATTTTCACAAGTTGCACAGGTGATCTGTGTGCACATGAATGCTAACAAGCACTGATGTGGAGATCATCTGAAAAAGACCCAGGTCCAAGTGGGCTGCAGCTATGAAAATCAACAGTGGGGAGAAACCTGGGGCAAGCAAGAGCACGTGGTTCTAGAGTCTGGTCTTTAAGGGAACGGCCCAGCTGTGCTTCCAGCCCAGCTGCTCCAATTATGTCTGTTTTTTTTTTTTATCTATTGGGGCTCAGAAGAGTCCATCAAATTTGCATAAGGAGGCCTCAGGTAAAGGGGCTCATGGGTACAGGTACTCATCTGACACCTCATTAAGCCATCTTGGTAAATCATCTCTAGAATGCCTGTTGGTATTTTAGGAAACAACATAAAGGGAATGACAATTAAAAGTAACAACCTGAGTGGGAATTTCTACTTCCTTCCAGTGGCTGGCAAGTAAAGCACTTTGGGAATTTTTTGGTAAGGTAACATTTCTATACATTTTCTTTTTATTATTATTATTGTTATACTTTAAGTTTTACGGTACATGTGCACAATGTGCAGGTTTGTTACATATGTATACATGTGTCATGCTGGTGTGCTGCACCCATTAACTCATCATTTAGCTTTAGGTATATCTCCTAATGCTCTCCCTCTCCACCTGCCCCCCCCCCCACCCCACAACAGTCCGCAGAGTGTGATGTTCCCTTTCCTGTGTCCTTGTGTTCTCATTGTTCAATTCCCATCTATGAGTGAGAATATGCAGTGTTTGGTTTTTTGTTCTTGTGATAGTTTACTGAGAATGATGATTTCCAATTTCATCCATGTCCCTACAAAGGACATGAACTCATCATTTTTTATGGCTGCCTAGTATTCCATGGTGTGTATGTGCCACATTTTCTTAATCCAGTCTATCATTGTTGGACATTTGGGTTGGTTCCAATTCTTTGCTATTGTGAATAGTGCCACAATAATCACACGTGTGCATGTGTCTTTATAGCAGCATGATTTATAGTCCTTTAGGTATATACCTAGTAATGGGATGGCTGGGTCAAATGGTATTTCTAGTTCTAGATCCCTGAGGAATCACCACACTGACTTCCACAATGATTGAACTAGTTTACAGTCCCACCAACAGTGTAAAAGTGTTCCTATTTCTCCACATCCTCTCCAGCACCTGTTGTTTCCTGACTTTTTAATGATTGCCGTTCTAACTGGTGTGAGATGGTATCTCATTGTGGTTTTGATTTGCATTTCTCTGATGGCCAGTGATGGTGAGCATTTTTTCATGTGCTTTTTGGCTGCATAAATGTCTTCTTTTGAGAAGTGTCTGCTCATGTCCTTCGCCCACTTTTTGATGGGGTTGTTTGTTTTTTTCTTGTAAATTTGTTTGAGTTCATTGTAGATTCTGGATATTAGCCCTTTGTCAGATGAGTAGGTTGCAAAAATTTTCTCCCATTTTGTAGGTTGCCTGTTCACTCTGATGGTAGTTTCTTTTGCTGTGCAGAAGCTCTTTAGTTTAATTAGATCCCATTTGTCAATTTTGTCTTTTGTTGCCATTGCTTTTGGTGTTTTAGACATGAAGTCCTTGCCCATGCCTATGTCCTGAATGGTAATGCCTAGGTTTTCTTCTAGGGTTTTTATGGTTTTAGGTCTAACGTTTAAGTCTTTAATACATATTGAATTCATTTTCATATAAGGTGTAAAGAAGGGATCCAGTTTCAGCTTTCTACATATGGCTAGCCAATTTTCCCAGCACCATTTATTAAATAGGGAATCCTTTCCCCATTGCTTATTTTTCTCAGGTTTGTCAAAGATCAGATAGTTGTAGATATACAGCATTATTTCTGAGGGCTCTGTTCTGTTCCATTCATCTATATCTCTGTTTTGGTGCTAGTACCATGCTGTTTTGGTTACTGTAGCCTTGTAGTAGAGTTTGAAGTCAGGTAGCGTGATGTATCCAGCTTTGTTCTTCTGGCTTAGGATTGTCTTGGTGATGCGGGCTCTTTTTTGGTTCCATATGAACTTTAAAGTAATTTTTTCCAATTCTGTGAAGAAAGTCACTGGTAGCTTGATGGGGATGGCATTGAAACTATAAATTACCTTGGGCAGTATGGCCATTTTCAGGATATTGATTCTTCCTTCCCATGAGCATGGAATGTTCTTCCATTTGTATCCTCTTTTATTTCATTGAGCAGTGAAATAAAAGTTCTCCTTGAAGAGGTCCTTCACATCCCTTGTAAGTTGGATTCCTAGGTATTTTATTTTCTTTGAAGCAATTGTTAATGGGAGTTCACTCATGATTTGGCTCTCTGTTTGTCTGTTATTGGTGTATAAGCATGCTTGTGATTTTTATACATTGATTTTGTATCCTGAGACTAAACCAGGAAGAAGTTGAATCTCTGAATAGACCAATAACAGGCTCTGAAATTGTGGCAATAATCAATAGCTTACCAACCAAAAAGAGTCCAGGACCAGATGGATTCACAGCCGAATTCTACCGGAGGTACAAGGAGGAATTGGTACCATTCCTTCTGAAACTATTCCAATCAATAGAAAAAGAAGGGATCCTCCCTAACTCATTTTATGAGGCCAGCATCATCCTGATACCAAAGCCAGGCAGAGACACAACAAAAAAAGAGAATTTTAGACCAATATCCTTGATGAACATTGATGCAAAAATCCTCAATAAAATATTGGCAAACCAAATCCAGCAGCACATCGAAAAGCTTATCCACCATGATCAAGTGGGCTTCATCCCTGGGATGCAAGGTTGGTTCAATATACACAAATCAATAAATGTAATCCTGCATATAAACAGAACCAAAGACAAAAACCATGTGATTATCTCAATAGATGCAGAAAAGGCCTTTGACCAAATTCAACAACCCTTCATGCTAAAAACTCTCAATAAATTTGGTATTGATGGGATGGATCTCAAATTAATAAGAGCTACCTATGACCAACCCACAGCCAATGTCATACTGAATGGGCAAAAACTGGAAGCATTCCCTTTGAAAACTGGCACAAGACAGGGATGCCCTCTCTCACCACTCCTATTCAACATAGTGTTGGAAGTTCTGGCCAGGGCAATTAGGCAGGAGAAGGAAACAAAGGGTATTCAATTCGGAAAAGAGGAAGTCAAATTATCTCTGTTTGCAGATGACATGATTGTATATCTAGAAAACCCCATTGTCTCAGCCCCAAATCTCCTTAAGCTCATAAGCATTTCTATACATTTTCACAGATCACACAACATGAAAGCTTGTCTATATTGAAGGTTTTTTTCCCTTTCCTTTCCTAGTGCTTTGGGTTTGCAGCTTTATTTTATTGCTGTTTTTTTGTCTTCTGTGTTTTTTTTTTTTTCCTTTCCACTGAACATTTTCTAGTTTTACTTTGACTTGCAATGGGAGAGGGTATTGCTTCTAGATGGAACGTGACATCCGAAGCATAAAATGGTAAATGAAGCTGCAGGTCATTTTCAGCTAAAAAGGCAATTTTACGATTCATAATTATGACCATGTAAGGCATTTTCACGGCAGAGTATTTTTTATCTTAGTTCTCCATTGGGATGGCATCCAGGGATTTGCTGTCCGGTAGAAAGTTCACCTCTGAATTATTCACTCTCTGCAGCCTCCTAGCCTTGCTGCTCTCCTTCACAGGTGCACGGGCATTCTTGCTAGACCTTCTACCCTCCTGGAACTGCCAGGCCCCTGGTGTTGCATATTCCCCTGGTTCTCAGGGCCCTTTGCGATGCATCTTCCCCATCCCTCATGACCCTCATTGCATACCTGCTAGGCCCACAATCTCGGACCTGAGCCCCTTAATAACACTCCTTGATCTGCCTTACACACTCTCCTCCTACTCCTCCTCTCTGATAAAACCCGAACTTTGAGTCATCCCGCCATCTGCCTTCTCTGCTTCTGACTCCACCATGCTGAGAGAGGAGAAAGCGCACAGAAGCACCAGCTGAGGCCACCACAGTTTCATGGTCTCAAGCCTTCCTTAGATTCTTGTGCTCTCCGACAACCATTTTAGTTGTCCTAAATCAGCTCCTCAAAAAAAAAAAAAAAAACAAAAAAAAAACTCATTTGGCCCCGCTTCCCAGCCTCACAGAGGAGACTTCTCCTTGTCACAGCATGTTGACAGCTCTTTCAATACCAGTACTTTTGTTAACTCACTGGGGCAGCTTTTAGGATACTGGGACAGGTTCCATGACCCTGTGATAAAGCAAATGAATATGAATCTCTCAGGTGGGGCCCAGAGTTCTTTTTAGTTACTTTTGTTATCATTTTTTTTAGAGACAGCGTCTTCCTCTCTCACGTAGGCTGGAGTGCAGTGGCATGATCATAGTTCACTGCAGCCCCTAACTCTCTGGGCTCACGACATCCTCCTGCCTCAACTTCCTGAGCAGCTGGTACTGTAGGTGCAAGCCACAATGGCCAGCTATTTTACTTTATTTTATTTCTGAAACAGAGTCTTGCTCTGTTTCTGTATTAAACCTTGAATACTATTTAGGAGGGACCTATCATACAATAAACAGCTCTGGGTTACACACATTTCATAAGGTCCAATGTCATGAGTTTAACTTTTTAGTGTTATCCAAGTACTTTCTTACCTGTAGCCTCTTTTTTTTTTTTTTTTTGACAGAGTCTTGCGGTGTCACCAAGGCTCAGTCCAAAGCCACAATCATAGCTCAATGCAGCCTTGAACTGCTCAGTTAAGAAATCCTCTGCCTCAGCCTCATAAGTGGCTGGCACTACAGGTGAATGCCACTGGGCACAACTAATGTTTTTATTTTTTACTTTTTTGCCAGTAGAAATGGGGTCTCTATATTTCTCAGCTTCTTGAACTCCTGGACCCAATCAGTCTTCTTGACTTGGCCACTCAAAATTCTGGGATTCACAGCATGAACCACTGTGCCCAGCATCATTTTTTTTTTTTAATTCGCTGGGCAGGGTGGGGTGTGCTTTTTATCCTAGCTACTCAGGAGGCTGAGGTGGGATGACTGCTTGAGCCCAGGCGGCCAAGGCAGCAGTGAGCTATAGACTATCATTACCTTGGAAGAGAAAACAAGATAAGAAAACCCCCTCCATGGGCCAAGGTGATGCAGCCATCTGACATAGGATTTTATATACAATTAATTTTACTTATTTATTTATTCATTCATTCATTCATTTATTTATTTATTTATTGGACAGAGTTTCTGTTTGTCTCCCAGGCTGGAGTGCAGTGGCATGATCTCAGCTCACTGCAACGTTCTCCACCTCCAGGGTTCAAGCAATTCTTGTGTCTCAACCTCCTGAGTAGTTGGGACTACAGACATGCACCACTACACCAGGCTGATTATTTTGTATTTTAATAGATAAGGGGTTTCACCATATTTCCCAGGCTGGTCTTGAACTCCTGAGCTCAAGCAATCCACCCATCTCGGTCTCCCAAAGTGCTGGGATTATAAGCATGAGGCACGGCACCTGGCCTTGGATTTTAGATAGAATTTAAAGAGCTCGTGATCCCCTTGATGTTCTTTCATCATCTTCCCAGACATACAAGAAGCCTAGTTAAAAACATCTGGGTTAGAAGTTCTCTGCGGTCTTTGCATCAGGGTGTAAGAAATGGACAGGACCACAGAGTTCAATGAATATAATCCTCATTAAAGTCAGATATTACAATTCAGGGGGTGAGGCCCAGAGAGTTTTCATGGCTGACTCACAGCATAGCGGAAGGAGACCTGTATCTTGGTTTTCTGAATCCCATTTCTCACACAGTGTTGTGTTAATATACTGTGTTTAAAAGAAATGTAAAGAAGGAGAGAGTCCTGTGGAGAGAATGGCTGGAAGCAAAAATAAAAAGCAATCGATATTCCTAGGATGTATAGGTTGGCTATTACTTGGTTTGTTTTGCATTCAACATAGATTAGCTTTCTAGCTTCAACCCAAAAAAACCAAGCCTGAAGCTCCCTTCTAGCTCCTTACTTTGGATCTGTGACTAAATCCTGAAGAATTGTCTGAGCAAGATCTGTGGAGAGGCAGATAGTGGGGCCTAGGCACATCATGAGTTCTAAATGGCTGATGTCATTACAAAAAACATAAGCAAGAAAGAATCTACTGTTGCCAGGAAGTGGGGGGTAAGTTTCTAAGGAGAAAGTATGAGTATTGAAGAAGGAGGGTAAGGGTTATGTAGCAAAGAAGAGGTTATTGGATGGTCCCTGTAGGCTGGGGGTGGGAGAGGGGTGCACAGCAGGGTGGGGTGTGAGTGAGGTATGCTCAGAGATCATTTTGTTTTTGTTTTTTGACCAATAAAGTGTTCATTTTTTTTAGTTTTAAAATTTTAAATTTTTTTTGATCAGTGAAATGAGAGATGGTTTGGGGGATGTCTGGGAGCCATCTAAGAGTTTTATTAAGCTGGAGATTATCAAATTAAGATTTGCATTTTAGATAGATGCTTTTACATGGAAGATAGAGCTAAGATTTTTTTTTTCAGTTAAGTGTTAGAATTCAGTTGATGAGATTAGGAATCATTCATTCATTGATACAACTTTACGAAGCTCATAATTTAAGTCATGCACTGATCTAGACAAGAAAAGATAGTCCAAAGCAGCACGGTGACAATGGAGATGGAGTTATATAAGGAACAATACATACAGAGAAGACAGATTTGACAAATACTTAGGAGATAAAAATCAGTAGGACCTAATGACTATTGAGGGCAGTGGGAAGTGGAATGAAAATAGTAAGGATACTGACAGATGCTTGAAACAAATGTGTCCAATATTTTAGAATTATATAATAAATTTAAAGGAATATTCTGTCAGGAGCCCCAGAAAGATTAAAACCCAAATGCTAATACATAAAGATCAAAACAGCCTTCATTTGCCACATCTTTGAATGAGAAGACTACTTTGGACTTTGTTATTTCTCCAAGGCAGAGACACAGGCCTGCCTAAGGGAGGTAATAATATCAACTACCAAATTGTAGGTTTAACGGAGAGAGGTTGAAATAAAAAGTACTAAAGTTTTGCTGGGCGTCTTTCAACAGCCTTATGGTAAGACATTCCTACGAGATTTCTGATTTTGTCAAAATGTGGTTACTTTCATGTAATTTTGGAATAAGCTTTTAAAAACTGAGAGCAGCAAGAACAGCATGTGAACACAGATGGGCTGGGGGGAGGGACAGACTGAATTGGGTGAAGTCTATACGAATAAAAAAGAAGAGGGGATTTTACGAATGCTACTTTCAAAGGCAAAAGACCTAGTCAAAGCACTTATTTTTGCTTTCTTAATTCCTTACCTGCTACTGCAAATAAAGAGCAGCAAAATTAAAAGAAAAAAAAGGTATGTGCTGTAAATACCTTTAAAGACCCTTCTTTAGTAGTTCATTGTGTCGTATACATCATAATGTCTTGCTGGGCAGGCTGCCCAGCTCAACTTCCAGTCTCACGGTTCTGTGAGATGAAAAGTGAAATGTAATACTTACAATCCTGGGAATGAATTAATCCCTGGCAAAATAGAAGGATCTGATTTTCTTATCTGCTCATATCTAGCTGTCTTTGTACCTAAGAATGGTACCAGGGATCTGTTTCTATTTGTCGCCACAGGACAGGAAACTAGAATCAGTTCCTGAAGCTAAATGCCTGAAATGTCTCAGACAAGCAAAAACTGGCAGAATTCATGACCACTAGACCAGCTTGATAAGAAATTCTCAATGGAGTCCCACATCTGCAAGTGAAATGATAATTACTATCAAGAAAACACAAAAAAAGTATAAAACTCAATGGTAGAACACATACACAAAGGAGAAAGAGACAAGAATTAAACTTTATCACTACACAAATCCACCAAATTACAAGGATGAGCAATTAAGAGGGGAAGGAAGGAAAAAATATATATATTTTGTGTGTATTTTGAGACCAGCATGGCCAACATGGTAAAACACTGTCTCTACTAAAAGTACAAAAATTAGCTGGTGTGGTGGCGAGCATCTGTAATCCCAGCTACTTGGGAGGCTGAGGCATGAGAATTGCTTGAACGTGGGAGCTGGAGGTTGCACTGAGTCAAGATCATCTACTGCTCTCCAGCCTGGGCAGCAGAGACTCTGTCTCAAAGAAAAACAAGAAAAGCAACTACATTTTAGGCTAACAAAGAGATATTTACAAAACATTTCATCCAACAGATGCAGAAAACACATTCCTTCATCAGCACAAGAAATATTCTCCCTATTCTGGTCTATTCTACCATATGTTAGGCCACAAAACAAGTCTCAACAAATTTAAAATTATTGAAATTATATCGAGTATCTTTCCTGACCACAATGGAATAAAACTAGAAGTCAACAACAAGGTGAACTTTTGAAATTGTACAATTACATGGAAATTAAACAGTATGCTCCTGAATGATCAGTGAAGAACATTTTAAGTTTTCTTTTCTTTCATTTTCTTCTTCTTTTTTTTTTAAAGTAGCTAAGAAAATTGTTCTGAAGACGCAAAGCTAAACTAACTGCTAACATCCAAACACAGCCGACAGTGTAGCTGCAAACTTTGCTCCTGATCCATGGGCAAAAGGAGCTCTTAGTTTTGCGGGAGCCATCTTTTTGTGCCGCCTGCCATGGGACAGAAAAGAAGCACCTGTGAGCAAGAGCCATACACTCAATATACCACTGCTGACTCCTAAGTGCCCAGAATTTCATCCAGAGAAGTAGCTTTAGAAGTTAGGTGATGAATTCTATTCATTTATTTAAAAATGTATATATATATAAATATATTTGTATGTTATATTATATTTCTATATATTTTTAGTCAGAGTCTTGCTCTGTTGCCCAGGCTGGAATGCAGTGATGTGATCTTGGCTCACGGCAACCTCTGCCTCCCGGGTTCGAGCGATTTTTCTGCCTCAGCCTCTTGAGTTGTTGAGATTACAGGCATCTGCCACCATGCCTGGCTAACCTTTGTATTTTTAGTAGAGATGGGGTTTCACCATGTTGGCCAGGCTGGTCTCGAACTCCTGACCTTAAGTGATCCACCTCCCTCAGCCTCCCAAATTGTTGAGATTACAGGCATGAGCCACCGTAACCAGTCAGTTTCTTTTCTCAAGCAGAAGAGCAAAGATGAGGGAGTCTCCACACTAACAGCACACCAAGGATATTATTGGCCTGCACTAGGAAGCTTCCAGGACATACAGGGTGGCAGGAACTTCCAATGGAGTGAATGAGAGTGACTTAGAGCTACTTGATGGGATCCCTTTGGATGCTTCTGATACCTCCACCCTTCCTGAGGCTTTGCCACTGGGCTTGGCAAAAGGAGAACCCTTTAATATTTAGGAGAGCAGAGAAAGAGGGAGAATGGAGAAGCCACATACTACAGTCTTCTGTGTTTTACCGGCTAAAGGGCTGCAGATATTTTACATGCCCCCCATATTGTCAACAGACCAGGCAAAGTGACTGACACCTGTAATCACAGCACTTTGAAAGGCTGAGGTGGGCGGATCACTTGAGATCACAAAGTCGAGATTAGCCTGGGCAGCACAGCAAAACCCCATCTCTACTAAAAATACAAAAATCAGCTGTCTGTGGTGGTGCGCAACTTAGTCCCAGCTAATTGGGAGGCTGAAACAAGAGGATCACTTGGACCCAGGAGGCAGAGGCTGCGGTGAGCCGAGATCACACCACTGCACTCCACCCCAGTGACGAAGTGAAAGTCTGTCTAAAAAAAAAAAAAAAAAAAAGGCTGGGTGCAGTGGCTCATGCCTGTAATCCCAATACTTTGGGAGGCAGAGGCAGGTGGATCATGAGGTCAGAAGATCGAGACCATCCTGGCTAACATGGTGAAATCCCGTCTCTACTAAAAATACAAAAAAAAAAAAAAAAAATTAGCTGGGTGTGGTGGTGAGCGCCTATAGTCCCAGCTACTTAGGAGGCTGAGGCAGGATAATGGCATGAACCCGGGAGGCAGAGCTTGAAGTGAGCCCAGATCACCACACTGCACTCCAGACTGGGCAACAGAGTGAGACTCTGTCTCAAAAAAAAAAAAAACAAAAAAAACCCAAAACCCAAAACCCAAAATTGCCAACTGGAAGAAGGCAGAAACAAAACAGGTGCTCACAGCTGCCAGAGATTTGTGGGCCCTGCCTGGGTTAGAGGTATAAATGCCAGCTCTGCATTGGAGGCATGAGGGAATTTCTTTTTTTTGCTCTTGCTGCAGCTCCGTGTAACTGCATACCATGGTATCCCTTTCCTTTCTGGGTGATAATGGCCCACCCATAAGCAGGTTACTAACAAAATGCAGGACAGGACTTCACTCCTCCCCAAACACCTACAAGGGAAAGGTCCCATTTTACTGAGCACCACGGCTACAATTTTAACAGTTACTGCAAAATAAAAGTTGCTACATTCTCATGATGATGGGTTTTCCTATCACCTGAAAAATTATTCACCAAGTGTCTGCAGCCAGGGTGAAAAACACTCTTAAAGTTTAGATATGCATCAGTATTTCCCTCAAAATAGCACAGGTTAAAGCTTTCATAAACAGAAAACCAGAATAAGTAGTTGAAAAACATGTAAGTATAAATTAACAGCCACAAAATGGGGCAGTTAGAGACTGAAATAGCTTTGTCTTGTGGAAAGATAGAATCTGAGAAGCAATTCTGCAAGACTTAGCTGAAAGTCAATAGGAGGCTGATCAAATGAAGTGGTAGAAGCCATGCAATTTGTCACACCAAGCATCTGTGACAAACCCACATCGAATCCAAAGAATGTAGGTGATCTGACAAAAGGCCTCATGTTTAAAATTTGCCCTAAGTTTCCCCAAATCTGCCAAAAATTTCCCCACTTGAGCCACTTTTTCAGATACAGTTTAGCTATCTGTTCTTGTGACACTAGGTGCCTTTAGAGAGTTCTTGGGAGCCACGTGTGGTGGCTCACACCCATAATCTCAGCACTTTGAGAGGCCACAGCTGGTGGATCACTTGAGGTCAGGAGTTTGAGACCAGCTTGGCCCACATGGTGAAACCCCGTCTCTACTAAAAATACAAAAATTAGCCAGGTGTGGTGGCATGCGTGAGTAATTCTAGTTACTCAGGAGGCTGAAACAGGAGGACTGTTTGAACCTGGGAGGCAGAGGTTGCAGTGAGCTGAGAGTACACCACTGCACACAAGCCTGGTTGACAGAGCAAGACTCTGCCTCAAAAAAAATAAAATAAAATAAAATATAAAAATTATTGGGGCTGGGTTCAGTGGCTCATGCCTGTAATCCTAGCACTTATGGAGGCTTAGGTGGAAGGATGGTTTGAGGCGGGGAGTTTGAGACCACCCTGGGCAACATAGTGAGACAGCATCTGTGCCAAAAAAGAAAAAAAAATCCATGTTGAGACATTTTTGTGTAGAAAAAGAAAAACAAACAAAAAATACCTAGGTGTAGTGGTGTGCACCTATAATCCTAGCCCTTGGGAGGCTGAGACTGAAGGATTGCTTGAGCTCCAGGAGTTTGATGCTGCAGTGAACTAGGATTATGTCACTGTGTTCCAGCCTAGGAAATAGATGGAGACACTATTTCAAAAAAAAAGAAAAGAAAAAAAAGCTAGACACAGTGGCTCACACCTGTGATCCCAGCATTTTGGGAGACCAAGGCAGGTGGATCACCTGAGGTCAGGAGTTCGAGAATAGCCTGACCAACATGGTGAAACTCTGTCTCTCCTAAAAATACAAAATTAGCCAGGCGTGGTGGCACATGCCTGTAATCCCACCTTCTTGAGAGGCCAACGCAGGAGAATAGCTTGAACCTGGGAGGCAGAGGTTTCAGTAAGCTGAGATCAGGCCATTGCACTGCATTCCGGGCAACAAGAGTGAAACTCTTACTCAAAAGAAAAAAAAAAGCTCTACTTTTTTTACTGTTACAATGGTAATAATAGAGGCTTTTCTCTCGAGGAGCTCTATACACATACGCTGGGTGCGGTGGCTCACGCCTGTAATCCCAACACTTTTGGAGGCTAACGCAGGCAGATCGCTTGAGGTCAGGAGTTCGAAACCAGCCTGGCCAACATGGTGAAACCCCGTTTCTACTAAAAATACAAAAGTTAGCCCAGCATGGTGGCAGGTGCCCCTGCCGGGTTCAAGCGGGAGCCATCCACCTCCCAGGTTCAAGCGATTCTCCCACTTCAGCCTCCTGGGTAGCTGGGATTACAGGCACCTGCCACCATGCCACCAGGCTAATTTTTGTATTTTTATAGAGGCAGGGTTTCACTATGTTGGCCAAGCTGATCTTGAACTCCTGATCTCAGATGATCGGCCCTCCTCAGCCTCCCGAATTGCTAGGATTACAGGCATGAGCCACCGCCACTGGAGAGTTCTCTTTTGTTTGTGAAGGGCAAGGCAGACTGGAATGGATTCATCTGAGAGCGGTGCGCATGCCCTGGAAAGCATTATGGTTAGACCCATGTGAGACAGGTTAGTTTTACTGTGTGTGTTCCCCATGTGTTGTTGTCCATGTGTTGTTCCCATGGTAATCCTGCTCATTAGTAGAGAAATCACAGGTTCAGACATTTGGTGTATGTCCTTGTCTGAGGAGCCAATGGGGTAAAGCTACTATAAGCGGGATTAGGACTGAAGGACTCTAAGAATCCCGCCCATGAGGAATGATAAGGCAGCGCCACGGAACCTTTGTTGGCCTCGGGTAGGCGGTCTTCTGCAGTCCCCTCCGGTGTGCCGCTCCGCCCCGCGCTGGGCGCACGTCCTGCCGTGCTCCGGAAACCGGGATCCGGTGCAGAGAAACTCTCATCCTGGGAAACGGGCTGCTGCCAGAAAGGCGGTCACCCCCTGACCCATCACATAACGTGTTTGTGGGGAACCTGATACTAAACTATTAGTAGACGTCCTGCTTCTGGGTCAGGGTTTTCTATGGAGCAGAGCAGCTCCCTCACTGCTATCTATTGAAAGTCAGACCTCCACACAAGGCTCTCTGCACCCGCGTGCGGAGGACCTGGCGATGTGGTGTGTGATGTGGTGTGTCCTGTGTAATTCAGCCCTTGACATATACCTTCCTTCCTTTCTCCTGTTCCCGAGAACCTCTTCCCTGGCCCGCTCATGCCCACCCACCCCTGGGCCCCGGATCACGCAGTGGGTGTCTCTCGCGAGAGCTCATCGGCGCCTGCTGTGCATTCAGGAGGCGCCCGTCCCAACTCTCGGGCTTTCCAAGGTGCCGCGCCAGGCGTTGCTGAGGTAGGGGTGGCGCCCCTGCTCGTCCTTCCACCTCTCCGATTCCACCTCCTCCCCGCACCCCGCTGGGAACTCCTCCAGGGGCTGAGATTGGATTCATCGAGCCTGGTGAGAATGACTCAGGAGTGGTTGTCCGAGGGTGTGCCCCTGCGGTTCCTGTCCGAGTAGTGTTCACGCGTGCCTGGTGGTGGCCGTTGGGGTCACGGCCCTTCTTCCCACCCCAGAAGCGCGGGGATGGGATATGAGCCAGTCACTGACTGTGCTTCCCTCCTCTCTCCGCTGCCCGGGTCAACCAGCGCAGAGTGGGGAACTGCGGGCAGGTTGGCGGAGTCAGATGGCAGCAAAGGTGGGCCGGCTTGGTGTGATGAAGTTCCAACTGGGTCCTTCCTCGAGCCCTGGGTCCATAAGATGTCATCGGCGAGCGTTGTACTTGACCGTCAACTTGGGATTTTTAAGGTAGAATGGGTAACTCTGGTCAGCAGCACTACCACCTGCATCCACTAGAGGCTGCTCTTTCACCACGTCATTTCTTCCTCTCCAACTGTTTCCACAGTATTTTCAGTTGCTCATTTTGTTTTTCTTTTTCTTTTACTTTTCTTACTCCTTTTTCTACACACTGAAGTTGCTGTTGTTTAACGTTTACTTCTTCTTTTTTTTTTGGAAAAGTTGGAGTGTGAGAATGCAATCTCGGCTCATCACAGCCTCAACCTTCCTCGGCTCCCTCAGGTGATCTTGCCATCTCAGCCTTCCAAGTGGCTGAGATTGCAGGAATAGCTTGATTCTGGGATGTCGAAGCTGCAGTGAGCCATGATCACGCCATTGCCCTCCAGCCTGAGTGACAGAGAAAGACCCTGTTTCAGAAGGTAAGAGAGACAGGTTAAAGAAATAACTCCCTGAAATTACTACAATTAATTGTGATCTAAATTACCTTTTTTATTTTTATATTTTTCACTCTCACTAGTTTATTATTATTGCTGTTGTTTATTTCTTTGTATTATTGTTTATATTATTGTTATTGTTTTTATTATTTAGAAATTTAGAGATGGGGTCTTGCTTTATCACCCAGACTGCAATACAGTGGCATGACCTTGGCTCTCCGTAGCCTCAAATTCCCGGGTTCAAGTTCGAGACCAACCTGGGCAATATGGCATAACAACCATGCTTACTAAAATCTGTCACTGATACCCCCAGGACCGTTGAATATGGCAGGTGCAATTTCGGAGGCTGAGGCAGGCAGTTGGCTAGAGTTCAGGAGTTCAAGACCAGCCTGGACAACACGCTGCAGTGACCAAGGCCCAATGCAGCCTCCACCTCCCAAGCCCAAGGGATGCTCCCACCTTAGGCTCCAAAGGAGCTGAAAGTACAGGCGCCTGCCATCATGCCCGGCTAACATTTTATTTTATTTTATTTTTTTAAAGTAGAGGCATGGTCTCACTGTATTGTCAGGGCTGGTCTCAAAATGGTGGGTTCAAACAATTCTTCCATGTCAAACTCCCAAAGTGTTGGGATTACAGGTGTAAGCCTTAATGCACTTCTTTCTTTTTTATTTCCTTTATTTTTCTTTTTTCTTCCTCTTTCTTTCTTTCATTTTCTTTTTCTTTCTTCTCTCTCTTTTTCTTCCTCCCTTCTTTCTATTATTTCTTATTCTCTTTTTCTGTTTCTGTCTTTCTATTTTCTTTATCTTTCTTCCCTTTACATCTCTCTCTTTTTCTTTGCATTTATTTTTCTTCATCTTTTTGTGTCTCTCTTTTCTCAATTCGTTTCCTCCCATCTCTCCATCTGTCTTTGTTTGGATTTTGGAAGTCTCCTCATTCCGTATACCCCTGTGAATCACAAGCCTCTGAGACTTTCGCTTCATTGTTTTTCTCCTTGTTTCATAAAATGCATTCATTCTTCTTTTATTTAGGTACTGTATGGATGCTCAAGTGCTGGAAAGAAAAAAAAATGGCCCATAAATTTGTTTGGTTTCACAAGAGACATGGGAGACCAAAGAACGCACGATGAGTACTTTTCTAAATATCCTGTTTATTCTCCCAACGGGGCTCATAAAAATACGGATGCATTCAGTGGGTTGAGAGATCTCTGTGCAGTCGTGACCCTGCAATTATATTTGACAAGGGTGATGATGACAGATGGGTGGCACAGAAACCTACCCTTCTTTGGCACCAATTGAGCATGGTGACAACAGATTCAAAATGGCCTGTGTCTGAACTTGATGGTCCTGTTTTTCTGCTCTGTTCTTTAGGAATGAGGGGAGCCTTCCTGAGTTCTGCCATTTCCTTGCATTTTTCTTTTTACATACATTCGTTCACTTATTTATTTATTTATTTATTTATTATTTATTTTAAATAGAGTCTTGTTCTGTAGCCCAGGCTGTGGGGTTTTTTTGGCTGGCTGCAATCTCCACCTCCCTGGTTCCAGCAATTCTCCTGCCACAGCCTCCTGAGTAGCTGGGATTACAGGTGTACGCCACCCTACTCACCTAACTTTTGTTTTTTTAGTAGAGACAGGGTTTCACCATGTTGCCCAGGCTGACCTTCAGGGATCTGCCTGCCTCAGTCTCCCAAAGTGCTGGGATAACAGGTGTGAGTCACCGTGCCCAGCCTAAACTGCAGTTTTTCAAAATAAATGGTTTTTGGTTTTTTTTTAGAAGTAGGTCATCACCTAGTGACCACTGTTATTGAAGGGCCACTGTTATTGAAAGTGGCCACTGTTATTTAAAGGTGGCACTGAGGGCCGCCTGGCCACTTCACAGAGCCTGGGGCAACTGCTTTCTCTCCTTCCCTTCTGGAGGCCCCTCCCTCTCTCCCTCACTGCCTAGGGAACTTCCATCCTGGTGCGGACCCTGTTGTTCTTTTATCCCTCTAGGTAAATGGTGTCTCCTTCTGTCGCCAGGGCAGTGGCATGGTCTCTGCTGGCTGCAATCTCCACCTCCTTGCTTCCAGCGATTCTCCTGCCTCAGCCTCCCGAGTAGCAGAAATTAGGTGCATGCTACCCTATCCAGCTAACCTTTGTTTTTTTAGTAAATACAGGATTTTACCATATTGGCCAGGCTGATCTCACAATCCTGACTTCGTGATCTGCCAGCCTTGGCCTCCTGAAGTGCTGGGATGACAGTCATGAGGCACTGCACCTGGCCACCATCATTGGTTTTAACTGGAGATTCTAGATTCGAGGCATATCTCATTCTATGTCCCAGTATGACTTCTTTATCCTGCCGACTCAAGAAAGCTGGGCCCCTTGTGATTCATTTCAAACCGAGAGTCACCTCATGTTTGGAAAACAGATCTGCTCCCAAGTTGAGTGGAGGGATGTGGCGTGTAGGAGGAAGGACTGTTCCTTCTGACTTAGTCTGCATGGTGGGGTCTAGGGCTGGAGCTCAGTGTGGTTGGATGGCTCCCTCTACCTTGGGTTCCATTGTCCCCACCGTGGGACACCAGCCTTGGCAGATGCTGGCCCTTCCTGGCCCTTAAGATGCTGTCAGAAACTGTATCCCAAGCTTGGATGCCCCGAATGACTGTGGCTCCCACCTCTCTGGAAACATTTGAAATCTATCCTCTACTCATGGCCACCTAAAACCACAGGAGCCCAGGACACTCAGCCGCCATCCACCTGACTGGTTTATGGAGAGAATGTTGAAAGTCTCTTGCTGACTCTCTTGACTTGAGTTCTTCAAGGGCATGTAGTCAGGACGTAGTGAGACCAGATGTATTAAGTCAGGCTGGGTGTGGCGACTCAGGTCTGAAACCCCAACACTTTGGGAGGCCAAGGCGGCAGGATCTCTTGAGCCCAGGAGCTGGAGACAAGCCTTGGACAACACAGCCAAAACCTGAGGTGCATGTCTGTGGTCTTAGCTAATCAGGAGGCTGAAGTGGGAGAATCACCTGACCCTGGGGTGGTTGAGGCTGCAGTGAGCCGTGATGATGTCCCTGCACTCCATCCTGGGCTACAGACAGAGCGAGACCCTGTTGCAAACAGAGAGACAGGTAATACCTATATTATGTCCTTCTCACGGTAGGATGCAAAAATGACAGAATACAGCAATTAAGATATTTTTACATTTTAAATTTCAAACTATATATTTATTAATTTTGAGTCCAAATTATGAAGCCAGCTAATTTTTGTATTTTTGAAGAGATGAGGTTTCACCATGTTGCCAAGGCTGGTCTTGATTGCCTGGAATCAAGGAATCCACCTGCTCTCAGGCTCCCAAGGTGCGGGAATTAAAGGCGTGAGCTACTGCTCCTGACAGCATTGTTTTGTTTTGTTTTGTTTTGTTTTGTTTTTACTTTGTTTTTCTTTTCTTTTCTTAATCTCTTGTCTTTCCAGGAGTTTAATGGCAGGGCGCTTGGCTGGCTTGTTTAAATTCATTCTAAATAAGAACTGAGGATGTCAGCTTCTGGCCTCATGGACTCTGGACTGAAGAGTCCCCTTGTCTATTTATCATGAGACTGTACACGTAAGAAGCAAAAAACTCGTAACGTTTAAAATAAATAATTTTGTTGTACAGAAATACACGGATGCACCTAAAACACAGAAATGATTCTTTTAAAAGTTGTGTTAGTCCTGGTGGGTGTGGCAGTGATTCTTTTAGGTTTGGAGCTTGACTGAGAGAATTTCCAGTCGGTCTTTGGATGGAAGTTCCAGATGATCTGATGGGTGGGGACTTAGGCTGTGTCCCCGCAGGGGCCCTGGTTGATTAGTTATGGGGACTGCTTGCGAGGGTGCTGTGACCCAGTGTACTGTGGGGACTTCCATCCTTCCCCTCCTTTCCCCACTCCGGGTGATGCCAATTCATTGCGGGCTGACACTCTCATTGGCATATGCCACCCTACTCACCTAATGGTCTAAGTTGGGCATCACCTAGCAGCCACTGTTACTCTGAAAACCGAGGCCTCAAGGAGGAAGAAAGCTCATGGCACCTGGGCACAGCCCAAGGCAGCTGTGTCTTCCCCACTGCCCCCACCCCCACCTCCAAGTTTCTCCCTCCCTTGTTGCCAAGGGAATTGCCACCCTGATGAGTGGGTCTGATTGTTCTTTGATCAGTTAAAAAAATAAATATACATGCCGGGCACTGTGGCTCACGCCTGTAATCTCAGCACTTTGGGAGGCAGAGGCAGGTGGATCAAGAGATCAGGAGTACAAGTCCAGCCTGGCCGATGTGGTGAAAACGTATCTCTACTAAAAATACAAAAAATTAGCCAGGCATGGTGGTGTGCACCTGTAATCCCAGCTACTTGGGAGACTGAGGCAGGAGAATTGATTGAAACTGGGAGGTGAAGCTTGCAGTGAGCTGAGATAGCACCACTACACTCCAGCCTGGGCAACAGAGTGAGACTTCATCTTAAAAAAAAAAAAAAAAAAAAAAAAGACGCCAGACGCAGTGGCTGACGCCTGTAATCCTAGCACTTATGGAGGCTGATGCAGGCGAATCACCTGAGGTTCCTGACATTGGACGTTCGAGACTAGCCTGACCAACATGGAGAAACCCTGTCTCTACTAAAAATACCAAGTTAGCTGGGCATAGTGGCACTTGCCTGTCATCCCAGCTACTCGGGAGGCCAGGGAAAGGGAATTACTTGAACCCGGGAGACAGAGGTTTCGGCGAGCTGATATTGCACCATTACTCTCCAGCCTGGGCAACAAGAGCGAAACTCCCTATCCCAAATAATAATAATGACAATAATGATAATAATAATATAAAAAGTAAGTGTTTCCAGTAAAAAAAAGAAAAAAAGAAAACAAAGAGTGACATAAACATACTTCTCTGTCCTTTCAAGGCAGCAATGATGCTACAAAGTGATCCACCTGTCTCAGGCTCCCTAATTGCTGAGATTACAGGTGTGAGCCACTGCACCCAGCTATGTATAATTTTACGTGTACTTTCTTTTTTTAATTAAATTAAATTAAATTTTTGTTGGTTTTGAGACAAAGTCTCACTGTGTCACCCAGGCTGGAGCACAGTGGTGCACTTGTGGCTCACTGCAAACTCCACCTCCCAGGTTCAAGCGATTTTCCTGCCTTAGCCTCCCGAGTAGCAGGGACTATTGGCTGGCACCACTGCACCTGACTAATCTTTGTATTTTTAGTAGAGACAGGGTTTTGCCATGGTCACCAGGCTGGTCTTGAACTCCTGACCTCAAGTGATCCACCCATCTCAGCCTCTCAAAGTGTGAGAGTTTCTGGGGTGCCAGATGGGTTGGTCTCCCCTGTATGAGACATCCATGTGGAGCCATGGGTGGCCTCTGAGGAGAAATATCTCCTTATTGCCTTCATGTCTTTATGCCCTGAAAGCATAACAGCTCAGAGGCATTCCACAGGTTGACAAGGGAAATACCACTCCTTTGAAGCAGTGGAGTATAACCAAACGTGTTGGATCCTCCTGAAACCCACTCACACCCATTTCAGTCCTGATAAGTTAAAGATCTTGAGTAGTTTAGACACACGCCTTTGCTCAAGGAAATTCACAAAAAAACTGCTGCTACACATCTTATTGAATGACACTGATTAATCCTTTACCTTATCCCTTTCTACCCCTGCCATCTGCCCTAAGAACAAAGAGCTTGTAAACCAACAAATTTGGCAGAGCTCGAGAGCTCTGGGCTGTGAACAAGCCTCCGATGCTCTGGTCCCCTGGACCTGCCTTTTAAACATTTATTTTTTTCTCTTTACAACTCCTTTGTCTCTGCTGGACTCGTGGTACCTGCTGGCTGGTGTAGGGCTGGTTTCCCCAACACAAAGTGATAACATTACAGGCATGAGCCACTGCGCCCGGCTATGTGTAATTTCTTAACTCGGCTCATTTCTTGACTAGGCATCATGGGCATTTGGGCCACTTTCTCATGGAACTTACTTGTGCTTCAGGATCTGTTCGGACCCAATCAGGTCCACAGCATTTCCGTGTCATGCTGGAGTGCTGGTGTGCACACCCACTTACGCCCAGTGTGTGATAAGCGGCTCAGCTCACATGGTAACTTCGTGGCCCCATGGTTGGGCATTTGGTTTCTACTAATAGCCAGAGGCTAGCTGAGAGAGCCTGTGGATAGAAAGAATGCTTATCTGCAGACAATGGCAGGGCCTTGCTCTTCCACTTGCTTATTCCACTGTGATTTGGAATAGCTTATGTCTCAAATGGATGGTCCTGTTTTTCTGCTCTAGTGTTTAGGAATGAGTCAAGCCTTCCTGTGCTCTGCCACCTCCTTGCATTTTTTTACATTCATCTATTCATTTATTCACGTATTTTTTAGAAACGGGGCCTTCCTGTGTCACCGAGGCTGGAATGCAGTGGTAGGACCATAGCTTACTGTGACCTTGAACTGCTAGGCTCAAAGCAATATTCCTCTGCCTCAGCCTCCAGAGTAGCTGGGCCTACAGGAATGGGAATAAGCCACAGCACAGCACAATGCCCCGCTAATTCTCTTCGATTTTTTAAAAAATGGTTTTCTTGTTTCTTTTCTGAGACAAAGTCTCCTTCTGTCACCCAGGCTGGAGTGTAATTGTTCCCAGACCAAACTGAGGGTGGGGCTGCTTATTATCCCAACCTGATAATGAGATACAGATGAACTAAAAAAAGGGAGTTTTTATTTCTGTGACCACTTACAGGGAGACGGCCTGATAATATCACCAGATCGACTCAAAATTACAAATGTGTATAAAGCTTATATACCTTCTAAGCTATCTGCGTAATCTTAAGAGTGCATACATCTAAAGGTGGAATCAATTTATTTATTTATTTATTTATTATTTATTTATATTTTTTTTGAGACGGAGTCTTCCTCTGTTGCCCAGGCTGGAGTGCAGTTGTGAGATCTCAGCTCACTGCAACCTCCACCTCCTGAGTTCAAGTGAATATCTTGCCTCAGCCTCCTGAGGAGCTGGGATTACAGGTGCCCACCACCATGCTCGTCTAATTTTTGCGTTTTTCTTAAAGACGGGGTTTTGCCATGTTGACCAGGCTGGTTTGGAACTCTTGACCTCAGGTGTTCTTCCCGCCTTGGCCTCCCAAAGTGCTGGGGTTACTGGCTTGGGCCGCCACGCCCAGCCTGCTTCTTTTGCACTAGAAATGGGCTCTCTCATTATCACGGTATAAACATATCTATATTGTGGGATATGGCGTGCGTGTGCACGTGCATAGGCACATGTGTTTCTCCATGTTTTCCCAAGCCATGGTGCTTCTTCCCCCGCAAGGGCTCTGGTGGATTAGTTGTTGGGAGCTCCTGAAAGGGCGCCGGGCTGACACTTCCATCCGTTGTTGTCTCGCGTCATCTAGCCGTCACCGTTTTTGAAGTCTAGGAGGCGCATAGGATGCCGTGGCCGCCTGCTCATGGTAAGGGGTGAGTGTGTCTTCTCTCTGCTCCCCTCAGTCCTACCCCAACCCTCAGAGGCCCGCCCTACCTCCACCCGTTCATCCCCTCCATCGTTGCCTAGAAAACCTCCGGGCCAGATTGTTGATCTTTTTCATCAGTTGCTGCCTTTTGTTTGTGTGTTTGACCCGCGTGGACTCTTCTGCCTGGGTTTTACAGACGGCAGTTCCACCCTAGGCCTTTTCTTTAGTGGGGACTTTTCTGATTCTCCCCAGATGTTGTGAAAGCAGGTAGATGTCAGTTGTTTGGGACTAAAAGACATTTCTCAGGATTAACTGAATGAGTGTGGAGGAAGAAGCATGCACTGCACACCTTTCAAAGCAGCGATGGCAACACTACGAATTCGGTGTCTTTTCCGGAATCAGCTTGTTTCCTGAGTTGCCCTCCGTGTTCCCCCATCCACCCCAGGCTAGAAAACATTCCAGAGTGAACTACTGTGCCTCCTTCCCTTCCCTGTCCTGTTTTGTCCCCTCCCCCTCACCTGGGTTTCTCTCCTTCGATGCTGGCAGCTTTCCTCTTCCTCTCTCCCTCCCTCCTTAGGGAAACTCAAGTACCTTGGCTAAGCCGCCATAGTCACTTTTTACCATTAAGTTATGTTTAATATTTTTCTTTCCCCTGCCAGCATACTGGTAAAGTGGAAAGTGCATCGTAGCCACCGATTCCCCTCCCCCCCCCCCCCCCCCCCCCGCCCCCCACAGCCCCGGGCTATTTTTTTAGAGTTTTTTAAGAGTTTTTTAGAAAAATAGTTTTACTATTTTTTTAGAGTTTTTTTCATCTATCTTTCTCCTTTCATTTCTGTCTCAAAGTCTGTTTCTCCAGTTTTCTTTCTTTCTTTCTTTCTTTCTTTCATTCTTCCTCTCTTTTATTCTTTTACATTTTCTTCTTTCTTTTTTCTTTCCTCTCTCTGTTTTTTCCGCCTGGCTTTCCTTCATTTATTTCCTCCTTCTTCATCTCTTTCATTTTTCTTCCCTTGCTATGTCTCTGTCTTTTTTTTTTTTTTTTTTTTTTTTTTTTTTTTTGACGGAGTCTCTGTCGCCCAGGCTGGAGTGCAGTGGCGTGCGTGGTGGGATCTCTACTCACTGCAAGCTTCACCTCCCGGGTTCACGCCATTCTCCTGCTTCAGCCCCCAGGGTAGCTGGGACTACAGGCGCCTGCCATGGCGTCCGGCTAATTTTTTTGTATTTTTAGTAGAGATGGGGTTTCACCTTGTTAGCCAGGATGGTCTCAATCTCCTCACCTTGTGATCCATCCGCCCCTGCCTCCCAAAGTGCTGGAATTACAGGCGTAAGCCACTGCGCCCAGCCTCTCTCTTTCTTTATATTTCTTTGTCTAGATTGTAAAAATCCTATCTCTCTCTGTTTCTCATTTCCTTCTTTCCTCCCTCCCTCGCTGCTCCCTTCCCTCCCTCCTTGCTTTCCTCCGTCTTTCTCTTTTCTCCATTCCCTCTCTCCCTCCCTTCCCCTGTCTTTGTCTGGATTCTAGAAGACTCTCCTCATTCTGTATCTTACTGTGTCCTAACCGACCTGCAACCAAGTCCCATTTCTTCTTTCTCAATCCGAGATGCATCTTCAAACTCTCATGCGCCACGGGTTGTCTTTTGACTCTGTCACAGTCTATGCAGAGACACGTTTGGAGAACGGTTTCTGTGAAGTTGGGGAGGAGGGGCTGCGTTTTCGGCCTCAAAAAGACTTCAACTCATGGTTTGGGTTTCCCAGTCATGGGCTGCCCTGCCATCTGGAGCTGTGGCACGTCACTTGTGAGTCAGAGCTGGGAGTCCAGGGCTTTGCTGGGGGAGGCTGTCGCGGTGCTTCCGTGCCCCAGGGCAGTGTGGGGCTGCCCTGGCTGGTCGAACAGCATGCCACAACTCCTGAGGCTTGGCCCGAGATCCACAAGGACATATTGGGCATGGCGCTGGTGGCTGGGGATGCCCTTCCCGGCCCGGTGGCAGGCCAGTGCAGGTCTGATGCACCTGCCCAGCCCTAGTCCCTCTGCCCTGATCTTTTCTTTGAAGTCCCCATGCAGAGTTGGAGAGCAGTCCCTGAGCATGCATGTGGTCCAAGAGGTGGCACCTGGCCTTGCTTTGGTCCCTCATGTGATCCAGTCATGCTAGGGGCCAGCCAAAAATGACTCCCAGTCTAGCTCTGGAAAAATGGGCCAGCCCCTGCATTGTACGGGTAACCAGGAGTTTGTCCCTGGCCCTGGGCTGCTCCTGTGTGTGTCCTGGGGTCAACCAGAGGGCCCTGGGTGTTCTGTGTCTGGCTGCCATGGTGGCCTTTTTTGGGAAAGATGTCCAGGTCACGCGTTTCTGCTCAGGTGGTGTGGTCACTGACTCGACACCCCTCCACCAGGCAAGGTGTATCTTTCACTCCGAGTCGACATTTTGGGTCCCCAGGTTGTTGCTGACACGCTGCCTGGCAATTACATTGGGCCTCTAGATGCGTGTGAAGCTCTGGTATACTGGTAACCCAGCTAACCGGCCCTGTTCCAGTTTTAGCTGATTGCTGGGACCTGTGTGCCTGCTCTCACGCATCCTAGTGTCATAACTGTCCGTGGCGCCCCAGGTTTCTGGGCCTTTGACCCTGGCAGGGAAGGCAGCTCGGGCTCCCCTGACCAGTGTGCTCCCGGCTGCGGGCACAGGGTGGTCAGAACAACCCCACTCTGTTGGCTCTTTGCTGTGAATGTCAGGCATTCCACCTTAAATTGTCGGCTGTCCCTATCCCGGAGTGAACCTGGCTGGGCTGTTATGCTCATCAGTTTCTTCAAGACTGACCCCAGCTCAACCACCGCCCATTATTGGGTTTTTCACGATGGATGTGGTGACTTTACGCTCTCCCAGGCTGGGAGTAAGCCACGAGAAGCAAAGGATGGAAATACACGGTTAATGGAAGAGTTCTTCTTCTTCTGCTTGTCGGGCCCCTTGTCTCTCCTCCCCGCTCAAGGGTAGTGTGTTGGGAGGCATGGGGCAGGGAATTTGCGGTGACGTCGCTGCCCTCACGCCTTGTGCCTCATGACTTCAAGAAGATTGGTGGGGTCCTCTGACACAGCAGGCACCTTTGCTCTGGCTTCCTGTGGTTGTTGCCTTGCGGGTGGACACTGCACCTCTCCGGGGCCATGGGGCATGTCCCTACAAAACATCATGCTGCCCTTTCTGGGATGCGAGAGGGTTGACACGACCAGGGCCTTTGTGGTGATCCAGGAGTGCTCCAGACTGCCCGAGACAAAATAGTGGCGGGTTGTGCCAACCCCAAGTGGCCTCTCGTACAACCGCCACCACGGTGTTTGCAAGTGCATCCTGAAGAGGACGTTGAGGGGGGCGGGGCGGATGAGTGAGGCAGGCCCCTCCCACTCGATAAGAGATGCTGCCTCCTCTGTTGAGCGCCAAGTTCCTTGTTTCACTCTGCCAAGTGCGCCCACGACTCAGGAGCGAGTGCGGTAAGATTCTGTGTACCATCGTGGTGTGTCGGCCTCGGAGAGGCCTTTTGCCCCAGAGAGAAAGGTGGATAAACAGCGGGACTTTGGGGGTGAGTACATGCATGCCAGGCAACGGCCCTGATAGAAAGCGTTCAAAATTTTCCAGTCTTTTGGTCATAAGGCAGACCACTATCTTCCTCAGGGGTCCATGAGCGAATCTTCAGGAAGGGGTAACTGGCGGGGAAAGAGTGTGACAAAAACTTGGTGAGAAAGCCTTCGCTGGTAATTCGAAAGGTGAGCCAATGAGGTTCAAGCGATTCTTCTGCCTCCCCCGCCCACCTCCACCGGGTAGCTGGGACTGCAGATGCTCG
The DNA here is from genome assembly GCF_029281585.2 of Gorilla gorilla gorilla. Lineage (NCBI taxonomy): Eukaryota > Metazoa > Chordata > Mammalia > Primates > Hominidae > Gorilla > Gorilla gorilla. The sequence continues at coordinate 43,743,712 of NC_073248.2, read as the reverse complement.
CCATCATGCCCGGTGTCTTTTCTGGAATCAGCTTGTTTCCTGAGTTGCCCTCCGTGTCGCCCCACTCACCCCAGGCTAGAAAACACTCCAGAGTGAACTACTGTGCCTCCTTCCCTTCCCCCTCCTGTTTTATCCCCTACCCCTCACCAAGGTTTCTCTCCTTCGACGTCCAAATCGTCTGCGTATAATAATGATTCCCTTGATGCGCATAAGCAGAGTTCCCTACTTTTACCATAAATAAGAACAGAAACCACGGGGTCGTGCAGTCCCTAGCTTACACCCAGGGTGCGTGTCACCCCAACGAGGGGCACCAGAAAGCGTCAAGAAAACGCCCGAGGGAAAGGAACAGGAGGGACAGCCTTTAAAGGGGAAGATGAGGCAGTCCGGGAAGAAACTTCCCACGGAAAACAGTGCCTGTCCAGCCGACCCTGGGCCGGGATTTGGGAAGTCGTGGAGTCCTTGACTTACACCCAGGGGTCATGCCGTGCTCATGGGGACACCCCAAAGTGGCAAGAAGTCCTCTGGGGGAAGGGAACAGGACGCCAATCTTAATAGGGGACATTGAGGCAACACGGAAAAAAAAGGGGGGGGGCGGGCCGGGGTCGTTCAACAGATGGCAGTGCCTTCCTGGCAGCCCCTGTGTTGGGGCCGGGGTGGTCATGGAGTCCCTGTCTTGCACCCAGGGTCCGTGTCAGGCCTATGGGGGGCACCTCAAAGCGGCAAGAAGACCCCCGGGGGACGGGAACAGAGCTCCAGGCTTGAAAGGGGACGTTGAGACAGTACAAGGAAAAACTTCCCATGGCAACAGTGCCTTCCTGGCAGACCCTGCGCCGGGCCAGGCGAGTGGTGGAGTTTCTGCCTTGCACCCAGCTGCGGGTCACGCCCAAGGGGGGCATCTCAAAGCGACACGAAAGCCCCTAAAGGAAGGGAACAAGATGCCAGGCTTGAAAGAAGACTTCTGAGGCAGCACAGGGAAAAAGCGGTGGGCAGGGATCCTCCCACGGACGACAATGTCTTCCCAGCAGCCTCTGCGCAGGAACCGAGGGACCGTGGATACCTGGTGTGCACTCAGGGTGCGTTTCTCGCCCAGGGGGATAACCCAAAACGTCAAGAAAGCCCCCGAAGGAAAGGGAGAGCATGTCAGTCGTGAGGGAGGACATTGAGGCAGCCCGAGGAAAAAAAGTGGTAAGGCTGGAGTCCTCCCACGGACGACAGTGCCTTTCCTGCAGCCCCCGAGTCAAGTGCCCGGTGGTCGTGGAGTACCTTGCTGCCACCCAGCAGACGTGTCTTGCCCATGGGGGGCACCCCAAAGCGGCAAGAAGGTCCCCAGGGGAAGGGAACAGGACGCAAGGCTTGAAAGGGGACGTTGAGGCAGTCCAGGAAAAAAACTTCCCACGGAGGACACAGCCTTCCCAGCAGCCTCTGTGCCAGAACCAGGGAAGTCGTGGAGTCCCTGGCTTGCATCCAGGGCATGTGACTCGTCCACGGTGGGGGGTGGTGGGGGGGTGCCTCCAAGCGGCAAGAAGGCCATAGGTGTAAAGAAACAGGATGCCAAGCTTGAAAGAGGAAGTTCAGACAGCATGAGGAAAAAAGCAGCGAGCTTTGGGTGTCCCATGGATGACAGTGCCTTTCTCGCAGCCCCTGCACCGGGACGGGGTCGGGAGGAGGGTCGTGGAGTCCCTGGCTTGCACCCAGGGTGCGTGTCTCACCCATGGGTAGCACCCTAAAGCTGCAAGAAGGCACTCGGGGAAGGGGACAGCACATCAGGCCTGAACGGGAAAGTTGAGGCAGCCTGGGGAAAAAAGCAGCGAGGCTGGGGTTGTCCCACAGACGGCAGGGCGTTCCCGGAGCCCCTTCCCAGGCCTGCTTGTGTCATGGAGTCCCTGGCTTCGCCGCTTTTTTCCCCGTTGATCTCTCCTTACAAGCCTGGCATCCAACGTCCTTCCCCCGGAGGCCTTCTTTGCCGCTTTGGGGTGCCCCCCGTGGGCGCGACACTCACCCTGGATGCAAGCCAGGGACTCCACGACTTCCCCGGGTGCAGCGTAGAGGCTGGGGTCTTCCCATGAACAACAGTGCCTTCCCGGCAGCGCGTGCACCTGGCCCGGGAAAATAGTGGAGTCCCTGGCTTGCACCCAGGGTGCATGTCTCGCTCACTGGGGCTCCCCAAAGCGACAAGAAGGCCCCTGGGGCGGGGGGAAAGGGATAGCACATCAAGCTTGAAGGGGGACGTTGAGTTAGTCCGAGGAAAGAAGCGGCGAGGCTGGGGTCCTACCATGAACGACAGTGCCTTACTTAACATCAGCCCCTGCGCTGGGACCGGGTGGTCGCGGAGTCCCAGGCTTGCACCCAGGATGGGTGTCTCGCCGAAGAGGGACACCCCAAAGCGGCAAGAAGGCCCACAGGGGAAGGAAACAGGATGCCAGGCCTGTAAGGCGACGTTGAGGCACGCCGGGGAGAAACTTCCCGCGCATTACAGTGCCTTTTCAGTAGCCCCCCAACACTGCGCCAGGGGAAGTCGTGAAGTCCCTGGCTTGCACCCAGGGTGCGTGTCGCATCTAGTGGGGACACGCCAAAGCGGCAAGTAGGCCTGCGGGAAAACGAAACAGGACGCCAGGCGTGAAAGGGGACGTTGAGGAAGCACGAGGGAAAAAGCAGCAGGCCGGTTTACTCCCACAGACAACCGTGCGTTTCCCTAGCCGGAGTGCCTGGCCCGGGACGGTCATGGAGTTCCTAGCTTGCACCCAGGCTGAGTGTGGCACCCACGGGGGAACCCCAAAGTGGCAAGAATGCTTCTGGGGGAAGGGAACATGATACCAGGCTTGAAAGGGGACATTGAGGCAGCACGGAGAAAAAAGCGGTGGGCCGCAGTCCTCCCACCGATGACAGTCCCTTCCCGGCAGACCCTGCGCCGGGCTTGGCGTGGTCGTGGAGTCCCTGGCTTGCAGCTAATGTGCGTGTTGCGCCCACGCTGGGCGCCCCAAAGTGGCAAGAAGGCCTCCGGTGAAAGGAAAGCGGACGTTGAGGCAGTACCGGGAAAAACTTTCCACGGAGGACTGTGCATTCACGGCAGCCTCTGCATCACGCCCGGAGAAGTCGTGTAGTCCCTGGCTTGCACCCAGGGTGTGTGTCGTGCCCACGGGGAGGCACCCCAAAGCGGCAAGAAAACCTCCTAAAGAGTGGAACAGGACGCCAGGCTTGAAACCGGACGATGAGGCAGCATGGGGAAAAAAGCGGCGGGTCAGAGTCACCGCACGGTTGACAGTGCCTTCCCGGTCTCCGCTGCGCCGAAACGTGGGGGTGGGGGACGTGGAGTCCCTAGCTCGCACGCAGGCTGCGTGTCGCGCCCACGCGGAGCACCCTAAAGCGGCAAAAAGTCCCGCGGGAGAAAGGGACAGCATGTCAGGCTTGAAGGATACGTTCACGCAGCCTGGGGAAAACAGCGGTGAGGCTAGGGTAGTCCCACAGACGATAGTGTCTTCCCAGCAGCCCCTGCGCTGAACCCGTGTGTGTTGTTGAGTCCCTGGCTTGCACCTAGAGTGCGCTTCACTTCCACGGGAGGCACCCCGAAGAGGCAAGAAGGCCTTTAGGGGAAGGAAACATGACGCCAGGCTTGAAATGGAACGTTGAGGCGGCACGGAGAAAAACGCGGGTGGCCAGGGTCCTCCCACGGACGATAGTGCCTTCCCGGCAGTCGTGCCTTCCCAGCAGCCCCTATGGTGGGCCCGGGGGAGTCGTGGAGTCCTTGTCTTGCACACAGGATACGCTTCTCCCCCATGGGGGTCACCCCAAAGCGGAAAGAAGGCCCCCGGGCAAAGGGAACAGGCAGCTAGGCTTTAAATGAGACATTCAGGCTGCCCCGGGGAAAAGCGGCTGGCAGGGGTCATCCCATGGATGGCATTGCCTTCCTGGCAGCCCCTGTGCCTGGCCCCGGGGAATCGTGGAGTCCCGTGCTTGCACCCAGCGTGCGTGTCGCGCTTAGACATCGGGTGCCTCCATGGTTCAAGCCAGGGACTCCATGACCACCCTGGGCCCGACGCAGGGGCTGCCGGCAAGGCACTGTCGTCCGTGGGACGACCCCAGTCCGCGGCGTTTTTCCCCGGACTGACTCCGCTATCCCTTTCAACCCTGGCGTCCCACAATCTTCCCATGGTGGCCTTCTTGCCGCTTTGTGGTGCCCCCTGTGGACGAGACATGCACCTTGCGTGCAAGCCAAGGGCTCCACGATATTTCCAGACCCACTGCAGAGGCTACCAGGAAGACAGTGTTATCCGTGGCTGAACCCCAGCATCCCCCCTTTATTCCTCAGGCTGCCTCAACGTCCCCCTTCAAGCCTGACCTGCTGTCTCCTTCCCTTTGGAAACTACTTGCTGCTTTGGGGTGCCCCCCGTGGGCCCCTGGATGCAAGCCTGGGACTCAACAACCCCTCCGTGTCCGGCAAAGGGGTTGCACCCCAAAGTGGCAAGAAGCCCTCCAGGGGAACGGAACAGGAGGCCAGGCTTTAATGGGGACGCTGACGCAGCACGGAGAGTAAAGAAGCTAGCCAGTTCCTCCCATGGATGACAGTGCCTTCCCGGCAGCCCCTGCGCGGGGCCCTGAGGGATCGTGAGTCCCTGTCTTGCACCCAGGATGCATGTCTCGCCCACGGGAGGCACCCCAAAGCTTCAAATAGGCCCCCAAGGGAAGGGGACAGCACTTCAGACTTGAAGGGGGACGTTGAGGTAGCCTGGGGTAAAAAACGGCGACGCTGGGTTCTCCCATGGATGACGGTGCCTTCCTGGCTGCCTGTTCGCTGGGCCGCGGTGGTCCTGGCGTCCCTGGCTTGCACCCAAGGTGCGTGTCTCGCCCACGGGTGACACCTCAAAGCATCAAGGAGGCCCCGGGGTAAGGGCACAGGACGCCAGGGTTGAAAAGTATAGTTAAGGCAGTCCGGGAAAAAAGCGGCAGGCCGGTGTCCTCCCAAGGACAACAGTGTCTTCCCAGCAGCCCCCGCGCCGGGCCAGGGGTGGTCATGGAGTCCCTGGCTTACACCTGGGTGCGTGTCGCGCCCACAATGAGCACCCCAAAGCGGTAGAAGTCCCCCGGTGGAAGGGAACAGGACGCCGGGCTTGAAAGGGGACGTTTAGGCAGTCCGGGGAAAAAATTCCCATTGAGAACAGTGCCTTCCCGGCAGCCTCTGCGCAGTACCCGAGTGGATGGTGGAGTGCCTGGCTTGCACCCAGGATGCGTGTCTTGCTCACGGGGTGCACGTGAAAGCGGCAACAAGGCCCCCGGGGAAAGGGGAAAGCACATCAGGCTTGAAGGGGGACATTGGGGCAGCCCCGGGAAAAAAGCGGCGAGGCTGTGGTCGTCCCACAAAGGACAGTGCTTTCCCGGCAGCCCCTGCGCCGGGATCGGGGGTCGTTGAGTCTCTGGCTTGCATCCAGGGTGTATGTCTCCCCACGGTGTGCACCCCAAAGTGGCGAGAAAGCCTCCGGCGGAAGAGAACAGGACGCCAGGCTTGAAAGGGGACGTTGAGGCAGCACGGGGGAAAAAAGCAGTGGGCCAGAATCCTCCCACGGACGACAGTGCCTTCCCGGCAGCACCAGCGCTGGGCCTGTGGGGGGTCGTGGAGTCCCTGTCTTGCACCCAGGTGCGTGTCTCGCCCAAGGGGGACACCCCAAAGAGGCAAGAAGGCCCCCGGGGGAAGGGAACAGTAAGCCAGACTTGAAAGATTACGTTGAGGCATTCCAGGGAAAAACCTCCCACTGAAGACAGTGCCTTCCAGGCAGCCCCTGCACCAGATCCCGGGCGTTTTGGAGTCCTTGGCTTGCACCCAGGGTGGGTGCCTTGCCAACGGGTGGCACCCCAAAGCGGTAAGAAAGCCCACGGTGGAAAAGAACAGGATGCCAGACTTGAAAGGGGACGTTGAGGCAGCCCCAGAAAAAATGGAGCGAAGCTGGGGTCCTTTCACGGATGACAGTGCCTTCCCTGCAGCCCCTATGCCAGGCCCTGGAGGGTCGTGGAGTCCCTGTCTTGCACACGGTGTGCATGTCTTGCCCACGCGGGGCACCCAAAAGCGGCAAGAATGCCCCCGTGGGAAGGCAACAGGACACCAGGCTTGAACGGGGACGTTTAGGTAGCCCAGAGAAAAAAGCAACAAGGCTGGGGTGATCCCAGGGATGACAGCACCTTCCCGGCAGCCCTGCGCCCTTCCCGGCGGTGTCGTAGAGTCCCTGGCTTGTACTCAGAGTGTGCGTCTCGCCCACAGGAGGCACCCCAAAGCGGCAAGAAGGTCCCCGGGGGAAGGGGACAGGATGTTAGGCTTTTTAAAAAGGGGACCTTGAGGCAATCCGGGGAAAAAAAGCAAGCCGGGGTCCTTGTCCTTCGAACGACAGTGCCTTCGCGGCAGCCTCTCGCCCTGCCCAATGGGGTTGTGGAGTCGCTGGCTTGCACCCAGGTTGCATGTCGCTTCCACGGGGAGCATCCCAAAGCACCAAGAAGGCCTCCGTTGGAAGGGAAGAGGACGCCAGGCCTGAAACGGGACGTTGAGGCAGCACGGGAAAAAAGTAGCCGGCGGCGGTCGTCTCACAGACGACAGCGCCTTTCCAGCAGTCCCTGCGCTAGGCCCGGGGTTGTTGTGCAGTCCCTGGCTGCACCCAGGGTGCATGTCGCACTCATGGGGGGCGCCTCAAAGCGTCAAGAAGGCCTCCGGGGGAAGGAAACCGGACGCCAGGCTTTAAAGGGGACGCTGAGGCAGCACGACGAAAAAAGCTGCGAGCCGGTTTCCTCCCATGATGACAGTGCCTTCCCGGCAGCCCCTGCGCTACGCTCAGGGCGTCCTGGAGTCCCTGGCTTGCTCCCAGGGTGCGTGTCTCTCCCACTAGGTGCACCCCAAAGCGGCAAGTAGGGCCCTGGGGGAAGGGGACAGCACTTCAGGCTTGAAGGGGGACATTGACGCAGCTCGGGGAAAACAGCCTCGAGGCTGGGGTTCTCCCACGGACGACAGTGCCTTCCTGGCGGCCCCTGCGCTGGGCCGAGGGTTTCATGGAGTCCCTGGCTTGCACCCAGGGTGCGAGCCTCGCCCACGGTGGGGGGCACCTCAAAGCGGCATGAATACCTCCGGGGGAAGGGAACAGGATGCCAGGCTTGAAAGGAGACGTTGAGGCAGTCCGGGGGAAAAAAATCCCATGGAGAACAGTGCCTTCCCAGCAGTCTCTGTGCCAGGCTCGGGGTGGTCGTGGAGTCCCTGGCTTGCACCCATGGTGCGTGTCTTTCAAGCGGGGTATCCTGTTACTTTTCCCCGGGGGAATTATTGTTGCTATGGCGTGCCCCCTGAGGGCGAGACACACAACCTGTGTGCAAGACAGGGACTCCAAGAGCCCCCCAGCCCGCCTCAGGGGCTGCCCGGAAGGCACTATCTTCCCTGGGAAGTTTTTCCACGGACTGCCTCAACATCACCTTTAAAAGCCACTTCCCATCCCCTGGTGCCATCTTGCAGCTTTCGGGTGCCCCCGTGGGCGAGACACGCACCCTGGGTGCAAGCCAGGGAATCCTCGCCTGAGGCCTGGGTCTCTCTCGTGTCCTTGCGACGGGAGTTTACATGAAGTCGGTGGCCATGGGAATCCGGGTTCAGAAGGACGTTTTCCTGGTAGCTGGCAAAGGCAACGTCCTTCCCTGGAAGAAAGCAGCCCGTGCGTTCTGGAGGAGGTCTTGGCTGGCGTCTGTGGGACCCTCTGCCCCTGCCCGCCCCTTCCCCTGGCTTGGACGTTTGTGGCTGCGCCAGATGAGTGAATTAAATTACCTAGGCCTTCCTGGAACAGGAAGACAACCAGGACGGCAGGAAACCTGGGCCTGCACCTTTGGGGTCTGGTGCTGGCCTGCCCCGCCCTGCCTATAGCTGGGGACCTGGTGGAGCTGCAGCAACGCAGAAGAGGTGGGATACTGCTGCCAGGAGGTGTACGACGAGGTCCTGGCGTGCGGCGGGGACGCAGGCCGGTGGAAAAGGGGTAGCAGAGTCAGAGGGTGGTTGGGAAGCAGTGCGACAAAAGGGAGAAAGAGGGAGCAGGATTACCAGGTGGTCTCCCTTCCAAGTGCTGAACCAGGCCCCAGGCTGCTTAGCTTCACAGGCCAGAGGAGGTCAGGTATCTTCATGGCGGTAAGGCCCTAGACACCGGCAGTGATACCTAGCTGACACAAGAGCCTGGCCCACCATGCCCGCCCGACTCCAGGCGTCACCGCCACTCCAAGGCCGCGCGGCTGTGATCTGAGCCACTCAGGACACCTGAGCCACTCCTCGCCCGCGGCTCGACTGCTCTCCCCCTCCATGCCAGAGCACTGCGAGCCGCCGCACTGCGCCTTCCGCCGGCCTCCAAGGGCCTCCAGCCATAGCCTACAAGGCCATGCACTGGACCAACTCGGCGCAGCCCTGCTTTTGAGTGAGGACGCCAGAGGTTTCCATCCGCTGCCGAGACTTCGGGCTCTCTGGGCGGTCTCCGTTCCTCCGACGCTTCAGGGCTCCTGAGCTCCCAAGTTTCCACCACATCCGGCTTGCTAAGTTTGTGCTCCCAGGAGTCAGGGCCCTGGGTCCACGGTCCTGGGATACCCTCCTGTCCTCCTTGCCGCGGAGGGGTGTTTTGGTTTCCTCGCTGCCCCTCCTATAAGGCCCCCTCTTCCCTCACCCACCCAGAGCTGCCAGGGCTGCTCAGGTGTGAACAGCCTGCCTGGCCCCACGGGCCCTTTCTCTTACAACGTCCCTAACAGAGTAGCTTGTCCCGACAACGACATGGCCTATGGCCAAGTGAGTGGGAGGAGCTGCTTTGTCCCGTGCTGCCATTAGAGCTGGCCGACTGTTCCTGGGAGAGAGAGGTTGATGGAAAGCCAGACACACCTCACCAGCACCACGAAGAAACCCACCCCCACCCCCACAGACACACATGGATGCACACGCGCGGGCACACAGACACACACACAGATACACAAAGATACAGATAGCGTGAAGGAGAGCAAGGGAAAGAGGGATGGAGTGATAGAAGCAGGGAGAGAGAGACCTACATAGAGAGAGAGTGACAGGAATGAGAGAGAGAGACAGAGAGACAGAAAGAGCATGAGGTGGAGAGGGGATAGCCTGGGAGAGGGAGCTGTCTGCTTTAGTAGACAGGGCTCCTTCCAGCAGGGGTAGGGTGGAGGGTTCTTGAGCCTGTCCAGAACAGAGGGGCAGGGCCGCCCATGCAAGAGGACCAACAGAACCCTGAGAAGTATTTTTTCTTGCACTGGTTGCTTGCTTTTGGGGTGCGTTTCATAGAGTCCTTTTGTTGGCTACTCCCTGTCTTCTTGGTGCAGTGGGCACCGAGATTTGTAGTGTGTCCCTCCCTCTGGTGGGAGTCGTGGCGCAGAGCATGCTGACGGGGCCGAGACCTGGGTCTCTCTCGTGTCCTCGGGACTGGAGTTTACACGCAGATGGTCGCAATGGGAATCCGGGTGCACAGAGACGGATTTCCTCGTGACTGGCGATGGCAATGTCGTTTCCCTGGGGAAAGCAGCCCATAGGTCCTGGAGCAGAGGTTTTGGCTGGTGCCCGTGGGACCTCTGCCCCTGGCCACCACTTCCCCCACCGGCTTTACTATTGCATGGCGCCAGATGAGTAAATTGAATTGCCTGGGCGTCCTGGGAACGTGAAGACACGGGACACCTTAGGGAACATATACCGCCCCGCCCCAGCTGGAGCTGGCATCTGGTGCGGCTGCAGCAAGGGGGAAGATGTGGGATGCCGTTGCCTGGCAGTGCCGCAGGGGTGGACCCCCACGAGGAGGTCCTGGGTTGCTTTGCGGCCGCAGGCAAGGGGAAAAGTGGGAGTAGAGTTAGAGGAAGTTTGTGAAGCCTGGCGACAAAAGGGGGAAATAGGGAGGGAGAGGGAGGCCAAAAGCCTACAGCACCCAACATTGCTGGGAGGCCTCCCATCCAAGTACTAACCAGGACCGACCATACTTAGCTTCCGAGGTCAGACGAGACTGGACAGGGTGATATGGCTGTAGAGGCTGGGACTGGGGCCTGGATGCCGCAAGGGCCCGGCACAGCCACTTCCTGCTCGACTACAGGCGTCATTGCCACCCCGGGGCTGCGGGGCTTGGATCCGGGATCCCTGAGCCGCTCGCCAGTGGCAGGGCTGCTCTCCTTCCCTATTCTTCCGAGCACCGCCAGCCACCGCTCTGTGCCTTCCTCTGGCCTCCTAGAGCCTCCTGCCATCTCCGGCGACCGGGCCTCCCGCAGGACCGCCGAGGCGCTGCTCTGCTCTTGCTCGGGGGCGCCAGAGGCCTCTGTCCCCTGCCCAGGCTTTGGTCTCTCCGGGTGACCTCCCTTCTGCCCATGCTCCAGGCCTTCACTTGGCTCCCTAGCTTCCACCACATCAGGCCCTCTCAGGACGGGTGTGCTCATCCCCTTCACTTTCAGACTTTTTGTTATTTCTATTTATATTTTTTTGTACTGTGTTTTGAAACTTTTTTTTTTTTTTTTTTTTTTTTTTTTTTTTTTGAGACGGAGTCTCGCTCTCTCGCCCAGGTTGGAGTACAATGGCGCGATCTCGGCTCACTACAAGCTCCGCCTCCCGGGTTCACACCATTCTCCTGCCTCAGCCTCCCAAGTAGCTGGGATTACAGGTGCCTGCCACCACACCCGGCTAATTTTTTGTATTTTTAGTAGAAATGGGGTTTCATCTTGTAAGCCAGGATGGTCTTGATCTCCTGACCTCGTGATCCGCCCACCTTGGCCTCCCAAAGTGCTGGATTACAGGCGTGAGCCACCGCACCCGGCCGAAACATTCTCGTAGTTATTACTTTTGTTTCGTTTATTATTTAGTCTTCCTACTTAGAATGAGTAGTTTACACACCACAGCTGTAGTGTTATAGTATTCTGTTTTGTTTTGTATAGTTACTATTATCAATAAAGATTTTTTTTTTTTTTTTTTACCTTCAGTTGATTATTTTTTCTTCCTGACTGAAGTACTCCCTTTAGCATTTCTTGCAGGACAGGCACAGTATTGATGAAATCCTTCAACTTTTGTTTGTCTGGAAAAGTCAGTATTTCATCTTTTTATTTGAAGGACATTTTCGCTGTACATGCTATTCTAAGGTAAAGTACTTTTCCTTTAGTGCTTTAAATATTTATTGCCTCTTTCTCCTGGCTATAGGGTTTCCTCTGTAAAGTCTGCTGCCAGATGTGTTGGAACTCCGCTGTATATTATTTGTTTCTTTTCTCTTTCTTTTGTAGAACTTTTCTTTTTCTTTGGCTTTTTGAAGGTTGGTTATTGAATGTTTTGAAGTAGTCTTATTTGAGTTTAATCTGTTTAATGTTCTATAACATTTTTGTAGTTAGATTTGGATATCTTTCTCTAGGTTTGGAAAGTTTTCTGTTATTATCCCTTTGAATAAATTTTCCTATCCCTCTCTTTCTCTACATCTTCTTTAAAACCAATAACTCTTAGGCCTGTCTTTGTAAGGCTATTTTCCAGATTCTATAGGCATTATTTGTTGTTTTTATTCTTTTTTTGTCTCTTCTAATTATATATTTTCAAATAGACTGTCTTCAAGTTCACCATTTCTTCTACTTGACCCATTCTGCTATTAAATGGCTCTAATGCATTCTTCAGCCTGCCAATTGCATTTCCCAGCTCCTGACTTTTTGCTTAATTTGTTCTAAATATTTCAATCTCTTTGTTGAGTTTAGCCAATAAAATTTGGAATTTATTTACTTTGTTATCTTAAATTTCTGTGAGTTTCTTAAAATACAGCTATTTTGAATTCTCTGTCTGAAAGATTATATATCTCTTTTTTCTCCAGGATTTGTCCCTGGTGCCTTATTTAGTTCACTTTGTGAGGTCATGTTTTCCTGGATGGTGCTGATGCTAGCAGATGTTCTTCAGTGTCTGGACATTAAAACTTTGGCATGCAGCACCACACAAGAGGTTAAAAAAATTTTTTTTGAAAAGGTGAGCATTTATTGTAGTCTTCACTGTGTGGGGTTATTCGTAGCCATCTTTCTTGGGAAGGATTTTCACATATTTGAAAAGGTGGGTGTTGTGATCTAAGCCATATCTGCTTTAGGGGTTACCATATACACAACAGTGCTGTAATTTTTGCAGACTCATAGAAGTACCACCTTGACAGTCTTGGACAAGATCCAGGAGAATTTTCTGGATTACTAACCAGAGACTCTTGTTCTCTAACCTTATTTTCCCTCGAAGATACAGTCTTTCTCTCTATTCTAAGCCACCTAAAGTTAGCAGTAGAATGACACAAGTACCCCTGGCCACCACCACTGACTGCCCTGGGTCAGACCTGAAGCTGGCATAGCACCAAGTCTTGCTTAAGTCCTGCGGCATGCACTTTCTGACAACTGCTTATGTTCACTCAAGGCCTTTGGTCTCTACAATTAGCAGGTGGCAAACCAGCCATATTTGTGTTCTTTCCTTCAGGGCAGCGAGTTTCCTCAGTCCCTGGCTGGGTCCAGAGGAGCCATTTGGAAGTCAGGGAGTAAAGTCAAAAATTTCAGAAGTCCACCAGACATTCTATTGCATTCCAGCTGAGCGGGCATTAAACCACAAGACACAGTCCTTCCTATTCCTCCTCCTGTCCTTTTCCAAAGGCAGAGTAGCCCCCCAGCACCCCAGACCAAAAAGAGTACTGCCAAGCTACCACCTTTGTTCCTTTAAGGCCTAAATCGTCTTTTCAGCTTGTGATGAATGTTGCCTGGACTGGGAATTGCCATTTTCAGGTCGGTGGGGTCACCACTGGCCCTGGGCAGGTCCATACATGCCAACCAAGAATCAAATCCTAGAATCAGGGATTTCAAAAGCTTTCTTGGTGCTCTACCCACCTCTGGCCTTGCTGGTACTTAAGTGGCAAGAAAAAGTCCCCTTTACTTTTCCCTCTGCTTTTCCCAAGCCAAAGGAGTTTTGCCCTTTAGCCCCCACAGCTTGTAATGTGCTGAGTCTCATCTAAATCTAGTAAGTCTATGAGGCTCATGCAAGGCTCTTGATGTAGTATCTGGGTATGGCTGCTGGTTATTCAGCACCCAAAAGTTGTTAAGTTTGCAGGTGATAAATGCTGCCAGCACTGGATTCCTTCCTTCAAGGCAGCAGGCTTCCTTCTGGCCCAGGGTGTGTCCAGAAATGTCTAGGAGCCAGAGCCTGGAAAGGAGGACTCAGGACTCTGACCAGTGCACTATCTTGCTGTGGCTGAGCTGGTATCCAAGATGGAAGACAAAATCCTCCCTACTCTTTTTCCTCCCCTCCTCAAGCAGAAGGATGGGGTCCCTTTTGGAGCTATAAGCTGGGCAGGTTGGTATTAGGAGAGTGATAATTCCAAAACTCCTTTGGCTGCCCCAGCTGGTGTCTCAGTATGTTGCATGCCCTCCCACCTCAGTTGACTGTTCCTGGGCCCAGTTCAGCCCTAGGCCTCATCTAAGACTTGCAGCCCTGACGGCCTAGGCTGCCTTTCAAGTTTTCTTAAATACACGGAGCTCTGGAGCCCTCAGTACCCAGATTTCCAAATGCTCAAGTTTCAACCACTAGAATCTCATTCCCCTCTGGCCAGGGCTGGTTTAAATAATCCCTCTGTGCATGGGCTTTAACTGCATTTGGTCTGGTTTTCCTTTCTGGTCTAAAAGGGCAGCACAGAGTTCAATGTCTTACCATTGCTGTGTTCTCCCTCCTGCAGAACCCAGAGTCGATCTCTGCACCACACCATCACTGCTGGTGGTGAGGAAATGGTGCCTCTTTCAGTGATATGAAGGTGAAACCAGGTACTTTGAGCACTCACCTGATTTTTGGTTCTTATGAATGTATTTTCTATGTAGATGTTAGTAGTTGTTCATCTGGTGTCCTTGCAGGAGGGAAGATCAGTGGAGCCTTCTTTCTGCCATCTTGCTTTACCTTCAAACCCAAGAATCAGAATGCAGAACTTTCAATAAGAAAAGCTTTCAGAACTCAGGAAGGACATAGAAGATGTCCTGTTTCTGTACTTTTAACATCGGACTGTTTCTTCAACTTAGGTGTGTAACAGTGACTAATCAGGGATTATCATAGAAAATTTGACTTGGACTATGGAGTTCATTCGAATACTTTATCTGGACAATTTATGTGCAGGCTAATTTGGCATGAAAATCTTGGTATTCAGTTGATTTTTACTCTGTTTGGGGTAGTAGTTTCATAAACCAGTCAGTCTCCTCATTAAAGTTCTGGGAATTCTTACCCAGTTCAAATGATATGATTCTAACGTTGTAAAAAGTCTGTATTCAAGAATAATTCTCAGGACCTTTTCCATCCTTTCATGAAACTCCTTAAAGATACAATATTCTATAATTTTGCAAGCTTGTAAATTTTCCAGAAACTACCTCAGAATTAAGCAATTTACAGTGGAAATGATTTTAAATTGTCATAGACAAAATTGACAAGAAAATTTTATTATTTACAGGATGGAGCCACCACGCCCGGCCTCTGAAGTTAATTTAATGAAATGTTATAACTAAATTTATCAAATGTTTCATCGTTTAATCCCAGATTTTTGTGAACCTATGCTTTGGATTTTCCCCCAACTTTCTCTATTTATCAAGTTTTTCTATTTTTTACTTCTTCAATTTGAAATCTTTAAGTAACTTTTAAAAAATTAAAACACATTTGTATGCCTCTATAAGCTTTCTAATCAAAAATTTATCTTCACAAGTCTGTAATCCCAGCACTTTGGGAGGCCAAGGCAGGTGCATCACTTGAGGTCTGGGGTTCAAGACCAGCCTGGCCAACATGGTGAAACCCCGTCTCTACTAAAAATACAAAAATTAGCCTGGCAAGGTGGTGCGCACTTGTAATCCCAGCTACTTGGAAGGCTGAGGCAGGTGAATCAATTGAACCCAGGAGGCGGAGTTTACAGTGAGCTGAGATCATGTCACTGCATGCCAGCCTGGGCAACAGAACAGGACTCGGTCTAAAAATAATAATAATAATAATAATAATAATAACAACAATAATAATAATAATAAAAGAAGTGTATCTTGCTTTTTTATACAGTCTGATTATAGAATTGTTTCTCTCGTATCTAGTAATTTAGTCTTAGTAACCCCAATTTTCAGTGAAAACCCTAAAAACTGATTTTCAACTGTCTTGTATCAGTATTTTAAGACAAAAACCACTTTATACTTTTAAAGAAATATAGTTCTTCAAATTATTGTTTATTAACAGAACCAAAGATATTTAGGTTTTCTATACCATATACAAGTAATACATCATGGCATATAGACCTAATTTTTAGTGGTGAATATTTCATTATTTTAGCTTACAAATGACTCAAGACATTTTATAATTATCTATTACTTAATTTAACATGACTTTAAGGTTTTAAATTATGGAACAGAATTTTGGAACAATGACACAGGTAGCATCACTAATGTCTTCCCCCAGTAATTCTAGGTCCCAAGTAACCCCATGGCACCCAGGAAAACTATGAAGATCAGGGTCTGCCCTAGTCCATTAGGACTAAAGACAGAGCTGTGAAGGCTATACCTGGAGGATCCAATCCCTCCTAAAATAGCCAGGAAGCAAAATAGGAAAAGCACAGAAAGAACAGACCAATTGGGCTTGATTCTGGCTTGTAACTGCTGGTCTAGACACTGAGAACATGTCTTCAGACTTCATGATGGACACCTATCAAGACCCCCTGAATCCAGAAACTCATAATAAAAGACATAAGCTCACAGTTAAATAAAGCAAGTACCTAATTATATTTAACTGATAGTTGTAAAGCCATTTCTATTTTACTAATGATGTAAGAACTAGCTTTATTTACAAAATATCACATACATGTAACACATATAGACATAAAAACACACAGGAACAGATCTTATAGCTTTCATGAACGATTTAATTTTTTTTTTATTTTAGGTTTGGTGGTACATGTGAAAGTCTGTTACACAGATAAACTCATATCACAGGGGCTTGTTATACAGATTATTTCATAACCCAGGTATTAAGCCCAGTACTCCATTGTTATCTTTTCTGTTACTCTCCCTCCTCCCACTCTCCTCCATCAAGTAGAACCCAGTGTGTGTTGTTTCCTTCTTTGTGTTCATAAGTTCTCATTATTTAGCTCCCACTTATAAGTGAGAACAAGTAGCTGCATAGTATTCCATGGTACATATGTGTGTTCTGTGTGGAAAATGTGTAAGGAGAAAAGAAAAGAAACACACAATACTTTTAAGGGTAAATAGACTTTATCCCAAGTATATGGCAATAGAGATATAATAAACAAATCATCTAATAAGCCAATGATATAATAAACAAATTGCAGTGGGAAGGGGAGAAGGGAAAAGACATATTATATATAATATATACATATATATGTGTGCATATATATATATATATATATATATATTCACCAGATGATGGAGGATTCATCACCAGATGGGGAAGCAACTACCTGGCTTCCAGAGTTGGCCACTAGTCCGTGCACAGATGAAGGGAGGACCCATGGAGCTTCGGCATGGTCTTGGAAACGAGCTCTTTTTCTTAAAAGTTGTTTGACATGAGGCCCAGTCATGAGGGCCCTTCTTGACTGGGCTCAAGGAATACAAAAAGGTCATCAAAAGCATACCTTCACAAGCCTGTAGTTCCAGCACTTTTGGATGCCAAGGCAGGTGCATCACTTGAGATCACTTGTTCGAGGCCAGCCTGTCCAACATGGTAAAACCCCATTTCTACTAAAAATACAAAAATTCGCCTGGCATGGTGGTGCAATTGTTTTTGAAATGTCTGTGGTTTTTCAATAAATATTTCTCCAAAAGAGCGCTGAATGAATGTCTCAAGGGGCTCACACAACTCCTTCCATGTCTTAGTGACCATTGTTTGTGTCCATGTTCAGTTGAGTTCAAATTTAATATTTAACTTTTGCTCCATAATGTCCCACATTATCTTTATTCAATCTGTCATTGATGGGCATTTATGTTGATTCCATATCTTTACTTGTCTGAATAGTGCTGCAATAAACATGTACATGCTAGTGTCTTTATGACAGAACAATTTATATACCTCTGGGTATATTCCCAGTAATGAGATTGCTGGGTCAAGTGATGGTTCTACTTTTAGCTCTTTCGAGGAATTACCATACTGATTTCCACAACGATGGGACCAACGTACATTCCAACCAACAGTTTATGTGTTGTTTTTCTCCACAACCTTGCCAGCATCTGTTATTTTTTGACTTCTTAATAATGGCCATTCTGACTGGTGTGAGATGGTGTCTCACTGTGCCTTTAATTTGAATTTCTCTAATGATCTGTGATATTGAGCTCTGTATTCTATGGTTGTTGGTCACATGTATGTATTCTTCTGAAAAGTGTTTATGTCTTTTGCCCACTTTTTAAATTGTTTTTTATTTCCATAGGTTTTGGGGCAACAGGTAGTATTTTGTTACATTAGTAAGTTCTTCATTGGTGATTTGCAAAATTTTGGTACATCCATCACCTCATCAGTATATACTGAATAAAATTTGTAGCCATTTATGGCTCGCCCCGTTTACCCCTTTCCCTGTGAGTCCCTAAAGTCCATTGTGTTATTCTTATGCTTTTGCATCCTTATTGCTTAGCTCCCTCTTATAAGTGAGAACATATGATGTTTAGTTTTCCATTCCTGAGTTACTTCACTGAAATTAATAGTCTTCAATCCCATCCAGGTTGCTACAATTGCCATTGATTCATTTCTTTTTATGGCTGAGTAGTATTCCATCCTACATGTATACCACAGTTTCTTTATCCACTCATTGACAGATGGGCATTTGTATTGGTTGTACATTTTTGCAATTGCAAATTTTGCTGCTATAAATATGTGTGTGCTAGTATCTTTTTTGTATAATAACTTCTTTTTTTCCTCTGGGTACATAGCCAGTAGTGGGATTGCGGGATCAAATGGTACTTCTACTTTTAGTTCTTTAAGGAATCTCCACACTGTTTTCCATAATGATTGTACTACTTTACATTATCACCAGCAGTGAAGAAGTATTCCCTTTTCACCACATTCACACCAACATCTATTATGTCTTTATTTTTTGATTATGACCATTCCTGTGGGAGTAAGGTGGTCTCACATCATGGTTGTAATTTGCATTTCCCTGATTATTAGTGATGTTGAGCATTTTTTCATATGTTTGTTGGCCATTTGTATATCTTCTAAGAATTTTGTATGACCATACTGCCAAAAGCAGTCTACAAATTCAATGCAATTGCCATCAAAATACCACCAACATTCTTCACAGAACTACAAAAAACAATTCTAGAATTCATATGGAACCAAAAAAGAGCCTGCATAGCCAAAGCAATACTAAGCAAAAAGAACATATTAGAAGGCATCACATTACCTGATTTAAAACTATAGCATAAGACCATAGTCACCAAAACAGCATGGTTCTGGTATAAAAGTGGGTACATAGAAAAATGAAACACAATAGAGAACCCAGAAATTAACCCAAATATTTACAGCCATCTGATCTTTCACAAACCAAACAGAAACAAAGTGGGGAAAGAATACCCTACTCAACAAATGATGCTGGGATAATTGGCAAGCCACATGTAGGAGAATGAAACTGGATCTTCATGTCTCACTTTCTACGAAAATCAACACGAGATGGATCAATGACTGAAATCTAAGACCTGAAACTATAAAAATTCTAGAAGATGACATCGAAAAAACCTTCTATACATTGGCTTAGGCAAGGATTTCATGACCAAGAACCCAAAAGCAAATGCAAGAAAAACAAAGATAATAGGTGGGATTTAATTAAACTAAAGAGCTTTTTCACGACAAAAGGAACAGTCAGCAGAGTAAAGAGATAATCCACAGACTAGGAGAAAATCTTCACAATCTGTATATCTGACAAAAGACTAATATCCAGAATCTACAACAAGCTCAAACAAATTAGCAAGAAAAAAAATCCCCTAAAAAAGTAGGCTAAGGACATGAGTAGACAATTCTTTGGCCACTCTTTAATAGGGTTGTTTGTTTTTCTCTTGTAAGTTTATTTAAGTTCTCTATGTTGAATATTAGACCTTTGTCAGATACATAGTCTGTAAATATGTTTTCTCATTCTGTAGGTTGTCTCTTCACTCTATTGATAATTTGTTTTGCTGAGCAGAAGCTTTTAAATTTAATTAGACCCCACTTGTCAATATTTGCATTTGTTGTAATTGTTTTTGTTGTCTTTATCATGAAATCCTTGCCTGTTTTTATGTCCAGGACGGTATTGTCTAGGTTGTCTTCCAGGGCTCTTATAGTTTTGGGTTTTACATTTCAGTCTTTAATCCATCTTGAGTTGATTTTTGTATAGATTGTAAGGAAGAAGTCCAGCTTCAGTCTTCTGCATATGGCTAGTCAGTTATCCCAGAAACACTTATTGAATAGGGAGACTTTTCCCCATTGCTTGTTTTTGCCAGCTTTGTCAAACATTAGACAGTTGTAGGTGTGCAGTCTTATTTCTGAGCTCTCTACTCTTTTCCATTGGTGTGTGTGTCTGTTTTTGTACCAGTACCCTGCGGTTTTGGTTACTGTAGTGCTGTGGTATGGTTTGAAGTCTGGTAATGTGATACCTCAAGCTTAGTTCTTTTTGCTTAGGATGGCCTTGGCTACTTAAGTTCTTTCTTGGTTGTATATAAGTTTTTAAATAACTTTTTCTAGTTCCGTGAAGCATGCCATTGGTAGTTTAATAGGAATAGGTTTGGGCAGTATGGCGATTTAAATGATATGAGTTATTTCTCTCCATTAACATGGAATAATTTTTTCGTTTCTTTGTGTCTTCTGTGACTTCTTTGAGTAGTGTTTTGTAATTTTCATTGTAGAGATCTTTCACCTCCCCGGTTAGCTGTATTTCTAGGTATTTTATTCTTTTTGTGGAAATTGTGAATAAAATTGCCTTTCTGATTTGTCTCTCAGTTTGGCTCTTCTTCATGTATAGGAAGGCTAGCAAATTTTGTACATTGATTATGTACACTGAAACCATGTGGAGGTTGTTTATCCGCTTATGGAGCATTTTGGCTCACAACTGTAGGGTTTAAATAGAGAATTATGTTGTCTGCAAACAGAGGTAGTTGGACTTCTCTTTCTATTTAAAAACCCTTTGTTTCTTTTTTTAATACGCTTTATTTTTTTCGCTTGTCTGATTGCTCCAGCAAGGACTTCTAATACTATGTTGAAAAGGAGTGGTGAGTGAGAGAGGGCATCTTTGTTCTGTGTGGGTTTCAAGGAGAATGCTTCCAGATTTTGCCCATTTAGTATAATGTTGGCTGTGAGTTTGTCATAGGTAGCCTTTATTATTTTGAGGTATGTTCCTTCAATACCTCATTTATTGAGAGTTTTTAACATGAAATGTTGTTGAATTTTACTGAAAGCCTTTTCTGTATGTATTCAGACAATCATGTGATTATTGCCTTTAGTTTTATTTATGTTATGAATCACATTTTATTGATTTGCCCATGATAGACCAACCTTCCATTCCAGGGAAGAAGCCAACTTCACTGTGGTGAATTACCCTTTTGATATGCTGCTGGATTCAGTTTGCAAGGATATTCTTGTAGATTATTGAATGAACATTCATCAAGGATACTGGCCTGAAGCTTTCCTTTTTTGTTGTGTCACTGCCAAGCTTTGGTATCAGGATGATGCTGGCCTCATAGAAGAAGTTGGGATGAAGTCTCTCCTTCATTATTTCTTGAAATAGTTTTAGTAGGAATGGTACTAGCTCTTCTTTGTACATCTGTTAAAATTTGACAGTTAACCTCTCAGGTCCCGGGCTTTTTCTTCTTGGTTGGTAGGCTGTTTATTACTGATTCAATTTTTGGAGCTTATCATCGGTCTCTGCAGAGACTGAATTTCTTCCTGGTTCAGTCTTTAGAAGGTGTATGTGTCCAGGAATTTATTCGTGTCTTCTAGGGGTTTTAGTATGAGTGTGTAGAGGTGTTCGTAGCAGTTGTTGTTATTTTTATTTCTGTGGGGTCAGTGGTAACATTACCTTCATTACTTATAATTGTGTTTATTTGAATCTTCTCTCTTTTCTTCTTTCTTAATCTAGCTAGTGCCTATCTATCTTATTAATTTTTTCAAAAAACCTTGATTAAGTGATCATTTGAACAGTTTTTTATGTCTCAATTTCTTCCAATTCAGCTCTGATTTTAGTTATTTCTTGTCCTCTGCAAGCTTTGTGTTCAATTTCCTCTTGCTTTTCTAATTCTTACAGTTGTGATGTTAGCTTGTTAACATGAGATCTTTCTAACTTGTTGATATGGGTATTACTTCTTATGCCCTACACTAACTTTTCTCCTTCTCCTAGAAAACTCAGAACCATGTTTTCTAAACTAATTCAAACTTTCTCAGTGAATCAACCTGATCTCCCTGAGGCAAGGTTAGCAATTTTCCATTTTACATATTTCTCTTTCTCTGTAATAATATCTTATGCCACAGTGCAAGTGTTTCATGCCCTCCTGGATATTCAGGGAACTCATTTTGGCTGAGACCAAGACTAAAACTTTGTTCTTTTAACATTAATGAAGATCTATTTAGAAAGTCTCCATGTTACACAAAAGGTATACAAATACCAATGAAAATAAATATAAAATTATATGACATACAATTATATTGTGGAAATATTGAATAAATAAATGAAGTAAGCTCTAAGAAAAAAAGATGATATAAAATGATACATAAATGAAAAACCTGGGCTGGGATAGCATAGTTTATGTACCAGTAAAGTGTGTACATTGTAGAAGTGGCAGGAAAACTGCACACAGAGTGAGACCTGACAAAAAGTTTTAAGGAAAGCTCAGATCTCTGTATGGAGATTGGTAGGGGAGACAAGGAGAGGCCAGAAAAATATAAATTGTTTGATCTATACCCTTAAAAGAGATTAAAGTGGACTGAGGGATACATGGTCCGCTTTAGGAGAAGGGCACATATACAATGCTAGCCAAAGCTCAGAGCATCCCTACCTTCTCCAGGAGGAAAGGGGAGGCAAAGGAGCAGGCAGATGGCAGTACAGCCAGGTCAGCACAGGGCATCCAGGCCAAGCCAGCTGGGCTACATTGTACAGGTAGTGAGGAGCCACTGCAGGGTGGGCTTTATTCATTAGTTTGTTATGTTTTCTTTAGTAACTTAGACACATGATCAAAGTTGATCTTTGTAAGTATTGCTGCAGCTGAACATAGTATGGATAAAACCAGTGTTTAAAAAATTATGTTGTATAGAACACTATCCTCAGTGAGATATTAGTGGAACACGCAGGTGCATGCACACACATACACACACACACACACACACTCACACCGAGCCCAGATTATTCTGGCAAATGTTCGGTTAAGCAAACTAAAAGAAACATCTTTAGTGCCGGATATCTCAGAACCTGGAATGTGGCTATATGACTCATAAAACAGCAAGGTTAAGACAGAGCATGTGATTTTGTTTTCCACCAATGCTGAAACACTTTCCTTTCCTTGGCTTCAGTGTCACCTTCTTTATCCTCATTCTCCATCAACATCTTTGGCTGTTTCTTCCTAGCTTGTTTCTTGACAATCTGCTGCTGCTCACCCATTCTCTTTTCATTCCCCATGAATTTCTCAAGTGTGTTTCTATTCCTGCAGATCTTTCCTTGTTTTTCCTGACACCTCTCCTTGTCTGACCCTCCCCCATTCTAAGGCATGTGCTCAATCTGTGTGTGATTTTGGCATCCTTGGATGCTCTGAGAGTGTTCCCTGCCATACTCCATCAGGTTTTCTCCCCCAGACTCTGTGAAGGCAGTAGCCTTGTCTCCACTGTTGCTTCAATGCTCAGCACATAACACAGAAGCTGATTCCAAAACATTTACTGGGCCAACTGAGACTAAATATATGTTCCTCCAGATCTTAAAAAGTTACAAAAATAAAAATAGTACAATAGTCCAAAACAGTCTCTTCAGTCAGGAGTTCTCTATATATGCACAACAGTTTGAAGTTATTATGAGGCAAAGTTAAACAGAAACTGTCACAAAGTTCCCTAAGATAAGTTATTTTGCTTTAATCTTCAACTCATCAGGTAAGATAATCAAGAACATGTGTTACTGTAAATATTTCTAGCTTAAAACATAACAACCTTATTTATATTGTTTGAAATAACCACAGTATAAATCTGTTAACTAAAAGTTGCACAAATAATCCTTTCAAATAAAATTCTGCCTAAATTTTACATTATTCATATGTTAAAATGATAATGAGCTCATAGAATTTTCCAGTACCTCAGTCAAAACATTGTACTGATTCCAGCTGTGGGAATAGCATCTGAGAGTTATGTTACAGATGGGGAAAAGGTGCTTATGTGACATTGGCCTTTGCACTACTGTGCCCTTTTGGTTCAGGAAAAAGCTGTTCCCTTAAAATTCTAAAATCTCGGGGTGGAGCCAAGATGGCCGAATAGGAGCAGCTCCAGTCTACAGCTCCCAGTGTGAGCAACACAGAAAATGGATGATTTCTGCATTTCCGTCTGAGTTACCAGGTTCTTCTCACTGGGGAGTGCCAGACAGTGGCTGCAGGACAGTGGGCGCAGTGCATTGTTCATGAGCCAAAGCAGGGCGAGGCATTGCCTCACATGGGAAATGCCAGGGGTCAGGGAATTCCCTTTCCTAGTCAAAGAAAAGGGTGACAGATGGCACCTGGAAAATCACTCCCACCCTAATACTGCACTTGTACAATGGGCTTAATAACTGGCACACCAGGAGATTATATCCCGCACATGGCTCAGAGGGTCATGGCTAAGTAGAATGGTGAAGCAAGAGCAAACACATTCAAAAGCTAGCAGAAGGCAGGATATAACTAAGATCAGAGCAGAACTGAAGGAAATAGAGAAACCAAAAACCCTTCAAAAAATCAATCAATCCAGGACCTGGTTTTTCAAAAAGATCAACAAAATTGATAGACAGCTAGCAAGACTAATAAAGAAGAAAAGAGGGAAGAATCAAATAGATGCAATAAAAAATGACAAAGGGGATATCACCACCGATCCCCCAGAAATACAAACTACCATCAGAGAATACTATAAACATCTCTATGCAAATAAACTAGAAAATCTAGAAGAAATGGATAAATTCCTCAACACATACACTCTCCCAAGACTAAACCAGGAAGAAGTTGAATCTCTGAATAGACCAATAACAGACTCTGAAATTCAGGCAACAATTAATAGCTTACCAACCAAAAAAAGTACAGGACCAGATGGATTCACAGCCGAATTCTACCAAAGGTACAAGAACGAGCTGTTACCATTTCTTCTGAAACTATTCCAATCAATAGAAAAAGAGGGAATCCTCCCTAACTCATTTTATGAGGCCAGCATCATCCTGATCCCAAAGCCTGGCAGAGACACAGCAAAAAAACCCCAGAATTTTAGACCAATATCCCTGATGAACATTGATGCAAATATCCTCAATAAAATACTGGCAAACCAAATGCAGCAGTACATCAAAAAGTTTATCCACTGTGATCAAGTGGTCTTCATCCCTGGGATGCAAGGCTGGTTCAACATACACAAATCAATAAATGTAATCCAGCATATAAACAGAACCAAAGACGAAAACCACGTGATTATCTCAATAGATGCAGAAAACACCTTTGAAAAAACTCAAGAACCCTTCATGTTAAAAACTCTCAATAAGTTAGGTATTGATGGGACATATCTCAAAATAATAAGAGCTATCTGTGACAAACCCACAGCCAATATCATACTGAATGGACAAAAACTGGAAGCATTCCCTTTGAAAATTGGCTCGAGACAGGGATGCTCTCTCTCACCACTCCTATTTAACATAGTGCTGGAAGTTTTGGCCAGGGCAATCAGGCAGGAGAAGGAAATAAATGGCATTCCATTAGGAGAAGAGGAAATAAAATTTTCCCAGTGTGCAGATGACATGATCGTATATCTAGAAAACTCCATCATCTCAGCCTAAAATCTCCTTAAGCTGATAAGCAACTTCAGCAAAGTCTCAGGATACAAAATCAATGTGCAAAAATCACAAGCATTCTTATACACCAATAACAGACAAACAGACAGCCAAATCATGAGTGAACTCCCATTCACAATTACTTCAAAGAGAATAAAATACCTAGGAATCCAACTTACAAGGGATGTGAAGGACCTCTTCAAGGAGAACTACAAACCACTGCTCAATGAAATAAAAGAGGATACAAACAAATGGAAGAACATTCCATGCTCATGGGTAGGAAGAATCAATATCATGAAAATGGCCATACTGCCCAAGGTAATTTATAGATTCTTCACCATCACCATCAAGCTACCAATGACTTTCTTCACAGAATTGGAAAAAACTACTTTCAACTTCATGTGGAACCAAAAAAGAGCCCGCGTTGCCAAGTCAATCCCAACCCAAAAGAACAAAGCTAGAGGCATCATGCTACCTGACTTCAAACTATACTACAAGGCTACAATAACCAAAACAGAATGATACTGGTACCAAAACGGAGATAGACCAATGGAACAGAACAGAGCCCTCAGAAATAATGCCACATATCTACAATTATCTGACCTTTGACAAAGTTGACAAAAACAAGGAATGGGGAAAGGATTCCCTATTTAATAAATGGTGCTGGGAAAACAGACTAGCCATATGTAGAAAGCTGAAACTGGATCCCTTACTTACACCTTATACAAAAATTAATTCGAGATGGATTAAAGACTTAAACATTAGACCTAAAACCATAAAAACCCTAGAAGAAAACCTAGGCATTACAATTCAGGACATAGGCATGGGCAAGGACTTCATGTCTAAAACACCAAAAGCAATGGCAACAAAAGCCAAAATTGACAAATGGGATCTAATTAAACTAAAGAGCTTCCACACAGCAAAAGAAACTACCATCAGAGTGAACAGGCAACCTACAGAATGTGAGAAAATATTTGCAACCTACTCATCTGACAAAGGGCTAATATCCAGAATGTACAATGAACACAAACAAATTTATAAGAGAAAAACAAACAACCCCATCCAAAAGTGGGCAAAGGATATGAACAGACATGTCTCAAAAGAAGACATTTATGCAGCCAAGAGACACATGAAAAAAAGCTCATCATCACTGGCCATCAGAGAAATGCAAATCGAAACCACAATGAGATACCATCTCACACCAGTTAGAATGGCGATCATTAAAAAGTCAGGAAGCAACAGGTGCTGGAGAGGATGTGGAGAAATAGGAACACTTTTGCACTGTTGGTGGGAGTATAAACTAGTTCAACCACTGTAGAAGTCAGTGTGGTGATTCCTCAGGGATCTAGAACTAGAAATTCAATTTGACCTAGCCATCCCATTACTGGGTATATACCCAAAGGATTATAAATCATACTGTTACAAAGACACATGCACATGTATGTTTATTGTGGCACTATTCACAATAGCAAATACTTGAAATCAACCCAAATGTCCAACAATGATAGACTGGATTAAGAAAATGTGGCACATATACACCATGGAATACTATGAAGCCATAAAAAATAATGAGATCTTGTCCTTTGTAAGAACATGGATGAAACTGGAAACCATCATTCTCAGCAAACTATCACGAGGGCAAGAAACCAAACACCGCCTATTCTCACTCATAGGTGGGAATTGAACAATGAGAACACATGGACACAGCAAGGGGAACATCACACACCGGGGACTGTTGTGGGTTGGGGGGAGGTGGGAGGGATAGCATTAGGAGACATACCTAATGCTAAATGACTAATTAATGCATGCAGCACACCAACATGGCACATGTATACATATGTAACAAACCTGCACATTGTGCATATGTACCCAAAAACATAAAGTATAATAATAATAAAAAATAAATAACATTATTAAAAAAAAAATCTAAGGTCTCTTTTGTCATGCCTGAAGTGTAGGTGGGAAACACAGTTTTTTAAATTTTACCTACAGATGTTTTATTCCTTGCTGAAAGCAGTGAATAGATAAAGGCCACCAGAAGAGCCTCTGATGTTGCTTCAGAAGCAGTGTGCCTGAGAGCATCTTCCTGAAACACTCCCTTATGTCTGCCCAAAATCACCTTAGGTAGGAAAGTCAAAACTTAGCAGGCTGAGGGGATCCAAGGGGATCACTGAGCTCTGAGGCTTATGAGAGAAGAGAAGAGAGAGAGGTCTAAGACTTTTTGAGTATTAATTTATGGGTTAAGAATGCAATTTTGCTGCAAGCATGGATTGCATAATGGTGAAGTCAGGGCTTTTAGGGGATCCATTACCTGAATAATGGGCATTGTACCCATTCAGTAATTTCTCACTATTCACTCATTCCATCGCCTCACCCTGCTGAGTCTCCATTGTCATTCCACTCTGTACATCAATACCTAGACATCTTTTAGCACCCACTTATGAGTGAGAAAATACGATGTTTCCTCTGTGTCTGGTTGTTTTGCTTACAATAATGGCCTCCAGTTCCATCCATGTGTCTCCAGAAGTTATGATTTTATTTTTTTATGCCTGAGTAGTATTTCATTGTGTATATTTGCTATATTTTCTTTCTCCAATCATCTGTTGATGGACGTTTAGGTTGATTTATATGTGTGCTACTGTGAATAGTGTTACAGGAAACATACAAGTATGGGTATCTTTCTGATACATTTATTTCTTTTCCTTTGTGTAGATACCCAATGGTGGAGTAACTGGATCAGACAGAGCCAACTGATGATCAGTAATGGTGGCCAATAATCAGCTAGAAACAAAGTATTTATCAGGGCCTGAAAATGCCAACATTCTGAGACCACTGACCTTGAAAAACTTCAACAGCCTTGAGTGAAACATCACAACACATTTATCCACCATTTAAATACCCTTTATTGCCTGTCCTCTGTGCATCTCAGAAGTCTCTTTTTACCACATTGTATATACTGCATTAGCCATTTATATGAAACTCCAAGACATCTTATACTAAATATTCAACCATGAATCCCTAGTACCTAGCACAGTCCTGGCATATAGTTTGCTGCTAAACATTTGCAGAATTAAATAATTATCTTGTATCCAGTTTCCAAGTTTTAAGATGATTTTGCACTAAAAATAAAGTACACAGTTTGCAAATAATCTACTTCCTTTTTTGCAAGTGGGATATATTTTAATCTTATCCCCTAATAACATTATTTTCATTTACTTCCATCTAAATATGCTGTCCCAAGAGAGTGATAAGAAAGAGCTGGAGCTTGAAGAATTGTACATGGTCCACACTGTGGCCTGACATTCACGACTCACCTGAGCTTCACCTGTTAGGTGTGTCAGGGAAGACAAGCAGGCAGAGAGTGGCCTCTACAGAGGACCCCAGATCTCTGGCTTCCTTATCTGGCAAGTACACCTCTGTGAACAAAATCTTCAGAGCCAGATGACAAGAAGGGCCCAAGCAGTCCACCAGGGAAATCTGGGCCATATGTACCTCAATGCAGAGCATCAAGAAGCACATAACAGGTGTACAGTTACCTATTCCTGTTCAGAGATAATGCCATCCCACACACTGTAAAATGAAGAGATGCAGAGAAGCAGATGTAACCGAAGAAGACAGCAGGAGCAACAAGGAGGGACAACCATGAGGTAGGAGGGCACCATGCCAGAGATGCCTGGACCCCACACTAGGCTCAGTGCCCATTATACTCTTGGGACCCAGTGCTTTCCTTCACCATCACTTGGCATACTTGGCATTTTTGTTGCTTAAAATAATGTTTTTAGTGTTCACCTTTCCTAGGAGACAGGCAGATGCTGTGACACTACAGCTTCTGGCACACAGTAGGTGTATCACAAACATCTGCTGAGTTCACACATTCTTGCCTTCTCAAACCTTCTTGTCAAGTCTTCAGTGAAGAGGAATTGCTGATTGAGAAGGAATTAAACTTCTAGAGACTCCTGGATCCACTGAAGTTTGAGGCAAGGTGAGATTTGTTTATTGCCATATTCCTAGCTCATAGCATACTGTAGTCACTTAATAAATATTTGTTAAATAAGTGAGTGAATTGATTCATACATCTTACGTAGCAATATCTTTTCTGAGTAAAGTTGATAAATGTAATAATTTACTTCTAGTATAATTTTCTTTACTTATTCAACAAACCTGACAATTCAACTAGGTGCCAGGCACAACACTGCTGAAGAAAAAGAGGTATAAGATACAATTTCTGTCTACATGAAAGCCACAGTCTAAAAAGTAGAAACATATGGTCTAAAAAGTAAAAACGTATGAACTAATTTTAACAATAAATTGTCTAAATTCAAAATCAGAGGGGTTAGTTTCTATTTTAAACAGCTCTAGTCAGGAAGTACTAGAAAGTTCTAAAGAGGAAATGTTTCAACACACCATCTAAGCATGAAGCAGAAACCACTCATAATTGAGTTCGCTACCACCACCCTCAACAGCAAGAATTCCAATCCTGCTGCTGCAAGTTCAGTGTCACTCTGATTTTATTACTGCTATGTAACCCAGTTTTAGACTCTCTGGTTGTCACTTAATGTTCCAAAAAAGTATTAAAGAGAAAATATTATTACGGTGATGAGCCCATTCACTGCAGCCATCTCAACATTACACCAATTATAAGTCCTATCATTTAAAAAGAAAACTGTTTGTTTAACTTATTTATCCAAAAGTCAGTGTAACATAAACATACTTACCATCAGACTTTGGATTTGTGGGTTAAATAGCATACAAATATGATTAGAGACTTAAAGTTTACACTTTTCTGGTTCTCTCAATTTTTTTTCAAAATAGCATGTGCCTTTCTAAACAATTGTTGGTATTTTTTTTAAATGAACTTTAAAAAGTGTATTTTCCAAAAGCAAAATGTAGCTCCCATTGGTAAATGATGATGTTGAGATACAATAGACAGCTTCTCTTGGGAACCATTTAATCAGTGCTCACTTTTACACTCTGTCCAGAAATGTCAATGGCTTTAAAATATAGAAGTATATTACACAAATAACTTATTCAGTATTGTGCAATATTTAGTACTTGTTCTAGCTCTCTGTTGCTGAATAGTAAGCCATTCCAAAACTTAATGAATTATTTATTGTTTAATATTTTTATTGTTATTTTTATTTAGTAATTTTAAATAACATTACTTCTCAAGGTTTTGTGGGTTGACGGGTGCTACAAAAGTTCTCTTTTGGAGTCTTTCTTGCAGCTGCTGTTGGTTGGCTGCTACTGAAGTTACCTGAAAACTCAAGTAGGCTAAAAAGCCTAGATGGGTTACTCACATGGCTGGCAGTGCCTATTGGCTGCTGTGTGTGGTGCCTATCTGGCCTCTCCATGTTACCTGGAGTCCTCACAATGTGGCAGTTGGTCCCAAGACACACAGGAAAATACTACAAAGCTTCTTATGACCTAGCCTTGGAGGTCCTAGAATATGACTTCTGCTGCATCCTATTGGTAAAGCCAGTCACTGTGACCAGCACAGATTCAAGAAATGGGAGATTCAACTCTACTTGTCATTATGTTTTAGATGGATAGTACTAACTACTCAAGTCTCCCCCAGAAACCCAAGCTAGGCATTGACATATTGAAATGAAAGTCACTACCATTAAAAAAACTCTAGAAAAATCACATATGATGACAATTTAAGTCAGTCTTTCATTACATCAATATAATTCCCTCTTTTAACCATAAATATGGTAAAACAGAATTGAACTCTACAAAAGTCTTTCATCTGCTTTCCTATGGAATAATTAACAAACCCAATAAATGTGTAAAGAGTATGAAGTCCAATTTATTTTAGATTTATACCTCTTAATTTCAAAGCTTATAGAAATCCAGAGAACTAATCATCATAATCCATAATGCTTGGATCAGAAGTCATTGTTCTAAGAGTATCCTGTGGCACGCCAAAAATGTGTTAATAATCATTACAATTAAAGGGAATTTTCAAATGGTCTGATTTTGTATTTTTCAAAAGAAAGACAGCTTATTGTGATAGAATAAGAATCCCACTTGTATGTCTTCTTTTGAGAAGTGTCTGCTTATGTCCCTTGCCAGTGTTTTAATGGCATGGTTTTCTTAATGTTCAATATCACTAATAATCAGAAAAATGCAAATCAACGTAAGATACCTTCTCATATTATTCATTATGGCTACTACTCGAAAGTAAAAAAATTACGAATTCTGATTAGACTTCAGAGAAAATAAAATGCTTATATACTTTGGTGTAAATTATTTTAGCCACCGTGAAAAGCAGTTTGGAGATTTTTCACAGAATTTAAAACAGAAGTACCATTAAAACAGCAATTCCATTATTGAGTATATATCCAAAAGAAAATTAAAAATTTTACAAAAAGAAACCCCAAATGCACTTGTATATCATCATATTGCTATTCACATTAGGGAAGGCATGGAATTAACTTACATGTGAATCAATTGATTGGATAGAATTATCCAACACCATAAAATACTATGCACACATTAAAAAGAATACAATCATGTCCTGTGTAGCAACATGGATGCATCTGGAGGCCATTATCCTAAGAAAATTAATACAGGAATGGAAAACCAAGTACCACAGGTTCTTGCCTATAAGTGGGATCTAAACATGAATATAAAGATGTCAACGATAGACACTGAGAACTACTAGATGAAGGAGGGAAGGAGGAGGGCAGGGGATGAGAAACTATGGGTTCTGTGCTCATTACCTTGGTGATGGGATCAATAATATCCCACATAGCTCAGCATTACACAATATATCCATGTAACAAATCTGCAAATGTACTCCCTGAATCTAAAAAATTTAAGGCAGAGACAGAGTAAGTAGGCAGAATAGAAGTCTACACCACTCTTCCCCCATACCAAAACACCAAATTTTCACAACTTACTATATTCAAGAAGCACTATCAAAGGGACCAAAAATTAGGTGAGCAATCACAGTACCTGGTATTAACTTCATATCACTGAAAGAGACATTGGAGAAGACAGAAAAATGACAGTCTAGAAACAGTGATGCCACCTGTTTTTCAACCACCAGTAGGGGCCACGTGATGCAGAGATTGTATGTTTGGGAGAGGGAGAGCACAGTTTGTGAAGCTTTGCAAAAAACTCGGTACTACCCTGTCACAGTAAAAAGCAGACCCAGATTGTACTCAGCTGACATCTGCCAACAGAGGGAGCATTTTGATTGGCCCTAGCCAGACGAAAACCTCCCATCTCAGTGTTGGGAGCTTGAGTCTTTACAAGCCTTGCCACATGTGTTGAAGAGCTATTGGACCCTAAGAGAACTTAAGGGGCAGTCTAGGCCACAAGGACTTCAATTATTAGGCAAGTCATACTGCTAAGCTGGGCTCATAGCAAGTGGAATGTGGAGGGTGGGGAGAATGTGGCCTACTGAGACACCAGCCAGAGCAGCTAAGGGAGTGCTCACAACACCACTCCCCCACCCCCTACCCAGCAGCAGCCACACAACACAGAGAAACTTGTGAATTTGGGAGAGGGAGAGCACAGTGACTGAAGGACTTAACGTTAAAGTAGGTGCTGCCACGTCAGTAAATACCTGGCAGAATTCATCACCTGCTGACTAAAGAACCTCTGTACCCAGAATAAAAAACAGTGATACCCAGGTAATACCCAGTGATACACCATGGGTGTTGGGCTCTGAGAAGTGCTAACTTCAGGTGTGACCCAGCACATTTCCAACTGTGGTAGCTATGGTGAAAGACTTCTTCCATTTGAGACAAGCAGGGGGGATAGTAAAAGGAACGCTGTGTTGCACCTCATATACCAGCTCAGCCACAGTGGGGTAGAGCACCAAGCAGATTCTTAGAGTTCCCGAGTCCAGACCTAGGGTCTTGGTCAGCATTTCTGTACTTGCCCTGGGCCAAAGGTCGAGTCCCAGGCATTACAGAATTTATCACAAGCTAACTAAAGAGTCCTTGGGCTTTAAATGAGAAATTGATGATGATTTGGCAGAACTCTCCCCATGGGTTGGTGGTGTTGGCAGTCATAGAAGAGGCTCCTCTGCCTGCAGACAGAGGAAAGAAGGGTAGAAAATACTTTGTTTTATGCCCTAAATGCCAGGTTAGCTACAGTAAAATAGAAGAGCAGGTAAATTTTGAAGATGCTATACTTTAATCTCTGGCTCCCTTGCATTTATGGACCCACTCATGGCTACGGGGAACTTTACACCCTATAAGCTGAGACATAAAACTGGCTGGGTTTGCCATCTATTAATCATAGAGTCCTAGGGCTTTGAGTAAACTTATATGGTAGCTAAGTAGCGGTTAGAGTGGGCCTTGGGTGAGACCAAGTTCTGTGCCAACCTGAGATGGGAACCAGCACAGTCTCAGTGCTGGTGGCCATATGGTTCTTATGTTACCCCAGCTCCACATGCCTCAGCACAGAGAGAGAGAGACTCTGATGGTTTGAGAGAAAGTTAGGGAAGAGAACAAGAGTCTCTACTTGATAAATCAAGAGAATGTTTCCTGATGTTAATCCAAGGCCACCAAGGAAGTACTTCTATGTGTTTACATAAAATACTGTGTTATTGGGTTGGGTCCCAAGTCTCTTTGAATATCTGGAAAGCGTTCTCAAGAATAATGGCCACAAACAAGCCCAGAATTTGAAGACTACAATAGGCAACTCTTCAATGCCCAAATATAGATGAACATCTACAAATATCAAGACCATCCAGGAAAACATGGCCTCACCAAACAAGCTAAATAAGGTGTCAGGGACAAATCCTGGAAAAACAGAGATATGTGACCTTTCATAGAGGAAATCCAAAATAGCTGATTAAGGTAATTCAAAGAAATGCAATATAATGCAGAAAAAATTCAAAATTCTATCAGATAAATTTAACAATGAGATTGAAATAAAAATAAAAAGGCAAAAAATTTGAAGTTAAAATGCAATTGTCATACTGAAGAATTACTTGAAAGAATTGATCAAGAAGAAGATAGATTTAGTGAACTTGAATTAGACTATTTGAAAATATAAAGTCAGAGGAGACAAAAAAGAATAAAAAGGAAAGCATGCTTACAAAATCTAAAAATTAGCCTCAAAACAGCAAATCTAAGAGTTATTGGCCTTAAAGAGGAGATAGAAAAAGAGATGAGTTAAACATTTATTTAAAGAAATAGTGTTAAATAATATTAAACAATTCCCCAACATTCAATATCAGCATTTGAGTACAAGAAAGTTACAGAACATCAAGCAGATTTAGCCCAAAGAAGACCAACTCAAGGCACTTAACTGAACTCCCAAAGGTTAAGGATAAAGAAATGAATCTAAAAGCAGGGAGAGAAGAGAAACAAATAATGTTCAGTGGAACTCCAGTAGATCTGACAGCAGACGTTTCAGGGGAAAATTTACAGGCTGAGAGAATGGCAGGACATATTTAAAAAGCTGAAGAAAAAAAGACTTTTACTTTAGAATAATGTATCTGGCAAAAACATCCTTTAAACTTGATGGAGAAATAAGAACTTTCCTGGAGAAACAAAAACTGAGGGATTTCAGTAACACCAGACATGTCCTACAAGAAATGCTAAAAGGAGTTCTTAACCTGAAAGAAAAAAAGTGAATGAGCAATAAGAAATCATCTGAAGGTACAAAACTCACTAGTAATAGCACACGGAAAAACACAGAATATTATAACATGGTAATTATGGTGTGCAAAAATCTCGAATAGAAACAGTAAGCAACAAACCGATTACAAAAATAACTACAACTTATTTCCAAGATACAGACAGTAAAAGCGCGAATGAAGAAAAACAACAAAAAGTTTACAAGAATGGCAATGAAATTAATTAAAGTGTAGAGTATTTGTTAGTTGCTCTGCTGGTTTCTTTGTTTATGCAATCAGTGCTAAATTGTTCACAGTCTAAAATGATGTGTTATATTATTTTTAAGCCTTATGGTAATTTCAAATCAAAAAGCATACCACAGATGTACAAAAAGTAAAAATGAAGAAATTAGATTATATTACAGGGGAAACCACCTTCACTAAAATGAAGACCAGAAGAAAGAAAAGAAGGACGAGACGACAAAAGT
This sequence comes from Gorilla gorilla gorilla, assembly GCF_029281585.2. Taxonomy (NCBI): domain Eukaryota; kingdom Metazoa; phylum Chordata; class Mammalia; order Primates; family Hominidae; genus Gorilla; species Gorilla gorilla. The sequence goes on along the minus strand of NC_073248.2, from coordinate 43,708,682 downwards.
CAATCAGAAAACAAACAACAAATGGCAGGAGTAAGTGCTTATCAATATTAACATTGAATGTAAATGAACTAAATACTCCAATCAAAAGACAAATAATGGATGAATGGATAGAGAAGTAAGAAAATAATCTGTGACCTAAAAAGAAAAACATACTTTACCTATAAAGATACATTTATACTGAAAATAAAAGGATGGTAAAAGTTATTCCATGCCTATAGAAACCAAAAAAAAAAAAAAAACAAAAACAGAAATAGCTATACTTATACCAGACAAAAATAGATTTCAACAAAAGACTGTAGGAAGAGATTAAGAAGGTCATTATGTAATAATAAAGAGATCAATTCATCAACAGGATATAATAATTGGAAATATATATGCACCCAACACTAAATCACCTATATAAATGAAGTAAATATTATAAGAGCTAAAGAAAGAGACCTCAATAGAATAACGGCTGGACACTTCAACACCCCACTTTAGTCATTGGATAGACCTTCCAGACAGAAAATCAACGAAGAAACATCAGTCTTAATCTGCATTATAGAACAAATGAACCTCATAGATATTTACAGAAAATTTCATCCAACAGCTACAGAACACACATTCTTCTCCTCAGCACATGTGTTACTCTCAAGGATAGACCATATGTTAAGAAACATGTCTAAAAAAATTCAAAAAATTGAAGTAATATCAAACATTTTCTCTGACCACAATGGAATAAAACTAGAAATCAATTAGAAAATGAATTTCAGAAACTATACAAACACTTGAAAATTAAACAATATGCTCCTGAATAATCAGTAGGTCAATAAAAAAGTAAAAGAGAAAATAGAAAAATTTCTTGAAACAAATGATAATGGAAACATAGCACAGCAAAAGCTATGGAATATAGTAAAAGAGGTACTAATATAAAAGGAAAATTTGAAACTATAAGTGCATACATAAAAATCAGAAAAAATGTCAAATAAATAACCTAACAATACATCTTAATTAAATAGAATAAAAAGGCCAAACCAAACTCAAAATTAGAAAAAAAGAAATAATAAAGATTAGAGTGGAAATAAAGTTAAAATGAAGAAAAACAATGTAAAAGATCAATAAAACAAAGAGTTGATTTTTTTGAAAAGTAAAACAACTGACAAATATTTAGACAGGCTAACTGAAGAACTGAGAAGATACAAATGAATAAAATCAGAGTTGAAAACGGAGACACTACAAGTAACGCTTCAGAAAATCAAAGGATCATTAGTGGCTAATATGAGCAATTGTATGCCAACAAATTAGAAAACCTAGAGGAAATTAACTCTTAGACACACACAACTTACCAAGATTGAACCAGGAAAAAATCAAAAACCTGAACAGACCAATAATAAATAACAAAATTAAAGCCATAATAAAAAAGTCTGTAGGACCAGACATAAAATAGAGAAGGAAAGAATATTTTCAAACTCATTCTTTGAGGCTAATATTAAACTGATATCAAAACCAGACAAAGAAACATTAAAAAAGCAAACTATGGGCCCATATCTGAGACTACTGATGAAAAAATTTGGAAAAAAACCTAGCACACTGAATTAAACAATACATAAATAGATAATTCATAATGACCAAGTGGGATTTATTCCAGAGATGCAAAGATGGTGCAACATGCAAATCAATCAATGTGGTATATCATATAAACAGAATGAAGGGACCAGGTGCAGTGGCTCATGCCTGCAATCCCAGCACTTTGGGAAGCTGAGGTGGGTGAATCGCCTGAGGTCAGGAGTTTGAAACCAGACTGGCCAAGATGGTGAAACCCCATCACTACTAAAAATGCAAAAATTAGCCAGGTGCCATGGTGGGCACCTGTAATTCCAGCTACTTGGGAGGCTGAGGCAGGAGAATCACTTGAACCTGGGAGGCAGAGGTTGCCATGAGCCAAGATCATGGCATTGCACTCCAGCCTGGGTGACAGCGGGAGACTTCGTAAAAAAAATAAAAACAAAAAAAAAAAAGAGAATGAGGGACAAAACCCATATAATCACTTAAATTATGCTAAAAATTATTTGATAAAATTTAACATTCCTTAATAATTAAAAGGCCTTTGAAAACTGGGTATGGAATGACACCTCAACATAATAAAAGTTGTATATGACAGACCCACAGCTAGTATCATACTAGGTGGGGAAAAACTAAAAGCCTTTCCTCTAAAATCTGGAAGATGACAAGAATATCCACTTTTACCACGTTTATTCAGCATAATTCCGAAAGTCCTATCTGGAGCAATCAGACAAGAGAAAGTCATAAAAGGCATCCCAATTGGAAAAGAAGTCAAATTATCTTTTTTGCTGATAATGTAATTTTATATTAGAAAAAACATAAAGACTCCTCTGATAGAGTTTCAATATGTATCCTCTCCCAAATCTCATATTTAAATGTAACTCTCAATGTTGGAGGTGGGCCTGATGAAAGGTGATTTAACCATCGTGGTGGATCACTCACAAATGGCTTAGCACCGTCACATTTGGTACTATCCTCATGATAGTGAGTGAGTTCCCATAAGATCTGGTTATTTAAAAGTGTGTAACAACTCGCCTCTCAGTTTTTTGCTCCTGATTTTGCCCTGTGATATGCAAGATCCTGATTCAACTTCTGCCATGATTGTAAAGTTCCAGAGGCCTTCCCAGAAGTGTATGCTAGTGCTATATCTTCTCTACAGCCTGTAAAGTCATAAGCCACTTAAATCTCCTCTTTTAAAAATAAATTATCCAGTCACAGGTATTTATAGTGATGCAAAAATAGATAAATACAGAAAATTGGCACCAAATTGTGGAAAATTGTTATAAGAATACCTGAAAATATGGAATTAACTTTGTTACTGGATAAACAGGCTAAAGTTGGAGGAGTTTGTAGGACACAGAATAAGCCAGAGAAATGAGGGAAAGTTGAGATTTTCTTAGAGACTGGTTGAATGGCTGTGACCATAATGCTGATAGTGATCTGGACAGTGAAGGCTGGGCTGAGGAATTCTCAGATGAAAATTAGAAACCTATTAGGACTGAAGCAAAAGTTATGCATGTCATCTCAGCAAAATGATTGGCTGAATGTCTGTCACTCCCTATGGATATATAAAAGCTTCAATTTGAAAGTGATGATTTAGGGTTTCTGTTGGAAATATGTCTAAGCAGCAAAGCTTTAAAGATGTGGCCTGGTTGCTTCTATCAACATATGCTCACATGTTGGAGCAAGAAAAAAAAATGTTGTAACTTATACTAATGAGGGAAGCATAGTGTAAAAGCTGGAGAACTTTGCAGTCTAGTTATGTGGCAGAAAAATAAATAGCTTTTATAAGAGAAGAACTCAAGCAGGCTATGGAGAAACTACTTGTTAGAGATATTTGTATAACCTAATAAAAAAAGCAAGTGTTGATAGCCAAGACAATAAGAAAGAGGAATTGAAGGTATTTTAGAAATTGAAAAGGCAGCCCCCCATCCCAGACTCTGGCACCTAAAAGAAGAGAATAGTTTCTGAGATCAGACCCAGGACCTGATGCCTTGGGTAGCCTTGGAACATGGCTCCCTGCATCCTGGCCACTGCTCCAGCTCCAGGTGTAGCTCAAATTGGCCCAGTTACAACTATAGTTACTGCTTCAGAGGGTGCAAGCCATAAGCCTTGGTAGCTTTCATGTGGTGTTAGGCCTGTGGGTGTACAAAATGCAAGAGTTGAGAATTTGGAGCTTCTACCTTTATTTCAAAGGATGTATGAAAAAGCCACGGTGTGCAGGCAGAAGCATGTTGCAGGGGTGGAGCTCTCATGGAGAACCTCTACTAAAACAATGCAGGGAAGAAATGTGGGGTTACAGTCCCCATGTGGGCTCCCTACTGGGGTATGACATAGTAAATCTGTGAGGAGAGGATCACTGTCCACCAGACCCCAGAATGGTAGATCTAGCTACAGCTTGCACCTTGCTCCTGGAAAAGCTAAAGGCACACAATACCAGCCCTTGACAGCAGCGGTGGGGGCTGAACCATGCAAAGACACAAGGTTGAAACTTCTCAAAACATTAGTATGTCCTGGAAATGGGACATAGAGTCAAAAATAACTATTTTGGAGCCTTACAATTCAATAACTGCCATTCTGGGTTTCAGACATGCATGGGTCCTTTGGCCTCTTTCTTTTAACTAATTTCCCTTTAGAATAGGAGTATTTACCCAATGTGTATGCCCAATTTGCATCTTGGAAGTACCTAACTTGTTTTTATTTTATAGGCTTATAGGAGGAAGGAACTATCTTTGTCTCAGATGAGATTTTTGACTTTTGAGTTAAGTCTGAAATCAGTTCAGACTTTGGGGATTATTGGGAAGTCAAGATTATATTTTGAAATATGAGAAGGATATGAGATTTGGAATGGGCAGGGGCAAAATGATATAGTTTGGGTGTGTGTTCCCACCAAAATCTTATATTGAAATGTAATCCTCAATGTTGGAAGTGGGCCTAGAAGGGAGGTGATGGAATCATGAGGGCAGGATTTCCATGAAGAGTTTGGCATCATTTCCTTTGGTGCCATTCCCTCAACAGTAAGTTTTCATGAGAGCTGGTCATCTACAAGTGTGTAGCACTTTCCGTTTGCCTTTGCACTTACCATGTGATGTGCAAGCACCAGATCTTTTCTTCACCTTGATTGTCACTTGTCAGAGGCTTCCCCAGAAGCAGAAGCCAGGACTACGATTTCTGTACAGCCTGTGGAAACATGAGCCAATTAAACCTGTTTTCTTTATAAATTAACCAGTCACAGATTATTTTTATAGCAATGTGAGAATGGCCTAATATATCCACCAAAAAACTGTTAGAAGTGATAACTTGGGTAAATTTGCAGAATACAAAATCAACATATACAAATCAGTAGGATTTCTATATGCCAACCATCAACAAACTGAAAAAGAATTCAAAACATAATCCTATTTGCAATAGCCACAAATAAAATGTGTGGGAATTTACCAAAGAAATAAAAGTTCTCAGCAATTACAACTGTAAAACATTGGTAAAAGAAATGAAAGAGGACACAAAAAATGGAAAGGTATTTCTTTGTTCACAGATTGGAAGAATCAGTATTTTTAAAAATGTCCATACAATCCAGAGCAATCTATATATGTCATGCCATCTCTGTCAAAATAACAATGACTTTCCTCACAGAAATAGAAAAAAATTCTGAAATGTATATGGAACCACAAAATACCATAATAGTCAAAGCTATGCTGAGTATGTAAAACAAAAATGGAGGAATCCCATTACCTGGTTTTAAATTATACCATCAAGCTATAGTAATTAAAACAGCATGATGCTAGAATAAAAACAGACATAAAAAAAAATGGAATGACACAGAGAACTTATAAACAAACTCATACAGCTAAACTAAACTTATTTTCAACAAAACTGCCAAGAACATATGACAAAAAATAAGACAGTTTCTGTAATAATTAGGGCTCGGAAAACTGGCAAGCCATAGGCAGAAGAATGAAACTAGAACCATATTTCTTGCCACATAAAATGTCAAATTAAAATGAATCAAAGACTTAAACCTAACACCTCAACCTAACAAAGTTTTAGAAAAAAAAATTGGGGAAACTCTTTAGGGCATTGATTTGGGCAAAAATTTCTTAAATAATGCCCCATAAGCACAGACAACCAAAGCAAACATGGACAAATGGAATACAGCAAGTCAGAAAGCTTTTTTAAAGTGAAGGAAACAATAAACCAAGTGAAGAGAAAACCCAGAGAATGGGAGGAAACATTTGTAAATTGGCCATCTGAAAAGCAATTTATAACTACATGATATGGTTAGGCTTTGTGTCCCCACCCAAATCTCATATTGAATTGTAATCCACAGGTGTTGAGGGAGCAACCTGGTAGAAGGTGATTGCATCATGGAGGTGGTTTCCCCCATGCTGTTCTTCTGATATTGAGTTCTCATGAAATCCGATGGTTTTATAAGGGGCTCTTCCCCCTTTACTTCACATATACGCCGTCTCACCTGCTGTAATGTAAGAGGTGCCTGCTTCCCCGTCTGCTGTGATTGTTAAGTTTCCTGAGGCATCCCCAGCCATGTGAGTCAATTAAACCTATTTCCTTAAAAATTACCCAGTCTTGCCAGGCACAGTGGCTCACACCTATAATCCCAGGACTTTCGGAGGCCGAGATGGGTGGATCATGAGGTCAGGAGTTCAAGTCCAGCCTGGCCAACATGGTGAAACACAGTCTCTACTAAAAATACAAAAATTAGGTGGGCATGGTGGCTGGTGCCTGTAATCCCAGCTCCTCAGGAGGCTGACGCAGATAATTGCTTGAATCCCGGAGGGGGAGGTTTGCAGTGAGCTGCGATCATGCCACTGCACTCCAGCCTGGGACCCAGAGCAAGATTTTATCTCAATAAATAAATAGATTAATAAATAACCCAGTACCTGTTTTTCTTAATAGCAGTGAAGAAACAGACTAATACACTACATTATATTGAGTTCAAAAAATTCTATAGAAAAAATGTAGTAATCTAATTAAAGAGTGGACAAAAAATTTAAATAGACGTGTATGAAAAGAAGACATACAAACGGCAAACAGGCAAATGAAAAGGTGCTTCACATTACTGATCATTATAGAAATGCAGATGAAACCCAGAATGAGATATCATTTCACCCCAGTTAAGGTGGCTTTTATCCAGAAGTCAGTCAAAAACAAATGCTGGTAATAGGCAAGATTTGGAGGAAACCTAAATGTCAATCAACAGATGAGTGCATAGAGAAAATGTGATACATATACACAATGGAGTACTATTCAGCTATAAGAAAGAATGAGGGTCTGTCATTTGCAATAACATAAATGAAACTGAGTCTTTATGTTAAGTGAAATAAGTCAGTCACAGAAAAACAAATGTCACATGTTCTCACTTATGACTGACTGCTAAAATTCAAAACGATTGATATCACAGAGATAGAGAGTATAAGCGTGGTTACCCGAGGCTGGGAAGGGCAGTGGGGGAAGAGAAGGATAGTGGGGATGCTAAATGGGTACAAAAAATTGTTAGAAAGAATAAGACAGTATTTGATAGCAGAACCGGGTGATTATAATAAAAATAATGCAACTATACATTTTATAAAAAGTAAAAGGGTATCACTGGATTCTTTATAACACAAGCTATAAATGCTTGAGGGGATAGATACCCCATTTTTTATTGTGTATTACTCATTGCATGTCTGTATCAAAGTATGTCATGTACCCCTATAAATATATACGCCAACTGTGTACCCACAAAAATAAATTAAAAATTAAAATTAAAATTAAAACCAAAGGGAGGAGAGTATAATGAGGTATTTGTGACCCATGGCTTGAACTAGCTTTACAGGTTAACTTTGGAAGGTCCTTATCCAAGAAGAGGGGTCCACTTGGTCAATAGAGGCTTAGAAACTAATTTTTAGTTTATAAGTGGAAAAAATAATTTTTAATCCTGAGCCATAGCTCTCAGTCAATCAATCCCTGGAGGGAACCCTGTTCTTTACTCTGGAGATAAACATTATTTTTCTTACCCACTGAATAACACCACATTTCAAAATGATGGAAACATCTTGAAACTAAAAGGTACAGCCTTATTAAATTTGATTTGGTTTCAATTATACGTAATTAATCACATGTGTTCCAGAGTTTGTCCTCAGTCTTCTCCTACTTTAGGCTCACGATCTGTTGAATTTCCTCAGCTCCCTGCTCAACAGCAGGAAATCAGTTAGAATTACTTAAAAACCTCATTGTGACTGGAAGTGGTGGCTTGTGCCTGTAATCCCAGTAATTTGGGAGGCCAACATGGACAGATCATTTGCTGTCAGGTGTTTGAGACCAGCCTGGCCAACAGAGTCAAACCCCACCTCTATTAAAGATACAAAAATTAACTGGGTGTGGTGATGCATGTCTGTAATTGCAGCTACTTGAGAGGCTGAGGCAGGAGAATCACTTGAACCTCAGAGGCGGAGGTTTCAGTGAGCCGAGATGGTGCACTGCACTCCAGCCTGGGCAACAGAGAAAGACTCTGTCTCAAAATAATAACAATAATTAAATAAATATAAATAAAAATCTCGTGTTTCTAACAAAATTTCTTTTGAATATCAATGGTATCAACTTGCATATTAACTATAATCATTTTGTTTACTTTGTATCCAATCCTGAGAAATCTTTGAGGACTAATTTCACTCTTTTCTGCCATTTTGGTAAACGTATCAAATTCCATCAAACAAAATGCACAAAATTCCTGAGAAATAAATTTTATCCTTGAGCAGTAGGCTTGCTTTGTTAGAGGAAGTCATGGTTACCAAACTTCTAGTTTGATAAATGTGACTAGATTACTCTATCTTAATATGAGTAGCTAGGTACTCACAAGGCATCTAGAAGGTTAATATTTATGGTCTGAAAGTAGCCACATTTTTAAGCTGGCCACAAATTACAGTTGCAGAATATTTATGGCCACACAAGACAGCTTCCACCAAGCCTGAAAAATGTATAAATATGCTAAGTGTGCACATTTTTTCTGAAAGATAATATTAATGAGCTATTTTAGGTCAGTGGGGTAATGATCATTGCAAAAACCAACAGCCCGACTTTAGTGAGTACATCTGCACCTTCCAAGTTTAATAATAACTCCTTCTCTTTATACTTACTTTTAAGTAGAGATACTAATAAAGGACAATGCATTCCTGCTCTTGTTTTCTGAGGATGCCCAACTCTGTAATGGAGTCATTTATAATAATCTTGCTTCTTTCACTGTGCTCTCTGTCTCACCTCAAATTTTTTCCTACACAAGATCTAAGAATCCTACTTTGTGGTCAGTATCAGGACCCTCTTTTCCAGCAACGTCTTTCAGCAACACCTTGAAGGGACACCAAGACAAGACCCCCACTCCAAGGAAAACAATCCATACAGAGTCAATCACCTGGCAAGTAGGCCATCTTTTAGAGTCGTGAAGCCATTCTGGTGGGCAAGAATGATTATCCACTATTACTTAAGTGAGAGGCCCTAGTGTATAATGTTAGGGGGAGAGACTTAGCCCAAAAAGTTAGAGACCTGGGGGTGTCATACTCAGATTAGAGGTCAAGCTCACAAGGTTAGAGGCCCTGGGGTATATTGAGAAGAATGGATTTGGCTAAACAAGATGTTTGCCACTTTCTCTTTTTGGACTGTCTACCTGGTGCTCTTTGTCCCTCACCTGAGTTCTCTGCATCTTGTCACCTTTCTGCTCACTGCCTCTGTTTTGTAGTAGTCTGTAGGCTGCCCCATGAAAGAGGACCAAAACAGTTTAGCTTTTACTTTCCTCAATAATCCTCTGACTTTTAGCTGATTGCTTATTTAATTTGCCACTGGTCCAAGTGACACTGAAAAAAAGAGATGTCTTGGAACCTAGTATTTTTGTACCTCAATTATCAGAAAAGATCAGTAGTAACCTTTCCATCATTATGAGTAGAAATTGAAATGTGGCATTTAACAGTGGTAAGATCAGCTATGCCTGTTTAGTGACAACCTCTTTTATGACAACCCTCTGCAAACAATTAGCATTGAGATGGAGAACATGAGACTTTTTCTTAACAGTTTTATCTCATTTCTTAAGCATAAGGTCATCTTTGAAGAGCTGGTATAGGGCAGCTGTGCCCTACTTTCTAAACCCAGCATGTCACTTTTTCCCTGAAAGTGTGTCAGTTTTGTCATTGCAGTGTGAAAATGGACTAATACATCTCAATATACAAGTTACAGTCTTCCCATTTCCCCTGTTTGGCCTGACTCCTTGTTTTACAGCTTAATTTGTTTTCTCGATGAGAAACTAAATGGGAGGAAATACATTATACACAGGCTTCTCTGATGCTTGGTCAGGATAAAAAATCAAAATCGGCTTATATATGTTTGAAAGAGGAAAAGGCAAAATAGGGATGGCACATAATTGATTATCCTTTTAATGCAAGTGCCTCTTAATATTAGGCTTTTCTTAGCTGAGGCTGAACTCTTCATTGCCAGTCCAAGCACCCCATAAGAACACAGTCAGACTCCTTCCAGTTCTGGTGAGGTGTGCAACATGTTATTAATTCTTTCTAGTTTTCCAGGGTTATCTTGTGTCCAGTCATCATCTTCTCCCTGCCCTTCGAGTCCTGTCTTACATGCATACCGCAAAACACCCGAGCTTCATCAGAACAACATGCAGTGGAACCTCTTATCAGCTGACAAAGTTGAATCTTTGCCCTCTCTAGGAAGTTGGCAAATGGTGATAGTGACACTATATAGCTATATGTACCCTTTTCTATGTCTGAATCAGCCACATGCAAGGAAAAACTAAAACATCTTTCAGAGGTTCCAGAAAAATTCATAGAAAAATTTAAGAGGCTAACCTTGATGTATGATCTGACCAGGCAAGATTTGCATACATTTATGTTTACCTGCTGCATGATAGAAAAGCAGTGTATTGTGGGAGTGGCTAGAGCACATGCTAATAGGTATCAGCCTGCAACCAGGGACATGGCACCTATCAAGTAGGAGGCACAACAGTGCCTGAGCAGAACCCGAAAGAGAATTATGATCTAGGAAAGGGAAATGAATTAGGAAGAAAGTGGGATATATAGAGAAAAAAAATGATCATTTGACTCCTTGAAGGAATAAAAAAATGCATGATACAAATTTTTAATTTTTATAAAGTCTGTAAAATTACTCAGGGAGAAGATGAAAACCTAGTCTTATTACAAGGGTGGATAATTTAGACCTTGAGGAAGTACACTAACACTGACCCAGACTCCAAGAAGGGACAGGCATTGTGGCATTGCTAGGAGTTTATTTTATAACCCAGTCTGCTTCTGATATCGGCAGGAAGCCGCCAGAAGCAGCCTTAGGCTTCCAGACTCCCATGGATCAGCTTTTAGACTTGGCTTTTGCCAAGTGTTTTCCATCACAGGAATAGGGCAGAGAAAACAAAATAAAGCAAACCTCCCAAGAGGCCCAGTTTCTAGCTGCAGCCTTGTGCTCTCCACCCCTTCAGAGGCAACCCCCTTAACCCCTGGCCCTCACAGAGGAAGTGAGAAGGTAAAAGTCCCAGTCTGTGCCTCTGGGCCACTGTGCCTTGGATATAAATCAATGCGCCTTCTGTAAGAAGGTCGGCCACTGCTGAAGGAAATGCACTGTGCTTCCAAGGGAGCCGTCATCAGAGCCCAGCAGATCCAAAAGTGGTAGGTCCTGATACTTCCTGCCGCTGCTCTCATTGGACTATTAGCTATCGAGAGATGGAAGAGCCTCAGCCGACTCTTGAAGTGGCAGGTAGGATTAATAACTTCTTACTAGGTATGGGAACAGATGACTCCATCCTGATTCAATACAATTGTCTCCTGTCTTCTTACGATGGACAAGCCCAGAAACACTGCTTCTCTTATCTTCTAAGTTGTCCTCCAGGGCCTCTGTGTTTCTCACCTGCGTTTTTAGTACTGTCTGAATGCCTGACCTCTTACTGGGGAGAGGTCTATTGAATCAGGAGACCAAGTCATGGTCACATTCAAAGATCATAAAGCAGAGAAAGTGTTACTTTTGTTCCCGACCCCTCAGGGGAAAAAGAAGTTAAGAATGAGCTGTCACATTTACCACCTGAAGTGTTGTCTCAAGTAAATCCTGAGGTTTGGGCCCCACAGGCTCTGGGAAATGCACTAAACACCTCCCCCATTCAAATCCAACTTCAGCCTAGTGCTCCTCGCCCTCAGAAGAGACAATACATTTTAAGGCAAGAAGCATGAGGGGAAATTCAAACCCTTATTGCCATATGAGTTATTAAGGCCATGAGAGTCTCCTTACAATACTTGCATGTTACCAGACGAAAGGCCTAATGGAAAGTACAGATGTGTCAGAAACCTTACAGCATTAATAAATGCAGTTGTCTCCATACACCTCATTGTCCCCAATACTTACCCAAGTCCCAGGGGATGTAAGATGGTTTACATTCTTAAACCTGGAAGATGCATTTTTCTACATTTCAGTGCATCCAGTTTCACAATATGTTTGCCTTTGAATGGACTGATCCATGTATGCATTCAGCCTCAAAACTAACCTGGACAGTCATCTCTGAATGGTTCTGGGATAGCCCCCACTTATTAGAAAATGCTCTAGCTAAGGACTTAAGAAATCTACAATTGGAAAGGGACGTAATTATCCAGTATGTAGGTGACTTGCTCATTGCTAGCCCAACTAAAGAAGACTCAAATAATAATACTGTTAAATTGGTAAATTTCCTGGGAACTTGCACATGTAGGGTATCATGATACAGGCCTCAGATTTTGACTGAAAGACTTAAATATTTGGAATCTGTCTTAAGCTTTGGAACTGACCAACATCCCTAGAAGATAAAAAAGTTATTTTAGTCATCTGAGGGTCCCAGTCCCAGTCCAAGAAGTGACTGTGGGCTTTTTTAGGAGATAGCTGGGTATTGCTGCTTATTGGTGCCCAGAACTGGACATGTAGCCAACCCTTTCTATGATACACTAAAGGGAAAGATTTAGAACTTCAAGCAAATCTTCAATACTCTTAAGGAGAAATTGGGCTCTGCTGCAGCTGTGGAAGTCCCCAAGTTGGATCAACCATTTTTTCTTTATGTGGCCAAAAAGCAAGGCATAGGCCTTCGGTAATCTTGTCACAAAACTGGGGAATATTCCAAGGCCTAATTTTCTAAGCAGATAGACCAGTTGACCTCAGGGTGGCCTTGAAGTCTTAGAGATATTGCTGCTACAACTTTTCTAATAGGCAAAACTAATAAACTAACATTAGGAGAGCACCTACAGGTTTTTGACCCCACATGAAGGTAAGGTCTTCCTAGAAGGTAAATGACACCAGTGGATAATAGGAGAATATTTATGAAGGTATTAGGCCTAATTGCTAGACACTCCAGACATAACTCTTAAAGCCTGCCAAACCGTAAACACAGCTACTTATCTGCCAGAGTCCACAGGTGCTCCCAGCCTTTCTGGCATACAGGTTGTATCAGTGTATTCTCATGCTACTAATAAACACATATCTGAGGCTGGGTAATTTATAAAGAAAAGAGGTTTCATTGACTCACAGTTCTACATGATTGTGGAGGCCTCACACTCACGGCAGAAGGCAAATGAGGAGCAAAGTCACATCTCTTACATGGCAGCAGGCAAAAGAGATTGTGTAGGGAAACTCCCTTTTATAAAGCCACCAGCTGTAATCCCATTATTTTGGGAGGCCAAGGTAGTGGATCACCTGAGGTCAGGAGTTTGAGACCAGCCTGGCCAACATGGTGAAACTACAAAAATTACCCAGGCATGGTGGTGGGCACCTGTAATCTCAGCTACTCAGGAGGCTGAGACAGGAGAATAGCTGGAACCCAGGAGTCAGAAGTTGCAGTGAGCCGAGATCATGCTATTGCATTCTAGCCTGGGCAACAAAGAAAGACTATGTCTCAAAAATAAATTAATTAATTAATTAATTAAACCATTAGATCTCATGAGGCTTATTTGCTGTCACGAGAACAGCATGGGAAAGACCCATCCCCCAATTCAATTACCTCCCCTTGGTTCACTCCCATGATATATGGGAGTTATGGGAAATACAATTCAAGGTAAGATTTGACTGGGGGCACGGCCAAAGCATGTCACAGGTTATAAAACAAATTTATTCTAGGAGGCCAGACTTAAGAGGGATGAGGCCCTTGACCATCCCAAGGAAGAGTTGTTAACCGGTGCAAGTTCTTTTATGCATCAGGAAAACAGAAGAGCTAGATATACTCATTAGCACAAGAGAATCAAGGCACAAGCATTGCTACCCTCTACCTCAGCTCAGAAAGCTGGGTTAATTGAACTTACTAGGCCCCAGCATTTGGAAAAGGATTTAAAAGTTAACATTTACACTGATTCCAAGTATGATTATTTAGTGCTTCATGCTTATGCTGCAATTTGGAATGGGTAGGGACTCCTGATCCCCAAGGGCTTTTCCATAGAACATCATTCAGATTTTTAGCTTGTTAGAATGCTGCTTTGCTGCCAAAACTGTCTATAATTAATTGCAGAAGACATCAAAAGAGAGACTGACCATGTAAAAGCTAATGCTCTTGTAGATGCTGTAGCCAAGGCCCCTGCACTGAAAGGGCCAATTAAGCTATGGGCATGCTGGTCAGCATACATAGAACTGGGTCAGAATACTCTGAAGAAGTACAAAAATGGGCCAGGGATTGCAGTTCAGTCCAGGGCCCCCCCTGGCTGGCTGAATGATGGTAATAAATTACTAATACCAGGTACCAAACTTAGGAATGTAATTCAGCACTTTCATGATTCTTTTCACCCTAGAAGGGATTCTTTCTTTCTGTTAATGTCTCATTTGTTTATAGGGGTAAATCTTTTCAAGACAATAAAACAGGTGACTCGGCCCTGTGAGCTCTGTGCCTGACATGACTCAAATGGCCAGCAATTTTCTCCTTCTCCAGTTACACCTTTCCAACATTGAGGAATCTGTCCAGGTGAGAACTGGCAACTCTAGTTTACTCAGATGCCTTTCTGCAGGAGATTAAAATATTTACTAATGCTTACTGATACCTTCACTGGTTAGATCGAGGCATTCCCCACCCCATCTGAAAAGTGCTTACCAGAAGAAATAACTCCTCATTTTGGTAACCTAAAAGCCTGCAAAGGGACAATGGTCCATTTTCAGGTGTATCCCAACACCTATCCTCAGCTTTAGGAATCCAATATCACCTTCACTCTGCGTAGAGACCACAGTCCTCTGGAAAGGTGAAAGGGCTAATCCTACTCTAAATAAGACTCATGCTAAATCAGATGCCTATCTCTAACACCCATAGCTTACCGTGGGTTTGAACTGCTCCAAAGTAAAACTTATAACTAAGTCATGTTGAGTTAACATACGGAAGGCCTTTCATAACCACAGATCTCCTAATAGATGAAAAGACTCATCAATTACAAAAATATGTCATCAGTCTAGGATAGGTGCAAGGCACTCTGTGAATATTGAAATACGAGGCTTTCCCTCCCACATGGGAGGAAAATTCAGTTTCATGTCAGCTACGGATTTAATCTTACTAAAGATGTGGGAGGAAGTTCTCCAGCTGACCAGCTTTCCCCAATGTCGAAAGGACCACAGCAAGGCCACCTGAGGCCCCAACAGATGTTCAGCTCCAGGGGATTCACACTTGGGTACACCTGTGTGGAAGTAAAGCTGTTGCTTATTCTGGGGGCCAAATCCGAGGCTGAGGGAGGTGGGCGGCGGTCTGTTTAAACGTTGGCAGAGGGCGGGCTGGGTCGCTGCGCATCTGCTCTTCCTTCTCGCATTTCTCCAGCCGCCCAAATCCCGTCTTGGCCATGAGGGGGATTGCGCTCACGCAGACCCGGCAGTGCGGGAACCAGATCGGTGCCAAGGTTGGCATCCGGGGCTCTGAGGTCCCAGCTCTGGCCTGCTGGGTGGCCAGGGAAGATGTTGGCAGTGCCAGTAGCGGGGGCGGTGCCCCTGCATTGCGGCCCTTGGGCTCCCTGCCGGGGAAGCGGTGGAACTGGGAGGCTGATAAGGTGGCCAGGGTGGACCCCAGGGACATGGCAGCCTGGGGATGGGAGTGCGAATGAGGGTGGGGGTGGTAGAGGAGCTAGGAGAGGGGCTGGGGCGCTTCCACCTCCCTGGCCTCTGTGACTCAGCTCTGGCCTGTCTGACCCCACCAATCTCTTGTAGTTCTAGGGGGTGATCTCTGATGAACATCCCATTGACTCCCCTGGCACCTACCACGGGGAGAGCAACCTGCAGCTGGAGCGCATCAACGTGTACTACAACGAGGCCGGCGGTGAGAACCCAGTCCTTCTCCGATCGCCCTCTTGGGAACAGCGGCCCTCCCCTCGCTAATACCCTCCTGTCCCACTCAGGTGACTGGTACGTGCCCTGCGCCATGCTCGTGGACCTGGAGACGGGCACCATGGACTCTGTGCGCTCGGAGCCCTTCGGGTAGATCTTCAAGCAAGACAACTTCATCTTCGGTGAGCTGCAGATGAGGACTGGGGTGCGGCTCCTTAGCCAGGGCAGCTCATCTAGGAGTTCCCGATGGTCATCGCTGTGGTAACTGCGGAGCCAGGGCCCCTGAACATCCTCCTATCCTCGGAGTCGCTCAATCTGCCTCTCCTAAATGGCCTTTGGGAGGAAGGCCCGGGTGTCTCCTCAAGATGAGAAGCTACTGATGTAAACTCCCTGCAGGGAGCTGAGCTGGGGTCATGGCTACTGCCTTCCCTGAAAATGGGCAGGAGCCACCTACAGCGAGGTCTGTTAACATGTCTGAGGTTTGACTCCTGACTTAATTTCTAACAGGGGAGGCTGCTGTCCTGTAACTCTGGGGTAGGGGGTTTCATTTGCTCCACCTGCAAGATGAATGGTGCTTTCACCTCACATGTGACACTTGGTCCATTGTGCATTGTGGTGGTGACCACTGATGACCATACACCTGGCTATGAAGTGACTGACTGTACTGTCTTACAGGTCAGTGTGGGGCCGGAAACAAGGCCAAGGGGTACTATACAGAAGGTGCGGAGCTGATGGAGTCAGTGATGGACATTGTCAGAAAGGAGTGTGGGAGCTGTGAATGCCTGCAGGGTTTCCAGCTGACCCACTCCCTGGGTAGGGGGACTGGGTCTGGGATGGGTGCCCTTCACATTAGTAAGGTCTGGGAGGAGTATCCAGACAGGATCATAAACACATTCAGCATCCTGTCCTCGCCCAAGGTTTCAGACATTGGTGGAGCCCTACAATGCCACCCTCTCAGTCCACCAGCTCACAGAAAATGGGGATAAAACCTTTTACATAGATAATGAAGCTCTATATGACATCTATTCCAGAACGCTAAAACTGCCCACACCCACCTATGGTGACGTGAACCACCTGTTCTCTGCTACCATGACTGGGGTCACCACGTGCCAGCACTTCCCAGGTCAGCTGAATGCTGACTTGCAGAAGCTGGCTGTGAACATGGTCCCATTTCCCAGGCTGCATTTCTTCATACCTAGCTTTGCCCTGCTGTCTAGCCAGGGTAGCCAGCATTACCGGGCCCTGACCATGGCTGAGCTTACCCAGCAGATGTTTGATGCGAAGAATATGATGGCTGCCCCCATCATGGCCGCTACCTAATGTTGGTTGTCATTTTCAGGAGTTGCATGCCCGTAAGGGGGGTGGATGAACAAACGTTCAACATTCAAAATAAGAACAGCAGCTACGTTGCTAACTGGCTCCCCCAAAATGTAAAAACAACCATCTGTGACATCCCACGCCAGGGGCTAAAAATGTTGGCCACCTTCATGGGCAACAGCACGGCTATCCAGGAACTCTTCAAGCATGTCTCAGAACAGTTTACAACAAAGTTCAAGTGCAAGGTCTTCCTCCACTGGTACACAGGCGAGGGTATGGATGAGGTGGAGTTCACTGAGGCCAAGAGCAACATGAATGACCTAGTGTCTGAAACCTAGAAGTACCAGGATGCTACGGCTGAGAAGGAGGAGTTTGAGGAGTGTGCTGAGGAGGAGGTGGCCTAGAACTTTCCTTTTCTTGGGTAAAGGATGGAAACTATGTGGATCCTTTATTGTGTTCTGACAGCCCTGTGTCACTATGCAATTGTTCATTTGTGACTTCTCATCTTCTCCTGATGCATTTTAAAGCATTTTTATAGTATGCGATTTTGCCTACTAAAGTATTCTCATAACATCTGGTTTCACCTCTAACTTCTTTCTATAGGCTCTCTGGCTACTGCTGCTAGATGCGCTTAGTTGTTCCTGCAAGGCTGAAACTGTCTGGGCTTATCACATGCCCAGTAACAAGCATTCAGGTGGCTCCAGTAGGGGTAGGCATGGGCTGTGGGTGTGGCAGGCAGGCTTCACATGAGCTTATGAATGCCCTGGGACTTGGGCAGCTATGTGGTGAGAAATCTGTTCCTGAAGGAAATCCTTGGCTTATCCCGTGCATCAAACTTCCAGGGGAACTTTAAAGGTGGTCAGTGACCCTGGTGGACAATGTCTCAAAGTCCTACCTCAGGGTAGGAATGTGGTCAGACAGCTGGTTCTGAACCAGCATTGAAGGGTGGGAAAGCAGGACCCCAGCCACTCTATTACCATGATGGCCTGGGTGTGAACGTGTGGACTCATACTCTTAATTAGGTGGACATGCGTTATCTAGCAGGGACCGGTGGGCAGGAATCAAGCCCAGTGTCTGCTCACATGCACTGAATCCTGTGTAGAAGGCGATTAGGTCCTGGGGACCATAGATGGTGGTTGCTGGGCCTGTGTGGTCGGGGCAGTCTCTCCAAAGGCACAGATGGGGTTTCTGAACAGGACCTGGGGAGACAGGCAGATGCTCACAAGTGCTGCTTCCTCCAACTGTCAATCAGTGAGAAAAACAGCCGAGTGGAGGTCTTACCCAGTCTGAAGGGCTGATGCTCCCTGGAAAGGTGGTTAATGCACACTGTTGTCTGCTGTCTCTCTGTCCCCCACTCCAAAACTTCAGGGCAAAAATAATCCAAGATTGTCAGGATGAGACTAGTGAGGGTGGCACCTTTGGAGATAGGTCCTTTAGCCTGGTAGAGTCTCCTTCCCAGGCTTCTTGGGGAGACTGGACTTCAAAGCCTGCTTTGGGGAAGCTGTCAAGAGATGTGCTTATAAGCTGGGTGCTGGGCAGCATGCCAAGAGAGTGCTATTCTACCTAGCTCTTGTAGAATTTGTCAATGGCCTGTGTAATTACCTCTTGGTAATTTCCACCCCACCCTCATCACACAGCTAAAATGAAGCCAGCATAACCTGGGGGTGGACAGATGTACAGGTTCTACCGCAGGAACCCTGGGCATACCCACCTGCCTCAGGTGTGTCAGGGAAAACAGGTGAGGCCCCTTTCTTTTTGTTCACTGAATGTTTACAATGGCCTTTTGCAGCCAAATGGCAACAGGCAAGCAGGAGAGTGCCTCATCTTGAAGGAAGTGGCTCCTGAAAGCAGTTGGGTGGTGGCGGAGGTCCCCCATACTCCCTTAACCTGCTCTCAGAGCAGGAAAAGGGGCCCCTCTGACAGCCCTCCTCAGTGGCTCTCACTCTCTGAGGGGTGTCCTTGCCCACCCAGGTGTGCCCCCATCTGAAATGTCCTTGCATGGACCTGCTTTGAAAGGTTCAGCTGCAGCAACCACTGGAAACTGCCCACATCTAGTATCTCCACTGACAAGTGGGGTCAGATGTTCCTCCTGCAGTGGTACAGCTAGAGTTGCAGAGAGGGCAAGTCACTGCGGCAGTTCCCATCTGGGTCTGAATGGGGATCAGGCTTGGTACCCATGTATTTCCAATTACCTGGTTCCGTCTGGGGGCTTCATGGACAGGAATGGTGCTTTTCCAGGCCTCTTTTCCGTATGCCAGCTACAGGCCCAGATTTCCCAAGTATCTGGAACCCCGCTTCCAGGCTGGCAAGCATGGTGTGTTGTGCAGGAAGGACATCAAGTCTACAGGCCACAGAACCTGTCTGGGTATGTTCTCTAACCCTGGAGGCCTGTGATTGTTTATCTGTTTGGGTGAGAGTTGGCTTAGGAACTCAATATTGTTGTAGGACTTCAGAACACTATAGACAGGGGCCCAGGAGGGAGCAGGGGCTGGCAGCTAGCTAGTATAGTGGGGGTTGTACGGCTCAGTTTGGTCTTGCAGGGAATTCAGGGAGGCTTGGATTTGCTGAAGCTCTAGACAAGTTTGGGCTTGCATATGGAAACAGCATGGATCAGGGGTCCTTCTGCATGCTGGAGTCTGAGTAGTTGCACCCTGGTGAATCCATAAATGTTCCTCACCTGGAGCACAGCTGTGGATAGAAGCTGGGAGAGCTGTGGAGGGAAGAGGAGGAGGAGGCAGAGCGAGTCTCAGGGCAGCCACAGCAGTGACGCAGGACCTCTGCAAGTGAGATGCAGATCCAGCCTGTTAGCACTTACCAGCTGCTTGGCCGGTTGCAGATCACCTGGCCTCTGCTCACCAGTAAATGGGGGTTGCATTAGCACTTACCTTCTGGGACTTCTGCAGCTTGAAGTGGAAGCACACACCACAGGCTGAGAAAGTGCCTAACTGAGGCAAGCTTCTCCAAGAGCACCACATCAGATTAACATCCAACCTGTACAGGACACCATCAAATCTCCCCACCCCTCATTCCAACTGTAAGAAAAGGGAGTCTCTGTCCTAGGGGAACAAGCATGGGTATACTTATGCAGTGGGCAGATGGCCCAGAATGGGGAAAGACCCCTGGATGCACGCTGGTTTCGCCGACAATCTGTGGGTTGGGTTTGGCCTGGACCCCTGGACCCTAGGGTTCCAGTAACCCCTGCGTAGGACAGGACTGGGACGTGGGTGGGAGGGCTGAGCTTTGATGGAAGCCATTATTTGGCTTCATGTCAAGTGGTACAGGTGGTTGTTGGTGGCTCAGTTTTGCAGGACCTGGGTGATCACCCAAAGAGTGAAAATTGCCTTTTTATGAGAAATTGCCAAAATTGATGCAAGCTCATCTGTTGAAAAGGTGAGTAATGCTGACAGTTGGCTTCACCTGCCCCTTCCCCACAAGTAACTTGTGTTCAGGGGTGGGTTTGTTTCCTTCCCAGACTTTCCCCTTTGCAGGTAGCTGTGTGCATGTACTTTGGCATGTACACACACACTTTCCCTGGAGGGGTTACTTTTATTTTTTTTATTTGGGGGGATAACTAGTGAGGCAACCTGACACTTGCTTATCTTGTCTTTTCAGTGTGGAGTCCTCTATGGAGTGGGCATTGGGTACTTACTAGCTGGCCTCTGCCAGCTGTTTGGCTGCCCCACTTTCTGCCCTTCACAGACATGCTGGCCACCTGGTGTGACATTCGGTTGCTTTGCTTGTATCTAGTATGAGACAAGTGGATCAGGTGCATTATAAACTGAAAAAGCACACAACATGCAGAGGGAAAGAATAAATGACCATGTATGTACTGCTCTGCTAAAGTCCACATCACACAACTGAGATGACAAACATTGTTTTCACCTAACATTTGGGCCCTGAGAAAGGGCATTTATGTTTTACTTTTTATTTAAAACAGAGTTAGAAGAAATATTACCAGGCTTTCTTTTCCATTATCCCCAAATCCCACTTTACCCCCTCAAGTTTACCTACCTCTGAGGGAAAGAGGAGCTTGCCTGGTTAATGAGAGCCTGAAATAATTGAACCAGGTCACAGTGTAAAGGTCATACTGCTTCTGTCTCCTTGTGAATCACTTGCTCATCTCAGATATTTCATAGCTCCCTGTATAAAGGTAGATGTGTTATCCTCCTAGCCTGCTTTCTTGGTTTGATACACGCCTGAGAGCATATGAGAGCGCTTAAGGTCTAGGCTCATTGGAGGACTGTTCTGCCCACCCCATCTCATCTCTCCAGCTCAGCCTACATGCATGCATTCCCTCATCTGATTGCTGAGTAGGGGATGGGAGGTCTCACATTGACCTCAAGTTTCTGTGACTTTTTCCACATCTGTTTTCCAAGACAGCCTCTGCTGTGGGACTTTTAAGGAGATTTGTGAAGTCAGTATCTACTTTTCTTGTGTGGATGTTTTATAAAGTGGAGCCCTGGAGGGCAATAAATGTTAAAGGTACAACAAACCCCTAACCTATAAACATCTAAGCCTGGACCTTTTTTGGTGGTAAAATATACATAACATAAAACTTACTGTTTGTACCATGTTTAAATATACAGTTCAGTATATTCACAGTGTTGTAAAACCGTCTCCTTTATCCATATCTACAACTTCTCTATTGTCCTAAACTGAAAGACTATACCCATAAATAAGTCTTTGAATAGAAGACTGATGCACTTGACTCCATAAAAATTCAAACTTTCTATGAGAGAAAAACACTTCAAATGACTCGTAGACTGGAAATAGATCTGCAACATACATGACAGACAGAAAGCTAATTTAGGTAATACATATCCTAAATTATTAAAAGATTAGCAGTCAAATTGAAAAATGGACAAGGGATATAAAGAAACAGTTCAAAGAAACACAGATTTTTAAGTATTTGCTAATTTTTTACTGTGGTAAAATATGTGTAACAGAAAATTTAAGTACATTAAGTACCAATACATTGCTGTGTAACTATCACCGCTGTCCATTTTCAAACCTGTTTTGTCATCCCAAAGTGAAACTCTGTATCCACAGAACAATAGCTCCCAGTTTCCCTTCCCCCATCCCCTGGAAACCACATCCTACTTTCTGTGTCTATGAATTTAACTGCTGTAGGTTCATTATAAAAGTGAAAAACATAGAGTATTTGCATTTTTTGTTTTAATGTTTTCAAGGTTTATGTTGTAACATGTATTAGAATTTCTTTTTAACGCTGAATAAGATATCATTGTGTGTATTGCTCATATTTGCTTATCCATTCATCTGTAGCTGGACCTTTGGGCTTTTTCTACCCTTTGGCTATTGTGAATGCTGCTACAAACATGGGTGTGCAAATTGACACTTTCAGCTTTTTGGGGTATAAGCCCAGATGTGGAATTACTGGATCATATAGTGATTACTGTTTTCCACAGTGGCTGTGCCATTTTACTTTCCCACCGGCAGAGTGCAGGAGTCCTTACTTCTCCACATTCAGCATTTGCTGCTTTCTGGGGCTTTCTTGTTTGTTTTGGTTTGCTGCTGGTGGTTTTTTGATGGCAACTATACTTATATGTGTCAGGTGGTATTGCATTTTGTTTGGATTTACTTTTTTCTCATGATTACTGATGCTGAGCTCCTTATACTGTGCTTACTGGTCATTTGCATATCTTCTTTAAAGAAATGTGTATTTTGAAACCTTTGCTCATGTTTAAATTTGATTGTTTTGTTGTTGTTTCTGAGGTCTTTATATAGCGTGGATATTAATTACTTATGAAATACATAAACGTTGGAATATTTTCTCCCCCTCCATGAATTGTAATTTCAATCTATTGATTGTATCTTCAGATACACAAAAGCTTTTCACTTTGATGAAGCTATTTTTATGTATTGTTGTTTTTGTTGTTGTCTATGCTTTCACTGACATATCCAAAAAATTATTGTCAGATTCTATGTTATGAAACTGTTTTCCTATGTTTTTTTCTAAGGGTTTTATAGTTTTAGCTCTTACAATTAGATGTCTGGTCTATTTTAAATTAAGTTTTTTATGTGGTGCAAAGTAAGGGTAGAACTTCATTGTTTCTCATGTAAATATTCATTTGTTAAGGCCATTTTTAAAATACTGTCCTTTCCCTTTGAATAGTTTTGACTACCTTGTTAAAAATCATGACCATATTTTTTGGTTGTTTATTTCTATTGCATTGGTCTTTATGTCTGTCTCTATGCTGGTACAACATTGTCTTGGGTACTGAAGCATTGCAGTAAGTTTGAAAGCAGGAGGTGTTAGTCCTCTGACTGTTAGTTTTTAAGATTGATTTGGCTACTTGGGGTTTTTTGAGATCTCATCTGAATTTTAGAATAGGTTTTTCTATTTTTGCAAATATTGGAATTTTTATAGTGATTTTATTGAATTCATGGAAGACTATTGATAACAATGGCATCTTGACAAGGTTTTGTCTTCCAATCCATAAACATATGATATCTTTTCATTTATTTGTATCATCTTTAGTATTTTTCTGCAATGTTTATAGTTTTTGCTGTACAGGTTTTTCATTCCCTTGGTTAAGTTTCTGTCTAAGTATGTTATTGTTTTGATGCTATCATAAATGATACTGTTGTCTTGATTTCTTCTTCACATATTTATTGTTATTGCAGAAATACAACTAATTTTTGTGTGTTAATTTTGTACCCTGCAGTTTTGCTGAATTTTATTTATTGAGTCTGACAGTTTAACTCACAGAAACTAAAAGATTTGTAATATATAGGATTATGTCATCTGTGAACAGATAATTTTACTTTTTTAAAAAATTGGATTATCTTTTATTCTTTTACTTACATTTTTGTTTTAACTAACTAGAATATTCAGTGTTATATTAAATACAAGTAGTAAAAGCAGGTATCCTTGTTTCTGCTCTTAGGGTAAAAGCTTTCAGTCTTTCACCATAATGTTAGCTGTGTATGAGTGTGTGTGTGTGTTTTTTAATATAATGTTAGCTGTGTATGAGTGTGTGTGTGTTTTTAATATAACATATTAATGTTTCATTTCTTTTTATAGTTTATTAAGTATATTTTTATAATGAATGTGGGTTAAATTTTGACAAATTCTTTTCTTTGATTAAAATGATCACATGAGGGCTTTTTCCTACTTTATGTTAACGTGATATTACACTGATTTTCATGTGTTGGAACATACTTTTATTTCAGGAGTCAACTATACTCATTCATAGTTTGTCATCCTTTTAATGTACTGCTAAATTTGAATTACTGGTATTTTGTTGAGGATTTTTGAATCAGCATTTGTAAGGGATGTTTGTAGTTTTCTTACAGTGTCTTTTTCTGGCTTGGTGTCAGGGTAATTCTAGCCTCATAGAATAAGTTAGAAAATGTTACCTCCTGTTCAACGTTTCGAAAAAGCTTGAGAAAAACTGGTGTTAATTTTGCATTAAACGTTGGGTAGAATTCAACAGTGAGGCCATCTGGTCCAGGCTTTTCTTTGTTGCTGGGTTTATGATTACTGATGCAATTTTCTTGCTGAATCTCCTTGCTAAATAGCTTTATTCAACTTTTCTTATTCAGTCTTGGTAGGTTTTTTGTTTCTAGGAATTTGTTCATTTTATTTATGTTATTCAATTTTTAAGTGTACAGTTTCTTATGCTACCCTCTAACATTCTTTTTTACTCCAAAAGTTTGGTAGTAATGAACCCATTTTATTTTTGAGTTTTGTAATTTTACTATTCTTTTAATGTTAGTCAATCTAGTTAAAAGTTTGTCAGTTTTGTTGAATCTTTTCAGAGAACAAACTTGGTTATGTTGTTTTTTGATATTTTTCTATTCTCTCTTTCACTTATTTCTGCTTCTATCTTTATCATTTTTTATTTTGCTAGCTTTTAGTTTTTCCCTCTGTTTTTAGTTCATTAGGTATAAAGTTAAGTTGCTGATTAGATATGTTACTTTTGATAATCATTTGTCATTACAAATTTTTCTCTTATGCTCCTGTTTTTGAAGTATGTCTTAACTTCTGGTATTTCATATTTTTAATTTGTCTTCAGATATTTTCTGTTTTCTCTTGTGATTTCTTCCTTTATCCATCCTTGAGTGTTTAATACCTGTATTTTTAGAGATAAAATGTGTAACCTACAGAATTTTCTTGATTTGTTAGAATTTTATTTGTTGTAAATTTTATTTCAGAATTAAATGTGTGTATCAACATTTGTGATGTTCTCATAAACTTTGTAATACATGGAGATTCCTGGTCCATATATGCGAGCCTCTACATGAATATTATTTTGATGCATTTAACCTTCCATTTTAATATTCCAAATGTCTATATGAAATTGAGATCTTGGTTTCTGAGATGAAATCATAATAGGTGACTGAGAAATCCTTAAAAATTAAGACTGACTTATTTTTTAAGTTAAAATTAAGTTAAAGTGTACCTTAACTTGAAATTAAGTTAAAGTGTACCTTAACTTGAAATTAAGTTAAAGTGTACCTTAACTTGAAATTAAGTTAAAGTGTACCTTAACTTGAAATTAAGTTAAAGTGTACCTTAACTTGAAATTAAGTTAAAGTGTACCTTAACTTGAAATTAAGTTAAAGTGTACCTTAACTTGAAATTAAGTTAAAGTGTACCTTAACTTGAAATTAAGTTAAAGTGTACCTTAACTTGAAATTAAGTTAAAGTGTACCTTAACTTGAAATTAAGTTAAAGTGTACCTTAACTTGAAATTAAGTTAAAGTGTACCTTAACTTGAAATTAAGTTAAAGTTTACCTTCAAGATTCAACCTGAATGAGTCACTCTGTAGTGCTGGTAATAGGAAATAAGTCTTTAATGCAATAAAAGCAAATTTCAGAGAATGGATTTTTCCCCCTAGTTGACATTGAAATTAAAAGCTATAAAAACATTTTATAGCTTAAGCTCTTTTTACTTTAGAATTCTAACTTTTCCTAGTTAAAACTTTTCTAAACAGATTCCTGTGTATTTGAAAGAAATAATTTTCTAGTTGAAATGCTTAAGCAGTTTTTAAGAAGTTAAAGCTGTTGTCTTTATTCTTGCCTTAAATCGTTTATTTAATATAACTACATTTTAAGAGTTTGATTGTTAAGTTTCTGTAAACTTTGGTTAAGAAACAGAAAGCATTACATGAGATTTTTGACATATGCTTTCAAGGAATCTCTTTTAAAAATATTAAAGGTAGAACTGTTTAATTTAACATAAAATTGAATCTTTAATTATGTGTTTGGATAATTTGAAAAAGTATGTCTCACAGCATTTTTAGTGCCCAAGTATGATACATATTTTTCTTTAGTAATATGAGGATAATAATTGTAGTTACCATGAGGTAACTGCATGCCACATGACATGCAAAATACTTTATGTATCTTTATCTTCTAATCTTCAGAATTGTCTAATAAGTTTGGCAGTTTTATTATCTCCATTTTATAATCATGATTCTTGATTCATTATACAGCCTCATCATTTTCCTGGTTTGATTCCTTACGTATGTTTATGTTTATTCATGTGCTTTTATTTCTAATAAACATTTAGAAATTAGAAATTTGAAAACTGAGATTTAAAAGTGGAATAAATTGTCCATGGGACACCCAGCTACGAGACACAGAACCAGGATAAAATCTGGCATCTGTCTGACTCTGAAACCTGCAATGTTAAGCACTGTAATCCCAGAAAAACTTCCTCAATCATTCTACATGAATTAACATATCTGTCTCTTTCTTCTCTCATTCTTCATTTTTGTTCTTAGTACTCATTACAACTTGATGTGCACATGTAGATTTTTTTATAGAGATGGGGTCTTGCTCTGATAATCATACATGTATATTTTAAATTTGCTATCTTTCTCTCTTGCTGTTTCATTCATTGTTCTCCTAAAACAATTACAGGCGTTTGTATTGGTTTGTAGGTATTTGTTGATTCTTAAATAAATGAATGAAATTAATGTATTCTGTACACATCAGTGCATATATTATTAAAGCTGTTATAGATTTTATGTTTTCCTCTCTTTAAATTTTTCTTTCTATATTGCAGCAGTCCCCAATATTTTTGGCACTAGGGACTAGTTTCATGGAAGACAACTTATCCATGCACTGGGCAGAGGGATACTTTCAGGATGATTCAAGGACACTACATTTATTTCATACTTTATTATATTGCATTTTAATATATAATGAAATAATTATACAACTCACTGTAATGTAGAATGAGTGGGAGCCCTGAGCTTGTTTTCCTGAAACTAGTCAGTTCCATCAGACGGTGATGGGAGACAGTGACACTCAAAATGTGGTGCTTATTTATAGTCTACTTCATAGTTTTGTTTTGATTGCTGTCACTGCAAAACAAACAAAAAAAAAACCCTGCTTCACAAAGACAGGGTTTTGGAAATGGAAGCAGGAGTTTCAGTGATACTATAGACAAAGAAATGTCAATGTTCCTGTGGAGAACAGCAATGGCTTCACTATCCTTAAATTTTACATAACATTTGCTATTACTGGTTCTTCTCCTGCTCTTATTTTTTTCTGATATCTCTCCTCTTAAATGGTACATATAATCCTGTTATTTTATTTCTATATTTTTAATGCTTTTCAATACCTGCAGGTCTTTTCTGAATGCCTCTATAATCATTTAATTCCAATTCTATTTCAATAGCTAAGCTGCCCTTTTGATATTTCCATTGGTTATTATACCTACCACAAACTTGATAAATGTGAAATTTTGTTCTATAGATAATTTTCTTGTAATAGTTTAAACAAATGTTCAAAAATTATTTGAAACTCTTCAAAAAGTATGAAGGATCTTCAAAAAGTTCATGGGAAATGCATATTAAGAAGAAATTCTGCGCAGATTTCAAAAATATTTTGCAACTAAATAAACTTGTACTAACTTTGTTATAACATGTCTGAACAAGATCTAATTTGAAGAATTATAATAAGGAAACTAAGACACCAATTTGAAAAGAGATCCTATTAGAGCAACACGAATTCTACTGAAATTAAGGAAAGAATAAACATCAAATTTATGACAATTTTGTTTCAAAGAATAGTAAAATCACTAATTCTTTATAACAATTTATGAAGACAATGCCCCTCAACATTCACAAGTATACAAATGAATAACTCATTTTAAGAAGGGATGATTAGGTGTTGAAGATAAAGCCATCAGTGGAAGACAATTCTCAGTAATTCAGCAGAGAAGAAATTAATCTTGCTCATGCCGTGCTTTAGGAACGACAACAGTCAACACCATGGCCATCTCAGTTGGTTAAATTTACACAATTTTGAAAAAAATTCCACTCAATAGATTTGAAAACTCTTGTTCCTAGATCAGCTGCAGACAAGAGCAGAGCTTTCAACTGAAATTGTACATAAATGTTATCAAGATCCTGAACCATTTCTTCAAATAATTGTGTGACGAAGTCAAACACAGCTGTTCCATGAAATTTTCTAGATAAAACACAATTAAAGCAATGGCTACCAAGAAGTGAAAGTGGTCCAGTCTCAGCAAAAGGTTACTGGTCTAGAACAAAACTCATAGCAACAGTGTCTTAGGGTGCTCACGGCACTTTGCTTGTTGGCTTTCTAGAGGGCCAAAAACAAAACAAAACAAAACAATACAAAGGGCAATAAAACAGGCTATTATGGAGTATTTTGAGAAAATTAGCCAAAGCTTTAGAGGAGATATTTCTAGAAAATTTTACCATAGAATTCTTCTCCACCACAAAAATGTTCCTCCTCTTTCCTCTCATTAAAAAAAAAAAGACAATTTTGCCAGAGTTTCCATGGAAAGTTATTAAACATCTGCCTTTTAACCCTGATTTAGCTCCCTCTGACTTCTTTTTCTCTTCTGATTTTAAAACAACTTTAAAGGACACCTATTTTTCTTCAGTTAATAATGTAAAAGAGACTTTCCCGACATGGTTAAATTCCCAGGACCTTACTTTTTGTGGGGATAGACTGAAGGCTGCTATTATTGCTTATAGAAGTGTGTTGAACTTGATGAAGCTAATGTTGAGAAATAAAGTTTATAAATTTTATTTTTGTGTTTTACTTTCATTTTTTCACAAACTTATTGAAGTCCTTTCATAGACCCTGATTTTCTTTTTCTTGAGGGTATGTCAAGCTAAAAAATCATTTCTGGTGAATAGAATGTGACAGAAGTGTCCATTTGTGAATTCTGAGTCTAGGTTAAAGAAGATATTGCCCCTAATACATTGCTTTTTCCTAAGCCACTCACTTTGAAAGAAACCAGCCGCTATTTGGTGAGAACAGTCAAGCAGCCCTACAAAAACATCTATGTGGAGAGAACCTGAGACCTTCAATTACAAACCCCACCAACTTGCAGTCCGTGAATGTTAGCAAAGTTGAAAGTGGATCTTCTAGGTTTTGTCAAGAGTTTGGATGACAGCCCCAACTGAAATCTGAATGTAACCACATGAGATGTCCTGAGGCAAAACCACCATGATAAATTGTTCTTGAATTTCTCATTTACAGAAACTCAGGTAATAAATATTGTGATTTTATGCCAGAAAGATTTGGGGTTACACGTTATGAAACAATAGCAATTTCACTCTTTCAACATCCATTTTATTTTCTATACAATCACGCATTTTTAATAATGGGGATATATCTTAAGAAATGCACCATTGCATAATATCATTGCTGTGTGAACATCATAGAATGTACTTACACAAACCTAGGTGGTATAGCCTATTGGAGACCTAGACTATATGGTATAGCCTATTGCTCCTAAACTACAAACCTGTACAGCATGTTACTATGCTGAATACGGTAAGCAATTGTAACACAATGGTCAACATTTGTGTACATAAACAGAAAAGGCACAGCAAAGTTATGTTATAAAATATTTAAAAAATGGTATATTTGAATAGGGCACTTACCTTAGGTGGTCTGCTAATTTTCATGGTCACATAAAGATTCCACTGAAATACATTCTGCACTACCCACTGCCATACGTGGCAGCCTTGACTATGTGCACTACGCGTGAAGGTCACCTTTCCCTTGCTTTTCCTGACTTCTCACGTGCATGATGATGCAGTAAGTCATCACAAGAGGTGAACTCTGTTCTCTTTCTATTGAGTTCTGCAGCTATTTATTATCAGCTTGGTACCTAGATTTTGTAGACCCCATTTCGTTGACATTCTTGGTAGAATCAGGCCATCTTCATCCAATTGTGCTACCCTTGTTATAATGTGTAAAGTTTTTTTTTTAAGAACAATCTGAACAATAGGCATAGGACTTTTGTGCCTATTGTTTCAGCCAACCTCACAGAGAGGACGGTTAGTGGTTTTCCCTCGATCAGCATCAATTTGGATAAACGTTGCTGTCTGTTACTGTGAAACTGTTTACATTCTCCTTTCACTTTTTCTCATGTTAAGAAAACATCTTTAATCCATAGACCATGTTTTCTTTGGTTTTGTACCCACTAGAGTCATAGGTTATTTTCTGTTTTAAGATGTGGCCAACCATCGGATTAAGGCTGAGACATTAGGTGCACAGGATTACACACAAACTGTTTCTAAATACTCTTCATTTTAGGATAAAACTATTGGTACTTATATATACTTGAATTACAATACTTAACACTTATTTCTCTGAATAGCATTGGTTCAATGATTATTTGAACCTTTAATGACCACATTAAGGAATGTTGACTAGACAAACATTCTTCCTTTGAGAGGCACTTTAGAAAAACAAAGATTCCTCAGGTCCAATGGGCAGTATTTTTAGTTGGTAGGCAGAAGACTGTACATATAATTCTGAATTAAACATTGCTCCACTAAAATATTCTGTGGCTAAAGATGGCTAAAGGTGAAGAAATTTACAATCAGCAGCAATAAAAACCAGACACAGTTTTTAGTAAATCCTTCCCCTCCTTGTCCTTCTGTTGCTTCCTTTTGTGTAGCTCTCCCTCCTGCCCCTTATGATTCTAATGTCTCATCTTTTGCCCCACCATTGACTTCTCCTTCTTCTTTTTTATTATGAAATTATTTTCCCAGCTGTCACACATTCCCAAATTGTTTATTTCCCATAAATATCCATCTTTACCAAGAGCCAGATTTGTAAGCAACTGCAGAATTCAAATGTATTGCATGAGTTCAGAGTTCTACATGAACTAACAAGTTGTAATTAACGATTTTTGAAAATTAAACAAGAAAATTAAATATTCATCAAATAATTTAGAATTATTTAGGGCACATATGGCTTAGGGTTACTTGATATATCAACTTGTACACCTGTTAAATGGAACATCAGATGCTAAATCCTGGATGACAAAATGTGATTGGCCTGACCTGCTAGGAAATTGGTAGAATTCCTCTTTCCAAAATATCAGGGTCAAAATCATTCATAAAAAAAAGAATAAAATTATTAAGCTATAGAAGATTTGGAGATAGACTATAAAATTTATTGTGACAACTCAGAGTTACAACAGGTTTTTATTAAAAATCAATATTTATGTAAAGTTATAAAACATAAAATAATAATAGGGATAATTATATAATAAAAGCTGTCACAAATTCTCAACAGGAAACTTCAGAAATTATACTAATTTTGCCATTTATATTTTACTATCAACTATAATTATTGCGTTCTTAAAAGAAATAAATATACCATTATTAGGTGATCAGAAGCAGACAAGGAGGTTAGACATTTCCTCATTTATTCACTCGGCAACCCTGCCACAGAACTAAACCTGTGCTAAGTGCCATGGTGCGCCCAGCATGTGGTGCTGAGAAATGATTCAGCGGCCCTTTCCTCCACTCAAGTAGCCTGCAGTCTGAGGATATATGGACAAAAACACTAAAGCAAGTACATGTAAAAGAAGACTAAATGTTATAATTAAAATAAAGTAAGATGTTGAAAGGAAGGGCGGGGAGCCATACCATTCGAGGGACCCAAATGCCTCACTGAGGTGACATTTATGTCATGACAAGGATGGCAACAGATGGCCAGCCCTGCACAACTCTAGGGATACTGTGTCAGTGAGATGCCACTCCTGGTGCAGAGATATGCAGGCAGAAGTGACTTTGGCAGAGGATGTGAGAAAGAGGCTGGTGGGGCTAGAGGGAGCCTGAGGAAGAGAAAAGGAGAGGGAAGGAGGACTCTGGGGCCTGGAAGAATAAGACAGAATAAGATAGTGAGCTGCTTCTCTCTGAAAACATTGTCCCCAAACTTAGCACCTCTAACAACAAATGCTTACTATTTCACAATTTATGTGGACCAGAATCTGGACACAGCTTTGCTGGTTGCCTGCATGTGGGGCTCCATGAGGCTGGGACTGTGTTCTCAGCTGAAGCTGGGCTGTGGGAGGATTAGATTCCAAGCTCACTTGGAATGGGTATTGGCCAGATTCAGAGTAGATTGAGAGCCTGAGTGTTTCCCAGGGCCTGGGCACTCCCTCATTCTCTGTTGTGCAGGTCACTGCATAGGCAGCTCATAACACTGGATCTTGCTTTCTGAACTGAGGAATGCAGTAGAAAGACAGTGAAATAAATACACTTTGAAAGAGAAAGAGAGAGAGAAAGACCTTGGCAGAAAATGGAGAGAAAACAATGGGCAGAGTAAGTAGAAGAGATGAGAGAAATAGATTCAGGGATGAAACACGGAAGAAAGAGACTAGGAGAAAATGACAGCTTTTTCAATAATGACATAATGAGAGTTGCAATAGACTGAACATTTCCTGACCAAAAATTATGTATGTTGAAATCCTAGCCACCAGTGTAACAGTACTAGGAAGTGGGGGGTAATCAGGTCCTGAAGGTGAAAGCCTCGGGAACAGTATTAATGGCTCTATAAACAAAACAAAACAAAACAAAAAACCCAGAGAACTCCATCCTCCACTAATCTGTCAGGTAAATATACAATGTAAAGTCTACAGTCTGAAACTCTGAAGAGAGAGTTCTCAATAGAGCTCAACCATGCTGGCATTCTGATCTTCAACCTCTGTCCTCCAGAACTGTGAGAAAGAACATTGTATTGTTGATAAGTGGCTCAGTCTATCTTTGCTGTAAGAGCTGATCTAAGACAGAAGTGTTATCGTATCAAGTTTATTGCATTCCATTAGTCAGAAGTGAGCCCAGACCCCTTAATATTATGAGGCTTCCCATAGTCTGCCAACCACAGGCCAAAATGAAGGACATGGATCTGATCTTAATATAATGAGAAGACACTGAAAAGAATGTCAGAGGATGACAACATCTAAATTTCATTTCACCTCAAACTCTTACTGGTTAGAATGAAAAATGAGGCTGAGAGGGGAAGTGACTTTCCAATAACACGCTGCTGGGCACAGGCCTGCTTGAGTTGTATTCTATCTTACCTCCCATTCCTACTTATAACTCTTTTATCTCTAAGTGTGTGCATTGTCTACATGGGATGCCACACCATGAGTTTTGCAGGTTTTATCTCACACACACCTGATGAGTTCCCTAGGGAGATGCTGGCATGTTACCCACTATACAGGTTGAAAGGCCCCAAAACCCACAATAACTTTTCTAGTGTCACAGAACTAATAAGATATAGTAGACTCTTACCCAGATCTATGACCTCACACCTGAGACCCTGGTTTCATTCAGGTCTTTTCAGGAAACTGAGGAGGCTGTGCTTGCATAATTCCACACAGGTAAAGAGTTGACACGCAGGGATAGTGAGCAGTCAGTAGCCCAGAAGGTCCTTTTGGATGGGTTTTATGGAAGAAAGCAAGGAGCCAGAGGATGAAACTTTGAAAAAGTGATCTTACTTCCTTTGCGGCAGACCCCAACAGAAGTTAGAACTCTGGTAACCAAGCACCTACAACCTAGAGACAACCCTGTGCCTAGGTAACTTGTGGAAAATGTTTAAGAGAGCACAATATATTCCTGGTAGATCTCAATATTCTTAGGCTCTTGATTCAGGAAGGCCTAAAGTGAAAACCTTTTCTGAGATGCTGACATTGGCTTATTCCTCACACCAGATGTCTCTGGAAATTTTGTAGGGGTTGCCCAGAGACAACATACGCTAAGCCTAGGGCAAGCCTCTCCAGCCTGGGTCTCACCAGTGCTTTCATTTCCCTTCGCATTAGAATGTATGGAAAAATCAGGAATTTAAAATAGCACAGATTGACCAAAACTACATTTTTATTAGATTCCCTAAGGTTCTGTATTGGTGTTGTTGTCGTTGTTTTGTTTCTTTGTTTGAGACAGGACCTAACTCTCACTCAGGCTGGAGTTCAGTGGCACAATCACAGCTCACTGTAACCTAGATCTCCTGAGCTCAAGCAATTCTCTCACCTCAGACTCCCGAGTAGCTGAGAGACTACCGGTGCACACCACCACATCTGGCTAATATATATACTTTTCATTTTTAGCAGACATGAGGTCTCATTATGTTGCCCAGGTCTGTCTTGAACTCCTGAACTCAAGCAATCCTCAGTTTTTGATACATAGATGTGCTAAGTGTAGAATTCTTGTCGATAGTTTTATTTCTTTTTCTGTGAGCACTGATCAAGGAATGTTTAAAAACAAGAAATAGAGAAACTTTAAATAAGGCAATTAAATGAACAAATAAAGAGCTAAGAAACAA
Source organism: Gorilla gorilla gorilla (assembly GCF_029281585.2). Classification (NCBI taxonomy): domain Eukaryota; kingdom Metazoa; phylum Chordata; class Mammalia; order Primates; family Hominidae; genus Gorilla; species Gorilla gorilla. The sequence continues at coordinate 43,673,941 of NC_073248.2, read as the reverse complement.
CAAAGATTGTGTATTGAGGTTGTAGTTAGGGCAGCTAATGGTAGACTGGATCCAGTCAGAGAGTTCAAGCAGAATTGTATTTGCAGAGAGTAGAAGTCAGAGAGTGAGGGTGTCCAAAATGAAGCCAACTGGAATATTTTTTTGTTACAGAATCAAAAACAACGCATGGGGACACACCATGCCAAACCCAAACAGACTGAGCTGGTGCTCTGCACTAAGATATATGGGTTTATGGGACAAAAAGCTACCATTATAACATCAAGTGTTTTTTTTTTATTTAAAACAATAAATGTGGCAGTTATAATCAGAATTAAGGTTAAAGTTGTATTTCAAGTTTGGTTGGTGGGTGTCACAAAGCAAAAAATGTGTCTGTTGCCAAGAAGTGGGCATTCTAGTTTGTGAAATAAAATATCCCCATGACTAGAGACAGTAGATAAGAAAAAGGGATGGGATGGGCCAGGAATGGTGACTCACACCTGTAATCCCAGCACTCTGGGAGGCCAAGACGGGCAGATCACAAGGTCAGAAGATCAATACCATCCTGGCTAACACAGTGAAACCCCGTCTCTACTAAAAAATACAAAAAATTAGCCGGGCGTGGTGGCGGGCGCCTGTAGACCCAGCTACTTGAGAGGCTGAGGCCGGAGAATGGCATGAACCCAGGAGGCAGAGCTTGCAGTGAGCTGAGATCACACCACCGCACTCCAGCCTGGGTGACAAAGCGAGACTTTACACCGTTAGTGGGACTGTAAACTAGTTCAACCATTGTGGAAGTCAGTGTTGTGATTCCTCAGGGATCTAGAACTAGATATACCATTTGACCCAGCCATCCCATTACTGGGTATATACCCAAAGGATTATAAATCATGCTGCTATAAAGACACATGCACATGTATGTTTATTGTGGCACTATTCACAATAGCAAAGACTTGGAACCAACCCAAATGTCCAACAATGATAGACTGGATTAAGAAAATGTGGCACATATACACCATGGAATACTATGCAGCCATAAAACAGGATGAGTTCATGTCCTTTGTAGGGACATGGATGAAGCTGGAAACCATCACTCTCAGCAAACTATCGCAAAGACAAAAAACCAAACACCACATGTTCTCACTCATAGGTGTGGATTGAACATGAGAACACATGGACACAGGAAGGGGAACATCACACTCTGGGGACTGTTGTGGGGTGTGGGGAGGGGGGAGGGATAGCATTAGGAGATATACCTAATGCTAAATGATGAGTTAATGGGTGCAGCACACCAACATGGCACGTGTATACATATGTAACAAACCTGCACGTTGTGCACATTTACCCTATAACTTAAAGTAAAATAATAATAAAAAGAAAAAAGAAAAAGGGATGGGATGGCAAACATAAGTTCCTGGAAATTTATGTCAAAATAAGGTATATAAAGAAGGACAATGTGCATCTCAGTCATCAATGCTGTCTGCAATTGAGGTGTGTTTTTTTTTTTTTTCTGCCCTTGATAAATATACCAGGCCTACTATGTGAGAGCTGAAAAGCAGCCTACGTTCTGCTTCCCGTTCCAGATGCCTTGACTTGGGGCTCTGTTCCCAGGGAGAAAAAGCACATCTTTTAAGTACTTTTGGAGCATGAGGTATCTTCCAAATTCCAACAAAGCAGCTTACATTTCTAGGTGACCCTGAGACCACTGAAGAAGAAATAAATGAAGGCCATGAAACTTTCTTGAACTTGTGGGAATCCATGAGAAAATGTGACATAATGTTCTATTCTCCTGGAAGGTAGAAATATTGTTTGACTTCTGTTTTGCTGACAAGAAATGTGGTCCTGAGCAAGGCTACCTGGGACAATGACCTCACACATGGAAAACATTGGAGCCCATCTGTTTCCAATCTGCTGTTTTCCAAAAATTAGGGGACTTCAGTTTTCCCTTTGATACTCTCTGTTTCTAACAATCCCAGTGCCAGGGCTGTCCTGCTTCTTCAAGTGACAATGGCAAATACAGGCCTGAAGGAAGATGAGCTGAGGGCATTCCCAGCTTATTAACACTCCTTGGGTGCCTTATCTCCCATACATGGATTCAATTCATAGACTCAGCTGGGTGAGTATCTATTATTCAGCTGCGTTAGAAGTGACTGCTTAGGTTGGTCGTGGTGGCTCACTCCTGTAATCCCAGCACCTTGGGAAGTCGAGGCTAGTGGATCACGAGGTCAGGACATTGAGACCATCCTGGCTAACAGTGAAACTCCGTCTCTGCTAAACATGAAAAAAATTAGCCGGATGTAGTGGGAGGTGCCTATAGTCCCAGCTAGTCGGGAGGCTGAGGCAGGAGAACAGCATAAACCCGGGAGGTGGAGCTTGCAGTGAGCTCAGATTTCACCACTGCACTGCAGCCTGGGTGACAGAAACAGACTCTGTTTCAAAAAAAAAAAAAAAGAAAAAGAAAAAGAAAAAAGAAAAAAGAAAAAGGAACCGCCTGCTTAAGACTCTGGTGTGTGATGAAATGAGGCAGAATTTTCTCAATGGAGTGTTAGAATTTTCTCCTCATAATTACCATCTTACTATCACAAAATCATAGCTAAAATAAGGAAATTAAGAAGAAATAGTAATATATCCTTATGAGGACATACATTTAGAGATTTATGGAAAGGTCTTCATAATTTTATGGTGTTCTCTTTGAGCTGGGATTATAGTTGACATTTCATTATGATATATTAGCTATACTAGACGTGATGCATTTATGCAAAGTTTTTTTTATTATACTTTAAGTTCTGGGATACATAGGCAGGGCGTGCAGTTTTGTTACATAGGTATAGACATGCCATGGTGTTTTGCTGCACCCATCAACCCGTCATCTACATTAGGTATTTCTCCTAAAGCTATTCCTCCCCCCAGCCCCCACCCTCAGACAGGCCCTAGTGTGTGATGTTCTCCTGCTTGTGTCCATGTGTTCTCATTGTTCAACTCACACTTATGAGTGAGAACATGTAGTTTTTGGTTTTCTTTTCTTCCCTTTTTTCTTTTCTTTCTTTCTTTCTTTTTTTTTTTTTGAGATGGAGTTTCACTCTTGTTGCCCAGGCTGGGGTGCAATGGCACAATCTTGGCTCATTGCAACCTCTGCCTCCCGGGTTCAAGCTATCCTCCTGCCTCAGCCTCACAGGTAGCTGGGATTACAGGCATGTGCCACCATGCCTGGCTAATGTTTTTGTATTTTTAGTAAAGATGTGTTTTCTTCATGTTTGTTAGGCTGGTCTCAGACTCCCGAGCTCAGGTGATCTGCCCACTTCAGCCTCTCAAAATTCTGCGATCACAGGCATAAGCCATGGCACCTGGTCTGGTTTTCTTTTCTTGTGTTAGTTTGCTGAGCATGATGGTTTCCAGCTTCATCCATGTCCCTGGAAAGGGCATAAACTTATCCCATTTTATAGCTGTGTAGTATTCCATGGTGTATATTTGCCACATTTTCTTTATCCAATCTATTATTGATGGGCATTTGGGTCAGTTTCAAGTCTTTGCTTTTGTGAACAGTGCTGAAATAAACATGTGTGCATGTATCTTTACAGAAGAATGATTTATAAGCCTTTGGGTATATACCCAGTAATGGGATTACTGGGTCAAATGGTATTTCTGGTTTTAGATCCTTTAGGAATTGCTACACTGTCTTCCACAATTTTTGAACTAATTAAAACTCCTACTAACAGTGTAAAAGCGTTCCGATTTTCCACACCCTCTCCAGCATCTGTTGTTCCCTGACTTTTTAATAATCACCCTTCTAACTGGTGTGAGATGGTATTTCATTGTGGTTTTGATTTGCATTTCTCTAATGACCAGTGATGATGAGTTGTTGTTTTTTTTTTCACATATTTGTTGGCCACAAAAATGTCTTCTTTTGAGAAGTGTCTGCTTGTTTCCTTTGCCCACATTTTGATGGGGTTGTTCTTTTCTTGTAAATTTGTTTAAGTTCTTTGTAGATTCTGGATATTAGCCCTCTGTCAGATAGATAGATTGCAAAAATTTTCTCACATTGTGTACGTTGCCTGTTCACTCTGATGATAGTTTCTTCTGCTGTGCAGAAGCTCTTTAGTTTAATTAGATCCCATTTGTCAATTTTGGCTTTGTTACCATTGCTTTTGGTGTTTTAGTCATGAAGTCTTTGCCCATGCCTATGTCCTAGATGATATTGCGTAGGTTTTCTTCTATAGTTTTTATGGTTTTAGGTCTTATGTTTAAGTCTTTAATCCATCTTCAGTTAATTTCTGTATAAGGTGTAAAGAAGACATACAGTTTCAGTTTCCTGCATATGGCTAGCCAGTTTTCCAAACATAATTTATTAAATAAAGGATCTTTCCCCATTGCTTGTGTTTGTCAGGTTTGTCATCAGATGGTTGTATGTGTATGGTCTTATTTCTGAGTTCTCTATTCTGTTCAATTGGTCTATATGTCTGTTTTTGTACCAGTACCATGCTGTTTTGGTTACTGTATCTTTATAGTATAGCTTGAAGTTGGGTAGTGTGATGCCTCCAGCTTTGTTCTTTTTGCTTAGAATTGTTTTGTCTATTTGGGCTCCTTTTTGTTCCATAAGAATTTTAAAATACTTTCTTCTAATTCTGTGAAGAATGTCAATGGTAGTTTAATGGGAATAGCATTGAATTATCTTACAAATTACTTTGGGCGTATGGCCATTTTTACAAATTAATTCTTCCTATCCATCAGCATGGACTGTTTCTCCATTTGTTTGTGTCCTCTCTGATTTCTCTGAGCAGTGGTTTGTAGTCCCCCTTGAAGAGGTCCTTCATTTCTCTTATTAGCTATATTCCTAGGTATTTTCTTCTCTTGGTAGCAATTGTGAATGAAGTTCATTCATTATTTGGCTCTCTGCTTGCCTGTTGTTGGTGTATTGGAATGTTAGTGACTTTTTCACATTGATTTTGTAGCCTGAGACTTTGCTAAAGTGGTTTATCAGCTTAAGAAGGTTTTGAGCTGAGATGATGGGGTTTTCTAGACACAGGATCATGTCATCTGCAGACAAAGATAATTTGACTTCCTCTCTTCCTATTTAATTACCTTTATTTCTTTTTCCTGCCCAATTGCCCTGGCCAGAAATTTCAATACTATGTTGAATAAGACTGGTGAGAGAGGCCATCCTTGTCTTGTGCCTGTTTTCAAGAAGAATGCTTTCAGATTTTGCCCATTCAGTATGATATTGGCTATGGGTTTGTCATGTATGGCTCTTATTATTTTGAGGTATGATCCTTCGATAGCTAGTTTATTTAGAGTTTTTAACATGAAGGGATGTTGAATTTTATTGAAGGCCTTTTCTGCATCTATTGAGATAATCACACTCTTTTTGTGTTTAGTTCTGTTTATGTGATGAATTACATGTATAGATTTGGCTTTGTTGAAGCAACCTTGTATCCCGAGGATGAAGCCATCTTGATCGTGGTGGATTAATGTATCCTTATCAGTCTTAGGTTCTGTCTTTTTACATAATCACATATTTCTTGAAGGTTTTGTTCATTATTTTTTGTTCTTTTTTCTCTATTCTTTTCTTTCTGTCTTATATCAGACAGACAGTTTTCAAGCTCTGAGATTGTTTCCTCCACTTGGCCTATTCTCCTATTCATACTTGTGGTTGCATTGTGAAGTTCTCATGTTGGGTTTTTCAGCTCCATCAGGTCAGTTATATTCCTCCCTGAACTGAATATTCTGGTTATCAGCTCCTGTATTGCTCCTTTAGCTCATGAAGTTTGTTATTAACCACCTTCTAAAGCCTACTTTTGTCAATTCAGCCATCTCAGCATCCAGCCAGTTTGCCCCCTTGCTGGGAAGTGTTGTCATTTAGAGGAGAAGAGGCTTTGTGCCTTTTTGAGTTTTTAACATTTTTGTGTTGATGCTTTCTCATCTTTGTGGGCTTATCTACCTTTGATCTTTGATGTTGCTGACCCTTGAATGGGGTTTTTGTGGGATCTTTTCTGTTGGTGTTGTTGCTTTCTGTTTGTTTTTAACAGCCAGACCACTCTTCTCTAGGGCTGCTGTGGTTTTCTGGGGGTCCACTCTGGACTTTAGTCATCTCAGTCTCTTCCACACCTGGAGGTATCACCGGTGAAGGCTGCGAAACAGCAAAGATGGCAGCCTGATCGTTTCTCTGGGAGCACCATTCCAAGGGGGTACCAACTTGATGCCAGCTGGAACACTCCTGTAGGAGGTGTCTGGAGACCCCTTTTGGGAGGTCTCACCCAGTCAGGAGGAACAGGATCAGGGACTGCTTAAAAAAGGAGTCTGGCTGCCCCTTGGCAGAGCAGGTGTGCTGTGCTGACCCCTCGGAGTCTCTAGAGCCAGCAGGTTGGAAAGGCTAAGTCAGCGGAACTGGGAAGACAGCAGCTACCCATCTGCCTTGGGCCTTCATCCAGGGAGAAATCAGAGTTCTGTCCACAGAACTCAGGCTGGAACTGCTAAAATTCTGATGGGGAGGTCCTCTCTAGTGAGGAGGGATGGATTGTGGCTTCACTTAAAGAAGCAGACTGGCCACTATCAGGCACAGCACCTGTGCTGTGTTATGAGGAACTCCTCCTGGTCCTTGGTGCCAGCAGGCTAGAGCAGTCAACTCAAACCACAGATATAGCGGCTGCCCCTCTCTCCTGGAACTTGGTCCATTTCTGGCTGTCTCCAGCCTGCTGCCACTGGCCAGCTGGAATTCTAAGCCAATGGGTGTTAACTTGCGATGTGCTGTGGCAGTGGGGCCCACAGAATGATGCCACTGGGCTCCCTGGATTCAGCCCCCTTCCTAGGCAAATGCATGGATGTATCTCCCACTTTGCTGGAATTCTTGGGACATAGTATGCAAAACTCCTGGATTTCCACGCATTTCCCAGTGAGCCAGTGAACACTCAGCCGAGACTCCACACAGCTCTGTGCTTCAGACCCAAGGCCATGGTGGCTGGGCACACGAGAGGAACTCCTGATCTGCAGGTTGCAAAGATCCATGGGAGAAGTATGGTTTGCTGGATAGAGTCGCACAATCACTCACCGCCTCGCTTGGCTGCGAGTGGGGGCTCGCCCAGCTCGTGCCACACCTGGGTGGGCCATCGCCCCACTTGCTTTTCCTCACTGTCTTTGGGTCGAGCTGTCTGACTAGTCAGTCGCAATGCAAGAACCTGGATACCTCGAATGAAGGTGTACAATTCACTCACAGTTTTCATTGCTCTCTGTGAGAGCCATGGGCCACAGCTGCTTCTAATCGGCCAGCTTGGCCCCATCTAAAGTATGATTTCTTAACACATGAGCTGTTTTACATGCATAACAATAATGATATTTATCACAAATAATATTTTGTCTCAATGTGATATAAAAATTGCTAATAAATCAGTTCTTTTTGATTACCACAAAACTATCTGGAAATGTATTGTCTGCCATTTATAAAGTTTTTGTAGAGTTAATAGAATGTTACCTGAAGGCTGGCAATATGCATGACGATTTCAAATATTATATTAATTGTTTTGTACTTTTGTGTTTTTTAAAACTAAACTTATTAAATAGGTTATATATTACTTTATGTAACACTATTTGGTGATGAGAGAATACTAATTTGCAAAGTATTAAGAATACAAGTGTTCTTTATTACAAAAAGTCCTCTGTTTTATATTCCTACCATTTCCTCTGAAAGTTTAGAACTTTAATTTTCTAATTAAAACATATATTCACAAATGTGACTTGTAAATGTTACTATTTGTAATTTTTTTATTTTTTATTTTTTGCCTTTGGTAGTAACAGGATTTTTTAGTGTCTATTCTTCTTCAAAATAAAAGTTAGAGATAATGGAATCAGGAAAGATTAAAACACAAAGGAACACAATGACAATGATAGAGATTATTCACTTGCAGCTGTCCAGGGCCTAAAAATATCAGGAAGAAACATCATGAATAGAAAACCTGCATGTCCCTGAACATGATGGAATTTTTAATTTCTCTTAAGATTATTCACGATAAAAATCTCTGTACTTTGCACATTAAAGAGAGAGAAAAATCAGAGTGCAGGGAACTTCCCTGATCCTGATAAGAGCATCCAAAGTACAAAGAATGTGTCTTAATCTCTTCCCAACTCCACCGTAGAAACAGTTGCTCTGGGTATCTTATTACAGTGATGCACAGGGACATGTTGGTCAAAGAGCTTGCACACTCTAAAAAAGAAATGTTGGCTGGGTGCAGTGGCTCACACCTCTAATCCCAGCACATTGGTAGCCCAAGGCCAGTGGATCACGAGGTCAGGAATTTAAGACCAGCCTGGCCAAGATGGTGAAACCCCGTCTCTACTAAAAATACAAAAATTAGCCAGGCACGGTGGCAGGAACCTGTATTCCCAGCTACTTGGGAGGCTGAGGCAGGGGATTCGCTTGAACCAGGGTGGTAGAGGTTGCAGTGAGCTGAGATCGAGCCACTGCACTCCAGCCTGGGTGACAGACTGAGACTCTGTCTCAAAAAAAAAAATTCTATTACGTTGAGATTTAAAAAATAAATGACATGATATGTCAACAGATCTCCATTACTGTAGATCTACCTCATTTATATTAAATTTATGAACAACTTACATAATAAAATAACACACTGGGCTATTATTATTATTATTATTGTGATAATTTCTTTGTCAACACCATTTTTACTATATTGTATAAACAGCATTGTAAGACCTGTGACTGGTCATTGACAATATATACAATATGTACATTTTTTTACACAGGATCTAGATCTGTCATTCTTGCTGGAGTGCAGTGGCACAGTCATGGATCACTCCAGATTCAAACACCTGAGCTCAAGCAATTCTCCCATCTCAGCCTTCCTAGTGGCTGGCACTACAGACACATGCCACCACAGTGGGCTAATTTAAAAAGAAATTATAGAGACAGGGTCTTCTATGTTGCCCAGGCTAGTCTTGAACTCCTGGCCTGAAACGGTCCTCCAAAATTGACCTCCCAAAGTGTTGGGATTACAGATTTGAGCCACCATGCCCTACCTGCTCATATATTCTTTAATAATGAGATAAGAAAAACCTATCACCAGGCAGGATTTTTAGAAGTTTCCAAAAATTGTAACATGTCTTGTGATCAAGCCCCTCCCCTGTTTTCTGTCTTTTGTCTCTGAAATAGCAGCTCTACTACTTTTTTCCTCAACGAGCTAAGAATTATATGTATTGAGATCATGAATATCTATGTTAGTAAACAATGCGATTCTGGCTGCATCCTGCATTAAATTAAATTGTCAGAGAAATTTAGATGTATTTTAGTTCTTTGGTTATTACAATTATTCTTTTGGCATTTCTGCATTTCACAAGGTTCTTTTCATGGAAATATCTAGTTAGAAAGAATAATACTTTTCTAAAATTGTGAAATCAGTTTCTCAGGTTGCCAACTATTGCCACTGCACAAACCAACCTTCCTTCATCTGTCCCATGAAACTGTCATAATCATTTTATGTTGTTGATATCCAGTCATAGGTCTCGCAGTGCTGTTTATTGAATATGACCAAAATGATTGTGAGCAAGAAATTATCAATATAATAATGAAACAGCCCAATATTTTAGTATATAAGTTGTATATACATTTAATTTAAGCCAGAGTACAAAGATCTGTAGGCAAATCATGCCATTTTTGAAAAATCTCAACAAATTTGACATTATTATAATGATGAAGAAACAGATTTATTGAGCTCAATTTTCTTTAAATTATTTTTTATTACACTCCCTTTCTTTGCTTCAGACATATGATCTAAACATCTGCCGTACTTGTGAGCAGTCTTTTGTTCTGGTACATTTAATGGTGTTATTTTTCCCACAACTACTCATGATTATATATATACTTAGGGGCTTACAAAATTTTGAAGGGTAAGCAAGCACAGTGAGAATGAACTTGATTTGCATTGTCTGTCTCTGAGAGTGCTCAGCGACTTCCCCCTCAGCCCAAGGGCAATCTGGTTGCCACATCTCCTGGTGAGAGCTGAGATGTACATCCTGATTTATGTTTTTAATGTATCATATGGGACTCAGTTTTCTTTTATACTCCTACCAACCCATATGACCTCTAAGGATTTTTCTTTCATTCTTTTTTCCCCACGTCTGTACAATGTTACTGTAAATCCCATGATACTTCTATAATGGATGTTTCAGATTCACTGAAAGAAAATATAAGAAACAGCAGTGAAGTTTAAAATTGGGATAAGCAATGAATAACTTTTTACTATGGCTATGCAATATTTGCATATTTGTATGTAATATGTTTAAGCAAGTATTGGAAGATATTTATACAAATAATTACCTTACACAAAATTCAAATTGAGTCAAGTGTCTTATAATATTTTAATTTTTAATTTTTGTAGATACTTAAGTGTATATATTTATAACATACACGAGACGATTTGATACAGACATACAAAGTTAAACAATCACATCACAAAGAATGGGACATCCATCCCCTCAAGCACTTATTTTTGAGTTGTGAACAATCTAATTACACTCTTTAAGTTATTTTAAAATGTACAATTACATTATTATTGACTATAGTCACCCTATTGTGCTATCAAATAGCAACTGTCACTCATTCTAATTATTTTTTGTATCCATGAACAATGCCCACCTCACCCTATCTCCCCAATATCCTTCCCAGCCTCTGGTAATCATCCTTCTATGCTCTATGTTCATGAGTTCAAGTGGGTTGATTTTGAGATCCCACAAATAAGTGAGAATATATGATGTTTGTCTTTCTGTGCCTGGCTATTTCACTTAACATAATGATTCCCAGTTCCATCCATGGTCTTGCAGATGACTGGTTCTCATTCTTTTTTAAGGCTGAATGGTACTCCATTGTGAATATCTACCACATTTTTTTAATCCATTCTTGATGGACACTCAGGTTACTTCCAAATCTTAGCTATTGTAAATAGTGCTGCAACAAACACAGGAGTACAGATATCTCAACATACTGATTCCCTTTCTTTTGGGTATATACCCAACAGTAGGATTGCTAGATAATGTGGTAGCTCAATTTTTAGTTTTTTTGAGGAACATCAAAACATAAAAAAACTCAAAACTACAAAAAACGTTAGTGATGTTCTTTATCGTGATTATACTAATTTACATTCCCCCTAGCAATATATGAGGTTTCCCTTTTCTCTAAATTCTCCCTAGCATTTGTTATTTCCTGTATTTTGAATATAAGCCATTTTAACTCCAGTGAGATGATATTGCACTGCAGTTTCTATTTGCCTTTCTCTATCAATGATGTTGAGCACCTATTCATAAGCCTATTTCCCATTTGTATGTCTTCTTTGGAGGAATGTATATTCAAGTCTTTTTTGCCATTTTTGACCAGGTTATTAGATTTTTTCTTGTAGAGTTGTTTGAGCTCCTTATATATTGTGGTTATTAATCCTTTGTCAGATGGATAGTTTTCAATATTTTTTTCCCATTTTGTGGGTTGTCTCTTCACTTTCCTGGTGTGTTATACTTTATTTTTCATTTGTTATTTTAACTTTATTTTTCTACAAGTTGTTGGGGTACAGATGGTATTTGGTTACATGAGTAAGTTCCTTAGTGGTGATTTGTGAGATTATGGTGCACATATTACCCAAGAAGTATACACTGCACCATACTCATAGTCTTTTATTGTTCACCTCCCCCCCACTTTTCTCCCAAAGTCCCCAAAGTCCATTGCATCATTGTCATGCCTTTGTGTCCTCATAGCTTAGCTCCTACATATCAGTGAGCACATACGATGTTGAGTTTTCCATTCCTGGGTTATATCACTTGGAACTATAGTCTCCAGTCTCATTCAGGTCATTGCAAATGATGTTAATTCATTGCTTTCTATGCCTACATAGTATTCCATCATATATATATTACATATATCATATATAATATATAGATATATATATCTAATATATGATATATATATTATATATGACATATATAATATATATGACATATATAATATATATGTCATATATATTATATATATGACATATATAATATATATGACATATATAATATATATGACATATATAATATATATGACATATATAATATATATATGACATATATATTATATATGACATATATAATATATATGACATATATAATATATATGACATATATAATATATATGACATATATAATATATAGATATATATAATATATATGATATATAAATATGTAGATATATATATCATATACATATGATATATATATACCACAGTTTCTTTATCCACTTTTTGATTGATGGGCACTTGGGTTGGTTTCACGATTTTGTGGATTATGCTGCAATAAACATGCGTGTGCAAGTATGTTTTTCAAATAACGACTGTTTTCCTCTTGGTAGATACCTAGTAGTGGGAATGCTGGATCAAATGGTAGTTCTACTTTTAGTTCTTTAAGGAATCTCCACATTGTTTTTCACAATGGCTGTACTAGTTTACATTCCCACCAGCAGTGTAGAAGTGTTCCATGTTTACTGCATCCATGGCAACATCTACTTTTTTTTTTATTTTTGGTTTGCATGAGGTAAGGTGGTATTGCCTTGTGGTTTTGATTTGAATGTCCCTGATCATTAGTGATGGTGGGCATTTTTATTTATGTTTGTTTGCCATTTGTATATCTTCTTTTGGAAACTGTCTATTCATGTCCTTAGCCCATTTTTGATGGGGTTGCTTGTTTTTTTCTTACTGATTTGTTTGAGTTTGGTGTAGATTCTGGATATTAGTCCTCTGTCAGATGTATAGATTTGAAGATTTTCTCCCACTCTGTGGGTTGTCTATTTACTCTGCTGACTGTTCCCTTTGCCATGCAAAAGCTCTTTAGTTTAATTAGGTCCCAGCTATTTATCTCTGTTTTTATTGCATTTGCTTTTGGGTTCTTTGTCGTGACATCCTTGCTTATGCCAGTGTCTAGAAGGGTTTATCCAGTGTTATCTTCTAGAATTTTTATATTTTCAGGAATTAGGTTTAAGTCCTTAATCTATCTTGAGTAGCCTTTTGTATAAAGTGAGAGATGGGAATCCAGTCTTATTCTCCTACATGTGGCTCACCAATTATCACAAATGTGTTGAAAAGGGTGCCCTTTCCCCACTTTATGTTTTTGTTTACTTTGTCGAAGATCAGTTGGCTGTAAGTATTTGGGTTAATTTCTAGGTTCTCTCTTCTGTTCCATTGGTCTATGTGCCTAGTTTTAAACCACTGCCATTCTTTTTTGGTAACTATGGCCTTATTGTACAGCTTGAAATCAAGAGGTGTGATGCTTCCAGGTTCATTCTTTTTGCTTAGTCCTGGTTTGACTATGTGGCTCTCATTTGGTTCCACATGAATTTTAGAATTGTTTTTGTAGATTGCATTGAATTTGTAGATTGCCTTTAACAGAAAGGTAATTTTCACAATATTGATTCTACAAATCCATAATCATGGGGGTGAGTTTCCATTTGTTTGTGTCATCTATGATTTCTTTTCTTTGTTGTGTGTGTGTTTTTTTGTTTGTTTTTTTGTTTTGAGGGAGTTTCACTCTTGTCACCAAGACGGGAGTGCAATGCCATGATCTCGGTTCACCACAACCTCCGCCTTCCAGGTTCAAGCGATTCGCCTGCCTCACCCTCCTGAGTAGCTGATTACAGGTGTGCGGCACCATGCTTGGCTACATCTATGATTTCTTTCAGCAGTGATTTGTAATTTTCACTGTAGAGGTCTTTCGATTCCTTTGCTAGGTATGCTCTTAAATTTTTGTTTGTTTGTTTGTTTTTATTTTTGTTTGTTTTTTGCAGCTATTGTGAAAGGGGTAGAGTTCTTGATGTAATTCTCTGCTTGGTAGCTGCTGGTGTAGAGAAGAGCTACTGATTTGTGTATGTTAATCTTGTACCTGGAAACTTTCCTGAATTCTTTTATCAGTTCTAGGAGCTTTGTAGGGGAGTCCATAGGGTTTTCAAGGTGAAAGATCATATCATCAGCAACCAGTGACAGTTTGAATTCCTCTTTACCAATTTGGATTTCCTCTCTTTCTTTTTTCTGATTGCTCTGGCTAGGACTTCCCATACTATTTTGAAGAGGAGTGGTGAGAGTGGGCATCTTCATCTTGTTCCAGTTCTCAGAGGGAATGCTTTCACCTTTTCCCCATTCAGTATTATGTTGGCTGTGCGTTAGTCATAGATAGCTTTTATTACATTAATATATGTCCCTCATATGCCTATTTTGCTGATGCATCTGTTGATATGATCATGTGAGTTTTGTCTTTAATTCTGTTCATGTAGTGTATCACATTTACTGACATGCATATGTTAAACCATTCCTGTCTCCCTGGTATGAAACCCACTTGATCACGGTGGATTATCTTTTTGATATGTTGTTGGATTAGGTTAGCTAGTATTTTGTTAAGGATTTTGGCATCTGTGTTCATCGAGGATATTGGTCTGTAGTTTTCTTTTTTGGTTATGTCCTTTCATGGTTTTAGTATTAGGGTGATGCTGGGTTCATAGAATGAATTGGGGAGTGTTCCTTCTTTCTCTATCTTGTAGAATAGTGTGAAAGGATTGGTATCAATTCTTCTTTGAATGTCTGGTAGAATTCTACTGTGAATCTGTCTGGTCCTTCGATTTTTTTGGGGGGGTAATTTTTGTTTTTATTTATTATTTATTTTTTATTTCTATTTATTTATTATTATTATACTTTAAGTTTTAGGGTACATGTGCACAATGTGCAGGTTAGTTACATATGTATACATGTGTCATGCTGGTGCGCTGCACCCATTAACTCATCATTTAGCATTAGGTATATCTCCTAATGCTATCCCTCCCCCCTCCCCCAACCCCACAACAGTCCCCAGAGTGTGATGTTCCCCTTCCTGTCTCCATGTGTTCTTATTGTTCAATTCCCACCTATGAATGAGAATATGCGGTGTTTGGTTTTTTGTTCTTGAGATAGTTTACTGAGAATGATGATTTCCAATTTCATCCATGTCCCTACAAAGGACATGAACTCATCATTTTTTATGGTTGCATAGTATTCCATGGTGTATATGTGCCACATTTTCTTAATCCAGTCTATCATTGTTGGACATTTGGGTTGGTTCCAAGTCTTTGCTACTGTGAATAATGCCGCAATAAACATACGTGTGCATGTGTCTTTATAGCAGCATGATTTATAATCCTTTGGGTGTATACCCAGTAATGGGATGGCTGGGTCAAATGGTATTTCTAGTTCTAGATCCCTGAGGAATCGCCACACTGACTTCCACAATGGTTGAACTAGTTTACAGTCCCACCAACAGTGCAAAACTGTTCCTATTTCTCCACATCCTCTCCAGCACCTGTTGTTTCCTGACTTTTTAATGATTGCCATTGTAACTAGTGTGTAATGGTATCTCATTGTGGTTTTGATTTGCATTTCTCTGATGGCCAGTGATGATGAGCATTTTTTCATGTGTTTTCTGGCTGCGTAAATGTCTTCTTTTGAGAAGCGTCTGTTCATATCCTTTGCCCACTTTTTGATGGGGTTGTTTGTTTTTTTCTTGTAAATTTGTATGAGTTCATTGTAGATTCTAGATATTAGCCCTTTGTCAGATGAGTACGTTGTGAACATTTTCTGCCATTTTGTAGGTTGCCTGTTCACTCTGATGATAGTTTCTTTTGCTGTGCAGAAGCTCTTGAGTTAAAATTAGATCCCATTTGTCAATTTTGGCTTTTGTTGCCATTGCTTTTGGTGTTGTAGACATGAAGCCCTTGCCCATGCCTATGTCCTGAATGGTAATGCCTAGGTTTTCTTCTAGGGTTTTTATGGTTTTAGGTCTAACATTTAAGTCTTTAATCCATCTTGAATTGATTTTTGTATAGGGTGTAAAGAAGGGATCCAGTTTCAGCTTTCTACACATGGCTAGCCAGTTTTCCCAGCACCATTTATTAAATAGGGAATCCTTTCCCCATTGCTTGTTTTTCTCAGGTTTGTCAAAGATCAGATAGTTGTAGATATGCAGCATTATTTCTGAGGGCTCTGTTCTGTTCCATTGATGTATATCTCTGTTTTGTGGGCCCCTGACCCTTGACCCCCGAGCAGCGTAACTGGGAGGCACCCCCCAGCAGGGGCAGACTGACACCTCACACGGCCAGGTACACCAACAGTCCTGCAGCTGAGGGTCCTGTCTGTTAGAAGGAAAACTAACAAACAGAAAGGACATCCACACCAAAAACCCATCTGTACATCACCATCGTCAAAGACCAAAAGTAGATAAAACCACAAAGATGGGGAAAAAACAGAACAGAAAAACTGGAAACTCTGAAAAGCAGGAACTCCAAAGGAACACAGTTCCTCACCAGAAATGGAACAAAGCTGGCCGGAGAATGACTTTGATGAGCTGAGAGAAGAAGGCTTCAGATGATCAAATTACTGCGAGCTATGGGAGGACATTCAAACCAAAGGCGAAGAAGTTGAAAACTTTGAAAAAAATTTAGAAGAATATATAACTAGAATAACCAATACAGAGAAGTGCTTAAAGGAGCTGATGGAGCTGAAAACCAAGGCTCAAGAACTACGTGAAGAATGCAGAAGCCTCAGGAGACGATGCGATCAAGTGGAAGAAAGGGTATCAGCGATGGAAGATGAAATGAATGAAATGAAGCGAGAAGGGAAGTTTAGAGAAAAAAGAATAAAAAGAAACGAGCAAAGCCTCCAAGAAATATGGGACTATGTGAAAAGACCAAATCTATGTCTGATTTGTGTACCTGAAAGTGATGGGGAAAATGGAACCAAGTTGGAAAACACTCTGCAGGATATTATCCAGGAGAACTTCCCCAATCTAGCAAGGCAGGCCAACGTTCAGATTCAGGTAATTTTTAAATTACCATTTCAATCTTGCTACTTGTTATTGGTCTGTTTAGGCATCTAATTCTTCCTGATTTAAGCTAGTACATTTGTATTTTTCCAGGAATTTATCCATCTCTTCTAGGTTTTCTAGTTTATGTGCCTTAAGGTGTTCATAGTACCCGTGAATGATCTTTATTATTTCAGTGGTGTCACTTGTAATATCCCCTGTTTCATTTCTTAGTGAGGTTATTTGGATTTTTTCTCTTCTTCTCTTGGTTAATCTTGCTAACGGTCCCTGAATTTTATCTGTCCTTTCAAAGAACCAATGGAACAAGAATTAAAAGAAATTAAAGAATGTATAAGCAGAAACTCACTTGTATGTAAGAAAACCCAATTCCCCCTGAGAAAAAGAAAGAGGTGGAGTGCTTCAAAAATTAATGGCCTGTTTTTCTGTCTGGCTAGTGAGCCTTATTTCTCCCTTTCCCAGACATTGTGAAGACCTGTTTCTCTAGCTTTGCAGCTGCAAGGTCACTAGACAGATAGACTCAAGCAGTAAAACATTTTTTTTTTTTGAAAAGGAACAAATGATGTAACACAAGTCTCAACTGAATAACTGTCTTTGTTTCTCACTTCTGTAATATGTTCCCGCACACAGATCTCCCCCAAACTTATGAAACGCTTAAAAGGTAACTTGACTCTTTGTTTGGGGGCTCAGTCATTTTTGAGTGTTAATCTGACTGGGCCAGTGCACCTAAATAATAATAATAATAATAATAATAATAATAATAATAATAAATCCTCTTCAACCCCTCAGTCTCTCTGATTCCTAAATTATCCTGAAACATTTCGGGTGGTCCATACAGGGATTGGAGATGACAGATTTACTATCTCCATTGCCTGTGGAACTAGAGCCCCAGGGCTGGGGGAGACCCAGCATGCAAGGCATACCACGGAGGTGCTTCACCCGGACAGAGACCAGCTTTCTCTGCATCCTGGCGGCCTACCCAGTAGTGCAAAGAAACTGGGGAAAAAGCTGCAGGACAATACTAGCACATCAGGAACTGTGGTAAGGAGAAACTGTTGAAGGCAGGAAAGCCCCTCCCATAGGGAGGAAATGGAGCTTGGTCACCTCCCAGTGACTGACCACTAATCCAACCCAGAGTGGCTGGGGGTGGTAGGAGTGGCCTGCCAATTTGGATGAACCTCATATTCCCCTAACAGAGTAAAAGTGGTTCACTGGTGGAGAAAAAGGGCCGATAGAGAGGCAAGTGCAGCAAGGAAGAGTTTGCTGGCAGGGTGGCAAGAGTGGCTTGCAACCCCAACTGGAAGTGGGTGTGTGTGGACCTACCAGGGACACAAGAGAGACTCATTTTGTCCCATGAGGAGTCCTGGGGTAGGAGTGGTGTGTGTATGTGTGTGAATGTCGAAGCCTAATTAGTTTCACCTGGGACATGAGAGAGGCTCATTTCATCCAATGAGGAGTCCTTGGGTGGGGGAGGTGTGTAAAAGTGGGTGAAGGAAACGGTCTTGGGAGAAGCCAATGCGGAGAGTGACATGGGGGAGGCACAGAGCCCTTAGTGTGGGCTGTGTTCTCTGAGGTAATTGTGGGGAAAATCAGACCTAGAACATTCCATATGGCTGATTAGACTGGCTCCATGGCTGCAGTAGGCTGTAAGAGGTGAAGGCATGTTCCTGGCTAAGCAGTGTCCAAAACTCCTGTAATAAGACCCGGTATGGTGAACCTGAGAGTAAAAGTAAAAGTGAAAGTGCACTGCAAGGGAGAAAATGAAAGGAAAAGTATATAAATGATCTCCCTTGGAGTGCATGATAAAGAATTTTACAAAAGGATTTAGAGGTGATTATGGGATAAAACTGGATGCTCAAAAGTTAAGGACATACTGTGAGATAGACTGGCCTGCTTTCAATGTGGGGTGGCCCTCTGAAGGTACAATAGACAAGGAATGAATTGGTGTGTTTAAGGTTGTCACTGGAGTTGAAGGACAACCAGGATACCCACACCAGTTTCTGTATATACTCTTGGCTCAGTGTGGCACAAACTCACCCCAAGTGGCTACAGCCTTGCCTAGAGGGATATTGCAAGGCATTAGTGGCTCAGGCAACCCAACCAAAGGAAGCAGAGGAAACTAAAGCCCCTAGCATCTCCCAGGAAAAGGAATCCTTGAAGCCTTAGCCAAAACCAGTTCTTCAGGCTCCACCTGATGAAAGGGAATGTCTGCCCCATATGTGCCAGTCTACTCATCTTTGGTCAGAATAAAGCAGGAGGCAGAGTCAGGATCATCCAGAGAGTCAGGCTCAGGGAAAAGTGAGGCGCAGTCTCTCCACACCCGGAGGAACAGAAGCCCTTGCTAGAGAAAAACAACAACAACAAAAATGGACTGGGTGAGGCAGCTGGGCATCTCCACTCAGGCCTACCACGGGATTTGCAGATGCCACTTTGAGAAACCAGGACACAAGTTTATGATGACCGGAGGCAGATACAAGGTGGCCCTATGCTTTATGTTTATCAGCCTTTCTCCACTACTGATCTCTTAAATTGGAAACAGCCCACCCCCTCCTATTCAGAAAAGTCTCAGGCTCTTATTGATTCAGTAAATTCTTTTATTAACACGCATAACCTGACCTGGCTAGATTGTGAATAACTTTTGCTAACTTCATTTAATACAGAGGAGCATAAAAGAGTTACTCTGGCAGCTCTCAGCTGTTTAGAAGGGGAAGCCCCAGAGACCACCCCTAACCCTCACCAGTTCACTGTGGAGTGATACCCAAATGAGAACCCTAACTGGGAACCAAATGAGGCAACGGACATGGAATGGCTGCAGCTATATAGAAAGGCACTCCTAAATGGGATAAAGCAGGAGAAAGGAAGGAAATAAATATAAGTAAAATATCAGCAGTGTGCCAAAATTCTGAGGAAAGCCCAAGTGCATTCCACAAAAGGCTTTGGGAGGCATCTAGACTGTACACTCCGTTATTCCGGAGGGTCCTAAAATCCAAATTATGATAAATATGACCTTTATCGGGCAAGCTCAGGGAGTCACAAAACAAAAGTTTCAGAAGCTGGAAAGCTTTGCAGGAAAAAATATTAGTAAGCTCCTGAAAATAGCAAACAAAATATATGTAAGCCAGAAAGAAGAGGCAGAAAGAAAGAAAAAAATAAATAAAAATAAAAATAAAAACCAAAAGACAGCTCAATTTATAGCTACTGCACTAATAGAAAGTAACCCTGGATTTGCTACAGGGTATAGCTGAGGCAGAGGCCGAGGAAGAGGGCAGACAAGACCGGGAGAGGAAAGCCAGTCCCGGCTGGACCGGAACCAACGTACAAGATACAGGCAAATGGGCCACTGGAAAAATGAGTGCCCCGATTAAAAAAAAAAAAAAAATGAAGATGACGGTCAATGGTTTAACACCCGAGTACAACGTTCGGTTGCTAGTTGTGGTTCAAAGGCAGATCCTGATCTGATCAGCTTAGCGGGGGCCAAAAATTTAGAAGACTAAGACAGACCAGGCTTCATCCTTTTAGGCCCCAGGGAGCCTATATTCTCCATGGAAGTAGAGGGCCGATTAATGAATTTTTTGGTCAATACTGGTGCTGATTTCTCTGTGGTAACTCAACCAATTAACTGCCCCACAAAAAACTGTCCTACTATCATAGGGGCTACTGGGGCCGAAGAAAGGAGACCTCTCTACAAATTCAAGAGATGTGTTATTGGGGGCCAAGAATTCAGCATGACTTTCTATACATGCCAAAATGTCCAGTGCCCTTATTGGAAAGAGACTTACTCCAGAAACTGCAGGCACAGGTTTCCTTTACACCTAAAGGGGATATGACCCTGAAGATAGGGAAGCCAAAGGCAATGGTATTGACTCTAACTATCCCAACAACTGAGGAATGGCGGCTCTATAAACTGTGTACCAGGAGGCTGCCAGAGCCTAACCTACACAATACGTGGGGAATGCTTTTCAAGGTACCAGGTGTATGGGCTGAGGATGACCCCTCTAGACTTGCTGCAAACACACCCCCAGTGGTAGTGGAGCTTAACCCTCATGCTGACCCGGTAGGAGTCTCCCAATACCCGCCACCCAGAGAGGCAATTGATGACATAACAAAACATTTAAATCGGCCCTATAAACATGGGATTATAATAAAATGCAAGTCTTCCTGGAATACTCCTCTGTTGTCTGTGCGCAAGCCAAATGGTGAATACAGGCCACTGCAGGACCTCCAGGAGGTAAACAAGGCCACTGTCACTATCCATGCCATAGTACCCAACCCATACACAATGCTGGGACAGATTCCTGCTGACGCCGCCTGGTTCACGTGTCTGGACTTAAGACATGCTTTCTTTTGCTTGAGACTTGCTCCCCAAAATCAGCCTATATTTGCCTTCTAGTGGAGACAATCGCAGTATACCTGGACAAGGCTGCCACAAGGGTTTAAGAATTCTCACACTGTTTTCGAGGAGGCTTTGGCTACCGACCTTGAGGCTTTGCCCCACCTAGTGACAATTGTGTGCTATTACAACACATTGAAGATTTGCTCTTCGCTACCCCCAGCGAGGGAGAAATGCCTCTAAGGAACAGACAGGCTTCTTCACC
Source organism: Gorilla gorilla gorilla (assembly GCF_029281585.2). Lineage (NCBI taxonomy): Eukaryota > Metazoa > Chordata > Mammalia > Primates > Hominidae > Gorilla > Gorilla gorilla. The sequence continues at coordinate 43,652,513 of NC_073248.2, read as the reverse complement.
TGCTGTGTGAAGCTGGTTACAAAGTGTCCAAGGACAAGGCAAATGTCTGCTTTTGGGAGGTTGGATATCTAGAATTCATGGTATCCCAAGGCCAGCGCAGATTGAAAAGTGCATGCAAGGAGGCTGTATGTGCATTGCCTACGCCAGCTACAAGGCGGCAGGTCAGGGAATTTCTAGGTGCAGCGTGATTCTGCCGAACCTGGATTCCAAACTTCTCCCTTATAGCAAGGCCTTTATATGAGACTACCAAAGAAAAAAAAAAAGAGGGCCCCTTCTATGGAAAAAGAAACAAGAAAGGGCCTTGAAAGGTATAAAGGAAGCTCTCATCCAAGCTCCGGTGCTAGGGTTGCCAGATGTAAAAAAAACCCTTCCTTTTGTATGTGGATAAACAAAAGGGAATGACAGTCGGACTCTGAGCTCAATTGTTGGGTTCTTGGCATCAGCTGGTACCATACTTACCCAAAAGACTGGACTTGGTGGCCTTAGGTTGGCCCCACTGCTTCAGGGCATTGGCAGCTACTGCAATCCTTATAGAAGATGCCAACAAGTTAGCCCTAGGTCAAAAGTTAATAGTTCGGGCGTCACATGCTGTAATCACCTTAATGGAGCAAAGAGGACATCATTCACTGTCCAATTCTAAAATGCTAAAGCATTAAGGGCTTCTGTATGAAAATGCCCAGATAACACTAGAGACTGTAAATACCTCAAATCCAGCTACCCTGCTGCCTGTGGAGAAACCTGATTGAAAGGACAGTGGGTTGCCTCACTGCTGGCAGGACCTACCCCACTGTTGCATAAATACAGTGGACAAAGTCTTCTAGAGCCGGGAAGATCTCAGATATATCCCCTTGGAGAGCTCAGATGTTAAATACTTCACTGATGGTAGCAGTTTCATGAGAGATGGGGTACAATATGCAGGGTATGCAGTAGTGATCCAACACTCGGTGGTTGAGGCTCAGGCCTTACCTTCTGGCACTTCTGCTCAGAAGGCTAAATTAATAGCATTAACCAGAGCACCGTTATTGGCCAAGAAAAAAAGTAAACATATATACTGAAAAAAAAGAAACATATATACTGATTCAAGATATACTTTTACTATCCTGCACACCCATGGGGCGGTATACAAAGATAGAGGAGTTTTGACTACTAAAGGCCAAAGAAAAAAATTTACAATTATTAAAAGCCATATGGGCTCCAGAGAAAGTGGCTGTCATTCATCACAAAGGACACCAAATTGGGAAAAACTGAGACACAGGGCAATAGAAAGGCAGACCGAGAGGCTAGGCAGGCAGCAATGATCAAGGCTTTACCTGAAAAAAAACTTTAGCAATTTCTCTCCTTATAGAGCCCCCTTGACTGGAGTTATCCAATTACTCTTCAGTAAAAAACTTGGTTTTGTCAGAAAAACAAAAATATATATATATATATTATATATATACACATATTATATATAATATATATTATATATATTATATATAATATATATATAATATATATTATATATAATATATATATTATATATATAAAAGGTGCATGGTGGCTGTTGCCTGACAGCAGGCTAGCCATCCTGGAAGTTGAGTAGTCCACACACGGCCAAAGTTAAGAGGGCCATCTCCGAATAAGTAAATATGAACACAATTTATAACCCTCGTTATAATTATGTTAATACTGATTTTTCTGTTGCTTTGTTATTACTGCAAATGCTACAAATGTCTATGCCCAGAGGAAGGTTTCCCATGCCCACGTGTAGTGTAAGCATGTTTCTAATACATACACTGATGTTGCTATCATTTCTGCCTATGCTAGAAGGGGAAAAATCTTTAGAGGGATGCCCACACTGTGTACACACTACCTCGGTAAAAAATACCATAGTTAAAACTCTACTGTACCATACCTACTATGAATGTACAGAAACAAAGTTAGGGACATGCACATACAACCAGACCACCTATTCAGTCTGTGACTGAGGAAATAATTAGCTATATGTATGTTATGACCCTGAGCCCTTACCCTATAAATTCTGGTTTGAGGTACATATTAAATCGGAAAAGAAAAAAAAGCTTATAGCTCAAACAAAAGAAGCCTCTCCTCCTATAAAGAGCCTATTTCCTTGTACTTCAATTCCTGCCGTGCCGCATATGTCCCTAATCCTAAAAACACAGAAGCTGTTGCAATCATTTAACACAAAAGAGGCTTAGCAAAAGCAGCCCTAAACATCTGTATGAAAAAACACAAATTGGATGCCCAGACTGTAACATTCAGTGTTCTATGCTAACATAGTACCAACACTTATATTCACGAAGGACTGCTCTGCTAAGTACTATGTCAACCAAACCAAATTCTAAGACAAGGACACGTACTCCTTTAAATTTTACTTTCCTAAAGCCAGAGCTATCTTTTTGGTCTACAGGACAGATGGCACTATTATGGGTTAATAGACAAGGAGCAGACCTTGGAGTTCTACTACTAATTGCCAAAAAGAATAGAAGGACTCAAATGCATCCAACCCTGCAATTCCGGGTTTATAAGTCATTCTATCAGCATTTTAATCAGTCAGTGACTGAGCTTCCTTCATCAACCAAAAACTTATTTACTTGACTAACTAAAAACATAGCTGGCAGCTTAAGAATTTCCTCATGCTACGCATGTCAAAAAACTGATATGGGGGACCAGTTGCTATGGGAGGCTAAGAAATTAATGCCACAAGTAACTTCACTCTGCCTAACCATGCCAGTGAACCAACAGCCTTAGCTAGTGTTTGGTTGTTAACAACCTCCATAATTGGAAAGCACTATGTCACCTAATGGGGAAAGGCTTTCACAGAGACAGTAGGAAAAATAACCTGCCTAGGACAACAGTATTATGATAAAATTAAAAACAGAACTCTATGGAGAAATGCCCAGAATGACTCCTACTTACCAGATCCAAATGCTTTCTCTTGATTCTCTACCCTAAGCCACACTTGGCATCAGCTAAAGGCTCCAAATTCTTGGAAAGAACCCTCTGGCGTATACTGGATCTGTGGAGCATGGGCATATCGGCAACTGCTGACTAAATGGGCAAGGACATGTGTGTTAGAAACAAGCCATCCCTCTTTTTAATTCCTATAAAGCAAGGTGAACTCTTAGGGTATCCAGTTTATAATAAAAATTAAAGGAACTAAAAAAATACATAATCACAAAACTAAACACAAATGTGAAAAAGTGTAAACACAGAAGACTAAAAAGATAATAAATGGCCCCCTGAAAAAATCATTAAATATTATGGGCCAGCTACTTGGGTGCAAGATGGGTCATGGGGGTATCGTACCAAAATCTATATGCTCAACCACATCATAAGGTTACAGGCAGTCCTAGAAATTATAATCAATAAAACGTCAAGGGCACTAAATTTATTGACAATACAAGCAACACAAAAAAAATGCCATATATCAAAATAAATTAACTTTAGATTATCTCTTAGCCTCAAAGCAAGTATGTAAACATTTAATTTAACCAACTGTTGCCTAGAAATTGATGATAATGGCCGAGCTGTCATAAAATCCACAGCTAAAATGCACAAGTTGGCCCATGTTCCAGTTCGGACTTGGTCCAGATGGTTCCCGGATTCCTTGTTTGGAAAATGGTCCTCAACCTTTGGGGAATTCAAAACCCTCACTGGTGGGTTTTTGTTTATTCTTGGCATCTGCCTCATCCTCCCTTGCCTTTTACCTCTGTATATTAGGAGCATTCAGTCAACTGTAGAGACAGTAGTAACCCAACACACTACCACACAGTTGATGGCATTAACCAAATATCAGCTGCTGCCAGTAAAACTATCTTCAGTCTGCACTTTTCTCCAGTGCATTCTGAAACACTGGAATTTCTTTACCTTCGAGGCTCCGAGAAAAAAATATGGCTTATATTATACTGCACAAAGGCATGGAAATTACACTAGCTCTAAGACAAAAAGATGTGGTCTTCTGAGATAAAAGTTTATTTTAATAGTATATAATTATCAGATCTCTTTTTCAGATGAAAGAGCCATTCGTATGAGTTTCTGATGGACAAGCTTTCTTTACCTTAGGCGATAACCCAGACCTTTGTAAGCATTGTAAAATATTTTCTGGCCTTTTGGCAGTCTTGTCAAGCAAGGTTACAGAAGATAATTTCCCAAAATCAGAGAGACAAACCCCTAGGTAGCCCTTAAATGCAACTTTTAAACACCCTACCTGCCCCTCTTTTAAGGGCTTTCCAATGTTCCTGTCATGAGTTTCTCTCCCTGTGCCACCCAATAAACCCCCACCTTCACTGTAGGCCCTGCAGAAAATGCCAAATAAATATGGTACTACTAAACTTCAGGTTTCCTTTTTATTGCAGGATTAAAAATAAATAAATATACATCTAGTCAAGTTCTCTGATTACTCTGGTAGATATATAGAGACATTCTGAAATCTGACAGAGGTGTTTCGTTTTATGCAGAAAGATGCCACATTACTCCTAAACCCAATTCTATATTTGTCAGAAAATTTGGCAGCTTTTCAGGCAACAGAAGGATTTGAAGATGAACAAGGTATTTACTACAGCCAGTCTAAAAGTATGCAGGGAAAAGTCTAGAAAAATGGAGGGTGAAAGACAAAAATAAGGTAAACTGATAGCAGGATCTTTATTCCCAACAGGAAGAAAGACATTCCTCTTTGAAAACTTAGTGGGAATACATACACACAATTTAAAAGACTAAGTAGTGTGAGAACAAGTGTAAAGTTTCAGCAAATGTTTAGTATATAAAGAAGAGACCATTTTGCCAGCAAATTGCTACATGATTTCAGAGCTATTAATGCACAGATTAAATCAATGTGTGCATTACAACAAGGTCTGCAATTCCTGGCAGCCATTCCAAGGGACTGGTCTCTCATAGGAGTAGATCTTAAAAATTCTTTTCTTACTATACCCTTACATGTGAAGGATACGCCTTCATTTGCCTTCTCTGTGCCTTCTATCAATCAAAAACAGCTTGTTTCTCATTACCAGTGGAAAGTTTTACACAAAAACATGCTCATCAATCCTGTTATATCAACATTTTGTAGGACATTATCCATCAGAGAAAATTTTGCCATTTTAAAAGTGCAACCTTTCATCTTCCCTGTGATTACACATCAGAAACCCATTTCAGGCAGCCAGACCTATTTTACTGATGGCTCTTCCAAAGGTCGCACAGCTACTTGTGGACCTCAGCATACTCAAACAATAAAAACCCTGAAGTTTCAGCTCAACACTCAGAACTAATGGTAGTTATTCAGCTTTTACAGCCCATTGCTTCATCTCCTATTAACATTGTCTATGATTCAGCTTATGTTGTAAATGTGGCCAGTCACTTTGGGACTGCCAGTATTAAAAGCCCCCTAGAACCAGAGCTGTTTAATTTGTTTCTAAGACTTCAACAAGCCCTTTGCTCTTGTGCTGCTCCTTTTTATATTTCTCATATTTGCTTTCCCACACAACTCTCTACACTACTATTTCTAGGTAATGATAGAGCAGATAGATTGATTTGTTCTGCGTTTCAACAAGCTCAAGCTTCTCATGCATTCCTGCTTCAAAACCCCTCTGCCTTTATTTGTGTGTTTGATTTGCCTCACAGCCAGGCTGCAGCCTGTGTAAGCCTGTCCTACCTTCCAGCATGTACCTGGAGTCGCACACACAGAAGGCTATAACCCATGAGGCTTAGCTCCAAATGAAATCCGACAGATGGATGTTACTCATAAAGCTGCCACTGGCAAGCTCTCCTTTGTTCATGTGATTGTAGACACTTATGCTCATTTGCTGCATGCTACATGCAAACCAGGCAAGACAGCTGGTCAGGTACAATGCCATTGTCTGTCACCATTTGCTCATATGGGGGTGCCTAAACAGTTAAAAACTGACAATGGACCTGCTTAGGTTAGTCACTCTTTTTAAAAAAATTTTACAGCTATGTCAATCACTCATAAAACAGGAATTCCTTACAACCCTGAAGGACAAGGAATTACAGAGTGGGCAAATCAAACATTACGACGTGAGGTGAAAAAAACAGAAAGGGGAAATAAGAGACCAAACAAAATTATCTTTACTTTTACTTATTTATTTTTTTTCTTTTTTTAAACTTATTTAATTTAAATTTCTTGACTCCTGGCACAGATAGTAAGACTGCAGCCAAACGACATTTGTAAATGTTAGAGGGAAAATGGAAAGTATGCCCCAAGGTATTATGAAAAATCCTCAGAAGAAGGATGATGGAAAGGCTCAGTAGATTTATTGATGTAAGAATAAGGCTATGCTTGTGTTTTAAAGGAGATGGATAAACTGTGTGAGTGCCCTCAAGGTGTTTGCGACCATGGAAAGAGAGACTGGAGAGAGACATGGATCCCAACTATGGATCTGCCTCCTCCATTACAAGCCATGATCCAGTTGAAACTGCTGGAGAGCCAGGGTCAGGCAAAAACCCCTGACTTCACGTTTGTGGCCATGCTACCGGTAATATCCTTTGTGGTATGTTTTCCCTGTGCAGATACAAAAACATCTTGGGCATATGTTCCCAATTCCCCAGTATTATGGCCTGTAACTTGGAGTGACACTCTCCCTGAGTCTATCATGAACGTGGAGCACGGGCAACAGGACCACTAACTCCCCTGACAGAGAGCAATTAGACTCTCAGAAGAAGGATTATCAATTATGCTGCTCCATTGGAGGGAATTCTTGAATTCTTTTATGTGTCACCCAGGGTACATCACTCAACTGCAGTTGCCTTGCAATTTAATCCCAAGCATGGCTGAGCTATCATGGAAAAATGATGTGCCTATTAGGCCTTAGGTCTATTAACATTACTGGTGTAGCTACTAATCACTCCCAGCCCCATCTCCCAAATTGTATTACTTACACAGAATGGGCTCCATCTGATAATTCTTACCTCCATCCTTGGACACAGTGTCTTGGCCCCCTAGCTAGACAACAGTCCATGCAAATGGGAAACATTATTAACTGGGGTCCCTGTGGTCATTTAGATGGGAGAGATGAGAATCCGACCTCGTGGCATAAACTTCACTGACACTGGTGAGGAAACTTTAGCATCTCTTCACTACATCTCACTGGGATTCAATCCCAATCTGCAGCAGACCTTGCTTGGAACAGGCTTTAGCCCACCTTTCCTCAATGACATTATCAAGGAAGACTGTTCCAATTCAGGAGTTGATAGGGAAGGCAGCACTCCCCTTTATGGATGGCAGCTTTTGTGTTGGAACACTATTTAATTATAGTAATTGTGCTCAACACAGTTTTAATGTAACTTTTGTAGAAAATATTACCACTCAATTTGCAATTTGTGTTTTTAAATCTTACATTTTTTTAGCAGCCAAAAAAAAATTAAGGTAAACGATGCCCAATTGACCTGTGATTCCTTTCAACTGTATAATTCCCTTAATTGTAGCACAATAAAAACATGCAGCATATCCACCCTAATAATTCTAGGTTGCAACCCCCAATTATGGATTCTTGTAAATCTGTCTGAGTCTTCGGTGGCCACCTCTGGTTTACATTTTGTAAATCTTTTTCTTACTCAGCTTACTCATAGTGCTTGTAGAACCTTAGGCATGATAATTTTTGTGAAAGTCTCCTTAGGCACATTAATCACTTCTGTTGTGGTGTCCTTAGTAGCAATGCACAGCTCCATTCAAACAGCTAAATATGAAGAAAATAGGATGTGTACAGCCAACCAGGCATGGATGCTTAAAAATAAATGAAACACCAAGATACAAATGGAGGTAGCAATGTTAAAGACTATAGTTCTGTGGCTAGGAAAACAAGTACAAAGTTTGTAGTTGCAGCAGCAATTGCATTCTCATTTTAACTATACTTGTATTTGTTTAACCAATTTGGAATAAAACTAACGTGAATATCAATGAAACCTTGTAAAGTCCCATTTGCAGGGGGCTTTCACATCAAATGTTACTTTTGATATTAATGATTTACAAAGTAAAATCCTTAATTTGAATAAACATATTCAAGTATTTCAGCCCTCTTTAAAAACTTGGGTGGTATTCCAGCAAGGTTTAGAGAGCCTTAAGCTTTGGATCTCCTCCAAACAGCACCTCAATGTCTTTTCTGTGATTATCAGAGCGACATTATTACGTCTCTGTTTTATGTCTATTGTCTGTAAAATCAGCTGGGCCACCAAATAGCAATTGAGAGCTGCACAGTCTGCAATTACCTTTACTCAACTAATTCAAAAATAAAAAGGAGGAGACGTTGGAGGTCAAAAGAATGAGGGTTGTGACCAATTCAGTAATGACTGGAGAGTCTACGAGCAGACAGCAAACTCTTGTCATGAAAGCAGGATGTTGGCAAACTGACACACCACCTCTGGTGCCAGAAGGAATGCTGAGGGCAGTCATGCCCCAAGCACAGCTTTCCTTGTGGTTTTATATTTAGGAACAACTGAAGCCTGTAGTATAAAGCAAGCAATTATGTGAGATTGCGATAAATCGAGCAGCTGACCAGTAATTACCTTCCCTCCCTATTGATTCTGCCTAATAAATACGAAGTCCTGTAGAAGCTCAGGACCTTTGCTCACTGGAAGGAATAAGCCCCCTGACTCTTCTTTTAAAACAGATATTTTTTGTCTTTGTCTTCATTTCTGCATTCACTCCCCTTCATTTCATCCTATAGTAACTGACTGCCACATTGTCGCTATTAAAATACAAAAAAAATAAAAATAGATGGGCTTGTTGGAAGGCACATGTAATTCAACTACTCAGGAGGCTGAGACAGAAGAATCCCTTACACCCAGGAGACAGATGTTGCATTGGGCCAAAATCATGCCTTTCCACCCCAGCCTGGGTGACAGAGTGAGGCTCCATCTCAAAAAAAGCAAAAAACAAAAAAGTAAAAAAGGAACAAAACAAAACAAAAAATATGATTCAATTAGGAGAACGAAAAAATAAGATGCGGGCTGAGAAAAGTCTAGGAAACATATCTGAAAAGTGACTTTCATGCAAAATATACAAAGAAATAAGATGACCCAATTAATAGGCAAAGACCTGAATAGATACCTCACCAAACAAGAAATGGACATGGAAAACAGGCAAACAAAATACTGATCGCTGAGCCCCTGTTTCATCTGCTGAAGGCTGAAGCTCCAAGCCATTTTCTGAGGAACAACAGTGGCTGCCAGAGTGGCAGTGGCTCCAAAGACTATTCCAACCTACCCCAGCTCTACCCTTCCTCCAGGGTGCAAGCGTTCCCCAGACATTACGCATGATCTCCAGGAAAGAGCCAGAAGCTGGCTGTTTTATTTCTCAGGTTTTCTTAATTTTCTCTATGCCAACAAGTATCCTTTGGTTGGAAGTTTTATTTTTATTGTAACAATCTTGAGGCCTTGGCAAGTATTGGAAAAGATGGTTTTCAACCTACACTTGTCCCATAAAGAGATAAAATAATGGGCTTGGCCAGACATGGTGGCTTGCACCTGTAATCCGAGCACTTTAGGAGGCTAAGCCAGGTGGATGTCCTTAGGTCAGGTATTTGAGAACATCCTGATCGACATGATGAAACAAGCTCTCCACTAAAAATATAAAAAATTAGCCAGGAGTGGTGGTGGACTCCTGCAATCCCTGATCTTCAGGAGGCTGAGACAGGAGAATTGCATGAACCCGGAAAGCTGACATTACCAGAGCCTAGATCACCCCATTCACTCCAGCCATGGGAACAGAGTGAGACTCCATCTCAAACAAACAAACAAACAAAAACAAACAAACAAAACTATTCAATTGCTTTATTAGGCAGTTATTTTAGAATGATTGGTAGAATTCATTGTTCTTTTAATATGCTGAAGATAGAAAACACAGTGACAGCAATAAGTAAAAACCAAATAACAAGTCATTATAAATTCATGGAATTAATTACATCTATCATTCTTTCTGGCTTTTATTATTTAAAATGTGTACTGCTGAAATTATCAGACATTTTATTTGTGATGTCTAAATGCAAAAAGAGACAAAAGTTAGTAAACCATTATTAAATGAATCTCAGTCTTCAAATTTCATTCTCATACAGTGGAATGTTTTGTGAAAGATGAAAAACTAACAGACCAAACACATGTGATTTCAAATTTTGGCTTACTTTTGTAGAAGCAGATTTAAGAACCAAAACCTTCATAATTCTAATCTTTGTCAATGATTCAGCACTGCAAGATAGGTACTGAAATTGAAATCAGAGCTTTTTGTCAATTCCAACAGAAACTAGCTTGTGCTCTAGAAATTCCTGTTGCTCCCTTGACAGCCGTAAAGAAATCATTTGATTGAAAGAGATCTCAACACAGTGAAGCATCACACTAATACACCACGTTGTCTTAGTAGCTGCAGTTCACTATTTTATTGTAGTAACCATAAAATTAGAAAAAAATAGCAGGATAAATGACTATGTGGACCAGCATAATGTTCTGAGTTTTTACCAAGTAGAGCTTATAATGTTTTTAAAAATTGATTTTCTGTGGCACAATACATGCATGTTTTTTGGCAGCAATCATAGATTAATGAACAAGCAATAACAACAAAATAATGCTCAACAACAACTGTCGTCTGGGGAAGGCAAACTAAAATAATAATGAGAGCACTAAACAGCTATACTATGTCTAAATTTCTTTTTAAATATAATCAAAACTGCAACAGAAAATCTCATTCATTGCTAATGGAATGCATAATTGTACAACAACCTTAAAATATGGTTGTTTTCTTCTGCCACAGTTTGGCAGTTTTTTCCAAAGGAAAACATGATCTCATCATACAGGCTAACAATTGCACACTTAGGTATTTAGACAACAGATTTGGAAACTCGCATCTAACCAAAAACCACATGCAGTTATATATAACTGCTCTCTTGACAATGGCCAAATACTTTAAGGAAACAGGATACCTTCAATATTAACCAAGCCAGATAAATTGTGATACTATTCATTAAAAGAAAAAGAGTGATTTATGAAGTCATGCAAAGCATCAGGTATACATAAAGCTAAGTGATAAAAGCCAATCTGAGGAGATGACATATTGTGTGATTTCATTTCTATTACATTACAGAGAAGAAATGTCTACAGAAACAGTAAATAGATTTGTAATTTACGGTGGTTTGTAGCAGGCAGGTAGTGAGTTGAATAGGAGAATGCAATGATGAAAAGAAGCACAAATGGGCCAGGTGAGAAGGGACTCATTCTGCTTGATGAGATCATGCTGGTCATGCAGAAGAGCTAGGAATGTGTATAACAGCATGAATAACTAAATAGGCTTCTACTCATGATAAGAGAGGAGTGTCTTCTTTCATCACACATGTAACTATTTTAGGACAAATTCTGAGGAAGCTTTTGTTTTATGTGGTAAAACATACATAAACAAATTTACCATTTCAAATATTTTTGAATGTATAGTTCAGTAGCATTAACTATGCTCACACTGTGCAACCATTACCACAATTTCTCATTCTCACTGGCAATGTATAAGGGTTCCAATTTCTCCACGTACTCTCAAACTTTTCCTGAACAAAAATAGATATTCCAATGGGGATAAAGTGGTAATCCCATGGTGATTTAGGTGTTTATTGGCTGTGGATTTGTAAATGATTTCTTGGCTATATCACTGAATGAACATAAAACAAAAGAAAAGATAGATCAATTGAATTTCATCAAAACTAAACACTTTTGTGCATCAAAGGACACTGTCTAGTGAAAAGGAAACCAACAGCATGGGACAAAATATTTGCAAGTCTTATATATGTTATATATTCCAGTCACCCACTTGGATCTCTTCCAAATGCACTTTCCATTTTTTCTTACCCTAAAACTTTTTAAATAAACATCCACATTTGCTGTGAAACTTTTCTCAGTCTCTTTTGCTACTTTCTTCCCCTCAGCCAAATTCTTTCTTCTGAGGAGGCAAGAGTTGATGTTACTGCAGACCATGATAGATTTGATAGCAGTAACAGATACTTTCACTGGTAACAGGTCGAGGAGCTGGTGGACAGTGTGGCTGGAGTACATGCCTAGTATGTGGTGGGCCTGGCCCCAGGCAGTTCTGGACTGTGGAGGGACCAGAACCCCATTCTAAGAGCACTCTGTGGAATGCTGAGGAAGAAGTTTTGTCTTTTTAGTGAGGTGAAATTCCTTCACATAATATAAAATTAACTGTTTCTTAATGAATTCTTTAGTGATCCTTAGGACATGCACATTTGTATGCAACAACCACCTCTAAGTTCCAAACTGTTTTCATTATCCAAAAAAGAAAAAACCCTACCTGTTAAGGAGCTACTATCCAATCTGTCCTCTTTCTGACACCTGGCAACCAGTAATCTGCTTTTTGTCTCTATGGATTTACCTATTCTAAATTTTATATAAATAAAATCATACAGTATGTGACTTTTGTCTTCAACTTCTTAAATCAAAATGGTTTTGAAGTTTCTCTGCATTGTAGCATTAGTGTTGTAATCCTTTTTACAGCTGAACATTATGCCATTGTATGGATATACTACATTTTGCTTCTTACTTTTTGTTGGTGAATATTTATTTGGTTTCTTTCCACATTTTAGTTATTGTGAATGCTGCTACAAACATATGTATACAGCTTTTGTTTGAATACCTGTTTTACATTTTGTGTGTATAGCTTGGAGTGGATTTTCGGTGTTCTATGGTAATTTTATATTTAGCACTTGCAGAACCACGAAAGTACTTCCCGCAGCAGTGGAAGCATTTTACTTTCAAATTTTCCCACTTCCTTTCAACAACTGTTAGCTTTTGTTTGTTTGTTTGTTTTTTGGAATTATAACGGGTGTGAAGTGATATCTTACTGTGGTTTTGACTTGCATTTCCATGAGGTTAAAAGGGGCAGGAGGCATAAGAGTTGGCGGAGCAAGAGGAAGGGTCGGGACAGCCAAGTGGAGAGGGTAGCCAAGTGCCAGGGACCACAGTGGTTGTGGCAGCCTCTGCCCAGTCTCAACTACAGCAGTGAATAGAAAAGTGAGCGCATGTTTGCAGAGTGGATTTTTTCACAATCTAGCTGTTTCAACAAGGAGAGCATGTGATTTGGGGGACTTCTCTCCCTCTTCTCATGCATCCCCTATATTCAGTCCTCACTGGGCCCCTGCCTGGAGCCAACCTGGTCTCAGCTCCCAGACAAAGGAGAGCTTCATGCCCCGGGAACCTGGTCGCTGTGGCCCCTAATGGACACAGGCCTGGAGGGAGGAGCACAGCCCATATGTGCTACAACAAAGACTGTAAAGTATGGAAGTGGCCACAACATTTAGCCCAGTCATACCAGGCCACATGAACAAGGCTCACCAGTCACGGGCCTCAGCCTCCCTCTTGAGTCGGGAACTGCCACAACCATCAATCTCAACAGCCTTTCCAGGATTTAATAGGCCAAACACCTTGGAATTCTGCTGATTTTAAATTCTGCTGTCATTCCACATCTCACGCAACTGTAGCGCTAGAGACTGGAGTCAGAGTCTGCAGGTTGCTTCCTCCTGCTGGTGCAGGAGAATGTGCCAAGTCAGTCTCCACTTGTGGCTGGTACACAGAGCTCCACTTGTGGCTGCTTGGCCACCAGCACTTAATTATTTCCACTGTTACCTCTAAGGTTTACCAAAATGTATCTGTGGTGTAAGCTGTCACTACCTTCCCTTCCTTTGGGCCTTCCAGAGACTACCTCAAAACACCTGTCAGACTCAAAAACAAACTACTGTGGATTTGGTCAACTCTGGGTTGACATTTAGAAAAGCTGTGGCCTCAGAAAGCAGCTTCCTTTCTGCTCCAAATCTACTAGGCTCTACAATGAGCATTAAGATGGCCCTGCGCTCAGACACAGAAAAGTTCTGGGTGCAAGTCTTAGTCCTCCCTTCTGCAAACCAGACTGATGACCTAATACAGTACCCAGCTGCCCCGTGCCTTCCCTAAACCTAAACTTAATCATAACATTAACGTTAACTCTGCTCCTACCCCTAATCCTAATCCAGGATCCCTAACACTAACAGCAACCTTAAGCCTCAAACTTGACCCCAACATCAACCCTATGCCTAACCACTCACCAAAACCGAAGCCCCAAAACAAATCCCAACTCTAAATCCTAACTCTAACAGCTATACCTGAATTTGACCCTGACCGTGATAATAACCCTAACCCAAGGGTAGTCCAAACATTACATAAACATGAACTTAAACCCTAAGACTAAAACCCTAACCCTAAAGCCCTAACCCAAAGACAAAAACACTAATCCTAAACAAAAAACCCTATCTCTAACCATCAAAAGCTAATGTTAACCGTAAAATATTACCCCTAACACTAACCACAACACCTAACACCAAGTCCTAAATTCTAGCTCCTAAACCTGCTTTCTGAACATGAACATAACACTCATACCCCTAACTCCAATCCTAGAACTCTTATTACAACCCTAACCCTACACCTACCCAAAACCTAAACCTAGCTGTTACATAAAACCCAAACCCTAATCCTAACATTAATCTTTAGCCCAACCCTAACCCTACACCTAACCATAACCCCTAACCCTAAGCCTAAATACTAACATTAACTCTAACCCTAATGTGTCACCCAATTTGTACCCTAATGCAAACCCTAACCCTAATTCTAACCAATAATCATAACTCTAACTGTAATCATAATTCTAAACATAACCTTAACCCCTTAATCTAAATTTAAACACTAACGATAACTATAACCCTAAAGCATAACCTACTCCTACTGTAATGTTAACAGTAACATTAAACAATAATTCTAAACATAATCCTAATTCTAACACCATCTCCTTTCTATAACACCAACAGAACCACATCAACAAGCCCAATGAAAACACAAACAGTAACACAAAACACCAACCCTAACACTAACCCCTAACACTAATTCTATATCCTAAAGCTAACCCTAACCCTAAATTTTAACCCATATCCTCTAGCCCTAACCCTAAAACTTACTCTATCTGGTAACCTAAAGGTAATCCTTACCCTAAATACTAACCCTAACTTAACCCTAAATCTAACCTTGAAACCCTAACTCAAAGCCAATCCCTTATTTTTAAATGCAATCCTAACGTTAACATTAAAACACTGAAAAACTAAACCTAACCATAAGCTCAACACATAACCCTAACAATAACACTAATCCTAACTGTAAAAGCGTAAATCCTGAACTTTAACACTAAAAGTAACCTAACTCTAAACCCATCCCTAAAAATAAGCCTAAACCATGTTCTAAATCTAAAACCTAACCATAATCCTCATCATTTCATAAACTGTGATCATAACCCATAATCCTAACCATTAACCAAAACCCTAACCCTAAATGCTATACTAAACCTTAGTCCCTAATGGTAACACTAACACAAATGCTAATCCCTAACACTAATCCTAAACCCCAACACTAACAGAAAACCCAATCCCTAATACCTACCCCAAATCCTAACCCTAACTTCAACCCTAACACCAACCCCAAATGTATGCCCAACCCTTACCACTATGCCTAAAGCTTTTACCCTTAACTTAACCCTACCACTTCATGAACACAACCCCAAATATAAACATAAAACTTACCTTACTTTAAACAGAGATTCCTAAGCCCAAATCCTAACCCTCATTATAAAACTAACCCTAAAAAATACTCTAAACATTAGCCAAACCATAAACCCTAACTCGAACACTAACACCCAATTCCAAGCCCTACTCTAACCCTAACACTAACCCTAATCCTAATCTTTAGCCAAACGCTTTGGCCAAAAACTTTAACCATCATCCTAACCCTAACTAAACCACAACCAGGTACCCAATGTTAAACTGTAAACTAACACTAAACCCTAACCCTAAAATTTAACACTAAACCAAACACTTTAATCATAACCGTAACACTAAACATAACACTCACCCTACTTTTAACCCTCATTCTGAATCCTAAACCTAACCTTAACCCAAACCATAATGCGAACCCTTACACTACCACCTAAACCTAACCCTAATTCTAACTATAAAACCTGAAATCCCAAAAACACTTAAGATAACTTTAAATGCATCCCATAACTCTGAAACTCAGACTAAACACTAATCCCAATACCGTTATCCTAACTATAAAACGAACATAATCCTAACATAATCTTAACCTTGGTACTAAACCCAAAAATAACTCTTACCCAAAACACTGAACCTAATCATATCCTTAACCATAAATCATAAACCCTAACTGTTAACAGTAACCCTAGACCTAAAGCAAAACCTGTAACCATAATTAAACCTAAACCCTAAACCTAAACCTAATTTTAGCCCCCGACTCTAGAAAAACTGTAATACCAACACTAATCATAAATGCTAACCCCTAACCCTAACAATAAGCAAAACCCTGACACTAAACCCTAACCCTAGTCCTAAACTGCAAACCAACCCTAAGTGTAACCCTAATCATGACCACTAACCTCAACCTCAAAACAAACCCAGCACTCTCATGCCAAACCTAAATCCAAAGCCCTAACTGTATGTCCAACACTAACACCAACATCTAACCAAAAATGATGAACATTAACCTTAACAATAACCCTAAACCCTAACCCTGAACCCTGAACCCTAACACTGAATATAACCATAAGCCCCATCCTAATGCTAAACACTAACCCAAACACTGAAACCTAACACTAACACTCTAACCCTTACCCTCACGCTAACCCTTAACACCAACCCTAAACTTGGCCATAATCCTAATTCCTAACCTCTAACTGTAAGCCTATCTTTTTATGCTAAACCTAAGCATAACCCAACCCCAAACCTAACCTCTAACCCTGATTATGACCCCTAACCCTAAAGTCAACCCTAACCCTAGCCCATAACCCTAATCTTAACTCTAACTGCAACCATAATCCTACCACAGCACTAAATCTTATCTCAAGTCCAGCGCTAACCCTCAGTCTAATACTGAAGTTGTTCTGCAATTGTAAAACATATCCAAATCCTCCGTTTCTATCCTATCCTTAAGGTTACCCCATTATACTTAAAAATCTTTAAATACATCCTCTATGACTCTAACCTCTAACCCCTTATACCCATAAGAATACAAGCAGTCATACCTCTTTCTAAGCCCAAGTGAGTATTGAATTAAACATATGATATCACCAGCACAAAAAACTAAATATTACTGAATCTGATAATTATAGACATCATAATCTTTAACCAAATAATAGTATATGGAATTTTTTACACAGCAAAGACATTATAGACCACAATATTTAAGAAATTTTCTCAGAAAATCAAAGAATTTTTACCATTCTAATGCCATCCCTTTTCAATATATTATGTAAATCAAATGATGGAACCATGTTTGTCTCGACTTTTACAGAAAGTAAAGACAGCATATTTAACAATTAAAAACCCAATAAACTGTGGTTCAAATTTTTTTCAAGTGTTAAAACGTCTTTATGCAAAACCCATAACAATCATCTAAACTGTTGGTAACCAAGGCTTTAAGATGAGGAACACTGCACTGATTCTCAACTGTATTAAACCCCTTACTAGAAGTCACAGTAGATCAATTATATATATATACTCATATATGTATATTTACACACACACACACAATCATTCATATGTAAAAGAGAAAAGTAAAACTACTCACAGATCTCATACACAGAAAACCATGAGGAACCATCTAGAAATTATAAAATCTAGTAAACAAATTAAGCAAAACAACAGGACAAAATTTCAACAAACGAAATATTTTTTTTCTTTTTTATGGCGTTATGCTATTGTTGCCCAGGGTGGAATGCAATGGCATGATCTTTGCTCACCGCAACCTCCATTTCCTGGGTTTGAGTGGTCATCCTGCCTCAGCCTCCTGAGTAGCTGCGATTCAGACATGCCGCACCATGCATGGCTAATTTTGCATTTCTAGTAGAGACTGGATTTCTCCATGTTGGTCAGGCTGGTCTCAAAGTCCTGACCTCAGCTGGTGTGCCCGCCTTGGCTTCCTAAAGTGCTGAGATTACAGATGTGAGCCACTGCACCCAGCCACAAATTCTATTTCTATTCACTAGCAATAAACCATGTAAAAATGAAATTAAGACAACAATTTTATTTCTCAAAAAAACAAGAGGCTGGAATCTTTTCCCCTGCCCTGGAAGCTACAGATGCAGGCAGCTGGGTTGGGGACAGCCTTGGAGCTGAGGTTGTGCTGCTACATTGGGACCTGGCTGCAGTGGCTATGGGGCTAACAGGAAACTGTTCAAGTTCCTGAGAAATCAAAGTAGAATGATTTTAAAACATAATAGATGAAGAAGAGAAATCCTCCAGTGGTTTTGAAAGCCCTGATGCCAAGATGTCAAATAAATATCTTTTTTGCGAGCACAGCAGCAGTCTGAGATCGACCCGGGACACTAGAACTTGGCGGCGGGGAGGGGCATCCGCCATTGCTCAGGCTTGAGTAGGCCCTTATATCCTCATGGTGTAAACAAAGCTGCAGGGAAGTTTGAACTAGTGAAGTCAACTGCAGCCCAGCAAGGCTGATGTGTTCAGATTGCCAGATTTTTCCTCTCTGGGTAGGGCATTTTTGTAAAAATGACAGTAGCCCCAATCAGGGGCTTATAAATAAATCCCCCCTCTCCCTGGGACAGAGCATCTGTGGGAAGGGGCAGCTATGGATGCAGCTTCAGCAGACTTCAACATCCCTGTCTGATGACTCTGAAGAGAGCAGCGGACCTCCCATCACAGCGATCCAGCTCTGCTAATGGTCAGACTGTCTTCTCAAGTGGATCCCTGACCTCTGTGTATTATGACTTGGAGACACCTCCCAGTAAGGGCTGACAGACACCTCATACAGCAGAGCACTGGCTGGCATCTTACAGGTGCCCCTTGGGGATGAAGCTTTTTTGAACCCCATCTTCAAAGGCTGCTGCCACATTTGTGGCATCTTTTGCACTTGTTACAAAGTAAGGGTAGTCACTGTCCTTCCTGCATAATGCAGGTGTTCTTCTATAAACACCTGCCTTTTGTTTATGCCAGTCTTGGAATGCAGAACTACAAAAGGAAATCTCTCAGGTTCTTTCCAATTACTTAAGTTCTGGAAGCTTCCTAAATCATTGATACTAAAAATAAGCAGAGAACTGTCAGAACCTCTGTAAAATGGCGTCCTCAGGCTTTGGAATCTCTCCTGACCTGCCATGTCACAAATCTGTATGGTAACAAAATGTCCATCCCTTTCAAATCTTATTTTAAAATTCCACATCTATTGCATGGAACAGCTGAGTGCCAAACTTATTAGTTACTTATCTGTTCCTAAGTGAACTCCTCCCAACCACACCATCTCCGAAAAGAACTACTTTAAAAAGTGATGAATTTCCTGGCACTGTTAATCACAAGAGCTTCAAGAACCCTTGAAAATAAAAAGGCACCATAACATTCCTTTTTGCCTACCTATTCATTTATATGAGTGTATGAATATCAGCTTTATTTATTTTTCTTTTTTTTTTTTTTTTTTTTTGAGACGGAGTCTCGCTCTGTTGCCCAGGCTGGAGTGCAGTGGCATTATCTCGGCTCACTGCAAGCTCTGCCTCCCAGATTCACACTATTCTCCTGCCTCAGCCTTCTGATTAGCTGCGACAACAGGCACCTGCCACCACGCCTGGCTAATTTTTTTGTATTTTTATTAGAGACGGGGTTTCACAGTGTTAGACAGGATGGTCTTGATTTCCTGACCTCGTGATCCACCCGCCTCGGCCTCCCAAAGTGCTGGGATTACAGGCGTGAGCCACCGTGCCTGGCTGAATATCAGCATTTAACTGAAATAACATACATAGAACTACAGAATAACTAAAAATAAGACTTGTTGTTTACTGAGTATATAGCCATGTGTGGGCTACTGTACTACCATGATTCTCTGAAACAACTAAAAAGGGCTCACTCTTCCCCTTTATCAGGTCACAATTGACTGTGAAGCTGGTACTTTAGCTGAAATGTGACATCAAAGCTCTTGTTATGAACAGCGAATCTATGATAAGCCCCTCTCTGCTCATAGTAAGCTCCACTACTGTTTGTTAGAGATGGATAAGAGACCAAAGAGTGTATGTTTCTGATACAGCAAGATTTATACCTTAGGGAGTATGTTTATGACAAAGGTAATGGAGGTTAGTGTTGAGAGAGCAGGAAACTTTATAGTTATATCTGAGCCAAAAAGAAGAGCCATGTTTAAGCTAGGCACGTTGGTTCATGCCTGTAATCCCAGCACTTTGGGAGGCCAAGGTGGGCAGATCATGAGATCAGGAGCTTGAGACCAACATGAAAAACAGGCTGAAACCCCGTTCTACTAAAAATACAAAAATTAACCAGGGGTGGTAGTGTGTGCCTGTAATCTCAGCTACGCAGGAGGCTGAGGCAGGAGAATCCCTTGAATCCGAGAGGAGGAGGTTGCAGTGAGCTGAGATTGCAGACATGCACTCCAGCTTGGATGACAGGGCAAGCAAGACTCCATCTCAAACAAACAAACAAGCAAACCAAGTAGGTTTCGTCTTTTCACATAGGCACGTGTTTCTTGGACATGTTGTTTGTTCCTTTTCATTCCTTTTTCTCTGACATTTTCTTTATGCTTTATTTCAAAAAGTTGATCTTCAGTCTTTGATATCTTTCTTCCACTTGATCAATTTGGCAAGTGATAATTGTGTATCTTTCCGCAGTCTTTTTGCTGTGTTTTTGATTTATGTTTTTCTCTAAACTGGTTATTCCAGTTATCAATTTCCCTGACCTTTTTTTTGAGGTTCTTAGCTTCCTGGCATTGGGTTAGAACATTCTCCTTTTCTCAGAAGAGTTTTTATTACCCACATTCTGAAGCCTACTTCTGTCTATTCCTAAAACACATTCTCTATTCAGTTTTGTTTTCTTGCTGATGAGGAGTTGTGATCCTTTGGAGGAGAAGAGACTTTCTTGTTTTTGGAATTTTCAGCCATTTTGTGCTGTTTTTTTTACATCTTCGTGTGTTATGTACCTTTGTTCTTTGATGTTTGTTACTTTTGAATAGTTTTTTATGTGTGCGTGTGTGGAAATCCTTTTAGTAGATGCCTTTCTGTTATGAGTTTTCCTTCCAACAGTCAGGCTCCTCTGCTGCAGGTGTGCTGGACTTTGCTGGAGGTCCACTTCTGACCATTTTTGCCTGTGTTTCACTATCAGAGGGTGCAGAAAAGCAAAGATTGCTGCCTATTCCTTCCTCTGAAAGCTTCCTCCCACAGGGGCACCTGCCAGGTGCCAGCCAGAGCACTCCTGTATGAAGTGTCTGTGGATCCCTGCAGGGAGGAGTCTCCCAGCCAAGAGGCATGGGCTTCATGGACCCACTTGAGGAAGTAGTCTGTTGGAAATCTGCACCTCTCTTCAGAGCCAGCAGGTAGGAAGGTTTAAGTCTGCTGAAGCTGTGCCTACAGCTACCCTATCCCCCAGGTGCTCTGTTTCAGGGAGATGGGAGTTTTATCTACAAACCCCTAACTGGGGCTGCTGCCATTCATTCAGAGATGCCCTGACCAGAGAGGAGGAATCTAGGGAGGCAATCTGGCTACAGTAGCTTTGCTGAGGTGTGGTGACTTCCCAGTGGCTTTGTTTACACTCTGAAGGGAAAACCACCTACTCAAGCCTCAGTACTGTTTGACGTCCCTGTCCCCACCAATCTCAAGCACTTCAGGTTGACTTAAGACTACTGTGCTGGCAGCAAGAATTTCAAGGCAGTAGATTTTAGCTTGCTGGGCTCCATGGGGAAGGCATCCGCTGTGCTAGACCTCTTGGCTCCCTGGATTCACCTCCCTTTCAAGGGAGTGAACGGTTCTGTCTTCCTGGCATTACAGGTGTCAATGGGGTATGAAAAAAAATAACTTTTCAAGCTAGCTCTGTGTCTGGCCAAACCAGTTTTATACAGCTTGCATGATAATTTATGTTTAGCACCTTCAATTATGTGTTATAATGTAACTTTTAGCAATTTTTAAATTTAATGTAAAACCTGTTATTTTTTGTTTGTTTGTTTTTCCTGTAAATGGCAGTAACATTAAACCTTTTCCACGGGTACAAGTGAATGATATATTCTTTTCCATGGGTACAAGTGAATGATATATTTGTACATTCACATATTTAACTATTAGAATTTCTGGGAAGCTGGATTTGCTATAAAGCTACTTTGAAAAAGATCTGTTTTCTTCTAGATGTCCCCAGACAATAGACAGAAACCACGAATCCTCTTTCTGAAAGAGGACAGTTATGCTGAGAAAGCACTGTGTGTCCCCAAGATTTCCTCTAGCTTAGTCCCATTGGTCTTTCAAGGAAATGGACAGCAGGCCAGACTTTCTCCAGTACAAGGAGAAAACCAGGAAGAGGTAGATCTTGCCAGATGGCTGAATTAGTGTTGTTGGATGTTCCAGTTGGAATTGGCAAAGGGACTCCCAGACTGGAGCCACATGAGGAAGAGAGAGTAAGATAATGAGAGAGATGGAGAGAGAGAGAGAAGAGGAAAGAGGGAGCCAGTGTTAGGAAGTGAAATAACTGTTGTTGGTGCTCAGAGGTGGATTCCTGAGACTTGAGGGTTTTAGAGCCCTGACCTGAGCCTTGCAGTTCCCTTCAGGTCAGTTGTCCTTCTCACACAAATCTCTTTAAGAGTAAAATGAGAGAAAAGATAGGGCATGTGGCCAGAGACTCTCAGGATCCACGAGTTAACTTAGGGTAAACTGCCATTGCCCACAGCTTCCTGGGATGCAAGGGAGCCTCTGGCCCCAACACCGGTCCTGGATTTCAGCACCCAATGTAAGAAGTAAAGAAAGAGGAGAGAAACCTGAATGGTGACTTGACAGTCAACACAGACAGGTTTATTTTGAATCAATCTGAGAGGGGTGGCTAGCCAGGTTAAGTCAGAGCCACACACTAACAGATTAAGAATTTTTCACCATTCAGTCTCGGAGAGTTTATCAGAGGCTTGCACTGCCTCTGTGTCTCTTTGTTGTGGTTATCTGAGGGAGAGAGTTCCTTTTCTGTTTTTGTACATCTTTCTGGAGTTGCAGGCGTATCCCCCATGTCTGCTTCTAGCTTCCCTATCTTAGTGCACCTGAAGGGAAAGGAATGTGCTTGTTATTTGTAGTTAGGAGAGAAGTGATTTCCTTGAAATGCATGAGGCTAAAAAGAGAACTGGATGTTAAAGTGATGGTGTTGGTTCAAGATGAAGGTGCTCCTGCTCTATCACTTCTAGTCAGGTAATTGTACAGCTATTATTTCTGTTTTGCTTTTTGGAGTAATTAAATACTTACAAGTAAATTCTGTTGTCTGCAAATTCAAATCAGCAAACTTATATGACTCTAAGTGATGTATTTTCCATACACAAATGCATGCTTACAATACAACACCTGTGAGTTCTAAAAATTATTTTATGCTAATGAATACTGATTTCTGCACTCTCTGAAAAACAAGATTAAGTGATTTTGTGTATTGAATATACACAGTTACTTAGGAAATCCCTGAGGTTTATATTTTTTAAAATGTCCTTTTCTAATGGTTAAATTGAAATATATTTTAGTTAAAAAAAAAAACCTGTAACATAAAATTAAAATTAGTGATAATATAAATAACTGCATGGCTTAAATTATTCTTTTGAAGTTGTGGAAGTGTTGTTGTTTTTGTTTTAATTATAACAGCATACAACATCTGCAATAAAATTTACCACAGCTCTTCATTTTTTCTCTCAAAGAGGAATTGTACTTCATAATTTTCTTTGTGAGATGTTTGCTGTTTATGAGAACAGGACTCATTATTCAAATAGAAGTTGTTTTTAAATCTTGATTATATTACACCAATGAATAATTGCTTTTCAGAGAAATGTAACAACTTTAGCAAGAGTGGTCAGTTACTAAGAGCAGTATTTGATCTCCTGAGAAGAAAAGATTCAGAGCATAGGGTTTATATTTACAGAAATATATTTGTTTGTAATGTATGCAAGCTCAGGTAAGATATTTTCATAATTTTATATCAATTATGTTTTTATTTTTATTTTTATTTTATTTTATATTTTATTTTATTTTATTATTTTATATTTATTTTATTTTTATATATTAAATGAGAAGCACATTTTAATCAAGTTATAACATGTAAAGTGTCCTAATGTACAAGCAATATTCCATGTACATGTACACATATACACATCAAAATGCATTGCAAATCTGTGTAACTTTAATGTATTTCGTGTATTCTCAGGTAATTTATATTAATGCACTTGTTTCATTTTTCTGGTAACCTTTAAGATTAGATATTGTGCCTGATTGGTGACCTCTTGATGTTATCTTTTTCTTTTGTATTTTTTTTTTTTGAGATTGAGTCTAACTCTCTGGCCAGGCTGGAGTGCAGGGGCATGATCTCATTTCACTGCAACCTGCCTGACCAATATACATATATATATATATATATATATATATATATATATATATATATATATATGTATATATATACACATTTTTGTGTGTGTGTATGTACACACACACACACACACACACACACACACACACACACATATATATATGTATAACTTTTTTCATACTTTGGTAGAGACAGGGATTCACCATGTTAGCCAAGATGGTCTCAATCTCCTGACCTTGTGATCTGCACACCTCGCCCTCCCAAAGTACTGTGATTACAGACTTGGATCACCGTGCCCAGCCGATGTTATCTCTTAATGTTGCTTTTTGAAAAGTACTGGCTTCCAGGTCATATCCACACTATCTAAATCAGAATTTCTAGAACCTTGAAAAGGAATCCATATCCTTAAGGGATCCCAAGTGGTTGTTTTGCTTTTCAGATTTAAAAATGACTTCTATGAGAAACTTACCATATATGTATGTTTTTGTTAAAATAAAGTAAAAGAAATTTAGTGGTACTGTAAATAAATAATTCACTTACATTTTTTGTTGATGTTAGCATAAATTAAGAAATGTGATATTCAGTAAAGCTCTCTTAGGGTAGCCTGATTTTTCTCACATCAACCTATTGCACAGTAGTACTAAAGGCATGGATAGATTGTCAGAAATGTACGACAAAAATATTTGTAGTGTTTTCAGTGTTATTTTATGTCATTTTTATGAGTGAAAAGAAGGGAAATTTATTACAGATGCTGTTGTCCAATTTGAATATCAGCAATTCAGGTGTTAGTGCAACTTTTCAAAAATTACTAATTTTTGGATATAGCTAGAATTTAATTACTAGTTAATATCTCCCTGATATTGATAAATATTAGGTCACATTTATATGATGATTCAGACAATTAGCAGATCATTTTAAGTAACTTGTTAGAATCACAAATATTTTACTATCTAAAACTAAGTTCTATGGTCACACATTCCTGTAATGAAAGTGTATTTTTATTATTAATATATACCTTCAGGAGGAAATAAATTTTACCCTTTCCTCTTCCTGCTCTGACCATCTCTGCTTTCTTTTTCTCAGCCTAGTCTGACTACATCTGAGATGCTGGGATACTTCTAGTAGAGTAGAAGCATACATTATAGAAACACAAATACAATATTTATTTTAAATTTAAAATTATGAAACTTAAGAACTCACAAAATTTTTGTTTTGCTCAATTTAACTTGAGATTTTAGTTTCTCATACACAACACACGGTTGGTTTATGATATAACATAAGTTTAAATTTAATTGCCAAGGTTCAATATACATTTATACATCTTAAGGCATTTAGGTAGTATGTTTTAGGTTTTAGGAATTTTTGGATTTGAGAAAACTGAGTCATTACATTTGCATCACATTGTATATCATTCCCTGTAAGGCTCCCAAAAGTACCCAAGAGTCAAACATACTAACGCTTCTATAAAAGCAATGGATGTTCCCTTTAAGGGTGAAGGGTACATGAATGAAGGCTTAAGTAGCTTCCCTCAATTAAGTCTTTTTTGCATCGGAAATTGAGTTGCATAAGAATCTTAGTTTTAAAAGCCTTGCTTAATTGAGCTTTTTGCATTTCAGATAAAGTATTTTGAATCTGTCTTAATTATGATTTTGAAAATACAGTACTGAACTAACAGCCCAGGTGGGCTACAAAGCATCATAATAAACAAGAGAAATACAAAGTGCTCTCCTGCCTACTATAGGGAGTATGTGACAGATTTGAAGAGTAAAAAGCATCTTGCAGTAGAAAAGGGCTACTTTGTTAAGCTTTTTTTTTTAAGTAGCGAATGGGTACAGACTTAGTATTGACATAACTTGGCTTTTTAGCAATCATGTGAGATATTCAGTGTAACATGATAAACCACTAGAGGATCACAAAAGGCATATATTAGTAGCATGTCATTAGCTATAAAATAGAAAGTTCCACAATAGACCACAGTAAGGAAGTATTCAAAATTATCTGTAGAAAAAGATTGTGGGTGCTCCATAATAGAAAAACTAGCAATGTAGAACATATGTGTAGACAAATTTATGAGCTCTTTATGAGTTAGGATAGCCAGGTGTTTGTAATTGGAGATTTGAGGAAGTGGAGCAGGAAAGAGATGTTAACACCTATGTCCTGGGTGTGATTTGATAAGTTGTGGGAATAGTAATGCAATTTACTGATAGAAAAAATAGAACCTCTTTGAGTGGATTGCATTTTAGAAACATATGGGACACCAAATAAAAAATTGTAATGGGGAGTTGGATACATATGTCCACAATCTGGAATCATCTAAAAGGATACATGTGTTACCACAGATGTAATAATGAAAAAGAGTCACAGAAAGGTATGTCCTAGAATGGAATTTTTTTTTAATTTAATGTTATCATGGTAGATAATATTAACTTATCCAAAAGCAATCCATAGCCTCTAAGTAGTTAGTTTAATTAGTATGTCAGAGAAGAGTTTTATTATCATTATTATTATTACTATGATGATGTGTGTGTGTGAGAAGGAGTCTCACTCTCTCACTCAGGCTGGAGTGCAGGAGCAGAATCTCAGCTCACCGAAACCTCCACCTCCTGGGTTCAAGCAATTCTCTGCATCAGCCTCCTGAGTAGCTAGGATTACAAGCGCCCACCACCACGCCTAGGTAATTTTTTTATATTTAGAAGAGATGGGGTTTCACAATCTTGGCCAGACTGATTTTGAGAAAAATGATAATTTTAAAGAACTGTGCTTATTCTAAAAACTGATCTTTAGCATTATTCTAGAACTCTTAGTTGTATCATCTGCAGTAAAAGAAGCCTAAGAATTGCACCAGAATTAGTTGCCCAACTCTACCAGGAGATTCAAAGTTTTGTTGTTATAGGATTCTAGAAACAAATCATACTATATATCTGGAAACTCTGTACACACACCCCCACAAACACACAAAATTTTCACTCAGTAGACATTATAATAAGCACACTGAAAACCTGATAATAAACTAAAGTTATTATAAAGCTGTGGAACACAATGATTAAAGGCAAATGATCATCTTAAATTGTAAACAACTGAAATATTAGATTTTAACAATGAAAATTTTCTAATTCTTCTTTTGTCCACCATCATAGATTTCAAGCAGATTAATTAATGTTGTGAATGACATTAAGAGTTCCTATCAATTGAATTTAATTTATGCCATTTTAAAAATTATTTGTAGTCATATATTGTTTACCATGTAACTTCTTTTATTTGCTCTAAAGTAAGGCTAAATCACATCTTAGCCTCTTCTCATCAAAGGATGTGATTACCGTAAAGGTATACATGTTGGGTTAACGTGGAAAATCAATTATGTGGATTAATATGGGACTCATGTATTAATTTATTATTCTCCTTATTAAGTTTGAAATGGTTTGTGTAATGAACATTTAGTCTATTCAACAGGCGGTATTCAACAGATATATATCAGCATCTGCTGTGTACCAAGCACCGTTCAAGGCAGTAGATAACAATACAGGCAAAGATAATATTAATCCAAATTGCACATGAAAACTTTTGATACTATTGATAATGTGGCAAGTGACATGATTTTCCCTTTATTATAATTTTTAAGAGAATAAGATAGTGAAATGTGTACTATAAGTATAACAGGAAGCCTATTCGTGTTATTCTTTACGTTAAATAATTAGATTACTAAAATTACCTTTTCCAAAGAAATTTATATTATAAATGCTCCTATGGCAAAAAGAAAAACCCTGGTCTCTGACTTGGAATATAATATAATTATATTAAGTAAGATACATGCTAGAGAGAAAAAAACTATTTTATTTTTTTGTCATGGTAATGAGAAAAAAGACAGAAGCCATTTTTTTGCAACTTTTAAAATTGACTCCTAAGAACAGTAGACAGTAAGCAGTATAACAGTAGACAGTAAACAGTAAACACTAAGCAATGTAAATATGTTGCATTTTAGCCAGCTCTGAAAGAAAATGACTGATCATTAGCAAATCAGGCAAATTTTATTGTTGCCATTGAAAATTCCTTTACCCATCGTGTGTGTTCTTATATTAACAGAATTGAAATCAATTTTGCACTGCCAATTAATATTGCTGTTTTATAATCACAGGATTCTTGCTTTACCTTCTAAAATGTCCCTGAAAAATGAGTGAACACCAAGTAAGTTTTGTTTTTCTTAAAAAAGGTAGTCATAAAAGACTGCTCATATTTAGTAAAAATAATGAGGTGAGTTGGACATGGTGGTGCATTTCTCTAATCCAAAGTAGTTGGAAGGCTGAGGCAGGAATATTCCTTGAACATTGGAGTGTGAGGCCTCATTGAGCTATGAGCTATCATCTTCTCACTGTAGTCCAGCCTGTGCCACAGAGCATAATCCTAAGTATAGAATAACAAATGGAACTATGAAAAGTAATATAGCATTACTGTGTTTAATTCACTTATAGTAATGCATGGATAGTATATTTAGCAAAACATTTTAAATTGGTAACATGTCAAGAGGTCAGATATTTGAGTCAGATTGCTAGCTAGCCCTTCAACTGGCTAAATCTGTAATAACTGGCAAAGTATTTCTCCTAACTGTAATTTTTGTATTTGTTAAATGGATTTACTAAGGTTACCCGCTTAGGAAACTAACTCTAATATTAATTAGATTACCTCAAACACTTGTTCTGAATGGCACATAATAGGCAATGAAATATTAGCTACTACTATATATAATAAATTATTTTCATCTGCTTATTTTTAAAGCTCTTAGACCACATAATAAAATTCCAGAAGGCTGGGAAAGGCTGTTAGATACAATAGGGTGCCATAAGAGTCACTATCAAAAATGAGCATATCAGTGCATAAAATGTATGGTAGCTTTATTTAGCAGTTATTTCATTGTTTACCATAGTGTTTTTTCTTATAATTTTGTAGAAGCCTGTGTCAGAATTTGAACTTTTTTAGAAGACAGTAATCATGGATGATTGAAATTAACATTTTAAGCTGATACTGGAAATTATTCTAAATTCTATTACATTTATATTTGTGTTTTCTTTTGAAGGCTAATGGAAGTCTTAAAAAGAAAATGGAAACTTCTCTGCCAGGGGAGACAACATGATCACAAAGGTGGCTTTCTCAGGGAAAGGCTGATTTATTGCACTCCAGATGTGCTGACCCCTGAGATTTCCCCAAATGTGGGAAACTCAGCTGCATAATTTGTGGAAGCGAAGGACTGTGTTTGTGCTTTCATGTGGAAAAAAAAGAAAAGAAAAGAAAATTGACTCGTTTAGTGTATATAGAAAGGTGAAAGAAGGCCATATACTGGAAACAATTCAGTATGTCTACAGAAATTGGTCTCCTCCAGTACGAAACAATAAAACAGCAAGTGGTTATTTCTTAGAAAGATCAAATAGTGTTAGGATGACATTTGCAAATGCTTGAGAACTTTGTCTAGATAAGGGGGTGGGGGGAAGCCTCCACAGGGCAGCATATAAATCTGGGAAAAAGACGAGTAATTTTTAAATGTGTAAGCCAATGTTTATGTATTAATCTTGCCCTGAAAATCTTTATTTTGTTAAATGATTAACATTGGTTTGTTTGTTCTTAAAAAGTAAGTTTCCTTTTGGAAACAACTTGTGTGAAATGGTGTAAAAATGATGTAGCTAAAATAATTCAGATTTTCCCCTCTATTATAAATCATTTGCAGGAATTGTAAATATGTTATAGATGTCAGCTTTCTTACATTTCTTAAAAGTTTATTCTAAATGAAGAAAATATAATATAAGGTACAAAGTTACTTTTATAATCAAATTGTCAATCTTGTTAAATATTTAGAATTTCGAGCCAGATGACCAAGATGTCTTAGATGGGCATAAGACCTGTCCAACAGAAGATGCTCCATTATATCCTCATTCAACAGGCTCTATGTATCAACAGGTAAAATAAAAATAATAATAATAATTTTCTTTTTCAAACTTATTTTGATGCTTTACTTATGTAGTCTTCAATTATTATTTTCTTACATATTTTGTAACGTATCAGCTGTGACTGCAAATTAAGAAAAAATTATCTAGGACAGCTTTGACAAGATGATCAGAAGAATAGTTTAAGTGGGGTCATGTTTTATTTTACCCTTGTGATTTTTTTTTTGTAATTAGGTACTACCTTGTCCTAGTTCATAAAAAAATGTGTGATATTTCAATAAGAGCATAAAGCAACTTATTTAGATTTTCTCAAAATCCAGTGGGAGTAAAAATTAACAATTTTAACAGCTGTAATACAAAGTGTACTTAAAAAAAATACTGACCAAAAATATAAACAAGAACCATTTATAAGCACTTCTTTTTTTTGATTATACTTTAAGTTTTAGGGTACATGTGCACATTGTGCAGGTTAGTTACATATGTATACATGTGCCATGCTGGGGCACTGCACCCACTAACTTGTCATCTAGCATTAGGTACTTCTAAGTTGAAACAAATGTTTTTGTTAAAATATTCTAGGAAGATTAGCCACAACATAAGTAAGGTAGTTTTCTTTTCACTTTCCTTTTTCTTTCTTTTTTTCTTTTCTTTTCTTTCCTTTCTTTCTCTCTTTCTTTCTTTCTTTCCTTGTTTCATTTCCTTCCTTCTTTCCTTCCTTCCTTCCGTCCCACATTCCTTCCTTCCTTCCTTCCTTCTTCCTTCCTTTTTTCCTACCTTCCTTTTTTCTTTCCTCCCTTCCTTCCTTCCTTTCTTTTTTTCTTTTGATAGAGTTTTGCTCTGTTGTCTGGGCTGAAGTGCAATGTTTGCGATCTTGGCTCACTACAACTTCCACCTTCTGAATTCCAGCTATTCTCCTGCTTTATCCTCCCAAGTAGCTGGGATTAGAATCATGCATCACCACACCTGGCTAATTTTGTATTTTTGGTAGAGAAAGGGTTTCACTGTGTTGGCCAGGGTGGTCTGGATCTCCTGACCTCACAATCCACCCACCTCAGCCTCTCAAAGTGCGGGGATTACAGATTGTTAGCCATTGCACCTGGCCAGGTTAATCATTTAAAGCTCTTCTTGTAACATTTAGCATGACTTCTCATCAAGTTCATGTAGCCAAGAAATGGAATTACCTAAATTACAGCAGGTGCCCAGAGTAACAGCTGTATTGCTCAGAAACCTTATTTTATCACCAGAAAAAAAAATATAAAACGGGAAAAATGTAAAAAAACAAGGATATTTTCATTCTACATTTTCTTTCCATTTAATGTTTGATAGTTTAATTTCTTGTTAAGATAAAGAATATGGATATATTTTTAATAGAAATTCTAAAATATTAAAACCAATCTGCACAAGTTTCATATGTCACAATGTGTGGAGCATGGTAGGTTGTATTTTGTGCTTGGGGCACTGTTGTGGTAGAATTTATTAAGTGATGCTTCTAAAATTTGGTTTCATCTAATCCCAGGAAGTGCATATTATCAGAATCCACATACTTTGAAGTACCATTGCGCCAAGATTTCTGACTGCTTTGATAGCCGGTCACAATTTTCCTCGAAATCAGTAAGTCTCCTAGTTTATTTCTATATTATTTTAAAGCTTTTGTTCTTATATGTAGTGTTCACTGAAGATATAAATGCCTTCTGATTTTAAAAAAATTCATATTTTTTTAAAATTTCATGTAATATCTCTATGCCCATTGTTGGAAACAATAGGATATGAAGTGTGTTGCGTAGCTTGAGGAACAGTAATTGGTTTGTTCAAATTGGTTAGAATATACTATGATTTTAAATCTCTTTATAGTATATAAGCATTATCATTGACCACTATGAATGCAAAATGCAGTCTACATTAGTCAAGACCCATAAATACACTATCAGGGCTACTGATATTTGTACATTTTAATCCAACTATGTTATGGCCCTTCCTATTTGGCCTATTGTTATTTGCCATATACATTTCTCTTCTGGCCTAGACTTAGATTTTGGAATTTCTGTTCCTTAGAGAGTACAAGAGAAATATGTGTAGATTAATCCTATTTCTGCATTACTGCTGCACCTCTATAAGTTTGCCACCTCAAGTAAATACATCATGTTGTCCTGGTTCCAATCACCTCCCAATCATCCTGGAGAGGATACTTCAAATGGAAATCAACATGTCCTTCTTTAATGTACGTCTTAAATTTTTAATATTATGCAGATGTCAGGATGTCACTCGGCCATTGAAAGTACAAGTGTCACATACTGGCATCTGCTTGAAAGTCCAGTTTTCTACTGTTCATGTGGCCAGGACATTCATTATTACTTACTACTCATGCATTCAGACAATTGTCTTTATAAAATAATAGTTTAAAGTTTTAATCCTTCATTTAAGAAAAAACAGCATGCAGTTCAATCATTGAGCTAATTTGCTCATTCCATCTTCAACTGGTCTTTTTTATTTCTGGTCTCTGTGAAAGCCTGCCAACAGGATATTGTTCATCCACATTGAAACTGTCATTCATCAACCAAGCAGGTTGTTGTAGTCAATAGGGAGCTCTTCAAAGGGCATTGCCCGTGTAAGAGTGGGATCCAGTAATTCCTGTGGTTGTTCCAAATTTGATGCTAGAAAATACCAGACTTGCCCTTGAACAGGATAAGCACCTCCTTGCACTTCCCTGTTAACACTGTACTCTATAAAGCCACCTTTTATGTTATTTTGGAAGTCTTCTGAGCACTTCCTCATTAAACTGTTTTCTTAATATGCCCAACACCTTATGGGTGTTCCAAATTTTATAATTATTTTACGGTCTTCCGTCAAAGAAGCAGTCTCAATACCAAAGCAAGACAAGCTAGTAATTATCTTTCCAATGGCACATATTGTTTCATGGCATCCAGGAATGCCTGGACCACAATTTCCAGCTAATGCTGAAGAGGGGCATGTGTGGGTTTTCTGCCATGGCCTCACTGTGCCCAAGAACATGTTGCAAGTACTTCTAAAATCAGAATTTGGATCACAAAGACCCAATGTGTAGAGAGAAAGAACTTTTTACAATTCAGAAATGGCCAGCTTTAGTGAAATTTCTTATTTAAATAGACCACCATTTATTGTTTTTAAATTGGTGCATTATAATTTTACATATTTACAAAGTAGAACTACTATTTGTATACATGCACACAACGAGAAATGACCAAATGTTTAAATGGCATATTAGTAATTGGTATATTAGTAATTTGACATATATGACATATTTGTTTAAAGAACATTCCGAATCTAAATTTCTAGTTATTTTTAAATCTACAAGAAATTATTCATACCTATAATATCCTTCCTACACAAACTTTAAAACCTATTCCTTCTAATTGTGTTTTTTATCCATTAACTGACTCACTTATTTTCTTGCTCAATGTCTTTCGCAGCCTATAATAAACTGTCATTCTATTCTCTACCTTCATGAGATCAACTTTGTTATTTCTCACATATGAATAAAAACATGCAATCCTTGTCCCTTATATTTCCTGGCTAATTTCACTTAATATAATGTCCCTTATAGGAAGCCTTTTTCTGAGTAATGTTCAGTTAATGTATTGAGGTTTTTATAAAACTGAAATAATCACTCACTTAAAATTTACCTTAATTGTTACCAAAATTCTTTGGGTATATAGGACTGTAGTTTGAAAATAGCTAAATGAACAAAGATGTCTTGAAGGTGTCTTAGGACACTAATATTGTACTCTTTTCTACCTCCTGTCTTACTTAACTCTGATTTGTCTTCAAATTAATAAAAATATTCTAGTAAATTATCTTGGGGATCAACATTAAAGACCAAAAGAAATCAGTAATGCACTAATTTAACTTTACAAATGTAAGGAAAGAAGTTGCAACCAATACCAAAAGTTACTGAATAAAATGATATATTTTTTATACTCCTAATTTTCAAAGTACTTTATTTATTTTTTAATTTTCACTATTATTGCTTATTTCAAACATGGGCTATTATAATTGAGTTCACAGAAAAGTTATTATAAAAGAGTAATAAAATAATAACATACACTGGAAGTAATATAGTAAAGTTTGAACAAGTAGGCAGGAGTAAAGACAAGTGAGTCCTCTGCCATGAGTAACTTTTGGGGAATAAGTAACTTTTGGGGGAATAAGTTACTTAGTCTTTCTAGGATTCAGTATCTTCTTTTGAGAATAATGTGTTTTCCAAATTAGATAAGATGATTTACATGGTGAAATCAGAATTATTAACACTCAGTAAGTATATCTATTAACCGTAGTTGTGGAAGGAAGGGGAGCATAGACAGAAGCTCCAATAGTCAAAACATGATTGTAGCCATAAAGCAAAATACAGTTTGTTTACAAGTATCTAAGACATTTCTGTGTTTTTCATTTTGTCTTAGGTTTGTGACAAAGAAGTAAATAATATCCAGTTCCTGCCCTGGAGAAGCTGATTGCACAGAAAAAGAAACAAGGCAGATATACATGCCTCAGTACGTTGCCGAGACAACATAAAGCATAAGCAACCAAATACAAAGGTAAGATACCTAATTTGCAATTTTATATTCTGTCTGTTTCATTTGCTTCTTACTGGTGTGATTAACCATCTCTATATGTGTTAAATTCAACACCCTAGGGGTCATATGGGCTATAGTACCAGAACTTACATTACAATTTTTTCTTCCAATAGTGGCTGTTAACCAGGTATTGGTGAACATCCCATATGAAGACTCTACTAAAAGTAAAGCTACCGTGACCGCGATGTTTGGATGATGTAATTTACTGGATCTAGAAAAGAGAAAGAAAGTGTGTGTTTTGTAATCCTATAAATGATAAGTGCTCAGAAACTAGTAGCTGAAAGACAAACTATTTCTGCCCACCGAAAGGAAAAAAATGAAGAAATTCTAGGAGAATCATTTACTACAGTTAAAATATTCTAATTTTTAAATTTAGTTTCTATCAATATCTATACAGAAAAGTAAAAATATAATAACAATAATAAAGAGTTTGAGTATAAACAGCAAAATTCAGGTATTCCATATTCACTTATTTGGAGGTATACCCTAAACTGGTGATCTATCAGTATAACTTAACTTTTTCACTGCTTTATTTTCAAATGAATACTTTTCATAGGCAGTTTGATGATAATTCTTAACTAATATTTTTTACAAGTTCACATAGCATAATTTGAAGAATAATTTTTTTTCTTTAGCAGGAAAACCTCGCATTTGAGGAAAATATTAGAGAATTTAAATAGAAGCACATCTTATGATACACAGACAATATAAATATGTCAGTGATAGTATCTCAGAGGTTTTAGCCATATTATGAAAAGTAATTCCCACATAATTCTTTTAAAGTAAAATAATTTCAGAGATAAAAACAGTAGCTGCTATCAGAATCTTCAAAGTAATAGTAATTAATAATTAGAATTTACCTCACTGTTCTGCTTCTCATCTTCATGAAATCATTGTCTGCATTTTCACTTATGCATTCAATTGCAAGAATACTGTCTCCATTGGAATATATATACACACACAAACACACACACACACATATATATCTGGCTGCTGGATCACAGAATTCATGTGATAAAAAGTACCAGCATTTTGAAGTCCCACGAGATTTTCTGGTGGGTGAGATATAAGAGGGAGCAGATATTCCCATTCAAAAAGTGCTTCACAACCTGAGATAAGAAGAAAAAATAATGCTTGTACTATGAAAATAATAATTCTGCCCACTCTTATTTCCATCAACTGACAAATTAATATTAACAAAAACTCATCAACACAGCATCAACACAGTCATTTTGAAAGAACACTTTGAATTTTCATATTAACAACAAATAGAGTGACCATACAGATTTTTAACTATGGACCGCTTAGTTCTGTATTTTAATGATATTACATCTATTTGTTAAAAAAAGTGTTTGTTTAAAAAAAATCTCTTTAGAATATATATATAAACTATGCCAATTCAGTTGTTAAATAAATTAACAAAATGAGTTTTTAAAAAGGAAATGCTTCTCTCTACATAGATCCCACAAGACAAAGATCGGATCTTTTAAGGAGTGAGTTTAGTTGAAACTCCTACAATGTGGTAGAAAATATAGTCACCCAAAGAAAAATATATATGAATATAATTTCACATTTTCCAATAAAAGATCTGTACAGAATGCTATTGTTAATTGTATTCTAACCTTCACTTTTCTCTTGAAATAAACTAAATTTTGTTATCATTCGTTAACTTACTGATATTACCTCCCACACTGAGTTTCAGTTCTGTGTAAGATTTTAACATTGCTACTTACTTTTTTGGCATGATGTGGACATTTAGAAGTCATAAAATGCACTCAAAAGTTCTCTTCTCACATTATGATTTTTAAAGCCATACTTCTCTTATACTTTAACTAAAATAACATTAAGCAATTTCAAGGCTTGGGTTATGAAAATATTTTTAATGCATACATTTTAAATATAAACATATAATACCGCTAACTTTGGCTTCCCATTACTCTGAGGTTTCAGTATTTTTTAACACATGATTCAATAAAACCTAATTTGGTTACCAACACCAAATATAAGGGAGCACTTAAGAAATACATATTTTTTTAATTTACTATTGTCTGACATAAATGGTTTTATTTATTTTTTATTTTATTTTATTATTATTATACTTCAAGTTTTAGGGTACATGTGCACAATGTGCAGGTTAGTTACATATGTATACATGTGCCATGCTGGTGTGCTGCACCCATTAGCTCATCATTTAGCATTAGGTATATCTCCTAATGCTATCCCTCCCTCCCCCCAAACCCCACAACAGTCCCCAGTGTGTGATGTTCCCCTTCCTGTGTCCATGAGTTCTCATTGTTCAATTCCCACCTATGAGTGAGAATATGTGGTATTTGGTTATTTGTCCTTGCAACAGTTTACTAAGAATGATGATTTCCAATTTCATCCATGTCCCTACAAAGGACATGAACTCATCATTTTTCATGGCTGCGTAGTATTCCATGGCACATATGTGCCACATTTTCTTAATCCAGTCTATCGTTGTTGAACATGTGTGTTGGTTCCAAGTTGTTCCTATTGTGAATAATACCACAATAAACATACTTGTGCATGTGTCTTTATAGCAGCATGATTTATAGTCCTTTGGGTATATACGCAGTAATGGGATGGCTGGGTCAAATGGTATTTCTAGTTCTAGATTCCTGAGGAATCACCACACTGACTTCCAAATGGTTGAACTACTTTGCAGTCCCACCAACAGTGTAAAAGTGTTCCTATTTCTCCACATCCTCTCCAGCACCTGTTGTTTCCTGACTTTTTCGTGATTGCCATTCTAACTGGTGTGAGATGGTATCTCACTGTGGTTTTGATTTGCATTTCACTGATGGCCAGTGATGGTGAGTATTTTTTCATGTGTTTTTTGGCTGCATAAATGTATTGTTTTGAGAAGTGTCTGTTCACCGCTACACAAATAAACTAGAAAATCCTGAAGAAATGGATAAATTCCTTGACACATACACCCTCCCAAGACTAAACCAGGAAGAAGTTGACTCTCTGAATAGACCAATAACAGGCTCTGAAATTGTCGCAATAATCAATAGCTTACCAACAAAAAAGAGTCCAGGACCAGATGGATTCACAGCCAAATTCTACCAGAGGTACAAGGAGGAACTGATACCATTCCTTCTGAAACTATTCCAATCAATAGAAAAAGAGGGAAACCTCCCTAAGTCATTTTATGAGGCCAGCATCATCCTGATACCAAAGCCAGGCAGAGACACAACCAAAAAAGAGAATTTTAGACCAATATGCTTGATGAACATTGATGCGAAAATCCTCAATAAAATACTGGCAAACCAAATCCAGCAGCACATCAAAAAGCTTATCCACCATGATCAAGTGGGCTTCATCCCTGGGATGCAAGGCTGGTTCCATATATGCAAATCAACAAATATAATCCAGCATATAAACAGAACCAAAGACAAAAACCACATGATTCTCTCAATAGATGCAGAAAAGCCCTTTGACAAAATTCAACAACGCTTCATGCTGAAAACATTCAATAAATTAGGTATTGATGGGACATATCTCAAAATAATAAGAGCTATCTATGACAAACCCACAGCCAATATCATACTGAATGGGCAAAAACTGGAAGCATTCCCTTTGAAAACTGGCACAAGACAGGGATGCCCTCTCTCGCCACTCCTATTCAACATAGTGTTGGAAGTTCTGGCCGGGGCAATTAGGCAGGAGAAGGAAATAAAGGGTATTCAATTAGGAAAAGAGGAAGTCAAATTGTCCCTGTTTGCAGATGACATGATTGTATATCTAGAAAACCCCATCGTCTCAGCCCAAAATCTCCTTAAGCTGATAAGCAACTTCAGCAAAGTCTCAGGACACAAAATCAATGTACAAAAATCACAAGCATTCTTATACACCAATAACAGACAAACAGAGAGCCAAATCATGAGTGAATTCCCATTCACAATGGCTTCAAAGAGAATAAAATACCTAGGAATCCAACTTACAAGGGATGTGAAGGACCTCTTCAAGGAGAACTACAAACTGCTGCTCAAGGAAATAAAAGAAGATACAAACAAATGGAAGAACATTCCATGCTCATGGGTTGGAAGAATCAATATCCTGAAAATGGCCATACTGCCCAAGGTAATTTATAGATTCAATGCCATCCCCATCAAGATACCAATGACTGTCTTCACAGAATTGGAAAAAACTACTTTAAAGTTCATATGGAACCAAAAAAGAGCTCGCATCGCCAAGTTAATCCTAAGCCAAAAGAACAAAGCTGGAGGCATCATGCTGGCTGACTTCAACCTATACTACAAGGCTACAGTAACCAAAAAGCATGGTACTGGTACCAAAACAGAGATATAGATCAGTGGAACAGAACAGAGTCCTCAGAAATAAGGCCACATATCTACAACTATCTGATCTTTGACAAACCTGAGAAAAACAAGCAATGGGGAAAGGATTCCCTACTTAATAAATGGTGCCTGGAAAACTGGCTAGCCATATGTAGAAAGCTGAAACTGGATCCCTTCCTTACACCTTATACAAAAATTAATTCATGATGGATTAAAGACTTAAATGTTAGACCTAAAACCATAAAAACCCTAGAAGAAAACCTAGGCATTACCATTCAGGACATAGGCATGGGCAAGGACTTCATGTCTAAAACACCAAAAGCAATGGCAACAAAAGCCAAAATTGACAAATGGGATCTAATTAAACTAAAGAGCTTCTGCACAGCAAAAGAAACTACCATCAGAGTGAACAGGCAACCTACAAAATGGGAGAAAATGTTTGCAACCTACTCATCTGACAAAGGGCTAATATCCAGAATCTACAATGAACTCAAACAAATTTACAAGAAAAAAACAAACAACCCCATCAAAAAGTGGGTGAAGGACATGGACATAAATGGTTTTAAATATATATGTGATGGCTACCAAATGTTCAACTAGTTGATCAAAAGCAAGCAAAAAAAATCATGTGCTAATTTTTTTCCAAATGAAAATATACTTTCAAAGTAAAGTATTATTAATGAACAAAACAGTTTTATAATATAAAAACTCAGTATGCATTGCCTTATCTATGTAATGTATTTCTTTCAAAGTGAGGAGTTTGAGACCAGCCTAGGCAACATCATGAAACCCATGTGTACTAAAAATGTTAAAAAATAATAAAAAAAATACTGCCATTTGGACTGGTGGGTGACTGTGGTCCCAGCTACTCTGCTGGCCGATGCAGGAGAATTGCTTGAACCTGAGACGCAGAGGTTGCAGTGAACCGAGATCCTGCCACTCCAGGTTGAGCAACAGAACAAGATTTAATCACAATTTACCCACCTGCCACAAACAAAAAAAATAAATAAATAAGAAAAATAAAAGGATCAAATCAACTGCGAATATATCAGGTATTGTTAATGCCAGTTCACCTAACAAAAGAGAAAAATCCATGTACTGATGGAACTTATATTTCGGCTTTAATGTAAAGTAGTGACAAAATCTAGTGATTTTATTTTTAAGTCAGAAGGATAAGGATGGTGGGTTCATTTATAAGCAGGTGAATAGTATAAACTCAAAGCAGATTTGAGCAAATTTCTTGAAACAACAAAGAGAGCAAAACCTCTGAAGTTGTAGGGTGTACTAAGACTCTGAACAAGAAAGTATGGTAGAAGAAGATATGCAAAAGAGAAGAAGAAGAAAATAATATATGGTTGTTTGTTACATTATAAAAACCATGGTTTAAGCTTAGGAAAAAGTGAAGCCGGGATTGAATATTAATAGGTGGAATTATTTTAAGGTAAGGACAACATTATATATTTAAATAATAGTGATGATTGCAAAACATTGGGAATATCCTGGAAATCACTGAATGCATACTTTAAAATTGTTAATTTTATAGTATCTGAAATATAACTCACATAGTTTAATAGAAGTAATAGTGTAATCATTGTAATAGCGGAAGGTAGGAGATCACTAAAGCGGCTGAGTTAATCAGATAAGAAATGTGGATAACCTGTATCTTGCTGACAGCAGGAGAAATAGGTAAAAGTGTTGAGATTCTTGGCCTGTTTTAAAAGGAAAACATGCAGAATTTGAGGATTAATAGAAACGATGAGATAAAAAGCATGGAGGATGACATTACAGTTATAGGCCTTTGCAACAGGATGTAATTATTATGAAGTGAAATGGGAAACACTTGGGGAAAGTTGTTAGGAAGGAGCATCAGAATTCAGTGTGTAGCCTTGAGATCAGGTTGCCTGTTAAACATGAGTATGTGCAATAGAGTCATGTATGATTTGGGCTTTGGTAAGAGATTGGCTGGAGATAACAATTTGGGACTCATAGTACCATTCACAAATCCATTGTACAAGAAGAGATAACTGGGAGATTGAGCGTAAATTCATCAGCAATAATTTAAGGAAGAGGATGACTAAGAAACAACTGTTATATTTGGCCAGGCCTGGTGGCTCACACCTCCAGTGCCAGCACTATGGGAGCCTGAGGCAGGCAGAAGGCTTGATCCCAGGAACTCAAGTCCAGCCTGAGATACATGGAGAGGCCCTGTTTCTACCAGAAGTAGCTAGTCTGCGTGGCCTGTAGTCACAGTCAAGCAGGAGGCTGATGTGGAAAGATCACTTGAGCACGGGAGGTTGAGGCTGCAGTGAGTTCTTGATCTCACCACTGCACTGCAGCCTGGACAACAGAGGCAGACCCTGTCTCAATAAACAAACAGACAACAAAGACTAGAAATTTTAAAAAAACTATTATTATATTAGTCAAAACAAAGTTGATTATTTTACATATAGAACATATTTGGTAGACTGTTGGGGATGAAAGCCTGCCTGGTAAAGGTAAGTGGAATTTTCAAATGACAGCATATCACCAATGGTAAAAAGCTTCACCTGAAATTCAAGGTAACATTTTAAATTTAGCAATTAGGGTGTCACTGATTACCTTTGAGAAAGGACTGTGACTTCACTGATGTGGGATAAAACCTGAGACAGAATAAGAACTGATCAAAATGAAATAGTGAATAGAAATTCTGTGTGGAAATTAAAAGCAGAGGAAAACGTCAGTAACAAAAGAGGCAGTTTTTGTTGTGGATCATAAAATATGGAGTTTATTATACATTTGTGATAAGGA
Organism: Gorilla gorilla gorilla; assembly: GCF_029281585.2. Classification (NCBI taxonomy): domain Eukaryota; kingdom Metazoa; phylum Chordata; class Mammalia; order Primates; family Hominidae; genus Gorilla; species Gorilla gorilla. Next base: position 43,610,472 of record NC_073248.2, on the reverse strand, counting down.
AATCAGGGTAGTGAAGAAGAGAATAAAATAAATTACATGAAAGAGGAAAAGATCAATCATATTAATGGGTTGGGTCCGGGAGGATGTATTTTAAAATATGATAAAGGATTTTTTGAATAAATAAGTGCATGTAGATAAAGGCGTGATTTAGATCAGAGTAACCAACAACAGAAGTTGAGGAATTTAAAATTCTGCAGCATAAAAGTTAACAAACCAGAAGAAAGCATATTTATGTTAAGTTATGAGAATAAAAGCAATGCAAAGAAAGTTCAGGAAATGAACATCTTATCAAATAAAAATAAAATAGGTAACTTCTTGATTCTTCCCTCCCACTTTTTAAAACTACTACTTCTATTTTCCCATTGATATATTTTAATAAACGACCAATATCTTCTGGGGAAATATTATGTTCTCTCTCTGGTAATTTGCATTAGATTCTTATACATTTCATACTCTTTTCTCATATTAACAGCATTTTTAGTCAGAAAAATTTTCTGTCCAAATTCTGTTCCAATATTTACTTGATTTAAAACAACTCTTGCCTTTTATCTTCCTTCTTATTCATTTTTGCTGAATATTGCTTCCCACCCATAATGACTAATTGACTTTCACAATACATCAGTAATTTCTCTGACAGTTCATCTAGAAATAATCTAATATGAACTATTTTGCCACCCCCCTCAAACAAAAGAGAGTTTAGATCTTCTCTAGCCATGCAAAGTCTGGATTTCACATCTATTTAAATTGAAACTTTACTTGATTAATAACTTCATAGCATTAAATCAAGCCAAGAAACAGTATATTAAATGCAAAATGACCAACATCTAACAATTAGTGGAACTTAAATGGCCCACTGTTTTGTATTCCTTTCCAAATCAGAAATATCTGCTAGATAGTTTTCTTAGTGTCATCATGGTTAGACTGGGCTTATCCCTTGTGAGGTTTTGTTTTAGTTGATGTCAGCCACACACATTGGCTGAAGAACACAAAAAGAAAACTAATGAGAAATATACATCTTTTTTCGTACTACCTGAAGACAGGACTATCATCTTGGTGTTAAGAGGTAGTTAGTGCCTCGTAGAAGTTTGATTGTCTATTTCCTTAAAACAATGTTTGCTGAATAAATAATATGTCAAGTTATTTGACATATTGACTAAATTATGTCAAATAGTTTTAATTGCGTTAATTGACTCAATTATGTCACATGGTGGTTCAATATTTCCTAAACCAGACATCGATTTCTTTTATTGTGATTAGTGATCCATATTTACCTTTCTACATTTTCCATGAATAGTGAATTATACAGAATCTTGTTTTCTTCTGTTTGGATTTGATACCGAACTATACTAGATTCACTGACAAGAAGAGTTTGAATTAGCAGCATGATGAGAATGGACACAGTGTTTGAAGAAAGTGATAAAGAAAGTACAGGAGGAGTTTTATCTTTGGAAGAAAAAATGGTCCTTGGGCACAGACACCATATGAGCTTTCCTTTCAGCATTCTCTGCTCAACTGTTCTCTGTTGTGGTGAGGCCACCTATGCTTTGTATATGTTTGAAATTAATTGAAAAGCTAGTGACAGATTCTGATATCATTTGCTATGACCTTTGTTGTTGTGGAGGTAATTTTGGATCAAATTACTCTAACGTTTTTCAACAAAGACGTGAGGAGAAATAAAGCTGCATTACTTTTTTTGGCACATTCTTGCTTTAGGACCTATAATGAGGTAAGTGACAGAAATATCTCTCATTCTCTGTTTCCAACAAATAAGTAGAACATAAATGGTTGCTAATAAGCTTAAAAATGTGATAATCATGGTTCCTCTAACTGAAATGCGCTGTGGTTTAGTTTTGTTTAGTTTTCACAATATTGAAAATTTTCCTCTGCAATTTTTATCAGTCATAAGGTAATGATAGTTTTTAAAAAATTCAAATGGGATTAAGTCAGTCATTTTTTCTGTTCCTTTTAATATTATTCTCATTGAGCCTAATGGGCATTCTAAATAGTTATGAGGGATAGAAATATAATCTTAAATTAAGGAATAAGCATAGTGTGAGTGAGAAGAGAGTATGGCTTGAAAATAATCTCATAAATTTTTTTGTCAACTGATGTGAATTAACATGTTAGTGGTAGATTTCTAGACATCCTTACATTTGTAGCTGTGACTTGGAACTTCAAAACATAGCTAAGCAATTCATTTCCATATGTCTCCTGTCTGTTACTATACTGATTTGCACATGTACTGTAAATTTTTTAAAAACTAATTTCATTTGGATCTGCATTTAGAGTTCCAAGATAGTAAAATGTATAAAAAAATTACATACATTTTATAGAATTGAGTCACTGGGGATAACTGTTACCTTTCATTAAAACGGTAACTGCAGAATTTTATAAACACATGCAAAAATGTGCAACCTCAAGATGTAATCTTCTATGCAAATAAAAATTAGTAATAGCAAGGGCAATTAGTAACACTAGCAGGGCAAGAAACACTTCTGCAAAGCCAAACAGTTAATCCCAGTGACAATGCATGAAGTGATTGTGGGCCATACTCTGGAGCTAATTTAAGTTTAATTGACTGAATCTCCTGAAAGAAAAGGACATAGGCAGAAACAACCAAAAATGAACAACACATTAGCCAGAAAACTCCACAAATAAATAAAACTGCTGACAATATTAGAACCAATAAATCTCCGTGTCATAAAAACATACCTAATTTTGTTGCTGTAGTTCTTGTTGTTTGGAGAGAATGTCTCACTCTGTTGCCCAGGCTAGAGTGCAGCGGCATGACCTCAGCTCCCTTCAACCTCCAACTCCCAGGTTCAAGGGATTCTCCTGCCTGAGCCTCCCAAGTAGCAGGGACTACAGGAGCACAACACCATGCCCAGCTAATTGTTGTGTATTTAGTAGAGATGGGGTTTCACTGTATTGGCCCAGGTGGCCTCAAGCTCCTGACCTCGTGATCCACCCACCTTGGCCTCCCAAAGTGGAATTACAGGTGTGTGCCATCATGCCTGGCCAACTTTTTCTTTTTCACCACGTTAATTTAAGAAATTTTATAAATTTCTTAAATTTCTTGCAATAGGTCGAGAATGGTGGCTCACAACTCTAATCCCAGCACTTTGAAAGGCCGAGGCGGGCAGATCCCCTAAGGTTGGCAGTTGGAGACCAGCTTAGCTAACATGATGAAACCCTATCTCTACTAAAAATACAAAACTAGCTGGACTGGTGGCAAGTGCCTGTAATCCCAGCTACTTAGGAGGTTGAGGCAGTAGAATAACTTCAACCTGGGAAGTAGAGGTTGCAATTCTGTGATGATGAGAAAAGTTGAGATATGTAGATAGTTAGATAGATAGATGATAGATAGATAGATAGATAGATAGATAGATAGATAGATAGATAGATAGATGATAGATAGATGTAGATGTAGATATACACAGCCACAGTCACTCAAGCACACAAACACACACACACACACACACAGCTGTTATCTGTGTATATATATTCTTTTCAAAACAGAAGATACTTATTTTTAATTAGGTTATTATTTGCTTGTTCTTTTGAATCTGTTTTTAGTTCCTTGTATATTTTGATTAACCCCTTGTCTGATGTACAGTTTGCAAATATTTGCTCTCATTTTATTTTATTTTGTTTTTATTTTTTGGTGTATGGAAGTTTTCTAGTATGATGTAACCTATTTTTCTGTTTGTGTGTTTTTTGCTTCTGTTTTTGAAGTCTTATCCAAAAAATATTCTTGCTCAGACCAGGGTCATTAAATACGTTTTGTGATTTATTCTCCTAGATTGACACATTTGTGTTTTCATTACATCTTTATTTTTAAATGTTTTTAAAAATATATTCTTATAGGTGAGCTCTCACTATATTACCAAATGTGGAGTACAGTGGCATAAGTGTTTCATGCTACAGCTTTGCACACCTGGGCTCTCGTGATCCTCCCATTTGAGACCCCAAAGTAACTGAAACTATAGGTGGACTCCACTGCAATAGGCTTTTTAATCCATTTGAGTTAATTTTTGTATTTTGTGAGAGATAGGGTTCTAATTATATTCTTCTGCATATAGCTCTCTTGTTTTCCCAGCACCAATTATTGAAGAGACTGACATTTCTTCATTTTGTGTTCTTGGCACCTCTGCAGAATATCAGTTGGCTATACAGGTGTAAATTTATTTTTGCTGACTGCATTCTGTTGTATTGGTTTATAGCATTGTGACATCTCCAGTTCTGTGGATTCACTCCCCAACCCCACTGCCATCTTCAGGATTGCTTTGGCTATTCAGGGTTTTGTGTGTGTGGTTTCATATTCAATTAGGATATTTTTCAATTTCTGTGAAAAATGCCATTGGTGTTTTGATAGAGAGTGCATTCAATCTGTGCACTGCTTTGGATCATATAAACATTTTAACCATATTAATTTTTCCAATCAATGAATATAGATATTTTTCCATATTTTTATGTCATCCTAACATTTTATTAATGTTTCATAGTTTTCAGAATGCAGATTTTTTTAATTCCTTGCTTAAATTTACTCCTTTTTATTCCCTGTACCTATTGTAAATGAGATTGTTTTCTTAATTTTTTTTTATATTTTGCTATTTGTTTATGGAAATACTAAGGAATTGAATATATTGATTTTGTAAACTGAAATTTTACTGACTTTCTGAGTCAGCTCTAAGTACTTTCTAGTGGTGTGTTTATGGATTTCCATATTATGTAATTAGCATATATGGACAATTTTACTTCTTCCTTTCCAATTTGGGTACCTTTTCTTATTTTCTCCTGTCTAATTGCTCTGGCTAAGGAATTTTAGTATTCTGTTAATAGACGTAGTGAAAGTGAACATCCTGGTCTTTTTTCAGATCTTCACAGAAAAGCTTTCAACTTTTAACTCCCACTGAGTGTGATATTAGCTAAGGGTTTGTATATATAGTGTTACCTGGTTCTTTGGATCTATGTCATTTGTTGTGTTGAGTTACAGTTGTTCCATGCATAATTTGTTAACAGTTTTTATTCAGAAAAAATGTTGAATTTTGTCAAAATTTTTTCACTTATTGAAATGACTGCATATACTTTGTTCTTTTTTTTATATAATTTATGACATTTAATGATTCTTGCATATTAAACCATTCCTGCATCCCTGTAATCTCACTTGATCATGGTGTATCAGGGGAAATTCACCCCCAATATTTCACATAGTTTTTTTTTCCACTTTCCTTAAGTGTTGATTGGTCTGAGAAATAAAGGGACAGAGTACAAAAGAGAGAATTTTAAAGCTGGGTGTCTGGGGGAGGCATCACATGTTGGCAGGTTCTGTAATGTCCCCCAAGCCACAAAAGCAGCAAGGTTTTGTTAGTGATTTTCAAAAGGGGAGAGAGAGTACAAATAGGGTGTGTGTCACAGAGATGACATGGTTCACAAGGTAATAAAATATCACAAGGCAAATAGAGGCAGGGTGAGATCACATGACCACAGGACTGGGGTGAAATTAAAATTGCTAATGAAATTTTGGGTGTGCACTGTCATTGATAACGTCTTATCAGGAGACAGGGTTTGAGGGCACACAACTGGTCTGACCAAAATTTATTAGGTGGGAATTTCCTCATCCTAACAAGCCTGGGAGCACTATGGGAGGCTGGGGCTTATTTCATCCCTTACCTACCACCATAAAAGACAGCCATCCCCAAAGCGGCCATTTCATAGTCCTCCCCTTAGAGATGCATTCTTTTTCTCAGAGATTTTCCTTGCTGAGAAAAAGAATTCAGTGATATTTCTCCTATTTGCTTTTGAAAGAAGAGAAATATGGCTCTGTTCCACCCAGCTCACAGGCAGCCAGAGTTTAAGGTTATCTCCCTTGTTCCCTGAACATTGCTGTTATCCTGTTCTTTTTTCGTGGTGCCCAGATTTTGTATTATTCAAACACACATGCTCTACAAACAATTCCTACAGTTAGTGCAATCATCACAGGGTCCTGAGGTGACATACATCCTCCTCAGCTTATGAAGATGATGGGATTAAGAGATTAAAGTAAAGACAGGCATAGGAAATCACAAGGGTATTGATTGCCAAAGTGATAAGTGTCCATGAAATCTTCACAATTTATGTTCAGAGATGGCAGTAAAGACAGGCATAAGAAATTATAAAAGTATTAATCTGGGGATCTACAATGTCCATGAAATCTTCACAATTTATGTTTTTCTGCCGTGACTTCAGCCGGTCCCTCTGTTCAGGCTCCCTGACTTCCCACAACATCTCTGCCTTTCTTTTTATGCAAATATGCCATAACGATGAAGGCTTGTTTGTTCTCTCAATTTGACACAGGATTCTTTGACTGGTCCAGCACACTAAAAAGCCACCTGATCTAATGCCTCAGCTCCAGGTGTAATGCATATGCAAGCTTCAGAGGCTTCAAAAATTTGTTCTTTAATTTAGTGATGTCCAGTGATAAACTATCTTTGCTACCCAGAAGGTGTCCTTTGACTATTTCCCATGAATGATCAGTCTCATTATAGGAATACAGGGTGATACGGAAGTCCAAAGTATTCCAATTGCACTGCATTTGCATGTGATGTTCAAGACTCCCTACTTAATCTCCAAGCCCAATAACAGACTGTCTTAAATCATTAATTTGATTAGCCAATTTTTGATCAAAGCTTTGTTGAGAATTCCGCATGTAGGTGGAAATGGCTTGACAATCATTAACAAAATGAGCTGTTTGAATAGGTTGATGTAACAACATTCTGACTGTGGTGGCCATTGCAGTGACTGTAATTAGGCCCATGATCACCGTGATTAAAGTGAACACAAATCTCTTGGATCTTTTTAGAATTTGCTGTAACACTTCATTAATTAAATGTGTTGAGGGGGAGGTTTCCCAATGTCTGGGCATCCAGATTCCTTCTTGAGCTCGAACAACATTACACTTTTCCTGGAGTCAAAATGGGAGTTAATACAAGTGGGAAAATGACAATTAATGCATTGGACAGTTTCATTATTGGTCCAAATTTTGATATTTCCCACTAACAGCATGTAAGGAGACTTAACACAACTCTGTATGGGAACAGCCAGGTTGGAGGTAAGTAAAGCAGAATGTCTGGATCTGCATTGATACTGAGAGAGTAGGATGGTAGTGGGGACAACAGCAGAATCATTTCCCCTTCCCATACTCACAGTCCAGACATGGCAATAGCCAATTTCCAAAATTCTGGGTGTTCTGGGCTCAGAATGTGGAGTATCATCCAAGGCCTTGGTGGGGGTTAATGCCTTTATCTTCCCATTTTAAGGGAAAGAATGAGCTGAATCTCCTATGCAAAGTAGAGTGATGATTCTCCTTCTCCAGATAAGAAATAAAATAAGTAGCCTCCAGGCATTCCTTTCCACCAGTGGAGCAATTGTTTTTTAAATAGTCCTTTGGGGCCCAGTCTATTACTAAACTGTATGAGTCATTTTTAAATATTACTGCATGTGAGTTAACACAGTCTTCCCAGATTAAAGTTTTAGATGGGCCTTCCAAATTTTTTAGGCATGGTTTTCCTGCAGGTTTATATTGAAAGTATGGGGTATCTCCCATTACTCCTCCTTTCATTTGTTTTAAAGGAGAAAGGAGAGGCCAAAGACCAAATGTCCCGGTTCCTCTGTAGTTGATCTCTCTGGAAGATAAGCAGCCCAGACTTCAGTTTATAGACGGATGCAACCAGGTCCAATACTCTGAAGCCCAGAGGTGAGTATTTATAACCCATGGTAACATTAAATGCAGTGCCTTCTTCTCCTGGTGAATGATTTTCTAAATGTGCATTATAAGTCATTTTCCCAGTATTTTGTTGAGGATTTTTACATTATATTGGCCCATAGTTTTCTCCTTTTTTCTTGTATCCTTGTCTGCTTTTGTAATCAGGATAATGCCATCCCAATGAAATGAGTTGGAACAGTTCCCATATCTTCTTTTTTTTGTTGTTTAATTGTTTTTTTTTTGACTATATTTTTAAAAAGTTGCAGTAGTTTCTTTTTTGTGGTAAGAAGAATGCAGCAGTGAATATATCAGGTAATGGGTTTATCTTTAATAGGTGACTTTTTACTGCTGATTTGATTTCTTACCATTAATTTGTTTCTTGGTATGAGTTATGGTATCTCTTTTTTGACTCTGATTTTCTTTATTAGGGGCTTTTTTTGTACTTTTGAGTTTAGCTTTTTGTTTTTCTAATTCCTTGATTGAAACATCAGGTTGTGTTTTTGGTATCTTCTTTTAGTTGAAAGCATTTATTGCCATAACTTCACTCTGAAAACTGCTTTGGTTGTATCCCTTAGGTTTTGGTGTGTTGTGTTTCTATTTTTGTCTCAAGAAATACGGTGTTTTGTCTTTAATGTCTTCATTGACTCATTGGTTTTTCAGGAGTATATTATTTAATTTTGATGTACTTAAGAATTAGTGATTTCAGAAGAGATACTTGATATGACTTTGATCATTTCCAATTCATTAAGAAGTGATTTTTGCCTAATGTATGATATATCCTGGAAGATGTTACATATATGCAGTGGAGAAGAATGTTTATTCCATAGCTCTTGGATGGATAGTTCAGTACCTGTTTTTAGCATTTGTCCTACAGGGCATTTTAGTCCAATGTTTACTTATTGAATTATGTCTGCATTATCTATTCATTGCTGAAAGTAAGGTGCTGAAGTTTTCCAGTATTATCTTGCACTTTTTTTCTTCCTTTCGATCCATTAACATTTGAATTATATATATGCATATATTACTTATATAGGTGTATTCCTGGTATAATATTTTCTTTTATTTTTCTCCTCCTTAATTCTGTGTCTTCTTTTTGTCTTTAATATTTGGTGGTTTGATTACATTAAGATTACATTAAGCCATGGGGATATTTTTATTGAAATTGAATGTGATTGGAAGTCTTCGATATTCCTGTAGCAGAATATTTATATTTTATTTACGTTTAGAAAGGTTTCTGTTATTATTTCTCTAAATAGGCTTTCTACTCTTTTTTTTGTACTTCTTTTCTTTTTTTTTTTTTTTTTGAGATGGAGGTTTGCTCTTGTCTCTCAGGTTGGAGTACAATGGTGTGATTGTGGCTCACTGCAACCTCGACACCCTGGGTTACAGTGATTCTCCTGACTCAGCCTTATGAGTAGCTGGGATTACAGGTGTCCACCAATATACTTGGCTAATTTTTGTATTTCAATAGAAAAATGTTTTCACCACGTTGTCCAGGCTGCTCTCAAGCTCCTGACAACATATGATCCACCCACCTTGGCCTCCCAAAGTGCTGGAGATATAGGCATGAGCCATCATGCCCAGCTCTACCACACTCTTGAATGCCAGTGTCTAATACCTTTGATCTTTGGATATTATCTCATTAATCTCATGAATCTTATTTATGTTTTCTCCTCTAACTGTATATTTTCAATTGACCTGTCTGAGTTTTGCTGCTTGACCACTTCTGTTGTAAGTGCTGTCAATTGCATTTTTTATTTTGTTGCGTTTTATTCTTCAAGATTTCTGTTTGTTTTTTCCTCCCATTATTTTAATCTCTCGGATGAGTTTCTCTGATAAATTTTGGAATTCTTTGTGTTTCGCTGAAGTCCACTGCATTGCCATAAAATAACTATTTTAAATTCCTTTTCAGGCCATGTGTCCATGCACATCTCTTTTGGGTCAGTCACCACTGGCACCTTACTTCGACCACTTGATGTCATGTTTTTCTCATTGATCCTAATCCTTGTGACTATGCATGGAAATCTGCGCAGTGATGTAGGTGCCTAATTCAGTGTTCAGGGTTTGGCTTTGTTTGGATGCTTTCTCCCACAGTAAGCCTGTCCAGAGATTCAGGGCAAGGAGAAGAAGGAAATTAAGGTCTTTAAGCCTATGATAACTTCAGCACTGGTAGCACTAGGGGAAACACTAATGAGCAGATTTTCATGGCTGGATTAATTTATAGACAAAGCTGACTCAGTGCCAGGTTGTACCTGTAGCACACAGTTGAGCACTTGGTGCACTCAAGGCCTGTAGCTTCCATGGTCTGCCCTCCGCTCCTTATTCGGGGCCTGAGGTTACAGTAGTCAATCAGCAGGAATATTGACTGGAACTCAAGTCCGTTCAGCTGAGGTCATAGTTTCTAGTCTGTTGCTGCAGTTGGTCTGCAAGAGTACCCCTGGGTATCAGCCTCCCAAAGTGCTGGGGTCAGGGGACAGGCAAATCAAAGTCCCAAGGCAAAAAAGTCCTATGCCTACTTCTTTTGCCCAAGGAATCCTCCAACCTCCACCTACTGAGTAGTAGGGACTACAGGCATGTGCAGCTATGCCTGGCTAATATTTTTTGGGTTTTGTTTTTGTTGGGCTCAAGTGATCTATTCACCTCAGCTTCCTAAAGTGCTAGGATTAAGGGTATGAGTTACTACACCCAGCTAAAATTTACTTTATAAAATTTAATTTTTAGGTCATTTATTTTTATTCAGTCTTATTTCTGATAAATGCAATTAAGCATGTTATTGCTTTAGTTTCTCTCTGGGTATTCCCGAAGGAATAAACAAACTCTTGATATTCATTTTCTAAATGGTGTTAGAAAATGAATAATTACTTTAGATGAGTAATGACTATATGGCCTCTTTTTGTTTTCTGGCTTGATTTCATTGTGTATGAAGAGTGTATTTTTTTAACCCACCTGTTTATGGGAAATTAAATTTTACTCTTTCAACTGAAGGTAGTACAAAATTGTTTAAACTGATTATTCAACTACTTCATAATTTTGACTTTGTTCCTTTTGCGTATTAGTCTAATTATTGGGAGAACAATGTCAAAATTAAATTAATTTGCTTATTAAAAACTTTCTGATAAAATTACATAAATACACACAAACAAAAACATGCACACTCATACCACTTAATTTCTAAAATGTTTAATTTTTCTGCTTCTCTGATACCTTGTATTTTATCACTCAGCAAAATCTGTCAGCTCCACTTCCTGGAGTTACTTTAACTGCACAGCTTATTTCTATTTCCCTTTATCACCATAGTCTAAAACACAGTTTACATTACATTTGCCTCCACTTTGCATTGTAATTTCCTCTTTACACTCTAGCTTTCTATGAAAAGGTAACTAACTACCTTTTCAAAATCTAATTCAGGTAATTTTGCTTTTTCTTAATTGAGACTTCTTTCTATGTGCTTTCACACCTTATAGTATCAGATATGAATGTCTCTATCCAATTGCATGTGTTCCAGTTATTTTTTTTATTGGGGGGACGTGTATATACATTTACAAATATGGGTATGTATGTATTTACTTATTATTTGTTTTTCCCATGTGTAATATAGGTTTTGCATGCATATATTTACTAAACCCCTGATAATGTAAAATTAACAATTTTTTTTCTTTTTTTAAGTAAATTATTTTCTGAAGGATGTGAGTTGGGAGGAATATACCTTAACATGGAAATTTTAAAAGAGAAAGTGGTCATTACTAATGAAAATTATTCTCTGACATTTTCTTGTTTATCTTTAGTAGCATTGCTGATGACATGTTCCCTCTTACCACTTGTGTATGCGGCCATTCACTGCAATACACTGGCCATCCATACCAGCAACGACTTTGCTGACATTAAGCTACAAGCGATAAAATTCATCTGTCGTGATACGGTGTTCCTTGGTGAGTATCTCACGTGTAGTGACTCTGGAATTTTTTCCTGCATCTCTGAAACTGAGGAGCCTACCATTACTATTAATCATATATTTTGTATTATTGTTGGCACCATGGCTGGAGTTTTGGAAAAGTGGAGTTCATCTTCATAACAACACAGAAAATAATTCCAGCATGGTGGGTACATACGGATGCTTACCTTAATCATGCTACTATATGCTGCTATCAACTTCTCCGGCTGGTCAGCACTGAAACTGCAGCTCTCAGATGAGGAAGTAATTGACAAGAGACCGAGGTGGGCCATAGAATCCTACACTACAGCTTCTAGTTTTTAGAAAATGTGATAATAATATTGATATTTATGTTCTTTGGAGGGAAAATTTCACTGAAGTCTTGTGACTCATTAATTGTCATGTAGTTCATCATAAACTAACTATTAGCCATTGGCTTTATGCTCCTCTTCTGTCAGTATTCGCGCCCAAGGTGGTCAAGCAAATTTTTGCGAGGACATACTGAAAATCATTCAGAAGCACTGTGATATTGTGTAAACATCTGGAGAAAACTCAGTTAAAAGAATAAAAATAAGCAGCTGAGGAATTAATATCACTCATGGAGACGGGTTGGATATTTTCAATAAAAAAGGTATGCAATATCCATAAACTATCCACATATACTTTCACAGAACAAAGAGCAAAGAGGCTGAATATGACATTACAAAGATACTCATAAAAATTATAAACAGCAAAACCTTGGAAGTAGCTTCCAATAAGATTGATCTTTCTCCTGTGACTATGCATAAGTAATTTTTGTTTTCTTAAATATAATTGTACAACTTATTAAACAAAACAAAATAAAAAATCCATCTCTGTCCAAAAACTGAGCAGAAAAAATAACCATAATGAATTTTTCACCTAGTATATTTTTGGTACCTATGTTTTTAATTTAACAAGTGTTTGTAATCTAGCACATATATTATCAGAGAACATTTTCTTTTCAGAAAGAGTACTTACCACAGGTTTCATTCTGTACTTAAGAAGAGCCTGAAACAGAAGTCTTATGAGTACAATCCTATTTATATTAATTTAAGATATCCAAAGTCTTTCTCATTAAACCTTGACTAACGGAAAGCAACTCATATTAATGCATCTTAAAGGACAAAACCTGTTCTATTAAGAGGAACTACTCAGGTTAATAATTTAAAATACAAATTTACATTCCTACCAATAGTGCACAAGAATTCTCTGTGCTCTACCATTCTCAAAAACACTTGTCATCTTTCATCTTGATAATAATAGGCATTCCAACGTGTGTAAGAGGAGAGCTCATTGTTGATTTTAATTTGCATTTCCCTGATGATTGGTGGTGTTGAGCATCTTTAAGTATACAGTTGTTTAGAAATTAGCTGGGCAAAGTAGCGTACATTTGTAATCCCAGCTACTAGGGAGGCTGAGGCAGAATTGCTGGAAACCAGTGCGTAGAAGACTCAGTGAGCTAAGATCACACCACTGCACTCCAGGCTGGATGACAGAATGAGAATCGAAATGAAATCAATCAATCCATCAGTCCATCAAACAGTCAATCAATCCATGAAACAATCAATCAATATTAAATACAGAGTTGTTGGCTAGTTATATGTCTTCTTTAGAGAAATATAAATTTAGGTCTTTGACCATATTTAATAGGCTTAGTTTTGTTGTTGTTGTTGTTGTTTTGTTGTTGTTGTTGAATTGCTTGAGTTCCTTGTATGTATTTATTATTCACCCTTTATCATATATATGGTTTGCAGATATTTTCTGCAAGTGTTTGGGTTGTCTCTTCACTCTACTATTTGTTTCCCTTTTCCCTCTGTGGTGCAGAAACATTTTAGTTTGATATAACGTGATTCAATTGTTTTTTGTTGTGCTTTTGTAGTCTGTGATTTTGGGGCCATAGCATTGAGGTTTCAAAAATAAAATTAAATTAAAAATAGAATTAACACATGATCCAACTACTCTACTTCAGAATGTGTACTCAAGGGATATAAAATTAGCATGTCAGAAAGATATCTCCTCTCCTATATTCATCTCAGCGTTATTCATAATAGCCAAGATATGGTAACAACCCAAGTGCTCATCGACAGATCAACAGATAAAGTGTGGCACATATACACAACGAGATATACTATACAGCCTTAAAAAAGGAGGAAGTTTTATTATACATTTGTGACCAAATGAATGGGATTGGAAGATACTATGCTCAGTGTACTAAGAGAGGCACAGAAAGACTAGTAAAGAATGATCACAATTATATGTAAAATCTAAAAAAGTTGAACTCATTCAAACTGTGAATATGCCAGCTGTGGTGGCTCATGCCTGTAACTTCAGCACTTTGGGAGGATGAGGTGGTTGGATCACCTGAGGTCAGAAGTTTGAGGCCACAGTGAGCCATAGCTGTGTCAATGTACTCCAGCCTGGGCAATGCAACAAGACCCTGACTCTTTATACAAATACACAAAATGTAGTCAGAGATTGGAGTGTGGGGTGGAGATGGCAGTGGATAGAGAAATGGGATGTGTTCATCAAAGGGTAACAAATTTCAGTGAGATAGGAAGAAGTTCTGGTGATCCATTGCACAGAATGGTGACCACAGTTAATGAATGCCAACTTCAAAAATGCTTAATTAAAAAAAAAGGGCAGGCCTGGTGGCCCAAGTCTGAAATCCCAGCACTTTGGGTAGACATGGTGGGAGGATCACTAGTGGTCAGGAGTTCGAGACCAGCCTGGCCAAAATGATGAAACACTGTCTGTACTGAAAATATAAAAATTAGCCAGGTTTGGTGGCATGTGCATGTCATCCCAGCTACTCCAGTGGCTGAGGCAAAAGAATTAACTTCAGCTCAGGAGGTGGCAGTTGAAATGAGCTGAGGCTGCAGCACTGCACTCAAGTCTGGGGAATAAGAGCAAAACTATGTCAAAAAAACAGATTGTTTAAAAAGCAGAATTTATGTATTCTTACCACAAGAGAGAAATGATAAGTATGTGAGCTGATGGATAGGGTAACTAGTCCAATTTAATTCTCTTGCAATATATACATGCATTATAAAATCACTTTGCATCACATAAATATTTACAATTATTAATTTAAAATAAAAATTTTTTAAAAATGAATTAAAATTAAAATAAACTTGACTTAATATATATAGACAGTAATATATGCAAATGTTTTCTTCTATTTTGACTATTTGGCTTCTGTTATTTCTTGGAGAAACAAACACCATGGGAACGGATGAAGAACATTAAAGCTTAATAGTATATAATTTACATTATTTTGTTGTTCTTTTTTCTCCTTTTTTTTCTACCAAAGCAATGGTGACAACTTTCTTGTCACACTTTCTTTTCTGTTTCTTTCTCATGAGAAATCACCACCAAAAATAAAGCTCGTGTAGATTTGCGAATATTGTTTCTGCCCCTAGCTATGACCCTCTTCACCTTTGCTTTGGATTTCACAGCTTCTTAAAACACTGATTTACTTATTATTTGTTGTCTCCTTGTACCATTACTTCTTCGCTCTACCTGCAGGATCTTTTCTTTTTATTATATTTTAGTTTAATTTTTTTCAGACAGAGTCTCCAGCATAATCTCGGCTCACTGCAACCTGGGCCTCCCGGATTCAGGTGATTCTCCTGCCTCAGCTTGCTGAGTATCCGATATTACAGGCATGCACAACCATGCTTGGCCAATTTTAGAATTTTTAATTGTGACAGGGTTTCACCATTTTGCCAAGGCTGGTCTTGAACTGTCCTCAAGTGATCTACCCTCTCAGCCTCCCAAAATGCTGGAATTACAGGTATGAGACACTACCTCCGGCTTGATCATTTTCTTTGCCAGATCTACATGCTGCTTGTCTTAGCCCTAGATATGCCACTCTCAACTCATGTATTTATTTTCTGTGATAGCAAGACTCATGGAAAGAGTTGGCCCTGACAAGGTTTAATTTTATTTCTCTTAACCCTTCTTTATTCAGGCATTTACCCTGTTTTTAGATCATATATTTGTCACTAAATCCCGTATTTCATTTGTCTGTTGCATATTACTCAAACCGTCATGTGTATCTGTAAAACTGATTCACACCCTCATTCCTGAAATACTGTTTTGCTTTGGATTACATGACTCAACTTTCCTCTGATTTCTCTATTTAATTGTCAGTGCCTTTGGTTTCATTTTATCTCATAGATGTCTATTCATTAGACCACTAATGTAACTACGCAGAATACCTCTTTCTCCTTCCCTTTCTCCTTTCCCTTTTCCCTTCCCTTTTTCTTTTTTTTTTTTTTTTTTCCTTTTCTTTTTTTAGGAAACTGTTCTGCCACCCAGCCTGGAGTGCAGTAGTGTGACCTGGACTGACTACAACCTCAAATTCCTGGGCTCAAATAATTTTCCTGCTTTGATCTCCTCAGTAGCTGAGACTACAGATGCACACCACCACACCTGGCTTTTTATTGATGTTTTGAGACAAAAGCCTGTAAGGTATTAAACCTGTAGTTCTGAGGAATTCAGTGATATGACCTCCGAATTCCTATACATTGTGATTTTTTTTTCTTACGAACGTTCCAAGATCAAGACAGCTAAATTGAAAGCTTTCCCTGAACTTCTTTACGCTTTCTACCTACCTCTCCCTTTCATCATTTTTGTCCAAAAATACATCATCTATATAATATAAAAATATTCCAAATACATTATTTTCCCTCATCTCTTTCACATTTTACCTATAATAACCTTTTTTTATTATCTACCACTTTCAAATGTGTTTTTCTTGTTGCTGTTTATACATTCCACTGGAGGTCATCATTCATTGCTCCCTAAATTGTAGTATCAACATCTTAATCTACTTCCTGCTTCTGTCTTACTATATTCAATTTATTTTTCATTGAGGGTTCTAGAATTATTCTTCCTTTCAGTGAATAAAACACATCACTTTTCTTTTTCTTTTTATTCTTCCTTTCTTCTTTACTATTAACTGTTACTTTATGAGAGAGGAGCCATTTCAGTGTTATTTCCTATTACACCACAATTTAAAGCTAAAACTCTGAGATATCACAACCTCTCTATGTGTTTAATATTATAATAATACAACTTTGTAATTGCAGCATTAAATTTTTGAATACTAAGTCTATAGATTATTTATGAAACAAGATTTTAGTTGTGTTGCAGATGAGCTTGTTATTTTTTTAACTCACTCCTTCCATTTCTATCCATACTAGCTATAAGACATTTAGAGGTGTGAAAGTGGCATATTGTTCGCTATACTTGAGAGTCTGTTGAAGTTATATGAATAAAGAAATGTACAGTGACCATTTAATTCATATAGCTAAATATAATGTTTAATATTTAAAATTTGTTTAAATGTTTTTATTACTTAAATTTATTATAACAAATATTATTTAGATTTTTCATTATTCAAAACTCAATATAAGAAACAAACATGTGGGAAAATCTCAAGTAATTCATTATCGTTGTTCTTATCATAGAAGACACAAGCCATCTCCTTATTGGTTAGGGTCGTATTTACAGAACAGTCATAACATTTCACTTTTCATTTCCCAGTGAAATCTGAGGAGTGTGTTTTGAATTCCCTAGTGATATGCCTACAACTACACAGTATAATTCTGTCTTCTTTGGAGGGTATGACTCTACAGGATCAATATGATAATGTCCTAAAATATCACTGTTACATTTAATTATATAAAACACCACTAAAGTGAGAATAATATATGAGCTGTTCATTATGTAGTCTAATTATAGAGTTAATTTTTACACTCACATACTTTAGTTAGAGACTGTGAAATCAAATTGGCCCTAGATGGAACTTAATTATTTGTAACAACTACCATGCTGTGGTGAAATGAATTAACTGAAATCTTAATAATTTGGAAAATAATAAAGTTATTTCACTTAAAAGTTATTAAAACATCTATATTTCTTAACTATTTATTTTATTTTATTTTATTTATTTTGTTATACTTTTAAGTTTTAGGGTACATGTGCACAATGTGCAGGTTAGTTACAGATGTATACACGTGCCATGCTGGTGTGCTGCACCCATTAACTTGTCATTTAGCATTAGGTATATCTCCTAAAGCTATCCCTCCCTCCTCCCCCACCCCACAACAGTCCCCAGAGTGTGATTTTCCCCTTCCTGTGTCCATGTGTTCTTGTTGTTCAATTACCATCTATGAGTGAGAATATACAGTGTTTCGTTTTTTGTCCTTGCGATAGTTTACTGAGAATGATGATTTCCAATTTTATCTATGTCCCTACAAAGGACACGAACTCATCATTTTTTATGGCTGCATAGTATTACATGGTGTATATGTGCCACAATTTCTTAATCCAGTCTATCATTGTTGGATATTTGTGTTGGTTCCAAATCTTTGCTATTGTGAATAGTGCCACAATAAACATAGGTGTGCATATGTCTTTATAGCAGCATGATTTATAGTCCTTTGGG
This sequence comes from Gorilla gorilla gorilla, assembly GCF_029281585.2. Classification (NCBI taxonomy): domain Eukaryota; kingdom Metazoa; phylum Chordata; class Mammalia; order Primates; family Hominidae; genus Gorilla; species Gorilla gorilla. The sequence goes on along the minus strand of NC_073248.2, from coordinate 43,592,322 downwards.
TATATACCCAGTAATGGGATGGCTGGGTCAAATGGTATTTCTAGTTCTAGATCCCTGAGGAATTGCCACACTGAATTCCACAATGGTTGACCTACATTACAGTCCCACCAACAGTGTAAAAGTGTTCATATTTCTCCACATCCTCTCCAGCACCTGTTGTTTCCTAACTTTTGAATGATAGCCATTCTAACTGGTGTGAGATGGTATCTCATTGTGGTTTTGATTTGCACTTCTCTGAAGGTCAGTGATGGTGAGCATTTTTTGATGTGTTTTTTGGCTGCATAAATGTCTTCTTTTGAGAAGTGTCTGTTCATGTCCTTCGCCCACTTTTTGATGGGGTTGTTTGTTTTTTTCTTGTAAATTTCTTTGAGTTCATTGTAGATTCTAGATATTAGCCCTTTGTCAGATGAGTAGGTTGTGAAAATTTTCTGCCATTTTGTAGGTTGCCTGTTCACTCTGATGGTAGTTTCTTTTGCTGTGCAGAAGCTCTTGAGTTTAATTAGATCCTTTTGTCAATTTTGGCTTTTGTTGCCATTGCTTTTGGTGTTTTAGACATAAAGTCCTTGCCCATGCCTATGTCCTGAATGGTATTACCTAGGTTTTCTTCTAGGGTTTTTACGGTTTTAGGTCTAACATTTAAGTATTTAATACATCTTGAATTAATTTTTGTATAAGGTGTAAGGAAGACATACAGTTTCAGTTTCCTGCGTATGGCTAGCCAGTTTTCCAGCACCATTTATTAAATAGGGAATCCTTGGCCCATTGCTTGTTTTTCTCAGGATTGTCAAAGATCACATTGTTGTAGATATGTGGCGTCATTTCTGAGGGCTCTTTTCTGTTCCATTGATCTATATCTCTGTTTTCGTACCAGTACCATGCTGTTTTGGTTACTGTAGCCTTGTAGTATAGGTTGAAGTCAGCTAGCATGATGCCTCCAGCTTTGTTCTTTTGGCTTAGGATTGACTTGGCGATGCAAGCTCTTTTTTGGTTCCATATGAACTTTAAAGTAGTTTTTTCCAATTCTGTGAAGAAAGTCATTGGTAGGTAGATGGGGATAGCATTCAATCTATAAATTACCTTTGGCAGTAGGGCCGTTTTCAGGATATTGATTCTTCCAACCCATGAGCATGGAATGTTCTTCCATTTGTTTGTATCCTCTTTTATTTCCTTGAGCAGTAGTTTGTAGTTCTCCTTGAAGAGGTCCTTCACATCCCTTGTAAGTTGGATTCCTAGGTATTTTATTCTCTTTGAAGCCATTGTGAATGGGAGTTCACTCATGATTTGGCTGTCTGTTTGTCTGTTATTGGTGTATAAAAATGCTTGTGATTTTTGTATATTGATTTTGTGTCCTGAGACTTTGCTGAAGTTGCTTATCAGCTTAAGGAGATTTTGGGCTGAGACGATGGGGTTTTCTAGATATACAATCATGTCATCTGCAAACAGGGACAATTTGACTTCCTCTTTTCCTAATTGAATACCCTTTATTTCCTTCTCCTGCCTAATTGCCCTGGCCAGAACTTCCAACACTATGTTGAATAGGAGTGGTGAGAGAGGGCATCCGTGTCTTGTGCCAGTTTTCAAAGGGAATGCTTCCAGTTTTTGCCCATTCAGTATGATATTGGCTGTGGGTTTGTCATAGATAGCTCTTATTATTTTGACATACGTCCCATCAATACCTAATTTATTGAGAGTTTTTAGCATGAAGCATTGTTGAATTTTGTCAAAGGCATTTTCTGCATCAATTGAGAGAATCATGTGATTTTTGTCTTTGGTTCTGTTTATATGCCGGATTATATTTATTGATTTGCATATATGGAACCAGCCTTGCATCCCAGGGATGAAGCCCATTTGATCATGGTGGATAAGCTTTTTGATGTGCTGCTGGATTCAGTATGCCAGTATTTTATTGAGGATTTTTGCATCAACGTTCATCAAGGATATTGGCCTAAAATTCTCTTTTTTGGTTGTGTCTCTGCCTGGCTTTGGTATCAGGATGATGCTGGCCTCAAAATGAGTTAGGGAGGATTCCTTCTTTTTCTATCGATTAGAATAGTTTCAGAAGGAATGGGACCAGTTCTTCCTTGTACCTCTGGTAGAATTTGGCTCTGAATCCATCTGGTCCTGGACTCTTTTTGGTTGGTAAGCTATTGATTATTGCCACAATTTCAGAGCCTGTTATTGGTCTATTCAGAGAGTCAACTTCTTCCTGGTTTAGTCTTGGGAGGGTGTATGTGTCAAGGAATTTATCCATTTCTTCTAGATTTTCTAGTTTTTTTGCATAGAGTTGTTTGTGGTATTCTCTGGTGGTAGTTTGTATTTCTGTGGGATCGGTGGTGATATCCCCTTTATCATTTTTTATTGCATCCATTTGATTCTTCTCTCTTTTCTTCTTTATTAGTCTTGATAGCAGTCTATCAATTTTGTTGATCCTTTCAAAAAAACCGCTCCTGGATTCATTAGTTTTTTGAAGGGTTTTTTGTGTCTCTATTTCCTTCAGCTCTGCTCTGATTTTAGTTATTTCTTGCCTTCTGCTAGCTTTTGAATGTGTTTGCTCTTGCTTTTCTAGTTCTTTTAATTGTGATGTTAGGGTGTCAGTTTTGGATCTTTCCTGCTTTCTCTTGTGGGCATTTAGTGCTATAAATTTCCCTCTACACACTGCTTTGAATGTGTCCCCGAGATTCTGGTATGTTGTGTCTTTGTTCTCACTGGTTTCAGAGAACATCTTTATTTCTGCCTTCATTTTGTTATGTACCCAGTAGTCATTCAGGAGCAGGTTGTTCAGTTTCCATATAGTTGAGCTGTTTTCAGTGAGTTTCTTAATCCTGAGTTCTAGTTTGATTGCACTGTGGTCTGAGAGACAGTTTGTTATAATTTCTGATCTTTTACATTTGCTGAGGAGAGCTTTACTTCCAACTATGTGGTCAATTTTGGAATAGGTGTGGTGTGGTGCTGAAAAAAAATGTATATTCTGTTGATTTGGGGTGGAGAGTTCTGTAGATGTCTATTAGGTCTGCTTGGTGCAGAGCTGAGTTCAATTCCTGGGTATCCTTGTTAACCTTCTGTCTCTTTGATCTGTCTAATGTTGACAGTGGGGTGTTAAAGTCTCCCATTATTATTGTGTGGGAGTCTAAGTCTCTTTGTAGGTCACTCAGGACTTGCTTTATGAATCTTGGTGCTCCTGTATTGGGTGCATATATATTTAGGATAGTTAGCTCTTCTTGTTGAATTGATCCCTTTACCATTATGTAACGGCCTTCTTTGTCTCTTTTGATCTTTGTTGGTTTAAAGTCTGTTTTATCAGAAACTAGGATTGCAACCCCTGCCTTTTTTTATTTTCCATTTGCTTGGTAGATCTCCTCCATCCTTTTATTTTGAGCCTGTGTGTGTCTCTGCATGTGAGATGGGTTTCCTGAATACAGCACACTGATGGGTCATGACTCTTTATCCGATTTGCCAGTCTGTGTCTTTTAATTGGAGCATTTAGTCTATTTACATTTAAAGTTAATATCATTATGTGTGAATTTGATCCTGTCATTATGATGTGAGCTGGTTATGTTGCTCATTAGTTGATGCAGTTTCTTCCTAGCCTCTGTGGTCTTTACAATTTGGCATGATTTTGCAGTGGCTGGTACCGGTTGTTCCTTTCCATGTATAGTGCTTCCTTCAGGAGCTCTTTTAGGGCAGGCCTGGTGGTGACAATATCTCTTAGCATTTGCTTGTCTGTAAAGTATTTTATTTCTCCCTTACTTATGAAGCTTAGTTTGGCTGAATATGAAATTCTGGGTTGAAAATTCTTTTCTTTAAGAATGTTGAATATTGGCCCCCACTCTCTTCTGGCTTGTAGATTTTCTGCTGAGAGATCCACTGTTAGTCTGATGGGCTTCCCTTTGTGGGTAATCTGACCTTTCTCTCTGCCTGCCCATAACATTTTTTCCTTCATTTCAACTTTGGTGAATCTGACAATTATGTGTCTTGGAGTTGCTCTTCTCGAGGAGTATCTTTGTGGCATTCTCTGTATTTCGTGAATCTGAATGTTGGCCTGCCTTGCTAGATTGGGGAAGTACTCCTGGATAATACCCTGCAGAGTGTTTTCCAGCTTGGTTCCATTCTCCCCGTCACTATCAGGTACACCAATCAGACGTTGATTTGGTCTTTTCACATAGTCCCATATTTCTTGGAGGCTTTGTTCATTTCTTTTTATTCTTTTTTATCTAAACTTCCCTTCTCGCTTCATTTCATTCATTTCCTCTTCCATCACTGATACCCTTTCTTCCAGTTGATTGCATCAGCTCCTGAAGCTTCTGCATTCTTCACGTAGTTCTCAAGCCTTGGCTTTCAGCTCCATCAGCTCCTTTAAGCACTTCTGTGTATTGGTTATTCCAGTTATACATTCATCTAAATTTTTTTTTCAAAGTTTTCAACTTCTTTGCGTTTGGTTTGATTTTCCTCCGGTAGCTCAGAGTAGTTTGATCATCTGAAGCCTTCTTCTCTCAACTTGTCAAAGTCATTCTCCATCCAGCTTTGTTCCATTGCTATTGAGGAGCTGTGTTCCTTTGGAGGAGGAGAGGTGCTCTGCTTTTTAGAGTTTCCAGTTTTTCTGCTGTTTTTTTCCCCATCTTTGTGGTTTTGTCTACTTTTGGTCTTTGATGATGGTGATGTACAGATGGGTTTTTGGTGTGGATGTCTTTTCTGTTTGTTAGTTTTCCTTGTAACAGACAGGACCTTCAGCTGCAGGTCTGTTGGAGTACCCGGCCGTGTGAGGTATCAGTCTGCCCCTGCTGGGGGGTGCCTCCCAGTTAGGCTGCTTGGGGGTCAGGGGTCAGGGACCCACTTGAGGAGGCAGTCTGCCGGTTCTCAGATCTCCAGCTGCATGCTGGGAGAATCACTGCTCTCTTCAAATCTGTCAGACAGGGACATATAAGTCTGCAGAGGTTACTGCTGTCTTTTTGTTTGTCTGTGCCCTGCCCCCAGAGGTGGAGCCTACAGAGGCAGGCAGGCCTCCTTTAGCTGTGGTGAGCTCCACCCAGTTCGAGCTTCTGGGCTGCTTTGTTTACCTAAGCAAGCCTGGGCAATGGCGGGCGCCCCTCCTCCAGCCTCGCTGCTGACTTGCAGTTTGATCTCAGACTGCTGTGCTAGCAATCAGCAAGACTCCATGGGCATAGGACCCTCTGAGCCATGTGTGGAATATAATCTCCTGGTGCACCGTTTTTTAAACCCATTGGAAAAGCGCAGTAGTGGGATGGGAGTGACCCGATTTTCCAGGTGCCATCTGTCACCCCTTTCTTTGACTAGGAAAGGGAACTGCCTGGCCTCTTGCACTTCCTGAGTGAGGCAATGCCTCGCCCTGCTTCGGTTCATGCACAGTGCACTGCACCCACTGTCCTGCACCCACTGTCTGGCACTTCCTAGTGAGATGAACCCGGTGCCTCAGAAGGAAATGCAGAAATCACCCGTCTTCTGCGTCGCTCACGCTGGGAGCCATAGACCAGAGCTGTTCCTATTCAGCCATCTTTCAACTATTTCTTATTATATGAAAGACATAATGTGTCTCATGATAATGATGGAAGCAGCCTCAAATAAAATCTTACAAAACACTCTGGACATGATGGCTCATGACTGTAATCCCAGCACTTTGGAAGTCTGAGGCAGCTGGATGACTTGAGGTCAAGAGTTTGTCACCAGCCTGGCCAACAGGGTGAAACTCCCTCTCTGCTAAAAGTAAGATCATTAGCCAGGCATGGGGGTGCATGGCTGTAATGCCAGCTACTCAGGAGGCTGAGGCAAAAGGATTCCTTGAACCCGGGAGGCAGAGGTTCCAGGGAGCTGAGATCTCACCACTGCAGTCTAGCCTGGGTGAGAGAGTGAAACTCATCTCAAAAAAACTCTCTGAACTTTAAAAAGCAAGGTGAATTTAATCAACTTTCTATTTTATGCTGTCATTAAAGTTCATTAGGTTAAAACTGAAGAGATATAAGGAATAGAAAAAAACCTCAGACTTGATTTTCGGAGCTCTGGAATCTAACTAAGTAATCAGGAGAGTGTTTAATGAAGAAAGACCTGACCTCTAAGTTTGGGCAAGACAGAATGTGGGTTGTGTGATTTAAAATGTCTGAGGTTCCCTTGGAGATTATTAGCTCAGAGGCTTTCCTTTAGCCCACCTCAGATTTTTCTTGGGTGCAGAAAGTGACTCCCAGGAGGCATTTGTGGAAAGGGAATACACTAGTCAGAGCTACCTGTAACAAGGAATAAGAGTCAGGTTAAGCAGTACACAAACAAAATGCCTGGAAGGAAGAGGCTGAGGAAGAAAACTGATGAGCTTTGAAAAATTCTCACAGTTTGTTGTTTTTCATTTTGGATTGGGTTGTAAATAGAGACAGAGCTTGCCTTGTGGCCCACATTGGAGTCCTGTGGCATGATTATGGCCCACTGAAGCCTCAGCCTCCTTGGGTTCAAGTTGATCTTCCGACCTCAGCCTCCTGAGCATCTCACCTCCCTGGTCTCCACCTATCCTTCCACCTCAGCGTCTCACACTACAGGCATGTGTCACCACAACCAGCTTATTTTTTTATAGAAAAGATATTGCCATGTTGTCAAGGCTGGTCTCGCACTTCTGGGTTCAAGTAATTTGTTCTCCTAAGTCTTCCAAATTGGTGGGATTACAGATATGAACCACCACACCCAGACTCCTATTGTATATTTAGAAGAATATAAGTATGTCCATTTTTGGATGCATGCACGGAGAAGACCCCAAAGCTTTTCATTTTCCCTGATTTTGGGCTAAACACTAGAGTTCATCACAGAGTCCATATGCGAAGTCTGGGCGGTTTTTATTTTATTTTCTTTATTTTCCTCTTTTTTTCTTTTTAAAATATGTCAAGAGGAGTAGATGACCAAAAGGGTGACAGAACACAGGTTAAGTGGCCATACATGACAAAGAATACAGACTACAAAAATAGCTTTAAAGGGTTGCTAAACAAGTAAACAACCCACCAAGTAAACAATTATGGAGGTCAATATTTTGTTATCCAAATATGCTGAATAATATCCAAAGTGTTCAGTGTTCAACAATTAAATAAACGGCGCTCAAAGTAAAAAAAAAAGGGCACACTCAAAGAAAACATACTTAAAAGAAACTATTTCAGGAAGCTCAGTCATGGTACTAACCAGGGAAATATTTCAATTCACTTCATTTTAGTGTTCTCAAAGACCTAAGGGAACCCAGGAGAACAGTGATTCAAAATTGAAAATATCAATAAAAATGTATGAATTATTTTGAAAAATGAAATCAATAATCTGTAACTAGAAGGACTGAATAGCATGTGTGAGCATGTAGAAAGCCTAATGAGGCAACTTGAAGATGAACTGTTTGATATTGTTCAGTGTAAGGAACAAGAAGAGAAACAAGAATAATGAACAAAACTAAGGTTTCCATGGGACACCATCAAGAATATCAACATATTCATAATGGGAGTCCCACTGGAATAGGTGAGATGGGGAAAAAAAGAATATTTAAATGAATAGTGGCTGAAACTTCCCAAATGTGTCGATAGCTGCAAATCTACTGATCCATGTATCTCTAAAGAACGCAATACTCCAGGGAGAATAAACTCCAAGATATCCACACTGAAACACATGCACTGAAATTGACAGAAGACAAATAAATAGAGAACTTTAAAAGAATCAAGACAGAAGTAACTCATCACATGCAAGTTATCCTTGATAACATTAACAGCCAATTTCTCATTAAAAATTATAGTGGAAAGAAGTCACTGTGATGAGATCTTTAAAGTGCTGGAATAAGAAGATAAAGTCAATCATAAACTCAATATCTAGCCAAACGAAAATTTAACTTTATGAGCAAATAAGGCATTTCCAAGCAAACATAATTAAAGAGAGTACATTACTACTAGATCAGCCTTACAAAACATGATAAAAACAAGCAAGGAATGAAAGAAAAATAGTGCCTCATGTGCAAATAAAGAAATAAGAACATCAATAAAGTAATTACATCACGAAATAGAAAAGCCAATATTATTGTATTTGGGTTTTCTGTGACTTTATTTTTCTACTGGATTTAAAAGTATCTCACAACTGTAATCCCAACAAAGTAGGGGGATTTCCTTGAATCTGGGAGTTTGAGACCAGCCAGGGCAACAAAATGTGACCATCTCTTGAGAAAATAAACAAAATTAGCCAGCTGTGGTGGCATGGACTTCTGTCCTCAGAACATAGGGCACTGAGTTGGAAGGGTCCCTTGAGCCCAGGAGCTCAAGGCTGTAGTGAGCCATGTTTAGCCTGTGTGACTGAAACCCTGTCTCAATGAATTAAAATACAATACAATAATAAAATAAAGAAATGACAAAAAATAAAACAATAATTACACATCTGGGTTGTTAGCAAATGTTGCATAACAAACTATTTTTGACAAAAAAATAGAAAGTTGGGGAAAACAGTATGGGAAAATGATTTTTGTATAATGTCAATGCTCAGTTATAATTCACACTATATTATTATTAATTCAAGACATAAATTATAATACCATTAATAACTTGTCCTTTTTATGGCCGCATAGTATTCCACGGTTTATATGTGCCATATTTTCTTAATCCAGTCTATCACTGATGGACAATTTGGTTGGTTTCAAGTCTTTGCTATGGTGAATAGTGCGATAATAAACATACGTGTGCATGTATCTTTATAGCAACATGATTTATAATCTTTTGGGTATATACTCAGTAATGGGATTGCTGGGTCAAATGGTAATTCTAATTTTAAATCCTTGAGGAATTACCACACTGTCTTCCACAATGGTTGAACTAGTTTACACTCCCCCAGTGTAAAAGCATTCCTATTTCTCCACATCCACACCAGCATCTGTCATTTCCTGACTTTTTAATGATTGCCATTCCAAGTGGCTTGAGATGATATCTCATTTTGGTTTTGATTTGCATTTCCCTGATGATCAGTGATGATGAGCATTTCTTCATGTGTCTGTTGGCTGCATAAATGTCTTCTTTTGAGAAGTGTCTGTTCATATCCTTTGCCCTTCTTTTGATGAGGTGTTTTTTTTTTTAGTGAAAATTTGTTTGTGTTCTTTGTACATTCTGATATTAGCCATTTGTAAGATGGGTAGATTGCAAAAATTTTCTCCCATTCTGTACGTTGCCTGTTCACTCTGATGGTAGTTTCTTTTGCCATTCAGAAGTTCTTTAGTTTAATTAGATCTTATTTGTCTATTTTGGCCTCTGTTGCCATTAATTTTGGTGTTTTAGTCATGAAGTACTTGCCCATGCCTATGTCCTGCATGGTATTGTCTAGGTTTTCTTCTAGGGTTTTTATGGTTTTAGATTTAATATTTAAGTCTTTAATTCATATTGAATTAGCTTTTGTGTAAGGTGTAAGGAAGAGATCCAGTTTCAGCTTTCTAAAAATGGCCAGCCCCTTTTCCCAGCACCATTTACGACATAGGGAGTCCATTCCCCATTTCTTTTTGTCAGATTGGTCAGAGATAAGATGATTGCAGATGTGTGGTGTTATTTCTGAGGCCTCTTTTCTGTTCCATTGGTCAATACATCTCTTTTGGTACAAGTACCATACTGTTTTGTTTACTGTAGGCTTGTAGTATAGTTTGAAGTCAGGTAGCATGATGCCTCCAGATTTTTTTTCTTCTTCTTCTTAGGATTATCTTGGCAATATGGCCTATTTTTGGGCTCCATATGAACTGTAAATTTCTTTTTTTTCAAAATCTCTGAAGAAAGTCACTGGTGGCTTGATGGGAATGGCATTGCTTGTGTAAATTACTTTGGACACTATGGCCATTTTCAAGGTATTCATTCTTCATCTCATTATCATAGAATATCCTTCCATTTGTTTCTGTCCTTTTTTATTTCGTTGAGCAGTGTTTTGTAGTTTTTCCTGAAGAGGTCCTTCACATTCCTTGTAAGCTGGATTCCTAGGTATTTTATACTCTTTGAAGCACTTGTGAATGGGAGTTCACTCGTGATTTGGCTCTTTGTCTGTTAATGGTGTATAGGAGTGTTTGTGATTTTTGCACACTGATTTTGTATCCTGAGACTTTGCTGAAGTTGCTTATCAGCTTAAGTAGATTTTGGGCTGAGACAATGGGTTTTCTCAACATACAATCATGTTATCCAAAAACAGGGACAATTTGACTTCCTCTTTTCCTAACTGAATACCCTTTATTTCTTTCTCTTGCCTGATTGCCCTGGACAGAACTTCCAAGACTATGTTGAATAGGAATGGTGAGAGAGGGCATCCTTGTCTTGTGCCGGTTTTCCAAAGGAATGCCTCCAGTATTTGTCCACTCTGTCGGATATTGTCTGTGGGTTTGTCATAAGTAGCTTTTATTATTTTGAGATATGTTCCATCAATAAGTAGTTTATTGAGAGTTTTTAGCATGAAGGGCTCTTGAATTTTGTCAAAGGCCTTTCCTGTAGCTATTGAGATAATCATGTGATTTTTGTCATTGGTTCAGTTTATATGATGGATTAGGTATATTGATTTACATAAATTGAACCACATTTGCATCCCAGGGATGAAGCTGATGTGATAGTGGTAGATAAGCTTTTTGTTGTGCTGATGGATTCAGTTTGCCAGTATTTTATTGAGGATGTTCACATGGATGTTTATCTGGGCTATTGGTCTAAAATTCTCTTTTTCTGTGTGTGTCTCTGCCAGGCCTTGGTATCAGGATGAAGTTGGCCTCATAAAATGAGTTAGGGAGGATTCCCTCTTTTTTTTAATGATTGGAATAGTTTCAGAAGGAATGGTACCAGTCCCTCTTTGTACCTCTGGTAGAATTTGGGTGTGAATCCACCTGGTCCTGGGCTTTTTTTTGGTTGGTAAGCTATTAATTATTTATTCAATTTCAGAGGCTGTTGCTAGTCTATTCAGAGATTCAACTTCTTCCTGGTTTAGTTTTTGAAGGGTGTATGGGTCCAGGAATTTATCCATTTCTTCTACATTTTCTAGTTTATTTTGTTAGAGGTGTTTATAGTATTCTCTGAGGGTAGTTTGTACTTCCGTGGGATTGATGGTGATATCCCCTTTATCATTTTTTATAGCTTCTATTTTATTCTTCTCTCTTTGCTTCTTTATTAGCCTTGCTAGGGGTCTTTCAATTTTGTTGATCTTTTTAAAAAACAAACAAACAAATAAACAAACAAAAAACCCAGTTCCTGGATTCATTGATTTTTTGAAGGTTTTTTTGTGTCTCTATCTCTTTCCGTTCTTCTCTGATCTTAGTTATTTCTTGCCTTCTGCTACTTTTCAAATTTGTTTGCTCTTGCTTCTCTATTTCTTTTAGTTGTGATGTTAGGTTGTCAATTTTATATCTTTTCTGCTATCTTTTGTGAAATTTCCTCTATAAATTTCCCTCTGCCCACTGCTTTACATGTGTTTCAGAGATTCTGGCATGTTGTGTCTTTGTTCTCACTGGTTTCAAGGAATGTCTGTATATCTGCCTTCATTTTGTTATTTACCCAGCAATCATTCAGGAGCAAGTTGTTAAGTTTCCCTGTAGTTGTGCAGTTTTGAGTGAGTTTCTTAATGCTGAGTTCTAATTTGATTACACTGTGGTCTGAGAGACACTTTGTTGTGATTTCTGTTCTTTTACATTTGCTGAGGAGTGCTTTACTTCAGGTTATGTGGTCAATTTTAGAATAAGTGTGATGTGGTGCTGAGAAGAATGTATATGCTCTTGATTTAGGGTGGAGAGTTCTGTAGGTGTCTATTAGGCCAGTTTGTTACAGAGCTGAGTTTAAGTGCTGGATATCCTTGTTAACCTTCTGTCTCATTGATCTGTTGATTAATGAGACAACATTGACTGTGGGGTCTTAAAGTCTCCCATTATTATTGTGTGGGTGTCTAAGTCTCTTTGTAGGTCTCTAAGGACTTACTTTCTGAATCTGGGTTCTGTATTGGGTGAATATATATTTAGAATTCTTACCTCTTCTTAATGAATTGATCCCTTTATCATTATGTAATGGCCTTCTTTGTCTTTTTTGATCTTTGTTCGTTAAAAGTCTGTTTTATCAGAGGCTAGGATTGCAACTCCTACTTATTTTTTTTCTGCTTTCCATTTGCTTGGTAGATCTTCTTCCATTCATTTATTGTGAGTTTATGTGCATCTTTGCATGTGAGATGGGTCTCCTGACTCTTTATCCAATTTACCCATCTGTATCTTTGAACTGGGGCATGTAGTAGCCCCTTTACACTTAAGGTTAATATTGTTATGTGTAAATTTGATCCTGTCATTATGACGTTGGCTGGGTGGCTTGCCTGTTAATTGATACAGTCTCTTGATAGCATCGATGGTCTTAAAAATTTGTTTTTGCAGTTGCTGATACTGGTTGTTTTTTTCCATGTTTAGTGTTTCCTTCAGGAGCTCTTGTAAGGCAGGCCTGGTAGTGACAGAATCTCTCAGCATTTCCTTATTTTTAAAGGATTTTATTTCTGCTTCACTTATAAAGCTTAGTTTGGCTGGATATGAAATTGTGTGTTGAAAATTCTTTTCTTTAAGAATGTTGAGTATTCGCCCCCACTCTCTTCTGGCTTGTAGGGTTTCTGCCAAGAGATCCACTGTTAGTCTGATGGGCTTCCCTTTGTGGGTAACTCAACCTTTCTTTCTGTCTGACCTTAACACTTTTTCCATCATGTCAACCTTGGTGAACGTGACAATTGTATGTCTTGTGGTTGCTTTTCTCGAGGAGTATCTTTGTGGCATTCTCTGTATTTCCTGAATTTGAATGTTGGCCTGCCTTGTTAGGTTGGGGAAGTTCTCCTGGATAATATCCTGAAGAGTGTTTTCTAAGTTGGTTCCATTCTTTCCATCACTTTCAGATACACCAATTAAACTTAGATTTGGTCTTTTCACTTAGTCCCATATTTCTCAGAGGCTTTGTTTCTTTTTACTCTTTTTTTTCTAACCTTGTCTTCTCAGTTTATTTTATTAATGAGATCTTCAATCACTGATACCCTTTCTTCCACTTGATTGAATCAGCTACTGAAGCTTGTGCATGCATGACGAAGTTCTTGTGCCACGGTTTTCAGCTCCGTCAGGTCATTTAAGATCCTCTCTACACTATTTATTCTAGTTAGCCATTTGTCTCATCTTTTTCCAAGGTTTTTAGCTTTCTTGTGATAGGTTGGAACATGAAACTTTAGCTCAAATATGTTTGTTATTACCAACCTCCTGAAGCCTACTTCTGTCAGCTCATCAGATTCATTCTCTGTCCAGTTTTGTTGCATTGCTTGTGAGGAATTGTGATCCATTGCAGAAGAAGCACTCAAGTTTTAGAACTTTCAGCTTTTCTGCTCTAGTTTCTCCCCATCTTTGTGGTTTTATCTACCTTGTGTCTTTGATGTTGTTGAGCTACAGATGGGGTTTTGGTGTAGATGAACTTTTTGCTTATGTTGATGCTCTTCCTATCTATTTGTTAGTTTTCCTTCTAACACTCAGGTCCCTCAGCTGCAGGACTTTTGGAATTTGGTGTAGTCCACTGCAAATTGTATTTGCCTGGGTGTCACCAGCAGAGGATGCAGAACAGCAAATATTGCAGAACAGCAAATATTGCTGCCTGATCCTTCCTCTGGAAGCTTCATCCCAGAGGGGCAGCTGCCTATATGAGGTGTCTGTCAGCCCCTACTGGGAGCTGTCTCCCAGATAGGTTACACGGGGGTCAGGGACAGATGAGAGGAGGCAGCCTGTCCATTCTCAGACTTCAAATGGCATGCTAGGAGAACCACTGCTCTTTACAGAGCTGTCAGACAGGGACATTTAAGTCTGCCAAAGTTGTCTGCTGCCTTTTGTTCAACTATGCCCTGCCCACAGAGTTGTAGTCTATAGGCAGTAGGCCTTGTTGAGCTGTGGTGGGCTCCACCCAGTTTGAGCTTCCTGGGTGCTTTGTTTACCTGCTAAAGACTTAGCAATTGTGAACGCCCCTCTACCAGCCAGGCTGCCATATCAGAGCTTGATCTCAGACTGCTGTGTTAGCAGTGAGCAAGGCTCTGTGGGCATGGGACCCACCAAGCCAGGCATGGGACCAACCAAGCTAGGCATGGGAGAGAATTACTTTGTCTGCTGGATGCTAAGACCTTGGGAAAAGTGCAGTATTTGGGCAGGAGTGCCCCGTTTTTCCAGGTAGTCTGTCACAGCTTCCCTTGGCTAGGAAAGGAAATTCCCCGACTGCTTGCACTTCACAGGAGGGGTGATGCCCTGCCCTGCTTCAGCTCATTCACTGTGGGCTGCACCCACTGCCCTGCCAGTCCCAATGAGATGAACCAGATACCTCAGTGGGAAATGCAGAAATTACTGATCTTCTGCACTGATCATGCTGGGAGCTGCAGACTGGAGCTGTTCCTATTTGGCCATCTTGGAACACCCTCAGAAAAAAATAGGATGCATTTTTAAAGGTGTTTTTTTTTTTTTTTGTGAGATGGGGTCTCATTCTGTTGTCCAGGCTGGAGTGCAGTGGTGTGGAGAGTGCTTCCTCCACACACTTCCCTGTCCCTTTCAATCAGCTGGCTGTGAGATCACTGAAACCAGAGATCTCAGGTTCAGGACAGGCCCAAGTGGGGTTATGGCTGCCCTTCTGCATTTCAAGGTCACTGTGTGGCAGAGTGAGGTCTTTGGCTGCAGAAAAGGGCATTGTGTTGCCTGAGGAGGGCTTGGTGAGTTGATTTGAGAGACAACACAAGCACCAAGATTTGGAAGGTCCCAGGTTAGTGTTGGGGAAACCAGCCACATAAGACCCAGTGGGTACCCCGAATCTGGAGGAGACAAAGGTTTTAGAAAGAGACAGAATAAGCATTTAAAAGGTAGGTCCAGGGCACCAGAGCACTGGAGGCTTGCTCATGGCCCGCAGCTCTCAGGCTCCACCCAATTTATTGGTTTACAAGTTCTTTGTTCTTAAGGAGATGGGAGGGGGAGGAAGGAATGAGGAAAAGGATTAAGCAGTGAAGGAGAACTCATCAGCCATTCAATAAGATGTATAGCACTGGTGGTTTCTGTGAATTTCCGTGAGCAAAGGCATGTGTCTAAACTACTTAAGATCTTCAACTTATCGTGACTGAAATGGGTGGGAGTGGGTTTCAGGAGGAGCCAAGTTGTTTTATTATATTCCACTGCTTCAAGGGAACGTTATCTTCCTGAGCAACCAGTGGAATGCCGCTGAGTGGTTATGCTCTGGGGGCATAAATACATGAAGGTAATAAGGAGACTTTTCTTCTCAGAGGCCGCCCATGGCTCCCCATGGGTGTCTCATACAGGGGAGACTAACTCAACTGGCACCCCAGAAACTCTGTTTCCCACAGTTAGTAATTATGGGTTGTTGGTTTAGACCAAAGATAGGGCAAGAGATGAACAAAGAATATTGGGGTGGCCCTATGGTAACAGCATTTTCCAGCCAGCAGGCCTGCTTTACCTGCTGGGAAGAAGGCTGTACCTCAGAGTCCCACAAAACCTCTTCTCCCATCTTATCTCTTTTAGAGAGACATGAATAAAATGGGCCTCAACAATCCCAAGAGACCACTCAAGGACAATGGGAGCCACTGGGCTTGGCTTTCTACTTTCCTGGAGGCAAGACAATTTGAATGCCACTGACTGCCAGGTACTGTCATCATATGGGCCATGAGACCATCTCACCTGTTCAGTACCCCTCCACATTTTAGTGGGGACTAGGACATGGAATATGTGTAGGGATGATAGTGCCCTGTCACTGGGATCAGGACAGACCACAGGGAAGGGGAGCTGCCAGCAAGGAGCCTGGGTCAGGGGCCAGGTTTGGGAAGCAGTTTCCTCTGACCCTACACTTGCTCCTGCAGCTGGACACATTATCTAAATTTATGTCTATTTTGGAGAATGGTGAAAACAGACTTAGAAAAAGACACTTGTAGGCCGGCCACCTAAAGACAAACTCAGCTGTCATTGTGGTGTGTTTATTTTTGTATTTTGTTTCTTTTGCTTTTCTTATGTTTCTGCTACATATCAGTACTTTTTTGAGCACCCTCCCTGCACTCTGTGATCTTTCCTTGATGAGGAGGATCATTTAAGAATAAGAAAACTGGAGGCTGGCCTGCTGTGGATCTGTTCTACATTTGGGGCTGTCCTAAATCTTGTCTGGCCTTCACACCATGTGCACATTTGCTCCTCCTTTCCACATACCATTAGGATATTAGCATCTTTCTTGACACCTCTTGGGCCTGCTTCCATTTAGATCCTGCACTGCCCAGGTATGTGTCCCTAAGCAGGTTCATGTGACCTTTCACCTGTAAAATAGAGATGGTGCCAGGACCTGCCATGGGGATTTTTGCAAGCTTAAGTCAGGCTGGTTGTCAAAAGCCTAAGAGTACAATTGAGACACAGTGAGAATTTATGAAATACCAATCCTTTATTATCAAGTGCTGCCTAATAGTTCTTGAGGATCAACTGTCGTTTAATCACATAACTATTAAGCTCTTGTTAATTGTTTTCCTATTTTCAATACTGAAGAACAACACTTCATTGAAGGTCATTGTAAATAAAGTGCTAATATATTATCGGTTTCCAGTAATAAGCTTTATTAAGTGCCTCAAGGGGGCCAGGTAATTCAGAGCCTGACCCAAGTCTTTGCAGCCACAGGGAAAATGGCAAAACATGTAATTTGTTCTATCCTGGGGTCCACAGCCACCAGTAGCCAAATTGAAACAGGAACCCACATTCCTGAGCTTGGCTTCAGTTTCTTTCCAGGTCCTACTGCTCTGGCCTGACAGAGCCTCCGCCCACCAAAATACGGTGTTCTCTGTTTCCCACAGGCCACTGCAGGGTAGCAACATGTACCAGTAGGGGCCCAACCATGATGTCGCCACCCTCCCCCTCATCTCTCCTGCTCATTACCTCTGCCCTCTGGCTGCTTGCAGTAACATGATGGACCCCTCTATGGCTGCACCTGCATCATGGCTGGTGCTTCTAGCATTGGCATCCTCCAAGAAAATTTCCTTCCAGACTGGGCAGTTGATCTACAGTCAGCGGCTGGACTTCATGATGCACTGCAGACACCTCTGTGGCTGTGTCTATTGATACCCTTGCTGATGCCTACGTGTGGATCTGCTTTGGACAGATCTTGAGTTTTGGAGCTGGATGTGGTGATTACTTGAGTCTTGTTTGAGGGAGTGGAAGTGTGGGTAGAGCTAGGATTTTCTGCTGGAATCTGTGGTGTTTAATTAGATGTGGAACCAGTACCCTGGAACAGAGACTCCTCCTAGAGTCTCTGACACCACAAATTACTTCCCATATATTTTATTTTGAAAATAAAAATATATGCACATGACTGAAAAATACAGAGATGAGGCAAGGGTAACTGCCACCATGTGCACCTAACCCTAGTCCCCTGAATTACCTGTTAACACCTGGTACAACAGAGGAAGGCTGAGTTTCTCAGACTTCCGACCTTTCCTCCACCCTCACACAATGATAGAAATATCATGATTTTAGTTTCTTTCTTAGTTATCATTGATGTTGTAAGTAACTGTAGAGTATATATATATTTATGTATATATTTTTTCAATCCAATGCAATAGAATCTTGTGACTTTCTTCTTGTAGGAAGTATACTGGCACTTTGAATTCACCTACATTTCTTGGTATTCTATGGGTATATACATACTTTTTCTTTAGCTTTCTCTTTTCTTGGAGTTTCTAATTGCCTTTTCTTCTTTCTTTCTATTTAAAATTAAATTAAATTTAAAATTAAATTAAATTAAGTTAGAATTATATTAAAATTCAAATTAAATCTCCTTTTATCACATCCTTATCATCTTCCCTCATTTCTAACCTCCCATCTGAAAAATCACTGGTGGACACCTTCCGTTTTCCTGTTCCTATCCCACCAACATCTCTCTAGGCCTGGGGTGGAGCTGTCATTCCCAGAGCTTTTATAACTGCCTCCCTGGGTTTTTACAGGTCAAATACTATTTCGCTACTGCAACTATGGGACAAATCTCCCAGAGAGCTAACCACTTTTCTTATGTTTATTTTGTTCATTGTATGTGGTTTTGAAATATTTTTTAGATTCTGTCTTCCAATTTTTGAGAGTTATGCATTTTAAGAGAATTTCAAGCTGTTGTTCCTAATCTCTGAATTTTCCTATTATCTTCCTAAATTTTGTTATTTTTCATGGATGCAATATTTTATACTTCTCTGAGACTACAGGGAGCATGTGTTCTGAACTTTCCTTGAACAGAGTTCTTGAGGCCAGAAGGAAGAAGTATCTTAAAGACTCATTTCTCTGGAGGTGAGTTGTCTGTTGATCATATTTGCCTTTGTTTGTTTGCATTTTTTAAAAACTGTTGGACCCTCACATTTGCCTCTGTAATTAGCATTAAGGCTGAAATGGGGATTGTCACAGGCTCATTTCACATTGGGACAAGAGGAACTGGCCTTCAAACCAGGGGCCTACAAATGGGAAGGATGATTTCCTCTGGGAATCCCTAAGCTTCCTTCTTTCCTCTGCAGAAACCTTCACCTTCAGTTGCCCTGCTGCTTCCTTGGCATGGCGATGTTCTTCCTCCACTTGCAACCTGATCACACAACTGTGGACATTGTTCTCACGGCTTTTCCCTTCTCTTTGTCTTGAAGAGAGAAGATGCAACCCGTTTCTCTACTATGATGGAACCAGAATGTCCATATTAGAACTTTAACATTATTTCCTCTACATCAGAGGCCACATTAGCTTCTGCCTGAAAGAGGAAATTTCAGAAAACAGACACAAGGTTGGGAAGGTCACATTGACATATAAAGTTCCTGAGGGGCAGCTGGGTATTGTGTTAGGTGGTCACTCTTCTGTGCAGGAGGAAGGACTGTGTGAGCCTTTCCCTAAGGCCTGTTCTGTGTCTGAGCTCAGGGCGAACTTAATTTCAGTGTGCAGCCTTATAGATTAGGAAAAGAAAACAATCTGCCTCATCAGGTCTCCTGCCCAACCTTATTCCTAGCTCTGGATCATGATTGCTGATTTAAAAACAGCTTTGTTGGCATGTGATTGGCATATGGTAAACTGCACCTGTGTAGATGGAAGAACTGATGGTTTCTCCATGTGAGTATTTCATTCACCGCAAGGCCAGAAGTGTGATGAAGGTCATGAAAACACATCTTCCTCCCATCAGTAACGATCACTTCCTGGCCACCGTAGGACCACAGATCTGCTTCTTTCACTAAAAACTTGTGGGTATTTTATAGAATTACAGGTAAATACAGTAGGTACTTGGGTCTTTGTGCATCGTTCTGATCTGGCTTCTTTTATTCAGCAGAACTACTTTCAGAGTCACTCTGCTCTGAGAGCATCAACAGTCCATTCCTTTTCATGCTGAGCCACATGCCATTGTATAGATGTGCCACAGCTTGTTCACCCTTCTTCTGTGTACGGGCATTTGGGGGCTCCTGGTTTGGGACCATTATGTGTAAAGATGTCATGAATATTTATTTATGTATGTAGCCTGTTGAGCTTGCCTTCATTTCTCATGGTTGATTCCTAGGAGTGCAGTGGCCACATCATGTCATGGTAGGTATGCATTGACCTTGTTAAGTAACCACTGGCCCTTGTTCTAAGTGTTTGGTCCATTCTCTGCTTTCTTTCTTGCTCCCTCTGATTTACTCATACAAACCTCTTGTATCCTTCACCTTCCAGGGCAATAACTTCTTAGCATACCGCCCTTTCTTTACACTTGGAATCACCAGCTCCTTCTTCGTGTGCTGGCTCTGATTTCCTCATTAAATTTGCCTTCTGTGCCCCATGTGTGACCCATTCCCCTTGATACACCCTATGTGTGAGAGGGCTTTGGGATAAGAGACTGTTTCTGATGAGTATCGAGTACTACAATGGCTCTGAATGGGAGAAAGATGACTGGGTGGGTCTTGTCAACCATTGTCCCTGGAGCTCATCTTTGTTATTACAAATAAGTCTGGGTGTGGCCTGGGCATATGTTCAAGTACTCGCAAACCTTTTCTAAATGACAATTGGAGACCGGGCTGTGGGCTGGAATGTGCATATGAAGTTACTCGGAAGCTGTGTGATTGAAAGTGAGTCACTCAATCACTGGATCCTGGCATTTTTCTCTACATGTGGGACTACCCATACTCTGCAGAGTTGCTGTGAGTTCACCTGAGTAAGACACCTGCACGCAGTTGTGCTCAGAAAATGTTAATTTCCCTTTATTGAAAGGGAACAACCCATGGATATTATGTGCTGAGATCTGGATCACAATAGAGCATGATACTGAAGACCTTGTAAACCCTGAGGAGGCATCACTGATCACTGGGTGTCTGGAAAGGCAGCAGAGAAAAAGTGACGTGGAACTGAAATTGGCCAGTGGGTTTGTTACAGTTGGTTAAACAGTCGAGTGCAATTTTCATTCTTTCCTGCTCTAAAGCTTTTTAATAAATGTCCACTCCTGCTGTGAAACTTGCCACAGCATTTTCTTCCTTCTTTATGCCCACCAGTTGAATTCTTTCACCTGAGGAGGCAAGAATTGATATTGCTAAAGACCCAGATGGATTTGCTGCCAGTAACTCAGATACTTTTCACCGGTAACAGGTCTAGGAGCTGGTGGACATAATGGCTGGAGTATGTGTCCAGAATGTGCCTGCTCAGGCCCCAGGCACTTCCGGACTGTGGGGGGACTTGAACCCCAGGTTAAGGGGACACCATGGAAAGAGAGCTCAGCCTGCTGATGGAATACTGGGGATAGGATATTTTTTACTGAGGTAAATCCCCTACCTATTAAGGAACTACTACCCAATCTGTCCTCTTTCTGACCCCTGACAATTAGCAAATCTGCTTTCTTTCTCTATGAAATTACTTATTCTGGACAGTTATATACATAAAATCATACACTATGTGACTTTTGTGCTTAGCTTCTTTAAATACAATGGTTTTGCAGTATCTTCACATTGTAGTGTGAGTGTCTCAATCTTTTTATGGCTAGATATTATGCCATTGTATAGGTATACTACATTTTGTTTTCCTATTATTTGTTCATGGACATTTTGTTTGTTTCCACATTTTAGTTATTGTGAATAATTCTTCTATGCATATATGTGCACACACGGTTTTGTTTGAATACCTGCTTTATATTTTTTGTGTATATACCTGAGGTGGGGGGGATTTGCTGGTTTCTATGATGGTTCTATGTTTAGCTTTTTGCAGAAACACCAAACTATTTTCCACAGCAGATGAACTATTTTACTTTTGTTTTTCTCCATTTCCATGTCAACCCTTGTTAGTTTATGGTTTTTAAATAATAATAATTATAATGGGTGAAAAGTGGTGCCTTCTTGTGGTTTTGATTTGCATTTCCCTGAAATAAGTGATGTTGAGCTACTTTTTATGTGTTTGTGTGTGTGTGTGTGTGTGTGTGTGTGTGTGTGTGTATCTCTGGAGAAAAGTATTTTCAATTTCTCTATCATTTTTTTAATTGGGTTGATTGCTTTTTGTTCTTGAGTTGTAAGAATTTCTCCTATATCCTGGATACTAGGCCCTTACCCTTATATATGACTTGAAAATATTTTGTCCTATGCTTTTGGTTTTCTATTGACCATCCTGATAGTGCCCTTTGAAGCATGAAAGATTTTAGTTTAAATTAAGGTCAATTTATCTATTTTTTCTTTTGTTTTCTGTGGATTCTCTGTCATACCCAGGAAACCATTAACAAATTCAGTGCCAATAAGCTCAGAAAGATCTGTTCGACATCATTAGCCATTGGGTAAATGGATATCTAAATCACAATGAGATTATCACCTTAAACCCACTAGAATGTCTTTTTTTTTTTGAAAAAGGGAGAGTTGGGGAGTATGTAGAGAAAATGGAACCCTTGTGCATTGCTGGTGAGAATGTGAAATGGTGGTGATGCTTGCACAGTAACATGAACATACATAATGCCACTTACCTGTACACCTACAAATGTTTAGATTGGTAAATTTATGTTATGTTTCTTTTACCACATACCAAAAAGCCTTCCTGAGAACTAGTCCTGAGATAGTTCCATGTGGAAAGAAGAGGACCCTTCTCTCACCTAGAGTGAGTAGGAGCCTTTGTTTTATGTTGTTGTTGTTTTGTGTTTGTTTTTGTTTTGAAACAGAGTCTTCCTTTGTGGCCTAGGTTGGTGTGCAGTGGTGTGGTCTCTGCTCACTGCAAGCTCCACCTCCCGTATTCATGCCATTCTCCTTCATCAGCCTCCTGAGTAGCTGGGACTAAAGGTGCCCACCACCATGCCTGGCTAATTTTTGTATTTTTAGTAGAGATAAGGTGTCACCGTGTTAGCCATGATGGTCTCAACCTCGTGACCTAGTGATCCACCCAACTCAGCCTCCCAAAGTGGTGGGACTGCAGATGTGGTGAGCCACCACAGCTGGCTGAGTAGAAGCCTTCTTATCATGCTTGTACTACACACTCCTGGCTCTTCCACACACCAAGCATGACCTCATGAACCAGAGGCAGTCCAAGTCTAACTGGCCCATTTTTACCCCCTTTCCAACATCCTATTCCCCTATTCAACTCACTCTCTTTCCCCTACAAACCACCGTACATCACAGGTCTGCTTACCTTCTCTGTAGACATTTCTATAATGTCATAGAAATATGGTCATAAAGTACATGATCTCTTCAGACTGGCACTTTTTGTTATTATTGTTTTCTCATTATTCTATAATTGCTGCCAAAAGAAGCAGGCATGTGTTGTGCCACAGAAAACTGATCATATTCTAAGCTCTACTTAGTAAAAACTAAAAAAAAAAAAAAGAATAAAGAAAAAAATATGCTAGTACATATTTTCGCATTTATCCTGTTATTTTTTTAATTCATGATTTCTACAATGAATAAATGGATGAATAAGGTACACAGATATTATGCTTTGCCAGTCCAGCTGAACATCAAGCTGCTTACAGACTACAGGCAAATTATTGCAAACTCTTTTTACTGTGGCCCCGACCAGCTAGTGAGACTTGCATATATTCAGTAAAGATTAATTGACCAAGGCTCTAGTTAACACCACTAAAGGGTAATTGACAGTGTGGACTTCCCAGTTAGAAAGCAATTTAGCACTGTGCTAAGTCAAATATTAGTCTTAGGACCACATGACTAAGCAAGCTACTTAGGCAAACACCCCACATTCCTTTGTTTCTACTCTAACTTATTTAACTAAAGGTAAAAGGCCATCCTGTCTAATATGGTGAAACCCCATTTCTACTAAAAATACAAAAAATTAGCTGGGCATGGTGGCGGGTGCCTGTAGTCAAAGGTACTTGGACTCAGGAGGCTGAGGCAGGAGAAGGGCAGGAACCTGGGAGTTGGAGCTTGCAGTGAGCTGACATCACAGCACTGCACTCCATCCTGGCCAATAAAGCAAGACTCTGTCTCAAAAAACAAAACAACACAAAACAAAACCAGTATTCACCACTAAAAAAATTAGCAAAATATAAAGACCAACAACACTATGAAGAAAGTGGATCAATTAATATGCAAAATAACCAGCTAGCATTGCCATGCCAGGATCAAACTGACCCATACAAATATTAACCTTAAACGTAAATGAACTAAATTTGCCAATTAAAGTACACAGACTGGCAAATTGGATAGAATCAAGACCCTTTGGTGTGCTGTATTCAGGAGACCGATATCATGGGTGAAGACACACATAGGCTCAAAATAAAAGGATGGAGGAATATTTACAAAGCAAATGGAAAGTTAAAAAAAAAAAAGCTGGGGTTGAAATCCTGCTCTATCCTAAGACAAACTTTAAGCCAACATAGATCATAAAAGACAAAGAAGGGAATTACAAATGGTAAAGGGATCAATGCAACAAGAAAAGCTAATGATCCTAAATATATATGAACCTAATACAGGAGCACTCAGATTTATAAAGCAAGTTCTTAGACAGACTTAAACTCCCACATAATAATAGAAGGAGACTTTAACACCCCACTTTCAATATTACACAGATAAATAACACAGAATGTTAACGGGAATACTCAGGACTTGAACTCAGCTCTTGACCAAGCAGAGCTAACAGATATAATAGACATCTACAGATGTCTTCTTCTCGTCACTACATAGCGCTTATTCTAAAATCGACCACACAATTGGAGGTAAAACATTCCTCAACAAATGCAAAAGAAAGGAAATAAAAACAGTCTCTCACACCAGGCTGGAATAAAATTAGAACTCAGGGTTAAGAAACTCATTCAAAACTGCACAGCTACATGGAAACTGTAAAACCTGCTCCTGAAAGACCACTAGGTAAATATTAAAATTAAGAAACAAAGAAAGTTGTTTGAAATCAATGAGAACAAAGACACAACCTACCAGAATCTCTAGGACACAGCTGAGGTAGTGTTAAGAGGGCAATTTTTAGTTACTAAATGCCCACATCAGAAAGTGGGTAAGATGTAAAATCAATACCCTAAAATCACAATGAAAAGAACTAGAGGGACAGACATAGTCGCTCATGCGTGATATTTCAGCACCTTGGGAAGTTGGGTCAGGCAGGTCCCCTGAGTTCGAGATTTCAAGACCAGCCTGGCACCAACATGGTGAAACTCCACCTCTATAGAAAAGAAAAATAGCCTGGCCTGGTGGCCCACACCTGTAATGCAGGATACTTGGGAGGCTGAGGTGAGATAATCTCTTGAACCCAAAAGATAAAGGCCACAGGGAGCTGAGGTTGCACCACTCCATTCCAGTGTGGGTGACAGAGCAAGACACCTTCAAAAGAAAGAGAGAAAGAAAGAAAGACAAAGACAGAAAGAAAGAAAGAAAGAAAGAAAGAAAGAAAGAAAGAAAGAAAGAAAGAAAGAAAGAAAGAAAGAAGAAAGAAAGAAAGGAAGAAGAAAGAAAGAAAAGAAAGAAAGAAAGAGAAAGAAAGAAAGAAGGGAGGGAGGGAGAAAGAAAGAAAGAAAAGAGAGAAAGAAAAAGAAAGAAACAAAGAAAGAAAGAAAGAAGGAAAGAAAGAGAAAGCTGGAGAAGCAGGATCAAACAAAATCAAAAGCTGACACACAAAAAAATAACTGAGAACAGAACATTACTGAAGGGGATAGAGACAGGAAAATCCTTCAAAAAATCCATGAATCCAGGAGTGTTTTTCTTTCTTTCTTTTTCTTTTCTTTTTTTTGGAAAAGATTAACAAAATAGACTACTAGCCAGACTAATAAAGAAAAAAAAGACAATTAGACATAGTTGAAAACGATAATGTGGATGTAGCCACTGATCCCAATGAAATACAAACTGTCATCAGAAAATACTGCAAACACATCTATGCAAATAAAGCAAAAAATCTAGAAGAAATAAATAAACTCCTGGACACATACACCTTTTCAAGACTAAACTAGGAAAAAGTAGAATCCCTGAAGAGACTAACAAATTCTAAAGTTGAGGCAGTAATTAATAGCCTTCCAACCAGATAATGCCCAGACCAGACAGATTCACAGCTGACTTCTACAAGACATACAAAGAAAAGCTGGTGCCATTTCCTTCTGAAACTATTCCAAACAATAGAGAAAGAGGGACTTCTCCTGAACTTACTTTCTGAGGCCACCGTTATCTTAATACCAAAGCCTGTCAGAGATGCAACAAAAAAAGAAAATAAAAATTTAGGCCAATGTCCCTGAAGAACATCGATGTGAATATCTACTGTAAAATACTGGCAAACTGAATCCAGCAACACATCAAAAAGCTTATCCATCACAATCAAGTCAGCTCCATCCTTGCGTTGCAAGGCTGGTTTCAACATGTGCAAATCAATAAATGTAATTCATCACATAAAAATATCCAATGACAAAAACCACATAATTATCTCTAGTGATGCAGAAAAGGCCTTGATAAAATTCAAAATCCCTTCCTACTAAAAACACTCAATAAACCAGGTATTGGTGGAATGTATCAGAAACTAACAAGAACTATTTGTGACAAACCCATAGTCAATATTATACTGAATGGGGAAAAACTGGAAGCATTTCCTTTGAAAACACAAAACACAAGTTACAGACAAGGATGGCTTCTCTCACCGCTCCTATTCAACATAGTATTGAAAGTTGTGCCCAGGGCAATCAGGCAAGAGGGAGAAATAGAGGTTATTCAAATAAAAATAAAGAAAATCAAATTGTCCCTGTTTGCAGATGACATAGTTATATATTTAGAATTCCCTATTGTCTCAGCTCTAAAACTCATTAACAATAGACAAGAAACTTTCTTTTTTATGAGTTTGCTTAAGCTTATAAGCAACTCCAGCAACCTCAGGCTACAAAATCAATGTGCAAAAATCACAAGCATTTCTATACACCAATAATAGACAGAGAGCCAAATCATGAGTGAGCTCAAATTCACAATTGCTCCAAAGAAAATAAAATAACTAAGAATACAAATTACAAGGAATGTGAAGGACTCCTTTGTGGAGAACTACAAACGACTGCTCAAGGAAATAAGACAGGACACAAAAATATGGAAAAAAACTCATGTTCATGGATAAAAAGAATCAATATCATGAAAATGACCATACTACTTAAAGTAATTCACACATCTACAGTGATCTGATCTTTGACAAGCCTGACAAAAACAAGCAACTAGGGAAGGATTCCCTGCTCTGGGAAAACTGGTGAGCCATATGCAGAAACCTGAAACTGAATCCCTTTCTTACATCACATACAAAACTTAACTCAAGATGAATTAAAAGACTTAAATGTAAAACCTAAAACCCTAAAAACCCTAGAAGAAAATCTAGGCAATACCATTCAGGATATAGGCATGGGCAAAAACTTCATGACAAAAAGACCAAAAAACAATTGCAACAAAGTGTGAAATTGACAAATGGGACCTAATTAATATAAGGAGCTTCTCCATAGCAAAAGAAAATATCATCAGAGTGAACAGGCAACATACAGAATGTGAAAACATTTTTTCAATCTATCTATCTGACAAAGGTCTAATATCCAAAAGCTACAAGGAACTTAAAAAATTTTATAAGAAAATAAAAAACAAACCCCAACAAAAAGTGGGTAAAGGATATCAACAGACACTTCTCAAAAGAAGACATTTAATCAGCCAACAAATATATATATAAAAAGCTCAGCAACACTGAGCATTAGAGAAATGCACATCAAAACCAAAATGAGATACTGTCTCACATCGGTCAGAATAGTGGCCATTAAAAAGTCAGGAAACCACAGATGCTGGCGAAGATGTGGAGAAGAAGGAATGCTCTATGCTGCTGGTGGGAGTGTAAATTAGTTCAATCACTGTGGAAGACAGTGTGGTGATTCCTCAAGGATCTATAATCAGAAATACCGTTTGACCCAGCAATCCCATTATGTGGTATACACCCAGAGTATTATAAATCATTCTACTCTAAGGAAACACGCACA
Organism: Gorilla gorilla gorilla; assembly: GCF_029281585.2. Classification (NCBI taxonomy): domain Eukaryota; kingdom Metazoa; phylum Chordata; class Mammalia; order Primates; family Hominidae; genus Gorilla; species Gorilla gorilla. The sequence goes on along the minus strand of NC_073248.2, from coordinate 43,564,924 downwards.
TGTATGCTTATTGCAGCACTGTTCACACACAAAAAAAGACATGGGACAAACCCAGATGCTCATCAATTATAGACTGGATAAAGAAAATGTGGCACATATATATGATGGAATACTATGCAGCCACAAAAATGAATAAGTTCATGTCCTTTTCAGAGACATGAATGAAGTGGAAACCGTCATTCTCAGCAAGCTAACACAGGAACAGAAAAGCAAACATTACCTATTTTCACTCATAAGTGGCACTGGAACAATGAGGACACAATGGGGCCTGTCAGGGAGTAGGGGATAATTGGAAGGAGATCATTAGGACAAATACCTAATGCATTCAGGGCTTAAAACTTAGATGATGGGTTGATGGGTGCAGCAAACCACCGTGGCACATGTACACCTATGTAACAAAACTGCCTGTTCTGCACATGTATCCTAGAATTTAAATTACAATTAAAAAGGCAGGTTAAATGAAAGACTAAATAGTATCCATGTATTTATGATGACTCCCTATTCGGTTTTTACTTAATGCTTTTTCTGTGTTTCGTGTCTGGAGGAAAGCAAAATAACAACATATTGACCCAAACATTTTAAAACAACTTAGTACAAAGCAGTTGGAGCCAATTCTTTTATCTCTTTATGAAGACAAGTGTGAGTTAAAAACCAACTCTCCTAATGCTTCTCGGTGCTTAGGAAAAAAATAAAACTTCCAACTTAAGGATACTTGGCAGCTTCCAGAACTTTAAGGAAAGCCGAGAAATAAAGTATCCAGCTTCCGGCTCTTTCTAGGAGAGTATGCCTAGTGCCTTCAGGACCCTTGGACCTTGGAGGAAGAGCGGAGGTGGGGTAGGTGGGGGCGGTCTTTGGAGCCACTTGCCGCTCTGGCAGCCACTGCTGCTCCCCATGGGACGGCTTAGAATCTCAGCCTTCAGCAGAAGCAGCAGGCTTTCCGCAAGCAGTGTTTGGTGTGCCTGCCTGTTTTCCATCTCTGTATCTTCCTTAGTGATGTATCTACTCAGGTTTTTAAATTGGAATTGGGTTGCTTACCTTTTTGAGTTTTAGAGTTTCTGCATATGTTGTGCATACAAGTCACTTTTCAGATAAGTTTGCTAAATTTTTCTATCTATGGCTGTGGCTGGTTCTTTGGTTCTTTTTTTTTTTTTTTTTTTTTTTTTCTGAAACGGGGTCTCACTCTGTCACCTAGGCTGGAGTGCACTGGCGCGATCTTGGCTCACTGCAAGCTCCGCCTCCCGGGTTCACGCCATTCTCCTGCCTCAGCCTCCCGAGTAGCTGGAGGTGGAGTCTCATTTTGTCACCCAGGCTGGAGTGCAATGACCCTATATGGCCTTACCGCAATCCCCACCTCCCAAGTTCAAGGGATTCTCCTGGCTCAGACTCCTGAGCAGCTAGGATTACAGGTGCACGCCAGAACTCACAGTTAAATTTTTGAATTTTTCGTAGAGACGGGGTTTCACCATGTTTACCACGCTGATCTGGAATCCCTGTCCTCAGGTGATCTGGCCGCTTCGACCTCCAAAAGTGCTGAGATTACAAGCTTGAACTGCCATGCCCAATGGTAACAGAGTGTTTTACAGAGTAGACATTTCAACTTTCAATAAAGTTCATATTATCCATTTTTTTTTCTTTCATGGACTTGCTAATAACTCATCACTAAACCCAAGCTCATGAAGATATTTTCCAATTACAACTTTGCATTGAAAACATTTAATGTGTGGGTATTTTTGACTAATTTTTTTAACGGTAAAATTTGTGTCTATGTTCATTTGTTTCCGTATAGTTTCCAGCTGTTTTCTTGCCACTTGTGAAAGAGACTTATTGTTTCCAAAGGACATTCTTTGCATTTTCGACAAAATCATTTGACTTGGGTCTGTTTTGGGGCTGACTATTCTGTTCCACTTATCTGCTTGTCTATTAAATCATGAATGCCACACTCTTGTTTATTACATTAGCTTTAGTGTAAGTATTCATATCACATCTGGCATTGCACGTCTTCAGTCTTATTTCATCTATTCTAGGTTTAGGAAGAGTTGTTGATATATTTACCTGGAATTTGATTGGAATGTAGCTGAAATAATAATAAATGTACTTCTCCAGAACAAGAAACATCTCTTTATTTATTTACTTTGTGAGAAAGAGTTGTGTCACCCAGGTTGGTGTGCAGTGGCATGATCTCAGCTCACAGATTCCCCCACTTCAACGACCCAAATAGCTGGGACCACAGGCGTGCACCACCAAGCTCAGCTTATTTTTTTTGTATTTTGGGTAGAGATGGGCTTTCACCATGTTCCCCAGGGTGGTCTCCAATTCATGGGCTCAAGGTATCTGCCTGCTGCAGCCTCCCGAGGTGCTGGGATTACAGGAGTGTGACAACGTGCCTGGCCGGTCTGCATTTACTGACATTTCTTTTGATTTCTCCCAATGGTGACTCATTGTTGTCTGAATGAATTCTGCATATTTTGTTACAGTTATACTTAATGGCTTCAATTTTGCGGGTAGTATTGTAAATGGTGTTTTAATATTTCAAAATCCAATTATTTATATTCATTATTGCTGATATAGAGAAAATCAATTGAGTTTTGTATATTGACCGTCTTCTTTGCTTCCTTTTATCTCCATTCAAGATATGGGAAGGTTGGCTCTATCTCACTTCCACTTCGTGAGATGACCGCCTGGATTAACCCACCCCAAATTTCAGAGATTTTCCAAGGCTACCACCAGAGGGTGCACGGAGCTGATGCACTGAGCCTGCAAACCAACTCTCTGAGGAGCAGGTTATCTTCCCAGTGCCTCGGACAGAGCTTCCTTCTCCTCAGGACACTCGAGAGAGGCCGTGGTTTCAGGGCACCTGGGGACATCTGTGGCCACGTTCATGAAGAAGACTAAGCCTAGTTCATCTCAGGACCCGCCCAAGAGTGGCCGCGGCTTTGGGACACCTGGGGTCGGGTACACCATGAGAATAAAACCTCCTTCTCTTCTGGACATGTCCAGGAGTGGCCGTTGCTACAAGACACCTGGTGCTACGACCAGGGTGAGAATAAAGACGTCTCCTCAGGACCCTCCCAGGAGAGTACATGGCATTGAGACATCTGGCGGCCAAGTGAGGAAAAGACACCCTGTCTGCAGCACCCAGAACTGAGGAGGGGCACTGCCCTGGGCCTTACTTCCCAGACCTGGCCTCCAATTCTGACCTTACAAAATTGTCCCTTGAGTGAGGCAGTGACCACGCATTGTCACAGCTACCAAAGTGTGGTTTGCAGATGAGCTGGGCTTGTTTCTGGCGGAGATTCTGGTACAGAGAAAGGAGAGGCGCTGAGTGGAACCACTACGACGGGCTGAGGTCAGGGGAGACATCGCAACCTCCAACAACACTTTTTTTCATGCTTTAATAACTCATTTTTCTTACAGAACTAAAGTAGTTGAAACAATATAGAAACATTTTTAAGTAGGCATATTAGAACTTGAATTATTATGTAAGTTTAAATATATGATATATGCCTGGTTAGCAACATTTTTTCTTTTCCTGAGACAGTCACAGTTTAACTGAGAGTGCATTTGTAATGGTAATGTAAATGTCTGCTTTATACATATTGACATCCTACATTAGCTGAGATATACTAACAATATCAAACTTTGATATTATGCCATAAAATTAGTTGAAGAATTCTGATCCAGATATGAGTGACAAATGGTCCGTGACACATCCCTACTCAGGAGATCCTGAGAACATGTGCCCCAGGTGGTGTGTTCACAGCCTACATTTATGCATTTTAGAGCGACCTGAGACATCAGTCAAACACATGTAAGATGTACATTGGTTTGGTCCAGGAAGGATGGACAACTTGAAAATAGTGATGGTGTGGGGCTGGGCTTTCAAGTTACAGGTAGATATAAATATGTTTTAATTGGCAGTTGGCTGAAAGAGTTAAATTATTATCTAAAAACATAAAATCAATAGACAGGAATGACTGGGTTACAATAAATAATAAGGGCTGTAGAGACCAAAGTTTTATTATGATGATAAAGCCTCCATGTAGCAGGCTCGAGAAAATAGGTGGTAAATATTCCTTATCAGATTTAAGGTATGTGTTGCTGTTAGTGGTGGTCAACTTTCTCTAAAGTTCAAAAGAGAATAGTATGTAATGAAGCATGTGTGTCCCTCTTTCTTGTCAGGAAGTGAAGCAATTTTGGAATGCTCTTGATCAAAAGGAGGGGTCCATTCAGATGGCTGTGGTTGGTGGGGGGACAGGAGAGTTAATTTTTTTTAACAAGTGTTTCACTTCTGTTTACAAAAGTATAACCTATTAAAGTGTTATAAATTATAATTATCTAAGAGAAAAAAGGGATTTCTTAAATCTAAAAAAATAGAAAATAACCTAACCCATCAAACCTTATGGATTTTTTTTTTCTTTCTGTTTTTAAAGTTGCCAAGGATGCTTTGCTTGTAAGTCATATATTTGACTTGTTGACCATCTGGGTATAGTTCTGTTGCTTCTTCAAAAATTGTACCCAGCAACCTTCCAAAAGTGTTTTTAAGTGTATTTCTTAAATTGTAGCAATAAACAAAATGAAAAGACAATATTAAACAATACTGAGGTTTATCAAAGGACATACAAAATTTCAACTCTTATTCCTTTCCTTCTTCTTCTCCTTTTATTTTTATTTTGAGACAGGGTCTCATTCTTTTTCCCAGCCTGGAGTGCAGATGTGCTATGATGGCTCACTGCAGCCTCTAACTGCTGAGCTCAACTGATCTTCCACCTTAGCTTCAGTTATCATATCTGGCTAACTTTTTGTATTTTTTGAGAGAGACAAAGGCTTGCTATGTTGCCTGGACCTGTCTTAAATGCCTGGACTCACATTATCTGCCTGCCTTGGCCTCCAAAAGTGCTGAGATTACAGGCATTAATATAACATTTAAATTAGGGTTAGATAAAAATCAATCTTTTGGCTAAGTTATGAACATGCATATTATGCAATTATATATGCCTAATTTTCATCATTTTCTATGTCAGCATTACTCATTTTAAAGTCATATTCAAGGGGTAAGGCAAAACTGCCTATGAATTGGCATATTTATTTCTGTTTGTGAAAATGTCCATAGTTTTTTCAGAATACAAATAAATTTCAACTCTGTTATGCAAAAAAACAGAATAGAATCTTCTTTGCAATTATTTTTTTCTTTTATTATTATACTTTAAGTTTTAGGGTACATGTGCACATTGTGCAGGTTAGTTACTTATGTATACATGTGCCATGCTGGTGCGCTGCACCCACTAACTCGTCATCTAGCATTAGGTATATCTCCCAATGCTATCCCTCCCCTCTCTCCCCACCCCACAACAGTCCCCAGAGTGTGATGTTCCCCTTCCTGTGTCCATGTGATCTCGTTGTTCAATTCCCACCTATGAGTGAGAATATGTGGCGTTTGGTTTTTTGTCCTTGTGATAGTTTACTGAGAACGATGATTTCCAATTTCATCCATGTCCCTACAAAGGACATGAACTCATCATTTTTTATGGCTGCATAGTATTCCATGGTGTATATGTGCCACATTTCCTTAATCCAGCCTATCATTGTTGGACATTTGGGTTGGTTCCAAGTCTTTGCTATTGTGAATAATGCCACAATAAACATACGTGTGCATGTGTCTTTATAGCAGCATGATTTATAGTCCTTTGGGTATATACCCAGTAATGGGATGGCTGGGTCAAATGGTATTTCTAGTTCTAGATCCCTGAGGAATCGCCACACTGACGTCCACAATGGTTGAATTAGTTTACAGTCCCACCAACAGCGTAACAGTGTTCCTGTTTCTCCACATCCTCTCCAGCACCTGTTGTTTCCTGACTTTTGAATGATAGCCATTCTAACTGGTGTGAGATGGTATCTCATTGTGGTTTTGATTTCTGCAATTAATTTTATAGTTACCTTGCATACAGGGAATGTGCTACCTATAAAAAATATGAACTGAACCACAGGCCTTAAACACTAAAAAAAAATTTAAGAGTTTATTCTAATTTATTTTATCCTATCAGTCAATTGTATTTATATACAATATAGAAAGTTCACAGCCATCAACAGTTCTACTGCAGTTTCAGGTGAAATGGGAATTTAGGAATTTCTGTGGAGCTGTAGGCGTAGTGAAACATTTAGGTAAAATATGTGCATGCTTTTAGCACCACTTGTGAAGGGACATCTCTCAAATTAAACTCAATGCATTTCTTCTCAGCAAAACGACCTGGGCCACTCACCCTGGCTTTCACTGTTGCTGATGTTCATGCATGTTCTCTTTTTATCATTAATTTATGACTCTGAAGATATCCATTTGACATCGTGGCATTAGGGCTTTCAAAACCACTGTAGATTTTCTACTCTTCATCCATTATGTACTTAAGTATTTCTACTTTGACTCCCCAGGAACTTGAGTAGTTTCTGGTTAGCCCATGGACAGTGCAGCCCAGGTCCCAATATAGCAGCACAGACCCCACTCCAAGGCCACCCCCAACCCCAGCTGCCTGCTCCTGTGTGTTCAAGGGAAGTTGGAGAACACGCAGCTTGTTGTTTTTACAAATAAAATTGTTGTGTTAATTTCATTTTCATATCGTTTATTGCTAGTGTATACAAATAGATTTTAGTGTATTGATATATATACTGTATGTTTGTTTAATTTGTTTATTAGATTTTATTATTTCTTGTTGATTTCTTATGATTTTCTGTATATGAGATCATGAGATCCAAGAGTAGGTAGTCTTATTTTATTTTTTGACATAGGAATGGCTTCATATGTATTTTTCTTTTCCAATTATTTTGGATGGAACTTCTAATACAGTATCAAATGCAATGATGAAAGTGAGCATCAGTGCTGTGTTCTTCATCTTAAAGCTTTTGTTCCCAACAATTCAGATGCTGATTGTTATGGGTTTTGTATAAAGACGTATTGTCATGTGAAAGACATTTGAATCACAGTTTATTGGACGTTGTTATCAGTAAACGTGTTGACTAACTTTAAGTATTTTCTGTAACAGTTGAGATATACATGTACTGTTTTCCCAGCATTTAATTTACATGGTATATTGAAGAGGGATGGCTTCAGAATGTTAAAACAAGCCTCAATTTTCTAGAAAAAGAACGTAATCACATAGGTGCATAATATCTTCCTCATGTAGTTAATTCCACGTACTATTATTTGGTTACATAATCTAATGTCTCTAATTATCAAATTTGTTAACATTTAGTGTTTTGTCCCAGTGACATCATCTGTTTAATTCAATTTTCAATTGGAGTTAAGAGGTAAGGTTAAGTGTACTCTTATGGGCATTAGAGGTTAGAGTCATAGATGATATATTTAAAATTCTTTGAAGGGTGATATGATAATATTAAGAATGGGATAGACGTTTGGGATTAGGAATAGGGGTTTACAATTGCAGAAAAAAGTTTAGATTGAGGGTTAGATCTGGGGTTGGGTTAGAGGTCAGTGTTGTGGTAGGATTAGGGTTATGATTAGGATTAGGATTAGGGACAGGGGTAAAGGTTAGTGTTATGTTTAGGGCTACAGTTAGAATCAAGGTTAGATGTTAGTTTTAGGGTCAGGTTATGTTTAGGTTTAGGGTAAGAAATAGGCCTACAGTTAGAGGTTGTTGTTAGTGTAGGGTTAGGTTCTGGGTTAACTTCATGGTGAGGGTTAGAGTTAGTACTTAGGGTGAGAGTTAAGGTGACGGTGAGGGTTAGGGTAAGAGGGTTAGTGCATTAGCGTTAGGGTTTGGGTTTAGGGTTTGTGTTAGGATAAGAATAAGGATTTGGTTTAGGGTTTAGGGTTTCAGGTTAACGTTACGGTTAGTGTTTAGCATGCAGTGTTATTTTTAGGGTTATTGTTTAGGATTTAGGTTAGGGTTAGGGTCACTTTAGGGTTAGGATGAGGGGTTAGTGTTTGGCCTAGTGTTAAGCTTTAGGGTTAGCGTTAGGGTGGGTTTAGTTTTAGGGTTAGAGTTCAGGGTTAGAGTTGGGATAGGGTTTATTATATATGATTATAGTTAGCATTTAAGTTTTAGTGTTAGAGCTATGGTTGCAGTTGCATTTGAGGTTGCGGGTTAGAGTTAGGGTTCGGGTTAGTGTCAGGATTAAGGTTAGGGATATGGTCAGCATATTTTTAGAATTAGGGTTGGGGTAGAAATTTGGATTAGGGATATTGGTTAGGTGTTATGCTTATGTTTTTAAGGTTAGAATTTTAATTTTCAGGTTAGAGTTAAGGGTGCTTTTAGGGTTAGGTTTGAAGGTAGCTTTAAGGGTTAGAGTTAGAGTTAGGGGTTAGGGTTCAGTGTTTAGAGGTAGCGTTAGAGTTAGGGTTTGGTTTAGTATTTCTGTTAGTGTTTTTTTGAGTGTTATGTTTAAGGGTAGATTTAGGGTTTGGGGTAGATTTAGGGTTGGGGTAGATTTAGGGTTAGGGGTAGGTGTAGGTGTATGTTTAGGGTTATGGGTTGGGGTAGGGTTATATTTACGGATAGGGATATGTTTTGTTAATGGTTCAGCTTGGGTTTATGTGGAGATTAGGGTTAGGGCTTGAGGGTTATTGTTAGTGTTTTAGTGTTAGTAATAGGGGTTATATTTAGGGTTAGACATCTTTTTCACCCATCTTCACCCGACTGATCAGCACTCTCTTTCTGACTTCTGAAGTTCATATGCATTCCATACATATTTATTTATTTGTTTGTTTATATATGTTTATTTATTTATTTATTGGAGACAGAGTTTCACTCTTGTTGCCATGACTGGAGTAGTATGGTTTGACCTCAGCTCACACAACCTCTGCCTCTCAGGTTCAAGAGACTATCCCGCCTCAGCTCCTGAGTAGCTGAGATTAAAGGCATCCACCATCACACCTAACTAATTTTGTATTTTTATTAGAGACACGGTTTCTCCATGTTTGTCAGGCTGGTCTCAAACTTTCAGCTGCAAGTGATCCATCTGCCTTGGCCTCCTGAATTGCTGGTATTATAGACAAAAGCCACCATGCCCTGCATCAGACTTTGAAATAACCTGACTTAAAGTGGATCTACCAACAATGTGCCACTTCTTCACTGTGAGTTGTACACTTCTTGGGATTGCACGGCTGCAAATGGATATGTCTTCTCCAAACTTAAAGCTGCAGATACATCTCAACAACCTTCCTGCAGATAGAAGCTACCCACTCTGAAACTTCCCTCCACTGAAGCCTTCAGAGATGTTTTAACAACCTGCTTCTTCATCTGGTCTCTTTTGGCCCTGTCTTCACGAGTGTTGCAGAGATGCAGGTATTTCCTGTTTTTGAAATGGACTTACCCACTTTCTGTCTCCTGAAAGCTGCACCATCACTCAATAAAGCACCTATTTACCCTAATTATTCTCCTGTTTTCCACATACATAATTCTCCCTGGATATGCATCAAGAATTCAAGACCCACTTAATGGAGAACCTGAAGATTAGTAACAGAAACAAGGCTGAAACACAGAAACCCACACTTACGACATTGTTGATTACAAGGATTTAAAAAAAAGATAGAAGAGATTCAGCCCTTAAAGGAGCCCAGACTGAAACCTTTTCCAAGCCAGGGATGTAATGCCATCTTTGGGGCATTGCAGTTTCTGGCATTTCTAAGCTTCTGGATGCCACTTCATTCCTGAGTGCCTCTGGAGGAAACAGCTTGTGGTATACCTGATTCAGCCAAAGATATGCAGGCACCTGGCACCTGATCTGACACCTGGAACTTCTCACCTTATCACAGCTGACATGCCTAGAGGTGGGAAGTGACTGGACTCAACAGTTGCTCACTCAGGCATGTGTCTCTGCTCTGTGCCTGGCTCAAGCATAGCAGGAATGGGTGCTATTCTTTAGGACTATTAAAATAAATTAGTTTGTCTTGCCGCTAATGATGTATTTTGCTCAGCTCCATTCTTGTGTCCTCAGCAGACAGACTGACTGTTAAAACTTATCAATTTTCCTTTGCATATCCTTCAACACAGATTCTATTCCTTGTGCTGAGATTCAGATTTTTTTCGGCACACCACATTCTCTCATTGACCTGTTTTAACTTCATCTTTAATGTTACAGTAAATAAGGGCGTTACTTTTCTCTAGCACAACTGAATTATATGAGGCAAATTCCTTAATTTGAATCATAACCACTTGGGGGAAAAGTTGCAGTCCAAGGCACCTGAGAGACCAGGTCTCTGGCACATGCCTCCCGTGCTTTCAGCTTTCTCCCACCAATCAACATTACATTGGCCTATGCTTCACCCATCATCTTGGGAAATTTAATGGTAAAACAGCAACCTGGACTCTGTCCAAAGGTCATAGAAGCAGTTTAAAACGAAGCCTTTTTGTTAGCCTAAACCAAATCACAAAGAGGAAGTATGGATGCATCTAGCCAAATGTCTGGGCTATTGGCTGATACAACAATAGGCTTCTTAAACTGAATGAAACTATTCACAATGTTCTTTACAGTATCCACTCTTTCCATGCTTTCTCTGTTTCTGTCATTTCTTAAATGCAAACAAAATCAAGACCTCAGCAAGGGATGCAGCCAGCTGCACTAGGCAGCACAAGCTTCCTGTCATCTGCAGCAGCCCTATGCAGAGCATTCTTGATTTTTTTTATTACTTCAATATTTAGTGAGTTGTTCTCTGTCAATCTCATTGATAGCACTTTCTGGGTAAAGCCATCATTTTCCCTCACCAAAATGTCTCTGAGTCTACTGGCACTTTCTATTAGCCTTATGGTTAAATACATCCTTTTGATAAAAGGCTGGTCTTTTTCATCATCAATAATCTTTCTTTGCCCCCTTCTCATGCTTGGAACAAATGTGTGCATGTTTTTTTCTTCCATTGGCTGTTTAGGGAATTGCTAATACCAATGTACCTTCCTTGTTAGCTGAGCCTGTAACCATGGAAGCAGTAACCGAACCAGACCCCTGAGACATTAGTGGGTGTATCTTGCACCTGTTCTCTCCTCCAGTCTGTTCTGCACCAGGATATTTATCTTTACCTTAATCTTTGTTTATTCGTACTGCTGTTTGGTGTCCTTTCATTTTACCCTGGAATAATACATAAGGCATTTCTTAAATGGTTGTCTACTGGCAAAAGAATGTGGCTTTTATTTGGGAATTTCATAATTTCTCCCTCACTTTCGATGGACACTTTGTTTAAACATAACATTTCTGTTTGAAATTTTTTTCTTACTGCATTTGGAATGTATGAGTCTACTCTGAGTTTTCAGATAAGAAATTCCCTGATTATTTATGAGGGGTTCTTTTATACATTACTAGTCAAAATTTCTTTTGCTGCTTTCAAGATTCTCTTTGTCTTTGTTTTAGACAGTTTAACTATCATGTATGTTTGAATGTGCCTCTTTGAGTTTATTTTACTTGGAGTTTGTTCAATTTCTTCGGTATTTATTATCTTAAATTTGTGACAGGTTTGACCACATTTTTTTAGTCTCCCTATTTCTTTGTCTCTTCTCCTTGAACTTCCAAAATGGATAAGTGGGTCTGCTTGATGGTGTCACACTGGTTTCTAGACTGTTTTCATATTTATTCATTTATTTTTTCTCTTCCTGACTTAATAATTTCAATTGCCCCTTTTATTCAATTTGGTGACATTTTCTTCTGTATGCTCAAGTCTCCTTTTAAATGTCTGTAGTATTTATTTAGTTAGTTATTTATACAGTTTTTTTTGAGATGGAGTCTTGCTTTGTCACCAGGCTGGAGTACAGCGCACAGTCTTGGCTCACTGCAACCTCTGCCTCTCGGGTTCAACCGATTCTCCTGCCTCAGCCTTTTGAGTAGCTGGAACTATAGATACATGTCACCACACCCAGCTAATTTATGTGTTTTTAGTAAAGATGGGGTTTCACCATGTTGGCTTGGATAGTCACAACTTCTTGACCTTATGATCTGTACCTCGGCATCCCAAAGTGCTGGAATTGCCGGCCCCTAGGGAATTTTAATGTCAATTGTTTTACTTTTCATCTCCAGAATTTTTTTTTTTTCTGAGAGCCACTGAAACTGGCCCAGAATTTCTTTTTTTTATGTTTGAAAATAAGTTGTCATGCTTTTCCAAGAAACTGTATTATTTTATTTTCAATCTCTGTTTTTTTGAACCGAAAGTAAGACTTGCATAGAAATCACGAGTGAATTGTTCTTTTAAAGGTGCATTTGTGCCAGTCTGTGTGTTTTTATGTAAGAGCTCACATTTAAAGTTATTACAAGTAAAAAATTACTCTGACATTTTACTTTTTTTCTATATGTTCTTTATTTTATTGGATCCTCAATTTCTCCTTTGTCCATTAAAAAATGTTAACTTTTTAAAACTTTTTTCTGTATTTTTATGTTATAATTCATTATATTTGGGACTTTAATTGTATTCTAAACTTAATAGAGCCTTCTTTGAATAATATTAACTTATTTGAATAATCTAAATTTTAATTTCAACAATATAAATATATGCTGCTCTTGTACTTTTCTTTCTCAATTTATATTATTGTCTCAGATTTTATCTGCACACACTGAGTGTCCATTAAAGTAAATTTGTAATTTTTTATGTAAAGCTGCCTACCAGAGCTGTAATAGTAATAGCTAACTTTGCCAGAATTGTAATAGTAATAGCATTTCTTTTTTTTTTTTTAGAGAAAGGTTAATCACACATTGAATGCATTCCATTAGCATTATGAATAAGAGTGATATATAAACTATTATTTTTTAAATACTGGATCGGTATTAACAAATCTGTTGTATTGTCTATTGTATGAAATAACTGTATTCTTTGCTTTCAACAACTTAAAATTTTGTTTGTGACCAATTCCTGGCATTTTCAACCAAGAGTGACTTCTGAGTTTGGCAAAACAGTAATGAATATGTTTCATCAATTGTTTATTTATCTTCTAGAAAGACTAGAACAAACACAATAAATTAACACACAAGTGCTTCTTCACTCCTCCCAGAATTAGGAACCAGGGTTTAAAATGGATAACATGGATTTCAGTTTGGAAGGCTTCATCTGTGCCTGGGAGGCAGTATGGCAATCCAAAAAAAATTTACTACTTTAAAATTGTCTCTTTGGATGGATTGCTTGGTTGATACAAACTACTGATTTACAGGGTTCAGACAGTGTTTGATTGGTGTGATGTTTCTTTGTATGGTTCGAAGCTGCCAGGCCTGCAGTTTTGCCTGCATTTGTATTTGGGAAGCACTGATTGTTTTGTAATCTCAGAGTTTATTTTTATTTAGGAGATCTATGTTTTTGTCCCATGAAAATGTTGTTTAAAACACTTAAATTGAAAGTTACACTTTTAATTTATGTTTCCAGCTGTTAGGTTTTTGTTTTAGTGGTTACGGCATGAAGTTTGTTGTTTGCTTTCTATTAATTGATATTATCAATTTAACATAAAGGGCAAGGGGCAATATTCTCTATTATGTAGTAAATCTTGGTTTTATGTAAAACATGTATGTATGTAACAAACCTGCACGTTGTGCACATGTACCCTAAAACTTAAAGTATAATAAAAAATAAAAACAAACAAAAAGTATAAAATAATTTGTTTCCAAAGTGACTTTCAAGTACATATCTAAATAAAACAATAAGGGAATAATTATGTAAGCATGCAGCAAGATCTACAAGTGTGATGATCTCTGGCAGAAGCCTGTATAAACAGTTTGAAAAACGACCAGGTCACTGCGGATGGAGCAGACTGTGGAAGGAAAAGGATTGCAGACAATGAGCTCATGGGGGTAACACAAAGTCCACGTGATTGTCTAGGGTTTCTACAGGTCAGTAGATTTTACTTGAGTTTTACTCTAAGCCAAGTTCATGACTGGAAGTGGAATTGGTAAGGTTGTTACTAGCATCTAGTGCCAAGAGGCTAGAAATGCTGCTGAATATCTTAAAATCTAGTGTCAGGCACCTTTGAGCAATTAACAGTATTGAACCATCTCTCCAGAAAACTGTAAACCAAAAAATAGGAGCACACTTTTAGAACAATTTGATTTTATATATTCACAGTCACTTAACTCAAAATCCTTGGTTTCTGTAAATCGGAAGGATTTTAAGAAGCTCTTTTAAAGTTCAGTTGATTCAAGTTAGGGTAAGGGTTAGTAAAGTAAAGTCAGTTCAGTTAATCAATAATTAGAAATTAAACTATAGGCCGGGTGCGGTGGCTCACGCCTGTAATCCCAGCACTTTGGGAGGCCGAGGCTGTCCAATCACCAGGTCAGGAGATGGAGACCATCCAGGCTAACTTGATGAAACCCCGTCTCTACTAAAAATACGAAAAAAAGAAAAAAGAAAAAAATTAGCTGGGCATGGCAGCGGGCGCCAGTAGTCCCAGCTACTCCGGAAGCTGAGGCAGAATGGCGTGAACCCCCGGGAGGCAGAGCTTGCAGTAAGCTGAGATCGTGCCACTGCATTCGAGCCTGGGCAACAGAGCGAGACTCCGTTTCCAAAAAAAACAAATAAAAACAAAAAGGTAAACTAAATATTTCCTTTTTCTCCCCTTTTCTTTTCCATTACTTTTAAATATTTATGTAAAACGCTAATATAGCAAAATAAAACCCTAGGCACCCTCTATTTTTGAGATACCATGGAGAAAACTGAATCAAAGCCTTTTGGGATAGAGCTAATCCGGAGTACGACTGGAAGGCATACAGAATACAGATGCACACATGTGCATTGGTACACTACATTATGCATACACATCGAGCGTAATGATTGCAATAAGACAAATATTAAATGTCTCTTATGACATAAAAGTTGTGAAGATTTTACAATAACCAAGCCAAATGAAAACCAAGATTTCATGGAGTATAGCTAGGGTTAGATAATTCTAGGTGTTGAGTAGAATGAATACTCAAGCATCTTCTAGGGGAGGCCATCACTGTTGCCATAACCAGCGCAGGGATTATCTCTACAGACACAGGTGGAAGGGCTCATGGCAGCATGAACCTCATTCTTCCTGGATGCAGGAAAATAATATGAGATCACCTGAATGGCAGGGCTGAATGACCTGGAACACAAACAGGTAGAAAACATTCCCCTTGCTTATCACATTGTGGTAGACAAAAATAAAACGAGAGCTGTGGCCCTTCAGGGCGCACAGACCAAGGAGCTCTCAAAGCCAGGGAGGGCTGTCACACCGTCCTTGGGGCTTTGCCTTTTCTGGCATCTCCAAGCTTCTGGGCATCACTACATTCCCCAGTATCAGCTGTGGAGGCTGCTTGCAGTAGGCCTGGCCCAGCTGCAGCTTTTCAGTGATCTAGCAGTTCTGTTGGCACCTAAAACTTCCTGACCTGACACAGCTGGCATGACTGACCATGTCTAGAGGCTGGAAGCCACACTTGCTCATACACCTCTCACCACTCATCCATGTTTGCCCTCGGCAGGTGATAAATCCTAGCCAGTAACTCCAGCAGGGTGTAGCCTGCCAGGTAGTGTGGGTAGAACAAACTTAGCAGGCTTGATTAAAACTCAGGGAAAGGCCCCACTGGCCACAGAGGATTTCATCTGACAAAGTGACTCCCCTAAAATCCCATGGCAAAAGCAGCATAGCTGGTCGTGTTTAAATGACTTACTTCTTTTGGTTCTTGAAATACTGAAAATTCAGTGTCCCACATTTTGGATTTTTTTAACCTTATTTGGAAATGATTATATTTCAAAATTTTTACAAAATCAAATTTGAAAGATTATCATTTGCATTGAACCACCTGATCCATCTTATGTACACTGCATTTTTTTTTAAAGATGGACTTTCACTTTTGTAGTCCATGCTGGAGTGCAATGGCATGGTCTCAGCTCAGCGCACCTCTGCCTCCCAAGCAGCTGGGATTACAGGCACCCACCACGGTGCCTAGCATGGCATTGGGCTTCAGATTAGCATTCTTTTAGTGGATTATGAAGCTTGCTTATAAAACAGTATTTCTAATTCCTGGACTCTGACATTTTGTACTTATGTAGTTTCTGTTTGGCAGGCACTTTTGCTGGGCATTGTAAGATGATGAGTGCATTTCTGGCATTTTCTGCTAAATGCAATAGTAACATCATTTTTCTGTAGTTGGAATACCCTAATACGTTTGTGTCTCATGGAATCTAAATTGTTGACATTTACTATTCTAGAGAGTTCTGAAGAATAAATTAAAAACCACTTTTTAAAATGTTGCAGATGCCAGGAGGGGTGGTTCACACCTGTAATCCCAGCACCTTGGGAGGCTGAGGCAGTAGGCTCAACTGAGGTTAGGAGTTCTAGACCAGCCTGGTCAATAGGGTGAAACCTCTTTTTCACTAAAATTACACACACGCACACACACACACATAGAGAAAGAAAAATTAGGTGGGCATGGTGGTGGACAGCTGGAATCCCGGCTACTTGGGATGTTGAGGCAGGAAAATTGCTTAAATCCAGGAGGTGGAGGTTGCAGTGAGCTGAGATCACACCATTGCACTGCAGCCTGTATGACAAGAGCAAAGCTCTGTCTTAAAAAAAAAAATTGCTGCAATTTTATATGAGATCTCATTTTTCTCTAACTTTTGGCTATTCTGCCATCCTGACATTTTCTCTAACTTGCTGCTATTCTAACATTCTGTCATTTGTGAAATAAACCAGGATGTCCTGCATGTACTGTGGAACTTAATATAAAACAAAATTAAATTAATTAAATAAAAATAAAACTTTTTTTTCTGGATGTGGGCTTGTAGTAACTTTGAAATGTGTGCACACTTTATTTAAAACATTTTGTAATTAAAAATCAGAGTTGTCACAAACTGCATTGGAAAGTTAAATAAGTAGTACATCTCAATTTTTAATTGATTGAATTTGTTTACTTTTATTTTTAGAATGATATCTCACATTGCCTCTTTGGCTGGAGTGCGCTGGTGCAATCTTAGCACACTGCAGCACCCTGCTTCCCAGCTTCAAGTATTTATTCCTCCTCGGCTTCTTGAATAGCTGAGATTACAGGTGTGCACCACCACACCTCATGTGTTTTTACCATATTGGTCACGCTTGTCTCAATATTCAGACCTCAAGTACTCTGCCTGCCTTGGCCTCCAAAAGTACTGGAATTACATGTGTGAATCACCATGCCTGGCCCCTGATTGAATTTCTAATTGAATAAAAAAGTCCATCTTGCAAAACCTTATTTTCTACATCATATTTTTGATAAGTTTCTTTATATGTCTCATAATTCAAGAAAAATAATATAATTTTAATGTATTGTACTTGGAAATGAATTTATTTTTATTAATATGTAATTAAAATAGTAGGTATATTTAGAATGTTATTTTGCTTTGGTGTAAAGTTCTGAGGTTTTAGAAATTTCTTTAAAAATCTAATTTGGATAATTAGTTACATTAGTTGATTGCACTCGGTTTTTTTTTCCTCAGGATCTTCTTTTGTAAGAAAATTCAAAATTGTTTCAAGATACATTGAGATGTTTAATTATGTGAAATAGACTTAAAGGTATTTTCTTTGAAAATAAAGTCTTTATAACCTGTCTTTTCTACTAATAATATGTGATTACTTCTTCTAACTTACTAGAAATTAATTCGTTTTCATCTTGCCTTCATCTGAAGTTCACCTGCAATACATAAGAAGTGAATGACTCCTAGCAGAGAAGGCTGTTCTTGTCTGTAACTGATCCACTACCATCAACGCTGGTTTTGAGCTGCTTGCAGCACCAGCTATTGGCTGTGTAAAAAATCTCACGATGTTGCTAGACTGTTTGACCGAAACATATTACAAGGACAAAGCAATAACTAGTGAATATTTTAAATTATAAAGCAGTTTTTGTTCATTAATCACACTTTAGTTTAAAATTCTATTATTTCATTTGCAAAAAGTAACTTATGGGTTTTTTCTTCTTGATCAACTAGTTTACCATTTTGTAGCCATCAGGTATATAATTAAAACCATGTAAGTAAGAGAACATTATTTTTCAAAATAAGCATGTATTTCTTAACTTCTCTCCTATAGCTGGTTTTGGTAATTTCCCACAGTGGGTTTTATTTAGTTGTATGTGAAAAAAAATACTAACCCTTTAGAATAACAAGAAGCCAAATTTAATGCTACAAAAACTTTATATTTAAACTGTATGCATTAAAAAGATTTTCATTACCCAAACTTAGAAGTTGTTTCATGGTATTTTAGTTATATTATAACAGAGGTATTGTTTTAAAAATCATAATGTGAGAAGAGAACATTTGAGTGCATTTTATTACTTTTAAATGTCCGTATTAGTTAAGCAAAATAGGTAGCAATGTTGAAATCTTACACAAAACTGAAACTCAGAGTGGGAGCCAATGTAAGTAAATTAACAAGTGATAACATGAAATTTACTTGATTTCAAGAGAAATCTGAGGGTTAAGTATATAATTAACAACAGCATTCTGTACAGATATTTAATTGGAAAATGTGAAATTATATTTATGTTTTTCTCTGTGTGAGTATATTTTTCAGTACATTGTAGGAGTTTCTAGCTAAACTCATTACTTAAAAGGTCAGATCATTCTGTGTCCTGTGGGATCTATGTAGAGAGAAGAGTTTCCTTTTTGAAAACACTTTTTTTTTTGTTAATTTGTTTAACTATTGTATTGGAATAGTAAATTTATATTTTCAAAAGAGATTTTTTAAAATAAACACTATTGTTGTTAAACTATTTAGCCAATGTTTTCTTGTGATTAATATATATTTTCAAATATATAAGAGGACATGCACTAAAAACTATTATCTTGCCACCAATATTATATTTCTGGTACAGAGATTTTCTTTGAGATATATGCACATCTTCATACAATTAGCTATTTTTTTTTTACAGAAATGATCATATTTCTGATCAAAGTAAAAAATCTTTTGAAAATATATATTTACTATTCTAATACAATAGTTAAACAAATTAACAAAAAAAAAGTGTTTTCAAAAAGGAAACTCTTCTCTCTACATAGATCCCACAGGACACAGAATGATCTGACCTTTTAAGTAATGAGTTTATATACAATATGGTTAACCTTGTTTTGTACTTAGTCGCACACCTGTCAATACATCAAGATCTGTTTAATTCTGTTTTGTAGCTACATAACTTGCAGTT
Source organism: Gorilla gorilla gorilla (assembly GCF_029281585.2). Classification (NCBI taxonomy): domain Eukaryota; kingdom Metazoa; phylum Chordata; class Mammalia; order Primates; family Hominidae; genus Gorilla; species Gorilla gorilla. The sequence goes on along the minus strand of NC_073248.2, from coordinate 43,545,817 downwards.
CAGTGTGCTCTAATTTATGTAATCCATCTCTAAGTTGGATTTATGTGTAAGTCGTATTCAGTTTTACAAAAAGTAGCATTTACAATTTTCACAGGTATTTTAAAGACACCTTCTAATTGACTTCATCTCACAATAAAACTATGAACATAGGTAAAACAATTATCACTATTAGCTGAGGAAGAAAGTGATATTTATGTGAAGGTTATAGTTTTTATGAGTCAGAACAATAATGTAAATGTAGTGCTCAATTAAAACTGAGAAAACTCTAAAGTTATATTTATATAAAGTTCTGATTAAAGTGTATTGAATACACTTATTTTAAGTGCAAAAGTTTTTTAATATGTAAATTTGTAATGATTAATGCTAAGTCTGTGTGTAACACATTAGAATTTAATATTATACCATCATGCATGACCTTTTCTAAGAAAATTGTTACAGAAGCAATGTCATTAAAAATGTGGACTTAAGAAGTCTGTAGTTAATAATTCTGTGATCCAGCAACTATACATAATCCCTGTCTTCAGAAACAGTATTTCTACAATTGAAAACACAGTTAGTGATGAACTCGATGATTGTTCAAAGATGAGAAACAAAATTGTGAGGTAAGTTTTAATTATCATTTTTTGAATATTCTCATAGTAGACACTGTTGTTCTTCCTCAAATTAGTATAGTTTCATGAGGTTTTATCAGGACTGCATTTTGATGATATCGCTATAATATCTGAGATACTATGACTGGCATATTTATTGTGATCACTATCCAGTAACTTGAAATTTTAGTTAATAATATTTATCACTGTTTTTTGTTGTTTTCAAAGCATGGTTGATATAATCACATTTGCACAACATGGTAAATGCAATTCATTCTTTGAATAATGAGAAATTTTTGTTTTTAATAATTATATTCTCATCTTGTTTTATAAAGTAGGCTTTTTTACTGTTGTTCTATCTGTGTTATATAAGCTGTGCTTATTTTTAGGATTCTCTAAATATTTTTCTCAAATTAGGGTTTTTTCTGCTAAGGAAAAAAATTGATCTTCAGATAATGCTACATGGACCTGTTAGCAACATGATGTAACTATTACAGTCAGGCTGCTAAGCGTATAAAACATCTGGTTGAAAATAAAAAGTATCTGGTCAAAAATAAAGCAGCAAAAATATTAGGTTTTAGTGGCAGATTACATATTTAAGACATAGCTATTAAATAAGTGAATATCAAAAACTTGAATTTTGGAAATGTTTGTACTCAAGTAGTTCCTTCACTTTTTGCATAGGTATTGATAGAAACTAAATAAAGAAATTAGAATATTTTAATTGTAATAAATAATTCTTAAATTTCTACGTTTTTCTTCCTCAGTGATCAGAAATAGTTTGGTTTTCAAATAGCATCTCAGTATTTATCATTTATGGAGATTAAAAACACACTTGCCTCTCTCTTTCTAGATCTGATAGATCACACCATGCAGGTATTAGAACCTTGGTAGCATTTCTTTTAGTAGCATGTCCATATGGGACGTTTACTAACACTTGGTTAATAGTCACTAATAAACAACAACAACAACAAAAAGTAAAATTTAGTTCCTTGTACTGTAATCAGTTTTACCCCTAGGGTTTTGAATTTAAAACAGATAGAGATGGTTAATTACACTGGCAAGAAGTGAATGAGGCAGACAGAATATAAAATTCAAATTAAATCCCCACCTTTGTGCTTCATTGCTTGTGCTTTATGATGTCTTAGCGCTTTACTGTGGCGTGCATGTCTGCCTAGCTGCTTTTTCTATGCAATGAACTTCATCAGGGCACAAGCTGGATATTGTTCATTATTGTATCAAAAACCTCAGATGTAGAGAAAAACATACAGAAACATGAGAGATATGTGTAAAACAACTGTATTTTGCTCTGTAGCTATAAGGAAATTATGACCTTTGGAGTTCCTGTGTGTGCTCTCATTCCTTCCACAACTACTCTTAATAGCTGTACTTATTGTGCAGTAATAATTCCAAATACATCACATAAATTATATCATGAAATCTGTAAAAATGCATTAAAATCACAAGAAGACACTGAATTCTAGGAGAACAAAGTATCTTATTCCTCATGTGGCAGAGCACTGATTTGTTTTTAATCTTGTCTACTTGACAACACTGTAGTATATTTTATTACCTGCGATATATGCTATTGTTTTATTATTGCTAAGGATAATTTTTCTGTGATCTCTTTGTGATGGTCCCCCTGTGAAATAATCACTAATCCTAAACATTAAAAACAATAAGTTATTTGAAAATAATATTAAAACATGCATATCATTTTATTAACTAAGTTTTGGTATTTATTTCAACTTCTTTTATTATATTTTAAAGTTAGATCAGTGCATCACCAATGTATTTTGGTTTCTATAGCAATGCTCATCTCCAAAATGATGTATGTAGTTAACGTCATAAATTTAAAGATGAGCCCACATTAAGCAAGATAGAAGATAGGAAAGAGAACAATATTCGTGTCCAAAGACACCTTCAAGCCTCTTTTACATTTAGTTGCCTTCTGACTAAAATACTATGTATTGAAAATTTTTTGGGAACACTTCAGGTAAATTATGGGTGATTTATCAATTTAATTTTGATAAAATCATCTGTACATTAAATGTTTTAAATAGATCTTTAAAATACATAGTTTATTTGGTGTGTAATATTTAAACAACAGTAATATCCTAGCTGCATTTCTTGATCATTTTTATTATTGTCATACTAATAGAAAAAGGTTAAAATTGTCACAGCAAAGACAGGCCACTGTATTCTTTCATCTCTTAAGGTATAATTGACTTCTTATAGGAAGATTTATAATCTATATAATCAAAATATTAAAATGAAGTCACCTCCTTGATTTAACAGTTCTCAAATGAAGCAAATGTCAAGTACATTTTTTAAGTGTACACATATTTTAATACATCCCTAAAGTTTTTTCAAAAATATATGACCAGGGTACTGTTATCACACATAATACAAATTATTTTACAACCTTGGGCAACGTAGCAAAACCCTGCCTTTATGAAAAAGAAACAAAAATTATTCAGGTGTGGATATGTGAGCCTGTAGTATCAGCTACTTGGAAAGATAAAATACCATTTATTTGACTAACTTTGATATTTGATTACACTTTCCTCATTATACTGTTCAATTTAGACTAGCACATCAATGATGTCTTTTAGTTTCTAGAGTAATGTTTATGCCAGAGATTATGTATAATAATCACCTCAGAAATCCATATTACTCATCATCAAATAAGCATTTTTATTATCAAATAAACCTTTTAATCACTGACAAAAAAGTACTGCTTCCTAGTCCTGCAAGAGAAAATATATATGATATACTTTTATATAAATATATAATGTATAACTTCATATAATATACACATAATTTTTGCAAGCCTGAATGTAATCTGATAGATTTTGAGCCTCTTACAAAAGTGACCAATAACACTTGGTCCGTTTTTAGATTTGAAAAAGCTCAACTAGGCCAGGCCCTGTCACTCACACGGATAACCTTAGCACTTTGGGGAGCCAAGGGAGTCAGATTACTTGATTTCAGGAGTTCAAAACCAGCCTGAGCAACATGGTGATATCCCATCTCTACTAAGATGCAATAAATTAGCTGAGTGTAATGGTCTGCACTAGTCCCATCTACCTGGGACACTAAGGCGAAAACATCACTTGAGCTGTAACTGTGTTGCTGCATTGCAGACTGAGTAATGAAGAGAAGCTGTGCCACACAAACACACACAACCACACATGCACACAAAACCACACACACACACACACACACACACACAGAGAAAGAGTTTAGTGTTCTTTCAAGAAGGTATTTCTTAGATAGCTCAGAGGTAGGAAGAAAAAGGGATCTTCTGATTTCTGGGCTGCCTTCTGTTTTACTCACAGTAGTTCCCCTTCTATGTATTAGCATATCACTTAGATTTCCTTTAAAAGTCTTTAGTGCACGTGCAATTAACTGACTGCCCATTATAGCTTTCAGTAAAAGTTTCCAAATTTCATAGCTAAACTGTAAACCTAGGTTATAAATATGATTTGCATATATAATTCTAATTTACATATTTCAATTCTTTATCTGCACACGTCCCTCACTCTCATTTTTCTTGTGTCAACAATTTATTTTCATTAGCTTTCTCTACTGAAAACATTTCTTTTTCTGCAATCTAGTCAACATTTCTGTTCTTATTCTCTCAAATTATTATAACTCTTTGAGCTTCTGTCTTCAAAACTTTCACTCAATAATTTATGTGTGCATCCATCTATATGTGATCATCTGCAATCACTTGGCACCAGGGCCTGTTTTTGTGAAAGACAAGATTTTCATCAACTGGGGTTGTGGAGACAGTTTTGGGAAGATTTGAGTACCCTCCATTGATTTTGCCCTTTATTTCTCTTATTATTACATTATAATATTTAACGAAATAATTATACATCTCACCATAATGTAGACTCGGTGGGAGCCCTAAACTTATTTTCCTGTAGCTAGATGGTTCTATCTGTGGGTGATGGGAGACAGTTGCAGGTGATCAGTTGTTTTGATTCTTATAAAGAGTGCAAAACCTAAATTTCTCTCAAGTGCAGTAAATAGTAGTTCCCTCTCTTCTATAAAAATCTGATGCTGCCACTGATCTTCAGAAAGTGGATCTCAGGCAGTACTGTGAACCATACTTAGTGTTTTAAATAGAGATAAGGTTTCCATGCTTGGCCACCACTCACCTGTTGATGTGTAGCCCCAGTTCATAACAAGACACAGATGGATACTGATTAGGGAAACCCCAGCTCAAGCCAAAGAGTTTGAGACCACAGTGAACTGGAATTGTGCCACTGCATTTTAGCTTCAGTGACAAAGAACCTGTCTTCACAAATAAAAGTAAAAAATACATTTTATAATTTGTATTTTAAATAATATCTTTTGATACAAATGTGAGAAATCTTTTACAACTTTAAACGTGGACATGAACAGTCTTCAAAATCTTCTTCATTCTTTGGAACAGTGTATCAAATTGAATGTGCAAATGCACATCATTGTAAAATGTGATAAAAAGTTTGTTTTGTTCAGTTTTGAAAAAAATAATTATCTCATTGAAAACAACCAGAAGACAATTAGAAGTGTTTGTGCTCATCCACAGAATTAACTTCTACTTTCTCTTTGGTATTTGCACAGTATCAGAGAGGTAGTCAAGATGATAACTGGCTTAAAGGAGAATGTTATTGACAAAATTGAATGACTGACTAGGAAAAAAAAAGTTATTCTCATTAGGTGAATAATTTGAGATGTAAAATAATCTCCCAGATTCTTTTCATCTCTACTCTAAAATAAATTGCATTTTAATGATTGAATCTTGAAGAGTTGGTAGAAGAAAGCATTATTCTTTTTCTACTATAAAAATCTCTTGAAGCAAAAGTGTTCCTCCATTTTATGGGCTTCCAACAGATTTTAACGACCACTTGTAGTTTCACAAACAGGTCTCTTTCTTTAGGCCTAACAAACTAATTTTATTTCTTCGCAATTTGACTGGGATATATAACGGTAAAATGTCTTTGAAGATATTATATATTAAATGACAGGTATGTCTTTCTTGACCTGCATAACATCTTACCTCCAAGCTGTCTGCATTATCTTGCACTTAGCTGCCATTTAAATTGTGGTTTATTTTTAACAGCATACTGCCTGCTATTTTCACCTCTGAGACTTGGAACAATTTCTTTTCACCCTGCCTGCCACTCTTAATTCACACCGTTTAAAGTATTATGTATAGGTTTTACCTTTTTATAAGACAGAGAGTCCAGCTTTGCCAGCAGGGTGAAGCCCCATCTCTACTAAAAATATGAAAATTAGCCAGGCGTGGCGGCAGATGCCTGTAATACTAGCTACTGGGGAGGCTGGGACAGGTGAATCACTTGAATCTGGGAGGTCTAGGTTGCAGTGAGCCTAGATCCTGCCATTGCACTGCATTCTAGGTGAAGAGAGTGAAACTGTCACACAAAAAGAAAGGACAGTGAGGATTAAATTTATTAATATGTGTGCAGCTCTTAGTGTATTACCTTGACTTTAAGCACTATAAGTATTAACTGCTATCATTATTGCTTACTTTGTATCTTCAGTTTACTCACACCAAATTCTGCTTAATTGCATAAAAGAAAATATTAGAGAAGTAACACAGATAGTAGTGGCTATATGGAACCACATAGCCATCACTCTCTGTGTCAGTAATGTTTTCTGATTTGCAACAAATAAGAGACCTTTTGCATATACAGGTTCTGCAAACAGATTTCCCTAGACATATATTAAAATGTTTGAAAACAAAAACAAAAAAATCAATACTACGGTAAAATGTAACAAATTCAAAGAAAATATCTGTCTGCATAGCATTTACATTTTATTAATTATTTATGTAGAGATAAAGTAAACTACACAGGAGGATGGGTGTGCATTATACTTACGTACTGCATCATTATGAAGCAGAAACTTGAGCAGACACAAATTTTGGTATTTGAGATGGTTCTGGAGCCAATCCCCTACAGATACCAAAGGATTGCTATATATAAATATGTTAAGCTTTGATAAGAAAGTATTGCTTAAGTTAGTTATGGCATAATTACCATGATGATGTTAATGATTATTTACTTACCTTTTTATAAATAAATTAAAAAGATTATAAACTTTAAAATTATCATTACCTTGTTTTCGATATTTGCTCGGGAAATGAGAACATTTGTACATGGGGACACATTCTCTGTTTATGGTGTGGTAACACAATTAAGCACTTGCTATTTAAATAATTTCCTTTTTTTGTTTTGTTTTGCAATTAGCTATGCTCCTGTCACCAATCTAGTAAGTGTGTGTGTCAGGGAGAAAATTACATTTATTTCTGGGATTGAGGACATTATTTTCTTGTTTATTTAAATCATGCTGAAGGGATGAGATTTTTGCAGCTGACACTGTGTAAGTTAGCAGTGTATATTTGATTTTCAATGCATACATTTCTCAGACTGGGAAGGAAGCACTTTTGGTCAGACTTTTTGTTGGTTGCTAGGAGACCAAAATCCTCTTGTGATGTCATTGCTACTCAGCTTGGGAACATCGTGATGGTCTAGATTTCTTTACCTGCCTAGGCCTTCTGAAGCAGCATCTGAAGCCACAGTCTTGAAAACCATGCAGGCTGGAAGAGTAGCTAAAGAAATGTTTATTTGATATGGCACATGTTTCTTCAGAAACTCAAGATGTTTCTCCCAAAGATTAGTTAACTGGTTCAGAAGCCTCCAGTAGGTCTCCATTGCGACAGAATTTTCAAAGATCTGCCTTTCTAGCCACCTTTCTGGCAGAAGAGAAAGAATCCGATGCCTTAAGCAAAGCATTTAACATATTTCAGTTACCACTCTATGTAAAGTATGTATGTAATTTTACTTTGAACATCAGTAAATATGTTAATACATGCAACAAGACCAGATTTTGAAAATTATATAAAATATTAAGGTAGAAATTATTTATTTTTTGAAATTATTGAGTTCAGCTTGAGCATCAACCTTTCAGAGTTTTCAGAAATGTTGCTAAAACTTTGAATCTTACCAGTGAACTCCAAATAAATGTATCAAAGCCACTTAATGTAATGTTGCTATTAATATATAACATGTTTTCACCTGAGGGCTTAACAATTTGAGTGCTTTTTTCTTCCCAACAAGCACTTTCTTAAAAATAGCAAATAATGTTCATGAATTATTTGATGTCATTAAGTTTGTGTGATGAAAGAGAAATCTGATATTTTATGTGTTATGTTTGTTATTGTGACTTGTCTCCCGGTTTAAAATGGCACTGAATTAGGTTTTTCTTTGGTTTTAGTTAAAGTTTTATTATAATCCAAATTTCAAACGTGGCTGTCCCCAACTTTTAGTAAGGGTGAAAAGAAGAATTGGTGTTAAAAATGCTTCACTTATACCTACTTTATTCAATGAAGATTTCAACAAGAAGCGTTTTAGATCAGGAGCTAACATTAACAGTACACACTTTTGATCTTACATTAAAGGATTCCAACATGTTTGTGCCTTTAATTACCTCCTGTTAGAGTCCATGTTTCATGTTTTCTAATGCACATTTCCTTGCTTCTTTTTTTCTTTGAGATAGTCTTACTGTGTTATCCTTGCTGGAGAGCAGTGGCATTATTTCAGCTCACTGCAACCTCAGCCTCTGGGTTCAAGTAATTATTGTGCCTCAAACTTTCGAGTAGGTAAAATTATATATGCCCACCAAGCTGGGCTAATTTTTGTATTTTTAGTAGAAATGGAGTTTCACCAAATTGGCCAGGATGGTCTTGAATTCCTGGCCTCACGTGATCCACCCACCCTGGCCCCTAAAAGTGCTGGGATTACAAGGTTGAGCCACCAACCCCTCCTCTAATACAGATGTTCATCACATTGGTTTCATCTATACAAAGTCAGATTTCATTGCTTTTGTCAGGATTTGATACCTTTTAGATTCTGAATCCATATCCTCAGCATGGCTGAACAAATCCCTTCCAGACCTAATATTTATTTTCCTGTCAGCTTCGTGTCTTTCTGTTTCACCACAGTCCAGTTGGAGCAACATCTGGACAACTCCACTTTCAGCCATGCCCTTTCGTATCTTGTAACTCGGGCCCCATTTTTTCTTGGAGATAAATGCTCTCTCCCTATTTGCCTACTTAAGACTCCTACAACACAGACATCACTTCTTCCAGGAGGTGCTTCTTATCTGTCACATTAGTTTTCTTGTCTGTCTGTCTGTCTCTCCTGGACACCCAGCACTGATGTCACACAGTACCTAATACATATATGTACATTTGTGTACATATATATATATATACACACACACACACACACACACACACACACATACATATGTATGTGAATTTGTGAATGTTGACTGTGGACATACAACCATAAAATCTATTTTCATTGTCAAAAATGAACATTATTGGTCTTGTGGTATTACTTGTTATTCTTCATTACTCACCACAACTTTTCATAAAAGGGTAGGTCAGAGTTTTGTTCACTAGAGGTGCAATAATTTTGACTTACTGAGATTAACATCCCTGGTTATCATTTCAACTATCACGCTTTCTTTTTCAGTATAGGTATGTTTATATATATATATATATATGTATATATATATATATATATATGTACATTTTTTGTATATGTATTTTTTATATTTGTACTTTTTTATATTTGTATATTTTTGTTTGTATATTTTTGTATATTTATTTGTATATGTTTGTATTTTTTACATTTTTGTAAAAAATTTATTTATATACTTATATTTATATATATTGTAAAAATATTTATATATTTATATATTATATATTTGTATATATAATGTGTATATTTATATATTTGTATATTTTATTTTTTTATATTTGTATATTTTTATATTTGTCTATTTTTTGTATATTCATTTGTATATTTTTCTAAATATATTGTATATATTTTTATATATATTTGTATATTTTACTATACTTTAAGTTCTAGGTTACATGTGCACAACGTTCAGGTCTGTTACATATGTATACATGTGCCATGTTGGTGTGTTGCACCCGTTAACTCATCATTTACATTAGATATATCTCCTAATGCTATCCCTCCCCCACCATTCCACAACAGGCCCCAGTGTGTGATGTTCCCTTTCCTGTGTCCAAGTGTTCTCAATGTTCAATTCCCACCTATGAGTGAGAACATGAGGTGTTTGGTTTTTTTGTCCTTGCAATAGTTTGCTGAGAAGGATGATTTCCAGCTTCATCCATGTCCTCATCCTTTTTTATGGCTGCATAGTATTCCATGGTGTGTATGTGCCACATTTTCTTAATCCAGTCTGTCATTCATGGACATTTTGGGTTGGTTCGAAGTCTTTGCTATTGTGAATAGTGCCACAATGAACACACACGTGCGTGTGTCTTTATAAAAGCATGATTTATAATCATTTGGGTATATACCCGGTAATGGGATGGCTGGGTGAAATGATATTTCTAGTTGTAGATCCTTGAGGAATCGCCACACTGTCTTCCACAATGGTTGAAGTAGTTTACAGTCCCACCAACCATGTAAAACTGTTCCTATTTCTCCACATTCTCTTGAGCACCAGTTGTTTCCTGACTTTTTCATGATTGCTATTCTAGCTGGTGTGAGATGGTATCTCATTGTGGTTTTGATTTGCATTTCTATGATGGCTAGTGATGACAAGCATTTTTTCATGTGTCTGTTGGCTGCATAAATGTCTTGTTTTGAGAAAGTCTCTGTTCATATCCTTCACCCACTTTTGGATGGGGTTGTCTGTTTTTTCCTTGTAAATTTGTTTGAGTTCTTTGTAGATTTTGGGTATTAGCCCTTTGTCAGATGAGTAGATTGCAAAAATGTTCTGCCAGTCGTGTAGGTTGCCTATTCGCTTTTCTGGTATTTTTTTTTTTTTTTTTTGGTCTGCAGAAGCTCTTTAGTTTAATTAGGTCCCATTTGTATTTTGGATTTTGTTGCCATGCTTTTGTTGTTTTTGACATGAAGTCCTTGCCCATGCCTACGTCCTGAATGGTATTGCCTAGGATTTCTTCTAGGGTTTTTATGGTTTAGGTCTAACATTTAAGTCTTTAATACATCTTGAATTAATTTTTGTATAAGGTGTAAGGAAGGGATCCAGTTTCAGCTTTCTGCATATGGCTATCCAGTTTTCCCAGCACCATTTATTAAATAGGGAATCCTTTCCTCGTTTCTTGTTTTTGTCAGGTTTGGCAAAGATCAGATGGTTGTAGATATGTCGTATCATTTCTGAGGGCTCTGTTCTGCTCCATTGGTCTATATCTCTGTTTTGGTACCATACCATGCTGTTTTGATTACTGTAACCTTGTAGTATAGTTTGAAGTCAGATAGCGTGATGCCTCCATCTTTGTTCTTTTAGCTTAGGATTGACTTGGCAATGAGAGCTCTTTTTTGGTTCCATATGAACTTTAAAGTAGTTTTTTCCAATGCTGTGAAGAAAGTCATTGGTAGCTTGATGGGGATGGCATTGAATCTATAAATTACCTTGAGCAGTATGGCCATTTTCACAATTTTGATTCTTCCTATCCATGAGCATGGAATCAACTTCCATTTGTATGTTTCCTCTTTTATTTTATTGAGCAGTGGTTTGTAGTTCTCCTTGAAGAGGTCCTTCACATCCCTTGTAAGTTGGATTCCTAGGTATTTTATTCTCTTTGAAGCTATTTTACATGGGAGTTCACTCATGATGTGGCTTTCTGTTTGTCTGTTATTGGTGTATAAGAATGCTTGTGATTTTTGCACATTGATTTTGTATCCTGAGACTTTGCTGAAGTTGCTTATCAGCTTAAGGAGATTTTGGGCTGAGACGATGGGGTTTTCTAGATATGCAATCATGTCATTTGCGAACAGGGACAATTTGACTTCAACATTTCCTAATTGAATACCATTTCTGTCTTTCTCTTGCCTGATTGCTCTGGTCAGAACTTCCAACACTATGTTGAATAGGAGTGGTGAGAGAGGGCATCCCTGTCTTGTGCCAGTTTTCAAAGGGAATGCTTCCAGTTTTTGCCCATTCAGTATGATATTGGCTCTGGGTTTGTCATACATAGCTCTTATTATTTTGAGATACATCCCATGAACACCTAATTTATTGAGAGTTTTTAGCATGAAGGCTGTTGAATTTTGTCAAAGGCCTTTTCTGCATCTATTGAGACAATCATGTGGTTTTTGTCTTTTTTTTCTGTTTATATGCTGGATTGCATTTATTGATTTGTGTACATTGAACCAGCCTTGCATCCCAGGGATGAAACCAACTTGGTCATGGTGGATAAGGTTTTTGATATGTTTCTGGATTTAGTTTGTCAGTATTTTATTGAGGATTTTTGCATCAATGTTCATCAAGCATATTGGTCTAAAATTCTCTTTTTTTGTGTGTCTTTGCCAGGCTTCAGTATCAGGATGATGCTGGCTGCATAAAATGAGCTAGAGAGGATTCCCTCTTTTTCTGTGGATTGGAATAGTTTCAGATGGAATGGTACCAGCTCCTCCTTGTACCTCTTGTAGAATTCGGTTGTGAATCCATCTGGTCCTGCACTTTTTTTGGTTGGTAAGCTACTAATTATTGGCTCAATTTCAGAGCCTGCTGTTGGTCTATTCAGAGGTCCAACTTCTTCCTGGTTTAGTCTTGGGAGGGTGTGTGTGTCAAGGAATTTATCCATTTCTTCTAGATTTTCTAGTTTATTTGCATAGAGGTGTTTATAGTATTCTATGATGGTAGTTTGTCCTTCTGTGGGATCAGTGGTGATATCCCCTTTATCATTCTTTATTGCATTTATTTGATTCTTCTCCCTTTTCTTCTTTGTTAGTCTTGCTAGAGGTCTATCAATTTTGTTGATCTTTTCCAAAAACCAGCTCCTGGATTCATTGATTTTTTGAAGGGTTTTTGGGTCTCAATTTCCTTCAGTTCTGCTCTGATATTAGTTATTTCTTGCCTTCTGCTAGCTTTTGAATATGTTTCCTCATGCTTCTCTAGTTCTTTTAATTGTGATGTTAGGGTGTCAATTTTGGATCTTTCCTGCTTTCTCTTGTGGGCATTTAGTGCTATAAATTTCCCTCTACACACTGCTTTAAATGTGTCCCAGAGATTCTGGTATGTTGTGTCTTTCTTCTCATTGGTTTCAAAGAACATCTTTATTTGTGCCTTCATTTTGTTATGTACCCAAGTAGTCATTCAGGAGCATGATGTTCAGTTTCCATGTAGTTGAGTGGTTTTGAGTGAGTTTCTTAATACTAAGTTCTAGTTTGATTGCACTATGGTCTGAGAGACAGTTTGCTATAATGTCTGTTCTTCTACATTTGCTGAGGAGTGCTTTACTTCCAACTATGTGGTCAATTTTAGAATAAGTGAGATGTGGTGCTGAGAGGAATGTATATTATGTTGATTTGTGGTGGAGAGTTCTGTAGATGTCTATTAGGTCTGCTTGGTGCAGAGCTGAGTTCAATTCCTGGATGTCATTGTTAACTTTCTGTCTCATTGATCTGTCTAATGTAGACAGTGGGGTGTTAAAGTCTCCCATTATTATTCTGTGGGAGTCCAAGTCTCTTTGTAGGTCTCTAAGAACTTGCTTTATGAATTTGGGTGCTCCTGTATTGGGTGCATATATATTTAGGATAGTTAGGTCTTCTTGTTGTATTTATCCCTTTACCATTATGTAATGGCCTTCTTTTTCTCTTTTGTTCTTGTTGGTTTAAAGCCTGTTTTATCAGAGACTAGGATTGCAACCCCTGCCTCTTTTTGTTTTTCATTTGCTTGGTAGATCTTCCTCCATCCCTTTATTTTGAGCCTATGTGTGTCTCTGCATGTGAGATGGGTTTCCTGAATACAGCACACTGATGGGTCTTGATTCTTTATCCAATTTACCAGTCTGCATCTTTTAATTGGAGCATTTAGCCCATTTATATTTAAGGTTAATGGTGTTATGTGTGAAGTTGATCCTGTCATTATGATATAAGCTGGTTATTTTGCTCGTTAGTTGATGCAGTTTCTTCCTAGCCTCAATGGTCTTTAAAATTTGGAACATTTTTGCAGTGGCTGGTACCAGTTTTTCCTTTCCATGTTTAGTGCTTCCTTCAGGAGCTCTTGTAGGGCAGGCCTTGTGGTGACAAAATCTCTCAGCATTTGCTTGTCTGTAAAGGATTTTTTTTTTCTTCTTCACTTATGAAGCTTAGTGTGGCTGGATATGAAATTCTGGGTTGAAAAATATTTTCTTTATGAATGTTAAATATTGTCCCCCACTCTCTTCTGGCTTTCAGAGTTTCTTTTGAGAGATCCACTGTTAGTCTAACAGGCTTCCCTTTGTGGGTAACCCAACCTTTCTCCCTGGCTGCCCTTAACATTTTTTCCTTCTTTTCAACTTCAGTGAATCTGAAAATTTTGTGTCTTGGAGTTGCTCTTCTCGAGGAATATCTTTGTTGCATTATCTGTATTTAATGAATTTGAAAGTTGGCCTGCCTTTCTAGGTTGGGGAAGTTCTCCTGGATAATATCCTGCAGAGTGTTTTCCAATTTGGTTCCATTCTCAACTTCACTTTCAGGTACACCAATCAGACATGGATTTGGTCTTTTCACATAGTCCCATATTTCTTGGAGGCTTTGTTCATTTCTTTTTATTCTTTTTTTCTCTAAACTTCTCTTCTCACTTCATTTCATTCATTTTATCTTCAATCTCTGATACCCTTTCTTCCAGTTGATTGGATTAGTTAATGAAGCTTGTGCATTCATCATGTAGTTCTCGTGCCATGGTTTTCACCTCCCTCTGGTTATTTAAGGACTTCTGTACATTGGTTATTCTAATTAGCCATTCAGCTAAACTTTTTTCAAGGCTTTTAGCTTCTTTGTGATGGGTATGAACTTCCTTCTTTAGCTTGGAGAAGTTTGATTGTCTGAAGCCTTCTTCTCTCAACTCATCAAAGTCATTGTCCATCCAGCTTTGTTCCATTGCTGCTGAGGAGTTGCGTTCCTTTGGCGAGTGAGAGGTGCCCTGATTTTTAGAATTTTCAGGTTTTCTGCTCTGTTTTTTCCCATTTTTGTGGTTTTATCTTCCTTTGGCCTTTCATGATGGTGACGTACAAATGGGTTTTTGGTGTGGATGTCCTTTCTGTTTGTTAGTTTTCCTTCTAACAATCAGGACCCTCAGCTGCACGTCTGCTGGAGTTTGCTGGAGGTCCACTCCAGACCCTGTCTGCCTGGTTATCAGCAGTGGAGGCTGCATAACAGTGAATATTGCTGTACAGCAAATGTTGCTGCCTGATCATTCCTCTGAAAGTTTCATCTCAGATAGGTACCCAGCCATGTGAGGTGTCAGTCTGCCCCTACTGGGGCATGCCTCCCAGTTAGGTTACTTGGGGGTCAGGGACCCATGTGAGGAGGCACTCTGTCTGTTGTCAGATCTGAAACTTCGTGCTGGGAGAACCACTACTCTCTTGAAAGCTGTCTGACAGGGACATTTAAGTCTGCAGAGGTTTCTGCTGCTTTTTGTTTGGCTATGCCCTGCCTCCAGAGGTGGAGTCTGTAGAAGCAGGCAGGCCTCCTTGAGCTGGGGTGGGCTCCACCCAGTTCCAGCTTCCTGTCCACTTTGTTTACCTACTCAGGCCTCAGCAATGGTGGGTGCCATTCCCCCAGCCTCACTGCCACCTTGCAGTTGGATCTCCAACTGCTGTTCTAGCAATGAGTGAGGCTCTGTGGGCATGGCATCCTCCGAGCCATGTGTGGGATATAATCTCCTGGTGTCCTGTTTGCTAAGACCATTGGAAAAGTGCAGTATTAGGGTGAGAGTGACCTGATTTTCCAGGTGCCATCTGTCACAGCTTTCCTTGGCTAGGAAAGGGAATTCCCTGACCCCTTGTGCTTCCTGAGTGAGGTGATGCTTTGCCCTGCTTTGGCTCATGCTCAGTGCGCTGAACCCACTGTCCTGCACCCACTGTCTGACAAGTCCCAGTGATGTGAACCCCATACCTCAGTGGGAAGTGCAGAAATTACCCATCTTCTGCATCACTCTTATTGGGAGATGCAGATTGGAGCTGTTCCTATTCCACCATCTTGGAGAAAAAGGTCTAGTTGTGATTTTTCCCAGCTTCTTCTAAAAATTATTTTTCATCTTCTGCTTTGACTGGCAGGTCCTTGCTTGAAAGAATAGCTTTATCCTTACCACTCCTTCCTTTACTTGCTGTAGAGATTCCCAGTTGTTGTGCTGAAATGGCTTACACTGGGGATCCAGCTGCACAACTGTTCAGAAGGAGATTCACTGTGGATTTGGTATATTATGCAACATTTGGTGTCACCAGCTAAGGCCTGACAAGATTCATCACTCAGTTTTCTGGGACAACTGAAATTGGAATGGAGTATGGATTTGGTCAGACAGATTCCTCAGCATGGAAACCTAGTGGTGCCATCTTACCCTATGCCTATATTTTCAGATTGTGCATAAGTAGAAGAAATTTAGAATCAATGCTCTAAAAGGGGAATCCTGATTTCCTTTCCTGGCAGACCATGACACAAGACAAAGATCATTTCACCTATGTCCACATATTATTAACTTTTTAGTTCTCAAGCTGGATTTTCAGAGGGTAGTGCGATGGACATGGTTAAATAGTTAATATGAAGAATGTTTAAAAAAATTAGGCCAGTGGTGATGGCTCAGGCCTGTAATCTCAGCATTTTGGGAGGCCAAGATGGGTAGAACACCTGAGGTCAGTGGTTCAAGGCCAACATGGTGCAACCATATCTTTTCTAAAAAATCAACAATTGTGAAGCCTGGTGATGTGTGCCGGTAATCCAAGCTAGTTAGGAGGCTGAGGCAGGAGAATCACTTGAGCCTGGGAGGTGGAGGTTGCAGTGAGCTGAGATCCTACCTTTTCACTCCAGCCTGTGTGATAGAGTAAGACTTCATCTCAAAAGAATGGACAACAATAAAATGGATAATGCCAAATAAATAAAAAGTGAAAAGATTAACTTGGGTGAACCCCAAGACAACAAAGAAAAAAGAAAATGACATTTTAGAAAGTGAGGATAAAGTAATGAAAGATGGACTGAGACAGATTAAAATGTGGAATACATTATTGTAAATTTAAGGCCAGAATAATGCAAGTGTCAAAAAAACGAAAGCAAAAATAAAACAAGCACAGGGAGAGGTAGAGAGAGGGTGAATGAGGAAAAAGAGAAAGCAAATGCAAAATGTAAAGTAATCAGCATGAGTAGAATATCTGTTCGTTCCCACTCTCTGCAAATTCTTTGTATTTTGAGGAACATCCTGACAAGATTTTAATGTAATCAATCACGGAGTAGTCTAACCCAGAAAATATCCTAGCTCCCTCTAGGATTCAAAGACCTTGTACCTTCTTAGGTATTCTCTCTCCATCTATGTTAAACTAAACTGTTTCAACAACAAAAACTACTTTGAATTTTCTGCCCAAAAGGAACATCACGGACGTTCTTCATCTTGGGTCATCACTTGAGTAATGAAGTAGATGGAGCAAATGTACTGTCCCCCTTACATAAATACAATTAATAGCCCCACATAATGTATATAAAGCAAACATAAGATTGAAAGATTGAGCAAGAAGATAAACGGGTGAGGAAATTTAAGATGCAACAAGCGATAAGATGGGTGAGTTCCCTGGATTCTTTTTGCCTGGTGTTATCACAGACTTGATCCTGATGGAGCTGGTACACAAAAATGTAAATAAGTACAGGCAAAAAGTTCTCCCAAAACCCAACTTCTATAGCCACAGGGCTAGGAAAGGGACACCTTACAAAGAGAAAAATATTTTTACAATAGCCTTCCTACTTTAGTCAAACATTACAACAGAAAACAAAGCAAACCAAAAAAGCTAGCCAGGACAACAATGTTTAAGTTGAAACATAGAGAGCACCAGGCAGTAATGAGGCACCCCAACCCTCTGCTGGAGTGGAATCACATAAGGGAAAGTAGAGAGTTAGAGTTTTCAATGCCGCCATTTGGGGACACCCTTCTGCTTCTAGCCAGGGAGGTACAAGTAACACCCAGGTTGAAGCTGGAATCTGCATATTTATTTATCAGTAACGAGAAGGGCTGCCTTGGATGTCAAAGGAAGCGAAGAAGAGAATTTGGAATTGTACCCTTCCTTTACAAGCATACGCTTTCCTTTGTTAGGGTGGTATCAGACTAAGCCAGCTACAAATGAACAAATAGGATGTCATAATATGGTTCAGAGTCTCCTAACATTTCCCCAAATGTTTAACTTTCAAATAAAAATCTCACACAGAAATGTTAGTGCTACTGTTCCAGGATCACTGTGGTGTCAGTTTTTCTTGCCAGAAACTTTTGTGGCCATGATGCCTTTGCTTGACTTCTTGTCCTGTTTGCAGGAAGAATGAGGTACACAGACAGGTGAAGGGTAAAGAAGAAGCAGAGTTCTATTTAGCGTTAAAACGGTTGAAAGTGTTGGGATTCATTCAGTACGGTGGCAGAAATATGAAATGGAAATATTACGGAAAGGTATAGGGAATAGTCACAAACTTTTTGGAAGGCCGAAAGATTACATAGCTTGTAATAATTGAACATTTATTCAATTGGAGGGAGGTCGACCAAGGATATTGCCCCTTACTGTAATTTACTTTAGACCACGGTACCTGAGCTTTAATCATTCATAGGTCTACTCTCTCAGCCAGGTTAATTATCCACAAGTGTGCTGACTCAAAGCTTCTGTTGTTAATTGTATACTAAATAAATGCCTGGAGTGCGAGCTGCTCAGGGCCGGCCTCAGTAACAAACTTTTCTTGTCATGCAGGTGCTCAGACACTCAGCTAGACTGGCAAAACAGAGTGTCTATGTGCTAGTGTGTGGTTTATCCATCTGCAATTTGGGTCAGGGTCTGCGGGCAGACCCCTGCAGCTAGTGCCCTCTTGTGAGGAGCAATACCTCACAAAGGAGTGGGTAGCTCTGCTCTATAGGCAGGTCTTCCTATGGTGTGTTCACTCTAGAGAGAGAGGCTCCTCTCTGTCGGCAAGTCATTTAGATGTCTCTGCAGGTCTGTGAAGCTCTCTGTTGCAGCTGCTGCTCTCAGCGGAGAGGGTACTGCTCTCCTCCCATTGTCTACAGCAATCAGCAAGAAGGGTACTCCTTTCTTTAGCAGATTGGCTTTTGAATGTCTTCATAAGATCCTTCACAGAGCAGCAGTTTTTAATTTTGATTTGATACAGTTAATCTTTTTTTTTCCTTTTATGGCTTATGCATTTGTTATCAAATATAATAACGTTTTGCTACAACTAAGAAGCTTGAATTTTTTTATGTTCTTTTTTTCTGAAAACGTTTTATAAGATGTGTTGTAATTTTATATTACATTGAAATTCATGAGACATTTTGAGTTAATTTCTGTAGTATAAGATTTATGTTATGGCTTTATTTCTTAAATTTATAAATATCCACTTGCCCTGGCACCATTTGTTGAAAGGCTATTTTTCCTCCAC
Organism: Gorilla gorilla gorilla; assembly: GCF_029281585.2. NCBI lineage: Eukaryota > Metazoa > Chordata > Mammalia > Primates > Hominidae > Gorilla > Gorilla gorilla. The sequence goes on along the minus strand of NC_073248.2, from coordinate 43,526,769 downwards.
TGATTTCTGCTTGCCAGATTTGTGTCATATCACTTGGTCATATCCACACCAGTGTGGCTCTATTCCTGGGCCTTCTCTTCTCTCTATTTTTATATGAATCTATTTCTATGCCAATACCAAACTGTTATGTTCATTTTAGCTGTGTAATAAGTCTCAGAAATGTTGATGAATTTCTCCCACTAGATACTTGTATACTCATAATTGTCTTAGCTATCATGGTGAGTAAGTTTGCTTTGTCTGCAAAAAATTCTTGGTGAGATACTGATAGGAATTTCACCAAATATATAGATCAAGCTGGGGAAAATTAACAGGATATATTGTCTTCATATCCATGAACACAGTGTATCTCTCATTATCTCTATTTGATTTCTTTCACCAGTGTTTTACATGTTTCAGCACATAGATCTCATACATGTTTTCTTTTGTTTACATGCATATCAAAACATTTGATATTCTTTGGAGAGTTGTAGATCACACAGTTGCTAATTTGGGGTCCTGTTGACCTGCAGTGTGGGAAAATAGCAGAGTGCTAATTAGTTTAGATTTACTTCAGTTGTTCAGTTCCTAGGAGGGTGGGTGGTGGTAGATGGTTAACTCTCCACTAAAGCCCACTGACAGGATAGAATAGAGGAGGGTGGTGTGGAGGCAGTCAAACCACACAGTGCAATCAGTCCTAATCAGCTCTAGCCCTTTAAAAATTGTTGTTGTTGAGTCAACCTAGATGCTCAGCTTGCTACCAGAGACTCCTGACATAAGGGAATTGGAATGCTCTCCTCTGCTTTCTCCGGGAGGGTGACAGAAGATTCCCTCTGGCCAGACGTGGTGGCTCACGCCTGTAATCTCAGCATTCTGGGAGGATGAGGCAGGTGGATCACCTGAGGTCAGGAGTTCAAAACCAGGCTAACTAACATGGAGAAACCCCGACTCTACAAAAAATGGAAAATTAGCTCAGTGTGGAGGCACATTCCTGTAATCTCAGCTAGTCAGGGAGCTGAGGCAGGAGAATTGCTTCAACCCGGGAGGTGAAGCTTGCAGTGAACTGAGATTGCATACAATTGCACTCCAGCCTGGTCAACAAAAAAGAAACTTCAGCTCAAAAAAAAAAAATATTGCTGCCTACTTTGACTTTATGGAAAATCAAGCATTACTGCCCCATGAGAAGATTGTCTTTGTATATGGCTCCACGCAAATGGCAATACTAGCTTTTTTTTTTTTTTTCTCGTAACGTTTGTCTGGAATAGCTTGGTTATTACCCCTAGAAATGTTTTGTGTGATTGTATGTGGTTAGGCCATCCTCTCCTGGTCCTTTGGCTGAGAGAGAACAGGATTTGCTTGAAGTCCTCTTTATCTGTGCCTATTGGAGATTCTGTTTTGGAAGCTTCTACAGCCCATCATCTGGGATATATGGAAGAAAATAGGAAAACCCAGTAAAGTGACAATGTTATCAATCTTTGAGTCCTAAAGTCCCTAGACAAACTGCCTTCCTCTTTCTGCCTTTCAGAGCCTGTCCTGGTTTTTTTCTCATTATATCCGTGGTGTTTTAGTTGTTCAGAGGAAACACTGGGCTGTTGCATTGTAACTGGAAATCCTAGGAAGTGAATGGTTGAGAACGGCTTTTAAAGTTCCATGCAAACCAAATCTCATAATGCAAAACATGGGAAGATATGATTATAGAGAATGACATGATATGATTTACCCACAATAAAGTGGTTTTATAAAATAAAGTCTTCACCAAAATTAAATATTCTTAGAGAAGTCTGCTGAGATCAGCTCGGTCGTGAAGACCCTAACCCAGTGGCACTAGAGGAATTAAAGACACACCCACAGAAATATAAAGTGCAGAGTGGGATCAGTGGGCTGACAGCCTTCAGAGCTGACAGCCATGAACAGAGTTTTACCCACATATTTCTTGACAGCAAGCCAGAGATCAGCGTTGTTTCTATAGATTATAGATTCAGTAAAATGGAAGATAAAGGGAGGGGTTCTCATTAGTTATCTGCAGCAGGAACATGTTGTTGAGGCACAGATCACCCATGATATTATTTGTGCTTCAAGAACGCCTTAAGTGGTTTTCTGCCCTGGGTGGGCCAGGTGTTCCTTGCCCACATTCTGGTAAACCCACAACCTTCAGTGTAGACATCATATCTATTTTGAGCATGTCATAGTGCTTCAGAGATTTTGCTTATGGCCAGTTTTGGGGCCTGTCGATGGCCAAATTTGGGGGCCTTTTCCCAACATGTCTTCTTTTTTTTTTTTCTAAGACAATAAAGGCAAATGCAGCTTTACTACTCTGAGCTACTTCTCGCAGGAGTCGGGATCTGCATCTGCAGACTATACAAAGACAAACAACGGAGGATAAAAGCACAATCATCATTAAAATCACACAACCTCCAAGAGTTCTTATCCATTTTATTGGATTAGTAGCTGCTAATCCATCTGCAGCTCCTTCAAGTACCCCTGTTCCTGGCATTAAGGTCAAGTGTGCCTGGGATACCTCAAATAATTGTTATTTTAATTTACAATTTCCAAATACATGTTTGTAGAGTGTCCTTCTAGATGCTTTTTTATTCTTTCCCAAATGTTTATACTATGAAGAGCCATTAATAGGTTCCACAAATACTTATTTTTAGCTCCTAGAGCAAGGCATATTATTTGAGGTTGAGGGGCCATTATACAGCCATGTTTCCAGAGGAACTCTTGCAGTACTTCTCACCATTTTTACCATCTGATGGCTTTGTTCAGACCAGCTGAACATAATGTGGCCGGGGCACACAGACTGAGAGTTGCAATTTAAGGTAAACATCCCCTTAGGGGGCCAAACAATAAAGATTCCCTAGGAATTATTACACAGCACCTCAGTCCGTTCTGTAATGCAATTTTCCCAAACAAGTACATTCATTTTCTCTGGCCACGTCCAGCTCTGTTTACAAATAGGTTTTTAAGGGTGGTATGCCTCAATTATAGGAGCAGATTTATTATGAAATATACTGAGACCAGAAAGCGTGTGTGTCAGCATGGACAGGACTGTGTCAGTTCTGTTAAAGAAATACTCGTGGCAATGGTGATCACCGCTTTGATAGCTACCATTAAATTACTCACTGGAACTGGTTGTCCCACCTCAGATTTTCTCCTGCCATCTGTGACAGCTTCTTGATCTGTCCTCAGGTGGGTGGCTGCTTTTGATGGGTGTTGCTCATGATATTTGGGGTCCTCCTCAGGGTCAACTTAGACAAGACTGCCACCGACGTGTCTTTGGAATCCTCTCAAAACTGTTTTCTTGGTATCTGGCTCACAGCAGGGCTTTAGATGTCTCAATGGCATGCACATTGGCAGTTGATTTGGTACTGGAGAAACACAAGCATAACCTCCACCCGATGTTATTATTTTACCTATTTCCCAACTTTCCATTATTGGATCTCTCCACCAAACCAGTTTTTCTGCTTCTGTCTTTGCAGCTGGCTTCTGTAGAGGCTGTTTGGCTGCAGATAGCATCTGGTCCTAGACAGGCTCAAAAAATTTAGAGTAAATCACGCTAGATTCAATTTCACGTGTGGCATCCCACAGTCCCTGTTTCCACCTTTTGCTTTTGCAACTGTTGTTTAAGGGAGAGATTCATTCTTTCCACTATGGCTTATCCTTGAAAATTATATGAGATACCAGTAATGTGTTTAATATTCCATATAGAGAAAAATGTAGCTACTATAGCCTGGGTCACTGTCCTTTTTAATAGAAGCTGGAATGCCCATCACCACAAAACACTGCAAAAGGTGACATTTAACACAGGCAGAAGACTCTCTTGATTGGCAAGTAGCTCAGACAAAGTGAGAAAATGTGTCCACACATACATGTATATAAGCTAGTCTCCCAAACAAGGGAAAATGTGTGACATTCATTTGCCAAAGAGAATTAGGTCCCAGTCCTCGAGGATTAACTCCTCCTGTAAAAGATGAGGAATGCACCATTTGGCAAGTTGGGTATCACTGGATAATAGCTTTCACTTCTTTCCAGATAATGCTGTACTGTGTTTGAGACCAAAAACATTAACATGGGTTGAATTGTGAAAGTGTCTGGCATTAGATATTGTAGTAGCAACTGGCGGATCAGCCATTTGATTCCCTGCAGTCAAATGTCCTGTAGGAGGTTTATGAGCTCTAATATGAGTAATGCAAAAAGGGTTCATTCTACTTCTAGCTGCTGTGTGTAATTGGGTAAATAAAGTCATCAGTTGCTCATCTGTGTGGAATCATAGCTCAGCATTTTCAAGTAACAGTGTAGAATGAACCACATATGAAGAATCAGAAATCACATTTATAGGCATACTAAAACAAGTCCGTACCTCAATTACTGCTGCAAACTCCACCTTTTGAGATGAAACATAGGGCATTTCCTGAGCTGGAAATGCCCTGGTTTAGAAAGCGGGCTGGGACGGCCCCTCATGGCATTTCCCAAAATCGGGTTTCCATCTTTATCAAACTTAGAGTGACACTGATTATCCGAGTAATTTTCTCTTTGCATTTTGGACATATTCCAGGCTCAGCAGTTTTCCTTTTATCCCTCAACTTGTGGCCTGACTCACTGATTTTTTTCACATTCTTTTTCAGTGTGACCATGCTTCCCACAGTTAAAACAAGCTCCAGGAAATGGAGTATTTCCTTTACCCACTTTCAGTCCTGTCATGGCTTGCACCACCAAAGTAGCTTATGCAGATTACCTCTGATACCATCACAGGCCTTGATATAGTCAACTAAATGTGCTTCCCCTCTAATAGGTCACAGAGCCACCTGGAAATACGGATTTTCATTGTCAAAAGCTCATAACTGCAACACTATATCCTCAGCAGCTAAATCTGCAGTCATTTTTTAAGAGACTCCTATAACCAAGCTATAAAATCTGCATATGGTTCTTTTGGTCCCTGTTTTATAGCACTAAAGGAAAGATATTGTTCTCCTCCTGAAGTTATTTTTCCAAACTCTAATGCATACTCCTCTAAGCTGTTCTATGGCATCACTCAGCATGACCACTTGTGCATCCAAACCAACGCAGCTGCCTACCCCCAAAAGATGGTCTGTAGTTATATTAATTTGAGGGTGGGCCTGTGCATTGTGAGAAGGCTGAAAAAAGCTTCTTCTCCTCACCAAGTTTTAAACTGTAAAAAGTGAGCGAGAGTCAGGCAAGCTCAAGCATCCCATTCAGTAGGAATCATCTGACTGGGGACAGCAACATTCTTTAACAGTACCATTACCAAAGAAGAACCTGGTCCATATTGATTAATAGCTGGTTTAAATTCTTTGAGTAATTTAAAAGGAAAAGGCTCAAAAGTAGCAATAATATTTCCCTGTTGACCTGGGGCATGTATCCTAACAGGGAGCTGCCAAGCCTCTATATCACCCTCTCGTCTAGGTTGCTGAATTCCTGCCTGAATAGAACCGAGGGCAATTGCTCATGGCACTGCTTGAACAATCATGGGGCAACTAGTTTTTGGTCAGTGGGTTCCAGAAAAGAAAGATCTACAGCGTCAGACCACTCTTTTTCTTCAAAATAGGGAGTGAAGAAGGGCAGAGACAAACCTCTCTCTCCTTTGCCACTTTAGCTTTAGCTGGCAAACAAACCTGTTCTGTCACCTCTTCTGTTACTTTGCTATACTCTCCTTCCTCCTAATCATCAATGTGAAAATGTTCCAAGGTGGAACAAACCAGAACCTGGACTTGTCCCATTGTTAACCTGATGCTTCCAAACTCCCCTTCTAACTCACTATGGGGATTGCTTAAGAGTAGCCAGATGTCCTCCAGTGTAGTCCTACATTCTCCAACCATTGCTCCGGTGACCTTTGACCTGGGTTTGAGACCCCGTATAGTCACCACTTGCCGAGACCAGCTCGGTCATGGAAACCATAACCCAATGGCGCTAGCAGCATTAAAGACACACACACACACAAATATAGTGTGCAGAGTGAGAATCAGGGGGCTAACAGCCTTCAGAGCTGACAGCCATAAACAGAGTTTAACACACATATTTATTGACAGCAAGCCAGTGATAAGCATTGTTTCTATAGATTACAGATTAACTAAAACAGGAGACGAAGGATGGGCTCTGGCTAGTTATCTGCAGTGGTAACATGTCTTTCAGGCAGAGATCGTTCATGGTATTGTTTGTGGTTCAGGAATACCTTAAGTGATTTTCTGCCCTGGGTGTGCCAGGTGTCCTTGGCCTTCATTCTGATAAACAAACAACCTTCATTGTAGTAATCATAGCAATCAGACGCATGTCACAGTGCTATAGAGATATTGCTTATGGCCAGTTTTGGGGCCAACTTATGACCAGATTTTGGGGCCTGTTCCCAACAAAGTCTTTATAATATATGTAAAATAGCCAATGATTTAGCGCATATTAATAATATAGATCAATGAAAAAATTATAAAATACATATCCTACCCTTCAAAATAAAACAAAATTGGGAAGACTTCCAGAAAATATAAGCAAAAATGTGTTCTTCCTCAAATGCTGAAGGGTTATAGTAGAAAGACCTTTGTCAGAGATTTTATTTGTTAAGTGACAAATGATTTAATAGAAATCAAGCACTTATTTTCAGTTCACTGGAGCAAAGTTAAAAGCTGCAAAAACAACTCCTATGAAAGCCAGAGCTTCTAAGTGTAAGATAAAATTTTAAAAAAGAATAACACACTGACTATCAAGAAAAGAAACATCCCTGAGGTTTGGACTCCAGCAATATTAGTGTGAGATTAAACCTGACAGTTCATTGATACAATAAACTGAGGAGTAAATTTAGATATATTTTCAGGAAAGAGACCATTTCTGTGTCCAATGGGGTTGGGCACCCTGCCTAAATAATTGGTGGAAGAAAGCATGATTCAGACATTTTGGTAAAATACTTAAGTCAGTACAGAGAGTCATGTCTCACAGATACTAGGATCTAACACAGAATGATGTTTGTATTCAAACACATGAGAGAAAGATTTATATCTCAACCTCTATCCTGTGGTATATTCAAGACTGAGGTTAGATTTCTTCATGTTGCCTACAAAACATAAGGTCCCCAAAGGCAGAAATGGGTATACGATACTAGATTGAACAATGAAGTTCCTAAAAACCTAAAAAGATTAACATAAAACTGCCCCACTAAGAATCACTTTACACTCAAGAACTAAAGATTGCTTTATCACTTCACAGACGACATTAACAATTCACAGATGGATGTTCCATGTCCTAAGGGGTAGCCAAGGAAGACACACTTAATGGTCATACTCAAGGATAAAAAGTTGAATCAAAAAAGTCTTCATAATGAGTAGGTTTAGGTGTTCTCTGAGATGAAGAAATGGAATCTACAGGAAAAAAGATGTGGGTAGGAGGAAAAAAATAATCTTTTTTAAATAGACAATTATACATTATTGAAAAATCAACCATATATTAAAGGAACTCAAATAATATTTTGTTTGTTTGTTTCTTCTGCAGTAGACCCCGAACAAGTACAGTGGGAAAAGTACTTTCCTATGTTGATCTGTAGTAAGTTTGCCAGGTGCAGGGACATAACATTTCAATTTAAAATTTGATTACTTTTTGACAAACAATAAAGAATTTGTTTTCAGTATGAGCCTGTCCCATGAGATAATGAGAATTTTAGTAAATTACTAGAATATTGAGAATTATACTAAAATGCTATTTGCTTATTTAAAATGAAAATATAACTGGTAATCCTGTATTATATCTGGTGACCGTAAATGAAACAGAAGTCAGGAAAGTGGAACTCAGTGGTGGAAGGTTTTATATACATTTACAAGAAACAAAAGAAGACAAAAATATACAGAAAGGGAAACACACAGATTATGAAAATAATCTCTACAGAAAATATTTATCCACATAAGTTATCATTTACTAGAAACGTATTTTTTAACTCTCAAAGATTATGCCAATATTAAAGACTTATCAAAAGACCAAGAGAAAGAAACATAAAGCTTATTTTATTTTAGCAAAGAGAAAAATAAATCTCAAAATAAAAGAGGTATGCAGGAAGTTTTTTTTTGTTTGTTTGTTTTGTTTTCTGAACGGGGCTAGAAATAGGTTTTACTTTGTTTAAAAAATGCTATCGAATTTTTTAAATTTGATTCTTTAATTTTTTTAATTTGATTTTTTGATTTTTTTAATTTGATTTTTGAATTTGATTAACTACAGAAACTGTAGAAATTTGGTGATTAATGTCAGAAGCAGAAAAAGAAATAAATATGAGTAAGAAAAGTAAATGAATACAATCAGAAAAACAGGTGGCGGGTGGGGAAAGGGAGAGAAGAACAAAGGCAGATAGGAGGCAAAGGCAGAGCCAAAGAAAATCTAGGGTAAATGAAAAACTGACTAAGCAGGTGTTAGTTATTTAGATAAGCGAGTAAACATATTAGATGTAAGCTGTTTAAACTCATGTGTTAAAATATAAAATACTCTGGCATTAGATTGATAAAAATTTGCTTTCACCTAGGAATAATCACACTGAAATACTGAAAATAAGGGTTTAGAGAAAATTAACAAGTATTTATCCAAAAAAATTAGGCCACTGTTATTATATATAAGGCAAATGAGAATTTTAGAAAAAATGCAAGGAATACAGATGGACAACTATAGATACAAGGCAACAGACAAAATATGAAACATCAAAATATTAAAAAATTTTAAAGATAATATAACAGTCACAAACATAAATTCCTCAGTAGCATTATCACAATATACATCTGAGGCAAATTTTATGAATATCTATTTATATAGACAAGCCCCAATTGTAGTGAGATGTGTTATATATATGACTCATCTAGACTAATGAGTATACAGACATTTAGTCATCAATAGAAATACTTTGCAATGTTTGTGTACTTACTTTTCTTCAGTTTCAAAGTGTGAAGCCAAGTAGTAGAGCATGTTTTCAGAATTTCACAGCTCTGCAATAGAGCAAATATTAATACAGAATAACACCTTTCCCCTTCAACGTCAACTCCATCTAACCTAACTAGCATGATGCTTTGCCTTCTCACATGTTCTCTAGACATCCTACTCACCCTTCCTTTCTAGATCCACATTCTCATGATACTGTCTTCTAACAGCCTACTTGGATGCCAACACAATGCAGGCTTATGAAGATATCCAAGCAAAGAAGAAACAGGAACTGCAAGATATCAAGTCATAGTAAAATGAATAACTCAATTCTCACACATAAATATTTGGCAGAGTGTTTCGGCTGAAGCATTTACAGCTCTGACAAATCATCACACGGCTGCTCTGCAGTAAACATATATATTCCACGAAACTAATGTAAATGTTCAAATACCTCACTTTCTGTCTCAAGCTACTGGGATGTATCTCCAAGGAAAACTTCTCAGTGGTTAAATCTTTTTATTCAGAAAAAATATGAGAGGTTTTAAGTTAGCAATTTTAAAAGGCAACCCTTTGTTAAAATGATTGTTCATACTTTGGAAATTTGTGGCATGTTCACATTTGTTGCTAGAGCAGTTCTACTAAGACACTCATTGGAATATGTGATGCTTCTTGATAGGGACCTGTAACATGCCAGCTTTCAAGGGATGAGACCACGAATTCACATATATGCCATCTATCCTCAAATAACTGCTATCTACATAGGAAATAAAATGGAATAGGGGTGAAGTTTCAATTCTTACAGCTGGCATTTATTAAACTTTGCCTCAAAGATAATGTGATTTTTATGACTGACTTTTCAAATTAGCTTTTCTTCCCAAGTCCAGGCTCCCTTAATTTCCTCAGCCAATAAGAAAATATTTTTCAAAAATGCAAAAATTAGCAACAATTATGCTGACTCCACTACAGAAGAATTTGGATTCTGACTCATTGATTAGCTTTCCAGATGCTATTTTATAATCTACTCCTAACAGATCTGGATTAAGACTCATTCACAAGATTTCCAAAAGCAATTTTATAATAGGTTATATTCCAACAACATACTCATCCATTTTTCATTATCCTTGGGATAAAAATGTCAGCTCCATCTTAAGGAGGATATGTTTACATTTCTAAGAATTTGTATCACAACCACAGACCCAAATATGTTTCATGTAATTTTGCTCCATAAATATTTTTCTTAAATAAAAAATGTTACTTTATTAAAATGACCCCCAGTTTTAACCATTTCAGTGGTCTAGTTAAACAGTTTCATACCAACTCTCTAAAACCTAAATTCAAACTGACTATAGGCCACTAATCTCTTACTTTTATAGACTCGAAGACAGAATTTAAATTAGGGTTAATATTTATTTGTTTAATCTAAATCTTGGTTTCCTGGAATAATGAAGTTTGATGTTTAGCAAGAAAAGTACTTGAGTTTAAGCCAGTTGCAATACAAGCTTGCCTTCTGCATTATTATTGAGTAGCAGACATTAAGTGACTATAGTTACTGGGTATTAGTGATGGTAAACTTTCTCTTTTTCATTACAAAATAATCTGTGTAACTGTTGGGTATATCAGTGCTTTCAAATGTGCTGCTTAGAATAGGATTACCTGTGTAAATTCATGTCAAGAATTAACTTGTGATTTGGCTGTTTCCTGAATTTTATAATATACATGTGCAGAAATGTATTCAAAATTGAGTAAGGAAGCACACCTCTGTCAGCGTGCTATTAAACTTGAACATCAAGTATCATATATCGGTAGAGTGTTGGGTTTTTTTTTTATTATTTGGGATTTTTTTTTTAATTGAGAGAAGCTCTCTTCTGTTCAGAATGACTATTTCAAAATATCTCACTGTTTGTTTTCCTGTTCCATGACAGAGTTAACTGTTTTTTCCAGCAGTGGTGATGCATCGAAGTCCAGTTTTCTAGAAGGGGAGTGTCTCAACCCTAATTTTACTTTTCTAATTCTGGTAGCTGCAGGAATTTTTGAAAGTTTTGTTTAAGTAGTCTAATATATTTTATGTAAAGAGCATTAAATTTTGCTGTGTATAAATAGTCATAATCTAAAAGTGAATCAACATTTTCAATCCTTGAATCCTAGAAGTTTTGGGAGGCTGAGGCATGTGGATCATGAGACCAGGAGACTGAGCCCATCCTGACTAACACGGTAAAACGCAGTCTCTACTAAAAATACAAAAAATTAGCCAGGCGTTGTGGCAGGCACCTGTAGTCCCAGCTACTCCAGATGCTGAGGCCAGAGGATAGCATGAACCCGGGAGGCAAAGCTTGCAGTGAGCCAAGATTGCACCAATGCTCTCCAGCCTGGGCAACAGGGCAGACTCCATCTCAAAAAAAAAAAAAAAAAAGAAAAAATAAGAAAAAACTTCCGTCAGTGCCCAAGTGCCAAGCGCTTCCTGTAGTTCTAATCAAGCGTTACAGTAAATACTTGTAGAAAATAGTCAATATTTATGCACGCTTATTTTACTGACATCCATAGGTGGAAATAGTTGTAGATGTACTAAGAGTAATGTAGTAATATTATAGCTTCATTTACTTGCCTTTTTACTATATATAAATCTATCTTTGTCCCCAGTATGGTGTCACATTTGAATAACGTGCATAGTAAAGATTTCATGTTGTTATAAAAATCAAGTCTGTGAGTGCTACTTGTTTTATTTTTGGCAAAAATCTCTTCAGCAGTTTAAGAAAATATTATAATCCACTGGGCTGTATTGGGCATAAAAGTGCTACTAACACTTCTGTAGTTCTCTGTATAAAGTTATACATTTTATGACCAGTTTTGCAACAAATAAAATCAATCTACCGGTAAGATTAACAAGGCTTAAACTTGGGCAAAGTACAACAATAAGGGTCCCCGTGTAGTTGGTTATTTTTTCAAATCAATACTACAAAATTCTATGGAAAGGTTTACTCAGGAATATAAAAAAAAAAACAAAAACCTGGTTCTAACCGTTACTCTCTAGAGTAGCAGAGCTAAATATGTTACTCAGGATTTTATTTAATAATCTGTTTGAACTCCTTATCTGTCAACATGATTCTAAATTTGGGTTCTCTGCATCTGACATTTCTTAGTGCCTCATAGTCTTTATCACTGTTGACACATGGCCATCTCTAATTCAGGTTCTGACTCTGGATCATCACCTTTCATTCATGCATGGCAGGAGAAGAGTCCACAGTTCAATTGGTGTACTATTTGTCACACTACATACTACCTTCTGTTTAAGTAACAATTTGTGCAATTATTTAATTCACACAAATCAACAGAGGAAAGTGTAAGTAATAGATAGGATCACCAGAGTGTCTAAATTGTCAAAAGTGATCTTGCCACCTGGGAAAGAACCTATATTTATAAACTAATGAAATACTTGAAGCCAATTCATGAAGTATTATGACCAAAGTTTCCACAATAAAGATGCTATCTCAGTATCTTCCTGTTCCTACAACACAATACCTTAGACTGGGTAAGTTATGAAACCAGAAATATGTTTCCTACAGTTTTAGAGGTTGGGAAGCCCAAGGTAAAGGCACTGGCAGGTTCAGTGCCTGGCGTAGGCCTAGTTTCTGCTTCCAAGATGGTATCTTGTTGCTGTGTTCTCCAGAGAGGACAAATAAAGTGTCCTTAAATGGTGGAAGGGCAAAAGGGCCTAGTTATTTCCACTGAGCTCTTTTATAGGGTTGCTAATTGCACGCTTAATTGCCTCCAGAAGCCCCCACCTTTTAATTCTATCACACTGGAGGGTTTAAATTCCAACATATGAACTCTAGAGGGACACACACATTCAAACCACAGGTATTAAATGTAAAGACCAGAGGCAATATTGTACTATTCATAAAGCCTGGGAATTTCTGTGTGTTTTTATGTTCCAGGAGAAAACTGAAATGTGCTGGCAAAAGATGACCTCATTTTACAGATGGCAGTCCTTCACTGGAGAGGAAAGAAAATAGCTTAATCTTTAAAGAGTAGGCCTGAGGTTGATCAATATGATAGGTTATACTCATTTAAAATTTAGGAAATATAAGCTTACAAAAACAGCTCTTTTTAGTGTAATGAATGAGAAATTCCGTGACTGGAGAAGCTGTCGAACATCTTCATTGATTCCAGAATCATCTTCTCTAAAACAGATGGGCGTGAAAGCACAAAATACACAAACACATTTATAAAACATTTTAAGTGTTTAAAAATGCAGTAATATAATTCCATCGTGTATGCCAGTGAATTAATTTTTAAAATTGAAATCATTGCTATCATCAATGGAAAACAAATAGGTCATCTCAATGAAGGAAGTGATTAATTTCCCTCAAGTGTCCTGTGCTTCAGATTTGAATTAACCGGGAATCTAGGGAACATTCATATGTTGCTGTAATTCAAGCAAGACTTAGCAGGTCTATTAATTGGACAGATAAATGTATCTGCTAGGCCAGAATCAGAACATGGAAGGGAAGCAGAGAACCAGAGGAGGGAGGGAGGCAATGTATGCCCCTGGAAGCAACCTTGGACTGGCAGCCACCTTCACTGTTTGGTTCTTCTACAGCCAGCTAGCTGACATTGACAGCCTCTTATTTCAGCTCTTTTTTTCATTTATTATTATTCTTAATTTTTTGTTTGTGTTGAAACTGAGTCTTGCAAATGGACGGCAGCCCTTCTTAGCGTTTCAGCGATTACTCTGATGTGGATCCTTTCCATATCTTTTACTCTGCTCCTGATCTCTATACCTAGCCTCCCATCCACATTTCTGATAGTTTCCTTCCATACACACTTAGAAACTCCACAGCACCAGCTTCATCCCAGGAGTGATCATCCCAGTCCTTCACTCATGAGCCATCTTCCATCCACCCAGTAACTAGCACTGGCACATTCCCACTCCCTGTCCTGTGGCTGCAAGAGGGGTCTTCCTCATCATCTGCCTGGAATACTGAAACAGCCCTGTCAAGGCTCTCTGTGAATTCAGTCTCTGCCTGCGAGAAACCTGTGGTCATCTGCACCAGGCATTCCCTGAGGGGAAGATTGTATCTCATGTACAGTGTCTCTGCTCTGGTAGAGTCCAATGCCTTGGTATTCTGGGCTCTGATAATCTGCCTTTTTCTTTCCAGATTGATTTCCCATAACACCACCAACATTGTACTACAAATGTTTCATCTGTACCAACCCATTTTCTGGGGTCTGACTATGGCTGTAGCTTCCTTGCTTGGCATTTGCCTTCACTATCTCCTCAGCTGGTGACATTTCCATTCTGTCATAAAGGCTGATATGCTGTTGGAGACCAAACTGAAATTCCAACTCTTCCTTATTTCTGAAGTGAAAAGTAATCACTCCAGCACATTAATTGTGCAATATCTTGTACCTGCTTCTTGAAAATATACACATACTTGTTTCCTCTATTTCTATTTCTACCAGGGAAGGCCCATATTTCACCAAATTGTCTGTTCCCTCTGCATCATGGCACGGGTCCCTACATCTCAAATGTTTAAATAGACCTCATTTTCAGAAACAATTATGCTGACCTTTCTCTTCCAGTTCTGCCCATAACCTATTTTTTTTATGAGTAAGCAATGCAAATATACAGAAGAATTTATAGGTTCACGAGAGGGTCATGAACCTTTTTGCTCTGCCTTGTTCTAAAGTCATCAGCAGGGACTGAGTTAGTTTCAAAAACAGGAGAAAAGCAACACAGTTTTTTGTCTGTCTCCATGCGCCATCTCTTCTCAATCCTTCTCATGAAATTAAAATACCTTCAGAGACAGTTGATCATTTCTGCAAGTAGAAATGCAACTTTCTGTGTGCTAGAAGAACAAGAAGAAAAAAGTTACTTATAAATGAGATTGCTTTGTTATATGAAATAGTAATTTCAAGATAGTAATATTGTTTAAGCACCTCTTTATTAAGGAAGAAAGGAAGCAAAACTACTTCACTGCTCTGGTTTATATTTTGTACCTGCGTGGTGGAATACTGAAACCTCTTTGGACACAACGGAAAGAAGTGAAGTATGTCCATTGTGCCCCTTGCATCAGAGAGAGCATATTTCAGCATTTTCAATTTCCATTGAGCCTAGAAGAAGTGAAATGATGAATAGAAAAAATTCTCAGTAACACCAATGTTACTTACTATGCTGCTTAATAATTTATTATTATTATTATTATTATTATTGAATCTCATTCTTTCACCTAGGCTGGAGTGCAGTTGAGCAGTCAGCTTAATGCAACCTCCACCCCCTGGGTTCAATTGATTCTCCTGCCTCAGCCTCACAAGTAGGTGAGATTACAAGCCCATGACACCATGCCTGGCTAATTTTTGTATTTCTAGTAGAGATGGTGTTTCACCACGTTAGCCAGGATGGTCTCAATCTCCTGACCTCGTGATGCACTCATCTCAGCCTCCAAAAGAGCCACTGCACCCAGTAAATAATTTCTAAATCCAGTATTATAATCTATATTCCACCTCAGAGGCAGAACACCAAGTTATTCAGTTGAATTCCTTTATCTTATTACCTTGTTTTAGTCCCTTTCCCAGGTCTGTGACAAACGGCTGCTGGTCAAAACTCCCTCTTGTAGCCATGGCCCCTACTCATCTGCTTCAGCCCAACTCTACTGCAGTCTTGGGTAATGGTTTGCTGACCATCTGCCTCAGTGTCTAGAAATTCAGGATGACACGAGCTTGGTTTGATTCACTGTTGTATGATCAGCCCCAAGGAAACTGCCCAGCAGAGACAGATCAGGTCTTACAGAGTGGTTTCCAAAACGCATTTATTCTGGAATAAGAAAAATCAAACTTCTCAAAATCTCTTGCCTCTTTAAGTAATTCTAGATGTTGCTGAATGCCATGACTATATCCAAGAAACTGCTAACCAGACATTTTGGAAATATTTTTAAGATGTATTTCCAATGTTTGGGAGGGACTAAGAGGTGGCTTTACTTGAGAAAATTACTTTCATATTTGAGGATGAAACACTTTGGTCCCAAAAGAAAAGAGCCTGGCTGTTTGCTCATCCCTGAAACAAAGGACAAAGCTCCCACTCTTGTGGGAATTAAGGGACAGGAGAGACCAATGGGTGGAACAGGAGGATTTTATTGGGCGTACGTTGACTTCGCGGAATAACATTTAAAGACTGAGCCCTGAACAAAGATAGGGCTTGACTTTCATACATGCAACTGAAGAGGGTTGGCCAGCTAATGGCATGAAATCTGCAAGATGGGCAAGCAAGCTTATAGAAGTAGAATGAAGAGAGTTTTTAAAAAAGTGACAGGTGTTATAACTCAGGCATGTATCATGACTTTCAATAATATATGGATGGGAAAACAGAAACCTACAAAATTTTTGTCAACTTCCAGAAGTAGTTATAAAAATATATGTGAGAGCAGATCAAAGAATAATGGTATTGGGTGAGAGTACTATAGAGGGGAAACTGATAAGAACGTGTTATTTTCACTCCTGCTCCTGGAACCCATTCTTTACAGGCCCCAGCTCTGCTGATAGTGCTATCAGAGCCCCAACACGGCCTGGCTTATCCCTGGGTTTTTGGAGTGAGTCAGCTCAGTACACAGAATATGTTTTTTTTTTTAACATTCCCTGTTTCATTTCCACCTTTCATGCTTTTCGTAAATGAGGATTAATAGAGAGAATCACCTAGTAATTCTTCAAGGGGGAGCAGTTCCCTATTTGGCAGGGGTTGATGTTTAGTTAGAGCCATTAGTCGAGTAGTCGTGTGTTTGTTTACAAGAGCCTCTATGGCTGCTTGTTTTTAACAAGGAGGGTAAGAGACAAATCAGAACAAGGCAGAATCCTAGTATGGCTAGAACTATTTTTACTAAGATCTTAAATTCTTCAAAGGATGAAAACAAGCCCCCAAAGAGGGAAACTGGAGACTACCCTTTAAAAGGCTGGACTGTAACATGGGCCAATTTTTGGATTTTGGAAGTTGTATTCTTAATGATCTTTCTGTTGGTATTAATTCCTAGGCAGCATTTAGTTAGACTGAACTTTCCACATACCCTTCCTTCCTGGACTAGGAAGTATTTTAAAGACAGTCTATTTTGATGAATAGCATTCTTCATTTTTGTGGCTTGTTGGGCCTGCAGATTTAGGGTCTTTGCAGTGTTATTAGTAATAATTTTCAGCACTGCCTGTAACCTTATGTTGCGGTAGAATATGTAAATAGGAGTGCAGTATCCCCAGATTCCATTTTCTGTCCAGGTGGCTGAGCCATGGTGTTGGAATTTTTAGGGGGTCATTTATTGTTTTACCAGTTTCTTATGGTTATGTCTTTTGTTTGTTTGTTCTGTATTTGTTTTATAATAGACCGGATACCCTAAAGATCCTCCCTGTCCTAAGGCGATTAGAAAGGAGACAGCCTATTTTTTTCCAGTACACTGGCCCCTGACCATTTAGCCAGCAAAGGGCAATATGCCCATGGCCCACAGATCCAGTAGAGCTCAGAGGGCACCTGACGGGTATTAGGAGCATTAAGTTGGTACAAAGAATGCTTTAAAGAAGGGAATCAGGAGAATGGGCCTGGTTGGGGCAGTTTGGAATTATTTTTACCCCAACATACAGTTTTTCCTACTGTTTTATTGTAATATTATTGTTCTAGGCAAGTTGACTTTCCTACTGGGCCTGTAAGGTTTTTCTCCAACAAGAAATGCATAATATTCTGATAATGGAGGTCTTTAAGAATCAGATGCTCTGGCTTGTGAACACAGGTTCAGGGGAAGAGACAGTAAGAGTGAAGTTATCTTGGGGCATTAGCTTTCTTGCCTCCCATGGCCATTGGTGTCCCATGTTGGTCCAACCACAAACATAGCATGAGGAGATATGTAGGCTGCTGGCTATGTTTTCAGCCAGTTGAATATACATCAACTGAATAGGCTTCCATATACTTCAACTGAATAGGCTTCTGGCTAAGAGAGAGGGTTCAAACAGTTCCTGGTTGAAATTTTTACAGAATGATTTTAAAACAGAGTTTTCACGTGTAACCAACCGAGATTTCTTGATAATATGTAAATAGGATTTTGAGTCTGTTTTCTGGCCACTAACTTGTATTCCTAGAGGAGCCTTTAAACTTGTAGTCCATACAGCCAGATACGGTTTTAAGTTACTGAGATTTTCCAGGTAGCAAGTGCTTGTCTTACAATTTGTTTTTGCTGTAAGTATGACTCACCCCAGTGATTGCAGGTTACAGGACTAAATTATGCAGTTCCAGCAAATCGTCTCTGAGAAACTGGCAAAGAAAGCAAGGGGTGAACCTATATTTTTGTGGCAACTATTATAGTGCTCTTCAGAATCAGAGATTATGGGAAAGGTTGAGCCCATGGATGTTAACTGGCATATATTAAAGGATAAGGACATAACTCCCCCATGGGAGGATGAGACCTTGGTTTGGTGTAGCAGGTTTCCTTCTATTGACCCATGAATTTTAAAAGAGGTCTCAGGTAGGAATTTGGGGTTATAACATGTATAAGTCTAGCCATTTCCTGGGTCACCGACTGAGTAGTTTCATTGTGAGTACAGGTTTCTAGGCGGGTCCCTGTACACTTTTAATGAGTGTGATATAACAGTTTTGGTCATGGTGCTCCCTGACCATATTGTTAGTGCAGTGTGGGCACTCTTCTCTGGTCTCCTTTTCTGAAACAAATAAGGGGAGTATTATAGTTAGGAGGAAAAGAAGTGGGCTTAGCTTTCCTTGTGCCTGGAATAGGAAATAAGTAAAGAGTAACATGTTTATACCAGGGAGGAAAAGAAGAAGTTTTTACACGGGGGAGGAGGTTGAGCAAAGTGACAGAACAATAGTAAAACAATGATTGGATTTAAGATTTTTATCACTATTTTATTATTATTTTACTCCAGCTTCAAATGTACGTAGAGTAGTCAGCTTCCAGGATGACTACAGCAGGGCTGTTGACTCCTCAAGTTTTAGCTGAGAACAGACTAGTCACCTTTCGGAATGACCAGAGTAGGGCTTCATCATTTCTCATGGCAACTTGGTCATAGAATTAGCCAGCTCAGATGGTCTGGGTCATGTTTGCTGGTTCACTTGTCTTGGGCTGCAAGTTTTAGTTGACTGTGGTGGATCCAATGCACAATTTCTGCAATGTTAACAGTAGTGGAAGTGGACAAGGTTGCAGGATGGAGCCCATCCCATATGGGTTCTAGAGTGGTTGGATTTTATTTCTGACCTACACAGAGTCCCCAGGTCTAAAGTGGTGAGCTGTGTTTGTTGGGCTTATGGACAATCTTTCCCATACCCAGCCATGGACCTCTTGCATGGCTCTCTTTAACGCCTGCATTTGCCTTCTTAAAGTTAATTTCCTAGTTTGCAAAGTTCACCCCTAATTTGAGCTATGATTGGGGGTGGCCAGTGGAAAATAGTCCCTGAACTGTCTCAGTCACAAATTTCAGTCCATTTTCTGACCCCAGAGTTAGAGGCATTCTCAATCTGGGGATATCGTCTCTTAACAGTGCTTCTGTTACTTCTCATGATTTCTCTCTTAGGGTGGGGAAAGCCTCAACTCACCCTGAAAAGGTACAGAAAATCACCAGTATGTACTTACAGCCCACTGATTGGGGCATCTCAGTGAAGTTTCTAAGAAGGTTTTCACAGGGTGTGGCTCCCATTTCCTGAATTCCCAGGGGCCAAGTGGGCCCTTGTCATGGGATGTTCTGGGCACAAGTTAGACATTGTTTGCAGACAGATCAAGTGATGACAGTGAGCTGTGGCACATAGAAATGGTGTCCTAACAGTGTTTTCAGTGCCATTTTTCCCATGTGGGTTCCTTGATGGAATTGTTTTGCAAATTTTGGGGCCAGCATTTCGTGGTTGGCTAGCCTCCTATTGGAGAATTTTCACCATCCCTTTTTATATATTTTCCAGACCCTTGGGAAAAGCAGAGCTTCTCATTTGGAGGTAACTTGAAACCTCTGAGAGGTGCATATTTGGGAGGAGAGTCAGCTATGGCTGTCTGTCTGTCTATGGGTAGTCATTGCTGCCCCTTTTGCATACCTGTCTACCTTTTTGTTCCTTTTGGCCTCCAGTGATCCTGGCTTTTGGTGCCCCTTGCAGTGCATAACAGCTGTCTTCTTTGGAGTCCATACAGCATCTAAGAGTTGCAGAATTTTTTCTTTGTACTTTATTTTTTTTTTTTTTTTTGGCCCACCGCAGTTAAGAATCCTTTTTCTTTATATATAGCCCCATTATCAGGCAGCGTGGCAAAAGTGTATTTGGAATCAGTATAAAAATTGGCCATTTTACCTTTTGTCAGCAGAACGCTCTCATTAGGGCTATTAGCTCTGCCTTTTGGGCTGATGTTCTGGTGGGCTGAGCTTCTACCACTGAATCTAATGTTATCACTGCATACCCAGTTTCACGGACCCCTTTCAGTATGTAGTGTTTAATATCTGGGTCCCAGAGGGGTTGCTCTATAAGGTCTTTCTGGCTTGAGAATACAGCATCTACTGTTTCCACAGAGTCATGAAGGAGGACCCCCGGTTTCATTGGGACTAAGGTAGCCAGGTTAAGGGTATTTATTATTTCCAAAGTTATGTCGGGATTTTTGCATATGAGCCCCTGGTACTGAGTCATTCTTGGATTTGATAACTGATAGTGTGCTGTCTAATCCAGTAAAGTTAGAACTGACTGTGGTATACCCAGATGGTCAGTTGTTGTCCTAGAGCTAGTTTTCTATCTTGTTGTTCCAATAGGGTGGTGGCAGCTAGTGCCCTAAGGCAAGGAGGCTATGCTAGGGCCAAGGAGTTCAATTTGTGTGGATAAGTACATCACCGGGCAAATTCATGACTTCACAACTTGGGTCAGGACACCTATAGCCAATCCCTTTTATTCATGGACATGTGGAAAGAAAGGCTTACTTATATTTGGCAGTCCTATGGCTTGGGCCTGTGTTAAGGCTTCTTTGGCTTGTTTAAACACCTTCTTTTCCTGGACAGCCTCTCAAAGGAGGGGTCTCCTTTCCCCTCTCTTTGTGCCTTTATATAAGGGCTTGGCAATTAGTGAGAAATTTGGGATCCAGATACAGCAGAACCCTGCATTCCCCAAGAATTTTCTCATTTGGCACTGGGTGGTTTGAGTTGAGAGTGCATAAAGACACGGCTTTTGCTCACTGCTGAGCTGGTGTTCCCACTGGCTTACTATGAAG
Organism: Gorilla gorilla gorilla; assembly: GCF_029281585.2. Lineage (NCBI taxonomy): Eukaryota > Metazoa > Chordata > Mammalia > Primates > Hominidae > Gorilla > Gorilla gorilla. The sequence continues at coordinate 43,505,689 of NC_073248.2, read as the reverse complement.
TCCAGATATTTGACACTTCCTTGGCAAATTTGGCCTTCTTTCTGAATACCTTATAACCAGTTTTCCATAAAGGAGATGGAGGAAGTCTTGGATTCCTTGGTAGCTGCCCCCTGGGGTTGGGGCTGCTAGGAGAAGGTCGTTTATGTATTGTAGCAAGGTGTAGTTGTCATTTGGTGTGGTGAAGGCCTTGATGTCTGAGGCCAGTGTGTCTCCAAAGATTGTAGGAGTGTTTTTGAATCTTTGTGGGAGTCTAGTCCATGTGAGCTGCTCCCCTGTGCCTGTGACTCAATTGTCCCATTGAAATGCAAAGATGGGCTAATTGGTGCCAGGCAAAGACAGAAGAAAATATTCTTTAAGTCTAGTCAAGTAAATTAGGCAGCACTTGCCAGAATGAATCTTATAAGCATGTACAGATTTGGTATCACCAGGTGGATGGTTACAGTAGCCTGGTTCATTTCATGTTACCAGACTCTGTATTTTGTTTTGGTAGCAGTGGAGTGTTCCAGGGTGACTCACACCAGACTAAGATTCTGTGTTTGAAGGGTCACTTTAAATGTTTGTGAATACCCCACGTGTCTTCTCAGAGAAATAGGTATTGGTGAACCTGAACTGGAGTTGCTCCTGGTTTTAGCTTTACTATTATCAGTGCCTGATTTACAGCCTTTACAGCCAGGCTCAGTGGGTTATTGTTAGCCCTTACTCCAAAAATTTTACTCAGTAGTGTAACACTTTCTCCAGCCCTGGCTTATGAGACAGTCTGGTGACTGTTTTGTCTATATTCTTCATTCCTCAGCCTGCAGAATAATGAGGGTTAACACCATGACCTTTGCGTGAGTTAGGCTTAAAGTTATATCCTCGTGTGGCCCAAAAGAAATCTGTGCTGTCAGTTTCTGGAGCAGATCCCTTCCATGTAGGGGATCTGAGCAACTTGGGAGGTATAGGAATTCATGTTGGACTTCTTGTCCCTGTATGACATACCTTCTAGGCCAGCAAGATGGCCTCCTTTCTGGATCCCTTGTAGCCCCAATAATAGTTGTATCATGTTTAGATAGTGGCCCTATGGACTATGTCACTACTGAGTGTTTAGAGCTGGTGCTAACCATAAAGTCCATCTGTTGCTCCCCTACTTCTACTGTGATCCTGGGCTCCTGGGGACTTGGGAGATGGAGCCCGGTCTCGCATAGTCTTCCTATTTTTCGGTCTCTGCCAGCCCAGTTAAGTTGATGCCTGGCTCCCTCATGGTGTGGTGGTCCTTGGCTGGCTGTTTGATAGTTTTGTGTCCTCTGTTATTTCTTTTACTACCCTCTAAGCACTTATTTTTCCAGGGACCCCTTTTTTTGCAGTGCAAATATTGATCCGTATCTAGTCTCAGCTGACTTTTGGGTCTCTGCCCTGCTTGGCCCCTTCCACATCTGAGTCTGCATCTGCATCTGCTTGTGATGATAGCTTCCCTTTCCATGAGGGCTGCCACTAGCAGATCGGCCTTCTTCCTGAGTCTCCAATCAGCCTCACTTTGTGCTTTCTGGTCACAGTTAACGTACACCTTGGTGGCCAATTCTGAAAGCTGGATGGCATTCATGCCTGCAAAACCATCTAGCTTTTGCAGTTTTCATCTTATGTGCCCCTGGGCTTGTCCTACAAATGCTGCATTTACTATCTGCTGGTTCTTATCCTTGGGGTCAAATGGAGTGTAAAGCCAGAATGCCTCAAACAGTTTCCAATAAAACTTGCTAGGGCTCTCATCAGTTTCTTGAAGCACTTCTGAGATTTTTTCTATATTGATTACCTGTCTTCTGCCTTCCTTTAGCCTTTGCAAGAGTGGTTTTCAGTATGCCTGCAGATGCTGAAACTGGTCAAATCATTTGGGTCCCAGTGGGAGTGCACTTCTGGGAACTGGACCTGAGAGTATGCCCGGAAATTAAATGTGCCTTCTGGCACATGGGCTTCTGGCCAGTTGAGGGCTGAATGAGCCATCCTTCCATGCTGTTTGGTGTTAAACAGCATCAGGAGAAGATGTTTACTATCTGGACAAATTGAATTATGTGTCTGGAAAATGGACTGTATCAGATCTATGAGGGCCAGAGGCTTCTCCATGTAGGAGAGAATATGGTGTTTCCAGTTAGGGGATCAGTGATTGAAACAGGCTGGTAGATAAGGGTCCATTTCCCTCCTTAAGTATGGCCATATTCATCAAAGTAGAGGCCTCCCCAAGTCTCCTTGAAAGGCATCTGCAGAACCAGGGCATGGCCATAGCAGAGGCAGCTCACTTGATTATTCTTACACTCCTCCTTGACCTCCTGGGGCAGGGGCTCTGATTTCTCCCTTTGGGGTGAAACCCGGGGTGTGTCACCATCTGAGTTTGACTCCTCATGGGCCATTGGCCTTGGTAAAGGGGGGCTAACTGGGGTATAGGGAGGAGGGATTTCTGTCTCCTCTGGTGGTTTCTGCAAAGCCAGTTTTTCTTGCCCTTCTTATGGCTTTCCCTTTTTCTCCATTGCTGCTGGTGAAGCTGATTCCTCTTTCACTTTAGGCTCAGCTTGAGCAACAAGCGTTTTGCAGTAAGCCATCAGGAAGGACTGTAGCCATGCTGGTTGGGATGATATTTAGCCATAAGTCAATATAAAAAAACTGGTCTGCATACCCTGGCTATTCTCTGACCCCAGTCACCACTTGATGTGCATGGCCAATTATTCCCCATCTATTGTTCCTTCAGCTGGCCACCCAACACTAAAATAGGGCTACTCTATTTTACAAAGACTCTTTTACCTCTAGGGAGTCGACTTGATACTGCAATTCCCAGTGTAACATTTCTTAAACTTTTTAATGTGTATTCTAATATAGTGGGTTTTGACAACTTCCCTCACATTTCCTCCCAGTTATAGTGTCATACACTTACTCTTTTACTTTTGCTTCAGAATGATTAGACCACCTCTCTTGTGGGAGTATTTCAGATGATGCTTAGCTTTAATGGATGGTTTGTATAACCCCTGAACCCAGACCACCACAATCACTAAATTGTGTGGTGCCTGACTAAGCCATATGTGGTAGTTCTGGAGGACGTTTGCCAGTAGTCCTGGTTGGTCCCACACTTCACTTGGGACATATGGTCTATGCTAAGAGACTTGCAGCCCCACATACATCACCCTACTCTTGCACATGCATTCACACAGTTTCCACTCTCAGTTCCTCTTCAGAGGTTGTGGTGTAGGTTTCATCTGAATTAGAGAGCAAATCTTGTGTCCTAGTTTGGATAACTAGATACACACTGGGAGGTGATCAGACTCCCATTCCATCTTTATGGTATGGGTCCTTCCTTGGGCCCCAAACCTTCCCATGGTTCAGCAGCATGCTGTCCCTGGAATTGTCCTGTAGCCCTTTAAGTTCCATTGTGCTTTCGGGGGGTGCACAGGGTTACAGGACATCTGGCCTCTCTTTCAGGTTGAAGTTCTTCTGATGGTGCACCTGGGGTCACAGGTCTTTCCTGGCCTGGGGCTCCAGTCTGACAGGCAAAAGAAACAGCATACCTGTTGTCTCCAATCCTGGATGAGCTGCCAGAAAATGTTGCAGGAATTAAGGAATAGTAGAGACCAGTGAGTGGAAAAGAAGAATTGTATTGTGTGCACCCTGATTTAGCAGATTAACATTTAAACACTGAGCCCCAAATAAAGACAGGGCTTGACTTTTGAGTAGCTTGGATATTCTCTCTAGAAGTGTTCTTTGGATTTGTGTGTTGGTAGGTCATCCTCTTCTGGTTCATTGAGTGAGAGAAAACAGTATTTCCTTGAAGCCCTTTTTATCTGTGCCTACTGGACTTTGTCAGTTAGAAGCTTCTACAGTCCATCATCTGGGATAGATGAAAGACCTAAAAATCCCAGTAAATTTACATACTGTCACTCTTCAAGTTGTGAAGTCCCTAGAGAAAATGTCTTCCTCTTTCTACTTTTCAGAGTCTGTGCTCCCCTTCTGACATTATGTCAGAAACATTGGTGTGTTGCAGTGTAACTGGGAATTCTAAAAAGTGAAAGTTATAGAAAGCCTTTTAAAGTATCATGCAAAGAAATCATAGGAAGATAATATTACAGAGAATGGCATGATTAGATTTACCTACAATGAACTGATTGTATAAAATAAAGTTTTCACCAAAACTAAATAATCTCAAAGAAGTCTTTATAATATATGTGAAATATATGTGAAATAGCCAGTGATTTATAGCATATAAATAATATAGGACAGTGAAGAAAAGATAGAATAGCTTCCATACACTTGGAAAAATAATATCATTGGCAATGCTTTCAGAAAATGTAAGCAAAAATATGTCTTGCCTCAACTGCAGAAGGGATATAGTAATAACACCTTTCTCAGAGGTTTTCTTTGTTAAGTAACAAGTGATTTGATAGAAATCAAGCACTTATTTCTAGCTCTCTGGAGCAAAGTGAAAATTTGCAAAAGCAACTCTCATGACAGCCAGAGACTATAAGTGTAAGACAAAATTATTTTTTAAAAATTCAAACTCACTATCAAGAAAAACATCATTTCTGAGGTTTGGACTCCAATAATATTGGTTGAGATTAATCTTAGTAGTTTGTTGAAGTAGTCAATTGAGGAGTAAAGTCGGATATACTCCCAGGAAAGAAACCATTTCTTTGTTCAAGAGGGCTGGACCCCCTGCCTAAATCATTGGTGAAAGTTCGTATTGCTCAGACATTTAGTGGGAACATTTGAATCAATACCGAAAGCCATGTCCACAGATACTGGGATCTAACACAGAATGAGGTTTTTACTCAAAGCCATGACATAAAATTTCATATCTCAACCTCTATCCAGTGTGATATTCTAGACTGAAGAGATGATTTTCATATTACCTGAAAGATACAACTACCTTAAAATAAGAAACTGGAATAAAATACTAGATTGAACAATTAAGTTCTTAAAAACCTGAAAAGATTAACATAAAACTGCCCACCCACCAATAATAACTTTACGTTTAAAAGGTTATCTTTTATTTACCACTTCAAAGACAACATTGCAGAATCAATGTTGGAAGTTCCATGACCTAAGAGATAGTCAAGATGCTTAGGGGTCACCCTCAAAAATGAAAAGTTAAATCAAAAGAGTCTTCATAATAACTAGGGTTAGGTGTTTTTGAGGCTGAAGAAATGGAATCTAAGGGAAAAACAAGTGGGTAACAGGATACAAATTTTTTAAATAGACAATTATTCATCACTGTCTAAATGAAGCATACATTAAGGGAAATCAAATAATTTTTTTTTTTTTTTTTGACATGCAGTCTCGTTCAGTCACCCAGGCTGGAGTACAGTGGCACAATCTCGGCTCACTGCAAGCTCCGCCTCCCGGGTCCATGCCATTCTCCTGCCTCAGTCTCCCAAGTAGCTGGGACTACAGGTGCCCGCCACAATGCCTGGCTAATGTTTTTTGTATTTTTAGTAGAGACGGGGTTTCACCGTGTTAGCCAGGATGGTCTTGATCTCCTGATCTTGTGATCCACCCGCCTTGGCCTCCCAAAGTGCTGGGATTACAGGTGTGAGCCACGGCGCCTGGCCTGTTTGTTTTTTATACAGAAGATTCAGCATAAATATAGCAAGAATAAGTAATTTCCTAAGTAGATATGAAAGTAAGGTTGCCAGATGTAGGTGGAAGATACAGGAATTTAAATATCACATTTTAATTTGAAATTTGGCAATGTATTGACAAACAACAAAGAATTATATTTCAGTATAAGTCTGTCCATGCAATATTGAGAATATTACTAAATTACAAAGCTATTGAGAATTATACTAAAATGCTGTTTGTTGTTTATTTAAAATGAAAATGTAACTGGGAATCCTTCATTTTATCTAGTGACCATATATGAAAGGGAAGTTATGAAAGTTGAGCTCAGATTAGGAAACTTTCATCTACATTTAAAAAAAAAACACCATGAGACAAAAATGTTTAGAAAGGGCAACAGGCAGAATACAAAAATAATCTCTCCACAGAATATTATTCCACATATGTTTTTGTTAGTTAGAGATACATTTTTCAACTTATGAAGACTATGCAAATATCAAAGACCTATCAAAACACCAAGGAGAAGAAGAATAAAAGTTTCCTTGTTTCCTTTTTTTAGCAAGAAGAATAAATATCCAAATGAAAGAGGTATTACAAGAATTTTTTTATGAGGCTAATAAATGTTTTACTTTGTTAGAAAAAAGTTAACTAACTGGGTTCTACTGATTAGCTAAGAAAGTTGAGAAATATCGTGACAAATGTCAAAAGCAGGAAAAGAAATAAATATGAGTAAGAAAATTAAATCAACACAATTAGGAAAACAGGCGGCAGGTGGGGAAGGGGACAGAAGAACTAAGGCAGATATGCCAAAGCAGAGACAAAGAAAATCCAGGGTAGAACAACTCTCTGATCAGATATTAGTTAGAGAGATATGAGAGTAACCATATTAGATGTAAACGGTTTATATTTCTGTGTTAAAATATAAAGTACTCTAATATTAGATTGAGAAAAAATTGCTTTTACCTAGAAATAATCACCCTGAAATATTGAAAATAAAGGTTTAGAGAAAATCAACAGGTATTTATCAAAAAAGTAAGGTCACTGATATTATACAAGGCAAAGGAGAGTTTTAAGGAAAATACAAACAATAAAGACGGATAATAAAATATAATTTATAAGGTAACAGACAAAATAAGAAATACCAAAATATGAAAATATCTTTTAAAGATAATATAACAGTCACAAATTTAAATGTCTCAGCAGCACTGTCTCAACCTACACCTGAGGCAAATTTTATGAATATCTATTTATGTAGACAAATCCCAATTGTAGTGAGAGGTGTTTAATATATTACTCACTTAGACAGATGAGTATACAGAAATTTAATAGTTAATAGATATACTTTGCAATGTTTATGTACTTACTTTTCTTCAGTTTTTTAAAGTGAAGCCTAGTAGTAGAGCACATTTTCAGGATTTGACAGCTCTGCTAGTAGAGAAAGAATTAATACAGAATAACCCTCAGCCCCTTTAACATCAAGTCTATCTAATCTAAGTAGCACGTTGCTTTACCTTCTGACATGCTCACTAGTCATCATGCTCAACCTTCTTTTCCAGATCCACTTTCTCATGATACTGACTTCTAACTGGCTTACTTGGATGCCAGCAAAATACAGGCTTACCAGGATATCAAAGCAAAGAAAGAACACGAAATGCAAGATATCCAGTTTCTGTAAAAGGAGTAACTTACTTCTTACACATAAATGTTTGCCAGAGTGTTTCAGCATTGACAGCTCTGACAAATTATCAGACAACTGCTCTGCATTACAGATGTATATCCCACCAAACTAAAGTAGACGTTCAAACACCTTTCTGTCTCAAGCTGCTGAGATGTAGCTCCTGGAATACCTTCCAGTGAGTACATCTTTTTCTTTAGAGCAAATATTGCAGGTTATATGTTAGCAATTTTAAAAGGTAACACTTTGACAAAATGACCTTTCACTCTCGAAATTTGTGGCACATTCACATTAGCAAATTTGAATCTGCTTGAGAGAACATTTCTCTCAAGACACTCAATGGAATATGTGATACTCTTTGATAAGGACCTGTGACATGTCAGCATCAAAAGATGAGATGATAAATTCATATATATGCTATCTATTCTCAAATAAGTGTTACCTACATAGGAAATAAAGTGAAATTGGTGTGAAGTTTCAATTCTGACAGCTGGCACTTATTAAACTTTGGCTCATAGGTAACGTGATTCATCTCATGACTTTTTAAATTAGCTTTCTCTCCCAAGTCCGTGTCCCATTAATTTCCTGAGCCAAGAAGAAAATATTTTTCAATAATCCTAAAAGTAGGTACAATTCTGCTGACTCTACTAGATACTCTAAAAAATCTAGATTCAGACTGATTGACAAGAATTCCAGAAGCACTTTTATAATAGGTTTTATTTCAACAAAATACTGATCTAGTTTTTATTATCCTTGAGAAATAAATGTCATCTCTGCCTTAAAGAGTATTTGTTATACATTTTTCAGAATTTATATCAAAATCAATGACCTAAGTTATCTTTCACAGAATTTCGTTCTATGTATTTTTTTAAATTAAGAATTTTTACCTCACCAAAACAACCACCAGTTTAAACTATTTTTTAGTGGTCTGGGTAAACAGTTTCACATCCACTATCTAAAACCTAATTTCAAATTGGCCAAAGACCTGTAACCTTTGACTTCTATAGACTTGAAGATGTAAGTAATTTAAATTAGGGTTGGTATTTCATTTTCTTCTTATCTAAATCTTAATTCCTTGGAATAACAAAGTTTGGTGTTGCATAAGAAAACTGCCTGAGTTTAAGACATTTTCAAAAGAAATTTGCCTTCTGCCTTATTGTATTCCAGATAGTCAGTGACCATAGTTACTGGGTGTTAGTGATGGCAAACTCTGTGCAGTTCTTTATGAAATACTCTATATAACTGTTAGGTACATCAGTGTTTTTCAAATGGGCTGCTTAATACAGGATCCATTGTGTATATTCACCTTAAAATTTAACTTGTGATTTGGCTGTTTCCTGGATTTGAGAGCACCACATGTGCAGAAACGTACTCAAAATTAAGAAAGGAAGTATAATTTTATATGGACGCTATTAAATTTGAACATCAAGTATCACATGTATCAGTGGACTTTTCTTTTTTTTTTTTTCTTTTTTTTTTGGTTACTCTATAAAAATGCCTGTTTGGGATTTTTCATTTTAACTGAGAGAAGCTCTCTTCTGTATAGAACAAATATTCCAAAATAATTACGTGTTTTGTTTTCCTGTTGCGTGACAAAATTAACTATTATTTCCAGCAATGGTGGTGCCTTCAGAGTCCAGTATTGAAGAAGATGTAGTGCCTCAAGCCTAATTTTAACTTTCTAATTCTGGTAGCTATTGTCAGAAACTTTTGAAAGCTTTGTTTATGTAGCCCTTTTTTTATGTAAAGAGAATTAAATTTTGCTTTGTATAATTTTTTGTAATCTAACAGTTAATCCACATTGTCAATCAGTGTCAAGGGCTTCCTATTGTTCTACTCAAGTGTTACAATAAGTATTTGTAGGTAATAGTTAATACTTGTCTATGCTTATTTTAAAGATCTATATTGGTAAAAATAGTTGTGGATATATTAAGAGAAATGAAATAAAAGTATAGCTTCATTCACTTGCCTTTTTACTTTATACAAATCTTATCTTTCTTTTTCCCCAGTATGCTGTGACTTTTGAATAATGTGCATAGTAAAGATTTCACATTGGTGTGGTAATCAAGTCTGTGAGTGCTACTTGGTTTATTTCTGGAAAATTTTCTTCAGCCATTTAAGAAAATATTATAATCTACCGGGCTGTATTGGGTATAAAAGTGCCAAGAGCACTTCTGTAGTTTTCTGTATATAGTAAGTACTTTCCTGACTAGTTTTGAAACAAATAAAAGCCACCTACCTATGAGATTAACAAGGCTTAAACTTGTGCAAATTACAAGCAATCAGTGCCCATGTGTAGTTGTTTATTTTTCAAATAGATGGTATAAAAATTGAAAGATTTACTCAGAAATATAGAGCAACCAGTTCTAACAATTACTCTCTAGAGTTGCAGAGCTAAATATGTTACTCAGAGTTTTATTATATAATCTTTTTCAACTCCTTATTTGTCAGTGTAATTCTGAATTTGGATTGTCTGCATCTGACCTTTTTTAGTGAGGCCTAGCCTTTGTCACTATTGACACATGCCCACTCCTAATTGAGGTGCTGACTCTGGATCATCATCCTTTATTCATACATGACAGAAAAACAGTCAACAGTTCAATTAGTGTGCTATTTGTCACCTTCCTTTCTGCCTACTTTTAAGTAGCATTTTGTGCAATTATTTAAGTCACATGAATAGACAGGAAACTAAATAATACATAGATGTGATCACAGGCAGCCTCTAAATTATCCACAGTGATTCTGCCAAAAAACGTAGGACAATCTACAGGTTTCAGTAGAGATTTTTTTTCCAGTTCTGCATTGTAAACGTTGACTTTTAGAAAATAAAAATGAAATCAATTGTAAAGAAGGAGCCGTGTGTTTTAAAGTTAATGGAAACACTTGAAGCCCATTCATGAAGTATGAGGACCAATGGTTCCACAATAAATATGTTATCTCAGTACATTCCTGCTGCTATAACACAATACATTGGACTGGGTAACTTATAAAACCAGAAATAAATTTCTTACAGTTTTAGAGACTGAGAAGTCCAAGATCAAGGCATTGATGGTCTCCATGTCTGGTGAAGGCCTGGTCTCTGCTTCCAAGATGGCACCTTGTTGCTGTGTTCTCTAGAGAGGACAAATACAGTGTCCTCTAATGGTGGAAGGGCTAAAAAGCTTTGTTAGTTCCATCGAGTTATTTTATAAGGTCGCTAATTGCTCTCTTAATTGCCTCCCAAAATCTTGAATTTGTACTTCTACCATTCTGGGGTATTTAAATTCCAACATATAAATTCTGGAGGGACACAAATACTAAAGCCACAGGCATCAAATGCAAAGACCAGAGGCAATATTGTACTATTTCTAATGCCTAGAAAAATCTGTATTTTAATGTTCAGGTAGAAAACAGAAATGTGCTGGGAAAAATGGCCTCTTGTTTTACAGATGGCAGCCCAACTCTTCAGAGGAAAGAACACAGCCTACCCTTCCCAAATATAGGCCTAGATTTGACAAAGAAGATAGGTTAAACACATTTAAAAATTTGAGACCAAAATAAGAATGTTTTTTAAAAAGAACAGCTCCTTTTAGTGTAATGAATGAGACATTTTATGACTGGAAAAGGGGTTTCACTTGACTCGATTATTCTTGGTTCATACACTATAGTATCAAATACAATTAGGAAAAAACAAATACACTGGATTACACAGTGATTTTTATTGAGAGTTTTGTCTGATGACAGAGAAACATTTACAAAGGGGTAAATGTTATGTATCTTCTCATTATATTTGCATTAGAAGCTGGAGAGCAAACCTGGTTTTCAAGAGTCGTCTGGTCCTTTCATGAGAAAATCCTGTTCAATTACCAAAGGGGAGACAAAAATTAAAATGTAAAAATTTTGAAAATTTGTGTCAGATTTATTTGGTATCTTTGTAATGTTCTCAATTTATTTTCTGGGGAGTTTCTGGTCTTGCTTATCAATTATATTAGGATCAATTTCACAAGTTAGAAAATCCAATCCTTTCTTTTTATAGTCAGTAATTCTGACTGATTCAATAACTTCCTATGGGCAACCTCAAATTTCTAACCATTTATTTTGGCTGAAAAAAAAAGCAATTAACCGTTCACATATAAAACACAGTGTGGGGAAACCAAGTCCATTTCAACTTTGTCACTAGATTGAAGCATGTCTATCGGGAGCCTTCCTGAACCATGTTTCTTGAGCTCTGATTACCTGGGGGAAAGGGAAGAATTTTGAAATTAGTTATGCATTAATTTTATGAAATACTTGGCTAAGAACCATTTTTGAAACATATATGTAATTTGAAGCCTAAAAAAGCAGTGATTTATAAACACAAAATTTAGCAAGCACATCAAAATAAACCATAAGGTATGCATTTAACACCATGATGCTTCTGACATATAAAATATTAATGTCAGTACTAATGTCCTTCTTATATGATAATAGTTTTTTTTCTCTTGGTCCTAAAACAGTGAACCACCCTACCTTACAAACTTTGACAAACTAAAATCTCTTAAATATTTTATCTTAAGAATGAAATATTTTATCTTAACTGTTTATCGAAGGAGTAATACCTTTAAAAGACTCAAGGTTCCATCTGAACTTTCGATTTTTTATGCTTTTCACCTTTTTGTCTTCAACGGAGAAGAAAGATTACTTGGATGTGCATTCTTGTTTCAAGAAGTAAAAATAAACCACAGAAGCCCTGTGTGTCCCCGCCCACAGTGTGTGTGCCAGTGAACTAATTTTTCATAATGGAAGTCATTCCTATCATCAATGGAAAACAAATAGATCATCTCAATGAAGGAAGCCATTAATTTCCCTCAAGTGTCCTGCGCTTTAGAGTTGAATTAACCGGGAATCCAGGGAACATTCTTATGTTACAGTAATTCAAGCAAGACTTAGCAAGGGTGTTAAGTGGACAGAGCAATCCATCTGATAGGACAAGAATCAGAATACAGATGGGAAGAAGAGAACCTGAGGAAAAAGGGGTGCAGCATATGCCCCTGGAAACAAACTTGGACTGGCAGCCATCTCCACCTTTGGGTTCTTCCAGTACCAGCTAGCTGACACTGACAGCCTCTTCCTTAAACTCTGATTTCAAAGCAATATTCTGAAGCAAAGCACAGTCTACCTTTTTTACAGCCTTATTTAAGGATCAGATAAGAATGCACAAAAATTACCTTCAAAAACAACCATTTACTACCAAACTCCTAAGCTGCATATTCTACACAGCATTTCTCACTGCCTGTAAGACAAGAAGAGGACAGGGATTCCTTTTCGGGCACCTGCCACTCCTCTGAATTTGGACACTAATTGACTCTTCACTCACCTCAATGTAGTTACTAAAGGTGAACAATGAAGCAACTTGTACAGAGAATTAAGTCATAATTATTACCCTTTCTTGATCCAGTTTTTCTAGTTCCCTCTGTTCCCTTTCTAAAATGTAGGTTACTCTGCCTTCTTTTCTTCTCTCTGCCTTCATTCTTTCACTTGCTGTTTCCACATTTTTTTCTTCTTCCTTTTGTTCTTCAATTTCTTTCTGATCTAGATCTAATAGAACAGAAAATAAAGAATTGCTGCCCGTATCACATTGTTCAAATGAATGCAGGACCATTTGCAGGAGTCCTTGCCAAGATCCAGAGAGACTCTGCTGGGCTTTTGGTTGACATGTGACCTGTTTCAAGTTGCTCTTCCATGTTCATTGACTTCAGGCCCCCAATCCCACTCCTTGCCACTGCATTCCACTTCACTTGGCTGAGATGAATACAAGTCACCCTCATCATGGCCGACTCCAACTGACATATCCTCCCTCCATGTCACAGGTTCTTGTCCTTTACACAGATCTCCTTTCTCTTCTTGAAAGCAAAGCCTACATTTCTACCTCTGCCTTTCATTATAATACCTCTACTATCTGTATGACCCTGACTGAGACACTGATCCCTATTTCTATACAAAGCAGTTTTATAATTCTTACTCCCATAAAGATGCTCAAGTCTGTTCTACTCTGAAAAACAGAACAGACATCAAACCCCTGCACTCCCCCAGCCATTCTAGCCATCTCACTCTTCATTTCCCACTTCCTCCAAATGGACAGCAGCCCTTCCTGGGGTTTTCACTATTCTTCAGATGTGATCCTTTCCATATCTTTTCCTCTATTCCTGCTCTGTTCACCTACCCTCACATTCACAGTTCTGATAGTTTTCTACTATACACATGTGAAATCCCCACAATACCAGCTTCATCATGGGCGTGATCATTCTAGTTTTTTGTTTTTTTTTTTTTTTGTCATGCTTTTTCCATCCTCCATCTGCCCAGCAACCAGCACTGGCACATTCATATTCCCTGTATTTCAGCTGCAACAGGGGTCTTCCACACCATCTCCCTGAAATACTTAAACAGCCCAGTCAGGACTCTCCTTGAAGTCAGTCTGTACCTTCTAGTAACTTGTGGTCATTTGCACCAGGCATTTCCTGAGGGGAAGGTGTGTATCTGCTGCAGTGTCTCTGCTCTGGTAGAATTCAACACCATGGTAGTATGGGCTCCAATAATCTGCCTTTATCTTTCCATATCAATTTCTTGTAACACCACCAGCTTTGTTCTAGAAATATTTCATCTCTCTCAACCCACTCACTGGGACCTGGCCATGGCTGTGTCTTCCTTGCTTGGCATTTGCCTTTACTGTATCCTCAGCCTGTATTAATCGCATGCTGTCATAAAGCCTGATATGCTATTCAAGACCCAACTGAAATGTCATCTCCTCCTTATTTCTGAAGGGACAAGTAACCAAACCAGTCCAGCACCTTACTTGCACGATATCTTGCACCTGCTTCTTGAAAACCTACAGATACTTGTTTCATCCACTTCTATTTTATCCAGGGAATGCCCATGTTTTAATAAATTGTCTCTTCCCTTTGCATCTTGGCACAGATCTCTGCATCTCACATGTTTAATTATATCTCATGCTCAGAAACAATTTTACTGATCTTTCTCTTCAAGTTCTGACACATAACTTATTTTTTTATAAAGCTAGCAATGCTAATAACAAGAAAAATTCATAGGCTTACTGGAGGATTCTGCACCCTTTTGCTCTTCCTTATTTTAAAGTCATCAGCAGGGAGTTAGTTAGTTTCACGAATAAGAGAGAAGCAACACAGTTTTTTCTCTCATCACCACCCATCTCTTCTCAATACTTCTGATGAAATTAAAATACCAAAAGGGACACTTGATCATTTCTGCCGACAGAAATGCAACTTCATCCTTGTTTAAAGAAGAAACAAAAGTTACTCTAAAATGAGATTGCTTTCTTACGTGGAATAGTATTCTCAAAATAGCAATATTGTTTAAGCACATTTATATTGAGAAATAAATAGGAAGAACAAACTACTTTTCTACTCTGGTGTGTATTTTGCACCTGTATGGTGGAATACAGAAATGTCTTTGGACACAAAGGCAAAGAAACAAAGTATGTTTATTGGGTACCTCATATCAGAGACAACAAATTTCAGCCTTTTCCATATCATCTGTGCCCAGATGCAGAGGTGAAATGATGAATATAAAAATTTCTCAATAACAACTATGTTACTTGCTATGCTGCTTAAAAATTTTAAGGCAAATATTATAATGTACATTCTCTCTGAGAGGTAGAACACCTTGTTACTCAGTTGATTTCGTTTATTCTATCATGTTATTTTTATTCCCTTGCTCAGGCCTGTGAAAAATGGCTGCCTGTCAGAAACTCCCTCTTGTGGCCATGTCCCTTATGCATCAGCTGCAGCCCGTTTCTTCTGCAGTCCTGGGTAATGGCTTGCTGACCATCTGCCTCAATGTCTAGAAATCAGGAAGACAAGGGCTTGGTTTGGTTCACTGTTGTATGTTCAGCCCCAAGGAAAGTGCCCAGCAGACAGAGGCTCTAGATCAAGTCTCACTGAGTGCTTTCCAAAGCAGATAAACCCTGGAATCAGCAAAACACAATTTCTCAAAATCCCTTGCCTCTTTAAGTAATCCTATATGTTCCTGAGTGCCATGACTACACCCAAAAAACTGCTAACCAGACATTTTGATAATGTTTTGAAGATGATGTGTTTTCAATATTTGTGGGGAACTAAGAGGTGGCTTAACTTGAGAAATTATCTTTCGTATTTGAGGATTAAACATTTTGATCCCAAAAGAAAGGATCCTGGATGTTTGCTCAGCCCTGGAACAAAGTGCAAAGCTCCAACATCTCTCTTCCCATCTCCCTCCACCTCCAGCAAGGAAGGTTGGTAATATTAAAGAAGGCTGGAATAAGAAAGTGGGACAGACAAGAGAAGTCTGATGGCCAGTTTTTGTATAGTGCTAAGTTAAACCAGTGTTACAGCCTTTCCAAAAATTGAAATACGAAATCTATTTCCCCAATTCCTTATTTTTTTTTTACTTTTTAAAAATATTATACTTTAAGTTCTACAGTACATGTGCATAACGTGCAGGTTTGTTACATATGTATACATGTGCCATGTTGGTATGTTGCACCCATTAACTCATCATTTACATTAGGTATGTCTCCTAATGCTATCCCTCCCCGCTCCCCACACCCCAAGACAGGACCTGCTGTGTGATAGTCCCCTTCCTGTGTCAAACTGTTCTCATTGTTCAAGTCACACCTATGAGTGAGAACATGTGGTCTTTGGTTTTTTGTCCTTGTGATAGTTTACTGAGAATGATGGTTTCCAGTTTCATCCATATCCCCACAAAGACATGAACTCATCTTTTTCTATGGCTGCATAGTATCCGTGGTGTATATATGCCAAATTTTCTTAATCCAGTCTATCATTGATGGACACCTGGGTTGGTTCTGAGTCTTTGCTATTGTGAATAGTGCCGCAATAAACATACGTGTGCATATGTCTTTATAGCAGCATGATTTATAATCCTTTGCATATATACCCAGTAATAGGGATGGCTGGGTCAAATGATATTTCTAGTTCTAGATCCTTGAGGAATTGCCACACGGTCTTCCACAATGGTTGAACTAGTTTACTGTCCCACCACAGTGTAAGAGTGTTCCTATTTCTCCACATCCTCTCCAGCACCTGTTGTTTCCTGACTTTTTCATGATCACCATTCTAACTGGTGTGAGATAGTATCTCACACCAAAACAGTGGTTTTGATTTGCATTTCTCTGATGGCCAGTGATGATGAGCATTTTTTTCATATATCTGATTGTTGCATAAATGCCTTCTTTTGAGAAGTTTCTGTTCATATCCTTCACCCACTTTTGGATGGGGTTGCTTGTTTTTTTCTTGTAAATTTGTTTGGGTTCTTTGTAGATTCTGGATATTAGCCCTTTGTCAGATGAGTAGATTTCAAAAATTTTCTCCCATTCTGTAGGCTGCCTGTTCACTCTGATGGTAGTTTCTTTTGCTGTGAAAAAGCTCTTTAGTTTAATTAGACACCATTTGTCAATTTTGGCTTTTGTTGCCATTGCTTTTGGTGTTTTAGGCATGAAGTCCTTGCTCATGCCTATGTATTGAATGGTATTGCCTAGGTTTTCTTCCAGGGATTTTATAATTTTAGGTCTAACATTTAAGTCTTTAATCCATCTTAAATTAATTTTTGTATAACGAGTAAGGAAGGGATCCAGTTTCAGCTTTCTACATATGGCTAGCCAGTTTTCCCAGCACCATTTAAAAAATAGGGAATCTTTTCCCCACTTCTTGTTTTTGTCAGATTTGTAAAAAATCAGATGGTTGTAGATGTGTGGTATCATTTCTCAGGGCTCTGTTCTGTTCCATTCATCTATATCTCTGTTTTGGTACCAGTACCATGCTGTTTTGGTTACTGTGGCCTTGTAGTATAGTTTGAAGTCAGGTAGCGTGATGCCTCCAGCTTTGTTCTTTTGGCTTAGGATTGACTTGGCGATGAGAGCTCTTTTTTGGTTCCATATGAACTTTAAAACATTTTTTTTCCAATTCTGTGAAGAAAGTCATTGGTAGCTTGATGGGGATGGCATTGAATCTATAAATTACCTTGGACAGTATGGCCATTTTCACGATATTGAATCTTCCTACCCATGAGCATGGAATGTTCTTCCATTTGTTTGTATCCTCTTTTATTTCATTGAACAGTGGTTTGTAGTTCTCCTTGAAGAGGTCCTTGACATCCCTCGTAAGTTGGATTCCCAGGTATTTTCTTCTCTTTGAAGCAATTGTGAATGGGAGTTCACTCATGATTTGGCTCTCTGTTTGTTATTGGTGTATAAGAATGCTTGTGATTTTTGCACATTGATTTTGTATCCTGAGACTTTGCTGAACTTGATGATCAGCTTAAGGAGATTTTGGGCTGAGACAATGGGGTTTTCTAGATATACAATCATGTCATCTGCAAACATGGACAATTTGACTTCCTTTTTTGCTAATTGAATACCATTTATTTCTTTCTCCTGACTGATTGTCCTGGCCAGAGCTTCCAACACTATGTTGAATAGGAGTGGTGAGAGAGGGCATCCCTGTCTTGTGCCAGTTTTCAAAGGGAATGCTTCCAGATTTTGCCCATTCAGTATGATATTGGCAGTGGGTTTGTCATAAATAGCTCTTATTATTTGAGATACATGCCATGAGTATCTAATTTACTGAGATATTTTATCATGAAGGGTTGTTGAATTTTGTCAAAGGCCTTTTCTGCATCTATTGAGATAACCATGTGGTTTTTGTCGTTGGCTCTGTTTATATAATGCATTACATTTATTGATTTGTGTATGTTGAACCAGCCTTGCATCCCAGGGATGAAGTCGACTTGATCATGGTGGATAAGTTTTTGATGTGCTGTTGGATTCTGTTTGCCAGTATTTTATTGAGGATTTTTGCATCGATGTTCATCAGGGGTAATGGCTAAAATTCTCTTTTTTTGTTGTGTCTCTGCCAGGCTTTGGTATCAGGATGATGCTGGCCTCATAAAATGAGTTAGGGAGGATTCCCTCTTTTTCTATTGATTGAAATAGTTTCAAAAGGAATGGTAGTAAATCCTCTTTGTACCTCTGGTAGAGTTCGGCTGTGAATCCGTCTTGTCTGGACTTTTATTTTGGTTGATGAGCTATTAATTAGCGCCTCAATTTCAGAGCCTGTTATTGGTCTATTCAGAGATTCAACTTCTTCCTTGTTTAGTCTTGGGAGGGTGTATGTGTCCAGGAATTTATCCATTTCTTCTAGTTTTTCTAGTTTATTGTATTCTCTGATTGCAGATTTGTATTTCCGTGGGATTGGTGGTGATATCCTCTTTATCATCTTTCATTGTGTCTATTTGATTCCTCTCTCTTTTCTTCTTTATTAGTCTTGCTAGGGATCTATCAATTTTGTTGATATTTTCAAAAACCAGCTCCTGGATTCATTGATTTTTTGAACTGTTGTTTTTGTCTGTATCTCCTTCAGTTCTGCTCTGATCTTAGTTATTTCTTGCCTTCTGCTAGCTTTTTAATGTGTTTGATCTTGCTTCTCTAGTTCTTTTAATTGTTATGTTAGGGTGTCAATTGCACATCTTTCCTGCTTTCTCTTGTGGGCATTTAGTGCTATAAATTTCCCTGTACTTATTGCTTTAAATATGTCCCAGGGATTCTGGTATGTTGTGTCTTTGTTCTCATTGGTTTCAAAGAACATCTTTATTTCTACCTTCATTTCGTTATGTACCCACTAGTCATTCAGGAGCAGGTTGTTCAGTTTCCATGTAGTTGAGAAGTTTTGAGTGAGTTTCTTAATCCTGAGTTCTAGTTTGATTACACTGTGGTCTGAGACACAGTTTGTTATAATTCCTGTTCTTTTACATTTGCTGAGGAGTGCTTTACTTCCAACTATCTGGTCAATTTTGGAATAAGTGTTACGTGGTGCTGAGAAGAATGTATATTCTATTGATTTGGGGTGAAGAGTTCTGCAGATGTCTATTAGATCTGCTTGGTGCAGAGCTGAGTTCAAATCCTGGATGTCATTGTTAACTTTCTGTCTCATTGATCTCTCTAGTATTGACAGTGGGGTGTTAAAGTCTCCCATTATTATTCTTTGGAAGTCTAAGTCTCTCTGTATGTTTCTAAAGATTGCTTTATGAATCTGGGTGCTCCTGTGTTGGGTGCATGTATATTTAAGACAGTTAGTTCTTCTTGTTGAGTTGATCCCTTTACTATTATGCAATGGCCTTCTTTTTCTCTTTTGATGTTTGTTGGCTTAAGTCTGTTTTATCAGAGACTAGGATTGTTTTATCAGAGACTAGGATTGCAACCCTTGCCTTTTTTTGTTTTCCATTTGCTTCACAGATTTTCCTCTATCCCTTTATTTTGAGCCTATGTGTGTCTCTGCATATGAGGTGGGTTTCCTGAATGCAGCACACTGATGGGTCTTGATTCTTTATCCAATTTGCCAGTCTGTGTCTTTTAATTGGAGTATTTATCCCATTTATGTTTAATGTTAATATTATTATGTGTGAATTTGATCCTGTCATTATGATTTTAGCTGGTTATTTTGCTCGTTAGTTGATGCAGTTTCTTCCTATCCCTGATGGTCTTTAAAATTTGGCATGTTTTTGCAGTTGCTGGTACCAGTTGTTCTTTTCCATGTTTAGTGCTTCCTTCAGAAGCTCTTTTAGGGCAGGCCTTGTGGTAACAAA
Source organism: Gorilla gorilla gorilla (assembly GCF_029281585.2). Lineage (NCBI taxonomy): Eukaryota > Metazoa > Chordata > Mammalia > Primates > Hominidae > Gorilla > Gorilla gorilla. The sequence goes on along the minus strand of NC_073248.2, from coordinate 43,485,816 downwards.
ATCTCTCAGCATTTGCTTCTCTGTAAAGGATTTTATTTCTCCTTCACTTATGAAGCTTCGTTTGGCTGGATATGAAATTCTGGGTTGAAAATTCTTTTATTTAACAATGTTGAATATTGGCGCCCACTCTCTTCTGGCTTGTAGAGTTTATGCTGAGAGATCAGCTGTTAGTGTGATGGGCTTCCCTTTGTGGGTAACCCAACCTTTCTCTCTGACTGTCCTTAACATTTTTTCCTTGTTTTCAACTTTGGTGAATCTGCCAATTATGTGTCTTGGAGTTGCTCTTCTCGAGGAATATCTTTGTTGCATTATCTGTATTTCCTGAATTTAAATGTTAGCCTGCCTTGCTAGATTGGGGAAGTTCTCCTGGATAATATCCTGCAGAGCGTTTTCCAACTTGGTTCCATTCTCCCTGTCACTTTCAGGTACACCAATCAGATGTATATTTGGTCTTTTCACATAGTCCCATATTTCTTGGAGGCTTTGTACTTTTCTTTCTATTCTTTTTTCCCAAAAGTTCTCTTCTCATTTCATTTTACTCATTTGATCTTCAGTCATTTATACCGTTTCTTCCAATTGATGGAATCAACTACTGAAGATTGTGCAATCATCACCTACTTCTCACCCCATGGTTTTCAGCTCCAGCAGGTCATTTAAGGACTTCTCTACACTGATTATTCTAGTAACCCATTCCTCTAATCTTTTTTCCAGGTTTTTAGCTTCTTTGTGATGGGTTCAAATTTCCTCCTATAGCTCAGAGAAGTTTGATCATCTGAAGCCTTCTTCTCTTAACTCATCAAAGTCATTCTCTATCCAGCTTTGTTCTGTTGCTGGGGAGGAGCTCTGTCCCTCTGGAGGGTGAGAGGTGTTCTGATTTTTAGAATTTTCAGGTTTTCTGCTCTGTTTTTTCCCCATCTTTGTGGTTTTATCTACCTTTTAGTCTTTGATGATGGTGACACACATATGGGGTTTCGGTGTGGATGCCCTTTCTGTTTGTTAGTTTTCCTTCTAACAGTTGGGACCCTCAGCTGCTGGTCTGTTGGAGTTTGCTGGACGACCACTCCAGACCTGTTTGCCTGGTTATCAACCGCAGAGGGTGCAGAACAGCGAATATTGCTGAACAGCAAATGTTGCTGCCTGCTCATTCCTCTGGAAGTTTCATCACAGAAGGGTACCCGGCCATGTGAGGTGTCAGTCTGCCCCTACTGGGGTGTGCCTCCCAGTTAGGCTACTTGGGTTTCAGGAACCCACTTGAGGAGGAAGTCTGTCTGTTCTCAGATCTCAGACTCCATGCTGGGAGAACCACTACTGTCTTCAAAGCGGTGAGACAAGGATATTTAATTCTGCAGTGGTTTCTGCTGCCCTTTGTTCTGTTATGTCCTGCCCCCAGAGGTGGAGTCTACAGAGGCAGGAAGGCCTCCTTGAGCTGTGGTGGACTCCACCCAGTTCCAGCTTCCAGGCCACTTTGTTTACACACTCAAGCCTCAGCAATGGAGGGAGCCCTTCCCCCAGCCTTGCTGCTGTGTTGCAGTTTGATTTCAGACTACTGTGCTAGCAATGAGTGAGGCTCCATTGGCATGGGACCCTCTGAGCCAGGCATGGGATATAGTCTCCTTGTGTGCCATTTGCTCAGGAGGTAATGCAGAAATCACCCCTCTTCTGCACTGTTCACGCTGGGAAATGTAGACTGGACCTGTTCCTATTCGGCCATCTTGGAACCACAACCTCTTTTCTCCTGATTTCTTAAGACACAAAGGAAGCATATAGATGGAAAAAGAAATAATATTTAAATATTTCCATCACACTAAAGTTATATAATGGGCCTTAACTATTATTTCAATGTTTCATAATGATTTCTCCAGATCATAGGCCCACATGGGATAGTTTTGCAGAAGAGTTATGGGGAAAAGTCCACCTAGTATGCTAGACACTGAATAGTTAATGAAAATAATTTTAGGCAACTGACCTCAGAAGCCAAAATGAGAATTCCTTCATGCAATGTGTCCCTTCTTCAGCAGGGTCTTTACGTGTTAACACAGAAATTACTTCAGAAATGTCATTAACAACATAATGACACTATAAGACCCAAGTCAATACTTTGACTAATTTACACCTACAAAAAGACCTTCAGGGATACACGAAATATTCACAGAATACACAGTACACAGAGTACACAGTCCTGACCCTGCTGATTTTTTTGTTAAAATAAAGACCTTACTTGGGTGCAGATATGAGATTGGCACAGCAGCTGCAGCAGTGCCCACATGAGGCATATCTCCAGATATGCATCCACATGAGGCATACCTCCAGAAGAGAACTCATCCATTTCAAGACACCTGGGCATGTTTCCTGCATCAACATGAGGCATAAATGGTTCTCCCATAAGTCCTTCCTTAACAATAATAGCAAGAAAAAGGAGAGCAGTGACATGTGGGGGCAACTAGCTGGAGCATGGGAACTGCAGCCAAAGTAGTTAGGTGCACCTTTTCCTAAGAGGATTTTGTGAAGTTCCACACATAACCACTTGCCAAAGTACTTGCTTGTCAGAGTGTTCTTGTACTTGAAATAATTAACTTTGTTTACAAAATTGGATTGCCCAACAGGAAAGTCAACTCAGTGATGGTGAAGAATTCAAATGGCTTGTTGATAATCATTAGAATTCTATTGAAATGACAGTGATTTAAACAAAGACTTTAACAAACATTCACAAAATTTACTAAGCCCGCTCATTTAACTTTGCCAAATGTTATACTTCCAGATTTGAAGATAACTTTTGCAAGACTAACCAGTGGGTTACATACAAATATAGATTTCTCAAAAGATTTCTCAAGCTGGAAAGAATCTTAGAGATGATCAGCTCTACATGCTTATTTTACACTTACAAAGTGATGACAAAGAGAGACAGTCTAAGGTAGGGCCATAGCCAGGACACCAGATTCTGGACTCTTAATATTCTTTTATCTCCACTCTTTCACTAAAAAATGAGGTTTTCTAAATCTGAGGAAATCAACATAATCAGTAAATTTAAAGAAAAATAACACCCTTGTATTCCATATAAAGGAAGATATATATATATATATATATACATATATTTTTTTTCTGCACAAGATCTTCAGTTTATTGTACATATTAAAACTTGAGAGGTGCCTTCTTTTTTATCATTATTATACTTTAAGTTTTAGGGTACATGTGCACATTGTGCAGGTTAGTTACATATGTATACATGTGCCATGCTGGTGCGCTGCACCCAATAACTCGTCATCTAGCATTAGGTATATCTCCCAGTGCTATCCCGCCCCCCTCCCCCAACTCCACAACTGTCCCCAGAGTGTGATGTTCCCCTTCCTGTTTCCATGTGATCTCATTGTTCAATTCTCACCTATGAGTGAGAATATGTGGTGTTTGGTGTTTTGTTCTTCTGATAGTTTACTGAGAATGATGATTTCCAGTTTCATTCATGTCCCTACAAAGGACATGAACTCTTCATTTTTTATGGCTGCATAGGAATCCATGGTGTATATGTGCCACATTTTCTTAATCCAGTCTATCATCGTTGGACATTTGGGTTGGTTCCAAGTCTTTGCTATCGTGAATAATGCCACAATAAACATACGTGTGCATGTGTCTTTATAGCAGCATGATTTATAGTCCTTTGGGTATATACCCAGTAATGGGATGGCTGGGTCAAATGGTATTTCTAGTTCTAGATCCCTGAGGAATCGCCACACTGACTTCCACAATGGTTGAACTAGTTTACAGTCCCACCAACAGTGTAAAAGTGTTCCTATTTCTCCACATCCTCTCCATCATCTGTTGTTTCCTGACTTTTTAATGATTTCCATTCTAACTGGTGTGAGATGGTATCTCATTGTGGTTTTGATTTGCATTTCTCTGATGGCCAGTGATGATGAGCATTTTTTCATGTGTTTTTTGGCTGCATAAATATCTTCTTTTGAGAAGTGTCTGTTCATGTCCTTCGCCCACTTTTTGATGGGGTTGTTTGTTTTTTTCTTGTAAATTTGTTTGAGTTCATTGTAGATTCTGGATATTAGCCCTTTGTCAGATGAGTAGGTTGCGAACATTTTCTCCCATTTTGTAGGTTGCCTGTTCACTCTGATGGTAGTTTCTTTTGCTGTGCAGAATCTCTTTAGTTTAATTAGATCCCATTTGTCAATTTTGTCTTTTGTTGCCATTGCTTTTGGTGTTTTAGACATTAAGTCCTTGCCCATGCCTATGTCCTGAATGGTAATGCCTAGGTTTTCTTCTAGGGTTTCTATGGTTTTAGGTCTAAGGTTTAAGTCTTTAATCCATCTTGAATTGATTTTTGTATAAGGTGTAAGGAAGGGATCCCGTTTCAGCTTTCTACATATGGCTAGCCAGTTTTCCCAGCACCATTGATTAAATAGGGAATCCTTTCCCCATTGCTTGTTTTTCTCAGGTTTGTCAAAGATCAGATAGTTGTAGATGTGCAGTGTTACTTCTGAGGGCTGTTTTCTGTTCCATTGATCTATATCTCTGTTTTGGTAACAGTACCATGCTCTTTTGGTTACTGTAGCCTTGTAGTATACTTTGAAGTCAGGTAGTGTGATGCCTCCAGCTTTGTTCTTTTGGCTTAGGATTGACTTGGCGATGCGGGCTCTTTTATGGTTCCATATGAACTTTAAAGTAGTTTTTTCCAGTTCTGTGAAGAAAGGCATTGGTAGCTTGATGGGGACGGCATTGAATCTGTAAATTACCTTGGGCAGTATGGCCATTTTCAGGATATTGATTCTTCCTACCCATGAGCATGAAATGTTCTTCCTTTTGTTTGTATCCTCTTTTATTTCATTGAGCAGTGTTTTGTAGTTCTCCTTGAAGAGGTCCTTCACATCCCTTGTAAGTTGGATTCCTAGGTATTTTATTCTCTTTGAAGCAATTGTGAATAGGAGTTCACTCATGATTTGGCTCTCTGTTTGTCTGTTGTTGGTGTATAAGAATGCTTGTGATTTTTGTACATTGATTTTGTATCCTGAGACTTTGCTGAAGTTGCTTATCAGCTTAAGGAGATTTTGGGCTGAGACAATGGGGTTTTCTAGATATACTATCATGTCGTCTACAAACAGGGACAATTTGACATCCTCTTTTCCTAATTGAATACCCTTTATTTCCTTTTTTTTTTTTTTTTTTTTGAGATGGAATCTTACCCTGTAGCCCAGGCTGGAGTGCAGTGGTGTGATCCTGGCTCACTGCAAACTCCACCTCACAGGTTCATGCCATTCTCCTGACTCAGCCTCCAGAGTAGCTGGGACTACAGTTGCCTGCCACCATGCCCGGCTAATATTTTGTATTTTTAGTAGAGATGGGGTTTCACTGTGTTAGCCAGGATAATCTCAATCTCCTGACTCATGATCTGCCCACCTCAGAAGAAATACATTCTCTAAAATCACTCATTTTAAATCTGATAAGTTAATGATGTATTTATGAGCTTAGCTCAAACTCTGAAATTTATCATGCTGAGATTTTTAAAAGTAAACAGACACAACCATAAAAAGTTTCATGATAGGAAAATGGGGTGATACAGCTGTACTTGTAGTTTTATCACAGAATAAAAATGTTCCAATTTGTAGCTGCTTTTTTTAATACCAATAGATATGTTTCACCAAAACTAATTTTTCTACATCTTCGACTTATAAAAACTGATACTTATGCTGAAACTTACCTTTAAAAGGTGAGTCAAATTAGTCATTGTCCTTAAAATTTAGCTTGTTGACAACTGAAAATTCACTTTTGTCTTGAAGTTCACTCTGTCTGTGGTAAAGACTAGATTGGAAAAATAAAATTCATGAATATGAAGTTCTAATAATGGAAAACCCAAGAGCATCAGGTGGCAAAAAGCCTTCTGTTACTCAAGAAAATGCTCTGAAAAATTTCTTTTCTCTTTTTTTTGTAAAGATTACTCCACCTCACCACCATCATGAGGCATTGTTCTCAGCAATTAATACCTGCTTACTCAGTTACTCACTGTAACTATGTTATGCTGTGAAGTGGGTACTACAGTTGTTAGGGAAGAATAATGTTGGACTCTGAATGCTACTCCTAGGAGTTTACTTTTTCAATAATAATAATAAAACATTTCTGAAAAAAATTGTGCATATAATCAGCATGAGCCAGATGAGGAGGCATTAGCAAAAAATTGAGTGACCAGAGTGCCCTACTCAGCATATGTATGTTTCTTACCCTTCCTTTTCGCTTATCACAAGTACAAAAAAAATAACCTGGCCATGTGTGGTGGATCATGCCTGTAATCCTAGCACTTTAGAAGGCTGAGGCTTGCAGATTACTTGGTCAGGAGCTTGAGACCATCCTGGCCTACACGGTGAAAACCAGTCTCTACTAAAAATATAAAAATTAGGTGGAGCCAAGATGGCCAAATAGGAACAGCTCCAGTCTACAACTCCCAGCAAGAGCGATGCAGAAGACAGGTGATTTCTGCATTTCCAACTGAGGTACCGGGTTCATCTCACTGCGGAGTGTTGGAAAGTGGGTGCAGGACAGTGGACGCAGCATAGTGAGCATGACTCAAAGCAGGGTGTGGCATCACCTCACCTGGGAAGTGCAAGGGGTCAGGGAATTCCCTTCCTAGTCAAAGAAAGGGGTGACAGACGGCACCTGGAAAATCGTGTCACTCCCACCCTAATACTGCACTTTTCCAATGGTCTTAGCAAATGGCATACCAGAAGATTATATCCTGTGCATGGCTCAGAGGGTCTTATGCCCAAGGAGCCTCACTCATTGCTAGCACAGCAGTCTGAGATTAAACTCCAAGGGGGCAGCGAGGCTGGGGAAGGGACGCCCATGATTGCTGAGGCTTGAGTAGGTAAACAAAGAGGCTGGGAACCTCGAACTGGGTGGAGCCCACTGCAACTCAAGGAGGCCTGCTTGCCTGTGTAGACTCCATCTCTGTGGGCAAGGCATAACCAAACAAAAGGCAGCAGAAATCTCTGCTGACTTAAATGTCCCTATCTGACAGCTTGAAGACAGTAGTGATCTGAGAATGGAAAGACTGCATCTTCAAGTGGGTCCCTGACCCCCGAGTAGCCTAACTGGGAGACATCCCCCACTGGGGGCTGACTGACACCTCATACAGCAGGGTACTCCTCTGAGACAAAACTTCCAGAGTAACGATCAGGCAGCAATATTTGCTGTTCACCAATATCCGCTGTTCTGCAGCCTCTGCTGCTGATACTCAGGCGAACAGGGTCTGGAGTGGTCATCCAGCAAATTCCAACTGACCTGCAGCTGAGGGTCCTGACTGTTAGAAGGGAAACTAACAAACAGAAAGGACATTCACACCAAAACCCCATCTGTATGTCACCATTATCAAAGACCAAAGGTAGACAAAACCACAAAGATGGGGGAAAAAACAGAGCAGAAAAACTGGAAACTCTAAAAATCAGAGCACCTCTCCTCCTCCAAAGGAATGCAGCTCCTCACCAGCAATGGAACAAAGCTGAATGGAGAATGACTTTGACTGATTGAGAGAAGAAGTCTTCAGACGATCAAACTACTCCAAGCTAAATGAGAAAGTTCAAACCCATGGCAAAGAAGTTAAAATCCTTGACAAAAAAAAATTAGATGAATGGCTAACTAGAATAACCAATGCAGAGAAGTCCTTCAAGGACCTGATGGAACTGAAAACCAAGGCAAGAGAACTATGTGATGAATGCACAAGCCTCAGTAGCAGATCAGTTGGAATTTGCTGGATGACCACTGCTGTATGAGGTACAGCTACTACTGGAACTGTACTGAATCTGCTACTGGATCAACTGGAAGAAAGGGTCTCAGTGATGGAAGATGAAATGAATGAAGTGAAGTGAGAAGAGAAGTTTAGAGAAAAAGGAATAAAAAGAAACAAACAAAGCCTCCAAGAAATATGGGAATCTGTGAAAAGACCAAATCTACGTCTGATTGGTGTACCTGAAAGTGACGGGGAGAATGGAACCAAGTTGGAAAACACTCTGCAGGATATTATCCAGGAGAACTTCCCCAATCTAGCAAGGCAGGCCAACATTCAAATTCAGGAAATACAGAGAACACCACAAAGATACTTCTCAAGAAGAGCAACTCCAAGACGCATAATTGGCAGATTCACCAAAGTTGAAAACAAGGAAAAAATGTTAAGGACAGTCAGAGAGAAAGGTTGGGTTACCCACAAAGGGAAGCCCTTCACACTAACAGCTGATCTTTCAGCATAAACTCTACAAGCCAGAAGACAGTGGGGGCCAATATTCAACATTCTTAAAGAAATGAATTTACAACCCAGAATTTCATATCCAGCCAAACGAAGCTTCATAAGTGAAGGAGAAATAAAATCCTTTACAAAGAAGCAAATGCTGAGAGATTTTGTCACCACCAGGCCTGCCCCAAAAGAGCTCTTGAAGGAAGCACTAAACATGGAAAGGAACAACCAGTACCAGCCACTGCAAAAACATGCCAAATTTTAAAGACCATTGAGGCTAGGAAGAAACTGCATCAACTAACAAGAAAAATAACCAGCTAATATCATAATGAAAGGATCAAATTCATGCAAAACAAAACAAAAGCCAAAATGGACAAATGGGATCTAAAGAAACTAAAGAGCTTCTGTACAGCAAAAGAAACTACCATCAGAGTGAACAGGCAACCTACAGAATGGGAGAAAATTTTTGCAATCTACTTATCTGACAAAGGGCTAATATCAAGAAGCCACAATGAACTCCAACAAATTTACAAGAAAAAAAAAAAACCCCATCAAAAAGTGGACTAAGGATATGAAGAGACACTTCTTAAAAGAAGACATTTATGCAGCCAAAAAACACATGAAAAAATGTTCATCATCACTGGCCATCAGAGAAATGTAAATCAAAACCACAATGAGATACCATCTCACACCAGTTAGAACGGCAATCATTAAAAGTCAGGAAACAACAGGTGCTGGAGAGGATATGGAGAAATAGGAACACTTTTCCACTGTTGGTGGGACTGTAAACTAGTTCAACCATTGTGAATGTCAGTGTGGCAAGTCCTCAGGGATCTAGAACTAGAAATACCATTTGACCCAGCCATCCCTATTACTGGGTATATACACAAAAGATTACAAAACATGCTGCTATAAAGACACATGCACACGTATGTTTATTGTTGCACTGTTCACAATAGCAAAGACTTGGAACCAACACAAATATCCAACAATGATAGACTGGATCAAGAAAATGTGGCACATATACACCATGGAATACTATGCAGCCATAAAAAATGTTGAATTCATGTCCTTTGTAGGGACATGCATGAAGCTGGAAACCATCATTCTCAGCAAACTATCACAAGGAGAAATACCCAAACACCACATGTTCTCACTTAAAGGTGGGAATTGAACGATGAGAACACAGGGACACAGGAAGAGGAAAATGACACACATTAAGAAATACACCTCCCTAGCTACAAGTTTCATTTGAATAACTTGATTTCCATGAATAATGCCAATGCACTTACACCAGTTAAAATTTACCAATATCTGGATCTCTGACTCATTGAAAAACTACTGAGCCAAGTAAAAACTCCAACAAATATATTTCTCTACAAACAATTTAGCCCAGAATAACTTGAATTCTATCAATAATGCCAGCCCACATACACCACTTAAAGTCTGCTAATGTCTAGATTTCACATTGTCTGCCTGGTCCCAAGAATGTGCCTAACTAGTGTAGCTTTTCCTTCATATATTAAATAACTTTTTTTTTTTTTTTGGTATTGAGCAGCAATCTTTTAATCTCAGGGAGAAAGCAAAGTCTGTCTCTGTAGGGGTTTTGCTTTGTGGATTACTCTCTAGCATTAAGAAGAGAACCTGTATGTCAGGTGCTTATTTGTTCGGATTCTTTTAAAACAAGAAAGAGCATAAATATATCGAATCCTAGATGTCTACTTTAAAATCATCTATCAAATATCTTTCTTAAACAGTAGAGAGTAGTTGATGGTTATTTCTGTGTAACAGCTTCTGCAAAAGAAGAATTATCTAGCCCCAACTATAATTCTTGAAAACCTGGTATTTGCTTGGCTTCTTTATTACAAGATTCTAGCAACTTTTGTATTATAAGACGCATTCATTTTCTTAATCCAGTCTATCATTGTTGGACATTTGGGTTGGTTCCAAGTCTTTGCTATCGTGAATAATGCCGCAATAAACATACGTGTGCACGTGTCTTTATAGCAGCATGATTTATAGTCCTTTGGGTATATACCCAGTAATGGGATGGCTGGGTCAAATGGTATTTCCAGTTCTAGATCCCTGAGGAATCACCACACTGACTTCCACAATGGTTGAACTAGTTTACAGTCCCACCAACAGTGTAAAAGTGTTCCTATTTCTCCACATCCTCTCCAGCACCTGTTGTTTCCTGACTTTTTAATGATTGCCATTCTAACTGGAGATGGTATCTCATTGTGGTTTTGATTTGCATTTCTCTGACGGCCAGTGATGATGAGCATTTTTTCATGTGTTTTTTGGCTGCATATGGCACATATACACCATGGAATACTATGCAGCCATAAAAAATGATGAGTTCATGTCCTTTGTAGGGAGATGGATGTAACTGGAAATCATCATTCTCAGTAAACTATCACAAGAACAAAAAACCAAACACCGCATATTCTCACTCATAGGTGGGAATTGAACAATGAGATCACATGGACACACGAAGGGGAATATCACACTCTGGGGGCTGTTGAGGGGTTGGGGGAGAGGGGAGGGATAGCATTGGGATATATACCTAATGCTAGATGACGAGTTAGTGGGTGCAGCGCACCAGTATGGCACATGTATGCGTATGTAACTAACCTGCACAATGTGCACATGTACCCTAAAACTTAAAGTATAATAATAAAAAAAAGAAAAATGTTCACACACACACAAAAAGACACATTCAGTATCTGTCTTATAAAAACGTTATGCATAATGTGTATGCATAATGTGGTGTGCCAATGTACATATGTTGATGTGTATTGTGTATGCCTTCCAGCTGTAGTGAAATTTAGCTCTTCACCAATCACCAGTGACTGAATTTTCTTTCTTGGGACCCCAGAAACTTAGACTGTCTAGAGTTTCATTTGCTATATTAGCGTTGCACAGAAATTATAAAAATGTAATGAGAAAGAAAAGGGGAGAAATATAAACTCTATGGTTTAGCTTCTAATCATAAATCAACATAATTGACTTCACCCCATTTATCTCAACTTGAACAACCAAATTTTTCAAAAGCTTCTTAACATCTCTGTGATTTATAAAAAACACAGATTGGGTTAAGAAACCTTGAAAATATAATATCAGAAAGTTCTACATGTATGCCTTTCTTTACAATTTTCAGAAGATATAGTCCAACACTACCAATTTTTTATAGGCACCTGAGACTCTAGATATTAAAATACTTAGATTTTAGAATATTTATCTTCATTTCTAGCATCTAACCACTAGATGCTAAAAGCATCTAGCTTTTAGCTAAAAGCAACCTTAAGAATTCCACTCCCAGTCATGAATCAGGCTTAGAGTAAAATCTATTGATCTATAGAAAACCCTAGAAAATCACAAGGAATGTGTGTGAGCTCCATGAGCTCATCAATAATTGTTCCCCTTCTACACTATGCTTCAGCCATGGTGATCTTGCCATTTTTCCTAACAAGATAAGCCGGCTTATGCCAGGAGTCTTTATACTTTTTGATCCTACTGCATAATTACAGGCTTATTCTCTTATTCTTTCATTTAGATATTGACAGTCACCATGTAAGCAAATTATTTTATAAGTTTTTTATATACAACCAAAACGTACTTGGTAATATAGAATCCTGCCTAATGTATTTTATATGGAATTGATAACCTCATTTAAGAACAAAGCAAAAACAAAACAAAACCGACTTTATACTATTACCACCTAATATTCAGGAATCCAAATTAGTAGATTGACTTACTTTACTCAACGTTAGTAACAGGTAAAATTATAAATCTTCTAAATATAAATAAACTCATGTTAAAATACAATTATTGCTTCATAAATAACAAGTAATTAAAAAATTGTCTAGACCTTGGAAACCAACAATTATTTATATCAACCAAGCAAAGAGTTAATCAAGAAAGACAAGTTGAAACGGCTGGGAAATTTTTTGCGGTCTTTCCATTCAACCATCCAGGCACAGATGACGTTTCAAAAGTTAAATTCCACATTCGCAAAGTGAGGCTGGGATTTCTGATCTAGGAAGGTGTGAAGAATAACGTCTGTGCTAATTTATTGAGTTTGTTCTACCCTTTAGTGGTTACATAAATTATTGATGAGGCACACTTATCTCTGTTTTGTCTGATGCAGAACTGATTTATGGTTAAAAATGTTAAGCACAGGTAACTAACATTTAAGTCCTGGGAGCAAAGGATACAGTTGATTTATAAAATAGACAACGTGTAAAATAAAGTAAAAGATGAATAGATCTTTATTTCAAAAAAAATCTTGACGTTCAAAAGTATTAAAATAACCTGAGGTATTTAAAAACTTAGTTACATAAACATAACAGAAGATATTTTCAAAAATGCGCAAAACTCTAAGCATTAATTCAGAAAATTAGCTATAGTTTTAATGTGAGAAGAAAGTGAAGGCTAAAGCAGAATTTTAAGCTGTCTCCCTACATGATAAAGGGGAGTGTTAATACAGTCCCAATTTTAAAAGCTGATATTTTTATATTACGCTCCGTCAAAACGCTGATGGAATTCCAGCTAAGCCTTAAACAACAAAGGGCACATCTTGAATAAATAAAGAATACCTGACTATCAGAGTTAACATGTTATAATATTTTAAATATAGTGTTCTAAAAAATAAAAGCACAAAAAATCCCACAAAATTATGGCTAATGTGAAGTAAAAACACAAACTGAAACTGTCCTAAACTTTTTAGACAAAAACTTTAAACCTGCAGTTTTAAGTATGAACAAATAAAAAATGACAGATGAAAGATAAAAGATCAACATGGGAATATCAGTGAGATTGGAACAGGAATTAAAAGAAATTAAAGAATGTGTAAGCAGAAACTCAGTTGTATGTAAGAAAACCAATCACCCCTTATTCAGTCTGTGACCCAGGAAATAATCAGCTATATGTATGTTATGACCCTAAGTGCTTACCCTGTGAATTCTGGTTTGAGGTACATATTAAATTAGAGGGAGAAAAAGAAGGAGAGTTTATAGGTCAACATGAAGAAGCCCCTCCCTCCTATAAAGGGCCTATTCTCTTGTACTTTGATGCCTGACAGGCCGGGGATGATCATAATCTTAAAACAAAACAAAACAAAACAAAAACAAAAACAGAAGCAGTCCCCGGTGATTTGACACAGGAAAGGTTTAACAGCAGCAGTCTCAAACATCTAGATGGAGACCACAAATCGGATACCCAGACTGTAACATTCAGTGATCTATACTAATACAGCTCCTTAAAGCCAGAGCTACCTTTTTGGTCTAAAGGATGCACAGCACTATTACGAGTTGATACACAAGGTGCTGGCCCTGGAATTCTGCTACTAACTGTCAAAAAGGCTAGAAGTAAGTATTTTGATCAGTCAATGCCTGAGCTTTCCCCATCAACCAAAAATGTGTTTGTTCAACTAGCTGAAAACATAGCTGGCGGCTGAGGAATTTCCTCATGCTATGTAAGTGTAGGAACTAATACAGGGGACCAGTGGCCATGGGGGGCAAAGGAATTAATGCCACAAGATAACTTCACTTCGCCAAACCCTACCAATAAGCCAGCAGCCTCAGCCAGTGTTTGCTTGTTGCAAATCTCCATAATTGGAAAGTCTTGTATTGCCTGATGGGAAAAGGCAGAATGCTTAAAAGGTAACTTAACTCTTTGTTCAGGGCTCAGTCCTTCAGAGGTTAATCTGAGTGGGCCGGTGCATCTACATAATAAGTATCCTCCTCAACCCCATCGGTCCCTCTGATTCCTTAAAAAAGTCCTGCCAGAAGACAAATTAAAAAAGAAAACCTGAAAAATCTAGAGATAAGAAGCACAATTACTTGGATTAAAAAAAAAACTATTAAATAACTTTAACAACAGATTGAGCTTCAGTAAATCTGAAGACATAAAAATTGAAACAGCCTAAAATGAGAGCAAATATCTTTGTGTCTTGTAGATGAAAATACTTTAAAATTTCGTATTCTGGAGTGTTCTGAAGAAGAAATAAAAAACCACTTGAAAAGAAAGGTTGGTGGAAATTTTACAGAAGAGCTGATTTTTCACCAACTGTTTCCTGTTCTAGTTTCCAGCCCCTTTGTATCTCCATCTTATAAGTTGGGCAAATAATATTTTTCTTTCTCCTGAATAGCGTTAAAAACTCAGGTGAAATGGCTATTGAAGAGCTAATACTGGAAAACAAGGTTAGAGTAAGAAAAGAGTTATTGGTCCTTCAAACTTCAGAGGAATATGACACATGTACTGTAAAACAGGTGCTAATCTTATTTCAAAAAGTTCTTAGCTTTGGCACTAACACTATTGCTCATGGCCTTATAAATGTTTGTTATCAAATCTATCTAATTAAACCCTGTATGTGGTGTCTTTGAGTAATCATCTTGATTTTTTTCTTGACCTATTTTCTCTTAAAAGGTTTTTATTTAACTCAGAAAGCTCAACATCATTAATCAGTAGAGAAATACAAATCAAAATCACAATGAGATACCACCTCAGGCCTGTCAGAATGGTGACTATTAAAACGTCAAGAAATAACAGATGTTGGAAAGTCTGTGGAGAGACAGGAAGACTTCTAAACTGTTGGTGGGAAAGTAAATTAGTGCAGACACTGTGGAAGACAGCATGGTAATTTGTTCAAGGATCTAGAAACACCATTGACCGAGCAATGTCATTACTGGCTATCTACCCCCAAAATACAAATGTTTCATATTTGAAAGATACCTGCACGTGTATGTTTATTGCAGTACAATTAACAGTAGCAAAGACATAGAATCAACTCAAATGCCGACTTTACTCAGAGAACATTATCAACTAGATACAGAAAATGTGGTACATATACACCATGAAATACTTTGCAGCTTCAAAAAGCAATTAGATCATGTCTCTTGCAAGGACATGGATAAAGATGGAACCATCATCCTCAGCAAAGTAACACAGGAACAGAAAAACAAACACATTTCCTCACTCATGAATCAGAGCTGAACATTGAGAACACCTGGCACAGAAAAATAAACCACACTGGGGGTGGAGCCAAGATTGCGAATAGGAACAGCTCCAGTTACAGCTCCCAGCGTGAGTGAAGCAGAAGATGGGTGATTTCTGCATTTCCAACTGAGGTACCAGGTTCATCTCACTGGGGAGTGTTGGAAAGTGGGTGAAGCAAGAGTAAACACATTCAGAAGCTAGCAGAAGGCAAGAAATAACTAAGATCAGAGCAGAACTGAAGGAAATAGAGACACAAAAACCCTTCAAAAAATCAATGAATCCAGGAGCTGGCTTGTTGAAAACATCAACAAAATTGATAGACATCTAGCAAGAATAATAAAGAAGAAAAGAGAGAAGAATCAAACAGATGCAATAAAAAATGAAAAAGGGGATATCACTATGATCCAACAGAAATACAAACTACCATCAGAGAATACTGTAAACACCTCTATGCAAATCAACTAGAAAATCTAGAAGAAATGGATAAATTCCTCGACACATACCACCTCCCAAGACTAAACCAGGAAGAAGCTGAATCTCTGAAGAGACCGATAAGAGGCTCTGAAATTCAGGCAATAATTAGTAGCTTACCAAACAAAAAAAGTCCAGAACCAGATGGATTCACAGCCAAATTCTACCAGAGGTACAAGGAAGAGTTGGTACCTTTCCTTCCGAAAGTATTCCAATCAATAGAAAAAGAGGGAATCCTCCCTAACTCATTTTATGAGGCCAGCATCATCCTGATACCAAAGCCTGGCAGAGACACAACAAAAAAAGAGAATTTTAGACCAATAACCGTGATGAACATCTATGCAAAAATCCTCAATAAAATATTGGCAAACCAAATCCAGCAGCACGTCAAAAAGCGTATCCACCATGATCGAGTGGGCTTCATCTCTGGAATGCAAGGCTGGTTCAACATACACAAATCAATAAACATAATCCAGCATATAAACAGAACCAGTAACAAAAACCATATGATTATCTCAATAGATGCAGAAAAGGCCTTTCACAAAATTCAACAATGCTTCATGCTAAAAACTCTCAATAAATTAGGTATTGATGGGAATATCTCAAAACAATAAGAGCTATCTATGACAAACCCACAGCTGATATCATACTAAATGGGCAAAAACTGGAAGCATTCCCTTTGAAAACTGGCCCAAGACAGGGATACCCCCTCTCACCACTCCTATTCAATATAGTGTTGGAAGTTCTGGCCAGGGCAATCAGGCAGAAGGAAAAAATGGTATTTAATTAGGAAAAGTGGAAGTCAAATTGTCCCTGTTTGCAGATGACATGATTGCATATCTAGAAAACCCCATTGTCTCAGCCCAAAATCTCCTTAAGCTGATAGACAACTTCAGCAGAGTCTCAGGATTCAAAATCAATGTGCAAACATCACAAGCATTCTTACACGCCAATAACAGACAAACAGAGAGCCAAATCATGAGTGAACTCCCATTCACAATGGCTTCAAACAGAATAAAATACCTAGGAATCCAACTTACAAGGGATGTGAAGGACCTCTTCAAGGAGAACCACAAACTATTGCTTAATGAATTAAAAGAGGATACAAACAAATGGAAGAACATTCCATGCTCATAGGTAGGAAGAATCAATATCGTGAAAATAGCCATACTGCCCAAGGTAATTTATAGATTCAATGCCATCCCCATCAAGCTACCAATGACTTTCTTCACAGAACTGGAAAAAACTACTTTAAAGTTCACATGGGACCCAAAAAGAGCCCGCATTGCTAAGTCAATCCTAAGCCAAAAGAACAAAGCTGGAGGCATCATGCTACCTGACTTCAAACTATACTACAAGGCTACAGTAACCAAAACAACATGGTACTGGTACCAAAACAGAGATATAGACCAATGGAACAGAATAGAGACCGCAGAAATAATGCCACATATCTACAACCATCTGATATTTGACAAACCTGACAAAAACAAGAAATGGGGAAAGGATTCCCTATTTAATAAATGGTGCTGGGAAAACTGGCTAGCCATATGCAGAAAGCTGAAACTGGATCTCTTCCTTACACCTTATACAAAAATTAATTCTACATGGATTAAAGACTTAAATGTTAGACCTAAAACCATAAAAACCCTAGAAGAAAACATAGGCAATACCATTCAGGACATAGGCATAGGCAAGAACTTCATGTCTAAAACACCAAAAGCAATGGCAACAAAAGCCAAAATTGACAAATGGGATCTAATTTAACTAAAGAGCATCTGCACAGCAAAAGAAACTACCATCAGAGAGAACAGACAACCTACAGAATGGGAGAAAATTTTTGCAATCTACTTATCTGACAAAGGGCTAATATCAAGAAGCCACAATGAAATCCAACGTATTTACAAGAAAAAAAGAAACAACCTCATCAAAATGTGGACGAAGGATACGAACAGACACTTCTTAAAAGAAGACATTTATGCAACCAAAAGACTCATGAAAAAATGTTCATCATCACTGGCCATCAGAGAAATGTAAATCAAAACCACAATGAGATACCATCTCACACCAGTTAGAACGGCAATCGTTAAAAGTCAGGAAACAACAGGTGCTGGAGAGGATATGGAGAAATAGGAACACTTTTCCACTGTTGGTGGGACTGTGAACTAGTTCAACCATTGTGAATGTCAGTGTGGCAAGTCCTCAGGGATCTAGAACTAGAAATACCATTTGACCCAGCCATCCCTATTACTGGGTATATACACAAAAGATTACAAAACATGCTGCTATAAAGACACATGCACACGTATGTTTATTGCAGCACTATTCACAATAGCAAAGACTTGGAACCAACCCAAATGTCCAACAATGATAGACTGGATCAAGAAAATGTGGCACATATACACCATGGAATACTATGCAGCCATAAAACATGTTGAATTCATGTCCTTTGTAGGGACATGCATGAAGCTGGAAACCATCATTCTCAGCAAACTATCGCAAGGACAAAAACCCAAACACCGCATGTTCTCACTCACAGGTGGGAATTGACCAATGAGAATACACGGACACAGGAAGAGGAACATCACACACTGGGGCCTGTTGTTGGGTGGGGAGAGAGGGGAGGGATAATATTAGGAGATATACCTAATGTTAAATGATGAGTTAATGAGTGCAGCACACCAACATGGCACATGTATACACATGTAACTAACCTGCACATTGTGCACATGTACCCTAAACCTTCAAGTATAATAAAAAAAGAAAAAAAGAAATAAATAAAAATACAAAAATTAGTCAAGCGTGGTGGTGTGTGTGTAGTCCCAGCTATTCAGGAGGCTGAGGCAGGAGAATTCCTTCATCCCAGGAGGCAGTGGCTGCAGTAAGGTGAGACTGCACCCCAGCCTGGGTGACAGAGCAAGACTCTGCCTCAAAAAAAGATAAAAACTTTGGAAATATGACTGGTGTTGATGGAAACAGAGTATGAGTGAGGCTGATATGGGGAAACAGGAGGATTTATTTAGGTGCACCAGCTCAGTGAGCTTATATCCAAAAAGGCTGAGTATTGAATAAAGACTGAGCAGGGTTTTTATGAGCAAACTTACAGAAGCAGACCTAAAGCACCTAATTATACAATGAACAGTTATGTAATTTACAGCATAACTGTTGACTTGCATAACTTCTTGCCTTGCATAGCTGGGTTTTGCAGCTAGGTTGAAAGAGAAAGAGGAACTTACAGATTTTACGAAATACAAGCATTGGTAAACATAGTCATAATTAATGCTTCAGAGAAGGAGAGACAGTAAAGTAATTTGCTTTCCTTTTGAACTTTGCTTCAGTGTGGGGTATTTGTGACCCATTCCCTTGGCCTCAACTTTTTAGACAGTGTTATTTTATAACTGTCCTTGGAGTGAGACAGCTACACAGAGAAAAACATGTTTTCTTTTCATTTGAACCCTTGTCTTGCCAAATTTTTCTGTTTTTTAAAAAAATCTTTTTATAGGATAAATTTAATCGAAGGCATTAGTATCATTTTATTCTTTATAGGAAAGCATGTTTTCTTCTTTTGGCACAGGTTGACATTTAGTTAGAGCTATTAACTGAGTAGCAGTGGGCCTGGCTATATTGTTTTGGGGCTATGTAGTATGAGTAGACGGTGGGCATCATTTTTTGGATGCTTTTTTATATCAAGGTTATGTGGGGAAAGTGTTAGCTTTCCTGTTTCTTTTGGCTTTTGACATCCCTGCCTTTTGGTGTTCCAGATAATGCACTATTGCCATTTTTTCTGGAGCATATACAGCTGCTAAGAGCTGTAGGAGTTTTTTCTGTCCACTTTATTTATTTGCCTCCAGTTGTTAAGAGATTTTCTTTTTATATATAGTTCTATGAACATGTAGTGCAGTAAAAGCATATTTAGAATGTGTTTAAATATTGACCTTTTTTTCTTTTGTAGCAAAAGGGCTCCTGTTAGGTCTATTAATTTTGCCTTTTGGTCTCATCTTCCGGTAGGCAAAGATTGAGCTTCTATCATTGAGTTTAATGTTACCACTGCATACTCGGCTTGTTGGATTTTTTTCTAGCTCAAAACTCTCAGTTATGAAGTATTCAACATCTGGGTTTTTGAGGGATTGATCTGTAAGATCTCCTGGTTCAGAAAATATGTGATCCACTGTTTAGACACAGTTATGGAGGGGGGCATCAAATTTGACTGGGAGCAGGGTGGTCGGGCTTAAGTTGTTTGCTGTATTTTAAGTAATGTAAGGGTTTTCATATAGAAGTCCTTGGTACTGCGTTATTCTCAGATTTGACAACTAGTGATGCCTTATTTGTTCATCAAGGTTTTGACTGAGTGTGGCACATGGACTGTTAGCTGCTGTCTCAAAGTAAGTGTGTTATCCTCTTGCATTAGCAAGGCAGTGGTGGCTAATGCCTTAAGGCGAGGAGGTCATCCTAGTGCCACAGAGTCTAATTGTTTAGATAAGTATTTGACAGGACAATGCTATAATTTTATAATTTCAGTTAAGAACCACATAGCCATTTCTTTTCATTTATGCATGTACAGAAAGAAAGGCTAAGTTACATTTGGCAGACCAAAGGCTGGGACTTGAGTTAACGGTTTTTTTTGATTTTTTAAAATGATATTTGCTGTTTAGTTTGCCAGAGGAGGGTTTCGTTTTTACCCCTTTTGTAATATTATATAATGGCTTAGCCATAGTGAAAAATTTGTGATTTAGATATGGTGGAATTTTTCTTCTTTTAAGAATTTTTTAATGTAATGCCTAGTGGTTTGTGTCAGGAGTGTACAAATGGCCTGTTTCTGCTTATGGCCAAGCTGGCATTCCACATGGCTTACTATGAAACCTACATATTTGACATTTTTAAGAATAATTGGTCCTTTTTTAAAAGACAATTTTAGCCTGTTTTTCATAGGAGATGGAGGAGGTCTGGAGTTTTTTGATAACAGTCCTCCTGGGTTGGGGCTGCTAGAGGAAGGTCATCCACATACTGCAACAAGGCAGTTAACATTTGGCAGGTTGTAGGCTTCAAGGTCAGTGCTTCCCTAAAGACTGTGGGAGAGTCTTTGAACTTGCGGGAGCCTGGTCCAGGTGAGTTGAACAACTTATTTGTTTTACTGAAATGCAAATATAGGGTGACTAACTGGGGCTAAGCAGATATAAAAGAATACATTCTTTAAATTTAGGACTGCAAATCAGGTAGCACTTGCTGGAATGAGATTTATTAAAAAACACATGTTCCAAAAGTGGAGTGTTTTAGAGCAATTGACATCGAACTAAGATTTCATGTTGGTAAGGCCAGTTTAAATATTTACAGATACCTGGAATAGCTTCTCAGGGGACTGGGTACTGATGAACCCAAATCGGAGTTTCTTTTGGTTTTAACATGACTACCACCTGTGCATGATGTACAGCTAATCCAAGTGGGTTGCCTTTAACCCATACTCCAGGAATGTTATTAACTAAGTGAAAGAATTTTTTTTATCCCACCTGCAATTCTAATTTGCTGCTTGCACTTTCTTTGTATAAAGTTTCCATTCCTTAGCCTGCAGGATGATAAGGGTTAGCACCATGCTTTTTTGGAGAGTCAGAAATAAGTTGTTTTTTTTTTTTTTTGAAGCGGAAATGTAATTGGTGCTTTCAGTTTTTGGAGTAATTTTTTTTTTCTTAACAAGGGAACTGGACAATTCAGGAGGTATAGGAATTTATGTTGGACTTCCCATCCTTTGATGACACACCTGCTTACCAGAACAGCTTTTTTCTCTGAGATTCCTGTGGCTTTTATAATAGTTTTATAGCTTCAGATAGTGGCCCTGTGGGTTGAGTCACTACTGAATGTGTAGCCCTGGTGTTTACATAAAGTCCATCAGCTGGCCTTCAACTTTTAATGTGACCATGGGCCAATGGAGTTGTAATAAGAAAAAGCCTGGTCTGTCCTAGTACCCATATCCTTTAGTGCCAGCCAGCCTGTTTAGATTAGTATTTGGTTTTCCCACAGTGAGGCAGCCCTTAGCTGGACTCTTTTATACCACAGTCCTGATTATACTTTTTATTACCTTCTGGACATTTATTCTTTCAGTATTTTTCTTTTCCATCACACACATTGTTTTCTCTCTAGCCTCGGCTGGCTTTTAAATTTTTGACTAAATTGACATCTTTCACATGCACGTGCACGTCCACATTCTTGTATATTGCTGGTCATTTTTTTTAATGAGAGCTGCTGCTAAGAGATTGGCCTTTTTTAAACCTCTGATTTGCTTTTTTTTTTTTTTTTTCTTTGCTTCCTGGTGATGGTTAACCTACATTTGGTGGCCATTTCTGTAAGCTGGGTTGTATTCGTGCCTGCAAAACCATATACTTTTTGCAGCTGGTGCATTGGCTTCTAGCCCTTGATGGGCTGCCTGAGTTATCCTCTGGCACTCCTCCATGTTAAACAATGTTAAGATAAGTTATCTTCAATTTAGCCAGGTTGGATTGTGTGTTAGAAAGGTGGACTGTGTTAGATTTATGAGAGCTTGGGGCTTTTCCTTGTAGGAGGTAGTGTGTTGATTTACATTTAGGAGATTAGTGGTTGAAAAGGGCTGATAGATGAAGGTTTGCTGCCCCCCACACCAGGATGTGGCACTGGTCATTATAACAGATGAGTCCTTGCATTTCCCTGAGAGGTATTTACATAGCTTGACTATGATCAGATTTGAGGCAGCCTGGTTCACTATCCTGAATTCCATCACTGGCCTCTCAAGGCTCCAATTCTTCCCTCCGGGGTGAAACCTGGTGTGTGCTGGCAATGGAACCTAGCTCCTGGGGGGCTGTTTGCCTCAGCAAAGGGAGGTAGGCTGTGAAATATGGAGGAGAATTTTTTTTTCCTTTTGTAGTTTTTTAAAACTGGTTTTCCTTTCTGTCCTTGGGACTTTCCTTTTAACTCAGTGTTTGCTGGTGAAGCTGCTTCTATTTTCACTTTTGGCTCGGCCTGTGCTACAAGTGTTTTGCAGTAAGCTGTGAAGCAGGGCTGGATTCATGTTGTTCTTGTTTGTATTATATTTAATTATGAGTTAATATAAGAAAATTGGTCTGGGTGCCCTGGGTATCCTCAGACCCCTGTCATTACCTCAAACTCATGACCAATTCTTTCTGTGTGTATGGTTTTTTGGGTCACCTATTTAATACCAAAAGGGGGCCATTTTAGTTTACAGAGAGCTTTTTACCTTTGCAGGGTTAGCTTAATTTTATAGTTTCCTGTAAACCCTTTCTTAAAGTTTTTTTTAGCATATATTTGAATGGTGTATGTTGTGACAACTCTCTTCCCATTTCTTCTCAGTTACGATGCAGTGTACTCATGCTCACTTTTTACCTTTGTTTCCAGCCAGTTAGACCATCTCCTATTATGGGGGTTTTTAGATACTACTTAGCTTTGGAGCGTTTCTTAAGCCCAACACAATTGCTGAAGTTGTGGGGTAGCTTCTTTTAGCCATATGTGGATCACCACTAGTCTTGATCAGCCCCACACTTGGCTTGGAACACATTCTTCACTAAGAGACTTGTGGTTCCTCACTTTATGGCTGATTAGCCTAGTTAGGCCTCACCACTCACACATCATCACATCATCCTTCTACCAGTTCTGATGTTCCTAGTTGGGGTGGCGAGTCACTTTCACCACCTCCAGTTTCCTTCTGAGCTGATTTAGTGAGCCACTGTCACATGCTGTGTTGGTTGAGGTGTAAGTTTCTTCTGAATTGGTGAACCACTCTTGCGGCCTGCAGCCCCTCTGGGTTGGATTACTAGTTATATCCTAGGAGGTGATTAGGCTCCCTTTTGGTCCTTGTGGGATGTGTCCTGCCTTGGGTCCCAATACCTTACTGTGGTTTCTGAAGTGAGCTGTTCCTGGAATCGTCCTATAACCCATTAGGTACCATTGCACTGCTTGGTAGGGGCACCAGATCACAAAAGGGCTGATCTCCCCTCCAGGCTGAAGTTCTCCCATTGGTGCTCCTTGGGTCACAGGACTCCTGAGACTCAGGGCTTAAGCCCCGGGGACAAAGGAGACAGGAAACCTGTCATCTCCACTCCTGGCTGACTGGCCAATAATGTTGTGGGAAGCAGAGGACCACAGAGATTAATATGGGGAAATAGGAGCATGTATTTAGGTGCCCTGGCTCAGCAGACTTATATCCAAAAATGCTGAGCATTGAACAAAGACTGAGGGGGATATTTGTAAGCCAAATTAGAAAAGCAGAACTACAGAAGCTAATTTGACAATGACAGGTTACATAATTTATAGCATAACTGTTGAGTTAGCATAACTTTAGCCTTGCATAGCTTGTAGCCTCGTAGCTGCATTGAAAAGAAAAAAAAACAGCAAGCTTCAAATCTTACTAAATACAAGCATTGGGAAACATAGTCATAATTAGTGTTTCAGAGAAGAAGAGACATTATAGATATTTATTTTTCTTTTCTTTTCAGTGCAGACACTGAAGCTTGAGCCTGGAATTGTGGAGTCAGTTCTCTCTGCTGTGGGGCCCGTGTATGAGTAGAAGTCTCCTCATGACTCAAATCACAGCCTTGGTAACCCACTGGTCCAGTTCCTAAACACACCCACTCCTTAGTGTTTCAAGAATCATGCTCTAGAGTCCACTGCCACGTTTGAATTTATTGCAATGTTATGGAAATGAGAACTTTATCTAGGCCTGGCACTGTGGCTCACACCTGTCATCTCAGCAATTTGGAAGGCAGAGCTGGGCAAATTAACTGAGGTCAGGAACTTGAGACTAGCTTGGCCAACATAGTGTAGTACCATTTCTACTAAATACACAAAAATTAGCCGAGTGTTGGGGCCCACTCCAGTAGTCCAGGCTACCTGGGAGTCTGAGGCAGGAGAAACACTTGAACTCAGGAGGCAAAGGTTGCAATGAGTGGAGATCATGTCTCTGCACTCCAGTCTGGGTGACAGAGTAAGACTCTGCCCTCACTCACGAAAAAACAAAAACAAAAAACAAAAATTTATCTGTTTATATTTCAATGCCAAAATATTTTAAATGACTTTTTAATGATGTGTATAATTTTTCCAACTTAGAAATAACCTCCATTTGTTTGCTTTCACATATTTTGTACATTTGTTTTTATCTTAATAAACTGAGTCTATTGACAGAACTATGAAGATGCTTATTTATACCATATCTCATGTTCTACATGTCCAGTTTAGCAAATATGCATTATCCACTTATTTGCTAAAAGCCATCCTTTTTTCTCCTCATAATTTAGATGATTCTCAAATATGACACATCATTTTGCAATCTGATGCTGACTTCTATACTGCCATGTGGTCTGCAAAATTTATCTCAAAAAAATGAGTAAAATGAGTGAAGGCAGACAGAGTAAGTAACAGGATTCAGCTGAAGCCAGTCAATCAGAAAGTTGTACTTACCGAAACTTTTGGTCTGGAGGGATGGAGAGGCTGTGCCTTGACTCAGTGGGTGATTGCTGGGGCATTCTGTCAGAACAAGGACTGGGGAAACCACATGTAATCTGTCCAGACCTAAGGTTCAGAAGGATCCGAGGCAAGAATATTACCAAGTGCATGAAGATACCAAGAGGTTTCTAAAGAGCTCTATTAGTTCAAAAATAAATTGTTATCCTTGCAAATAGCAAATTATGATGCATAAGATCCACAAAACTAATGATTCAAACACCTAAGTTAATTGCACTGGCAATAATAAAATGCATGAAAGTAACAGGCAGCAAAGGAAAGACAGCTCTTAGTATCTAAACACCTCTGCGTGTTAAGGAGACACTAGACCTTGCCAGTCTGTCCTGCTGACTCTCACAGCAACCCTCTATCATGGGTGGAGAGATGGAAGGTAGCTACCTAACTCCAGAGCAGCACACAGCGCTTTGTCCAGGTGGCTAACCTTCCAGATACATTTCACTTTAAGGTTCCTTTTTGCTTTCGGAAAAGGGGTAGAGAAGACTTGTCTGGAGGAACTGCCACTGTGTAGCCTCAACACTGCACTGCCCGTGAGTGCTTCCAGGTGCCATTCCTTTAATCTTTAAGTTTTTTCACTTGAGGCTGCTCAGAGACAACTCTGTCCTCTGCAAATATATGGTTTTCTGGAGAACTGGAAGTAATGTTTTTGAAAGCTTTCAGCAAGTGCAGAGATGGTGAGCTCTTTGCTGGTAGTGGGCTTTTGGTATGATGTTAACGACTCTCAGATAGCAACTTCTGAAAGCCTTTTCCAAGGGTCTGTCCTCTTACTTAAGCTCTTTGCCTCTTGCTTAAGCTCTTTGACCCTTGCTTAGTATTAACTACAAACTCAAGGTCAGAATTGGAAGGACTACCCTCCACAGCTCCATTTGGATAATTTGGGATCCTTGATGTAACCATACCTGCTAGAACTCTTTTCTGTTTAAAAGAATCGTTCAGGAAATCCTGATGTATAGCACCATTGCCAGGCACCATATTGCCACTTATTAATCCACTGACAGAATGATGGATCAGATGCTGCTTTGGATTACAGTACACTTTATTCTCTAGGGCTGCAGAGTACGAAATGCTAATTTCAAAAGTGAGTGGACACAGAAGAGAAGAAAATTCATATAATTGAGAATATTATTGTTTTGAAAAGTTGAAGAGAGCAATAATAAGGACAAACTTCCACATTAAACAGTTTCTGATGCCATGGTAGTGATAACCACTAACATTTATTGAGGGCTTATTGTACTAGCTACAGCTTCATGTGTCTTTTGTAACACGGTACAACTTCAGAATCCATTATGCACGATTTCCACATCCCCACAGCTCTGAAAATTGAAAATTTATTCATAACTTAGAGGCATAGCCTAGCCAGACATGAAGTCGTTTGGTTAAATACTATGACCTGAACTGACGTGAACCCATTTATTGTCTTTATTTGCCCCGGCATGAATATTCACACAGTTGACTGGAAAATAACTAAGGCATTTCACTACAGCAGGTCTTACAGAATTCACATGCTGTGGATTTCGTGTGCTGTGAAATACACAGCATACGGCATGAGTTTCAGACAAAAAGTAAGAACCTGCATTCACAACAAAACTGTGGTCAAGGAATTCTCACAGCTTCCATTTTATAGACGGGAGACTAAAGCTTATTGACTCTGGGTCACACCGTTAGCAGGTTCAAGAGCTACTGGACTTTCCTAAGGCAAAGCCAGTGCATTTGTCTCACTGTCCTGAAATGCCTTCCAATGAAGCTATGAGAAAGAAGCTTGCCCTCCTCATTGCATGCAAGTGCAAAAGTTCTATTCCCATTCAACTATTTTTATTAACATGAGACTATGGTTTCAGCTGTGAGAAGTTTCACAAACAGAACTGAAAGGAAAATGAGACCAGAAAGGAGAAGAAATGTGTAAAGAGTTAAAAATAAGTCAAGTGCTGGTAGAAGAGAGCAAGGAACTTATGAGGAAAAAGTGCAAAGGGGAACGAGGAAGGCTCAGAACAAGTTTGAGAAACCAGTTAACTGGTAACACAAACACCCTTTCTTTGAGCTTGAAAGCAACTGAAGAAGAAAGCATCTAAGCTTCAATATTCTTATTATGAAGTAGGAAGGGGCACAGATGTATCCACAGTCAAAACACGATAATAAAATCATACCAATCATACCAATCACCATTTATTGAGTGTTTTCTTATGTCCCAGGCACTGCATTGTAACCCATCTCCTTTCATCATTTTCATCATGGCTCAATAGGCATTATTTTCCCCATTAAAATGAGGAAACTGAGGCCCAACGAAGTTAAGGTAACATGTCCAAGATTAAACAACTAACTTCAAAACTGGGATCCAAAAGAAGAACAGTTGTCTGATTCTGAGAGCAATGTTCTCTTTGCTAAAACGCCTTGCTCCTCCTGTGTGTGCATATATCTATCGAGGAATCCATAAAACTACTGAACTGCTGTTAACGTTGAGGTAACAAATGGAAAAGAAAATTCTAAGATAAACCTGGAGACTTCTATGTCACCACCACGCCTTTCCCATTTGAGACACAAGGTTCTCCCAAGCCATGAGGCACCTATGAAACAAGTGACTTTGCTGATGATCCAGATGGTATTACCAAAGTGGATAGGGAGTTTTACTTCTAAGATGACACACGTTTCTGTGGCTTTTCCTCTAACATAACAATTACTTAATATTCAATAAATTAGGATCATTACATTTTCACAAGCATCAGAAGCTTTACACACAGAAAAATATTCATAGATTTAAAATGTCTCTAACCTGTCTGAGTTTGCTTCAGTTGCAATACAAAATCGGCCACCTGAATACTTAACTTTTTACGGAAGTTTGTAATCTAGTATCTGGGCCTTCAGCCATGCAGAATGCTCATTCTGAAAAGATTCGGAATCAGAAAAGAAATTATTGCAAAACAAATCACAGCTTGCTTCACAAGGAGACATTTTCTTACCCTGTTTGTACTCTTTTAGTTGAGAATATTTATGCCAGTGAACAACAGGGTCCCTATTTTAAAAATGACAAACAGAACACAAACTAGGTGGGTTTAACAGATTTCACCATCTTTTTCAGTCATATCAAAACATTCTAGGGTATGTGGGCAGAAGACACGGTGAATATTTGTAATCCTTAGGATGAGAATCCAGAGATAACAGTGGAAAAAATCTGGCACTCTGAAAATTTTACGTTTAGGTGTGTTTGCTTTCTTCTCCATGTTATTGCTATTATGAATATAAGATCATATTATCACTAGAGAATTTTCTCAGATGACAAAGAGAAACTTTACTATATTTGGGGGAGTAATGTTTGATATTAAAATTAACCTGATTTACACAGGTGTGACTTGGGCCAAGTTTACATATTGACGAAGTGTACTTGTATCAAAGTGGAACTGGCAAGGAGCAATACTCACTGCATCTTGCAGTTGTTTTGCAGAGCGGGCCTGTGGTTTTTGAACTCCTCAGCTATGATAGCATTTCCTGCTTTCTGCAGTTCTTTCTGAAATACCACAATTTCATGAGCCAGTGGAGCCAGATATAAGAAGGTCAAAAGAAATCCTAGTCATTATCTACCTTAAGTTTTCTTATTTCATTTAAGAGAAACATTTAAACGGGTTTTACGTTGTTGTTTCTTTTCTTGGTACTCATGCAATAAATATAATATTAATTCTATTTAATGAGCTCAGAGTAGTCCTGACACTCAAATTTCAGAAGAAAAGTATTTAGTGCATTTTATTGCAAACGTTATTATTCTTGGAGTCCTACTCCAAGTAAAAGAACTCTTTCAAATCCTCAGATTAACCTAAATAGCTGTTTCTCTCCTATACCATGAATAGAAGGAGCTCTCTGTCTGGTCAACCTGTTGATGACATCCCCAACATCCAAAATAATCTGTGCATCTGTCAGCAGCAGTTGGGATCCAGGCAGAAAGCAGATGTCTCCTACAGACAAAGTCATCTAAGAGTCCTTTAATAAAGGGTGACTTATGCAGCATGCCCACAAATGTTGGGGAAGTTCCCTTACATAGTAACAGGGCCACTCTATTAGCACTGACTACTCTAAGGAAAGTTAAAGGCTCTAGGTATTAGCTCCCTCTGCTGGCAATCTGGAAGGCCATGGAGAGGTAAAAACTACATTTATTTTGTATATATCCTGAGAGAGAGGAAATAGCAGTAGAGAAAATTGAGGTAGGGAAGTGATAAACTCTCTGCCAAAATGTTGTTCCTTATTTTTTTTCTGTCTCTCTTGATTAACTTACTTTTTCATTATTGCCAAAAGAAGAGTAAGGTAGGCAGAGGTTAGAATCAAACAAATCAAATCTAAAGAAGGGAGAAAACAATATTAAAGAATATGGAGGCACATTCTTTAATGAACGAAGATTCCTGGCGTATCTATTTTTGTCAATTAACAAAACATTCCCAGTGGAAAATAAGGCTTATTGCACAAACTACAGACAGATGAGCTTTCAGTCAATCCCAGGTAAGATCTGAAGAATGAAATATTTGTGAGCACTTAAAAAAGGTGAATAACACAAAAGAAATAGTTTCACCCAATGCAAATAAAGTCAGACTACCATACTTTCTTTGTTGAGCATAGAGCTGGTAAAAGCTGGAGGTGTAGAACTCAGTTCTGGACATATGGAACTCAGTTACTGGACATAAACAAACAAAACTATCAGAACTGAAGGATTGAAATTAACTGCAAAATGTATGATCTGTTCAAGTATTGGTGGCCTCTCAAAATTTTCTGTCTGGTCTTACTGTAAGCTGGTGATAGCATCTCAGTCTCTTTTTCATCTTAATATTTAATATGTCAAAAGCAAAACCCTAGTGTTTTTTCCTCTTAATTTGTATTTTCTAATTATAGGTGATATCACCTTTATAAAGAAGAACTCTACTTGGCAATAAACATTAGAATATTGTGATTATATATATATATGTATATATATCACGGTTACTGTGTATACATATATACATATACATGCATATATATAGTAATTTTTTTACTCTCATAATTCTAAATTTCAAAAATAAACATGCATACTTAAAATTCAAAAGCTTCAACCCAGTGCTTCAGCACTACTTCTCTTCCTCTTAGCAAATCCATGGCTTTTACTTAAAGTTGCCTTTGGCCATAAATTTCTTTTATGTCAATCTACATAGAAAATTAATTTTTCGCAAGAAAACTGATGAAAGCCAAACGGATGTAAATGAATATACTGTTTTCTAAATTCCACAAAGCAACAATTTCACCTTCAAGAGAGTCCAACTTGGCTGGTTACTGTGGCTCACAACTGTTATCTTAGCACTTTGGGAGGCCAATGTGGTAGGGTCACCTGAGGTCAGGAGTTCAAGGCCAGCCTGTGTAGCATTGTAAAACCACATCTCTAACAAAATGCAAAAACTAGCCAGGCATCATGGTGGGAACCTGTAGTTTCTGCTACTCAGGAGGCTGAGGCAAGGGAATCACCTGAGCCTGGGAGACAAAGGTGGTTGTGGTGACCTAATAATTACCGTGGAACTCCAGCCATGGTGACAGAGTGAGACTCCATCTTAAAAAAAAAAAAAAAAATTCCAGACTTGAGTTTGAATTTTTTCAACCTATTGGAAAGCAAAGTTTCAAATTTATACAACTAGATATTCTAGCTGCATACAAATTGACTTTCCTAATTACTGTTTACCTGTATTTTCATATGTTCCTAACATCCCTTATGTAATATATGCTACTTAGTGCTTTAAAATCTCCAGTCCTTTATCTAAAAAAGATTTTTTGACAGGTTCCTGACCTATTGCCTAGGCTGTAGTGCACTGGTGTGGTCTTGACCCACTACAACCTCTGCCTCCTGGCCTCAAGGGATCCTCCTACCTCAGCCCCCCGAGTAGCTGGGACTACAAGCACACACCACCAAGTCCGGCTAATATTTTGTGTTTTTTATAGAGATGGGCTTTGTCAAGCTGCGCAGACTGCTGTTGAACCTCTGGGTTCAAGTGACATGCCCACCTCAGCCTCTCAAAATGCTGGGACTGCAGGCATAAGCCACCACACCTGGTCCCATTAACTAAAAATTGATGAGTTCTTCAGGAAGAACCATTGAACAAAATGTGCATTCAGCAATAAAACTGCAAAAGAATATAATCCCACAGTTTTTAGTGATGGTGCTCTCTGTATGTTTCAGTTCCTGGGTCATTCTGACTCAGAGTTAGCAAGCTCTTATGAACTCCTAAATGAATGGACCATCCTTCCATTTATGTTTTCGCAGAGCAAGAATTTACTAACTACTTAACACATATCAAGCAGCATACTGGGAACAAGTTATACAAATGTAGACAGATATAGTCACTGTCTCTAAAGACCTCACAAGTTAATCAGGGAGAAATAATCACAATAAGGTATAACTTCATAACTGAGGTAAATAAAGACTGCATGCAGGAATGAGACCTAAATCATTTGCTCAGTGGGAGTCAGGGAAGATATCACCAGGGTGACAGTCCAGCTGTGTCTTGAAAGACAGTGTGGTTTTATCAGGAAGAGAAAAGGATCGACATTCCAGGTGAGGAAATACAGCCATGGCGGTTTGTGTGAGGATGACAATCTTCCTCAAAGCCTTCAGAAACTCACAGTTAAATAAACAGGAATCTAGTCAGTCCCGTATCTTACAGATGAAGTTATTAGTCTAAACACAATCCAAACATCTCAAAAAAACTGTGCTTCCAACACTCATTTTTATAGCTGGAGCAAGCCCAATTCCCAGCAATGCTATACAAAATTGTAAAGGGTGTGCACTTAACATTAAACAAGTAGGTCTCATTGAGAAGCCCAAAGCAAGACTTAATGCTAGGGGGAAGCCTTGCTACTTTTAACATCTGGCAGCAGCAGTTCACGATGTAGGCCAAAAATACTGCTGTAAATCCAGTGTGGTCTAAGACATACACTTAGAAACAGAATATGATTTCTTAAAAAATAGATTCAATCCCACTTGCTGAAATAGACTCCCTGCCACTCCTCATCCTCACTTTCTCTTGTCCAGTTACTTCCCAGATGACCAGATCAAATGGCCACATGGATGACCTTTGCAGCCCTGGTGACTCCTTCACCCCAGGGACCTTGAACTTTGTTCATTTCCATGACTCCATCCAATGGCAGCACAGTGCATTTGCTTTCCAGTATCCACCTGAAACCTAATCCTGCAATTCTGTACTCTTGGACACTTGTTATAATTCCACCTGCCAGTCTCTCCAGATCTAGTCCTTGATCCCTGAGACCACTAATCCACCCTCCCTTTCCCCCTGGGTTAGCTTCCACTTGCCCTCTCCTCTGCTTCCCTTCACTATGCAAGATAAGTCCAGAATCTTCAGTTAAATAGGCTGCCATTCTCACATCAAATAAGGTAGGCTCTGCAAACCTCCAATCCTTAGACATCTTCATCTCTCCACCCTCACTGAAAGGTGAAGAAGAGATGGATGCTTAAAATTCCTCCACAGACCTACCAAAAATAAAAATAAAAAATAAACTCCCCTACAAGCACATGATTTGGGCTTACTTAATTTCAGGCTCCCCCAACTACAGCTGGGCCCTCAATACAGGTGATCAGTCCTCTGTGCCTTAAAGAGCTGTTCTTCCGTTACACACTTGAGCTGCTCTGTACCTCTGAGCTGCTCCTAAAACCCATGATCTAACCCTCTGATCTGCCTGAGAAGATGGAGCTTATTTAGAGTGTGCTTCTCATTATCCCAACTTGACTGTTTACCTCTGACATTCTTCCTTTTCTACTTGTCCCAGAGGAAGCAAATGTGTTTACGTTTCAAGGCTCATTCTCCTTTTTCTTTGCAATCTTGACCCCAGTTCCTATTGCTCTTCTGGGGCTTTGTTACCTCAATTGTATCATCTCATTCCTGATCTTGAGCCAACCTACTAATAGCTGCAGGAAATAGGTACACAGTAAAATATTTGTAAATACCACCTGTTGGGAACAGTCCCCCAAAATCTGGCCATAAACTGGCCCCAAACTGGCCATAAATAAAATCTCTGCAGCACTGTGACATGTTCATGATGGCCATAACACCCACACTGGAAGGTTGTGGGTTTACCAGAATGAGGGCAAAAAACACCTGGCCTGCCCTTGGTGGAAAACTGCTTAATGGCATTCTTAAACCACAAACAATAGCGTGAGCAATCTGTGCCTTAAGGACATGCCCCTGCTGCAGATAAATAGCCAGACCCATCCCTTTATTTTGGCTCATCCCTTCATTTCCCATAAGGGATACTTTCAATTAATCGAATATCTATAGAAACAATTCTAATGACTGGCTTGCTGTTAATAAATAAGTGGGTAAATCTCTGTTCAGGGCTGTCAGCTCTGAAGGCTGTGAGACCCCTGATTTCCCACTTTTACACTTCTATATTTGTGTATGCGTGTGTGTGTGTGTGTGTGTGTGTGTGTGTGTGTGTGTGTGTGTGTGTGTGTTTAATTCCTCTAGCACCGCTGGGTTAGGGTTTCCCCAACTGAGCTGGTCTCGGCAAGGGGCACCCATACGCAAGGGGTTGAATCCAGGTCAAAGGATCACTGGAGTGATGGTTGGAGAATGTGGAACCAGCTGGAGGACACCCGAGTACTCTTAAAGCAATCCCCTTGGTGAGTAAGAAAGGGAGTTCAGAAGCATCAGGGTAACAATGGGACAAGTGCGGGCTGTGGTTAGTTCCACCTTGGAACTTTTTCACACTGATGATGGGGAGGAAGGAGAGTATAACAAAGTAACAGAGGAGGTTTCAGAGCAGGTTTATTTGCCAACTAAAGCTAAAGCGGCAAAGGAGGGAGAGGTTCATCCCTACCCTTCTGCACCCCCTCATCATTATATTGAAGAAGAAGGCCCTCCAGATCTTTCTTTTCCAGAGGACCCTGGGTGAAAACCTTTTGCCCCAGTGAGTGTTCAAGCAGCGCCTTGAGTGCTCTCAGTTCTATACAGGCAGTAATTCAGCAAGCTAGAAGAGAGGGTGATTTAGAGGCTTGGCAGTACTCTGTTAGAATACAACCCCCAGATCAGCAGGGAAATATTTGAGGCTTTTCCTTTTAAATTACTCAAGAATTTAAACAAGCTATTCATACAAAAAAAGAATGTAGAAAAAATCAGTGAGTCAGGCTGCCAGATAGCAGGAAAAAGTAACTGCTGAGTCTGAAATGTGTCCAAAATGTAAAAAAGGAAAACATTGAGCTAGTCAGTGTCACTCTAAGTTTGATAAAGATGGGAACCCAATTTCAGGAAATGCCATGAGGTGCCAGCCCATCCCGTCCCCCACTCCAGACTGGGGCATTTCCAGCTCAGGCCATTCCTTCACCTCTGTACAATATCTGTCCCCTGCCACAGCCATTAGTGTGGCAGTAGATTTATGCTGCACAAAAGCTGTGAGGCTTCCGCCTGGGGAACACCCACATAAGGTCCCAACAGGAGTCTCTGGACCCTTGCCAGTGGGAACAATAGGATCACTTTTAGAAGGTCTAGTTTAAGTTTAAAAGAGGTACAAATACATACAGGAGTCATTGATTCAGACTGCAATGGGGAAAGTCAAATTGTTATATCTGCTTCTCTTCGCTGGAAAGCAGAGCCAGGAGAGTGTATAGCACAGCTCCTGATTGTGCTGTATTTGGGAATGGGAAAAAGTGAAATTAAATGAAGAGGAGGATTTGGAAGCACAAATAAACAAGGCAAAGCAGGTTATTGGGTAAATCAAATTACTGATAATTGTCCTACCTGTGAAATAAGTATTCAGGAAAATAAATTTAAAGGTTTGGTAGTTACAGGAGCAGACATTTGAAACATTTCTCTTCAGCACTGCCATCTGCATGGCCAATTCATAGTACATGAAACTGACTAATGAATGGACTCTTTTTAAAAGAACACAATAAGCATGTATTTTCTATTTCTGTTACTTTTTTTTAATTGGAAATTAATGTGGGATTTTATTCATATCCTTCTATTTTTCTTTTCCTTTAGCTAATATTAATTTTTTGTCTCCTAGATGGCAGGCAGTCATATACTGTAGGTATCACAATGAACAAAAGACAGTGAGACAATTTGTAAGCTTTAATGAAGCTTATAGTCTTTATCAGTCAGGGTCTTAGCAAATAACAGATGGCATACTCAAAAGTCACTACTACTCCTAGGCCTAAAGGGTCAAGGGGAGGAAATCCTTTCTGAAACCCACAGTGAAAGTTCTATCTGTATGAAAGTTTTGACCACAGGAGCTATTAACAGATAGGCAAATCAGCCCAGACAACTTGCAGCCTATAAGGGAAGGAAACAAAGGAATTAGTACTTCATTCTCTCCTTCCACCCTCAGATATCTTGCCAGTAGTTTCCTTTGACCAAATCTAGTTGGAATCCAGAGGGTAAAGAAACCCAAGCAGGCCAGCTTCATGGAAAATACTACAATATGGAACTAGATAGAGAATCAATCTATAGCAGATATCTAGCCAGTATTTTCCTTTGGCCAAATCTAGTTGGAAGCCAGAGGGTAAAGAAGCCCAAGCAAGCCAGATTTATGGAAAATAGTACAACATGGAAACAGATAGAGAATCAATCTGTAGCAAAAACTAAAGAATAAGCAGCACACAATATATGGAAACTGGCATTTAAGTAGGTAAGTATTATATAGAGTGATAAGTGCTATATTAGAGGAAGTTCTGCATGGCATTACAGCTTTTAGAAGGGGCATCCCTGATTTGCTACTCTACAGTACCTCTTGGACAGGTGTTCTCCACCAATTCTGCTCTAGTCAGATCAATTCATATTCAGTAATTTTAAAAAACATT
The DNA here is from genome assembly GCF_029281585.2 of Gorilla gorilla gorilla. NCBI lineage: Eukaryota > Metazoa > Chordata > Mammalia > Primates > Hominidae > Gorilla > Gorilla gorilla. The sequence goes on along the minus strand of NC_073248.2, from coordinate 43,449,829 downwards.
TTATTATGCAAATTTTTGAATTCCATATGAAAGTAAAGAGAACAGTAATTAGTTGCGATGTATCCATCATGTACAGTCAACAACCATCATTACTTTGGAATATTGAGGCTTCTATCACCCAACTACTCTTTTTAATTTTATTTTAGAGGGGTTTATAAAATATTACAGCATTATGTTATTTTGCCAGAAAATACTTAAATACACATCTCTGACAATAATATTTTAAATAGATTTTATATATCACCATGTCACTGGCATACTTAATAACATTAACTTATTATCCTAAGAAAATTAATTAAATTTTTTAACACCATCTAATATCATCTATACTCAAAAATCCCTCAGATCATGCAATTGATTGAGAGAGAAACCGGACTGTTTGTCCTATAGACCATCCCACATTCTGAATATCACAGATTGGTTCCTTATGACTTCATTTAATATACTCCTCTTTTTCTGGTATTTCCCTTAAAATTGTGTGTAGCTCTAGAGCCTTAATTGTATTTTGGTCCAATTTTAGGCAATAATATTTAGTGAGTGGTGGTGTATACTTTCCATTACACTACCTTGGAAGCATATAATGTCTGATTGTCCTACTTCCAGAAATGGAAACTGTCACTGTGGGTTCAGATGATGTCAACCTGACTCTTCCATCATCAAATTTCTCACCAACACTTCAACTAAGGTTTTTAGAATTAATTGATTATTGTTGTCAAGGTACATTACGCTTTTAGGGGACACAAAATGGAGATTTTCTTCTTCTATCATTCCTTTTGAATCTATCAGTTCAACAAAGAATAACTTTCTCTCCATAATTATTAGCTTATCTTAAAATGCTCTTCATCTGGAAAGGGACGATGAATGCTTTAAAATTTCCCCTTCATCTGTTTTCAGAGAAATGGGTCGATGTCTTAGCAACTTCCAATGATACGTAATAAGTTTTTATCATTCTGAATTTATTTACTTTTATACATGTGATGTGTTTTTGACGATTGAAGTTATTATTGCTCAAATTATGTCTTTTTCTGTCCAGTGGGAGTTCACTAAGTTAACATGTATGTTAATATTTTGCTTAACTTGAAATTGAGATGCCTCTTTGAATTATACTCACTCCCAACATCTCTCCCTTTTAAAATACTATATGTTGCTACAAGACTTTGACGGAATATCACATGAATACACTTGAATCCTCTAATCACTAGCCACATATTGGATAGTGTTCAATATTCATTCTAACTTTTCAAGATATCACCAATTAACTCCGATTCAATTCTATGTCAGACATGCCACTTAACTGAAATTTGATGTTCTATCACTCTTCATACCTACGAATTCTGTTTATACTCATTGTTATGGAATTTGGAGTTCTCCACGATTTGTCCTTAAACTTATTTCTCATTACTACTTCACCTTACCTCATTGCTGCCCTATTTGTCTTTTTCAGCTTCTGAAAGGCAGATCCTTATTGAATACTTCCTGCAAGTGTAGGTTCGTGGAAGTTTCTGAGCAAATTTGGGAAAGGGTAAAGGGAGTTGAAATCAAAACAGTAAGAGATGTACTCACACTTTTTTGCTAATTCCTCTAACTCCCTTTGCTATGGCTCTAGGCTCACCAAAAGAATACTGTCGGTTATGGGTCTTTCTAGGTAGATCTTACTTTCAAAAAGAGACTGCTCTCACCGAAGTTATTTATTGCCTATTTCTCTTTCAGTTATGTTTTTTTCATTATAAATAAGTTCCTGGCATTTTCATTACAGGTAGCTTTCCATGCTGTATCTTTTACATAGAGAAAGTCCATAGAAAAAAAGATGCCTCATCTACAGTGCCTAGTTATTATCATAGTCCTGTTTTTCACTGCAAACTAATTATTTGTATTTCTGATCAGTCTTGTGAGCCAGCACAATGTGAATCTACCCACTCTCTGAGTGCTGATAACTTAGATCACTGAGTCAAAAAGGCTGCAGAGTAGATCTCAGGCCTTGGCATCATGATAATGAATATACCCGTGTGAGATAGTCAACAGCCTTTCCCCTGGTGGCACAAGTCTTTGTGTTAGCCTTAGCCTCATCTATCTTATTTGAACTTCTGCAGGCACAACTCACAAGGCATCACAGATTAGATTATGCTTTGATCCAATTATTTTATTTTATACATGAGAAAACTGAAGACCTAAGAGGAAAGGACTTTTCTGAGATTACAAAGTCATGAAAAAGCCACGATTTATTCCAAGTCTCCTGATACTCAGCTGAGCATTCTTTGCCTTGCCTGATGCGTCTAGATGGATAAAAAAGCATTTTCTTATTATCATTTGGATTTCATAAATATTCATGGATTATAAAAGTCTAGTGATGCCTGAGACCTTACAGACCATATAATCTATTGTATCTCAACAGGGATCTGTGGACTAGATATATTAGAATGATCCCTGGAAATTTTCATTCTATAGGACTGGGATGAGGATAAAAAAACTGTGCTTTTTATACAAATAAAAACTTCCCAGGTGATTCTGCACAGTAAGACTTGGAAACCCCTCCTATTTTATAATTCCTTACTTTTGCTGATGAATTAACAGGCCTAGGAAGGAGAAGAAATCTTTTCCTTACACATAATTTCTTGCTTAGGGTCTCGATCATACCACAGTTGACTTTTGAGCAGCTATTTACAACTCCAGCACCATGTACTAAAAGAGATTGAAGCGGTTCAGTTTGGAAGATCTATATTAGGGAAGCAACACCTAGAGTAAATCCTGGAGCAGATTGTGAAGTCAGTCCCAAATGTCATTTGGGCACAAGTGTTTTTTGCTTCTATTGCTGAAATGCACATAACTTATGCCATGGGACATACTCAAAAAGGCAGAAAGCTACAATTAGAAGGTGGCAATAACACACATTGCCATCAATCAATTTAGAGAAAAAATAATTGAACTTGTCATTAAAGTCAAAGCTGGATGCATTTTGGAAGGGTAATCAGTTTCTGAAGGGCCCCAGTGCAAACTATTCACATCATTGGAGGTTGTTCTTAGCTACATGCTACAATTAGGCAAGTAGGTTGTACTTTAATACTAATGGGTAGTTCTTGTTCTGTGATATTAACCCATTTTCGAGACTTGTATGCCTATATCAATTGTATATGCCAATACCTCCTCAGATGTATATCTGTACACTATTTTTCTTAATGATATTGAACACTTTCATATGTGAGGGAAAACCATAAAGCATTTTATTGTCAGATAAGGGAGTAAGACAACTTGTATAGGTTTGAATTAAAAGATAAGTTTACTTAGTAGTATTGGTTCAGAGGCAAGAATTATCACATTCAATTTGTGGAAGATAATGAGAAAGATTGATGGCATACGAGGTGGGCCTTGGAGAATGGGGTGGGTGGAGACAGATGAGAGAGATGAGGGGAGAGGGAGGGAGGGAGGGAGAGAGAGAGAGAGGGAGAGAGAAAAGCAAGAAAGGAGAGAGAAAGAATGAACAAAAGCATTCATTCCAGGCTTCCAGGCTTCCAGGCTCAGAGAGTTGTATGAATAATGCTACAGGTGAATGAGAGTACAAAATAGATCAGGCTAACCCAGAGACTTATCCTTAGCAGACATTATTTGAAAGGACAGTTCACCCTCTAAGTTTCCTTAAGAAGTTTTCACTGGAAAGCTCCTGTCTTCCGCTTTCATAGTTTGGTGGTAAACAGAGAGGTGTAGTTGAACATCACCTGTAGACCAAATAGGGTATTAACAGAAACCTAGAACTCTGACAATGATGCTATAATTATGTGGAAGGTGGGTCAGTAGTGTTAAGGAAAAGGGAGTAAAGGATTTAGAAACCGAAGGGTAAATTTTCAGCCTCTTCCTTATTACAAATTAAGCATATCACCCTGGGTTTTTACACAATGTCTTTTGCGCCTTGCTTTCTTTCTTTATAAAAATAGGATGAAAATGCCTCTTCTTTCTAGGTCTGTGGATTTCTGTGAGGATCAAATAAGATAAATGCAAATTTTGGTGTTATTATCAGAAGTAATAATGGTAAAATGGAATATTTCATATCATTTAAAGATTTTTCTATATATGCTAAGATATTTTTTCATACTTTTTCAAAATATCAATTCTGTAGTGCCATAAATAATTGTATTAAATGAATCGCTGGTACAAATATCACATTCTGGTTCATAAGTCCTGTCTGGATGACTTAGAAATATTTAGCTGTTAATATGAATATGGAAATCCAGCAGACTGAATCATTAAGGAGGAAAAAGGACCCATTTTATGCATCAGACAGATTTCAGCAGCTTATATTGTCTACTCACAGGAGCTGGACACAATGATTCTTGCATATTTTGGATTCAAATGCATTTTTATTATTATTTTACCCCTGAAGCTAGGTTTGGAAAGACAACATTTGTTACTGAAGACAACTTAGAAAAAAAAAAAAACTATTTCTAAGTTATCACATTGAAAGGGTTGTTATGAGACCATCACGTTATTTTATTTGCCAAATATGAATGTTTCCTCAGTAATGTACTTTTGAATTTGTGTAGTTGTTATTGTTTTTAGAGAAAGAAGATACTGTTCTCAATAAAATAAAGAATACGCCCAAATAACGAACGAATAAAGGGATAAAAATAGTCAATTAACATTGAGACGCTTGTTCACTGTCACTAGTAATCAAATAAATACAATGCAAATAAATCATTGAGTTATTATTTCAAACTATCGAATTTGCAAACATTTAAAAGAAAAACAGGTGGCAAATTCATAACCTCCTTTAGAAAGGGAATACTTAAATGAATTATAGTACAGTGATTCAAGTACATTCTAAAGAATAGATGGCAGTGAGGAAATAATCATTATAAATACATTAAAAAATCTGATGTATAATTGGTGATCTGCAAGAAAACGTGGGGAAAAGGTAGTAGCATTTACTTCTGAATGGTTGTACAATTTTTAGAGTTTTAAAAACTCCGTTTCTGAATTTTCCGCAATAATTATTACTGCTATTATCAGTAAAAATGAGAAAACAAAAATATGTGTGTGTGCACTCATACATGAATGCACACCTACTTCTTCTAGAGTTGCTTGGTTCTTAGTTACAGTAAAACTATAATCTACCACAAAATGACAGCAGCATGCTTTATTGAGCTGCAGTTGTGCATATGGCCTGTTTATTCTTTTTTTTTTTTTTTTTTGGTCAACCTATAGTTCTTGTTTGGCTTTCTGTATTATAGATATTTGATGTTATGAATATAAATATTATAGATGTTTGCAAGTTACATGTTTCTAATTGCCCAGCTACAAATATCAGTGGTGGTATATGCACTATCTACTACACTCATTCAGGACATAAATTTATATAACAGAAAGGCTACTGTTTTTGTAATTTAAATACACAGGGCTATTTTATTGTATGGGAGCAAGCATAATTTAATTTAAACTGGCGTTTTTTCTGTAGACCTGGGAGTAGAATTTTTTTTTTTTTTTTTGAGATGGAGTCTTGCTCTTAATTTTACCCAGGGATGCACTATTTTATTATTTTATAGTGAATAATATCTGACAAGCATGCATTATATTGCTACCTGCTGAGTCATGAATACATGAATGCTACCAAGTAAATAGCTCAAATTTATAAATTTTAAAGCAATTTTTATTTTTGAATTGATCTTGTGTTTTTGATAGAATATACCTAAAAGGCTTGAAGTGCATGTAACTGAGCAATTTTCTTTTACGTAATGATGCAAAGTATATGAATAGTAAGTAATCTGACTCAGCAAAGAGACAAGAGTTCATACCCAAGAGATTTGTGCTTTGAGGTTTGGAAATAGCTCTTGTTATGTATTTTTGATCTTGGGTGGGCTATTAGCTATAAGTCTTGGTGTCTTCATCCATAAAATGGTATTAATAGCACCTGCCTTTTCTGCTTTTCAGGTGTAGAGACTTGAAAAGTAAATAATAATACGTGGAAGTTCTCTAACGCCTTCTGTGCCCAGCTTGACCACATATTCAGGTTTTTGATAATTAGCACAATTAAAGTGAACCAAGGGGGAACAAGTTGCCGATTTAATTTGGGGTTAAATTGTCTTCACCCTGTGTCATAGGCTTACTTTACTTAGTCCAAGCATTCCTTAAGTATGCGTGTCTATTTAAGAGATTAGCTGAGGGTGGCTGATATTCAATCTCAATTTATCTCAGCTTTGGGAAAACAATCCCTGCGTGTACCCTATCTGTGCTTGTGAGTCCACAGTGGGATTTTGTATAAAGAAGAGCATGTGTATATTTACAAGATTGAAACTGTAGGTGAAGTTCATAAACATCTGAAATAATTCTTTTTTCCTGAAATATTTCCTGCTCTTCTGGCATTCTTCTTTGTAACATTCAGTTTCACATATACTTTCCTAGCTACATTGCAAACTCCATGGGGTCAAAGTGTGTGCTAGTTTTGCATACTACTGAGTCTGTTGTGTCCATTACAGTGCTTGACACATAGCAGATGCTCAATAATTATAACAGCAATTATACACACACATATATAAATATATATATATATATTTATATAAAATATATAAAAACAATGGACTGACAGACTCATTAAGTCCCACCACCCACCTCCTATTTCCTAGCATAGTGTCAGGTACTTATTAGGTGAACAACAGATAGTGACTGTATCTTATTTATATTATTTAGGATGGGCCTCTAGGAGTTCAGTAACTTATTGTTTTAGAGTAAATCAAAATATTAATCCTTATATGACACTTAAATGCATGAATACAGTATTGTGCTTAAGTAGGATACTGTCCTCAATAATTTAAAAATACATGCACCTAATTTTTTCCATGCATTGAAAATGACTAGTCCAGAGATGAATATGAAGGCAGTGATAGAAGTCTAGGAGCAACACCGTCTAACTTAGGGCTTGAGGCTCATTTGGATTCCCACTTAGGGCTTGAGGCTCATTTGGATTCCCTAATTATGCTGATCTAGATCTTCAGGCTTGTAGTTCTCCCTGAGGGTCTTGGTTATTTTTCCTAATAGACTCACCAGTCTCGTTAATCAAACAAGTCTTCAACACTAAATATAAATCTCATCATAAAATCTAAGTTGCATTTATCCTAGTAAAAGTCTAAAGCTACTTCTACTAATTACTAACTTTGGGGAATCATTTGCCTAGACACCAGCAATGTGCTGGGCCTACATTTGGGCTACAGTGTATTTACTTACCATAATTAGTGATTTTTAAAAAAGGTAATTTTCCCACTTGGAGTAAAAGAACATCAAAAATAAATGCTATAATTCAGTGAAGTTTGTAAAAAAAGGGTCTATGTCTATATATCCATCCATACATATGTATGGTATTCACGACACCTTCTAAATCAGTGCAGCAATACATTATATTTTATCTCTGATTTAACTGTTCTTATAAAATAGCAAGATTATAAAAATTCTCACTTAACCAACATTAAAAGCAGCATTAAAACCTACAGTACTTAAAGAACATATTATCAATAACTTCCATGATATGTGCTTACAAATTTTTTCCAAATATTAGATGATTGATACTTCATTTTCTAATAGCTTTCAGACCTGACAATCTGGATGGTAAACTGTAATTCAACATCTCCAAACTTACATTTGGCCAGATTATCATCTTGTGTATGTGTGTGTATGAAGGGGTGTGTGTATGAAGGGGTGTGTGTGTGTGTGTGTGTGTGTGTGTTTGTAGCAGAGAGAAAGATAGAGAAATAAAAAATAAATAATTAAACAAATCTTGTAAAAGAAAAATTATGCTTTGGAAGATAGGGCTTATTTCCCTCTTGGTATAGTCTCTTCATAATATTTTTTTTTTTAATTTTTTTTTTTGTGGGGACATAGTAGGTGTGTATATTTATGGGGTACATGCGATGTTTTGATGCAGGCATAAAATCTGGAATAAGCCAATCATGAAGAATGGGGTATCCATTCCTTCAACACCCATCACTTGAACTACAAACAATACAATTATACTCTGTAATTATTTTAAAATGTATAATTAAGTTATTATTGACTACAGTCATCTTGGTGTGCTATCAAATTGTAGGTCACAATCATTGTTTCTATGTTTTTTTAAAACCATTAACTATCCCCATCTGCCTACCAGGCCCCCATTATCCTTCCCAGCTTCTGGTAACCATCCTTCTACTTTTTATGTCCATGAGTTCAATTATTTTTATTTCTTGTCCCACAAATAAGTGAGAACGTGCAATGTTTGTCTTTCTGTGCCTGGCTTATTTCGCTTAACATGATGATCTCAGTTCCACCATGCTGTTGGAAATCACTGGATCTCATTCTTTTTGTACAGCTGAATAATACTCCATTGTGTATATGTACCACATTTTCTTCTGTTTTTTTTTTTATTATACTTTAAGTTTTAGGGTACATGCGCACATTGTGCAGGTTAGTTACATATGTATACATGTGCCATGCTGGTGCGCTGCACCCACTAACTTGTCATCTAGCATTAGGTATATCTCCCAATGCTATCCCTCCCCCATTTTCTTTATCCTTTTATCCGCTGATGGACACTTAGGTTGCTTCCAAATCTTTTATTTTTTCCAAAAATCTGAAATTTGAGCTACCATATGATCCAGCAATCTCACTGCTGGCTATATATCAATATCAGAGTAAGCCACAAAAGTCATGTCCTCTATATCATTAATATAATTTGGAGGTGGACAATAAAAAGAAAATCAATGGAGAAACAAAAGCAGAAGTTTATAAAACAATGTGTAAACAAATGACTCCATATTACTCAACTTTATATGGGTAAAAATGGAAGCAAAGTCACAATATCAGGCATTGAAATTATTCTGTATTCTGTTACTTGGTGTAGGGTGATTTGCCACAATCCAAGAGTCTATGAAGTAAGTTTGTATGAGATAGGATGGAAGGAAAGGAGAATTTGAACTATCTCAGGGATATTTTTTAATGATTGAAAGCTATGCTATAAAATCTCTTAGGAAAAACGTGCTATCAATTGCCTGATGGAGTAATGCATATCTCATATCCTTCTCATCTCTATTCCTTCAGATCACAGTAGCTTTGGCAGCAATATCGAGACGTTGTCAGTTAAGCTTCTAGATCCCTCCTTCTGCCACCATCAACATAGTCACATGACTAGAAATAATAATTTATGTATCTAGAATCAGCCACAAGTAGACTGCTGAGTACTTACTACATAAAGGCAAAGCTAGCATTTTTGGGTTGGGGGCGGGGGCAGTTGTAGAAACACATTAACAGTTCTGTAAATACATATAAAGACATGCATTTTCCTTAATCACAAATAAATAAACCAGAAGCATTTTCAGTGATTTTAAAAAATTTAGAAATAGGGAACTTATTTAAAAAGGCTTTGAAGCCACAGTGGCTCTTGCCTGTTATCTCAGTATTTTGGGAAACTGAGACAGGGCCTCACTTGAGGCCAGGAATTCCAGAGGAGGCTGGCAAACAGAGTGAGATGCTGTCTCTAGAAAAAATAAATAAAATTTAAAAATTAGCTGCTTGTTTTGCAGTGTGCCTATAGCCCTAGCTACTTGGGAGGCTGAGGTGAAAGAATTGTTTGAACCAGAGAGTTTGATGTTGCTGTAACTTATGATCTTGTCACTCCACCCCAGCCTGTCCAGAGTATTATCTAATCATACTGTGGACTGTTGCCAAATCTGCAGCAGTGACTCTCTGGACACATTCTGTGTCTGGTAAAGTCACACTTTGGAACCAAGAAGAATTTCCAGACTTACTTCCCTTGACAGAGCCTATCGCTAAGACAGTCACAATGTAGATCCAGCATAGAATTCCAACAATAAATCCCTGAGCAAAAGCTATAGCTGAAACTGCCATACCATGGATCCTTGATGAAATGCCACCAACAAATCCCTGGAAAAAATACAGCCTGAATATTTAGCAGTAAATACCTGGCACTATCTGAATTTAACCCAGTCTCATTGTGGATCTTGGCTTATGTGTCAGTAGGAAACTACTCTACACAGTTCCATACTGAAACAATAACACTGTGAACCCAGGTTGAGTCTCCAGCAATACTTTCCTGGAAACAGTTGGGAACTGAGATAATCACATTAGGGACCCATGCTGAATCACTAGTGATGAATTCATGGATATATTCTTCTATATGTGATATGGTCACAACACGTATCCAGGCTGAATCGCTGTTATCAAATCACTGGACATACTCTGAAACTGATATACTCACAACATGGATTCTGGCTGAAACTCTAGGATTAAGTCCCTGGGCACATGATATGTTCCTACCATGGACCCAGGCTGAAAGTCCAGCAGTATCTTGGATTCAACCATGGATTCCGGGTAGAATGCCAGCAATGAATCCCTGGAGAGAGGCTATAGCTGACATTGTCCTACCCTGGAACCAGGCTGAATTTATGTAGAAGGAAATGCCTGGACACCGTCTGAAACTTATACAATCACAAAGAGGATCCTGAGTGATTCTCCAGCACTAAATTCATGGACATGGGCAATAGCTGATGCAGACCAGCTGTGGACCAAACCTGAATTTCCAGCAGTAAATCCCTGGACAAAGTCTGTAGTTGATAGTACTATACCATGGATACAGGATGAGTCTCCAGCAATAAATCCATGGACACGGTACGTATCTTATACGATCAGACCATGAGCCCAAAATGACTCTTCAGCAGTAAATCTCTGTACACTACCTGAATCTGATACCATTATCCTGTGGACACAAGCTGAGTCTCCAACAGTAAATCTGTTCACAGAGGCTGTAACTTCCACAGTCACACCATGGGCCCAGGCTGTATCTCCAGCAGTAATTCCATGGACACAGCCTATACCTTCCATAGTCGCACCTTGGACCCAGGTTGAATGTCCATCAGTAAATACCTGGAGAACGTCCATAGCTGATGCCATCACACTATGGAAAGTGGCTGAATTAACCTCAGGATATCCATGGATACTGCCTTGGGCTGCTACTGTCACACTATGGGCACAGTCTGAATCTCCAGCAGGAAATCTTTGGACACAGTCTGTGTATGACACAGACACACCATGGCCTCAGGCTGAATCTCCAGCAGTAGTTTGCTGGACAGAACATGTAGCTGATACACACCGTGGACTCAGTTTGAATTTTTAACAGTAAAGCCTTGGATCCAATCTGTATCTGATACACTCATACCATGGACCCAGGCTGAGTCTTCAGCACTTAAGCATTTGACACAGGCAAAAGCTTATACAATCAAGCTGTGGAACCAAGTCAAATCACGTGCCGTAAATCTCTGGAAACAATATGAAATGAATATGTTCACATGATGTACTGAGGTTGAATCTCCAAAAGTAAAGGAGGGGACACATCCTATACCTGCTACAGTTATACCGCTGAACCAAGCTGAATCTGTAGGAGTAAATCCCTCCACAAAGCTTGAAACAGAAATACTCATACTGTGGACCCAGGCTCATTCTAAAATCAACAATCTCTATACATATACTCTACTTGATAGAGTGACATCATTGGCTAAGAATGTTTGTGTAGCAGTAAACCCACGGAGAATGTCTAAAACTGAAATAGTCACATCATGGGCCCAGGATCTGTTGCCAGCAATAACTCCCTTAACAGTGGCTGTAACTGGTATAGTCACACTGCAGTACATGGCTGTATCTCTAGTAATAATTCCCAGGAGAGAGGCTCTAGCTGATACAGTCATAATATGGACACAGACAAAATCACCAGCAATCAGTTTCTGGTTGTAACATCTGCCTGGCACAGTCAAACTATGGACCCAAACAAAATATACACCAGTTATCACTTGGAACCAGGCTGAATTTCCAGCTAGAAATCCCATGATACAATCTTAGCCTCCAATTATAAAGATCTGAACAGAGTCTGAATCTCTAGCCCCAAGTCCTCTATTATAGGTGGAGACTGATACAGTCATACCATGGACCCAGACTGAATCTTTGACAGTAAATCCCTGGACAAAGCCTGTTGCTGATACACTCACACTGTGTACACAGCCTGTAACTCCATCATTAATCGTTTTTTCACAAATTTTTCATGGTACACTGAAAGCATGGGCTCAAACTGAATGCTTACCAGTAAATACCTGGACAGAGGCTGTAGCTTCCAAAATTGTACCCTGGACCCAGGCTGAATTTCCAGCAGTAAATCCTTAGACAGAGCCTTTTGCTCATATGGTAACAATTTCGGCACAGGCTGTATCTTCAACAGTAAAGATCTGGCCACAGCCTTCATTTAATACAACCACATTATGTATTTAATACAACCAATCTGAATCTGCAGCATTAATTACATGGATACAGCCTGCATCTGATACATACATAGGATTGATCCAATCTGAATCTTCACCAGTGAATCCCTGGAGACTGCCTATATCTAATATATTATCATTGTGGACCCAGCCTGTATCTCTAGCAGTCAATCTGTGAATAGAGGCAATAGCTTCCATAGTCATACCTTGGACCAAAGCTTTACTTTTAGAAACAAAACCCTGGACACATCCTATATCTGATATACTTACACTGTGGACCCAGGTTGAATCTTCTGCAGTCATTACCTCCACACAGGCAGTATCTGACACAATTATACTGTGGCTGCATGCTGCAGGCTCCAGTAGGAATTACCTGGATACAGACTGATCTGATCTTATATCTTCTTATATCATGGAACCATGATGAATCTCAGCAGAAAATTCTGGGGCATGGGCTGTAGTTTCCACCGTGTTACCATGCAACCAGTTATCCCTTCAGCAGGAAAAACCTGGACATCTACCTGTGTCAGAATCAATCACCCCACGGACCCAGTCTGAGTCTCCAGTAATGAACACATGGACAGAGGCTGCAGCTTCCACACTCTCAAAGTGGACTCATGATGATTTTCCAGATGCAAATGCTTATACACAGAACAAAATGGGCACATCCTGGACAATGCGTAAAACTGAAGCTAAGAGGTGGGGTGCAGTGGCTCACACCTGTAATCCCAGCACTTTGAGAGGCAGAGGCGGGCGGATCACGAGGTCAGGAGACTGAGACCATCCTGGCTAACCCAGTGAAACCCCACCTCTACTAAAAATGCAAAAAATTAGCTGGGCGTGGTGGCGGGCACCTGTAGTCCCAGCTACTCGGGAGGCTGAGGCAGGAGAATGGCCTGAACCCAGAAGGCGGAGCTTGCAGTGAACCGAGATTGTGCCACTGCACTCCAGCCTGGGTGACAGAGCGAGACTCCGTCTCAAAACAAAACAAAACAAAACAAAACAAAACACTGAAGCTAAGAAACTCTGAACAATGCCTGAAGCTAAAATATTTAGAGTTTCATTACCACCTCAACCTGATACTCATGACCTGTAATTCATGAAGAAAATCAAGCATCTATGTTATGGACAGACACATCATGAAATTGAAAATATCAATGAATGGACGTTGTCTGAATCTGGAACACTTATATCTTGGACCGTGCTTGTACCACAAGCAGCAGAACCATGGCCCCAGCCTGAAGCTCTGCTTAGCACACCTTTGTTTAAAACTGGATCAGAAGAAAATGAAACCTTGGGCTCAACCAGAATTTCAAACACTGAGCACATTTACTCCATTTGGACCTGGTAAACTAGAATCCCGGGCCAAACATAACACTACTACATTGAAAACAAGGATCTAATCCGAAACTGATGTCTTCTACCCGCGCACCTAATCTGAAGTAGGTACAATGAGATCCCAGACCATTTCTGAAGAAGATACAGTAAAACTATGGAACTGGACTGAAGCAGGCACAATCCACCCCTGGACTCAAACTAAAACTAATACAATCAGACTTTTGACTCATGTGAATTTCAAGCAGTCAGACCCCGGACCCTGTCCTTGTCTGATACACTGTTGTATCAGGCTGAAATGCAAGCCGCAAAATGCTTGACCATGCCTGACATTAATACTGTGAGTTCTTGGTTTCAGACTCAAAACAATGTACGAATAAATGTTACTCAACCTCATTCTTGAGCAGGTACTACCTGGATGCAGCCAGAATGGCAAATAATCCACCCATGGAACCAGTCTGAAAAGAATGCAGTCAGACCCTGGACCCAGTCTGAAGGTGATGTTCTGCAGCCTTGGATCTATGCTGAACCATGGATCTATGCTGAACCAATACAGTCAGACTCTGGGCCCATTCTGAAACTGATAAAATAAAACAATGTACTGAGCCTGAATCTCAAGCAATTAGGATGTGGCCTGAAGAGGATATGTTCACACTTTGGTCCCCAACACAAAACGATGCAGTTTGGCCATGGACCCAAGTGGAATCACAAATGACCCACTCCTGGACCCAGAATCAACTTAGTATAAATTACCCTTGGACTCAGCATGTACCTGCTGCAATCAGACCATGGACTTACTCTGAAATTCAACCCTGCACCCACCTTGAAGCCAATACAGTGATAAGATACTGGTTCCAGACTCAAATGAGTTCATTAAATCCTGGAACCAACCTGAAACTGAAGTATTCCAAATTTGGACTGTAAGCCAAGTAATAAAACCCCAAAACTTCATTGAAATTGATACAGTCACATCTTGCTTACAGACTCAATGTGATACAATTAGACCCTGGGTTCATCCTGAAAGTCAGCCACTCTCTCCTTGGCCCCACACTGAAGCTGGTGTCAGGCCTCTGAGCCCAAGCTAAGCCATCATATCCCTTGTGACCTGCATGTATACATCCAGATGGCCTGTAGCAACTGAAGATCTACAAAAGAAGTGAAAATAGCCTTAACTGATGACATTCCAACATTGTGATTTGTTTCTGCCCCACTCTAACTGATCAATGTACTTTGTAATCTCCCCCACCCTTAAGAAGGTTCTTTATAATCTCCCTCACCCTTAAGAAGGTGCTTTGTTATTCTCCCCACCCTTGAGAATGTACTTTGTGAGATCCACCCCCTGTCCCCAAAACATTGCTCTTAACTCCACTGCCTATCCCAAAACCTATAAGAACTAATTATAATCCCATCACCCATTGCTGACTCTCTTTTTGGACTCAGCCTGCCTGCCACCAGCTGAAATAAACAGCCATGTTGCTCACACAAAGCCTGTTTGGGGGTCTCTTCACACAGACACGTGAGACAGTTTGTATATTTCAGCCCTGGACTCAGCAAAGAGTTACTACAAATCGTTCGTGGACCCACCCTGAAACCCAAGCAGAGAGACCCTGGATCAAGCAGGAAACTGAAGATAGAGACAGATCTTCGTTTTACATTCAAATGAATAAAGGCAGACCATGGGTTTATTTGAAATATCAAATAGTCGGCCCCTGGATCCAGCCTGAACTTGATGCAATTCACCCTTTTATCCAGTCTGAAACCTTCCTATTAAGATTCTGGCCCAAGGTTCTACCTCCAGTAGTCAAACCATGGATCTTGCTTAAAGGAAGAACACTCATATCTTGGATACTGCCTGTAACCCGAGCAGATGCTGGATCCAGCCTGAAGCTCATCTTATTGAATCCTTCGGTGTTTTTAAAGCCGGCAAAGTGAGAACCTGGATCCAGCCTGAAACAGAAATACTAAGACCCTGAACCCTATAAAGCTGTTATAATTGCATCATTTTCTCCTCCTGAAATTGAGCCGAACAGAGAAACACTATTAACGAGTCATTTTGGCTGCTTGTCCAAATATGTACCCTTTTTGCCAGTAAAAACTGTTTGTTCCCCAGATCGGTATTTTATAGCTTTGTCAACTGAGATAACTGCCACACAAAGCCAATATAAAATCAATTCTATCCAACCAAGCCAGTTTACAAGCATCTGGCTTCCTGGAAGAGTTGTTTACCAGCTCTATGGCAGGAAATTAAAAATTATCAAGACAAAAGAAAGCCCTCATGTCCCAAGTACCTCTCTTATCTCTCTTTATGCTTTTTCTTTATTCATTCTTGTTCTCTTCCATCTGTGTGTACACTGACCCCTTCTTGTTCAGTCTTTTCTTCTTGTACTTTCCCTTCATTCTGTATTTTCCCATCTTGCTCAGGAATTTCTCCTCTGATCTCCCTCCTATTCTGCTATCCATAGGCTCTTTTGCTAATCCTCCTCAGAATATATTTCCCTCAGCATTTACTAAAGAGTCAATTCTTTCTCATTCTTTTTCATCCTTGCATACTGCTCCAGCCGCACTTTTAACAAAACAACCTCTCCTGATGCCTGGATCTCAGTCTGGACCCAAGCCTGGACAACAACCTCTTAGGCATTCAGAACTCAATGTTTCCCTGGGTGAGTGTCAACTAGCTGTGATTTGGAAAGAAAGTTTCCAGGCTTTCTGGCTCTTCAGGACAGCTGTTATTTCCCATGAAACCACAGGCAGCTTTAGTCCAGTCAGATATTTGAGTTAATGTACTTGGTATGAAGACTCTTGTTGAACCCTAAAACCAGAGTTTGTAGCAACAGAGGTTATGTTCTCAGACCTTTGCAAAACCAAAATTTAGGTTACTGTGTGAATCAGCAGAGATGTGTAAATATGGAGAGAATATCTTTTTTTTTTTTTTGCCAAACAGGATGTATGAGCTATGTGTTATGAACACAATTCTATTCAGAGAGCAGTATTTTAAAGATAGCCTTACTCCTTAGAAAGGTTTTATTATTTTCACTTGAGGTATATACATATATACACACACTATTGGATAATAGTATGACATCTTGGATACTAGTATCAGATATAAATAATAATACGCTACATATGTAAACTATATATACATATATTTATATATAGCATCTATATAGTATATATGTGTATATGTACAGTATATATGTAACTGTGAGTGTGTGTGTGTGTGTGTGTGTGTGTATATATATATATATATATATATATATATATATACACGCTTTGTTAGAAGGGGAAGTATGAAGATAACCTCTGTACTATATCTAAAATTGTGGGATGAATAATGTATATTTCTATGTATTTTCTCAGAATTGAAGATAATGAATTTCCAAGCATTTTTCTAAAAGTCTAAATTTAGATTTTAGAAAAGGAAGGGTAGTAACACTAATCACTCTATACCATGTGTGGGTTCCTCTGGAGAGTGTGGATTATGCCCTGGCATTATCCCTGTCTGTCCCAACTGCTGGGAGGCAGAAATTGGTGAATTCTCTTGGGTGATTTCTGCACAAATGTTTTTCTCCCATTTTTGTGCTGGCTCCATACTACATGAACAGTGGATCATTAGCACAGCTAGATGTGCCAATTTTATGTAAGTGTGAGCAATTCATTTCAAGATTATGATATCATTATAAAGCAAGTACAATATTGAGATTGTTACTGAATATGTTTCTTTTCTATTTACTTATTTATTTTTGTTTGTGTGTGTGAGACAGAGATAGGGAAAGAGAGAGAGACAGAGACAGAGACAGAGACAGAGACAGAGACAGAGAGAGAGAGAAAGAGACTCTCCCTCTATTGCCCAGGCTAAAATGCAGTGGTGTGACTCACATTAGCCTCAAACTACCAATATTAAGTGATGCTCCCACCTCAGCCATCTGAGTACCTGGGACCGCAGGCACACGCTACTGCATCTGGATAATTTTGTTGTTGTTGTTCTTGTTGTTGGTAAGGAAAAATTCTCATCATGTTGACCAGTTGGTCTCAAATGATCCTTGCAAATAGTTTCTAAAGTACTATTTGCAACTGAGTGCTTACCTGGACTTCATGTGATTCACGTGAAATCCAGGGTTTTTTCACACTGAAATGTGGAAATAATAAGATTTTTTTCTTGATTTTTTTCCCGAGAAAAAATGCAGAAGCCCTGGCTGTGGCCCGAGTGGGGCTTATTGACCTTCAGGATCCTGCCCAAGCTGAGACTGTCACCTTTGAGCATGCCATGCCCTATTTAGGTCCCAAGGGACCTCTAGGACCTGGGTTGATCTTCCTGAAGCAACCACTACATTTTCAATCCGTGGTCCTTCCTATATGCCTGGAGCAAAGCCTGGAACAAGAGAAAATATACAACTATATGACTGTTGTCTACCTAGTTGGTCCCTCATAATGAGTGAGTAAAGAAGAAGACACTGGAATGAAAGAGAAGCATGTTTAGGAAGAGAATAGTATCCTCTCATGAATAATAAAAGATTTGTCTTTCCCTTCACCATACTTCTCCCTCTAATGTGGGCTAAAATTTGAAGACAAACACAAACACCTCTTCTCTGTTTTCTATCAGAAAGTCCTGGAATTGTGCAAAAACGGCACCTGAGCATCCTACAAGTCAGCACTTGTGCCCAATTTTGGCTCAAGCTGAATGAATTCACTTTCTGGGTGGAGGCCAAGAAAGCCATGGGGGAGGCTGACTGTCAGGTGACAAATTCATGGGGTATAAATATCAGGGAGAAAGAGGAGTATCTTGAAAACCAAAAGTTACTTCTGGCCCTCCTTTAAAATATTGTTTGATATCTTGTCTCTTGTTTCTTGCAAGGTGACTTGGGAGCACCTTTTGCATGCCATCTACAGCAAAAGGACACTTGGGTGCAAGTGGGAATCTTGAGTCACTTTGAGGACCATTGCACAAAGCCCTAGGTCTTCAGCCAAGTGCACCCTTTCCTTTCCTGGTTCAAGGGAGTGGCACAGTCTAGCCATGCTCCCTGGGACAAGCAAGAGCCCATGACTACCTCTGCTTCTATGTCCCATTCAGTCTCTACCTCTACAAATGCTTCAGCTTTTACCTCCACCCCTGCTTCTATTTGGCCACACTTCTCTCTGCCACAGCCTCACAGTAAGGCTCAAAAACTTGGTAGGGGAAATAAAGGAAGAAGAGAACGGAATTAGAAAAGAAGAGAGGGAAGCAGAGAGGAAAGAAAGCTCTTCCTGAAAAATATATGAGTTTTTTATCTACCAAATCACAGAAATTATTTTTCTTGTGGTTTACAAAGGTATTTCACACTTGATCTATGATTCAATTTCCACAGTATCCCTGTATGATATAGATTACTGTATAATATAGGTCATAAAACATGATTATTATAGTTATCTTAATTGCTTACTCTTATGCTAGATAAGTAGAATGGATTGTTCAAGTTCTTATGGCAAAAGATGAATAGGACTAACATTAAGACACACTCTCCTAACACAAAGTCATTTCTACCACACAGTATCTTACATGTGTAATAGAATTATTTTGAATTGAATATATTTTAAGTTAAAGACATTATGATGTTTGGAAACAGCATAGCAGTTGGTAAGTAATGTGTTTTAGGTGCTGGTGTACTAGACTGTATTACATTGTGATTATCAGTTTCCTCCTTCCCTTGGCTATCAGAAAACCTATCACAATATTAGCAATGGCTATTTCACATTACTGTACTTCCACTTATTTCCTTAGAAACTGAGGGATCTCTTTTGGTGTCATGTACTAAATGTGCACTTAACCACAGCTATATTATAGCTAACACCTATTGTCATAGCTACAGTGAATAATACATTAAAACACAAAGGAGGCCACAATTATTTGCTCACATTCTGCAAAGTCTGATTCAAAGACAACTACACTTAAGATCATAGTTATGCTTCTAATTTCATCTATATTTCCTCATCTCTTCTAGAGAGAGCCTATCTTCATCGTTTTTATATCTATACATGCATTAACCAGCATTGCTTCAACTCAGTTTTCTGAGAAACTCTCAAATGTTTTTTAAAATATGAGCTCTTTCCTTGACCCCAAACTTGAATGTTCTATTTAAACTGTCATTCTGATATCACACTAAGATTGTAAGTTCAGGAAGATAAGCCCCCTCCAATTTAGAGACAGGAGCCTTATCTCCAAATTTTTCCTTGTTTATCTAATATCTCCAAATCAAATAATTTTTTGTTGCCTATCTACTTTGATAACTTCTAAGTAGCTAAAATCATAGCTATATAAAGGTTGCAATGGGGAGAAAGCGGGAATGACACCCAGTACTTTGACTGAAGAAATTTAAGTTAGGACATAAAGAAACTGTGAACTTAGAAAAATAGTAAGAGGAAAACTTTTTTTTCAGAAAAATGTAAAAACAAAAACAAAGGAAAAACAGAAAAGAGGTAGAAGTTTGTGTTTGCTAGTCATATTTAACAATGCTGACCTGGTTAGCAGACATAGGAGGGATCTAAAATTTTTTTAAAATGGTCTACATGTGGCAATTCTACTCAAATTAATTGTGTGAATTTTCCCCTTGGCTTTGGCAGATCAGATTTATCTGAGATATGCCATGCCTTGGAAGGCTGTCATCATCATCTGTGGCAGTCAGATCTGCAGTGGTTCCATAGTTGGCAGCTCTTGGATTCTCACAGCTGCCCACTGTGTCAGGAACATGTAAGTTTGTGCCTGCCTCTTCCCATGTCCTATAATTCATCATCCCATAATTACATTGCTGGAAGTTTATCTGTCCAAATTCACTCCTATAATGCATGACCATCTCACTTATACAGATAACTTTTTTGTTTTAGGCTAAAAAGAAATTGCCTTACTGTGTTTGGCTTATTAGTACCTCTGTTAGTTATCTCCTCTGCAACCCCATTGTCTGTGGACTCTTTATTCATAGATTTCTGATTTCAATGAAGATGACCTAGGAACCTTGTGTATCATGACAAAAGCAATATTCTGGAAAGCCTGATGTAGGTTTAAGTTTCAGGTTTTCTAATGATTGTACTGTAATAAATCTTTGCCTATGCACACAGGAATCCTGAAGACACTGCTGTGATACTGGGCCTGAGGCACCCTGAGGCACCACTGAGAGTTGTGAAGGTGTCTACCATTCTACTGCATGACAGATTCTGGTTGGTGACTGAGGCAGCAAGAAATGTTCTGGAATTGCTACTCCTCCATGATGTCCAGACTCCCATTTGGCTCTTATCACTCTTGGGCTATCTGAGGAACCTGAATAGTTCAGAATCCTGGCTCTCTAGGCCACAAATTGTTGCACCAGGTCAGCGGTTATTTTTCTTATTAGCGTAGTAGTTCTAAAAAAATGAGGTTCATATTTTTAATATTATGATTCAAGGCATAAGTGTAGTCACATTTGTATACATTATTAATTATAAGATATTTAATCCACATCAGAGACCCACTAGGAGATTTGTTTTTGTTTTATGAGATGATGGTTCTGATGATGACTTCACAGGATTTTAGATCTAACAAAAATTATATGAGGAACTTTCTCTGTACAGTCTAGATTTGTAAAGCAAGGTAGAGATGATTTCCTTCCCAACTCTTTTCTCACTTCGGTACAAAGGAAAAAGAAGGGTTTTGTATTGTTTTGTTTCATTTTTACCTCTTTATGAAAATGTAGCTTGACTTGGAATTTTGAATTTCAAAAGTAAAAATTGACTTGTTAATTTTGCAGAGTAGAATTTAAAATGTTATTAAAAAGTGACAAGTCTGTCTTCATTGACTCACCCTGGTAATTCCAGCAATTTGGGAGCTTAAACTAAGAGGACACTTTGAGTCCAGGAATTTGATACCAGCTTGAGCAATATAGCAGGACTTCATCACTAAACATGTAAACAAAAACAAAGCCTGGTTGATGTTGCACACAGGTAGTCCCAGCTATGTGGGAGGCTGAGGCAGGACGATAGCTTGAGCCCAGAGGTTGAGGCTGCAGTAAGTGAAGATTGTGCCAATGCACTCCAGCCTGGGTGACCAAAGAAGAACTTGTCTCAAACAAACAAACAAACAAACAAACAAACAAACAAAGGCCAGACATGGTGGCTCACGCATGTAATCCCAGCACGTTGAGAAGCTGAGGTGGTAGATCACCTGAGGTCAGGTGTTCAAGACCAATCTGACCATCATGGGGAAACACCATCTCTATTAAAAATACAAAATTAGCCAGGAGTTGTGGTGTGTGCCTGTAATCCCAGCTACTCAAGAGACTGATGCAGGAGAACTGCTTGAATCCTGGAGGCAGAGGTTGCAGTGAGCTGAGATCATGCCGCTGTACTCCAGCCTGGGTGACAGAGCGAAACTCTACCTTAAAAAAGAAAAGAAAAGTGACCAAAAAGATAATGAAATAGAAAAACTGTGTGATGTAAAATGTTAATGGTGATGAAGTGAACTGAATTTCTGTGTAAAAGTTATAGATACAAGTTTAAAGTAATGACGAGACAGAAGTGATGAGACAAATCGTAGTCTTATCTTAATACTTAGGGTTTAAATTTAACATATATTCTTAAGGATATAGTCCATTTGTCTTTCTAGGAGGGACCAATGACAATCCAGAAATGTTAGGCTCAAGTGATGAAAGCTTCCAGCTGTGCCCACCTGTACCCTGACATAGGCAGTTCCATTGTTTGCTTCATTACTCAGGACAAAAACTCTGATGAAATTGTGGTACACCGTCAATTTTTTTTCTTACTAAATGATAGAAACTATAACTTTGTTCCTGTACAAAGGGGTATACTGCATATGCCTAAATGATAAATATAAGTGAATCATTGATCAGTAGGAAACCATTTTAAAATTCTTTAATTACAGAACAAAGTCCCTGAAAAAATTCTGTTTTTAATCTCTGAGTTTTCTTACATACAATTTCAATCTCTAGCCATACTGAATAGCTATTATGCTGCTGTACACACAAATTAGACATTCTATATTATTCTCTTATTCTAATAATAGTATCTTTACACCTCAGAGTTTAAAACGAGTCTCACCTTTTTCTATTTCCCCAATTAAAATAACTTTTTAACGTTTAATCTTCAGTGATTTTTTGTAGTAATATTTTTGAAGGTATTTGATCAGGATGATTTATTATGCACTTATCTGATGTCTCCTTTTCTTCTGAATACATGTTTTAATATCTACTTATTAAATCTATGATTAATAATTTGGAATAGGGATTTAAATCCAAATTCTATGTTGGAATTTACAGGAGTCAGTGAGCCTACGAAAAGCATTTATGTGTGGACCAATACCTGACAATGGCAGTTGGAGACATATAGGCTTCAATAGTCTCAAAGCCCCTAGCTAGTACAGTGAGTCCACACTTCTCCTGGATCTTATCTATTCAGCAAAAGAAGGCCACCCAATAAATCAGGCCCTTGCACCTTGGGTAGAAACTCCTAAGTCCTCTAGTCTCCTTAAACAGCCAACCACACTGCCACTTTCCTCAATAATAATTACTGCAGCCCAAGGACTTTGGTAGCCTAGTAACTATAACTACTGATGCCACAGTCTGCTCACAGTATGATAAAACACCAGAGCATCAACGAGGAAAATCTTGACTTAGCCTTTCAAAATCTATCTAAATATACCTTCAATAAAGATGGCTTTTCTTCATAACAACTGCTTTCTACCTACTTCCTGAACTAATGCATGGCCTTGGATTGTTTTTATTCCTGAAAATGATTCAAAAGTTCATATTTAACATGAACGTGAATGCAGGATTTTATTTATCAGCAAAAAAAAATTTCAAAATGATGCGAAAATACAAATGTGGAATTGTATTTGTGAACTTTATTAGCCTTTCAAATTATATTTTCATCCCAACTAACTCACACAATTTTTTGTAACTATCTGCATATTCTCCTCAGGTGGGGGAAAAACAGTACCAGAGTTCTTGAAGAATTTATGAAAAAGAAAATGACAATGCTATACAAGGGTTAACCTATTCACAATACTGTATTTAGTGAATGAAAACATTACTTTTAAAATCCTACTTAAGTATTGAGTAAATAAATAAAGCATATTATTTCAATAACTCTAAAATACGTGTTCACGAAGACAATACAACAAGGGTTAAAAATACATAAACAAACAAATGAGGCTGGGCATCGTGGCTTGCACCTGTAAGCCCAGCATTTTAAGAGGCTAAGGCGGGCAGATCGCTTGAGGTCAGGAGTTTGAGACCAGCGTGGCAAATATGGTGAAACCTCATGTCAACTAAAGATACAAAAATCAGCTGGACATGGTGGCATGCACCTGTAATCACACCTCCTTGGGAAGGCTGAGGCAGGGGAATCGCTTGAAGCTGGGAGGCTAAAGTTGAGGTGAGCTGAGATCATGCCACTTCCCTCCTGCCTGGGTTACAGAGCCAGACTCTGTCTCAACACACACACACACACACACACACACACACACACACACACACACATCTCAAAAAATGGAAAAAAAAATCTGTACTAGAAAAAGAGCTCACAGGCAAACTCACATATCTAACAGGAAAAAAATGTCCTTTAAACAAAGATTGCACAAGAGGCAAATTAAAAAAAACAAATGTATCACCTTGCATATAAACTACAAATAATATACTGAAGAGAACCACAAGGGGAAAAAAATCAAAATTTGTAAGTATATACTCTAAAAGAAGCTGAAAGTCACTTAAAAATTTTCTGGATTCTATGTCTCTATATTGCAAAAATGATCATAAAATTTGCAGGAGCAGAACAATCAAAATCTATCTTAAAACTCAGTAAGCACTTCAAGTCTCACATGAGAATTGTAACAGAAAATGGATGTGTCTGCAGTATTTCCATACAAATCTGAACAAACACTATTTCTTCATACTCTTTGTTTCACTATTCTAAGAAAATAACCTCCATATTAATATTAGGTGATGCGACAAAGCAGGTCTTCATCATGATAAGCAACACTGGGTGTCCACACCAGTACCCAAGTGGGTCTTAATTCCCAGCCAGGTTCCCTCCCTGGGCACATACCAGAGGAGTCAGCCATTTTGCAGTCTCTTCACATTTCCTCCTCTGAGCCCGATGTGGTCCTCCAGATTCTCTGTGTAGTGGCCTCTCTTGTCTGGGTAGCAGGGAAGTGTGAGTGAAGATGGCAGAAAGGAGAAATCACGTCAGGGGAGCCTGGGTTCATCGTAACCGAAAATGATGGGCCTGGGAGAGCCATTCTGGGAGGACGCAGACCTAGACAGGCCTTGGGGGGACATCTGCATGGAGGGTGAGAGGGCCCTGGTTGAGCCCAAACTGAGCCCCAAGTGTTAGCCAGCCTCAGGGTGGGGAAGGGAGCCAGCAACAGATGATGAGCAAGTTATCCCTTGAGACTTGCTTCTCACCCACTGACCTTAGACACTTATGCCTCTTAGGTGACTTAAGGTGCCCTAATCCTGAAACGTGAGTGTTACAGTTCCCTGAAGGCCCTTTCTCCTTCAGTCCATGGATGGCCTGGGATTGCTCACTGCAGTCTCTTCCCTGAAGCTTGGGTTCTCCACGTGGGGCACAACTCCAAGAATCAAAGACCCCTCAGTCCAAAGCCTGAGACTGCTAACCTGACCTCCTCTCTGTTCCCTCTCTAATGGCCTCCCTCCCTCGGGAAGTACTGAAGGGGATTGAGCCACAGGCCCTGGCTGATGATCTGGGGGACTGAAGAAGCGGGTACAGGACAGGTCAGGTCATGGCTCAAAGCCAGTTCCCCAGAGGCCAAGGAATGACCAGCAAGGTTTTTCCCATGATGCCCCACCGTGGCACCCATCTCAGCAATCCTGCCGGGACCTGGGTAGCCAGGGGCAACCAACCAGCTGAAGAAGGTCAGATGTAGGTGTACTGCCTGCAGCTGGAGGCTTGACCTTCATGATCCCACAACCACTGGACTGCAGTGGAATGAGACACCCTGTTTCTTGGAGGAATAGGAATCAGGAAGGTTCATGCCAGACATACCCTCCCACACACAACCTCCCCTACCTTGCTGGGAGGCACTCCTTACCGAGGATGCCAATGCAGTACTCCTGAATGATCACTTCATTGTGGAAGTAAAGGCTGTGACAAAAGGAAACCTTCATCCTGATGCCAGTACCTGGGGTGGCTGTGTTCCTCCATCTACCTGGTCAAGAAGGAGAAACGGGATGGACTCAAAGGACCATTTCATGTAGCTGGACTGAAGTGGCCTGCTAGCTGGAGTGAAGCATGTGTTTCCCCTTCTCAGCTGTCCTGCTTACACACCCCTGGGCCCCAGGGGGACCTCAGCCTCACCCAGGCACTGGACCACTCCCACAGATTCAGGCTCAGCAGCCTAACCTGCAAATCCATCATGTAGCTCAGCAGGACTTCATCATTTGTGACCCTGGTCCATATCTGGGCCCAAGTCTTGAGCACCGTGTGTTTCTGGGGTAAGCCTGCTGGACACAGGCACAGGGAGTAGGGGTAGTTCCATGGCTGGCATGGGCATACAGACTCCCCTTCCTCCAGGGACTTTCCCAGGAAAATGTGCCCTTTGACTTTCTGCAGTGCATAAAGGGTCCATTGTGCTCCTATTCTCTCTTGTGAGTGCTGTGCTTTGCTTCCTGTCCCTACTCTACGTGCTCTCAGGGCAACCGCGAGCAAGCTGCCCTCCTATCTGCAGAAGTCTGGCCTCTGCTCCCTTCATTGTTCCTCATCCCCTGACTCCTGGATGACCTCCAGTGCCTACCAGCGGGCTCCCCCCAACCCTGCTCCTGGGACCTAGGCGCCCACCCCCTGCTGCCAGCCATCCCAAATTGGCAGCTGCAAAGACATGGCTCTGGCCCGGAAACTGGGGATGCCCTGTGGCTTGAGGCATTTACAGAGCCCAGCTGCAAATGATGGACCTCCAGCGAGTCCATTGCGGGCCGGGGCATACTGGGGCCAGGGCCCGGCTCTGCCCAGTGGTCCTCCTGCTGCTGCTCCACGTCGGCCTCCTCCTTGGCCACCACTTCCACTTCTGCTGTGATGTCATCTCCCAGAAGCACACCTCTTCCCCCCCAGGCCGCCCTCTCCTGCAGAGCCTCCAGACTTAACACGGTGCCCTCCTAGGGCTCCCACAGACCAAGGTCTGAGCCGTCCACCTCACGCCCCTGGCACCCCTAGACTCTGGGGGCCGCTCCCCGAGAGGCCCGGGGGCCTCGCCTAGCTGAGAATCACGGTCTCACAGCCTACGTGGACCCAGGGTTCCTGGGGAGTCCCGCAGGGCCCACAGTCCGCCGCAGTCACCATGAGGTCCAGATTCCCTGCATGGTTAGCTGCATACAGGAGCCATAGGCAGAGGCCCTGGACTTCCGGAGCCCCGCTGGCAGGCACCGTGGCCGGTGGGTGCTGCGCTCACAGCAGCCTCTGCGCCACCAAGGCAGTGAACACAGGTCATTGGATGGGCGACCACGGCAGCTTGTCTCTGGTGTGCCCAGGGCATAGGACAAGAGATCCTTTGGAATACCCCTGGGAGTGCAACATCCTAGGGAGGATGCATGGAACTTGGAGTCTGTATTTCCCTAGATCTGAAAGAGTCCTTGTGGGGTTTTGAATTCCGGTGCTGACGAATTCCACCCCAGGAAGGTGCCAGATGACTTTCCTCCCAGATGCCCCCTCGGCCCCACTCCCCGAAAACCACCGCCGCTGCCCTTGCCCCAGCAGGCAGGACTAGACCCTCTCTCTTCCCTCTGGATCTCCAATATTCAGTACCATCAGCCTGGCCTGCCTAATGAAGTGAGATGTTTCATGTGTTCCCTGTAAGTCAATGGCTTGCGGCACTCAGGATGCCAGTTAGGGTGTAGGCCTTCCATGTCACAATTCCAAAGGGCTCACAGTCCGCGTGTGCCTGAACCCACCACCACCTTGCACAAGAATCTTCTCAGAGGAGGATTATCGTGGGAGGATGGAGCTGCGGGCCACCCAGGGGAGGGGCTCCTCAGGAGACGCCTACGGCTCTTGCAATAATTGGCAGATGCCCACCGCCTTCGCAATGATTGGCTGGAGGTAGGCGTGATTTCCGGGCATGGCTTCCCACTCAGGCCAGCTGCAGGAGTCTTTCCTGCAGTTGGCCCTGTGGTGTCCCGAAGCCGGATGCATACCACCTGAGTGACGGGAGACCCTGAGGCTGTTTGTCCTACTGAAAAGCACCTGTATTTTCTGTTTCTCTGGACAGGTTGGTCTCTCGGCAAGGATAGAAAGCAAAGGTTTGGGATTTTGTCTATAAAAGCGACTGGGCTTTCTATATGTGGGCTTGAATTACGGGAGGAGACAGTGGGGAGAGAACTCCTTAGTGCTCTAAAGAAACTCATTTTTGTTAAACTCTTTGATTTTTCTTGAAGATTCTACCTTTAACTGTCGGACATATCTGACATGTGGGCAAGTTCTGGGAGATGGTGCTAAGGTGCCATTGTTTTCATGCGCACTTTTTATTAAAGCAGTTTTTCTCTGTGAATGTCGTCATAATTCAAAATACAGGCAATATACTTAACCACTGCGATTAAAAACCCGTACTTTACTCAGCACATGTCACATATGTGATTTCCTTGGCGGGAATTATCAAATTTTGACGTATTTTAGTGTATGTAGAAGTCTGGGGCCATAAATAACCTCGGTTTAAATTTGCCTCTGTAAAGCCTGTAATTGTCTCCTTCCTTGTATGACAGTATTTGAAACATGTTTCATGTATCTGTGGCACCTAAGTAATTTAAACAGAATAAGTGGGTGTAATGGAGTGGAGTTGGATAGACTTAAACGAAAACAAAATAAATCTGCTTGTTATTCTCCTATCTTGACACACTGATTTACTCTTGTAATCCTAGCATTTTGGGAAGTGCAGGTAGGAGGATGGCTTGAGGTCGGGAGTTGGAGACCAGCCTGAATAACATAATGGGCTCCTTTACTCTATTGCCATTTGCGCACCAGGGACCGGTTAGTGGAAGACAATTTTTCCTCAGACAAGTGTTGCCCAGCGGAAGAAGGCAGTGAGATGGACACGTTTAGGGGTACGGGCTGGCGGCAGGGCCCCGAGGGGCACGTGGTGGGGCGGGGCTTCTGGTGGGAGAGGTGTGAGAGGGGGCAGGTGGGGCAGTGGGGCTGTCACCGGGACAGGGTGGGGCAGGAGGGGTGGGGGGCGGCTAGGGAGGTTTCCGGGTGAAACTGGGCCACCTCAGGTCATCCTCAGGCGTTACATTCTCCACAAACAGGTATTACAGGTTATCCTCAGGCATTACATTCAGGCCACAGACAGGTATAACGTGAAGGCCAGTGTTTGGGGATCCTTGATCTATTATATATTTCAAATCACTAAAAGATGGTAAAATACTTAAAATGATCTCCCCCTAGAACATTTTAATTAGCTTGATTTAATCTTTCATACAAATATCACGCTGGGTGTGGTGGTTCACACTTGAAATCCCATCACTTTGGTAGTCCCAGGCCAGTGGATTGCTTGAGCCCAGGAGTTGGAGACCAGTTTGGGCAATATAAGGAAAACCATGTCTATTTAAAAACAAACAAACAAACAAACAAAAAAACACACACACACACACAAATTGCCCAGCCAGCTACTTGGGAAGCTGAAACGTGGGAGGATCAGTTGAGTCTGGGTGGAGGAGGCTGTAGTGAGCAGTGCACTTTAGCAACAGGAGATATACATCTCAAGAAAAAAAAATACACAAAACATCACACCATACCTCATAAATATATAGTTTTCAAATAAAATTATTTAACTGGGAACATCCTTCATATTGCAACTTAGGAAAATTACAGTAGCTTTTCTTATCTAATTTTTAGAAATTAGATTTTGTCACCTACATAATAAAATGCAGCATTTGTCCATGAAGTCAGTGCCCCTTTTGCTCTGTATGTTATGAATTTTACATATTTAAAGTAAGAAATACTAAAAAGATGTTAGCCTCTGGAAGGGACTTTTCCTTGAATTTTCAACACAGTATGTAATAAAATTTTATCTTTTTAGTTTGTTTATTTTTATCTAATATAGTTTTTTTTTTAACCATTGACAGCACAATGGTAGAAGCAGATTGTCATGGCAAGCTTTTCATTGGTGGCCTCAATAGAGAAGCCAATGAAAAGATGCTTAAAGAAGTATTTGCAAAACATGGTCCCCTTTTAGAAGGTAACTCTTAAAGCCATGTGTTTTGTGTGTGTGCGTGTCTCTGTTTGTGTGTATTTTTGTATGTATATTTCAATATGTTATTTAAAATATGTAGGTTATATATGTATTTTAAAATATGTATTTTTCAAAGTTCATTGTACACATACATTAAAAGGCCTTGTCATTTGTAAACTCTTATTTTGAAGTATCTATCTGATATTTGGAAAATTCTCATAGCAGCAGGTGAAGGGTAAGAATCACTTACTACTTAGAAAGGAAAATGAGGAAAAGTAAATGTGTTATGGAGTTAGGGAACAAACTGGAATAAAATAGGCTGACTATAGGGGTGACTTAGTATTAAGAATCATAGTAGTGATGTGAAATGCAGTTATTTTTTGGTTTGATGTAACTTTCAGATGGTTAGTACCTTGGTGAGTCCATTCTATAAATGTAAAATGTTTTTATGTATTTTAATTCTTTTGATAAAAGGTCGAACCAGTAAGTCCAGAGATTTTGCAGTCATTATTTTTGAGAATGCTGCAGATGCTAAGAATGCTGCCAGAGATATGAATGGAAAGGTAAGAGTCCCTTATTAATAATACTCTAACCCTGGTTTTCAGTTAACAGTATTTCTAGGTCTTTTTAGTATTACTAAAGTGTTGAAGATAGTAGAGTGCCATATGGACTGAAATGCTTTAGCCATCGTCTTCTTTGTGCCATATACCTGAAAGTGTAGTTGGAAGGGTGCTGCAATTAACATTACATAAATTAATATATGGTAACTTTTTTTCTATTTTTGTATTTCAATATGGGTGTAAATAGATTTTCAAAGGTTTCCAAGAGCATTAAAACCTAGAAGGAACCCTCCTCTAAATGAAAGGACTAAGTCAACATTTTTAAAATGCTATCAATGGAATTACTTCCAATTCTTGGAAATACTTCTATAGCATATACAAACTGTGGATAGACATCTAGACAGACTCACAGGAAGGAAAGATTCTCTCCCATTTTCTGGAAATATATTCTTGAGAAAGTACATTTAAATAAGACCTTTACATTTAAGGATGTGTTAAGTACTTGAAAATAGAAAACAATATCAGAACATTGAAGTTGGACAACAGAAGAAGTAACTGGCATTTTTTGCCCCATCCTTGCTCTTTTCTCCTAAGGATGTTTTTTTCCTGTCACCAGAGTGATTTATGTAACATGAATACCTAATTGCTCATTTTCCCAATGTGTTTGAGAACGTGTTTTGATCAAACCAATGGTCTCTTGTCCAATTGAGTCTTAAATCTAGGGATTGTGTGTTTACTAAAGCTTTAAAATTTTATGTAATTCTATTAACTATGGAAGTCCTTTACGTTCTAGTCAAGATCATTCCATTCTGGGCCCTTTAGAGCTTTTCTGCTTTCTAACATTATCCAAATCTGTTTATTCTGCTTTATAACATTATCCAAATCTGTTTTTAGCTCCTGTCACTCTTTATGCTACCCCTAAAATGCTTTTTTGGACTTTTTGACAATTATTCTTTCCTATGTATGTCTCAGAAATAACAATTCATCCTTCAAAAACAACTTCAATTTTCTATTTTCTTCCTCGTTGCAAATCGTAGATATTTTATACTCACTGTACCATGTATTAATCTATTGATGGTTAAATTGTCTACAGTGTATATTTAAGGCTTCCTAGTTGCTTTTATTTTTGTTGCATCTAGTAGAGTTGCTGACACATAGCAGAAAGTACATTTTTATTCACTCTTATAAATTAGTATTTTAAGCTGTGGTAGAAACCCAGAGTAAATTTGTGGTAGTTGTGGAGATAATTTTTACTTACATATAGTAATCTATGATAATTTCCTTTTCCCCCCTAGTTTTCAAGCACAAGAGCAGGTAATTTGTATAGATTTTTTGCTTGTTTGGTTTTTTTGTTTTTTAAGATGGAGTCTCACAGTGTTGCCAGGCTGGATTGCAGTGGGATGATCTCGGCTCACTGCTACCTCCCCCTCCCGGGTTCAAGCAATTCTCCACCTCAGCCTCCCAAGTAGCAGGGACTACAGGCACATGCCACCACGCCCAGCTAATTTTTGCAGTTTTAGTAGAGACTGGGTTTCACCCAGTTGGCCAGGATGATCTCTATCTCTTCACCTCATGATCCACCCACCTTGGCCTCCCAAAGTGTTAGGATTACAGGCATGAGCCTCCGCGCCCAGCCAACGTTATTTCTGAGTTACTTCATCTCACATATTTTATTGTGTAAACATAAATATGAAGTTATATGCACATAAATGTTAAGACGGCCAACAAAGGAGGTTCTTAGGGTTATCAGGGGCAATTAACAGTTTAAGGAATTTTGACTGACTTTGAAACACTGGGAAGGAAGCAGCCATGCGCAAATCTGGGGAAAATATTTTGGTCCCAGAAATAACAACAGAAGTTTCAAGGTAGGAACAACTGGCGATGTGGCTGCAAGGGGTCTTGTAAGGGATTTAAGATCTTCCCCCAAATAACAAAAAAAAATGTAATTTTAAAATAGAGTTATTTATTATCTGAACTGTTTTCAAAAATTACTTTGGCCTATAGAAAAGATTATACTGAAAAAATGTTATTGTGAAATTAATTAGCACATTTAAGCATTTCTGAGAAACAACATGAAGTACT
Source organism: Gorilla gorilla gorilla (assembly GCF_029281585.2). Taxonomy (NCBI): domain Eukaryota; kingdom Metazoa; phylum Chordata; class Mammalia; order Primates; family Hominidae; genus Gorilla; species Gorilla gorilla. The sequence goes on along the minus strand of NC_073248.2, from coordinate 43,417,385 downwards.
ATATTAAGAGTCATTTTTTAGGGGCACGTCTAAGGCAAAATAAGAAATGAATAAGGCAAGAAACCTTAATGAGATCAAACAAGGATCACATTTACAGAAACGTTTCTAGAGTAAATATAGAATTATAAATCATATGGGGACATTTTATGTAAGTGTTAGCAGATCAAACAAGAAACAACTCATAATGACTAATGTGACTAATCATTTGGAATAAGTAACCTCATTTTTTTAAATGACACAAGTTTCATTGGGACACTGAAACTTTTAAATCAGTGATGTGAATACAAAGATGAAGTGGATTATCTATTGTAAAAAAAAAAAGACACGCCACATTCTTCCATAGAATGTGTGATGGGTTAATCTTTTTTGTTTGAGGTGTTTTTTTTTTAATAATTGAGGAGTTTTCAAGGAATTTGAATAATAGAATTTGTGTTTGATCCCTTAATGGAAGGCATGTGTTAGTAAGTGTCTCAAATTTAGTATTGTGAAAGACGTGTTCATTTTAGGAGAAAAAAAAATTTGCTTTGGGAGAAAATATCTAGAATTGAACTACAGTTGATGTAAAAATGTTTGTAAAATGTGCTTAGGTTTAATCTTGCCAATGTTATTGATAGTACTCTTAATACTTTTAGTCGTTGGATGGAAAAGAAATAAAAGTAGAATAAGCAAAGAAACCATCTTTTCAAAGTGGTGGTAGGCGGAGACCACCAGCTTCTTCGAGAAATAGAAGTCCTTCAGGAAGTCTGAGATCTGCAAGATGAAGTAGTGGAGGAACAAGAGGGTGGCTTCCCTCACATGAAGGACACTTGGGTAATGTTTTAAAATATAAAGATGGAACCATAGGACTGAAAGAAAATAAGTTTGAAGATATCAAAATTTCCCAATTTTATTTATTTTGGGAAATTTACTTATTGGTAAGAAGTAATTTTCTTATTGATGAGAAAATTAACTTATTGATAAGAAGCAATATTATTTCTAAGTACTAAAGGTGTATCATAAGAATGATTGCACTAATATCTAAAATTTGTTTTAAAATTGTAATAACTTTGCATTGAAATGACACAGATTTCAAACTGAATTGAGTTTATGAATGCTGATTGCCTGTACTCAACAGGTTTTCTGAAGAACTCATTTATATTCATTATACTTCATAGAGTTTTCTACTTTGGGGCCCAGAACTTCATATCAGTTGTATTATCAAAATACAACGGAATATTTAAAACTTTCCAACAGGAAAAAAAGTAATTCAGTACTTAGGATTGATTTTCCAATATTTGTTTTTTTTGTGTATACATGTGCAAACATGTATGCAAATCTATTGCTTTGTAATTTTCATATGGAGAGTTTGTACATTGGCCTGCCATAAAGCATTTTCAATTTAAGAAACGTAGAACTTTAATTTCTAAAAAAAAGTCTGTGACTCTGGAAAGGACAAAACACCACTGCTTCACAGATATGTATGTATCTTTCTTGCTGGAAGGTGAGTCACTGAAAATGGTATTTATGAGTGATTTACACAGTAGAAATGAGGGGTCAATTTCTACATAAAAAAGAAAAACAAACCATGTATTTAAAATATATATATATTGGATGGGGGTGGGCGCACTTGGGGAGTATGGGGCGGGTGGACCACGAGGTCAGGAGTTCCAGACCAGCCTGGCAAACATGGTGCAAACTGTCTGTCCTAAAAATACAAAAAATTAGCTTGGCATGGTGGCACATACCTCTAATCTTAGCTACTCAGGAGGCTGAGGCAGGAGAATCACTGGAACCTGGGAGGCAGAAGCTGCAGTGAGCTGACATAATGCCATTGTACTCCCACCTGGGCAATAGGGCAAGAGTCCATCTCAATCAATCGATCAATCAATCAACCTATTGGTTAACTTATATTATCTATTAACCAACCTTCAAAAATCTATCTTTAATTTTGTGTTTTAATGACCAGATGTGTAATTAATTGGAGATGTGTTTTTAAAGTTGAAATTGCAGTGTTTGCTGCATTTTACGATGCATAGCTTCATGGTTATTTTGTCTCCATTGATCTTGAGGGTGAGATTCAATAATACTGTGCCATGTATGAGAATGTGTGTATTCTAACCTGTAACACCACCTGGTAATTGGCATATGTCTACAGATTTGTAGATATATAAAATATTTTTATATTATTTAATAAGCAATTCTTAAAGATTATTAAAATTTAGCATAGTCTAATCTGAAAATTAGTGTTTCACAAGGGAATTGTAAGAATTCTATACTATGTTAACAAATTTTAGAGATAATATATTTTCCTGATGTGTCACCTTTTGATATTGTAAATATTTGAGTTTCTTTGAATGGAATTTAGTTTATCTTTTTGATATGCTTTGAAAATTTTTCCTCATAATAGAATGATATAAACAGTCATTTATCATTTTTTAATATTTTTTCTTTATGTATATTATACTTAGATATTTTACTGATAGATTTCTGCTCCCTGTTCACTGCCCATTTTTCCCACATCTCTCTCTCCCACCAATATATTATAATTCTTGAGTTTCCTTCTAGATTTTCTAAACAGACTTTTATTGCTTGAATTGTACTAATTTCATATAGAAATGTTAATTTTATTAGTTTAGACAAATGTGAATTTGTAACATTATAATATGTAGAAAAACAACAAAACTTAGCCATTCAAGAAACAGTGATGCTAGTTAACTAAAATGATTTTGTTTGAAATACAGATGATGGTGGATACGCTCTTGATCTCAACACGAGTTCTTCTAGGGGAGCTATTCCAATTAAAAGAGGTCCATCTTCACGAAGTGAATGTCCTCCTCCTAAAACATCTGCTCCTTCTTCTGTGGCAAGAAGCAATAGTTGGATGGGAGGCCAAGGTAAATGCTACCTGATAAAAGACCATATTTTTTGTATAACTAAAAATGAGCTATTTTAACTTGATTCTTAAATTTAAGTTCATTGAACAAAAGAGAAGTGACACATCATTGGGCATAATTACTGATCGATAGCTTTTATTATACTTTCTATCTCACTAGGTACACTCAGATTTATGTTGAAGAAATACTCGAGCTTCTCACTGCAGTTCAAAGAAGTGATTAGAGTGAGGCCAACATTCCTCTTAATCCTGTGTTTGCTAGATAATTCCCCTTAATTTTTCTAAAAGTCCCTAGCAGTATTCTTTGATGATAGCCTTCTTCTTCTAATGAATTCTTTCATTTCCTAGGTCCCCTGGTAGTGGTCCCCTGGCGGGCCAAGTGAAAAATTGCTTGTTCAGTTTCTTTATTGGGTTGGAGTCTTGCTCTTACAAGGTCAGAGTGCATTGGTGAAATGATGGCTTACTACAGCCTCAAATTCCTGGGCTCAAACAATTCTCCTGTTTCAGCCTCCTGAGTTGCTGCAACTACAGGCATGCACCACCACACCTAGCTAAATTTTTTTCCTGTATTTTTGTAGACAGAGGATGTCACTACATTGTCAAAACTGACATTAAAGCCAGGGGCTCAAGCAGTCCAGCTGTCTCAGCCTTCCACACTGGCTCGCACTGTGAGCCGCTGAGCCTGACCATCCAGCTTCTGAGACCTCAATAATGTTTATGTGCAAGGCATTCTTACTGCTTCTATGAAGATTCAAAAGAACTACAAGAGCATTTAGCAGAAAAGGAGTCACTGGGCTTACCTATTATTTAAAAATAAAATCAAGTCTTGAAAGGTAGACATGAAGGAGTCCAATATTCTTAAATTGAGTGGATATCACAGAAGTGCAGAGGTGTGAAATATAAGGTCATGTAAATCAATAATTAAGATTATACCGGGATGTTTAAACATTAACACAAGATCCTTAGCGTAAGACTGGAAATTATTTGAGGAGAGAATTTAGACCTAAGCAACCTGAGGTGAGCAGTAGGATTGAATAGAAGTAATATTTTTGAGAAGGAGAATTGTTAAGATTGCAGACAGAACAGAAGAAAGGAAGACAGTAAATAAAAGTTCTTAGCAAAGAAGTTTAGGCAGAACAAATTAAAATTCTTACTTAGTCCTCCACCCTAATATGGAGGAAATTGAAAACTGCTGTTTTCAATTTTACATTTCATATGTAGAATATCGGTGAAATTAGATATGTGTTGACTTCAGCATACATAAGCCAACACATTTCCATTGGAAAATTAGCCAGTGAACATATCATAGGTGAAAGACTGACCTCTAAGGAATAGCACGTAAAGAGTATATTAAAGGAGAACATTTTCTATTTTTAAATAGCAACAATGTTGTAATGACCCCTTTAACAGGATTGCTTATTGCAGTAAAAGTAAATCTTGGCCATCATTAGAAAGTTTTCACTAGTACATTTCAATTTGTCAACATTTAAGGTAGAGCCAACCACTTAGAGATAAAGAAGACCTTTTATGTAAAAATTTAGCATCCAGTCATTCAAAGGTAGCATCATTTGTGTGTGTGAGGTGGATTGAACAACATAGGAAAATTTACCTTCTTCAGCTGAGAAGGGACAATGTATGTAAACTTAAAAATCTGTGAAGAGTTTTGTGGTTTTACATGTCTTCACTGTATCATTGGTAGTCATCAGTAATTCATATGAAAAGAAAAATAATAACTAACTAGTTATTTACCATTACAAATGAACTTTTACCTAAGAATTAATGTCTGTCTTCAGCTTTGTTAGAAGAACTGGCCTTGCAGTAGCCATGGGATTATCCAAAGCCATAAGAAATATTCACAGTGTCATGACTTTCTAGTAATTTAGGGAATGAAAAATGGAGTCATAGAAGAAATAATTTTTTGTTTGAGAGAAGAGAAAATAGTATTTCGGATTTGCTGTTCTTTCCATGTTTCATCATTTTAATATTAAAGGTCCCATATCACATGGAAGAGAGAATTATGGAGGTCCTCCATGCAGAGAGCCAATCTCTTCCTGGAGAAATGACCGTATGTCACCAAGAGATGATGGTTATTCAATTAAGGAAAGGTAAAGAAAAAAATTTTTAGAAGTTGATTTTTTTTGTTATGGTGATGAAATTCACATAATAAAATTAAATATTATAAGGTAAACAGTTAGGTGGCATTAAATACATTCTGTGTTGTGCAGCAGCTACCTCCGTCGAGTTCCAAAACATTTTTATGACTACAAACTAAAACTCCAGCTACCAGTTAAGCAGTCCCTTTCATTTTCTTCCTTCCCTCAGCTACTAGCAAACATCAGTCTTTGCTCTGCCTCTGAACTTACATGTTGTGGGCATTTAATGTTAATAGGCTCAAACACTACATGACTTTTTGTATCTGTCTCCTTTCCTTTTGTATCATGTCCCGAAGTTTCATTTACATCATAGCACTTAAATCCTTCCACAAGCGGTTAACCCGTTATTTTATTTGGGTTGTTTCTACCACAGTATTTCTATGCTCCAGTATTTGTTTGAGTACACTTATTCAATTCTGGGTATATATATAAGTGGAATTGCTTGGTTCTGTAATAATTATGTTTGTTTTCTTGAGGAAACGGCACATGTCTCCATAGTAGCTGCATCATTTTCCCTTCCAACTAGCATTGTATCAAGGTTCCAATTTATCTTCACCCTCTCAAACACTTGCTATTTCCTGCTTTTTATTGCCATTCTAGTGTGTGTGGGAAGTATGGTATCTTACTTTGGATTTGAAATGCTTTTTCTGAATCACCGATTATGAGTATCTGTTCCATGTGCTTTTTGGGCATTTGTCTGTTTTATTTGGAGAAATATCTATTTAGATGTTTGGCCTTTTAATTTTGTTTAAGTTGTAAGTTAGTTATGTTTTGGATACTAGAAGTTGAAATTTTAATATTTGTTGTTTAAACTTATGCCCACAGAAATCATCCACTTTCCCGAGAATCTAGGGATTATGCTCCACCGTCTAGAGACTATGCATACCATGATTATGGTCATTCTAGTCGGGATGAACATTTCTCTAGAGGATATAGGTATTATAACATTTCCTGGATTTGTCAAATAGAATTTTTAAATGGTTCATTCTGACATTAAGAATTTTTTTTTCAATTTAGTGATTGTGATGGCTGTGGTGAGGTGATGTTAGAGATCGTTCTGAACGTCCAAGTGGAAGTTCTTATAGAGATGCATTTCAGAGATATGGTAAGGGTCTGGGATGGATTTGTAAATTATAGAATTGTATTTAATAGACCAGATCGTTATTTTAATGAAATTCTAAGGAAAATTACGAAGGACAAATATAACATGTCTAAATATTGAGTATTCTTAACAGAAGAAAGCATAGGGAATGATATGAAGGTGAGAACTTCAGTTCACGTTCAGAAAATGTGACTCAACTTTTACTTTAGAATTAAATTTGTTAAGCTTCAAAATACTTCTCTTACACTTCTTACTAATAAAACCTTCTGATTATTGCAGGCATAATTAATATCCTGTCCGCAAAGACAGAGGAAAGTAGACATTTCCAAATAGTACTTTAACTTAATCATGCTTTAGTGATAGCAGTAATAATGTTTAAATATAGTCCGACATATTATTTTATCAACCCTGCAGGGACCTCTCATGGTGCACCATCTGCACGAGTGCCTCTGTTGTCTTATGGTGGAAGCAGCCACCATGATTATAACAATAAATGAGATAGATATGGCATAAGTCGGGAGAGTTACTCAAGGAGCTGTGGTGATTTTTATTCCCGTGATTGTGGGCACGTTGACAGAAAAGACCAAAGCAATCTACCTTCTCTGGATAGGGTACACCCTGCTCCTTGTGAAGCATGTGGTAGCTCAAGATATTTGTCATCTACAGGAGATGGTGGGGAAGGTCGATCTGACAAAAGAGCCTGAAGCAGATATTAAAGCAAGTATTCAAACAATAGTTATTGCATACTAAACCTTGTTTGCAAATTGAAAATTGACCTGTTATTTCTGCATTGTTACCTGCGTCTTACTAAAAGAAACATGTTTGTTTTGTGGAGAGAGGTAGATACTAACTTCCTCCATGAATTTTTTGAGGTATTCAAAGGAATTTTATTTCCAATAAATAAAGGGAATTTTATTTCCAAGTAATTTCATACTTACTAATGCTATTTGAAAACTATCTGTTTAGATGTAATATCTACATTAAAATTTTCAGAATAAAATTTTACATGTAATGCAAAATGCCTAATGTTTTTGCTCAGCTGCACATGCTTAAAAGCAAATTCAATAAGAGAGTAAATTGCATTGTTTGTTGAACATTTTCCTTTATTTCTTTGAACATAAATAGATACAAAATTAGGCATATGTTATGTCTCCCTTGTAAGCTGCACAAGTTTTCTAAATAGGCTGTTTCTCTTTAAAAACTTATAAGCTTACAATGTTTGAGTAGTCTTCAGAAAGACTACAAGACTGTCTGCCTCACCATATGTTTATCGTTTAGAGGAACAGTACAGGTCAAAGGAAATAATTAGATGTGGTTGATACTAAAATTTAAGACATCCAGAACATTCTACTTGAAGCATTCTGTGACTGAAGAGGGATAATGCTAATGAAAACTTTTTTTTACCTAAATGAAAAGTGAACCAGCTAAGTTTCTCAAGTGCATAGCATAATGAAATTAAATTTTCCTAGTTTAAATGGTGGAAAGTAAGTGTTTGGTCTTGGGAGGTAGTCATGTTATTTTTTTCTTAAAAGTTTTGACAATGGTGTGTAAGTCATGGTGTAGTAATAAGTTGTTACAAATAGGAATAATCTAGAGTGGTTGGAATTTTATCAGGTTTTTTTTTTTTTTTTTTTTTTGAGATGGAGTGTAGCTTTGTCACCCAAGCAGGGGGGCAGTGACTCCATCTTGGCTTACTACAACCTCCACCTTCTGGGTCCAATCTATTGTCCTGCCTCAGCATCTTGAGTAACTGGTATTAGATAAGTGTGCACTACAGCTGGCTAATTTTTTGTATTTTTAGTACAGACAGCGTTCCACCACACTTGCCAGCCTGTTCTTAAAATCCTGATCCACCCTCCTCAGACTGCCAAAGTTCTAGGATTACAGGCATGAGCCACCACTCTCAGCCTATCAGATTTAATTGGTTATATGAATGGAAGCACTTTCAACCTCATACTTTTGGGAAGTGAAGTGTATAAAACAAAACAACAGCATAACATTTCAGACAGGGGATTGCTTAAAGGTTTAATAAATCATCAAATGATAAAAATAAAAAGATTTGGACTTAAATAACTAAACCAAATAATTTTTCTGATTATACAACCTAAAGAAATGAAGTACATGAAGTTCCAGAAGTTTTGCAATCCATAATTCTTACAATTAACAGACTAATCTGCAAGGAGGAAATATTTTCTTGATAAAATTTTGACAAGATCTTCAATTTCTATAGGTAAGGGTGCAAATAATTTTAAAGGGAGAAGTTACCAACTTGGATTTTCAAGTGAGTTATTTGTGTTATGAAGTTGTGTTTTCATTCACCTACAATGTAGGATTGTGAGGATGAAGTGAAAAAATAAAACTCCCTAGTCTTGTGTATCTTACTGTCCAGGTGTGGTGGCTCGGGTTTTTAATTCCAGCATTTTGAGGCCAAGGCTTGCTGATCACTTTAGGTCGGGAGTTCCACTTTAGGTCGGGCCAATACCATGAAACCCCATCTCTAGCAAAAGTATGAAAATTTGCTGGGCATGGTGGTGCACACCTGTAGTATGTTACAGTTAATCGGGGGGCTCAGGCAGGAGAATTGTTTGAACCTGGGAGCCTGAGGCTGCAGTGAGCCAATATTGCACCATGTACTCTAGCCTGGGTGACAGAGCGAGACTCCAAATCAAAAATAATTATATAAATCTACAAATATGTAAATAATAAATAAGGTATCCTTCATTTCAAGCATTTATTATTTCTTTTTTCTTTTTTAGACACAGGGTCTCCCTCTGTTGTCCAGCCTGGACTGCAGTGGCACCGTCAAGGTTCACTGCAGCCTTGAACTCCTCGGTTCAAATGCACAAGCCTTCCATTTCAGCCTCCCAAGTAGCTGGGATTACAGACACACATCACTGTGCCCAGCTTTTGTGTTTGTGTGTGGTGTGTGGTAGGGACAATGCTTTGGATATATTGTTCAGGCTGGTCTCAAACTCCCAGGCTTAAGTGATCCTCCTTACTTGGCCTCCCAAAGTGTTGTGATTACAGCCATGAGCCACTGAGTCTGGCATATCATTTCTTGGTATGTGCGACATTACACCTTCGCTCTATTAATTCTTTTGAGACATATGATAAATGATTATTAAATGTACTAATCCTGTGCTACTGAACACTAGATCTTATTCCTTCTAAGCAACTATAATTTAATGCACCCCATCCCCTCTTTGATCCCTTCGTTACCAGTAAACATTGCTTGTATCAAAATATCACATGTATGCCAAAAATACCTACAACTTTTATGTACAAATTTTTTAAATAAGTAAAAATTAACAAAAAAGGGTATCTTCAACAAAGTGATAAAATAGGAGGCTCCAATTTGTTCCTCCATCCACAAATGCAACAAATAAAAAGCCACACCCACATCAATCCCCTATGAGATAAACTTAGAAACAAGTTGGGATACTCTTGCACGTAGGGTTATGAAAATACTTACTTAAAAAAAGGTAAGATAAACTGAATCATGATCTTTTTCTAGCGTTTATCTCTGACACATTGCCCTGGAATCAATAGGGAACTGTTATTTCACAGCTTCTCTCAGAGAACTGAAGTATTATTAATCCACATATGTAAAGCCCCAGCTGTTAACAGCTGCTTCTCAATGAAATGATTCCTCACTTGCCTATCTCTGGATTCTAACACAGACTGGCATTCATAACTCTCCTAGGACCTCCAAGATAAAAGAGGGATTTAAATAGACATTCGAGCACTTCCGAAACTGTTTCCTCGCGGCTTACTGGATGTCAAGCAGTCAAGAAAGCTCAGCTCCCACTTTGTACCTCAAAGAACTTCTATTGTACATCTAACGTCTTGACTTTTTTTTTTTTCTTTTGAGATGGAGTCTTGCTCTATTGCCCAGGCTGGAGTGCAATGGCACGATCTCGCCTCACTGCAACCTCTGCCTCCCAAGTAGCTGGGATTACAGGTGGCCGCCACCATGCCAGGCTAACTTTTGTATTTCTGAGTAGAGACAAGTTTTCGCCATGTTGGTCAGGCTGGTCTCAAACTCCTGACCTCAGGTGACCCACCCACCTTGGCCTCCCAAAATGCTGGGATTACAGGCGTGAGCCACCACACCCAGCCATGTCTTGACTTTTATAGCTTCTGCCCAGATACCTTGCTTCTAATCCTCCTGACTTTTGTATCTGTCAGGGTCCTCTGAGAGCAGGCACGTAGGCATTTCTCATCAGTCTTCATCATCACTCACTCTAGCAATATACTGAGCTTCTAAATTTTCCTTCCAAGAAGGCAAACTACCCAACTATTGCCCTGACTTCTCAGGTTGCTGACTAAGATTTTGAATACCATCTTGCCAATCTCTGGAAGCTAATGGATCTCAGCTTTTTGTAATCTCAAGATTCTAAAGAGGAAAAAGGATTGTTTTATGAAAACTCAGCATGATTTTTAAACTTCCCTATTGATATAGTTTGAACATTTGTCCCTCCAAGCCTCAGGTTGAAATGTGGTCCTCCACACTGTAAATGGCACCTAGTGTGAGCTGTTTGTTTGTGTCATGGGGATGGATGCCTCATAAAAATGGCTTGGTGCCCTCGCCATGGTTAATAAGTGAGTTTTCCGCTCTATTAGTTCCCACAATGCAGCTTACATCCAAATAGGTTGTTGAGAAGTGCCTGATTACCTTCTCCCCTTCTCTCTCTTGCTCTCTCCACATGTGACATGCCTTATTTCCTTTTACCTTCTGTCATGAGTGAAAGCCTCCTGAGGTTCTCGTCAGATGCAGATGCTGGCACCACAGATCTTTTACAGCCTGCAGAACCAGGAGCCAATGAAACATCTTTTCTTTCTAAATTTTCCAGTTTCATATTCTTTTATAGGAACACAAACAGACTAAGACGTGTATCTCTGGCTGGTAACTTGCCTATATCAGTAAGCAGTGGAGATCAGCACTCATTATTTCTTGTGTTCCATACAGGACAAAGAGGTGGTTTTCAGAGGTCCCGTGAGCTCTTCCTTATACCCAACCCTTGGATTGCTCTACCTTTCAGCTTCTCCGTGGAAGCACCCAACCTTTTAAACTCCTCCCTTAGGAAGAGTATTTTGTTGTTGTTTTCATTTTTATTTATTTGTTTGTTTATTGAGATTGAGTCTCACTCTGTCACCCAGGTCGGAGTGTAGTGACATGATCTCAGCTCACTTCAACCTCCACCTCCCAGGTTCAAGAGATACACCTGCCTCAACCTTCCAAGTAGCTGGGACAACAGGCACAAGCCACCAGGCCTGGCTAATTTATTTGTTTTGTATGTTTAGTAGAGAGGTGATTTCACCATGTTAGCCAGGATGGTCTTGACCTCCCGACCTCATGATATGCCTGCTTCGGCCTCCCAAAATGCTGGGGTTACAGGTCTGTGCTACTGTGCTCAGCCTGGACCAGACTTTTAACTTGCCTGTTTCTAGGGTCTGATGCGACAGACCAGGCATTCTGTGATTCTGCTAATTCCCACCCTCTCTGCAAAAAACCTCAACTCACAACTATCCTTAGATACGGACACCTGAGTGAATGATTCTACAGCTTGGGATTGGATCTATCACACCTTTTTTGACTGTAGAACTGAGAATAGCCACACAGATAGGATAAAAGAACAGTTTTAATTTGATGCTTTTTCTCCTCCCCAAGCCAGCACAATGTTGCATACAAAAAATTCCCCTGGACTCACAGTTTCTTCACAGAGGAGAGAGTTGAAGATGTACATTCTGTCCTTTCTTTTCCATTTTGCAATTCGTCACATGAAGTTCTCTCTAGTCTTACCCTGTGGGAAACAGTGGGGGTATCGGACAATGGCTGTCAATTAGAAACAAAGTACATGCATGGGGCTCACAGTGACCGTAACAGTAATCTTACTCATGGCTTTGCATTCCAGCCAGCAGAGTTGCACCATCAGAAAAACTAGGCAACAGCATCATTCTGCAGCAACCAACCATGGTTGATGGGTCTGCCAGGCTCAAATCACTGGCCAACTACCAAATCCCACCCTGGTTTTCTCTGCAAAACTTCCAAGGCTGTGACAAAGAGGCAGCTTGGTGATTATCCACAGAAGGGTCATGTGACCCCACCCATTCCCAGCTGCCATACTTTTGACCATCCTAGCCCTGTGTGCTCCACCCATCCCCAGGCTGAAAAGCAGAGGCAATTTAGTGGTTAAGGATGAAGTTTCTGGCCCTACCTGGACCCAGTGGGCAAGCAGCTTATATAATAAGTCTTGGTACCCCTGGAAGGAAGTTCACTTCTGATGTATCTAGTGGAAATCACTGGGGTGTTAGAATCCCTAGAGCACATGACTTTATTGAGAAACAGAGAATTCCAGTCTCGGCTCCAGCCCCTCCCACTGCTGTTGGGAAGCAACTACCCTGCTGGGGAAAGGGCCTGTCTGAGCTAATGAATGTAGTCTGTCCAGGCTCTGTCCAGCAGAAAATGGATCTAGACTCTCCAGCCTGTGTCCCCTATAGGGATGACCCACTCTCAGCTCTAGCCCTTCCACTTTAGTCAGGGAACACTATAATCCTTGAGAAACTTTCTGGGCAATATGCAACTTTCTTAGGAGAGACCAGGCTCTAAATGATCTGTTCAACAGCGGGTGTCAAGGGACCTGATCATCAGCCCCAGGCCCTTCTGCCGCAGGCAGAAAATTAGCTCAACTGTGCAGGGACCTTCCAGTAACCATCACAGCCAAAATTACAGGCATTCCATTCTGTGTTCTGCAACAGAATCTAAGTGGACACAGTCTCAGCTTCAGCTTGTCCAATTTCAATTTCTGAAATGGAATCATTGGTAATAAATAACCTACAAGCCAAAAAAAAAAAAAGCCCAGGAACCGATAGATTCCGGATGAATTCTACCAGATCTACAAAGAACTGCATCATATTCCATTGTGTGGGTGATTCCAGCTTGTTCAACTGGTTATGTGTGTATGCTTACACACACACACACACACACACACACACACACACACACACACACAGGCACACACCTGTGTTTCATGTTCCCTCAAAAAGCTGCAGTGGAAATGCCAGGCCAGCCTCTGGTGTCATCCGAAGGATCAGTGGGGAAGGACCCACTCCTTTGCTTGCATTACATTGTTGCCAGCAACCTTGTCCATAATGGCATCTTTTCAGTGGTTTCTTACAGCTCTTTAGAGAATCTGCAATTATGTTTATTTGTATGGTTTACAATATATTCGTTAACCTTTATCTCTAAACTTGAGGCTGGGTACAATGGCTCAAGTCTGTAATATCAGTACTTTGAGAAGCTGATGGAGGATGCTCTGAGCCCAAAAGTCTGAGACTACAGCGATGTATGATTCAGCCCGGTGACAGAGCAAGACCCTGCCTCTAAGTAAATAAATAATAAAAATACAACTGATAGTAATATTTTTGTTTTACAGTTTGGAAACACAAATTTCCTTGATCAAATAAATGAATATTTGATAGTCACTAACACAGCACATTTGCTTGTGTATGGGAACCAACGCAGGAAAGCAGTAGGATTGGATGCTCTTTCCCCTTAATCCCTGAACATGTATATACTGTGATGATGATAAGGGGTGAATTTGGATCAGGAAGTCTTTCTGCCAGAGCCATCAAAACCATGGAAATAAAACCCTCCACAAATCAGGAAACAAAACAGTCTTTACTGATAATAGTAACTATAAAATCTTTTGCAGATTTGGTTTCATTTTTAATTTAGTGTAGATTACGCAGCATAACACAGACTACCCTGCCCCTACTAGTATGCGATTTGATGACAAATGTCAATTAGACTTGGTTGTTGAAAACTACAAGAATCTTAGTTAACACCCTAGTTACATGAATAATTTTGACAATATAAACCAGCTTATTTTAAACTTTCAGTTAGTCCACTAGACACCAAAATATTATTTTAAACATAGTTCAAAATTGATGTGGATAATGGCCCTTGTGCACTGGGTGCTAGATAGGCTCTGCTGAGGGTGTCAAGGTGTGTGGTACCCTCTTCTGTTCTCCCTGAGGGGTGGGTGTGTCCACTTGAGGGAACCGGTGTGGGTAGAAAGGACTGCAGGGCTGTACCTGGTGCTCCCCATGGGGCTCATGTGTGTGCAATGGGGGCGTGTGTGCAAAGGAGGTTATATATGCTCAGGGTCCGCAGCTCTTTGGGTGCAACACAGGCAGAGGGAAGAAAGACTGTCTGGGTAGCTGGTGCCTGCCTTGCAGAGGACAGCAGCCCCGTGCACCGTGAACCCGAGTCTTGAGTACCTTGTGTTTCTGGTGTGAGGCCTCTGGACACACACGGGGAGTGGGTGTGGTTCGATGGCTGGTATGAGCATGCAGACTCCCTTTCCTCCAAGGACTTTCCCAGGGAAACGTACCCTTCAACTTTCTGCTGTGAGTGAAGGGTCCTTGGCACCCCTATTTTCTCTTGTGAGTGCTGAGCTTGGCTCCCAGTCCCTATCACATGCTCTCAGGGCACCTGCAAGCAAGCTGCCCTACTATCTGCAGTATCCTTGCCTCAGCTCCCCTCGCTGTCTCCCATCCCCTGCCTCCTGGCTGACCCTGTGTGCCCCTGGCCTGGCTCTGTTGCTCCCCGCCCCCGGAAGCCCGACTCCCACCTCCTGCTGCCAGTCATCCCGAATGGGCAGTTACAAGGATATGGCTCTGGCCTAGAAGCCGGAGATGCCCTGGATGATGGCCCTTGTGCCCTCCAGGCCAGGCAGACGCTTGTGACAAAGCTTCTGCCTCAGCCATGGGCAGGGCATGTGGCCTGGGGCATTCACGGAGCCCAGCTCCCTGTGAAGGACCTCCAGTGACTCTGTGGCCGGCTGGGGCATGCTGGGGCCCGGGCCAGGCTGTGTTCACTGGTCCTCCACCTGCCGCTCCATGTCGGCTTTCTCCTCAACCACCACCTAGACCACCGCCGTGACGTCGTCCACCACCAGCACCTTCTCCTCCTACAAGGGCACCTCCGCACTCCGTGCCCTGGCTGCCCTCTCCTGCAGAGCCTCCGAATTCAACAGGGTGCCTCCTTTGGAGGTCCCATTGCCTACAGCCTGCACTGTCACCTTCACATCTGGATAGGTGTATCCTTAAAATATACTTAAAGAACAATAACTTAAAAGTGTTCCCGTTTCTCCACATCCTCTCCAACATCTGTTGTTTCCTGACTTTATAATGGTCGCCATTCTAACTGGCATGAGATGGTATCTCATTGCGGTTGCAGGGCCATGGATGAAGCTGGAAACCATCATACTAAGCAAACTATCACCAGGACAGAAAAACAAACACCACATCTTCTTACTCATAAGTGGGAGTTGAACAATGAGAACACATGGACACAGGTGGGGGAATATCACACATCTGCCCAGTTGAGGGGTGGGGGGCTATGGGAAGGATAGCATTAGGATAAATACCTAATGTCAATGACGAGTTGATCAGTGCAGCAAACCAACATGGCGCATGTATCCCTATGTGACAAACCCGCACGTTCTGCGTATGTACCCTAGAACTTAAAGTATAATTTAAAAAAATGAAAAAAACTGAAAAGGAAAAATAGCTCTCCAAACCCAAATACTAAACAGAAAATTAGTATCAAGTGGCCTAGAATGTAATTTACATGAAAATGTCACAAACATTCAGCAGATAGTTTCTAAATGCTACAATAAGCCTGGCAGTCTGCAAGAAGCTCAGAAAAACATGGTCCTTGCTCTTCTGAGAGTGCAATCGTTACAGGCACAGATAAATGAGGAATAATAAGTATGATAACTGCTGTAATAGGCAAATACAGGAACTATAACTGGAAATAAAGACAATGATTTTGATAAAACTTTAATAAACAATGAAATATTAAAAAAAAAGACTCATGATTTTAATAAACGTTGCCTCCTTCTTCCCTCCAGAAGAAAACTCATGCCTCTGCTTTATTGGCTGACATGTTCCTAAGGAGATGTAACAGGTCTGATTTGTATTAGTAAATCACATTTGCCTCATTTATGAAACATGTGTTTAAAAATCCTCTTAAAGGTCAAATGAGAGTATTTGTTGTTACTGGATAAATTGTCAAGTGCTACCCAAATATTATTTTCTCATGGTGATTTATACCGTGTGTATATTACATAGTTAGTGTAGCATTCTCGGAAAGGAAACCTTGAAACACGTCTGCTGCTCGGTTTTTATTTTTCAATTGTTTCAGTCATTATTATTTATCACATGCTTTCTAGGGGCTTTTGAATTTTAAAGAGATATGTATACACCAAAAAGAGAAGGACAATGAAATTGTGAGACTACAGTCATAATGATTTCATTGATTAATTCAATTGTTTATAGGGCTAGATTAGATTATATTTCTCCCAAAAGATTCTCGGAGAAATTCTAAGATGACGCACCCACTGTTTGAAATGGCCAAAAAGTTGTTGCTTAAGTTAGAGTTAACTCTTTTTAAAGCCTGAAGATACAGTAATAGTTTCATGAATTACAACAGGGAAAATAGGATTTTTAGTGCTACTTGCTCTCATCAGAAATTATCGTTAACTTTTAAATTGTTCTTTATGTCACATTAAATTTTTCCTTTCCATCTCATGTTTTGGATGTGGTATGTATTTTTAAATGTATTTTCACCCTTATTGTGCTTCTGTGAGAAACTGCAGATTTAAGTTCATATCATAGTTATCTTTTAGTTTTATTTGTTTGTTCCTAAAGGTTCACAGAAATAAAGAATTCCATTTATGCTTGTATCTTTCAGCAACCTCATTTCAGATAACGGTGCACATTACTGCAGGTATCACATGTACAGGTCCAAAGGGAGAAAAAGAAGAAAGCAAGCTTTTAAGTCTATGTATTTGTAATACTAGATCAGAAACTCAGTATTCATAGTGAAATCAAAAAATGATCACAGTCAATTCCATCTCATACCCAGACTGAAATAAGAACCTTCAAAAGAAAAGAAAGTTAAGAGCTTTGGGCTTGTCAAAATTTTCCTATACAGATAAAATTATCGGTGACTTTCTCTCACTAGAAAACATAAACAAAAATTCATCCTTCATATATGTGTAAATAAAATATTTTTATTTCTATCAGTTATAACATGCAAGCAAGTAATACAGTGAAAGTACAATAATAAAACGATATAAGGAAATTTCTCTGTGTCAAAAAATTCCATCGAGGCCATTAATTTTACAAAACCCGTAGAGAATACTTCATGAAACTACATTATACTCTACTCTTTAGTATTTTACTTACATTTTAAATAATCAACAAATTAAATAAAATTCTTAATCATTATTTATTACCAATAACATTATTCTACTCAAGTAATCCTTTTGAGATTAAATATTTTAAATAAAACATTAAAAACAAATTGTATTGACTGATATCAGCTTTTGATGAAATAATACTTCTGTATTTGTAGTCATGTGAAGTATAACTTTCTCCTCACAATGGATCTTTTATAACACCAGTGGTATTGCTTTCTCTGATACAAATCCTTTTTGATCTCACAGCTTTACTGTATCTACATATTACATTCCTCCAGATAGTAGGCTTCAAACAGATGGAAAAAATTATATTTGTGACAAAATTCTAGGAAAGGGAATGGTAAAATGGGACAATAATTTCTAAATTTCTAACTGTCCATCCATGGATTTGGATATATTAAGATATAGACAAATATTTGCACACTGCAAGTTTGCACGTGTTTATAAATTTAAATGAGGTATCCATAATGTATGGGTTGTGTAATCTTTTAATTAATCCTCAATTTTACATGTGGGAAATTTGAAAAGGGTTTATCCTTATCAAATACTCAATTCGAAGTACTATACTGAATTTGATGTAAAGCCAACAAAATCTCTGTCAACATTCATTTCAATTAATCCATTGATGTTAACTGCTGATAGCTTCATTCTCCTTGATCCCTGTTGGCAGCCTGAAAGCTAATTCTCACTCTAATTCAGCACTCAGGGTGCCACCCACAAGTGACTAACACCTTGCTGTGGATTGTGACCTCTGACTCTACCACTTTTGTCCTATAACAGTCCTACCTTTGCATATTTAATGAACTTTGTACATGGTTAAAAAATAAAACTGTAGTGAAATGTCAGGCCATGCTGTGAGATGTTCCATTGCTTCTGTATCTCTAATTGACCTTTCATGTTATAGAGGACAAGAAAAACAATTCAATACGTTTCTTAGTATCCAATGCAATGCACCCTTTCTTATTAATATGCCAAACCCATCCCTTCAAGGCACTGACATCTAAACACAGCTAGATGTATCAAAATCTCTTCTCATTAATAACCATTATGTTAATCACTGTTGCCCAGATCTGGACTCTGACTGTGAAATCCTAGGGTGGAAATTGCTATAATGGCTCAAACTACGGGAATGACTATGTTTCGGCATAATTACTGCTGTCATCTTACTGAAAAATATCACGTTGGATGGCAGCTTCTAGTTACATAAATCCTGTTGATTAATGTCCAGCATTTATGATATTGCACAAGTAAAGATCTTTGATAACTTAAATGATTAGCTGAGCAATAATTAAAATAACTCACAGCAATTTAAATATTCATTTACTTACTAGAAGTGCCATACATCATTAACTCCTGATGAAAACAAACTGGGAAAATTGCAAGTGCTGAACTGGTTACTAAAGTATGTATTTCGGGGTATAAAACTATCCATGCCATGTATGATGCCTCACCTGCAAGGATAAAGCTTTAGCATATATGAAAAATAAGTGTCTTTGGTTCTTAATCTCTTTCTACATTTGTCTTCATAACCTCAACACAAAAACACTCATATACTTGACTTTTGGCTGGGCTGACTACCAGTTATTAGGATTTAAGTAAATAGAATAAAGATTTCAAAATTCGATGACCAAATATGAGAAATCACACTCTCCCCATAACATACAATTATTCTCAAGTGCCACTGCTAATGCAAAATTGAAAGAAGAAATTAAGTCCAATATATTGCAATATTCTAAAATCTAAAATTTTTTCTTTGAGGTCTGGTGGTTCATGCCTGGAATTGCAGCTCTTTGGGATGCTGAGAAGGGAGGATTGCTTCAAGCGCAGGGTTCAAGACCAGCCCAGGCAACATAGCAAGTCCTGTCTCTACAAATGTAACTAATTAAATACTTAATTAAATTGGGCACGCTGGCACACATCTATCTTCTATTTACTCAGCAGTTCAAGGTCGTAGTGAGCTGTGATTGCACACTGCACTTCAGCCTGGGCCATGAGGTAAGACTTTGTCTCTACAAAATAATTCAATATAACAAAACAAAATGAAATAAAAACACTTTTAGTTGTTTTTTGGAAGTTTGTTTAATTGCTCCAAAGCATAGACATTGTTTAAAAAGTTAAGCCGTTCATGGGGAATCGGCAGTGAACATTGTTTATATTGTTTTCCAAAAATTAGGATAAATGTTAGAATATTATATATAAATATCTCATAACCTTTTGTACAATAAATATTGACAAATGTCAAGCCATCGTGTTTATAGACTTTTCCTTCAAAATATTCATAGCTTAATTGGAGGATGAAGAGAAGAGCAATAATTGCAATGTACTCTGACAAGTGTTACAATAGATACAATTTAGTAACTTAGCTGGAGAGGAAGGAAGTGCTTAACTGCATTTACAGGGGTTGGGGGAACTTTCTCAGGTCAGGAACAACTGATGCATCTGTAAGGATACAAATTTGCAAGACGAATGTTTGGGAGAAAAACACTATAGAAAAAAAGAAACATTATTTCTATCAATGATAGACATCCTAACAGTCAGTGCATATGATGCCATCTGCCCAATTCTTAGACTATACTAGCTCCATAAATATTTCTTGAATGAATCCATGAATGGAAGATACTGGGAAAAGAATGCTGGAAGGGATTTTCAAAATCCAGTGAAACAAAGGTGAATACCCTGGACTTTACAATTTTGCCTGCTTTTCTTTAAGTTCTTGTTATGTTTACTACCTCATAAGCTCTGTTTTACTTTTTGTTGTTTTCACAAATATCACGCATGATATCGTTCCTGAGACTAATTCTCTCTTGATCCCTTGATACTATATTTGTCTCTGATGCTCCTTTGTGTGAGGTCCTGGGTTCTTATGCCCACAGCTACGTCACTCACCTCTCCCTGGCACTATTCTATAATAGAGAGGCCTGGCCCCTGGGAGGCAGGGTTCCTAGGCTCTCATAAAAATTACTTCCTGTTTCAGCTCAGTCAAGGGATGCCACTGCAGAGATTAGAGAACAAAAAGATGAGAGAAGCCAGTTTGTGTCGCCTTCCTTCTCAGCAGGGTATGTTTCCACAGTGATTCCATGCCTGCAGGACATGCTGTCTGTGTTTCCATTTTCCATGTAGTGACCCGAATCCTAGACTGGATCTTCTAATGCCATTTTCTCCAATTGTCTTTTTGAAGGATTTGGGTACTATTTTGGAGTTTAAAATTTAAAAAAATATTGATATGGACAGGGGGGCAGGGAAGTGCCTGATACAGGAGGGTGTGGTTCTTGGCTAGGGATTCAGCCTCAGGCCTGTGCTCATTGACCTAGGTGAGGCACGCACTTCTGTTTTCTTGCCCAAATTGGTGAGGACATGCGCTTCTGTTTTTTTGCCCAAGTGTTGCATTTTCCAAGAGCACCCCGGCCTGCCATACCCCCATCCTGTGCTATCAGAAACCTCGAGACCCTAGCGGGCAGAGACACAGTAGCTGACGTCGAGAAGAACCATCAGCAGAAGAAGACACAAGCAATTGGACCTGGAGAAGACACCGGAGGAAGGAGAGTGCAAGGACAGAGGCGGCAGGCGATCCACCGCAGAAGAACACAGAGTTGCGTGGGGCTGTGGAAGGACAGCGCTCACCTGCCCCATTCCAAGGGAAAACCACCTTCCTGCTCCGTCTCCCTTCTGGCTCCCCATCCATCTGCTGACAACTTCCACTCAATGAAACCTGCACTTACTCTCCAAGCCCACGTGTGAGCCAATTCTTCAGCTACACCAAGGCAGGAAACCCCAGGATCCAGAAAGCCTTCTGTCTTTGCAGAAAGGCAGAGTGTCTAATTGAGCTGACACAAGCCGTCTACAGATTGATAAACTAAAGTAACACCGTGTAACACATGCCCGCTGGGGATTCAGGAGCTGTAAACATTCACCCCTAGATGCTGCCTGGGGTCAGAGCCCCACAGCCTGTCCTCATTGCTAGCTCCGCAGCGGGGGATAAGGGACGTTTTCCCGTTGCACTATGAGTCTGTTTCCAATGCAGTGTGCTTTCTGCAATACTGCAGTGTTACCTCATTGCATATATTTGACAAAATAAGTTACAAACTATAATGTGAGAAGAAAATAAATGGTGGAGAATAAGGAAGAAAAATGAAACATTGTGTCAATAAGGAATGTTTTTTACTTCATGTAACAGAAAAAGTAAACATGAATTAAATAAACAGGAATTTCCGGTTTTCACATGTTGACCAGCCACAGTTAGGCATTTGGCGCCTTTGATCCGTTGCATTGCTGCATGGAAGCAGCCTAGCTGCATGGTAGTAGCACTGACTTTTTTTTTTTTTTTTTGCTATTTTCTTCAAGGTGAAACCTAGCTCAAATCCAACACCATGTTGGGTCCAGTTGTTGCTAGCCAGCTTTGCCCACACTCTGGTTTTTCAGTCCTATCAGCTTCTAGTGTATGCAGCTACTTTAACAGTGTGTTTTTGCTAGTCATGTGAAACTGCCGCCTGAGATTTTCTATTCTCCTGCAATCATCTAGTATTTTTCCTGGCTCAAATTATGTGACTTGCTCATTTTTCTCCTCAGGACACTGCAGGATGTTCTTTACCTGGTTTTCTAAAAGAGCATTGGTAAACCAGTTTCATTTCCCTCAAATACTTCTGAGAATTCCTGAGAAACTTATACATGTCTCACTGGACTGCACCACTGCCCACTCAGCTGCCTGTTATTGACTTCTTTCCTTAGATAAGATCCCCCAGACAGCAACTGCATGGGCCCTCCCACCCCCACTCCCACTAAAGACCAACATCCAATGTTTAAAACATTTTAAGTCTTAGATATAGCATAAAGGGATTATGGAATACAAAACAACACATCAGACACATATATTAAGAACACTTCAGCCAGTATCAGTCTTTGACAACAAAGGTAACCATTTTAACTACACGGTATAAATATATTTACACATAAAGTGTATGCATAGGGAAACGTTTCTCACATTGTATATACTTTCTCCAGTGATGTCTTAGGCACTCATTTAAAATAGGTCACTGATTGAATTACAACTGTAACCTATAATGAAAATAGCAGAGTAGAAAGGTGTAGAAAGGCTTTTTTTTTTTTTTTAAACAGCTCATATGTACACATTGTTTGGTCTTCCAGTTGTGCTGTTTCTTTTGTATGCGTGTGTATATGTTTATGTAATTTTAGATAGTTACAGAGAATAGATTTAGTACAAGTAATTAGAAATTAAGCAGACTTCTTTGTAATAAAAAAGGAAATGGTTAACTTTAATTGAATTTTAGTGCAACAGTAAAACTGGATAAGAATTTATTCTTACTCAGGGAAAACATGTACTGTGTTTTGCAGACTGAAAGAGTTCTTTCCTGAGTAAGCCAGTGTTGGCCTTTATTGCAGAAATAGATTGTTTTTGGTAGACCCCTACAGCCAGCTACCTGCAGAGAAGGAAATCCTACTAGAGAGGATTCTAAATTGAATATTAAATACTCTTTCTATAGGTGAAGCATTCACATACAATATTCTTTTACATTCAGCATAATTATAAAAGTTAATTTTAGAACACTTTCCAAAAAAATAAAGCAATTATAAAAATTAGGGAGATAATTGTATATTCCTCCTTTAAAAAGTTTTAGCCTATTCAAATCTAACAAGTCCACTCTGAAATACCTGTAAATAAGATACGAAATGAATAAGAAAATACAGCAGAATGTACCAGATGTTTTCTATGTGTTGGATATACATACATCTGTTATTTTTTAGTGGCAGACAGAGTGCAGTCTACATAATTTTATTGATAGTAGGTGCCTATGCATCATATATTCACAGATAACTATTATTTCTCTGAAGATTGAAATAGAAAGCTAGGAAAACACAACACAGCACATACACTGGATTATATTTAAGCAAATGTGAATTGTATAGTTACATGATCTCTTCCAGGGGCTTCTTATCACTCTCCCTTAGGGTAGTCTAAGGATTGATTAGTTAAAGTTCCTAGGCTCTTTCAAGCTAAGAAACACTGTGTAAGTGCTATGCATTATCATGGTAACACGAGAGTGAGGCATAAGTGATTTGCAACATCATAGGCTCTTTGAAATGTGCGTCTAGTCTGGTTGAAAGTTTCCTCTAACGTGTTTTATGTATTGGAAGTGCTTATCATATTTGAAGATGAAATGTGCTCTACTGAAATCATGCAAATCTGCAAAATCAATCTTTGTTCTATATATTAGTATAATGATGTTTCTCAAAATAGAAGAAAACTTGGGATATGATTTCAAAGGTAACTTATAACAAGGTAGAATTTTGACATCAGTTATAACTTGTCTATTATCATTTGATTGACTCAGCTGTTGCTCTCTTAATTAGTGCAACTGAAGTCTAGTTAATTTGCATAAAGGTAGCTATCCCATCTTACATACTTTTAAAGACAGTCAGGAGACTATTCACTGTTTCTATAAAGCTTACATAGATTTTATCAACATGTTTCAGTCATATATGACTGACTGCAATAGTATCAGTTCTAAAATGTAATTTATACATTAATAATTCCTTTAATATTTTTATTTTTATTTTTATTATATTCAGAGAGTACATGTGCAGGCTTATTACAGAGGTATATTACATGATGCTGACATTTAGTCTTCTATCAATCCCGTCACCCAGATAGTGAACGTAGTACCCAACAGGAAGGTTTTCAGGCCCTGCCCCTCTCCCTCTGTCCCTCCTTTGGAATCTCCAGTGTCTATAGTTCTCATCTTTATTTCTGTGCACCCACCCAAGTTTTAGCTCCTATTTATGAGAATATTCAATATTTGATTTTCTGGTTCTTCATTAATTTGTTTAGGTTAATGGCCTCCAGCTGCATCCACACTGCTGCAAAGGACATGATTTTGTTCTTTTAATGGCTGTGTACTATTCCAGGGTTCATATGTACCACATTGTCATTGTCCCATCCTCCATGGATGTGCTCCTAGGTTTATTCTATGTCTTCGCTATGGTGGTGAATATGAGAATTCTTGTGTCTTTTTTGGTAGCTTTAATAATTTATTTTCATTTGAGCATATACACAGTAATAAGATTGCTGGGTGAAATAGTAGCTCTATTGTGAGTTCTTTTAGAAATCCACAAACTGCTTTCCACAGTGGCTGAACATTCTCTCCACCAGTGTATAAGTATTCCTTTTCCTCTACAGCCTTGCCCACATACGTTTTTTTTTTTAATTTTGGCTTTTTAATAATAATACTCATTCTGACTGGTATGAGATGGTATCTTGTTGTGATTTTGATTTCCCTTCTCTGATGATCAGTGATGTTGAGCACTTTTCTTATGTTTCTTATCCACTTGTATATCTTAAGAAGATATTTTAAATACACATACAATTATTTCCTCTACTCATAGGTCAAATTCTGCCTATGTCCTTCTCTCTTTTTCTACTACATGATTTTACATGGATAATGAGTCAAAAAATGTGATGTGCTAGTAATACATTTTATTTCATACTTATAAATGTAAAATGTTTTTCTTTGAAAGATACCACATTCTCCAATTTTTATTTTTTTTTAATTCCTTTAAAGCGGCAATGGGGACAGGGAAATTTTAAAGCAATTACTTCACAAGGTGATTCCAATTTATACAGAATATTGTTCATTGTAAAATTAATTTGTTTTTGAGTAAAATTAAAATATATATACAAATACAAAATAACATAATAAATACTAATTTTACCCCACTTAAAAATAACAGCTATTAATATTTTCCTTGTTCTATGTATATTACCTCTGGTTGTAATTGGAATACACCCCGTCAGGTTCATTTGCTTTTCTCCATTTCCAGAGGTGCCATTATCATCAACCTGTTATTACCTTCATATTTTTAAAAATTTATTAAAATATTTATTTCTAAATAATACTGTTTTGTGAATTTTTAATGTTTCTGTGAATATATAAGGTGTGTATTATTTCACATTTTTTGTTAACATTCTTATTGAGAGCTGCCATTATTGATGGCATAGTTCTCGGTCTACAGAATTTCATCATGTTCCATGATGTGTTTGTGGAAATGCTAGAAAGAAAAACCTTCCCTATGCCTCTAGGTACACATGTGTGAGAGTGTCTAATGAATATACTAGAAGAATGGCTGGACTGCAGTGTGCATACAGTTTTAATTTTGAGGGGATGAAATCTATTCTCATTAGGTCCCAGGGCTACCACTTTATTACTATTGTTTATCCAAGCTAATTGGCTTAGCATATGTCTTAGATTTTTCATTTTTAATGAAGTATTATTATAAGTTACATTGATTAGAACCAGCATGTGTTTGTTAAATGTTCATTTTGTTTAATAATTATAGCTATTGTCAGGGCTCCATCATTAGGTGAGGAAAATAAAATATTAACAGAATGATGACTTCAGTAGGGGGATAAGTCTGAAAATCAACTTTATTTTCCTAACACGGTTTATACAAAACATAGATAATGCTTCTTTTTCAGGGACAGCATGCAGCAGAGTGCTTGATAATAAATCAAGATGCACTGAGTCAGTATTGGCTAGGAATGGCTAGCTCCTTCCAATCTTCCCTGGTGATGGAAGAAGTATTTGACATAGTTTTTTGTTTGTTTGTTTGTTTTTTCTATATGGTTCACTTACATGACACTGCCAGATCATCATATGGAGGGTTTGGGGAAAATGAAGGAAATAATAGGCTAGATATATGTAAATTATGTGCTAGAAATAGAAGCTTAGCACAGAGAGTAGTTAATTGGTCTGGCCACAGTGGTTTTGTCATCTCTCATATGCCCACAACTATTTATTTATGGGCTACTTGCTTATGATGATTTAAAAAAAAAAATCTGTTTCAGCAGCAATGACTAAAAAATGCAAGTAGATATTTAATTAAAAACAACTCTGGCCGGGCGCGGTGGCTCACGCCTGTAATTCCAGCACTTTGGAGGCCAAGGTGGGCGGATCACAAGGTCCTGAGATTGAGACCATCCTGGCCAACATGGTGAAACCCCGTCTCTACTAAAAATACAAAAACTAGCTGCGCATGGTGGTGCATGCCTGTAGTCCCAGCTACTCAGGAGGCTGAGGCAGGAGAATCGCTTGAACCTGGGAGGTGGAGGTTGCAGTGAGCCAAGATCGTGCTATTGCACTCTAGCCTGGGCAATAGAGTGAGACTCCATCTCAAAACAACAACAACAACAACAACAACAAAAAGAAAAAACTCAATTTCCTTTTCAATCAGATTATGGGTTGAAAAGTGTCTATAAACGCATGGTGTAATCATAAAGCCTTGTATTCTGTGATTGGGACCACAGTCTAAAAGTGATATCCAGAAATCCAGAATATAGAAGGCTGAGGGAAAAATACAGCTGCTACTTCAAAAGGTAATACTTAGTTACATTAAGAAAACTATGCCTGAAGATGACATTTTCACAGATTTAATATGTGAATTTGGGAAAATTGAACATATAATTCTGAGATGATTGGCTTTTTATTGACATCAAATTACTATTTTTTAAAAACAATCATGTACATTTTTAATTCTAATTTTTCTGCACTTAAGAAATATGCATCAGTAATTGTTAGTATATTAGCTCCATTAGCTACAGAAGAAATTCCAAAATAATTGAATAATGCCATCTAGATGTTTCAAACAGAAAATTGGATTAAAAAATGGTTTGATTTTTAATCAATCATTGGAACCAAAATAAAGCTGTTGAAATATTATTGTGTCAGGAAAAAAACATTGAACAATATGATACTTTTTTTAAAAAAGTTCACTTGAAAAGCTAAACATTGTGGATAACTTTTATTGGTGACAAGAAAAAGCAACATTGGAAAAGTTTTTGCCGGTAACTTTATTTAAAAATCAATATAAAATTAAAACAAATGCATTTTCCAGAAAAAAACTACAGATAATTATGAAGAAACAGATTAATACATATAAATATGTTCTAGAATAATTATTCTTCCTCTTATTTGTAATACTTCAATAATAAATACAAAGAAGTTATTTTTCTATTTTGCCTCAAGATATGTAATTGTGAATTTAAATTTCTGAAGGGATTTCATTTTCCAAAGTAATTGGAAGGTAACAATTTCATAGCTCCATTGATACAGTAAAAAAAAAAAAAATGCCTGTAAGGAAATAACATAATAAATATTAAATAATTTTGCATATGTTGGTACTCTTTCATTCTAAAAAAAGTTTCCATTGGAACAATAAATATTTTAGTCACCCTAATTTTACTAAATATCATTAGATAATCCTGTGATTGATGGAACCAAATTATCATTCCATACATCCTTGACTACACTTGATATTATTATTTTAATAGTTGCCAAGCAAATGAACAAAAGTTGGAACGTAATGTGGTTTTGATTTATATCCCCAGATTACTAATGAGCTCAAACGTCTAGCCATTTTTCATTGGTCATTTGACTTTCTTCTTTTCTAAAATGTATCTATTTACCTGTCCTGCTTTCTTCTACTGGGCTAGATTGTTTATAGATTTTCTTGTGTAGTTATTTTGATTTTTTGGGGCGCTGGTAACTTTAGGTATATTTTTCTTAGTGATTTTCTGGAGTTTTATAAACCCCCAAGATAATTTTTAGAATTTATGATCTGAAGATTTTCAAAAACTTAACTCAGAAGTCATTTGTGGCCATAATGCTAACTTCTAATGGAAAAAAATAATTTTGCCACTTTAGCAAAACATACTTTAAAGATACTAACTAGAAAGCACTGAAGTGCTCAATTCCATCTTTTTAATGAAATTTGCCTTTAAATAGTCATTTCAACAAAATCTTTTACCCTTACAATAAGAACCAATTATTAAATGTTGATTACCTATCTCCTGCATGGTTTTCTAAATATTTCACAATTGTCATTTGGTAACAATCACTTAGCATACTTGTTAGAATTGCTGGTTCTCCAGGTCTCATTTCAAATGATTGAACAAGGATTTTGAACCAAATAATGAGAAATATTTGAATATATATTTTATGACCCACGTAATTATTTGGGGATATTTGTGAAACTCTGGTCTGACACTTAAGATAAAGTAAAACAACAACAACAACAACAGAAAGAAAACACACAAAGAACATCAAGTCAGGAGTCAGGAATAAATACCTCATGTTTTCCTCACTCCTGACTTCTCAATTCATATGGCCCTATCTTCTTTCTCATTCTTGGTAAATACTACTCCATCTATCTAGCACTTCACAGGAGTAATTAACCTGTTAGTCTGCAATTTAGCAAAAAGCAAGAAACTACTTCTGAACATTTTCTTTAGGAACATGGTTCTAGCTATATACACTGTGTCAGGTAATGCTATGGATAGCCATAAAATAGCAGTATTTAACAAAAATATTTGACCACGGTGGCAAAATTTTCTTTTCTAAATGATCCACTGCTACTAAGATTACCTTGATATTTTGGAGACTGTACTGACATTTTGAATTTCACATATTCATGGGAGATTGGAAAGTGTCTTCAGATATCAGCGTCTATAATGTTAATACTTGTATTAACTTCCAAATTTTTCTGTGTTAAAGCAGGTGTGCAGTATTGGATGAACAGGTATGCCACTGAAGCATAGCTGTGATTAAAATTGTATACGTTTTCATGAAATTGAACGTGACAGCATCTCCATAGAAAATTTAGATTTTTGGCTCACCTGGGAGATGTTCAAGAAAAGGACATTTTATATTCTTAATGATTTCCCAGCTGGTTCTTAAAGCGAGGTAGCACAATGCTGTGGAAAGAGGCAGTTCTGTAATCTGACATTAGACTTTAATATATGCTAAATATTTTGAGGCCCAAATTTCAGATGTATGAAGTGGGGTCTAAAATATCTAGCACCTGTGTGTGTAGTTATAAAGATCATATAATAATAATTGATTCTGTTGGCCTGGTACTTTTCTGTAAAACAAAGACATCATTTAACTATTCAACTTTGTTACTTAGTATAGCTTCATTTGGGCATTTTTAAGGAACATTTATATTGTGATAAAGAAAACAGTTAATACTGGCAGAGAATGGTACTTACTCCAACATTGACTTTGCAGCACTCCAGCTGTTCTGTAAAGAAACTGACGTGAATTGCAAATAAAAAAAATAGTGGACGATTGAAGGTTGTTTAGGGGCCAGTCTTTATTTACTAAGAGTATGTAATTTTCGGAGAGGACACATAACCTGTGAAGTGTTGGGCGTGAAGGATGAAGACTCATCGAGAAGAGGCTGCCTCAAGGATCATCCTCTACATTTCTAGCTTGAAATACAAGGTATATAGTACTGTGAATTTCTGAAATAGTGGAATACTGTAGGGGGAAACATGTTTGGAGGATGAAATATAATATAATTAAAACAATCCCTACTAACCAGTAGAGATGGGTTTCACCATGTTGGCCAGGATTGTCTCAAACTCTTGACCTAGTGATCTGCCCAACTCGGCCTCCCAAAGTCCTGGGATTACAGGCATGAGCCTCCACACTCAGCTAAAATTTTCATTTTTAATTAAAGCCTTTTAAACATTATTAACAGTATTTTTCTGATATTATAAATTATTCTCTAATATTTTCTTCTAGCAATTTGGCAGCTTTGGTTTTTACATGTATTTTTAAAATCATAGTCCATTTACTCTTGCGCATACTGTGACAAAAAGATTTATTTTTATATGTCTTTAACAAATGTGTTTAGTCCATTTTGCCTTCAATTTTTTTCTTAGGATATTGTTGAATAGTGCTTCACTTCAGCATTGCTTAGATTGCAACTTCTGTCATAATAGTGTATTTACTTCTGGGTTACTTCTATTTGCAATAGATTTTCCATACTACAATATTTAGAAACAGCCGTATGAAAGTGTTCCCTATTAAACAGAGTCCTCGGCCAGACACGTTGGCTCACACCTGTAAACCCACCACTTTGTGAGGCCAAGGGGGATGGATCACAAGGTCAGGAGTTCGAGAACAACCTGGCCAATGTGGTGAAACCATGTCTCTACTAAAATTACAGAAACTAGCCAGGTGTGGTGCAGGCGTCACCCAGCTACTCGGGAGGCCGAGGCAGGAGAGTCACTTGAAACTGGAAGGTGGAGGTTGCAGTGAGCCGAGATTGCATCACAACAGTCCAGCCTGGGCAACAAGAGCAAAACTCCTTTTCAAAAATAAATTTAAAAAAAAGAGTCCTCTTTTCCATCTTCCTCTTCAACATCACTGTTCTCCCACACTTACTACAAATTTGCCCAGATGAGTCCCATCCCTTTTCAATTCTATATTTAGAATCAGCTTGTCAATGTACATGAAGCATCTTGCTGTAACTTTTATTATTATTGCCTGAATTTATGTATTAATATAGAAAGAGACGTCTTATCATGTGAAGATTTTTTAACAATTGCCTGGCCACCTTTTTATGTATATTTTGGCTTTGATTTATTATGCCCTTCAATAAAATTTAGTACTTTTCTTTGAAAATTGTTGTGTTTTTTAAATGTTTATTTTTATATGGCTCATAATTTTGTTTGTTCTCATAAACGCTATCAATTGTAATTAAATTCTAATCATATTGTTTAGAATTTTAGGCACAACTTACCTATATGCTTAATTACTCATTGTTAGTGTTATTGTTTATATTGTTATTGCTAGCTTAGGGATATGCTCTTCTTTATTAATTTGTTTACTCACCTTCTTGAATTTTCCCTTTTGTGTGAATTTCCTCTTTACTGAAACTTAACCTTAAGAAAATATTTCAGCAAACAAATTGTTGATACTACATCCTTTCAAGTTTTATATATCATGAAGTATCTTTATTTCACAATCACATTTTAATGATAGTTTTTAAAATATATATATATTATTTTAGATCATGGCTTGAAAAACCCCTGCTTCTTTATTTTTAATTGTTGCTTTTTAGAAACTTCTTGCTAGTGTAAGTGCCATTCACATATAGGAAATTTGTCATTATTTCTAGTACCCCTTAAGATAATTTCATTGTGTTTGGTATCTGTTTAGGGTGTTTTCTGTTTGTTTGTTCGTTTTGGGGGAGAACAATAAATTTCTACTCTCTGAGCAAGTTTCTTAAATATACAGTACAGTATTGGTAATCGTAGTCACCATGGGGGAATGTTTGCATCAGCTATCAGTGAAGTTCCAGCTGTCAAGACTTGTTGCGGATAATGAGTTTCCCTCTCCAGATGTCTCAGATCTATAATGGTATAGCTTACTTCTCCCAGCATTTAAAAACTTTTATTCAAAAAACAATAGTTGCTGCAAATGTGGAACCTTTGCACTCTGCCTGATGTCTACAAATATTTATTATCTTGCACTCAATCTGAATGTTCTATATCAGACCTATTATCTAATTTTCACTACCACCGTCATAGCTTGTGACTGAGGATCAGTGCAGGGACAAGCAGTGGCCCTCCTCACACTCCCGGCCCAATGTATTACATATAAAGTAAGTGAAAACAGTGTGCTTACTTTGCAGATACTGCTTTAAGACATATCGCTAAGCATCTTGTCTATATTCACTTAAGTTTAGCCCTCATGGATTTCCCAATGACATTGTGCTGACTTATTCTCTACTTCTGTTAAAAAAAAAAAAGTTTATTTCATTTTTGTTAGTTTTTATTCTGCCTGTATTTATTCTTCATTTTTAAAGAGAAGAACATGACACAAGACTGAAATATTTTATGCAATCTACATAGAATTAACCCTGTATGTCACTTAGAAAGCCTGTGTGTGTGTAGAACAATTTGAGTTGTGTGTTCCTTTTAATTATTTTGCCACTGTGTCAATAGGTAGAACTTGTGTTCTTCTCCATTAGTTAACAAAAATAATGTGTGGGTATAGTTGTGTGACTTTAAAACTCAAAACAAGTTTATTTGATTATAAAACATTCAATTTTGTGAAATCAGACATAGATTTTAAAAATATCTTTAAATAAATTTAAAGTCATCTAACTTCTTTTAAATTCAATTAAGTACCTCTTTTTGCTTGTTTTTTGATGGTCTCATATCTTGCTCCATGTCATTTTCTCAGAGAAAATTAGTAACACAACATCAGCTTTACCAATTCAAAATTTTCAGTGCCTTACCTGTGCTTGATCTTAAAGTCTTAGCTGATTTTATTCGTAGACTACACCATCTTTATTTCAACTAAGTTCTCGAAGATTTCAAAACTGAGTGGTTAAATAAATTACTTATCACCTATTTCTGTGGTGGAACTACTCCTACTCAGGGTGCTGGAGATAATACCATTTCATGGTCTTAAGTTTCAAATCAAAGACAAACTAAATCAGATTGAATTATTCACTGCTTTTCCTTGGCCACCTGATATTATAGTCCAATCAGGAACATTTTAAAGCCTGTATGTTAGGTCAAAAAAAGCACAGGGCATGGTTCAATTGGACTTCTAATTTAAAATGAGGAAAGAAGAAGGGAAGGAAAGAAGGAAGGAAAGAAAGAAGGAGGGAAGGAAGGAAGGAAGGAGGAAGGAAGAAGGAAGGAAGGAGGAAGGAAGATGGAAGGAAGGAAGGGAGAAAGGAAGGAAGAAGGAAGAAAGGGAGGGAGGAAGGAAGGAAGAAAGGAAAAAGGAAGGAAGGAAAGAGGGGCCGGCAAAAAGTTAAAGATAACTTAGAGCTTGTCATCAGCATGAACTCTGTTACTGTATTATTTCATTAAATAAGAAAGCCAAAATTTGTGCTATGCAGGAAGTGTAAATGGAAGTGGATCTCTGTTATCTGTATATTATTTGCAGGTTCTGGCTTCAACTGAACCAGTCAAACCCAACTTGCACCGTTTGGCATGACCTGATCATGCTCCTGCAGCTTTTTAAACATGGTTCATTTTTTCTGTTTATGGCTTTATTTCTTCAGTGACTTCCAGATAGTCTTATTAACTTTCAGTCCCTTATTCACTCTCAGCCTCTCCGTTTATTATTTTTATGTGTTGGTTTTTTTTTTTTTTTTTTTTTGAACTTTGTATTTTAGGAAAGACCCCAGTGGCACACATCTCCTTTAGTTTTACTCTGGCACTAAGGTTGATGTAGGGCCATCAATCCTCTGTCTTTAGAATTATACATAAACTATGATTTACACCCAGTTTGTCATAAAAAATTGCATACATTTTCATTCAACATATCTTTCCACTTCACTAATTCACCTTCTTGTCTTGTGAATGCTTTTCCAATTGGACCTTGCCAGCCACCTCCCCTTTCTGGGAAGAACTTCCTTTTTTCAACAATGTAAATGAGACTGCTTATCTAACAGCAGTGATGGCTCTAATTGAACTTCATAAATCTTTACAAAATTACAACTCATAAATCTTTACAAAATTACAATTGCCATCAGTGAGGTACCACTAAAACTATTTTTGTCAAAATAAATCTTGGTATTGGATGGGCAGAGATGTGGGGATGGACTTTTCCAAAGGAATACCATCACTTTGTTTCAGTGTTTAGAATACACTTTTTTGGCGGGGGGAGGTGGGTAGAAGGGAATAACTGTGCCTTCAATGAGTTGGAATAAAACAAACCATCATCATTTCAATCTATAATTATAAGAACTTCAGAACAAGCGGTAACCTGGGTTTAAACTATAGTATCAGTTCACAAAATTCCGCCTTTTGATAGTATAGCGTATTTCCCAAGAGGAACACTCTTTAGTCAGATGGGTCCTGTATTTACAAGTGGCTTTGGAGACTTGTGATTTTACACCAGCACCTACAGTAACTAGAGTAGAGTTGCTGGTTCCCTAGCTTTGTGTCTCTCTATATGTCAACAGGGGGAAAAAGACTTAAATAATCAAAACTGATGACTCCAGAGGGAATCCCTCTAATGCCTCGGCTGTTATTAAGGCACCCTGAGGGGAACACTTTAATGGCTCATGACCATGGCCTTTCTTTCCTGGCCAATCTGCCCCCTGGATCTTCTGTAAGACCAGTATAGCCTCTGTTAACTTTGACTGAGCAGCAAGGCACCTTCTTCTGGCTCCATAGTGCCTACTTAAAACAAAACAAAACAAAACAAAAACAGAAAATGCATATCTTGAGTATTCTCAAAAAAGGCCTCAGTTAAAACAGAAGACAGAAATTTGAGACCAATTGATACATCATGTTTTAATTCAGCAGAACTGTCTTCTATTTCTTTATAAGAAGTGATCACTTGGTAATGAGAAACCTGGAAAAGTTGTGAAAATTAATTTGCTTCTCCAAGAACATGCAATAAATCATCCTTTATAATTTTACTCAAAAGGCAGGAGAGTGAAGGTCTGCATATCATCCACTATTCTCTTCACTGCAATGAGGTTAAAAGATAGCATGAACAATGATGGTTAATACAATACTTACATTTTAACCAAAAAATTAATGTTTACAATGCATCTTATTTTACCCAGAATTGGGTAGCCATTATTCCAACTGTATTCATTTGGATGTGTTTGAGGATTAAATTCATAATGTCTGGAACACTGTGTACAGTCGTATCTTATTCTCCCTGTCTTCTGGGTAGCTGATCCACAACATTTTGAAGAGTTGTGTCACAGATTCATGGGTATAAATGTGAAATAAGTGAAAACTAGTATGTATCTTGAGTATCCCTTATTCTTGCTAGACACAATGTCATGGACGCAGTACCTCTCACAAAGTTTTATGGATCACTTCATGACTAATAATCTATGGCAGAGTTTCAAATTACTATAACTCCTAGGAGGATTTCCACTTTGGGATTCCTGGAGCCTAGGTTTCCGTTCTTCCTACAAATTACAGGTTTCATTATTTGGTGACAAATCAGCTATTTAGTAGCAATATGTGCTGAATGGTTGTGTAAAGTAAAACTAATAAGCTTTCTAGGATGGAAAGTATTTAAAAATGATTGTCAAAGGAGTCTATTTTTAACAACGGTAACAGAAACTAGCAAGTGCATATGTTGAAGGCAGTAACATGCAGAACCTCTTTGTGGTTTCAGAGGAAAAGATGGCAACCCAGCCTCAGCATGATAGCATGTTCAACTTCAGCAGGATACTGTTTGTATTTTTAGGTACAGTGTGATTTTACCTTTGCTGAGTTGGTAATTACAGTTAAGGTAGGTGCATGAATAATTCCTGATAAGTGAAAATAAATATATATACAAATGATACTACTAGTCAGGTATTTAGGAATTACAAAATTTGTTCTCTATTGTCAGATATTCATTTCCTCCAATGAAAACTGTAAAAGAGCACGTTTTTCAAAGCAAATGTAAGGCTGTCTCTGGTAATAGTTGTGTGATTGAAACTCAATGATTCCTTCTCTCCTAGAGGCTTCTAATGGAGAGAGATCATTATTGAAGCACATATTAAAATATACTCCTGATAGAACATTATTTATGTCAACATGAAGAATAATTTTGGGAGGTGTTTGTAGTTCTTTCTTTTTTCTTTCTTTTTCTTTTTTTCTTTTTTTGAGACAGAGTCTCATGCTGTGTCCCCAGGTTACAGTGTAGTGGCATGATCTCAGCTCACTGTAAACTGCACCTCCCAGGTTCATGCCATTCTCTGCTCCAGCCTCCTCAGTAGCTGGGACTACAGGTGCCTGCCACCATGCCTGGCAAATTTTTTGTATTTTTAGTAGAGATAGGGTTTCACCATAGCCAAGATGGCCTCGATCTCCTGACCTCATGATCCACCGGCCTCGGTCTCCCAAAGTGTTGAGATTACAGGCGTCAGCCACTGTTGACAGCCGTAGTTATTTCAATGTCCACTGAACAATTTTAACTTAAGGTAACTTCATACTTCTTTGTAATATTAAAGAGTCTTTGGATTCAACTTTAAATCTTGAATACAGTGGATTTAACTATTTAGAGTAAGAACAGATATACTTAAGGTAATAATATTGGTTGAAATGTCTAATTTATGACAGAAGATATGCTGCCTACACTCATCATTTCTCAGTTACTTTGTGAAAGATCATAAAGCACCATAGGCAAATCCAGCATTCTATCCTTGGGCCCTGATTGTCATTGCTGGGCCTTCCTCCAAATCCTGACTGCCTCACTGCCATTCAAGTTTGAGTGGGGCACTGTACGTGGTATAAGCAATGAATGCTGACCTGCAACCGCAAAAAAAAAATTAAACATATAATTTTATTCACTTTCTTTGTACCACATTATGATACTAATCCCGCTGAGCATAGCTCACTTTCTGCAATCCTCTTGAATGAGGTCTTTGTTAATAATTTTCCATGGAAACTTATTTTATCTGGGCAATATATTCCTCTCGGAAATTTAGTTGTGTGTATCTATGATGTGTTGATTAATTCTTGGCTCTTTCACTACAAGCAACTATCCATGAGATCGAAATAAAATTAGCAAAATGTCAGGTGCGATGGCTCCCATCTGTAATCCCAGCACTGTGTGAGGCTAAGTCGGGTGAATCACTTGAGGTCAGCAGTTCAAGACCAGCCTGGGTTATATGGCAAAACACCCATCTCTACTACAGATACAAAAATTAGCCAGGCATGGTGGTGAATGCCTTTGGTCCAGCTACTCAGGAGGCTGAGACAGAAGAATCACTTGAACCCAAAGTTGGAGATTACAGTGAGGCAGGATCACACCACTGCACTCCTGCCTGGGTGAGGCAGTGAGACTCTGTCTCAAAAATATATATAAAATAAAATATAAAGGCTCCAGGATATCCTTTTGCCTATGTATCATACATCATCATTTAAAGAACAGGACAAATATTTATAAAAATGAGACTATACCAACAATAATATTAAATATAAAAGTTTAATTTTTAAGTTCATTATTAAAGGGAGCCTTAAAAAGGTGCAGAACGGATAAAATTCAAATGTGTATCTTTATTAAAATAGGAAGAAATTTTTGGATCAAAAGTTGAATTAATGTCAAAATGTGTCAGATGGAATGTCATACATATGATACTGTGTATTAATACTTTGACACATGTGTTGGGCAATTTTGTGACAAAAAGAAAAAACATATCAACTTACCCTGTATTTAACAAAAAAATCCCTTCATTATATGATATAAACATATTTATATTATATTAAATTAAATATTTAACATTTAAATATTTAATATTTCATGTTTATTTGAATTATAATAAATTTGCCATGGAGACTAAGTGTCGTGTGTGTGTGTGTGTGTGTGTGTGTGTGTGTGTGTGTGTGTGTGTTTGAGAGAGGAGATTTCTTATTGTAAAATGGATTATGTTACAAAATTATTTCAAATTAGTTATTTTCAAAAGGGTATACAT
Organism: Gorilla gorilla gorilla; assembly: GCF_029281585.2. Lineage (NCBI taxonomy): Eukaryota > Metazoa > Chordata > Mammalia > Primates > Hominidae > Gorilla > Gorilla gorilla. The sequence goes on along the minus strand of NC_073248.2, from coordinate 43,379,732 downwards.
TTTCCCATAATAATAATACCATAAGAATTGGAAAGATACATAACAATCTTTGTAATTTCAGGATCCAACATTAATAAACTCTGACAGGCAAGACATAATTCACCTTGACTCTAAAATGAATAGGAGGATGGTTAGAAGAGTGGAGCAATACAGCCAGTGGAAGTGAGAAAAAGATGTGACAACTGAACACCTCTAAAATCAGGAGCGATGGATAAAGCTTTCTGGGTATGGATATCTAGTATAAAGGTAACATGTGCAAGTCACTTGCAATCTAATTGTTCACAGAATAAAAACCACCTAACGGCTTATTATTTAAAATTAATAGTCCTGTTGCTTAGCACATATTCATACTTTCCATTGCAGAATTGTGATTCCCGTTCCTTTGCTTCCTGTTAGGGGTTAATGGGATGCCCAGACATGAAAAACAGGGAAGGTCTTGAAATGTGTTTGGCAATTGAAGTTACCCTCTTGCCTTCCTGCTTTTCTTTATAAGAAGAAAATAACTTAGCTGTAGGTTTAAAGAGAACACATTAGAATCGACTGCAACAAAACCAATTCCAACTAAGCTTAGAAGGGTAAAAAAATCCCTCTTTTTCTGCAGTTACAAAGGCAAAAATACATGCTTACTATGAAATGCCACCAAGTTTTGGTATGGGTAATTATGCAACATTATTGAGACACTAAATTGTATACTCTTTACCTAAAAAAATAGTTTTGCCAAACAAGCATTGGTACAGAAAGTGTTAGATTAAGGCCTATACAGGAAAATTCAAAGTAGGTAATATTAACAAGAACAGTGATGATAACCTCAGTAGCAATAACAATTAAAACAGAAAATTAAAAGTAAGTAATATTAAGAAGAACAGGGATGATAACCTCAATAGCAATAACAATTACAACAGAAGTGTCTTACTTACATTATCTCATTTTACATAAAAAAGACAAAATTTACATTGTGAATTGGAATGCTTAAAACTTCAGCTTTTTTTATTTTAAAATACTATATTTCCATGTAAATGGGGTCCTGCATTTTTCACTCAAATCAGTGAGACATCTCTTTATTGTGGCCGAGCTGCTCTTACCTGTGTATGTGGGAATAAATCTTGTCCTAGTTTTCAGTTTCTTGAATGAAACAGCAGTAATAACAAAAATGAGATGTCCTCATCACTGACGCTACGTATGGCTTTTTAAAAAAATCAGTGTTAGTTTCTTTATTTTTTGGTTGGTCTGTCCTTAGCTTTACAAACAGGCAATATCTGTCTTTAGAGAACATCTATCCTTGCCTAATCCTTTGCTAGCATATAATATAAAGCAGGAGAGAGAGAGAGAGAGTGAGAGAGAGAAACATACAGAGAGAAGCAAATAGAGAAACAGAGAGAGGGAAACAAAGAAACAGAGGGAAACGGAGAGAGAGAGAGAAACATAGAGAGATAAAGAGATAAAGAGATTCTTCAAAAACAATAAATTATGTCTGCATCTGAAAGAAAGTAAAATGTACTGATGAGCTTGAACTAGGGAATGAAAACTTTGGTTCTATATGTTTAATTAGTTTCTAATTTCTCTGTAATCTCATCATGAGTCTCTAACAGGAAATAATATTGACCATACATTTGGTACAATTAGGTGCTCATATCTTAGATCATTCTCAAGGGGCTCACTAAATTATTTACTAAGCCTAATGTATTACCAATGCAGGTTTAACTCCACCTCTAGTGTAACCGTAAAATTCAGTGAGTAAGCAGTGCCCTGTGATCATCATGGGCTTGTTGTTAGAGATAAGTGAATAGAGTGCCTCGCACAGTGTCTATAAGGAAATACTGTATCACCTTGCCCTGCTCCATTAAAGGAATGAGGGTTTACATCATATTCCACACAAGGAAAACATTTTTACATGCTTCATTTTCCCTAAGGTAAACCACAATGACAACAACAACAACAACAAGAAAAACAGACTCATTCTGTCTGGTTCCAAAAATTAAATCAAACCTTGAGCTTTTCTGTAAGTTACTGACTCCCTAACAAAAATAATTTTATCTTGGCCTTTGAAATGTTGATATATAAAAATGGGAGAATATCATCTAATTTGACAATAATTCAAAGAAGTTATTAATTGTCCATCATGAACATTACAGATTTGATAAATTAAATATCTAGTCATTTTTTTTAATTTTACAGCAAGTTCTGTTAAAACCTGTACTCCAATTAATAATTTTCTGCAAATGAATTTATTTTCTTTTCTAAATGACTTAGTCTCTGAGTCTACCTTTGACATTTGATTTCCAGTGAGTGCCCATAAACTGTTTTATATTACTGTTGTTATTAATATGACAGTCATTTTCATAGTTCATAAATATGCACAGATTCAAATATGTACTATCTATGATAAATTTTCTTTTTTCTATTATACTTTAAGTATTAGGGTACATGTGCACAACATGCAGGTTAGTTACATATGTATACATGTGCCATGTTGGCGTGCTGCACCCATTAACTCATCATTTAACATTAGGTGTGTCTCCTAATGCTATCCCTCCCCCCCTCCTCCTCCCCCCACCCCACAACAGGCTCTGGTGTGTGATGTTCTGCTTCCTGTTTCCATGTGTTCTCATTGTTCAATTCCCACCTATGAGTGAGAACATGCGGTGTTTGGTAACTTTTAAGCTGCAATTAGTCTGGTGACTTTAGCAGAGCCAGGAGACACTAAACAAACAATTTACTTCAGTTATTTTTGCTGTATAAACAGTGACGCATGTTTCCTCCAAGGTTCAACTGAGCATTCAACTGAGTATTCTTATGACTAGTCGATGAAGAAAGAATATGATCACCTAAAAACAAACCCAGCTGAAACATGTGGGAAACACTAATTTTGAATATATGGTTATCATTTATTGCATATTTATTCACCAAGCACTGTCTTGATAAAAACTGTAAGATATGTCAATCAGCCTTAATAGACTGACTCTACAGGAGTGACTAATCACTCCCCATAGGTAGTCCCTTCTTACCTGGACACACTGTTTGTTCTAGATATACTAACCACTTTAAAGACTTTGATGATTCTAAACACTCATTCAGGTACCCCAGATCAGGGTACCAGTGCATGGCCTGTTAGGAAGTGGTTGCACAGCAAGAAGTGAGTGGCCGACAGGCCAGCAAAGCTTCATCTGTGTTTACAGCCACTCCTCATCGCTTGCATTACTGCCTTAGCCCCACCTCCTGTCAGATCAGAAGTGGCATTAGATTATCATACCCCGTGGTGAACTGCCTATGCGAGGGATCTAGATTGTGCACTCTTATGATTATCTAATGCCTGATGATCTGTCACTGTCTCCCATCACCCTGGGACAGAAAGCAAATTCAGGCCTCCCACTGATTCTACATTATGGTGAGTTATATAATTATTTAATTATATATTGCAGTGTTGTAATAATAGAAATACCGGTACACAATAAATGTAATGTTCTTGAATCATCCCAAAACCATCACCTCCCCACCCATGATCTGTGGAAAAATTGTCTTCCATGAAACCAGTCCCTGGTACCAGGAAGTTTGGGAGTGTCTGCTCCAGACCAACCACTCCAGAGAAAATATAATGACTGAGCCATATCAGCGACCTGAGAAACTAAAAATTCTAAAACACAAAACAATCTGCACAAAAGACTACTACCACAGCATCCCAGGAGAACTTGACCTGCTCTACATTCTTACAGAGATGAAAGGGCCCATCCAAGTAGAAATTTCAAGTAATCTCTAAGTAGGTTACCTGCTACCTTTTATGTACATAAAATAAGTACACTTTCTTCAGGTTTATGTGAGTATCGTTTCACATAATAAATCCCATTGAGTACTCAGACACCCTCTGAACTGGTAAAAATGCTGCCTGTTAACTTATCAATGTTGTTGCTGTCTAATGAAGGATAAGCAATAATTATTTATAAAATTTTAATACTCGTCTTAGTGCTTCTTTATTTAATCTTTTAAAAATTCAGTCAGCTACTGTTTATATGTGTACTATTAATATGTCCTCTCTTTAGAACCTGATAAAAAGAAAACCGGACATAAGAATGCTTTTACTACTATGGTTTCCATAAGGATAAACTTGGACAGAAACTGTTAGTACATTCTAAAGCATATATTTAGTAAAATAATATGCTATCACCAGTAATTTTATTACTAAGCTAATTAAGTTTTGTATCTAAGATGAATGGGATTATTAGAAATTAATTACTTGAATAAATAGAATGCATTCATGTTTTAGTATGAACTTTAGTATGCCAATTTTCTAAAGAGTTCAGTTAATGTTACTCATTCAGCATTCTGTTCCACAGTTTGTTGAGCATGTACTGCACATTTGGAAATTGGAGATCCGTAGGTTGATGCACAATATATGAAAACTACCTTCTCTGACATAAAAAATATTACACATTTTTATGTCAAACACAAGCATGATATGAAAGCACACTTTTAACGACACTTTCAAGTCTAAACTCTCCTGAAACTGACATTCATTCAAATTTCTCAATAAGCTTACACACACAATTTTTATCCTAGCATCCATTGTTTTCTATACCATTCTGCAATTAAAATATTTCACTGCAAAATCTACTCAATATTGTATTTTCCTCTGCACCGTTTCTTCATGCCAGAGAAAATAAAGTAATGTAAGGAAAAGCTACAAGAGATTGGCAAGAAAGTGTAACACGAGCTGAGCCCTGAAAGGAGAATGGAACTCCAACCAATTGTAGAAAGGATTCGACTATCAGGCAAAGGAACTTAGAATCAATTTCATGGTAACCTCAGAACCTTCATATTTTCTCTTTCTGTCTTACTTTCTTTTGTGCAAGTCCTTTCTTAGTTTCCAGGTGTGGGAGCCTTGCCTACATTGTTACTTTGATTCAGAGGTCATCAAAAAATTTTTAAAAAGAGTTTCAATCCAGCAGTTAATAGATGGAATATGAATAAGAAACCAGCAAGGATTGTTTTTATTTTGTTTTATTTTATGTTTTCCTACTTTCATAAAGCTAAGTGAAACACTTCAGATTTAAGAAATTCTCCTCTTTCCTGGAGCAAAATTAAGCTCTAAAGTTCAGAGGCAAGTAGAAAATCAAGCATCACTTCCCCTCTGACTACAAGCAAAAGAAAACAAACCTTGCAGCCAGGATAGCAGGAATCTGGCTGGGTAAAACCACATCAAAGCTGCTCTGTAGATCAACCAGCGATGCATCTCAAGTGGTAATCCGGGAGCATGCCACCACCATAACGCTTTCAACCCTAGTAAGCAAATACCCACTTCTAAGATGAAATCTGTCTTCTTTGAGTAACCCTCAGAGCCATAATGTTGTCAAACCAAAAAGAAAGCATCTTTTCTCATCCTATTCCCATTATAAATTAGACATGTTTTGTAAATAAATACTGCTTAACATTGCCTAGTTTCTAACCAATACAAAAGTTTTATAGGTTCTAAAGTTATGTGCATTCTGAGATAGGTATACTAATGTAACACCTAACCTTGTTTTTTACTAACCTTGCTTTTACTAACCTTGTTTTTAGACTCTCACTTTCTCCCTTAATCACCTAGCCTTGTTTCCACGTGAATATGCTCTCCCTTAGCTATGAAAGCCAGACGAACTCCATTTGGCTCCTTCATTTACAAGATATCAAGGACTCCTTACCCACCCCCTTTCCTCAAGGAGTTAACTTGTGTAAGCTGATTGTCTACGTATCAAAGAGTCCAATTAACTGAAGCAAGCAATGCACAAAGCAAGGTACTGAAGCAAGCAAGCAATGTACAAAGTTCCCAGGATTTCACTCAAGAGATAACACCATAAAGCCTTGAGTTTGTGTTCAGCAGAGCCACCATACCTGACATCTTATAATATATTTAGAGCCCCTGCATCTGGAACTGTTTATTTCTCTGTAACCATTTGTCTTTTTAATTTTTTGCATGTTTTTACTTCTGTAGAATTGTTGCAACTGAGCCCCCTTCCCCTTCCTAAACCAAAGTATAAAGGAAAATCAAGCCCCTTCCTCGGGGCCGAGAGAATTCTGAGCGTTATCCGCCTCTTGGCTGCCAGCTAAATAAAGGACCCTTAAATTCATTTCAAAGTGTGACATTCCTCTAACTCGCTTGGGTACAACACTAATGGAAAATGTATCATGATATGCTGTATACCTTTTCAAAGGTAAAATAAATATATAATTGCAGAACCATATATTAATCTTTCAGAGGTATACAGAGAAATGCAGAGACATACAATTAAACCCATGATGAATATAAATAAATGAGAAAAAGGAAGAAACATCACAGACTGTAGTGATATAATAAGAGTCATAGTTGTTTTCTTTTACTTTCATGTTTGTAAAAACGTAGTAATTGTTGCGTACCTGAAAATGTGATACTAATTCCCTTAATTACGTGGTACTAAATATTTTCTTCCAAGGTTTTTATAGCCTTTAGTTTAGACAAAATTAAGTTTACCTGATGCAAATCATTTTAAAGGAGAATTTGTTTGGCAAATACTACTTTGTAATTGTAGGAAAAGTTTTTTTAATTATAATTTGTTTACACTGATCAATTTTAAGACTAGTGGAAATTTTGAATAAAGACAATTCCTGTGAAAAAATAAAACAGCTCGGTGTATATTATATCTAAAATGCTACTAGCTTGCTTCTCCTTCTAAAAGACATAAATCTTAATCATGAGAAATAATTTTCAAATATACTCTTAAGAAGTACAAAAATGGTTTGGGAAAACTGGCTAGCCATATGCCGAAAACTGAAACTGGACTTCTTCCTTGCACCACTTACAAAAGTCCACTCAAGATAGATCAAAGACTTAAATGTTACACCTAGGACCTTTAAAATCCTAGAAGAAAACCTGGGCAATACTATTCAGGACAAAGGCATGGGCAAAGAATTCATGTCCAAAACACTGAAAGCAACAGCAACAAAAGACAGAATTGACAAACGGGACCTAATTAAACTAAAGAGCTACTGCACAGCCAAAGAAACTGTCATCAGAGTGAACAGCCAACCTACAGAATGGGAGACAATTTTGCAATCTATTCATCTGACAAAGGGCCGATATCCAGAATCTACAAAGAACTTACACCAATTTACAAGAATAAAACAAACAACCCCATCAAAAAGTGGGCAAAGGATATGAACAGACACTACTCAAAAGAAGACATTTATGCAGCCAGCAGATATATGAAAAAATGCTCATTATCACTGGTCACTAGAAAAATGCAAATCAATCCACTATGAGATATCATCTCTCTCCAGTTAGAATGGCAATCATTAAAATGTCAGGAAACAACAGATCCTGGAGAGCTTGTGGAAAAATAGGAATGCTTTTACGCTGTCGGTGGAAGCGTAAATTAGTCCAACCATTGTCGAAGACAGTGTGGCAATTCCTCAAAGATCTAGAACTGGAAATATCATTTGACCCAGCAACCCCATTACTGGGCATATACCAAAGGATTATAAATCATTCTATGATAAAGACATGTATGTTTATTGTGGCACTATTCACAATAGAAGGACTTGGACTCCCAAAAAAAAGGTGAAGAAAGGAACGGCATGGTTAACTCACTGAGTAATCAGTAAGTCATTGGTCCACACTTGAGGTCACAAAGCTCTGGGGGAAGTTGGTTCAAGCTGAGTTTTCATTATAAGAAAACAGTTATCAGCACCTCAGAAACAGTATATAAAAGTATTAAAACAGTTGCTTAAGGTTAGCGGGGCTTCAGTTTCCCAGGTTCAATTAATGAAATTAATGTAAACTGTGGTCTCATATAATCCATGGTTCCCAGAATAAGGAATGCTAGACGTAGAACTCTGGGAACAAGTAGGGAGAAATCTTAAACAATATTATGCACAGGGTCGTCAGGACCCAGCATCAGCTTTAAGATGGCAGGCTTTACTAAGGATGGTTTAGTCCCATTATACACAGAAGAGCCTAAAAATGAGAAGGAGGGAGAAACATCACCTGCCTTATCACCTCCTTTTCCCTCAGTCCCACTATCACCAGGCCAAAATAACAAAGAGTAAATGGAGGGTTTGCCTGATCCCCCTCTTACTGTAAGTAGAAAAAAAGGCAAGAAACATACTTCAGCTATGGGACCTTGTCTTAAACAAGTGGCATTAGAAGGAGAGCTCTTAGCCTGTCCAGTAATGCAAGACCGACATGGTCATCAAGTACATGAACCCATTTCCTTTCACTCTTATACACAATGAAGAAAAAGCATTAAAGAAAATGGAGCCACTAGACCATTTACAAAAGGAATGATTGGGGCCTTAGCAGACCACTTCTGTATGGCCCCATGGGACTGGTCAATGCTAGCTAAAGCGACTCTGGAGCCTAGCCCATTCCTCCTCTGGAAGGCAGGATATGGACGGCTTGTGCAAACAACAAGCCAACCAGAATCAGGCAGCCGGGCAAAATATAATAGCTGATAAGCTCCAAGGGAGGTGTCCTCATGCTGATGTACAAAAACAACTAAATTTTGATCCCCAGGCCTTTGCTGAAGTGTCTGTGTGCTCTCAGAGCTTGGGACCAAATTCCCAAGACCAGAGTTCAGCAGGGGTCTTTTGTAAATGTTTGACAAGGGACTTAGGAGCCATTTGTTGAGTTTATGGATCCCTTAACTCAGGCAATTAAGAGGCAAATTAGTCACACCCAGGCCACTCCTATCTTATTGCTGCAATTGGCCTTTGAAAACGCTAATGTGGATTGCCAGCAGGCAATGCAGGCAATCAAAGGAAAGGCAAGCACCATCCAGGAGCTCATATAAGTGCCTCACCTGGTAGGAACTGAGACAAACAAGGCCAGAATATTAGCTATGTCGTTAAGCCCTCCGAAAGTGAAAAGGGAGAGAAACCAAAATTGTTTTCTATGTGGAGTGAAAGGTCATGTGAAGAGGCAATGCCCCCCTAGGGAAAACCGAGCTAACTCAGGGAAAGAACCCTCTTCTATATGTTCCGAATGTAGGAAATGGAAACATTAGGCAAATCAATGCAGGTCTAAATTTGATAAAAATGGCAATCTCATAGGAAATCAGTCGAGAAACTTCATGAGGGGCCAGCCCCAAGCCCTGATCCCAATTGGGACAATGCCGACAGCTTTCCTTGGTCAGCTGGAAAGCCCACAGTTCTCTCTCTCTCTTAGAGCAGCCACTACTGGGAGTGCATGACTGGACTTTCTCTGCCCTGCCAAATTAGTGCTAAAAGAGGGAGAAAGCCCTAAAATGGTTGAGACTGGGATCTGTGGCCCGCTGCCTCTAGGAACAGCAGGATTAGTCCTTGGGCAGCCTAGCCTATCCAGTAAAGGAATTAATATGCTCTCTGGGGTAATTGATAGTGATGGCCAAGATCAGATATTGGTTATAATGGAATGTAAAGGTCTGCATATTCTTCCCCCTGGATCAAAAATAGCTTAGTTAAAGACTTTACCATAGTGAGACCCTAATACCCATGGGAAGGAAAGGGGAAAGGGAAGTTTTGGAAGCACAGGAGCTACAGGAATATATTGGAATCAATTAATCACTGATCGGAGACCCATGATTACCTTAAAACTTGGTAATAAGAATTTTACTGGCTTATTGGACACAGGGGTTGACATTTCCGTCATTAGTGATCAGAACTGGCCAGAAATTTGGACTTGGATCACTCAGAAATAGAAAATTGTCAGCATCGGGGAAGCACACACAGTCAAACAGAGCACACACCCCTGAGCATGCTATGATTCAGAAGGAAGAAAGGCAGTTATACAACCTCTGATCATGTCCATTGTTATACGCAGATGAGTTAGAGAAAACGCCACACTTTGAGATGAATTATTTAAGCCAGTGGCCAAAGAGATGGCTAATGCTCAAAATTCTCTCAGCCCCGAGGAATGGGCTTGATTAACTTTTATACTTTGGTTTAGGAAGGGGAGGGGAACTCAAATGCAATAATTCTACAGAAGTAAAAACATGCAAGAATCAAAGAAACAAATGGTTACAGAGAGACAAACAATTTAAAAGACAAATGGTTACAAAAAAAGCAGTGTAACCAGGTGTGGGGCTCTAAATCCTTCATTAGAGTTAGATATAGATGTTATGCCAAGCATGGTCTCAAGGCTTTATGTTGTTATTTCTTTGAGTAAAATTCTGGGAACTTCTTACATTGTTTGTTTCAGTACCTTATCAGTTAATTGGGCTCCTTCCAAATGCTGAGGATCTGCTTACACAGGTTAACTCCTTGAGGAAGGGGGTTGGGTAAGGACCCCTTAATGTCTGGTAAATCAGGAAGCCAAATGGAGTTTGTCCGGCTTTCCCAGACAAGAGGAAGTCTTACTTGTATGGGAAAAAGAAGGCTGGGTAACTAAGGAGACAAGCAAGGAAAATTTAAAAGTAACGCGTTAGAGTAAAAACAAGTTTAGGCACTACACCTATCCCTGTTAATCTTTGGGGATGGGAATTATTAGCGCAATTGTTGGGGGGCGGGGCACACTGCAAACCCCTTTCTAACAATGGCCACTGTGGTTATTCCTCCACTACCTCTGACTTGGCTCTCTCAAGATCCGGTCTGCTTAGAAGAGTGGCCTCTGAAGGTAGAGAAACTACAGAGGATTCATGTGTTAGTTGAGGAGCAGTTAAAGGCTGGACATCTTGAACATGCTACCAGCCCCAGGAATTTGCCTATTTTCATCATTGCCAAAAAGTCTGTGAAATGGAGGCTTTTACATGACTTATGTGCTATTAACGCTAATTTACAGCCCCTGGGACTCCTTCAAAGGGCCTCCCCTCCCCAGCAGCAATCCCTCAAGATTGACATATAATTGTTATTGACTTAAAAGATTGCTTCTATACCATTTATCCAATGTCCGCCCCTGTGTCCAATAAGCCAGTAAAACAGAACAGGAGAGAGAAAAATTTCCGTTTACAAAACCAGCTATCAATAATGAAAATCCAGCTTGTCAATTTTATTAGAAAATGCTTCCTCAAAGGATGCTAAATAGTCCTACCATGTGTCAGTTTCATGTAAATCAATCTTTGCTCTCTAGTAGAAAAGAATTTCCTGACTATAAAATTATTCATCCTATGGATGGTATTCTACTAGCAGCCCCAACTGGGCCAACACTTTTAAATTTGTTTACTTCTGTCATAAAGAATGCACAGCTGAGAAGTTTAGCCATTGCACCTGGAAAAGTACAAATGTCCAATGCTCTCTCCTTGGAAATAAATTGGATATCTGATAACCTCCCAGTCAGTAAGACTCAAAAGGTTAAACTAAATACTAGCAACTTACACACATTAAGTAATTATCAGAAATTACTGGGTGATATTACCTGGCTCCATCCCATTTTAGGAATTCTTACTAATAAACTACAAAACCTTTTTTCTATCTTAAAAGGCAATCCAGCTCTTGATTCTTCCAGATATTTAATCCCTGCAGCAACAAGAGAAATTGAGGAAATGGAGCTAGCCATCTCTCAGAGGCAGCTAGATCATATTGATCTATGATATTCAATTCAGTTGTTTGTATTTCCCAACAAACACTCCCCTACAGGGTTACTAGGACAAATGACCCCTGGGCTACATTTCCTAAAATGGGTTTTTTGTTCACATACTGGGAGTAAAACACTGTCTCTCTATATTCACTTAATTACTAAAGTCATCTATTCAGGTTGCGAACATTGCAGTCAGTTACTAGGTTATGACCCTGATGTCATCAGGATTCCTTTAAGTAAAAAGCAATTTGAAGCAGTATTACCTTTGGCAATAGACCTGCAAATAGCTTTCTCTGATTACACAGGGCAAATAGAGCACATCCTCCCTACTGATGAAGTCCTTCATTTCTTATCTCACACTCTGATAATATTGCCTATAAAAATAATTTACTCCCCCATGCCTAATCCTTTAACACTGTTTACTGATGGGTCTGCTAAACATGGAAGAGCGGCAGTCTGGAGGAGACTACACAATTCAATCGCTTGAACTGGGTTTACTAGCATGCAGAGAGCTGCAACTGGGGCTCTGAATTTGGTCGGCCTTAGAAACTTTTTACACTCAGCCCATAAATATAGTTAGGTGATTCTGCATACTCTGTTTATTTGTTACAAAACTTTGAAACAGCACTGATTAAGTCCACTCTGGAGCCAGCTCTGTTTACTCTTTTTCTCTGACTTAAACAATTCTAGACTAATGTTCACATCCTAGTTTTATTACACACATTCGAGCCCACAGCCCACTCCCTGGCCCATTGGCTTATGGCAGTGAACAAGCAGACCTTCAGGTTATGACATCACTGCTACACCAAGCCACCCAATCACATCAATTTTTCCACCAAAACTGGAGAAATTTATCTAAACCATTTTCAACTTACCCAGAGGCTAGCTAAACGAATTATCCTACAATGCCCAGATTTCCAGCACACAGGCACGCCCCCTCCTTCTACAGGTGTGAACCCTAGAGGATTCAAACCTTATCAGTTGTGGCAAACAGATGTTACAGACATCCCTGAATTTGGGAAACTAAGATATGTGCATATATCCATTGATACCAACAGTCATTTAATCAGTGCACATGCTTTGCCTGGAGAGCCTACTCAATATGTCATTAAACATCTTCTTTTAACTTTTGCATTTATGGGATGACCCACAAAAATGAACACTTTTAATGGTCCAGCTTATACCAGCTCACGATTTCAACAATTTTGTCACAGGTGGAAACTCCAACATTCCACAGGCATCCCATATAACCCCCAAGGATAGGCAATAGTATAACACAGACACTTCACCCTTAAAAATGTGCACTAATAACAGAGACAGGGTAATATAAGTAAGCACGCTGCAACACTACTGGCACAGGCCTTATTTACCCTTAATGTTTTAAATTTAGATGACAAATTTCAATCAGTTGTAGAAAAGCACTTTGCTAAAACCTCTCAAGGCACAAAACCTGCAGTTCTACGGAAGGATGTAAACAGTAGTGAATGGTGTTGAGAGGTGACAGCGTGCTGGCAGTCCTCAGAGCCCTCGCTTGCTCTCGGCACCTCCCCTGCCTGGGCTCCCACTTTGGTGGCATTTGAGGAGCCCTTCAGTCCCCCACTGCACTGTGGGAGCCCCTTTCTGGGCTGGCCAAGGCCGGAGCCCACTACCTCAGCTTGCAGGGAGGTGTGGAGGGAGAGGCACGAGCGGGAACCGGGGTGGAGTGCGGCGCTTGCGGGCCAGCTGGAGTTCCGGGTGGGCGTGGGCTTGGTGGGCCCCACACTCAGAGCAGCCGGCCGGGCAATGGGGGACTTAGCACCCGGGCCAGTGGCTGCGGAGGGTGTACTGAGTCCCCCAGCAGTGCTGGCCCACAGGCACTGTGCTCGATTTCTCGCGGGGCCTTAGCTGCCTTCCCACGGGGCAGGGCTCGGGACCTGCAGCCCGCCATGCCTGAGCCTCCCACCCACTCCATGGGCTCCTGTGCGCCCGAGCCTCCCCCATGAGCACCACCCCCTGCTCCACAGCGCCCAGTCCCATCGACCACCCAAGGGCTGAGGAATGTGAGCGTACGGCGCAGGACTGGCAGGCAGCTCCACCTGCTGCAGGTGTGGGATCCACTAGGTGAAGCCAGCTGGGCTCCTGAGTCTGGTGGGGACATGGAGAGTCTTTATATCTAGCTCAGGGATTGTAAATACACCAATCAGCACCCTGTGTTTAGCTCAAGGTTTGTGAGTGCACCAATCAACACTCTGTATCTAGCTGCTCTGGTGAGGACTTGGAGCACCTTTATGTCTAGCTCAGGGATTGTAAATACACCAATTGGCACTCTGTATCTAGCTCAAGGATTGTAAATACACCAGTCAGCACCCTGTGTTTAACTCAAGGTCTGTGAATGCAGCAGTCCACACTCTGTATCTAGCTGCTCTGGTGGGGCCTTGGAGAATCTGTGTGAGGAAACTCTGTATCTGTATCAGAAACTAATCTGATGGGGACTTGGAGAACCTTTGTATCTAGCTCAGGGATTGTAAATGCACCAATCAGCGCCCTGACAAAACAGGCCACTCGGCTCTACCAATCAGCAGGATGTGGGTGGGGCCAGATAAGAGAATAAAAGCAGGCTGCCGGAGCCAGCATTGGCAACTCGCTCGGGTCCTCTTCCACACCGTGGAAGCTTTGTTCTTTCGCTCTTTGCAATAAATCTTGCTACTGCTCACTCTTTGGGTCCACACCGCTTTTATGAGCTGTAACACTCACTGCAAAGATCTACAGCTTCACTCCTGAGCCCAGCAAGACCACGAGCCCACTGGGAGGAACAAACAACTGCAGACGCGCTACCTTAAGAGCTGTAACACTCACCGCGAAGGTCTGCAGCTTCACTCCTGAGCCAGCGAGACCACGAACCCACCAGAAGGAAGAATCTCCGAACACATCTGAACATCAGAAGGGACAGACTCCAGACGCGCCACCTTAAGAGCTGCAACACTCACCGCGAGGGTCCGCGGCTTCATTCTTGAAGTCGGTGAGACCAAGGACCCACCAATTCCGGACACAGTGTGGTCTTAATGAATTATTAACATGGGGGAGAGGGTAGGCTTGTGTTTACACCCCCTCAAGTCCTCTTTGGATTCCAGCACGAGGCATCAAATCATAACAGGGCATGGCTAGGGTCCAATCTAGTACCGGAATTGAAAGAGTTAACCCAGTAAGACCCACAGTTCCAGAGGAGGCTGAACAAATCCTGCTCCACACACAGGCACCATTTACTCCACTTATTTTGTTTCTTTCTATGCTGTCCATTGTACAATGCGACTTACATAGGGTATTGATCATTTTTATACTCTCGCTTTGTCTGCAAACTGTACCTGCTACACTCTATTGGGCTCATATTTTAGGCCCACTTTTCTTTCACCCTGTCACCTGGGCAGATACTCCTTCCCACTCTGTAACAACATGACTGCTTGGCTAGGACAGATAGATTTACACCAAGTAGTGTCCCTCAATAATGACACACATTTCCCTAAGGTGCCAGATAACACTATATAGCACTACACTATCTTCTCACTGCTTCTAAGGTATAAAGGCTCTAACCCTTACGGTGTAACTGCTCCAAGACAAGTATGGGTACATCATGGCAAAAAAAGTGCCTTAACAGTTTCAGCTACAGATAACCTCAAACTGGGCAATGCAATCCATGCTGCTTTCCCAAATATTCCTTTCCGTGCTAAAGAACAGAGCCAAGAAAATAATGGATTTCACTTTAGCTGGGAAGTCTCATAGTCTCTGGTTGGGCAATTAAAACATCTTAGAGTGGAGTCTCCATGGCCAACTGCAGGGCGCACTTACAAATGTCTTTCTCCATCGTGGCATTAACCACAATTTATAGCCACGTCTCGTTCCCCTGTAATTTGGGCCGATGGAGGGATGGGATATCACCAGACCCTGAGTAAACCCCATACCAACCCAAGGCACCTTATGGCACCTGGGACATCTTAGCACCTCTCTTAACACCTGCTATGGTAGATATCATAATTCCAGGCTCAACTACACTATAGCCTGTATTCATACTCACGCTGATCAGTGCCTGGTTTGCACTACCCATCCATATGTTTTCCTTACAGGAACTAACATTTCCATTACACCTGGAAATGCCACATTTGTGACCCGGGTGCAGGGATAGGCTTGGTTTGCTTCATGTATCACTGGTCATGATATATCTAGTTTAAAAACTTCCAGTGTCATGGTATTAAGGAGACAATCTGAGGCACTTCTACCAGCCAATTTGACATGCAATTGGCAAGATTCTTCTGCCCTTGCCACCTTAGAAAGTGCCCTGTCCCAGGTCAGACACAAAAGACTCACATTTACACTTATGGTCTTTACAGGCTCAGCCATAGTCATTCTGGCAACTGTTAGCATTGCTGTTGCATCTATTACTGAACCAGTACAAGCAACTACTTTTGTAGATAATCTGGCCAAAAATATATGTGATGACCTTCTCCTACAGTAAGGAAAGAGTATGCGGGAGAGCCACAAGATGCACTAGCATTCTGTCAACAGTGAAACTGTGACTGGGAACATAAACATACCTGTGTCACTTCTCTACCATGGAACCAATTAATGTATAGCTAGGGTGAGGTGAAACAACACCTCTGGGGAACCTTTTATAACAGTTTAACTGCAGACATGAAGCAAGTTAAAACTAAAATTTTAGAATCTGTTCACACCACAGATCTGCACACCCAACAGCCATGTGGAAGGGTGTACAAGATCATCTCTCCTAGTTGGACCCTAACTCCTGGGGGATACTCTTTGACTGGAAAAGAATTTTGCTAATTATGCTCATGTTTGTCTTATGTTATTTGCTAATCCTAGGATGCAAAGTCTAAATAAGAGCAGTGACTGCCTCATCTGAAAATCCTGTGGCTGCACACATCTGTGCTCTGCAATCAAAAAACCCTAATAAAGAAAAAAAAATGGGGAAATGTTGGGATTCACTCAGGATGGTGGCAGAAATAGTAAAGGGAAATATTAGGGAAAGTTCTAGGGAATAGTCACAAACCTTTCGTAAGGCCAAAAGGTTACCTAGCTTGTAATAATTGAACAGGTTGAAGGCAGCTAGTTTTTACCTTGGAACATTGTGTCCTAGGGTAAATACAAGGGACAATTGAGGCTTCCCCAGTTAAGTCTGTTTATCCTACCTCCATTAACTAACCTTTGTACCAAATGGCCCTCTCAGGGGGAGGTGGACCAAGGATATTGCCCCCTAATGGTATTTACTTAGACTACAGTACCTGAGCTTTAATCATTCATAGAACTACTGTCTTAACCAAGTTCATTATCCTCAAGTGTAATTACTCAAAGCTTCTGTTGGTAATTGTATACTAAATAAATGCCTGGAGTGCTAGCTGCTCAGGGTCTGCTGCAGTGACAAACCTGTCTTGGTGTGCAGGCAGTCAGACACAGCAGGACTAGCAAAACAGGATACCTGTGTGTCAGTGTACATTTTATTAATCTGTTGTTTGGGCCAGGGTCTGCAGGCAGATGCCCACAGATAATGCCCTCTTGTGAGAGGCAATACCTGTTAGAAAACTCAAACTACTGGTAGTTCTAGTCAGGGTAGTGGAGTTTGAGTCCTACTAAGATAGACAGAGTAGACAAAAACCTTTGGCTTCCTTTTGAAATTGCAGAAAGGATACACTTTAGGAAGAAAATCTGTATGCCAAGAATAAAGAGTTCACAATGAGAATAAGGATAAAATCCAAACAGTCTCATCCCAATAAAGAATAAGACAAAGGTTCTACAACATCAATATCACTAGCCAACAATTTCTGATAGAGCAAATGCCAACCTTCTTCAGAGAAAGAAAACAAATCCATTATCTAAACATGCAACTGCAGTTCACAGAAAAATGTTATTACATGTATAAAGAAACAGGAGCATATGACATAGGAGAGATAAATAAGAAATCAGACTCTTGCATGACCCAAGTGTTGGAATTCACACACAAGGACCTTAAAACATTTCTTAAAATTGTGTTCAAGGACTTAAAAGAAAAGATAAAAAGGCTGTATCAGCAGAGATAATTCAATATCTGAGAAATTTCAAAAGTAGATGTTTTTAGTAAGACTTGGAGAAGGCAATAAGGTCAGTGTTCAAGAATGTGGTGGGCAGTATGACTTCTAGATGCTAGAAAAAAAAAAGGGAATGGACTCTCTCATAGAGACTCTAGAAGAAATGCAGCCATGCCTACACTTTGATTATAGTTTGCTGAACCCATTTCACACTTCTGATGTCCAGAGCTGTGAGAAAATAAAGCGTAATCTAAGACCTGAAAAGAAGAAAGTGTCAGCTCTGAGAAGACTAACAGAAAACAGTATGGGAAAAAGCAAAGGGAGAAAGCTCTGAACCAAGACAGAACTTGAAAATATGGGCAACTTGAATAAAATACTATTTACTCTGGAATAAGGGGTGGGCCTGAGATATGAGGCTAGAGCACTGGACATGAGCCTCATCTTGGATGCTGGTAAAGCGAGTAGTTTCTTTCTGAGACATATCCTCCACAAACATCCCTTAAGAAGAATGACTTAATATAAGATATATATTTTTAAAAGGGAATATTACAGAGAATAAATTTGAGAAGGCAAAAGTAAGAAAGCATTAATTTTAGGGAAGCTATTGCAGTAGATGAAGCAAAATATAATGGTGGCTTGGATTTACAGTGGATATTGAGAGCAGAATATAGTCTGATTGGGAATATTCTGAAACTAAGTTTAGCAGACTTAATTATGGATTTGATGTAAAGTTTTAAGGAAGGAAGAAATTGAGGATAAATCTTTGGTGTTTTGTCTTGAGTGGTTGATAGTGGCGTTTGGATATTTAGCAGTGCATGCCGCTATTAGTAAAAGACTCAGTTGGAAACAGATGCTGCTACTGCCTGAGTGAAAAGCTCTTATTTTTTACTACAGTAAGCTGAAAACTCATCCCTACTTGGTCCCAGGTTTTCTCTATAAAAAAAAAAAAAAGTTGTGAAACTGGTACGATTTCTCTCACCTTTGTGATTCTCTGAGATATATGGCTTTTACTCAATTCCTTGGTCTGCACATCAAAAAACATGAACTGAATTAATCTATATTCAATTTGTTACACATATGTATTCATCTGAAAAATTCAACATTTACACACACATTTACATACACACAGTCAAGAAATAATGAGATAAATTGGAAAGTATATGAATTGGAACCACAAATAGAATTGTTTTTGAGTCGTGGCACTAGCACTTTCTGATATGTGTCATTATATATGTCATTTAACCTTTATGAAACTCAATTTTTTATAAGTAAAAACATATATTAATACTCACAATATTGTTGTAAGCATACTAACGAAATTACATTTTACTGTAAAATTAAAAACTAGAAGTGCTTGTTGGTTTCTCAGTGCTCTTACAAAAAATTAATCATTGTAACATTTGAAAATAAGTAGATGTGTGGAAAATAAATTAATAAATTTCTTTTCTTCTTCCAATTTCAAATATAAGCACCAATAGCAGTTTGGCAATAATTTTCATGAAGTTAATTTTGCATATAAAACATTTGCAAAGATAATGTTCATGTTTGTGAAAGTGAAACTGCTATACATACATCCATGTACACACACAATACATGAATATTGTATAATTTGCTTTTGCTAAAATATATATTTTAGATTTTCTTCCAAAGGAAAACATATATCAATCTTATTTGCATTAATAGTTACATAATAATCAACATTATATTATTAAATGGATGTACCATTTAATCTTTCTAATTTTGAGAAAAATTCTATAATTCCAAATCTTTAGTATTAGTAACAATGATACAATAAACATGATGGCATATTTATCTTTTAATCCTGGTAATTTTATTTGTATTTAATAAGTGGTACAAAATGTGAAAACTGGGCCAAGTGCTGTAAGTACCATGTATTGAAATTATTTGAATACTAAATTTATGTAATATAAAATAAAATTATAAATATTTAAATACCAAATTACTTTCCAAAAACCTTGTAGTAATCACATTTTTTCTAGTACCTACAATTTCATCAACAGTGGATGCTACTATTAGTTTTTATTTTTGTAAACTAATGAATGTATTATCTATTATCTTAACTTCATTTTTTTAACTTGAAAACTAGAAATTCTGTTTTATTGTTACCGATCTCTAGAGTGTTGGTTTTTTGTTTTTTTTTTCTAGCCAGAAACGTCTGTGGCTGTGACTCCTTTGCCCAAGATCTTGTCCAGTGTCAGGAAGAATGAGGTAGAATGAGGTAGCAGATAAGTGAATGTTGAACAAGAAGAAAAATTTTGTTCAGTGTTAGTACAGTTCAAAGGAATGGTTTGCTCCTCTCTGTAGGCAGGTTTTCCAGTTGAGTGTTCAGCTCTTAGCAGAGAGGAGGCCCTGGAGAGTGTGACTCTTCTCCATGGCAAAGTCAATCAGAGGTCTCTGCAGGCCTCTGAAGCTCATGTAGCCTGACTTTTGACAGTTGGCAGATACTTCATTCCAAGGAGTTAGGCCAGCAAGGCCAAATCTCTGATTTGAATTAGCACATAGAAACTAGCTCATTTTTTTTTTTTTTAAGACGGATTCTCGCTCTGTTGCCCAGGCTGGAGGGTATTGGCACAATCT
Source organism: Gorilla gorilla gorilla (assembly GCF_029281585.2). Lineage (NCBI taxonomy): Eukaryota > Metazoa > Chordata > Mammalia > Primates > Hominidae > Gorilla > Gorilla gorilla. Next base: position 43,359,590 of record NC_073248.2, on the reverse strand, counting down.
GGGCTCACTGCAAGCTCCACCTCCCAGGATCATGCCACTCTCCTGCCTCAGCCTCCTGAGTAGCTGGGAAGCTGGCTCACTTTAATGCTCATGACAAATTTGTTTGCACTTTCTATTTCTTAGATTGTGTAAAATGTTTATTAAAATGAGTTGGAAATTTGGATGTTATTAGATTCCTTCTCTGTTGGACTTTCTCACAGGAGTAAAGTATGACACCACATTTCTTTCTTTCAGTTGAAACAAGAGTACCGGCCTGGCGCGATGGCTTATGCCTATAATCTCAGAACTTTGGGAGGCCAAGGTGTGTGGATCACCTGAGGTAAGGAGTTCCAGCCCCCTCGTGGCCAACGTGGCAAAAAACCATCTCTACCAAAAATACAAAAATTAGCTGAATGTGGTGGCATGAACCTGGATTTCTAGTTGCTCTGGAGGCTGAGGGAGGAGAATCACTTGAACCTGGGAGGCAGTGGTTGTAATGAGCCAAAATCATGCCCCTGAAGTCCAGACTGGGCAACAGAGTGAAACTCAATCTCAAAAAAAAAAAAAAAAAAAAAATTCAAACAATAGAAAAAGAGGGACTTCTCCCTAATTTATTTCCTGAGGTCAGCATCACCCTGATACCAAAACCTGGCAGAGACACAAGAAAAAAGAAAATTTCAGGCCAATATCCCAGATGAATATCGATGCAAAAATTCTCAATAAAATACTGGCAAAACGAATCCAGCAGCACATCAAAAAGCTTATCCACCACAATCAAGTCAGCTTCATCCCTGGGATGCAAGGCTGGTTCAACATAGGCAAATGAATAAACATAATTCATCAAATCAACAGAAGCAATGACAAAAACCACATAAATATGTCAATAGATTCAACACGTCTTCATGCTACAAATTCTCAGTAAACTAGGTCTTGATGGAAAGTATCTCCAAATAATAAGAGCTATTTATCACAAACCCACAGCCAATATCATACTGAATAGGCAAATACTGGAAAGCATTCCATTTTACAACCTGCAAAAGAAGAGGAAGCCCCCTCTCACCACTCCTATTCAACATAGTATTAGAAGTTCTGGTGAGGGCAATCAGAGGAAAGAAATAAAGTGCATTCTAACAGTAAGAGAGGAAGTCAAATTGTCTCTGTTTGCAGATAACATGATTGCATATTTAGAAAACCCCATCGTCTAAGCCCACAATCTCCTTAAGCTGAGAAGCAACGTCAGCAAACTCTCAGAGTACAAAATCAATGTGCAAAAATCACAAACATTCCTATACCCAAATAATAGACAGCCAAATGGTGAGTGAACTCCCATTCACAATTGCCACCAAGAGAAGAAAATCCCTATGAATACAACTTACAAGGGATGTGAAGGACCTCTTCAAGAAGGACTACAAACCACCAATCCAAGAAATAAGAGAGAACACACACACATGGAAAAACATTCCATGCTCATGGATAGGAAGAATCAATATTGTCAGAATGGCCATACTGCCATAGTAATTTATAGATTCAAAGCTATCCCCATCAAGCTACTGTTGGCTTTCTTCACAGAATTAGAAAAACTACTTTGAATTTCCCATGGAACCAAAAAAGAGCCCACATAGCCATGACAATCCTAAGCAAAAAGAACAAAGCTGGAGGCATCATGGTAACTCAATTTAAACTATGCTACAAGGCTACAGTAACCAAAACAGCATGGTACTGGTACCAAACATATACATATATGCCAATGCAACAGATCAGAGACCTCAGAAATAACACCACAAATATCTAATATCTACAAATATCTGATCATCAACAAACCTGATGAAACAAATCAATGTGGAGAGGATTCCCTATTTAATAAATGTGGGAAAACTGGCTGGCCATATGCAGAAAATTGTAACAACCTCTTCCTTACACCTTATACAAAAATTAACTCGAGATGGATTAGACTTAAACGTAAGACCTAAAACCATAAAAACCCCCAAAGAAAATCAAGGCAATACCATTCAGGACACAGGCATGGGCAAAGACTTTATTACTAGATCACCAAAAGCAATGGCAACAAAAGACAAATTTGACAGATGAGATCTAATTAAATAAAAGATCTTCTGCACAGCAAAAGCAACTATCATCAGATTGAACAGGCAACCTGCAGAATGGGAGAAAATTTTTGCAATCTATCCATCTGACAAAGAACTAATACCCAGGATCTACAAAAAACTTAAACAAATTTGTGAGAAAAAAAAACTCATCAAAAAGTGAGGGAGGGATATGAACAGACGCTAGTCAAAAGAAGACACTTATGCAGCCAACAATCATCGGAAGAAAAGCTAATCATCACTGATTGTTAGAGTAATGCAAATCAAAACCACAATGAGGTACCATCTCACGCCAGTTAGAATGGTGATCATTAAAAAGTCAGGAAACAACAGATGCTGGAAAGGATGTGGAGAAATAGGAATGCTTTTTCACTGTTGGTAGGAGTGTAAATTAGTTCAATCATTGTGGAAGACAGTGTGGCAATTCCTCAATGATGTAGAACTAGAAATACCATTTGACCCAGCAATCCCATTACTGGGTAGATACCCAAAGGATTATAAATCATTCTACTATAAAGACACATGCACACGTATTTTATTATGGCACTGTTCACGATAGCAAAGACTTGCAACCAACGAAAATGCCCATCAATTTTAGACTGGATAAAGAAAATATGGCATATATACACCATGGAATACTGTGCAGTCGTAAAAATGATGAGTTTATGTCCTTTGCAGGGACATGGATGAAGCTGGAAACCAACATTCTCAGCAAAATAACACAAGAACAGAAAACCAAACACCATATGTTCTCACTCATAAGTGGGAGTTGAACAATGAGAACGCATGGATACAGGGAGGGGAACATTACATACTGGGGCCTGTTGGTGGCAGGGTATAGGGGAGGGATAGCATTAGGAAAAATGCCTAATGTAGATGATGGGATGATGTGTGCAGCAAGCCATCATGACAGGTGTATACCTATGTAACAAACCTGTGTGTTTTGCACATGTACCCCAGAACTTAAAGTATAATAATAATTTTAAAAACAGAACCTTTTTGAGAAAATTAAACTTTGAGAATTGTTGCCTTGTTTGTGGTTTTGGCTTCTGAACAATATCTAAATGTAATCTCATTACACTTTTTGCACGTGTTTGGTATTGGAGATAATGCTTGTCTATAGGATTGAGAGTGGAGACTCCCAATTTATGATCAAATAATTTAGCATTATGCATTTGGGACATAACATATCCATTTTAGGATGAGAAGACGCTGTTGCTGAGGACTTACTGTTTAAAGTCACAAGAAGGAGCAAACACAAGATGCAGAGGTGAGTTTTCTGGATGCATATGTATATGTGGACCTATAAAGTGTTATTTCTTTTGTTTAACAAAATCTTATTTGGCTTACATATCCTGTTTAGTGTTGCGGATACAATAAGGTTGAGGAGTCATTCCTTTACTCAAAGACTTACAGTAAAATGGGAAAAGTGGAGGTCATCCCCCATTTCATTTCTCTATAACAGTAAAGAAAATTTCAAAAACAAATTTCTAAAAATATGGAATTTATATTCTTATGCAAATTGTGTAATATATAGATTTAAATGTAATTACAAGATGTTTTACCAAAACTACATTATTGAGATAAATTAAAAATTATTTAATAATAGGAGAAATATAACATGTTCACAGATTAAAAACAATATTTTTAAGATTTAAAATTTTCCTAAATTTATCTATAGATTCAATACACTCTCAACCAACATCTCCCCATTTGCCTGTATTATTAGTAAAGTTCGTCTCATACATGAGGTACCATCTTGGATAAGAAAAGAAAGAAGTGAAATGAGAAAACTCAGCATTTGAGTGCTGGGCTTAAGTGACTATTTTTATTATTGCATTGAACTAAGACAACTTGATTTCTTTTTTATTTTTAATTTTTGTTGATACACAGTCATTGTTATGTATTTACTTGATTTATTGAATACAGTTTTTCCCTATCTTGAAGGTTCGAGATGCTCAGGAGGAACATCAGGTAACTTGAAGACATAATAAAGAAGTTACAATTTATTTATACCTCTGAGTATAATGCAGATACATGTAAGACTTCATATAAAGTTCTTAAAACATAGATCTAATTTGCTTATAAAAAGCTGCACCATTTTTAATCTTTTTAATATCAGTGCTCAATTCATCATCATTCTTCATTTTGGGTATTTCTATTATAAAATTTTATTGACTTTAATTTGGGCATGGAAACACTAGAACAATATCATAAATTATATGTCATCATGCATTCCACTATCTCATGAGAAATCGTTAGAAATGAAGTGCAGTGCATAAACAAATTTATTTAACATGTTATTTTCATTTATTTAAGTGTTTAGATCCAGATTAAAATGGATGAATATAAGCAAGAATCCAAGACAAGAATGCAAAGTTTTGACCAATGGATGAACATTGCTAACATTTTAATCTTTATTATTTTGAGATAAAAATCACGTGTTTTAGATTTGTAACCTCAGTAATTTGTAAACAGTCATGTGTGTGTTGATGTCTATCTATCATTTATCTGTATATATAACTCAACAATAAAACTATAGATAAAAGAACTGAACTTTATATTATCTTTGCAGTGTGTAATATTTTCCTGGTCATTATAGGCTTTATTACTCCATTTCATAGACTATGATTTCACAGTAATATGCAAAATATATTTCTTAATAAACTACATTATTAATCAGCTATATACCTGAACACAAAGTTTGAGATAAGGACCAAATATAACCATTTTTAATAAAATGGTCCAAGGTATCACAATATTCTATGTTCTAATGAGAACCATAGCTACTGCGGATTTAAAATTATTTTTAATTGTAAATATAAAGTATTTTTGAAGCTAATTAACTTCTGTTGTTTCCTAGAGACAAGATATCTTATCCCTTTTGCTTAGCAGGTGTGTCTATGTCTTAGAGAAGAATTTAGCTGAGGTTGTGTTTGATTAGATTGATTAAATATGCATTTTACTCCATAAAGACAATTTTTATGTGTATTAGTTGGATACCTATTTCTAAAAACATAGAACTTTTCTTTATTTCATGCTGTTTGCTCCTGTGTGCCAGGGATTTCAATAGGGAAACTAGCTTTCTTCTTGAAAATGTGAATATATTCCTAAACATGTTCACTACCTCATCTATGATATTTTGCACCGAGTCAATGCATTGCCCATTTCTTTGTGCACAGATTTTTTTTTTTTTTAAATGGAGTTTCGATCCCATGGTGCAGGCTGGAGTGCACTGGTACAATCTCGGCTCACCACAACCTCCACCTCCCAGGTTCAAGCAACTCTCCTGCCTCAGCCTCCTGAGTAGTTGGGATTACAGGCATGTGCCACCACGCCCGGCTGATTTTTCTATTTTTAGTAGAGATGGGGTTTCCCCATTTTGGCCATGCTTTTCTCAAACTCCTGACCTCAGGTGATCCACCTGCCTCGGCCTCCCAAAGTGCTAGGATTACAGGCATGAGCCACCGCACCCAGCCAAAAAAAATTCTGTTTTCACATTTAGCTCATACTGTCCATACAGTTTCTCTTCTTCTTGTCTTCTCTACTCAAGAGTTATGTATCTCTTCATCTTTCTGTAAAAATCATTTTAAATCTTTCTTCTTCATCTCCTACGTCATCTCTTCTCTGATAGAAATAATTGTCTTCTGCTGTATTTAATCTCTTTCTCCATTCAACCTTCATAATACTACTATACCTCTGTATCTCTCTCATAGCACCATTCACTTTCTATTTTCTAGCATAATTAATCAACTTTACAAACATTCCTTGAGGGAGGGATTTTTAGTTTATTTATTTTTTTCTCCCACAAAACTAATACAATAGTTTACGTGCAATGGGTGCTCAATAAACACTTAAAATGAGTTATTTATTCAGGAGACAACACATTAATAAATAAGAAATACTAAATAAATTGTTCAACGAATAAATGAATTTTACTTTCCCTTTAAGCTTTTTAACCAAAGGTCATGGATATATTCTGAGTTCTTAGTTCGAAATACAAGAACCTAGTCTGATTAGATTAGACAAAAAAATAATAATAAAGTACATAATCTCACAGAATCTCTGAAAAGGCTAGAGAGCCCTAGTTCCCTTATCAAGAGCAAAGCCTGAGCATACAGCAGATGCTGATATATGGAAAATACCATCCATCTCTACCAACTGCTCAGCACTCATGAGATGCAAAGCAGGATCACAAGACTCTGTTAATGTCATCCCTTAGGCTGAACACATTTTAGCTAAATTCTACAGAATTAATGTGTGTATCTTCCTAGCACCCACTGTGAATAACTCTCCTTCAAAAATCTATTGCTTGTGAAAAACCAGGTATGTTCAGCAAGTCATGAAACAACTGTAGTCATTCATTAGTGGTCACAGACTCACATTTAAGCATAACTTTAAAGGTGTCATAGACCTGACACTTGTCATTATGAATCAACTTTAATCTCATGAAGATGAACTGGAGGTTGAAAGCCTGCAGTTACCCACCAGCTAGGTACACCATTATTAGCCATGATGAAAATGCATCTGGGTTTTCATGTCAGGGCATATTGCCCACCTGAGAATGTAATAATCCTGAGAAATGACAGTTCCACTTCCATGTCTTTATAGTTCCCAAAACTCACTCAACCACATCAAGCACATACCAAACTATCCTTGGGTTTCAATGCTGACTTAGCAAACCAGTGGACTGAGAGAAATAACAATCCAAGTTAAAGATGAGTGCAGTGGACATTAAGCAATGTAACTTGTCAATCATAAAATGAGAAAATAGTGTGACAAGGACAACCTCCAGTAGACAGAACCAAAGTATTTGATTTTGACATCACCCATCTTAGAAAAATATCCTGATTTAGTTTCCGTGAATATCTGACGTAATTTTACATAGCTTCTCACTGCAGTAAAACAAGTCAGGTAGATATGCTAGTCTTTTCCTTAAAAGTGTAAAGACTGGAAAACTCCAAAAAACCTGAAATACCAAAGCCTGAGCATGGTGGAACTGGCATGGGGGGTAAATCATTTAATTACTATTGAGCCTCAGGTTCTGCAACTCCTTTTTAATCCCTGAATCTTTTAGACACTATTTTTTTCATAAAATCATACACTTCATAAGAATTAAGAATTATTCAAAATTTTTGGCTACCCATGATATCTGTTGTTTCCCATATCCATTCTTTTTTTTTTATACAACAGAATTTTTGGCTTATAGTATAGCTGCACAGAGCAATACATTATATACCAGCTTTGCCTGAAGTCAGATATAACCATGTGATAAATTTCTGTCTGGTGCAATATATCAGAAAATGTTTGTGCCACTTCTGGGCTGTCCCTTTCAAAGGAGGAAACTGTCATTCCATTGTCCTTATAAATCATCTGGCTAACCAGAATGCGGTCATGACTGCAGGAGTTGGAATGGCCTTCTTGCACCATAAGATGTCTGTTGAGGATAACAGAATAACAAAATAGAGGGAATGTAGGTTTCTGAAAACTTTGAGGGTTTGAGTTACCACATCAGCTTAGAATTGCATATAAGAGAAAAATTAACATCTGTCTCATTTAAAACTAGAATTATATTTTAATAAAACACAACTCATTGATTCCACTGTTGCTACTATCCACAACACTATTGTGTGGGCCACCTTTACTACAGAATCAAATAAAGTTATCATGACAGGTTATCAGAAACCAGCTGAATCAGTATCTTGCCATCCCCATCTCATATTTGTCAACTTGGATGACAAACAGATAAATACTAGAATTTAAAATAAATCTCAAATTAAAATTTAACACAGTTTCAGCTGAACCATGCCTAGGTTTTGGTTTTTGTTTTAATTCTCCATTCAGCAGTGAAAGAAAAGGGAATATTTCAATAATTATTATACAATATATTATCTATATTACTTATTCTAATAATTTAATTTTAAAATAATTTAAGAACATGCATATTTATAAAATTATTAACTTTAAAACTTTGGTTTAACAAAAATATGTATTCTATGATATAGTTTTTGCTTAGAAATATACATTTATGTATTCATGCATATTGGTATAAATGTGTCAATGTATATCAAAGAAAACTCATGGAAGCTTACATAAGGACTTCTCAGTTATGCCCTCTAGGAGAGCAAATAAAGATGATAGGTGAATAACTTTTATTTTTTATTATATACTCATGTATTAGTTAAACTTTTCAATGAGCATTGGTCTTTATCAGCAGCATGAAAATAGTCTAATACAGTAAATTGTTATAAGGAGTGGGGAGCTGCTGAAAAGATACCTGAAAATGTGGAAGAGACTTTGAAACTGGGTAACAGGCAGATATTGGAACAGTTTGGAGGGCTCAGAAAAAGAGAGAAAATGTGGGAAAGTTTGGAACTTCCTAGAGACTTGTTGAATGGCTTCGACAAAAATACTGATAGTGATATGAACAATAGGTCCAGGCTCAGGTGGTCTCAGATGGAGAGGAGAAACTTGTTGGGAACTGCACCAAAGGTGACTCTTGTTATGCTTGAGCAAAGAGAATGGTATCATTTTGCCCCTGCCCTGCAGATTTGTGAAACTTTGAACTTGAGAGAGATGATACAGGAGATTAGTCTCAGGGGGTATGCCTGCAGCTGCAGGAAGATATATGGGAACAGACACACAACTCTCTCTCCCAGATAAGCACAACAAAGAGACACAGAAACAGTCCAAGTCTCTGGTATACTCTTCCACCCTGAATCCTGAGAAACTCTTAGTGTGTAAGAGACTGTCCCTTGAACTAACTCGGCCAGAAAACACTCTCAGGTTTGTTTCCTTTAAAATCAACCTGTCCTTGACTGCCAAGCCACCTTTTGTTTTTCTTTCCTCTTCCTTCATTTCTTACATTTCGTGCCAAAACCTGTGACTGGTGTTGGGAGAAGAGGCTCTCTTGCAACCCAGGAAGCAGTGGGCAATGGCAGCTCATCCTGAGTTAACTCGTGTATCCTAAAAGCCTCTGGCCACACGCCTAATCTTATCTCTCACTTCACTTTTCAAGTAATTTGTGTGAGGAGGACAACTAACTTGAAGGGGCTGTGAGGCTCAGGCCGAGGCTACTCCCCATGGGCTCTAAAACACTCAGGTCTCAGGAATCCACCTCTGACCACCTGCATTGGGTATTTTGCTCGCTAACCCTCCCTTGCCCCCTCTTTCTCCATCTTCTCTCTCTCTCTCTCTCTCCTCTCTTTCTCTCTCTCTCTCTCTTCCTCAAATGGCTACAGTATGGGAGGCCCTTTGCCAGTTCCAGCCAGAACATCCAACATCAGATACTATTTCAGATGACGGGTGAGATCTGCCTTCTCCTGGCTTTCTCTCTGTACCGGAGAAAGTCTGGCCTGCTGTCCAGGTCCCGGGAGGTCCAATCGGACTAATGGGGCTGGGCTAGAGGAAATATTGGCATGCAGCTCCTTCTCAGGTTAACGGTCCTCTTTTGGAAAGACGATTCTGGGTCTCTGTCTTTTGTCTGGGGATGCCTAGAACAAAACAGACACCACCAGCTTCCTCTTAGCAGTCCACATGGGTGCCAAACAATTTCACGTCCCTACATCCTTCCCACCGGACTGCAGTATTAGCAACCAAGGCAAACTTGGCTTATGGCAGACCTTAATGCCAAAGCATTTGATTTTCTCCTGCAACATGGCCTTAACAACTTTACTACCAGAAATGGCAAATGACAAGAGATGTCCCCATATTCAGGCTTTCTTCTATCATCAATCCCACCCCTCCTCCTCCTCTACCTGTTCAAAAACTACTCTAACCGGTTAAACCTTCTCTGCCATTCTCCCTCTCTGGAAAGTGGCTAGGGTTAAAGGCAGTCCTTGCATTCATGCCCCCTTCTCCATGTCTAATTTGTGGCAAATTGAACAGCTTCTGGAATTTTTCTCGAAAAATCACTCTCATTATTGCAGGAAATTCCTGCACATAACCCAGTCTCTTAACTTGGCATAACATTTACATAATTCTAATCTCCACCCTTACCCTTAATAAAAAACAGTGCTCAGCTTAATTAAAATGGATATCAAAGCTATAAGTATATTCAAAAGGGTTTTATGTTTTTTTCTCTTCATAAACCTTGTTTTCCTGAAAAAAGTTTTATCTCAGTCAAAATTACTTCTCTTCACTCTGTCTTGCAACTCTTGCTGCATGCATAAAAGACCCCAGTCTGGTGGCCTAGAACTCCCTAGAAAGATAGAAAACTTGCCAGAAATCCATCTTGAAAAAAATAACTCTTTTCCTTATGGAACCCCTGGAATTAAAGGTGAAGAAGTACCTCTCAAAAATCTTTATTTGTCTTCCAGCTATGCTTGTTTATTAGGCCCTAAAATTTGTTTACCTAGCCCTGCTCTTAAAGGGCCTCACCCAGAGGCCAATCATCTAATCTGGAAATTAGCAAATGGAAATTGTGTGACTATTGAATCTTCTTCTGGTTGCCTGTGAGGCTATATATGTCTTATGTATGTTATGTCTATTAAAAAGAACTCTAATGAATTAATTGTCCTAAGAAAAGAAAGCGCTTAAATCAAATATTTTTAAGGAAAATGCTAAGCAAAGTAACACTGTGTATATTGCCATTTTACTTTATTCTTCTGTTGAAGCAAAATTGTGAGGTCTCATTATGTGCGTGTGCTTTTGCTAGATGTCCCAGTTGGCTGTGCTGAGATGTACCAGTACTGTTTATGGTGTAAGTTTAAATTCTTAAGTATTTTCTCCTACCATTGTATTCCAAAACACACTAAACTGTATTGCACAGTTCAAAATTTCGTTACTTAAGGGATCCATCTAGGCATTGTTCCTGGTCTTAAATTGAATAGCAAACACAGGACATGTCTGTTATCAGTATCTTAATTTTCAAAGGCTGTTCTTTGACATTTTAAACCATGACAACAGCTATTGACATTTGATGTTTATAAAAACGTCTTTATTAATTTTATTATCAAGTATCATAAGCCATGTTTATCAAAATAAGTTTTTGTTTTTTTTTTTTTTTTTAAGACGGAGTCTGGCTCTGTCGCCTAGGCTGGAGTGCAGTGGCTCGATCTCAGCTCTCTGCAAGCTCCACTCCCTTGGTTCACGCCATTCTCCTGCCTCAGCCTCCGGAGTAGCTGGGAATACAGGCGCCCACCACTACACCCGGCTAATTTTTTGTGTATTTAGTAGAGACGGGGTTTCACTGTGTTAGCCAGCGTGGTCTCGATCTCCTGACCTCGTGATCCACCTGCCTCGGCCTCCCAAACTGCTGAGATTACAGGCGTGAGCCACCGCACCCAGCCCAAAATAAGTTTATATCAAATCCAGCTTTCCAGAAATGGTAGTAGTTAAGCATATCAATTTACCATGTAAATCATTCACTTGTACCAATGGGTAAAATTTATTGTTATTGTGCTTCACAGCAAAAACAAGAATAATCTTTCATTTTTAAAAATTAATTTAGGAAAAGTTACATAACTTGGCGCTTTAGTATGTATACAGTAGCACTAGTTTATACACTACTTTTGCCACTGGGGAGTTTAAGTTAAAACATCCCTCAGTCATATAGCTATGGAATACATCTTGCATTTATAATTTCTGCACTAATAATTAGTTTGGATCAAAGTTATTTTTATATATACTACAAAACAAAAGCAAACTAGTCCACCTTAAATTTTTATGTTTAGAATTTTCTATATGTAAGTCATTCAGATTAGTATCTATGTAGGTTCAGTCAAATCCAACCATGGATTTGAGTTATTATACTATATAACCCTGTAAGATACATAGAAATATTGTTACTTTGCCTTCATAACAGAACCCAAGTGTCTGTTTCAATTTATAAATTCAGCATTTGAGTAATTTTGATTCCCAAAATTAGGAGAAAATAACAAAATAATGAGAAGGAGGAACCAGGCCTTAGTGCCACATATAGTGGTTGTAAGGTAGAGTCTCCTTCTTTCCAGAATGCTTTATTATATTTTACTTATTATATATATTATATATATAATATAGTATATATACTATACTATATTATATTATATAGACCTGACCGTCTGTGTCAAAGTATAACTCGCATGCTGAAGTTCTAGCTTAAAGTGGCAAAAGGAAGTTGTCTTCATTAAATATATTCATCACTTTAACAAGATAGTAAGAGAACAAAATTTAGGATTCAAGCTCAGTAAGAATCCTCTTTCAATGAACATGTCCCTAAGATAACCAGAATTAGCAGTTAATTTATGCATCTGGAAAACTTCAGTTCCCACCAGTAAAAATAGTCTGAGTGGCTAGTGCACTTTGAGAAAATTCTGGCATACTAAATAAATAATGTACATGTGGGACCCAGGAGCTGAGTAAGCCTTGCCTTTAGACAACTCTGTGACTACAAAAATACAGCCAGCACTTTTGGAACTGAAAAGCCGTACTTAATCAGTATCACAAAGAGCATTGCACAGCTGAACTTTGCTTCCACTGGTTCAGTGGTTACTTATTTCTACCTAAGCACTCAGTCTTTACTAAAAAAATAAATAAATAAAAGATTTATATTTGAGAGCTACTTCACCTAAATTACAAAATCAGTCAATGTTTTTAGTTCCAAGTTACAGTAAAGAAAAAAATGGATTGTTCCCTTCAGAGACTTGTCTGGGTGTTTTAGTTATGCATAAGTAATTCTAGCAAAGGAAGGGTAGAAAAGAGATGAAAATTAATTTACATACTTGCTACTTGGGAATAAAGGGCTTTTTGAGGGGGGTTATGGATATTAAATGATTTAATTATATTCTTATCCCTATCAATACAGGCAGTAGTTTCTTTGAGTATGCTTATATAACTGTATTTCTAAAATCTAAGAAGTTCCAATGAGGCAGGAAATTATAGAAAAATAAAAGTAAAAAGAAAGAGAAATAAGTTTTCCTGTATTAGTCTGACTTGTCCCAGAGGCAGCAACAGGCACAGCCCAGACCCAGGAAAAGTCTTGGTAATATAATCTAATGTGTACTGCAGACTCTCCCAGCACACCCTCAACGCAGGGAGAAGAAAAACAAATTTTCCTTTGTTTTATGGAATGAGTTTGTAGATTGTTGTTCTCTGTAACTAGTGACTTCAAGTACTCTGTTTTATCTAAGAAGTACAATGAAGGTCATGAGAAACCTGTGTAGGCTTGAACTATAGCTGCCTGGGCACGATAGCGAAGGTTATAGGATAAGCCCGTGCCCAGACAAATCTAGATAACAGACATCTGGGTTGCTTGGCAATGGTCATGTGCAGTAGTGTCTTTGCCCTGCCTCTGTATCCCTGCTTTCATGCCACCATAAGCTTGCTTTAAGCTAGCCCACCCCCTTTCGTGAAGTGTATATAAAAATCAGATTCTGTCTTTGTTCCGGGCCCAGTCTTTTGGACATTGAGTCAGCTGGGCCTAAGTGCACGCAATAAATATTCTCTTGTTTCACCCCGAGGTCTCGCTCATCCTTCTGAGTCCTGCAACACCATGTCAATTACTTGACATTCCTGGTCCGCAATACCACAGGCCACTCTTCACATCATGTGCTTGCCTGGATGAAGCTCCTCATTTCAAACAGTGTATATATTTCTGCGTGGTTTATTATAGTAAGGCCAGAACATATGGAAGTAACCATGCCCCTAACTATGCTTGAAGAAGTCAAGCTTCACCTGCATCTAGCACATAATTCAAAAACAAATGAAAATATGGCCAGGTGCAGTGGCTCATGCTTGTAATCCCAGCACTTTGGGAGCCTGAGGTGGGCAGATCACAAGGTCAAGAGATCAAGACAATCCTGGAAAACATGGTGAAACCTCCTCCCTACTAAAAATACAATAATTAGCTGGGTGTGATGGCAGGCGTCTGTAATCCAAGCTACTCAGGAGGCTGAGGCAGCAGAATCGCTTGTATCCAAGAAGTGGAGGTTGCAGTGAGCCGAGATCCAGTTACCACACTCTAGCCTGATGAGAGAGCAAGACTCTCTCTCAAAAACAAAACAAAACAAAACAAAATAAAAAACACGTAATAGGCTTTACATTAAAGTTAAAAATTGCTAAAAATTACTGTTATAACAGGTAATTAAAACTGCTAAACATGGATTTGCATAAAAGTGTATAAAAATGGTAAAAAGTGGTTTTAGTTAAAAATTATAAGGCATAACTATGTATTTTGCTTAAGAATAAAAAAGTTGTCTTAAAGTTAAATAAAATAAAGTGGACTATTTAAGAAAATTGTAAAAACATTGTAAATTATAATCCTATAAAGAAAACTCTGTGTGTAAACATATTAACTAATCTCGAAAGGGTAGAACGTCCGGAAAAAATGGTAAGCATGATTATTTAACATGTTTAGGTACATAAAATTGCCAAAATAATGTCTGATAGGTTATATTTTAGGGAATAATATTATTACATGTTCCAAAGCTGTATGCCATGTCTAAGGTTCTAGTGTCTAAATATGTGCTATTAATCACAATTAAAGTTGTTATGCTGGGTTATTGTGAACCACAATGACCAAATTTCTTTGTCAACTATGTTTCTAACTGTATCCAAACTGGACATTTTGGCATTTACAGACAACGGTTACTTTGTTTAAATTCTCTTCAAAAGATGGTTTATTACCAAGCCGTAAAACTTTAACAGTTGCTCTCAAAGGAGGGTTTTCACAACAACAACAAACAACAACAGAACAACAGAAGACATGAAAAGCTAAAATGGTTATAAATATCAACCAAAACAAAATGGACCAAATTAACAAAAAAACACAAACAAGTTTTTATCCTTTTGCTTAGAACACTGCTAATCTGTATCTTATGTTTCAGAGTTAAGAAAACTTGCCTTAAGCTAGCTACAGCCTTTAACAACTAAGTAAAGCATATTTCTGTAAATGGAAATTAAAGTTGCTTTGCTTCTCTCTCCCTAGTTCCTCTATAATTTGAAAACTAGTTATAAGTATTCTTAAACTACAGCAATATAGTTGTTTGCATCAGTACAATAAGAATGTATTTTCTTTTGTGAGAAAACACAGTTGGAAAAGATGGTTATTTTACCAAGGCTTTGACAGGAATGGTACGCTCTCCTTTAGTGAATAAAACTTAACTTATGAAGCCAATACAGCCCTTGGAAAACTGGTCTCATATTTTGTGAACACAGTCCTTGTATAAGGTTTCTGATCTGTGGTAAGTATAGAATGTCACTTTCTGACAGGCCAGGAAATGCATGTTATCTTAAAACCTCAAGAGCAGAGGAATTCACCCAACTCACAGGTATTTAATGATACAAATCCATGGCTGCGCTGGGCCTTAAAAAGTCTCATCTCAAATTCCTTCTATAATACAAAGTTCCATCAAAGCTGACTTAAAAGTCATGTGTAGCAAATACTTATTTTTGCTGCACTATATAAAACTAATTAAGCCAAGTATAATAAAGGAAAGCTGTCTTACCATGATTTTTCTTTTAATAAAAATGGGAAATTGAAGAGAGAAAATTATGTCTCAAAAACTATAGCGCACCTGTTGCTAAATTCTAGTCTGCCTAATGTTTTTCAATATTTATTATTTTCTACAGTTTAAATTATATTCATTACAGAAATCAACTCCTAGATACTACACACTCAAGTCAAAGCTGAAAGAGCTGAGAAAGCAGCTCCTAGCAGCCCATTAAAAACATCCTAAATATCAATGTAAAAAAAAAATTTAAGCTGAAAATAATAAAATATAAGTAATTAAGTGAAAATTACTCATCTCAGTCCCAACACTACTTTACCAAGTACTTTTTATCAATCCTACCTGTCCTTTAAGCCAGATATTAACTTTTTTTTTTTTTTTTTTTGAGATGGAGCCTCGCTCTGTCACCCAGGCTGGAGTGCATGTTGTACTATGTGCAGTAGGAATATATACTGTAGTACCCTAAGGGTGAAATATCAAACAAAGAATCTCAATTACTGTAGCATTTTGTTTAATTATTATCATCATAGCAAATCTAACAGTTACTAATAACACAATAACACATGGGTCTTTCCAAACATGTTCCTCTGCGTGTCATTGGGAAAGAAATGTTGCTTTTGTCTCAATATGAAACACTGCTGAAAAACCTAGGACTAATGTTCTTACCCTGCCTCAATAACCTTTTCCAAAACCTTTTAACCGACAGAATCATGGCCATTTCACAGACAGCTACCCAAAAATATCTATGGACAGTGTTGCTCCTGCAGTCCATCCAAGATCAAAAAAACTTTCCACACCCACCCCCCATCAGCAGGAAGTAGCCAGAAGGAACATGTTGCCTCTTGTTCTTTTGTAACTAAAGGGTCTGGAATGACAGAGCAAGTGCACCATCATCTTGGACAAACACTGCCAATTGAAGATCAGCTTCCTTTCTAACCTCATGCATTTCAAAGAAATCACTTGTCTTCTGACAACTAGCAGCCAGAAAGAGCAGACACTAAAACACAGAAAAGACAGCTGGGGCACAGAGGGAGGTGGAGGGGAAGTTTCTTGGGTAGCTGCCAAACTTCACCTTCATAAAGAGGACGTCAGTAAAACAGTGGGCCTTAATAAGCACATTGCTTTCCCTTCAGATGCACTAACATAGGGAAGCTAAAAGCAGTCTCGGGGGGTATGTCTGCAGCTTCAGGAATATATTTGGAAACAGACACACAACCCTACCCCCTGAAACAGGAATTAAAAGAAATTAAAGAATGTGTAGGCAAAAACTCAGTTGTAGGTAAGATAACCCAATTCTCCCTGAGGAAGAGAAAGAGCTGAAGTCCTTTAAAATTTAACTGCCTGTTTTTCTGTGGCTAGTGAGCCTTATCTCTCCCTTTCCCAGGCGTTGTGAAGAACCTGTTTCTCTAGCTGTGCAGCTGCAAGGTCACAAGGCAGATAAACTCAAGTCATAAAACATGTTTTTCCTTGAAAAGTAAGAAATGATGTCATGCATGTCTCAACTGAATAACTGCCTTTGTTTCTCACTTCTGTAGTATGCTTCCCCCTGCACAGATCTACCCCCACCCCACAAAATGCTTAAAAGGCAACTGGACCCTTTGTTTGGGGCTCTGTCCTTTTGGATGTTAATCTGACTGGGTGGGTGCACCTAAATAATAAGTATTCTCCTCAACCCCTCGGTCTCTCTGATTCCTAAATTATCCTGCTGCACTCACAGATAAGCACAACAATGAGACACAGAAGCAGTCCAAGCCTCTGACAAACTCTCCTGCCCTGAATCCTTAAAAAGTCTTAACCTATAAGAGAGTGTGGCTCAGACTCAACTAGGCCAGAAGCCCCTATCAGGTTTGTTTTCTAAAACAAATCTCTCCTTATTGACTCTCAAACTACCCTTTGTGTTTCTCTCCTCTTTCTTTAGTTCTTACAATTATGGTCTTCACAGTATTGTCAAAAGTATAAATAATTTAGGGACATAAAGAAATGTGCATGTCATGAAAACTCCTAGTAGATCCACATACTTCCATTCATTAGACTATTTATCCAGTAGTTATTTATTAAGCACTGGTTATTCAGGCACTATACCTTAATAGTTCCAAGCATAAAATGGTGAATAAGGTAAGAATAACCTTTGATCTCTGTGTTTTCTATACTATCAGAAAACAATGAACAAGCACATTAATGCACAAAATAATTTCAGATTTTCTTAAGCACTGTGAGAAAAGTAACCAAGGTGCTGTGTGAGAAATAATTTTCTGGAGAGAGTGGAAGGTCATATCCTAAGTCTTTCAACGAGAAGCTTAGGAAATTCCTCTTTGGGGGTAACTCTACAGCCTAGACCTAAAGGATGGGAAGAAACCGGGTGTGCAGATTCAGAAAAACAGAATTAGAAAAAAGACCCTAAAGGGAGGAGCATTGATTTAATATGTCTTTTTAGGGTACAGTGAACCTGGGAGAAGCAGGTTGAGGTGACGTTGAAAGACAGAGGAGGAGGGGAAGCCAGACCCTTCAAGTTTGGTAGGAAGTTTGTATTTTATTCTAAGTGAAAAGGAAACATTTTTTAATAGTTTCAAGAAATTTTTCACATAGCCCCACTTAGGTCTACATAAAACTAGGTAGTGTATGAGAAAAAATATCTGTGGACTAGTAAACCAATATATTATTTGCCCTAGTTTCTACAAACACTAGTTTGTAGAAGCCTGAGCTTGTACTATGAAGATCCTAGCCTATCTGACACAAATTGTAGATAATTAGCATTAGCCAAAGTGCAGAGAAGGCACAAAAAGGGAAGGGGTTTTGGGTAGACAGAGAAGAAATTAAATGAAAATTTTTATGGACAAGTGAGGTCTGGGAATAAGGAAACCACGGTGGAGAAGAAAGCAAAAAGTAGGCCAGGTGCAGTGGCTCATGCCTATAATCCCAACATATTATGAGGCTGAGGTGGGTGGAGCACCTAAGGTTGGGAGTTCGAGACCAGCCGGTCCAACATGGAGAAACCCCATCTCTACTAAAAACACAAAATTAGCCAGGCTTTGTGGTGCATGCCCGTAATCCTAGATAACTCCAGAGACTGAGGCAGGAGAATCACTTGAACCCAGGAAGCAGAGGTTGCGGTGAGCCGAGATTGCCCCCATTGTACTCCAGCCTGGGCAACAAGAGCAAAACACACAAAAAGAAAGAAAAAGTAAAAAATAGTAAAACATAAGGAGCATAGGTTTTTCCTGCTCTTCTGAAATCCCAGAGTCAGAGGTGTGGAGTTAAAGGGAAATTTTGCCCACTTGTGATTTGATCTCTGA
This sequence comes from Gorilla gorilla gorilla, assembly GCF_029281585.2. Lineage (NCBI taxonomy): Eukaryota > Metazoa > Chordata > Mammalia > Primates > Hominidae > Gorilla > Gorilla gorilla. The sequence goes on along the minus strand of NC_073248.2, from coordinate 43,340,786 downwards.
AAAAGAACTTCACTATGTCGTGTTTGTGGCAACATAGGTCACCTATGGCACAGAAAAAGTAAAATGAAGATAGGGCATTGTTAAGGAGAGAGCGAATGCAGAGAGAAGTTTCAGAGATGCCCTTATGTAGGGGGGCAAGGATAGGACTCTGATGTGCCCCCGTGTCTCCTGGAAGAGATGGAAGATAACTCAGTGCAGTGCTAGGAGGCATTCGCGGGGCTACGCTGACAAGAGATAAGGTAGTCATGGTGCCAAAGCCACCACATAAACAGTCTCATTGGGCATCTAATAGACAGTTTATTTATTTATTTATTTACTTTCAAATTTTTGAAAATAGAAGAGCACAACTAACTCCTGAATTATCCAATACAACAAGTCACAAATTTATGCTGTTACTCAGAATAGAGCACGAGAATCTCAGAAGGATCCAGAAATCCTACAGTGAAGATCTGGGTGAAACCAGGGACCCAAAGGTCATGCCAGGAGTCCCCATCTCTTTTCCATTTTGCAAGGGCAAGTGTTCCACTTGTGCCCCTCCTCATATTCTCATTTACTACTTTGGGACTTATAAGTGGCACCCTGTAAAACAAAGCTCTTACCTGAAAAAAAAATACACAATAGTGTTAGATACTATTAATTAGCCACTTAAAACCACCACCATAAATTCGTCAGGGTCAGGGCTTGTGAGGAAGATTAGGTTGATAAGACACAACCAAAAACTTTCAAGTACTGCTACATCACAGTTGTTCTATGTGTAAATTTGTAGCACTACCACGACACTTAGATTTAATGTCCTTCCATCTATTTCAGTTCATTCACCCTTCATATGTAATTGGTATGATTTTAAAAATAAATACTTAAGATATGTGTACTGCTTTCAATAAAGGAATCTAAAATGAAATGTATTCTGATCCAGAGTAAAAAAATGTATGTTTTGTGGCTGATATTGTCTCTGCTGCCAGCTGGCTCTGTAACCTCTGCCAAGTCATTTAATATCTCTGGGCATTCATTTTCTCCAGAAAATGAGGAGACTCGACTAAATTATTGCTGAGGTCTATTTTGATTTCTGATGTCTTTCAGTCACAGGAGTGCTAAAATAAGGACGGCTGAAATGATCATGATTAGATTGGCATTAATCATGAAACAATGTTAATATGTGTACAACCGTTTAGTGAGTCCAGGCCATTTGCCTGCACAAAGTAAGTCATTTTACGTAGGTGATTTCTAATCATCTAAACAACCCCATGAGGAAATAGAAGTTCAGAGAGTTTGTAATTTGCTCCATGCTACCTAGTTGGTAACTGGCATAGCCAGACTTCTAACCCATGTTTTTGTTTCTGAAGTTTCTAAATTATATATGATAATACTTATTTTCCATCTTTTTACATTGTTTGATTGAAGATAACAGCTTCCAAGCATGTGAGAATCTTATGCGTCATTCAAGCTCCCCATTCTCTCTGAAGCTATTTTTATAGCATTGAGGTAAAGCAATCTATGTCCTGAACTCAAGAAGAACTCACTTAGATCATTCATTTAGCACTTATTTTCAAAGCTAACACATTTTTCTAATCTCTTGTAACTATCGCCTGTTTCTTTCCAACAAAACTACAAATGCTCTGAAGGAATGTCAAGAAATGCTTGGGAGGGGCGTGGTATCAATAGGGCTGGAACTCAAGCGAAGAGAGTAAGGTGCCTGCTGTCAAAACTTCAGGAGGTCTCACTATCAGGACCTCACCAGTGCTGGGTCAGCTCAGCTCGTTCCTGGCCCTAGACAGCCCATAGCAGCTGGTGGATGGCTAGCTCACTGAGAAAGTCTGAATGAAGTTCAGCAACCTTAGTTCTTGGCTGTGACGCCCACTCCTTTGGCTGCCCAGAGAGACCCTATGTAGTGCCTGGAAAATCAAGCTGGTGAAAATAAAGCTGAAGTCCAGAAGGCAGAGTAGAGGAAAGCCAATGGAAATGCCTATCTTGGTACTGTATTATTATAGTATAATGAGTCACCAAAGATCGGAAACAAAAACTCATTCAGTCATTCCCTGGAGCTAAAAGCCCCGGTAATATAATGTTGTAAATAGAAAGATTTTTGAAGAAACTCCTTTAGATTGTTTCAGCCCTTGATCTATGTGGGTTAGTGCCATAGCAAAACATCACACAGTTGGTGACACTTGGTAACATTATCAAAAAAAAAAAAAACCAGAAATTTATTCTTTCAAAGTTCTGGAAGCTGGAAGTCCAAGTCAAGATATCATCAGCTTTGACTTTTTCTGAGACCTCTGTCCTTGGCTTGCAAAGGGCTGACCACCCTTTGTGTGTTTACATGGTGTTATCTCTGTGCTCATGCATTCCTGATGTAACCTTGTGTGTCAAAATGTCCTCCTTTTATAAGGACACCAGTGAGACTGGAATAAGGCCATATCCAACTGCTTTAGTTTAACATAATTACCTTTTTAAAGCCCCTCTCACCAAATACAGTAACATTCTGATGTAACGGTGTTAGGACTTTAATACAAATGGGTGGAGGGCTTGGGAATTCAGCCCATAATACCATGAGTCTGGAAAATTGTAATCTGTCACATAGGCAGATACAGCTATAATGACCAGCAGAATACCATGCATGTTAATAAATAAGTATTGTTTATTTATGCTTCAAGATTCAACTCTGACAACATCTAGATAAGCAATACATTTTTGTTGATTCAATATGATTTATTTAATGAATGAATAAATTTGTTTACTATCACCAGTGGTCACCTTCATACTATGTGAACAGCAAAAATTAAGGGTTAGAGATGTGTCTGAGATACAAGATATTAATTAACCCCATCTTTCTTATTTAAAAATTAGTATTTTAATTAAGCAATTGAACTTAAGCAATGTTACAAGTTAAGCAGATAAATCTTATTTAGCCAGATCTCTTCTTAGTAAATAAGTAGAACTGAATATTTTCCCTCACTTTTTCTCCTCTATTAGCTTTAATCAGACCTAATTCATATACTTAAACATGGATTGGATATTTATTACTATTAATTCCTGCACTGACACTAGAGTCAATTTTGGACTGACCCTCTGCTTTCAGATTATCATAAAATACAATATATTGTATTTAGTTCAGATGCTGAAAAAGTTTCTGCATTATAAATATTTATTTTAAGTATTTATTGCTACCGTTATGCTAATAATGGATATTTTTAATGTTTATTCATTGTAATTTTAGCATTATGCATATTCTCATCAACCTGAATATCTGGGCCTTTCCCCTTTGCTCCTGTGCTCTAAGATCCCCTGTCTCCCTTTGTTCACATAGCAACAGAAGGAAATAGAAGAAGAGAGACAACGAAGTTTGTAGATTTTCTTGCTTTACACATTATGACCTTTTATTTTTTTATTTTTTATTTTTGCCTGGATTCTGGCTCATCAGACGTTATTTTTCCATTTGGCTCTAAAAATAAAATTGCCCATCACTCATCAATTACAACTAACAAAAATTATTGACTTGTTTTAACATGAAATTCAAATTGCATACTATACCCTTAGCTGCAGGCCAGCAACATATGAGGTCAAAGGGTGTAAGCAAAGGTGTTCAGATTTTTTTTGAATATTATGTATTCTTACATATTAAATTTATCTTTACATTATCTGTTTACTTGAAATATTTGAGTAACATTATCAAATATGATTAAATAAGTATATTATTATATCAAAGGTAATTTCTTTTTTTTTTTTTTTTTGAGATGGAGTCTTGCTCTGTCACCCAGGCTGGAGTGCAGTGGTGCTATCTTGTCTCACTGCAAGCTCTGTCTCCCAGGTTCCACCATTCTCCTGTCTCAGCCTCCCGAGCAGCTGGGACTACGGGTGCCCACCACCATGCCTGGCTAATATTTTTGCATTTTTAGTAGAGATGTGTTTTTAGTAGAGGCTTTCATGGTGTTACCAGGCTGGTCTCGATCTCCTGACCTCGTGATCTGCCCGCCTCAGCCTCCCAAAGTGCTGGGATTACAGGCAAGAGCCACCACACCCGGACTTACATCAAATGTAATTTCTTGCTGAATTTTTGTAATATTAATTTCTAGTATCACTTAGCAAAGAGGGCTTGTGTCAAGTTCAAAAGGCCACAAAAGATGTAGTAGACTTGAATAGTAATGACCTAATCACTCATTTTACAGATGAAGAAACTAAAGGCCATATAGAAAAGGCAAAGTTGTAAACAGAGGAATTATTTTGAAGGAACTATCATTTTTAGGTTCAGAAATTATTTGAGAAATGTGTTCTGAACAGGACCTATGAAAACAAGTAGGTGTAATGGAAGGTAAACATGCATAAACCAAAAATATTAATAACTAATTAAATAACGGTGAGTATTGGGGGACCAGTAGCAGAGTTTGAAGCAAATATGAATTTCAGTTCTGTGTATTAGAAGTTGAGGAGTCAGTTGAAAAATGGCATAAAGTTGAATGTGACAATTACATAGTTTGTGATAATGCTTGTTGGCAAAACGAACTAATGATGAAAGCACGGAGCTAAAAACACCTGTGAGGAAATAAAAACCAAAAATAATTTTTGATCCATTTGTAAACTTACTTGGCTTTAGAGGAAGACTACAGTAATGAAAAGGAAGACAATAAAGTGAGTCCATAGAATGGGGTAAAGAAAAATACAGCAGGATTGTGTCATATATTTATATAAATGATTCAAATTCTAATAATATATTCTTGACCCTAAAATTAATCAGGCTGAATTTTTTAACAATAATAAAATATTATATATAAAGTTGGAAAACCATTATCAAAAGTGACAAAGAGCTTTAAGGTATAAAACATCTGCAATTTGGAATTTTTTGTGGGTGTAACACAAGTATTACACTAAGTAAACTCCATATTCATATGTCCTTGAAAATTATTGCACAGAGTGTTGTAAAATTAATAAAACATGTTGGCCTGAAGCAACAAACAACAGGGCCTGGCAGGGTGGCTCACGCCTGTAATCCCAGCACTTTGGGAGGTCGAGGTGGGCGGATCAAGAGGTCGGTAGACCAAGACCATCCTGGCTAATGCGGTGAAACCCCGTCTCTACTAAAAATACAAAAAATTTGCAGGGCATAGTGGCCGGTGCCTGTAGTCCCAGTTACTCGGGGAGGCTGTGGCAGGACAATGGCGCGAACCCGGGAGGCGGAGCTTGCAGTGAGCCGAAGTGGAGCCACTGCTCTCCAGCCTGGGCGACAGAGCGAGACTCCGTCTCAAAACAAAACAAAAGAAACAAACAACAACAAAACTCATGTGTGTTTAAGAGGCCACGTGAAAAGACTTTCAACTTTTGTACTTTTTCTAGATAGCCCGTCTGCTAGAGGGCTCTATGTTTTAGAACTGAGAGCTGGTCTGCATGTCAGCACATACTTGCAGTGCTGAAGTCTGTGAGAGTGGAGCAACATCTCTTTGCTTTCACATATCCTTTGTAGCAAAATCATTTGCCAACATAGAGAAATTCCCTTGTTTTCTTCTCAGTGGTGTTTCTGGTAAGAAAGAAGCTTAGTGTTTCCCAGTATGCATTTGCACGTTGTTTGGATGCTAAGCACTCCACCTCAGAGAACGCTGAGATAGCGGGGAAGCTCAGAATCCAGTCATTTGAAGTAGGAAAACAACTCTGATGTACTGCCCCTTTTATTTTTGTTTTCCTTAATGGATGAGGCCCCTAAGGTATTTTCAGCTCCAGAAGTGTGAACAGCAAAGCAAAGCTACAACATTAGCAGGACTAAGGATATGCCTAATCTAAGAACCATCTTAATTGTGGTTAGGGAGATAATTTCTTTGGAATTATTTACTTAGGTAAACTACCATATCTCATGACTGCTTCCAGGTCCTGAGATTTGGTGGTTTACCTGAGTAATACATTTGTTACCTTGCTACCTCATCTTTCTTTATTTTAGTAGAAGCTTTGGTTTGTAGGAATTAGTGTCAACATTCTAATAATTATTTGGTAATAATTATTACCAAATAATAGTAGTTGGTTGAATTCTCAAAAAAAAAAAAAAAACTATGTTGAAATAACCCTGAGGACCTGCGACTATACCCTTATTTGGAAATATAAACTTTTCAAATATAATCAAGTTAAGGTAAGTCACATTAGATTATGGTATACCCTAAATTCAATGTCTTATATTGTTATAAGGATAGAGAGTTTTAGAGACACAGAGACACAGAGGGAAGACAGCCATGTGAAGACAGAGGTAGATGCTGAAGCGGTATAGCTACAAGCTGATGAATGCCAAGGATATATTATGCCAATACATATATGCCAATACATATACTATGTATATGTATAATATACATAATATACATCATGTATATTATACATATGCACACATAAACCCCTTTGAATAAATAGTATTACGCTTCCCTTTCCCTTTGTCCTAGCTTGAGTTGCCCAGAAAACAAGTCTGAGGTTTGTTTAGTGGGGTATATGAGATACAGGACAAGCAACACATGGAAGGAAGGAGATTTACTATAACATTTTATCAACTAGGCCAGTTTGAAAGGGAATTTGGGCAATTCTAGAGTTAATACTTTATGGCAAATAAACTCCTCTGTATGCACAACAACCTCAATTAATAACCTTCAACCTTTGTGCCTGAAATAACACAGGTTCTCCATAGAGGTCACTACTTCTCTTGCAGCCCACCCAAGGAGAGGCCGCTTATTCCCTCACACTCCATATACTGCAAGGCCTGAGCGAGGTCACAGATTCTTCTTCGTCCCTTTCTAATATCATATCAAGTACACTTTCCTAAATGTATGACCCACTCCCTTTATTCTCACAATCTTCCTGTCCATTCCAATTCCTGTCAATGATTACAGTGAGTTTAACATTCACACAAAGGCCCACCAAATAATACCAGTTCCTGAAGTTCCTAGTTTCCAAAGACCTTCTCTTACACTTTAGTTCAGCCATCATCTTTCACTGTTTTCTCTTAAGTATGTTGTTTCCTGATATAGGTTCTCACGCTGTTGCCCAGGCTGGAGCGCAGTGGCATGATTATAGCTCCCTGCAGTCCTGAAATCCTGGGCCCAAGTGGTCCTCCCATCTCAGCCTCCCAAGTGGCTGGAACAACAGATGCACGCTACCATGCCAAATGAAATTTTTATTTACGTACTTGCTGTAGGGATGGGTCTTGCTATGTTGCCCAAGCTACTCTCAGACTCCTGGCCTCAAGCAATCTTCCTACCTTGACCTCTTAAACTGCTGGAATTACAGGAACAAGCCACCATGCAGGGTCCCCTTAATGATTTATTTTACTAATATTTTAAAGTACTTTGCTTATACATCTCACATGTGGAAGCCCAAATGTGGAACACCTCACCCATTCCCTGTCCAAGCTGTTTCCGAGACAGCTGCCTGTCATGTTTGAGCTGCATTATGAGCACACTCTTGTGTCAATACATAGAGGCAGCCTTTAGCTAATAGCCAGTTAGGAACTGAAGTTCTTAGCCCAACAGCCCACGAAGAACTAAATCCTGCCAACGGCCAGGTGGACGAGCTTGAAAGCACATCTTTCCCTACATGTGTATTACAATGACTGAAATCCTGGTTAACACCTTGATTGCAATCTCATGAGAAGCCTTGAGCCAGACATACCCTGATAACTATGCCCAGTTTCCAGACCCACATAAACTGTGAAGTAATTAATGGTGTTTTTTGAAGCCACTAAGTTTTGCTATAATTTGTTACTCAGTGATAGATCACAAATAAACTAGCTATGCCCCCTTACCAAAGTCATCTCTTCTTCTGGCAGCTAAAGTGCATGCTAAGAAATTAATGTTATGTGATTAGGTAATTGGTAACTGGGAAGCAATATGAAAATCTCTAAAAAAGTAGTCATAACAAAACAGAGAGAAAGGAAGTCACATACACGCCATAACACACTCTGTAAATGCATCTGAATTTCTGCTTTCCCCACAAAGGTATCCTTGGTGCCATGCCTACTTAAGGTTAGTTCTTAAGGACATGGTGTTCTAGTCAAAGAGTACATGAAGGATGTGGTGTTCTAGTCAAATAGTACACTACGGGTAGAGTTACTCTGATGCATTCTTTGAGCTCTTTCTGCATTATCTGAACAATTTGGTGATACTTACTTCTTTGTATTCCCATCTTTCCCTTGCTCATTTTAATTTAATAACACTTTCATTTCATCCTTTTACTCTCACCAATAGGATGTATCATATCTCAAATACTTCGTTGCCACATTTTTAATTTCTGCTATTGCTTTCGAGTACTATGATAATGATACTAACAAAGAACAATTGAAGTGCCCAACCTTCTGCAGTTAAGAGCTGTTCAGGAACAGGTCACTATCATAATCCTCTGTTCTTCCATGGCCAAAGTCCATTGTTTCCGTTTAGATAATTTAGATACTTTGATTTTTCTCTTCTAACTTTTTCCTAGGATTGGCTCGCACTGTATTTTGCGGGCTTCTATGTGGAATCTCTCTCTTACATTGTATAGTTAAACCACATTATATACCAGTCTACTGGTCTTATAGCCTAGGTATGGGATAGATATGCATGGCATGAGTTCAGTCAGTGACATCCATAAAATATTGGTATAGTGTAGGTATTAACGCATAAATGAATTACTTTGTCTCTTAGTGTCTCAGTTTACTGATATATCAAATGGTGCTGATAATCATTTAGGCTTCATACAGAGATCGGGATGATGAAATGAGTTAAAAAAACTTAGGCCACTTAGAACATTGACTGGCACACAGAAAGGCAAGCGCGTTTGCTACATGTACTAACTATAAACCTTCTAAAAATAGGAATATTACATTTTATAAACAAGTTCCAGATTTCTACATATGTTATCTCACCTGATTATGATAAAAAATCACTGGGTAAGAAATGGCACAGGTTATTTTAGTTGTTTTACAAGGACGAAACAAAGGTTGAAAAATAAGTAACAACCAGCATCAACTCTCCTAAGCATCAGGGCTAAATTGTGAATCTAGATTTTTTTCTGGAAACTTTTCTGAAGCTTCTTCTGCCTGTTTCAGAGGAGTCTAGGGTATGAACCTATGAGATTATTGATGGGGACTCAATGGATTTTGATTTCTGCGCCCTTCACCGAACAGAGTCAGCAGTGTTTCCACTGTAGGGCATGGGTGGGGTGGGGTGTGTGTGCATGTGTGAGTTCACGATGGAAATTCAACTGAGTGTTAAAGTGAGTATGTGTGAATTGAGAAAAAATGGCCATAAGATTTGGAATCCCCTTTAGGCAATCATCATACTGTAGTTTGTCAAGCTTGGAATGATGTACTTCCATATCTTAGTGGTAGTTGTGTAGGGATGTTTTTTCCAGTATCAAACAGTAACTTAGTAATTTATGGACAGTATTCAAGAATGTTGAAATCAAGATGCTCAGGACAGCACTTCTCAGCCTTTTTTGAAAGTGTAATCATTTTATTAAGAGAAAGAAAATGTGTAATCTTATCCTTTGATAGAATATAATAAAACCCATAAAATAAAGAATAATAAACATCACATATTTTTATGGCACTTGAATGGGGTTTCTGATTTTATTTTATTTTTATTTTTATTAGTTTATTTATTTTTGAGACAGAGTCTCGCTCTGTCGCCCAGGCTGGAGGGCAGTGGTGCGATCTTGGCTCACTGCAAGCTCCGCCTCCTGGGTTCACACCATTCTCCTGCCTCAGACTCCCTAGCAGCTGGGACTACAGGTGCCTGCCACCACACCCGGCTAATTTTTTTTTTTTTTTTTTTTTTGTAGTTTTAGTGGAGACGGGTTTCACCGTGTTAGGCAGGATGATCTTGATCTCCTGACCTCGTCATCCGCCCGTCTTGGCCTCCCAAAGTGCTGGGATTACAGGCATGAGCCACCGCACCCAGCCTCTGATTTTAACATAAGCTAACACATTGCACATTTTGTACAATGCAATAACACAGTTTTGTACAATGCATTTTCTACGGTTCATGTTGTACAACACAATAACACATTTTCCTTTTGTCTTATTGCATTGTACAAAAATGCAGTAACACAAAAGAAAGTATTCATACGAATGGAAGTGAGTAAGCCATGTATTATTCAGTCTATCTGGGGTGTTAAGTCTCTTTGTTGTCACTCTCACTGAGTGAAACATTGCCAAGAGAAATACATATAACTGTTATAAAATATCAGAAAATTACAATTTTTAATATCCAAAGAACTGTTTTTAATGTCTGAATTTCATCTTTTTTACTTTTTTTTTTTAATGGAAACACACTGTCAGCAGAGAGCTATCAGGTCCTACTGTTTTATCTGTAGGACTGGTGAAAGCTCCACCTGTTTAACTCAGGCTTGTGAGAGATTTTTTTTTCCTTTGGAAGTGGTGGCTGTTGCCAAAATAAGAAGAAATACCATGCCCTCTGAGAGTACAGAGCAGCTGGTGTAGTTGTCCTGGTATTTATGGGATATAATATAATAAACGCACATTTGCAACTGGTTGGGGAAATAACGTAATGCTTCTTACATTTATCTTTATAATCTACTTTCCTAGCAAGTACTATCCTGCCGTTCATAATATATTTAGCAAATACAGATGAAAGAAGAAGAAAAAGAAAAAGCTCTGTTACTATCTGTTACCACGCTAAGAGAATGGAATGCATGTCCTAGTTAGTTAAACTATTCTTTTTATCAAATGGAAAATAAATACACAGAGAAATTTTTTCAATGTTTTCTTTTCTTTGAACAATGGAAGACATTTTCGTAAGAATTAGCTGGGGTTGGGGTATGTCTGGAAAGCAGGCAACACAAAATTTCTATCTGGGAGAAAACTAACATTATTGTCAAAAAAAAATCACCTGTAATATGATCCAAATTTGTCAAGCCAGGGGTGTTACAGAAAGGAATTTGCTACCAGAAATTTGCAGTAGATGGTATTTCCACTATTCCAAACTATTTATTTTTGATGACATCCTCCTTTGTTTGAGCAGAATTTTTATAGCGTGTATTTAGTGAAGAGCTACAGAACCTTAATAAAATGAAATAAGTAAAGCATCAGCATGGCAAAACTAGGGTCATTATGGCGACTTTAAAAATACTGTGCTACAGAAATCAGGCCTCAGGCAGTTTATGCAAGTAACAGAAATTATTCCTTAGTGTTGGGTTGTCTGCTATTTTATACTCTCCCATTTCCCATTATTTCTTATTATTTTTCCTGAAATGTCCTGGGGTCTATTGTCCACCCTCTCAATGAACACCAGCATTGTGACTCTCATAGGGTAGTCGCACCTGCTTTATTCATTTATTAAATGATTAATTCAGGAGATGCAAGCATGGCCCACAGATTTGGGAAGACACTGGAAATATAAAGATGTCCAGTCGACACAGCAGAGTGAACTTCTCCTCCAAACACATAGGAATGCTGTGTAAATGAAAACTATTAAATATAAAGGTGGAACTCAAAAAAAATCACATGCGGGATATGAAGCAGGATCACAAAGCTCATGCAGTAAGCTAGAGCTGAAGCCAAGGTGGGCTTACTGTTTTCCAACAGATTTTCATTTTGCAGGGTGAGATCATGAGTGCTGATTCTCAACTAATGGTGCAAGATGAGGTTCTCATGTCTTGAAAGGCACAAAACCTCCATATAAACTCAGAAACTATGAGACATGATCTGATTTTTCTCCTGGAGAATGGTTGGCAGCGTTCCTTCTGCATATCACTCCGGGGTGGTGGGGAAGAGAGTGGCCTGTCAGCAATTGGAACACAAGCCTACCCACATGCACTCCATTAGAATTTTTACTTTATAGATGGGCATCTACTGTATTGACAGTAAATTTTGCCTCCTCTCAGGGGTAAAATGGAAACACATGTGTGTATTAGCATCAAAAACGCAGGGTGCTCCCAGGAAAGACAATGCCTACTAGAAATAATCATAGCATCAGAAATCACTGAAAGTTACTGTAATGAAGTAAACATCCATGCAAGAGTCAATAGATGCACTAAAGATAAGGTAACTTGAATTCATTCATAATATTGATAATGTGTTATCAAATATTAAATAACATCATCAAATAATGTTTTAATTTTTGTACCAATATTTTAATCTTCTCTCAATTTTGTATTTAAAAATATATAGACTCTTAATTCTCATTCATAAACATGTCTATCCCATGGATTGCATTCGACTTCACTTACAGAAATGGTGTCAAATTCTGGAATTTTATGAAAGGTTTATATTTGCTGGCTTACTCATTCCCTCAACAAATATTTATTGAGAGTTATGCTGTATCAAGCACTGTGCAACATGCTAAAGATACAGCATTTAAAAAGCCAACTTTTTAATGTGGCTAAAGAGGTAAGTGGAGCCTATGAGGAGGCAAGAAGGCAGGTCAACAGGTAGTGATCATTCAGCAAGGTATATTAATGCCATAAACAAACAACACAGTACACAATGGTCTCGTGTTAACCTCACTTATACAAACTGAGAGAGGCATTGAGCTTATCCTGGTCAAATTTTTTAATTTAATGTGTTAAAAAAATCTTATAGCATAAACATAAATTAAGAATTTTCCTGAATAGGAGTCACTGGTCAAATTGGCCACACATGTCTCTTCTATAAACAAAACTCCAGAATATATGGCAAGGTCTAAAGAATTCTTGGTAAAAAGAATTCATATGGTATGACCAAAAATTTCATACACGTAAATTTTCAACCTCATGGAAAATTAGTAGAAAGACAACTTTACATATGCCAGAGCTCGGAAAGTGTATCCCATGCTACCCTGTGGAAAAAAAGTTAATATAAAAGCACATTGCAGTTGAAACAGAGTTTAACTAAAATAATGAATAAAAAGATTGGGTTATAAAAAGATGTGATTCAAAAGAATAGTTCACAAACAAAACACACACACACACACACACACTGCACATGGTTGTGTGTGCCTGTAATTCCAGCTACTGAGGAGGCTCAAATGGGAGGCCGAGCATTTGAACTCAGGAGTTCAAGCCTGCAGTGAGCTATGATGATGCCAAAGCAATCCAGTGTGGACAACAGAGTGAGACACTGTCTCAAAATTAAAAAAAAAGAAGAAAAAAATGATAACTGCCTGAAGTGAAGGATACCATGTCTATTATTTATATATTTGTTTATATTTATATTTATTTTTGAGTTGAAGTCTCGCTCTGTCACCTATGCTAGGGTGCACGGTGCAATCTCAGGTCACTTCAGACTCAGCCTACCAGGTTCAAACGATTCTCATGCCTCGGCCTCCAAAGTAACTGTAAGGTACTATAGGCGTACACCACCATGTCTGGCTAATTTTCATATTTTTCATAGAGATCAGGTTTCCTGGTGTTGGCCAGACTGGTCTTGAAGTCCTAGCCTAAAGTGATCTGAATTTCTTGGCCTCCAAAAATGCTGGGTTACAAGCTTGAGCCACAGCTCCCGACCTCTGTTTATTTTGTAGAGTGGCAAATGACTTCGTGCTAAAGATTTTGCCATGAAGACTAGTTTCTTCATCGTTTGAGAACTGGGCAATATTTACTTGTTTTATTTTGTGCTTTATATTATCTAACTGGTCTGTTTATATTAAACATGTGCAAGTGTACATGCGTGTTGCTGCATGACTATCAATATAGAATCTCTACTTACAAATTTCCTTGTACATTAGGAAACTAGGAGTGCAGAAGAAAGTTATCTGAAACAATATTTAATAGCAAAATGTAAGAAATCACCTAAGTGTGCACACAAAAAAGAGCCGATAGAAAAAAGAGCACCCACAGTGGATATCATTAATAGTAATGTTAAATTTAAACTAGTTACATTAAATTGCATACAAATGTAGTAAAAGTATATGGCCACTCACGGTAATAAAAACGACCAAATTTTACTTAGTTTTACTTTCAAATATAGAGGCTAATGTGGTAGTTTACTTTAAATTGTATATAGTATAAACAAGCAAGTTCAGCTTTGTTACTGGAAATAGCAATAATGCTGAGATAAGTAAATTCTAACAGGTTAGAAAATAAAACAAAGATGAAAAGGTTAAAATCCACCATCTCAATTCATCACGTTGAGGGGAGAACCGAAAAGCCAGCTCCCGACTTAATGGAAATAAATATTTCTGCCAAAGTCTGGGTACAGCTATGAAGGGTCACAAAAATTATCATCTCTGAATGACGTCGGCTTTCTTACTCACTGAGAAACTTTATGTTCTAAAATTATAAACAGAGTATTTGCTGTTTGAAATGTTATCAGTGAAGATAAAACTTAGCACTCTTGCCCCGCTGATTTGTCACTTTCCATAGAAGAAAAACTGTTTTCCATTCTAGGTACATAGCTTCAAATAACAGGCATTTGCACTCAAAATTCCACACAAATGTCACCTTGTGATCTACAAGGAATAAAGACACTGGGTTCTCTCACAGTCTAAACATGATGTTTTGGCCTTTAATACATAGGCGTCCTTTACCTTGAACCTATTGAAACTCTGTTGTGTTTAAATACCTACTCACCACCTTTCCCATAAATCCTACAGTACCTCCTTTTATTACTTTAGTTGCCCCACAGGCATGGTCTACCTTACTCTACCAAGTCAATGCAATTTTATCAGACCGTAGGTTTGTCCTGTGTAGTCATAGACTAGCTGGATTAAGTCACAGAATTTCTCTGTCTAGCTCTTTTTTCCCCATACCTAAATGCAACTGGAAAAAATGTCTAATATGCCTAGCATCCCCAGAAATAAATCACATTTTCTGATTTTGCAAAATTGATTCCAATATACAATACTCATTTGAGAGAAGTGCCATTTCTCAAGTGACTGATATAAAAATGGTAATGTCCATAATAATTTGTATTCTATATTTTTTAAATGTGGATTTTTTTCTGGCCGGGCACAGTGGCTCACGCCTGTAATCCTGACACTTTAGGAGGCCGAGGCGGGCGGATCACAAGGTCAGGAGATCGAGACCATCCTGGCTAACATGGTGAAACCCCGTCTCCACTAAAAATACAAAAAATTAGCTGGGCTGGTGTCAGGCACCTGTACTACCAGCTACTCGAGCGGCTGAGGCAGGAGAATGGCATGAACCCGGGAGGCGGAGCTTGCAGTGAGCTGAGACATGCCACTGCACTCCAGGCTGAGCGACAGAGCCAGACTCCATCTCAAAAAAAAAAAAAAAGAAAAGAAAAAAAAAGAAAAAGAAAAAAAATCCACATATTTCTTTTGTTGTTTTTTTTTTTTTTTTGTAGTTTTGTTTTGTTTTGTTTTTTTGAGACGGAGTATCACTCTGTTGCTCAGGCTGGAATGCGGTGGCATGCCTCTGCTCACTGCAAGCTCCGCCTCCCGGGTTCATGCTATTCTGCCGCCTCAGCCTCCCGACTAGCTGGGACTGCTGGCGCACGCCACTACGCCTGGCTAATTTTTTGTATTTTTTTTTTTTTAAGTATTGACGGGGTTTCACCGTGTTAGCCAGGATGGTCTCGATCTCCTGACCTCGTGATCCGCCCGCCTCGGCCTCCCAAAGGACAGGGATTACAGGCATGAGCCACCGCGCCCTGCTGGATTATTATTATTTTATTTTTATCTTTATTTTTATTTTTTTGCCAGGCAAGGTGGCTCACGCCTGTAATCCTAGCACTTTAGGAGGCTGAGGCACGTGTATCTCAAATGAGACCAGCCTGGCTAACATGGCGAAAGCCCATCTTTACTAACAATGCAAAAAAACTTTGGCAGGTCTGGTGGCGTATGCCTGTAGTCCCGGCTACTCGGGAGGCAGGAGAATCACCTCCAGGAGGCGGAGGTTTCAGAGAGCCAAAATTGCGCCATTGCACTCCAGCGTGGGCCAGAGATCCAGAATCTGTTTCCAAAAAAGGAAAATACAGTAAAATAAATGTGGGTTTTTTTGAAAACATAATATGCCAGTTTCTATGTTCTTTCTGAAATTTGTATCCGTATGTATTCTTTCTACACAGAAAGTAGTATATAGACCAGCTTATACAAATGTTTCAACTATATTTGAATTTTATTTGCACAACTGAATAATTCTAATACCCCAGATTAAAGTTAGAATATGTATATTTTACCCGTTGGTCTGTTTTTTTTTATTCTTTTAAGTCTGAGCATAATAACTCGCTAAAAAGATTTCTGTAAGGCCTGGTTTCTGCTAACATTATTTTCTTGGCTGTATTTTATCTAAGTTCATCATGCAAACCGACTTTGCGTTCTGTCTTCAAAAATGACTTCTGAAAGCCTTCCATGGCCCTGTTACGCCCCTAACCATAATGAGGTAACGGGGACCATATTTACCCTCCCAGGTTAAATAACCACAAAACTAGACAGAAATATGAACCAAAGATTTTTCTACATTCAATTCCAGGCAGCACCAAACAATAATTTCTCAGAAAAGATGAACAAAGGCAGTGTAAGGATGAACCCTACTTATCACCAGGCCATAACTTAGGGGGTGTTACTAGATTGAGAAGACTAAAATCAGAGTTCAACTATATCAAGAAAGCTAGAATCTGTAGAACAAAATGCCAGAAAATAAAAGAGGACTTACACAAAAAGAAAACCCCAGAGAGGCAAAAGAGTTCATGCAGGCCTTCTGCTGGCTGTTAATCTGCATATCCATGTGAGAATATTATCTGAAGCTTAAAAGAAAGCACTGGAACAAAACTATTCCCCGTACATGCATCTATAATGTTGATTGGGCAGAGTACTTTGACTTTGGTTCTGGGTAAGTAGCATAGCATGTTCCTCATATTATTTCTTTAGCTATACTCAATATCAGAAATGTATGAAGGTGCCTTAATGGCTTAGGTTTTAGTTGTTTTAAGAGCCTCGGGTGAGACTTTGCTGGGGTTTGGTGTACTGAGTAGGCCTGTATTCAGGCTCCTGGGTAGCATCAGTTGACAGCAGCTGTGGCAGCTGCATTGGACAGGTAAGTCCTAGGGGTCCCAGGCAGCATGGAAGGGCCCCAGTGTGGTGCCTGTGGGCTAGGTGGGTCAGTCTTGAGTCCCTCATGTGGTACAAGTGGGTGGCTATATTGGCAGTAGCAGCTTAGGATCTGGGTTGTGGGTCCTGACATGACACTTACAGGTGTGTGGTTGTCTTGCTGCTGAGGGGCTGGGAGAAGTTGGTGCCTCAATGGCAGCATCCTCAGGCAGGTATTTCCCACGTTCTATGGATCACACATTTTTGTTCCCTATGTTTTGACGCAGCCACTCGAATATGCTGGAATGCCTATTCCCTGGGGTATAGGATGCTGCATGATTTCCATTATCATGGACCCAACCACATTGCTGCATCCAGCTGACATCATGACACTGAGGCCTCTGGGTGGACAAGAGGGCATGTCAGCAAGGACCCAAGACACGGAGATGCAGGGGTATTGGACCCCTGGGCAAAAGGCTCTCTGATGTAGGTTCTAGACAGCCTTTTGCCCAACAGCACCCTCAATATTGGGCCATGCACCAGCAGTGTGGGCCTCTGTGGGCATGGGGTCTTGCATGAGTTCCCTCTCTGGGACAGTGTAGTTGTGTGGACGTCAGGCAGGTCTCTGTTATTAGGCTTAGGATCTGTCCTCACAGGGCCAAGGGGTTTCTCTGCATCTAGGATTGCAAATGCGGTCTTTCTTTCTCCCACAGTGGAGAATTCCTTTTGGTTTTGAGCCAATTCCAGCTGGCTGCTTTGGTCACTCTCTATACTGCTGCCATCCCCAGTTTTCATGGCTTAGAGAGTCACCGTCACTTCCCTGCTGAATTCCCGCCTTCTCCCAAAGATGTTCGATTCAATGCATAGTTATCTATTTGCTATTTCGCACCTTCTTTGTGGACAAGGTGAGTCTTCAGTGACTCTAGCAGCCATCTGTATCCTTTCGTTATTGTTTTTTATTTTACTATCTATTTATTTATTGAGATTGAGTCTTGATCTGACACCCAGGCTGGAGTGCAGTGGAGTGATTTCAGTCCACTGCCACCTCTGCTTTCTGGGTTCAAGAGATTCTCCTTTCTCAGTCTCCCAAGTATTTGGGATTACAGGCCCCCACTACCAAGCCTGGCTAATTTTTTTGTATTTTTTTTTTAAAGATGGGGTTTTGCATATTGGCCAGGCTGGTCTGAAACTCCTGACATCAGGTGATCCACCTGCCTCGGCCTCCAAAGTGCTGGGATTACAGGCATGACCCACTGTGCCCAGCCTTTTATTTATTTGTTTAAAAATATATGTCAGTTATTTTTCTCTCCTTTTATCATTATTATCTCCTTATAGTATTCCATATGTTATCATCCTGCTTCATAATGTTCCATAAGTTCCTTATGCTGTCTTCATGATTCCTTATTTTTCTCTTTCATTTTTATCCTCCAATTTGATTATTTTCAAAGACTTGGCTTAATTTTGCTTATCCTCTGTTCTGCTTGATCCAGTTTACTCTTTGGTCCCTCTATTTAATTTTTGATGTAGCTTCCTGTATTTTTTACTTCTTTGATTTCTGTTTGATACCTTGAAATATTTTCTACCTCTTTGTTAAACTTCTCAGTTTTTAAATGCATTACTCTCCAGACTTCTGGTAATACCTTAGAGCTTTCTGTTTTGATTTCCCTGCCAGGGACATTACATACTTTCATTTTATCAGAGTCCAATTCTGTTTATTTCTTTTGTTCTTTACCTCAGAACATATTTTCCTCTCCACTGCACTCCCTCACTGCCCTGCCCTCCTGTACCCACTACCACCAGCCCCATTTTTCTTGACTATGAGTTGGTTTCTGCAAGTCCGTGAAGACAACCATCTTTCTCTGTTGTCCTTAACTCATCCTATGTAGGAAATTTCATCTCCTTATCAGTGCAACCAGAGATTCCAGGTGCTTCTCAATTCTGTGATTGTCCAACTCACTGTCTTTCTTCTTATGTCACCCTCAATTGTAGTATGTGCAAAATCATACTATTCCTTTGACACAGGCAAGATAGTAGCCAGCCCCATGATATGCAGGTAAAAGGTTTTGGGATTAGATGTATATTGCTTGTAGACAAGCTTAGATTCAGAGTTTATGTCCAACTAGTTCTGCCTTATGCCAAGAATAGTGTCCATGACTGACACCTGTACAGTCATTCGTTATGCTCACTCTGAATCTGGACAGATAGCCACTGAATATTTACAACTTTGACAATCTTGTTCTCTGTGATATAGGAGACTCAGAATACAGAGTCCCATTCACTTCCAGAAGCAGATGATTTAGGACAGTCCCTTAGGTACAGGCTGTAAAATTTGTGACGCATGATGTATGCAGAAGCTACTTCCAGGGAGGTTCTACGGACATTGATTTCTCACCAGAGCAAGCTAGGGAGAAGGTAGTGCAGACTGCCTGCTTTCTCATTCTGCGTTGCAAAAGTCGCACAAGCTTCTTCCAGGAAGAATCTGCAAGGCAGATTTCTTGCTGTGGGAAGGCAGAGAAGAAAGCAAGAAGGCCTGAGAGGTGTTCACTGTCACATTTATACGTCACCAAAAATCTGTCCAGGGAGAATAGCAGGAGGGATTTATTGCTAGAACAAGCCTATGAAGCAAGCTTGCTATGTCTGGTGACGGAAGGGGAATGCTACCTCTTCCATTCAGGATTTCAGAGATCTAACTGCCTGATTTTCTCTAGCAAGTGATGGCAGAAATCTGCTATTAGAGCAAGCCAGGGAAGTGAGTGTGGGAAGTGCTGTTCTTCTCATTGAGGCTTGGAAGTATTCTGACTCTCTGCCTCCTTCCAGATAGAGACTGCAGGGAATTTTGCTGGAGCAAGTCAGGGAGAATGTCTTAGGGAGTGATGTCTGTCTCTGTTTGGCTCATAGAGGTCTGTCTCCAGCCTACTTTGAGAGAATAATTGCAGAAATCACTGAAGGAAGTGAAAGAAGGCACAGTGATTGTCATTATTCTCATTTAGTCTTTCAGTAGTATTTTTCTAGCCTCCTTCCAGGGAGAGATTTCAGAGATATATTACTAAAGCACACTAGGGAAGAAGGGACTGGAAGTGCTGAGACCTTTCTTCTTGCTCCTGAAGACTTTAAACCTCTTTCCAGGGAGAGAAAATAGGCTTTCCCTAATCACTGAAGGAAGCCAGGGAAGAAGGCCCGGGGATTGATGTCCTTCCCTTTAGGCTCCACAAGCTTTATTCTTTGTTTATTTGTTTCTTTAGAGTAGGGAATACAACCTTAGTTACAACTCCGCTGGGCTGTAATTCTCTTCATCCTGGTACTCTGTTTTTAGAGGGGAATGTATTTTTTCTCCCAAGCATGCAAAACGTTTCTCCCAAGCCTGGTGTGAAAGTCAGCTCTATTTAACTCTTTTTTTTTTTTCCTTCAGTGAACATTAGTCCTTTACTCCTAATCTGGAACATTCTTCTTCATGGCTGTCTTTCTTTATAGGAAACCCATTTCCTTGCATTTAGGTTGGATATCTATTCTTCCTGACTCCCCTGCTAGTAGAAATTATTTTCTGGCTGACTGGGCTTAAGTCAGGAAATCCTGACTTCCTGATATCCCTGAGTAGGGAATTATTTTCTTACTTCAAAGGATAAAAGCTTTTTGTTTTTTCTCTTGCTTTGTTTTCACGACAGGGATTATTCCCTAACTTTCTGAGCTTAAAGTGTGTGTGTGTGTGTGTGTTTTGTTCGTTTGTTTGTTTGTTTGTTTGCTATCACCTCTTGGTAGGAATTACTCCCTGACTCCTGGAGTGAAAATCTCTTCTACCTTTTCTATGCTTACCTACTAGGGATTATTCTCTGACTCTGTGCTAAACATCATATCTTTTCGTTGTTGTTGTTTTATTGGTGATTAATCCCAGACTTTACGGGATAGAAATATCTTTTTAGTGGATGTCTCATCTGAATAGAAATTATTCCCCAATTTCTGGCATAGTATTCTGTTTTTCTGACTATTGTACTTCAATGGGATGTATTCCATGCCTCCTGGGGTAGAAAATTCTTCCTATTCTTCCTCTTGATTGTTTTTCTGATTGAAGGCTTTTCCCTGGACTCCTGGTTTGGAAATTTCTGGCCTTATTTGCTGAGCAGGAAAAAAAAAAAATTCCTGGGTGTATTTCCTGTGTAGAGATTTCCTCACTCCTGGAGTGAAAAACCTGTTTTTCCTGGCTCTGTTTCATAAAAGAAATTATTTTCCTGATTGGACGTCATGTCTTTCCAGATCTCTTCCTTGAGTAACAATTATTCTCTCACTTTTTGATTTGAAAGACCTTCCTTCTTGCTCTCTTATGAAATGGAATTTGTTCCCTGGCACCTGAGCTGTAAGTCACTTATTAGCTCTCTTTTCTGACTCTCTGGATAGACATCTCTTCTTTCTGTTCTCTTTGTTAATGGGTAACATTTTCTGACTACTTGATTGTCTCTCTCTCCTAAGTGAGAATAATTCTCATGTGATTCTGAGTTCATAGTCACTTCTTGGTTCCCCTGTCCTAAATTAGTATTATTCTCTGAATCCTTGGACTGAACTTCTTTTCTTTTCCTTTGTTCTTTTCTCTGAGATAAATATTAAATGAGCTCTCTGGTGAAAGATTGTTTTTCTACTTCTTTTCATGATTTAAGATTATTTCCTGGCTCCCTGGGATAGAAGTTTGTCATCCCTCACCCTTTTTTCTGATTTCAAATTTTTATCTGACATTTGGGCTCAATATTCTTCTTTATGACTCTATTTCCTGATAAAGATTATAACCTGAGTTCATTTAAAATCCTTACTTCTCTCTCTTTAAAAAATAATAATGATTATTCTAACTTTCTTAGGTAGGAGTTCCTTCTTATTGGCTCTGTCTTTCCCGAGTGGCATTTATTCCTAATGTGCAGAAAGTATTTTCCTCCTGGTGTTTCCCTTACTAGAGATTACTGTCTGACTCCAGGAGATAGACATTTTCTTATTTTGTTTTGTTTTTCTTAACTTGTTCTTCCCTTATTACAGATTATTCCAATTTTCTGAAGATTATTTCCTGATACGTTAGTTGGAAATCTCATCTTCCTGGCTCTTTTTCTTTATTGGGTATTATTCCCTGTCTCCTAGCGTGACATTTTCTTTTCCCAGGTTATAATTTTTCTTATGTTTATTCCCTGACTCCCTGGGGTTGCAAGTCTCTCTTGCCTTGCTCTCTAATCTGACTGGAAATTGTTTCCTGATTTCCAAGTCTGCAACTCTTTTTTTGTCAGCTTTGCTTCATGTTTGAGATTATTCCTGTACGTTCTGCGTTGTATACCCTTCTTCCTAAGAGGGGCTCATTCTCTGATATTTTTGGCTTGAATTTTCCTCTTGGATGTCTATTCTTAAGTAAGAATTTTTCCCTGATTCTCTATGCTAACCATCTTTTTTTGCTAGCTACTCCCTGAGTGGAGTTTTCCCTGACTCCGTTGACTGGGTTCGCTTTTTTCTAGCCTCTTTCCTGAGTGGAGATTATTTCCTGATTTGCTATGTTGGAGACCTTTTTTCCTTAACAGGAATTTTCCCATCTTTCTGGGCTGTCAGGAAGTTTATCTGTATCTTAATACACCTCTATCTCTATCTAACTCTATCTCTATCTCTATGTATCTTTCTATCTTGCTATCTCTGCCTCTAGTATCCACTGAAACTCTTTGACACCTCTCTCTTCTTTACTTGGATTCTTGTCTCTCCCATGGAAGTCTCATTGCCAACCATAACCCACTTTCTTGAACCCTTGTGGACTTTAGGCTTTGCTTACTCTGCATAACTTGTTGTTGGTATGCATTTTTCAAGGACAATTTGGAACTTCAAAGATCTTTGAGAAACTTAACATCTCCCTATACTGGTGCCTCTTTGATGTCTTCCTTCTTATTCCTCATGTTTCTTGTTTCTCCTCTTACCACCTTCAATCTTCCTTTTACCTTCCTTGAATTCTTTGACATATCGTCCTTCAAACCTCTCATCATCCATTCTTCTACCTACCCCTAAACAAACCTATTCCTTCCTATTTCAACCTTCAACTCTCTCTATATAGTCAACAGAAATTTAGGCCCACTAAATCAGAAGCTCTTGAGGGACTTCAGTATCTTCTCTACCCTCCAAGAAATTATTGGCCTGAAGTTGAAATGAAAAAATGGCTAATTAGAAGAGATTGAGTGTTGTATCTCCCCAGCCTTTGGAGATGTGCAGACTGGAACTAGATGTATTCTGTGCCTAAAATATAGTCCTCTGGCTCCATAGATAAAATATTAGGACAAAATAGTCTCATAAAAGTCTTCTTCGCCAATACAGACAAAAGGTATTAGACCTCCTATTGAATAGGCAACCTTGTCTCATTTGCCAGAAGAACAATTTAAATACAATATAAAATGGATATAAACCCAGTGAGTTTTATATTACCCTATTGCCTCATTCATGACTAAATTTTAGGTGATCTCTAAAATCTGTTTTCCTCTATCTATATTTTCATGCCTATATGCTATATGTGTGTGATATATTACTAGCTCGGGATATTATTACCAAGTTAATTTTTAATATCACTTAAAAGGGTGCTATTCAAATTGGCTTGGAGACATATGATCACTATTGTGAATTACATACTCCTAATAATCCTAGAAATATATATTCAAGTTCACATGACTCATGGAAATATTTAGTAAATAAGACTAGTTTAAAACTGTTTAATACAAACAGCTACATATTACAATTTGTTGTTATTATTAAATAGAAAAAGATATTTGTGGGCCAGGCATAATGGCTCATGCCTTTATTTCCAGCACTTTGGCAGGTCAAGGCAGGTGAATCATCTGGGGTCAGGAGTTTGAGGCCAGCCTGGCCAACATCGAGAAACCCAATCTCTACTAGAAATACAAAAATTAGCCAGGAATGGTGGTACACACCTGTAATCCCAGCTGCTTGGGAGGCTGATACAGAATTGCTTGAACCCAGGAGGCAGGGGTTGCAGTGAGCCAAGATCATGCCACTGCAGTCCAGCCTGGGCGAGAGGGTGAGACTCAGTCTCAAAAAAAAAAGAATACACATGTCATTTGTATCCTTCTTGGATTTACTAATTTACTAGTTAAGCTGTGTTATGTTCACTGGACATTTAAGATTTTATAAACATTTATATGGCAGTTGAGTCATTTCTGAAGTTCAGTAAGAATGCGTTCTCCTTTCAGCAGAACCTAATTAGAACCCGTGTTTTTTTTTTTTTTACAAAGCCTTGTCTGAAATGTCAAATATATTTAAGAATGATTTGCATAAAATCAGAGATAACCAGGCAGCTTTAAGAAGTATAATCTGAAACTAATTATATAAAGTTCTGACAAAGTAAACTGGAAAGGACTCTGCGGCTAAGCATGGTGGCTCACACCTGTAATCCCAGCACATTCGGACGCAAGGGTGGGAGAATCACTTAAGCCCAGAAGTTCAAACCTAACCTAGGCAACAAGGTAAAACCCCATCTCCAAAATCAAACAAACAGGCAAACAGATAACATACAAAATTAGCCAAATATGCTGGTTTGCACCTATGGTCTCAGCTACTCATGAGGCTGAGGTGGGAGGATCACTTGAGCCCATGAGGTTGAGACTGCAGTAAGCCGGACACTGTTTCTAATTTTAAAAATTATATATATATATATGTAAAATATTATATATATATAATTATATATATAAAATATATATATAATTATATATATAATATATATAATTATATATATAATATATATAATTATATATAATATATATAATTATATATATAATATATATAATTATATATATTATATATATAATTATATATATAATATATATAATTATATATATAAAATATATATATATAATTATATATATAAAATATTATATATATATATGCCTTTGTGGTCAATGACAATTCTTAGTTCACTTAGGTAAAAAATGAGGACAAATCTAGTCAGACCAGACTTATTTTGTGAACAAGATCAAGAGAAGTAACAGCAGAGAGAATTTTGTTTCAATGGAAAACTAAAACCACCCATGTGAGTTGTCTTACATATTTTATTAGTCTACAATTTCAATTCTTGTTTTATCCAACATATAGCTACAACTCTCCAAACTAAAATTTCAACATTGTGTCCCCCTTTCATGATTTAGCATCACTGAAAACTAAAACTGCCCAATTGTCCCCAAACCTTGTAATCTGAAGCTGGATGACTGCATTACGAACGATTTTAAAAAATCATCTTCATGCCTTTGATACCTGATGCCAACACTGGGGGCATTAAAAACTGCAAACCAAAGAATTCATTAAATCATCACTGCCACCTCACACCACCATCCTTAAGCTCAACATGTGGAAGTGTCAATTGGCTGCCTTCTGAAAGGGGAAAAGGGCCTTTGATGGGAAGTAATCCAGTCAGGATGACAGCACCCTCTTAAATGTTATTAGCACCCTCCTAAAAGACTATAGAGTTCCCAAGCCACTTATACCATGTGCAGACTCAGCAAGAGGGATGTTTAAAATCCAGGAAGTGGCTGGGTACGGTGGCTCACGCCTGTAATTCCAGCACTTTGGGAGGCCGAGGTAGGCGGATCACAAGGTCAGGAGATGGAGACCATCCTGGCCAAAATGGTGAAGCCCTGTCTCTACTAAATACAAAAAATTGGCCAGGCATGGTGGTGTGTGCCCTTAGTCGCAGCTACTTGGGAGGCAGGAGAATTGCTGGAGCCATGGAGGCAGAGGTTCCAGTGAGCCAAGATCGTGTCACTGCGCTCCAGGCTGGCGACAGAGCACGACTCCATCTCAAAAATAAACAAATAAACGAATAAATAAATAAATAAATAAACAAATAAATAAATGGGCTGGGACTGGTGGCTCACTCCTGTAATCCCAGCGATTTGGGAGGCCGAGGCAGGCAGATCATGAGTGCAGGAGATCGGGGCCATCCAGGCTAATATGGTGAAACCCTGTCTCTACTAAAAATAAAAAAATTAGCCAGGCGTGGTGGCGGGCACCTGTAGTCCTAGCTACTCGGGAGACTGAGGCAGAAGAATGGTGTGAACCCAGGAGGCGGAGCTTGTAGTGAGCAGAGATTGTGCCACTGCACTCCAGCCTGGGCAACAGAGTGAGACTCCATCTCAAGATAAATAAGTAAATAAAAATAAAAATAAAATCCCGGAAGTGACCCCTCACCTGAACACTGTATTTGCTGATTCCTTGACCTTGGGCTTCTTAGCCTCTGGGATTACAAGAAATGTTTGTTATAAACCTCCAAGTCCAGGTATTTTCTCAAAGCAATGCCTCTGGACAAAGATGATAAAAAATTATCCTATTATTCATTCAAAAGCATTATGGTCTTATGAAAAATGATGCAATAAGGATTTAACTCTTGTTATATAAAGGCTTTTCAGAATTTATTATAACTTATTGAAACAGAATCCCTATTCCAAGGTTGATAAATTGTATCTTACAGGTTACTCTTCAGTTTCCCATACTTTTTAATCATTATGACAGAATGCCTCATGGAGATAATTTGAGTTAAAAAATCCTAGGGACAGAATATCATAGACACTTTGTCTTTTTTGTTTTTCTTTTTTCTTTTTCTTTTTTTTGACAGTGTCTCGCTTTGTTATGCAGGCTGAAATGCAGTGGAGCAAAAAAACAGGCTCACTGCAGCCTGGACCTCATGGGCTCAAGCCATCTTCCTGCCTCAGCCCCCAAGGATCTGGGACTACACTGATACACTATTACATCCAACAATGTTTTGTCTATTTTATACAGACAAGATTTCTTCATGTTGCCCAGGCTGGTCTCAAACTCCTGAGTTGAAGCGATATTCCCATCTCAGCCACCCAAAATGCTGGGATTGAAGACCTGAGCCATCGCACCTACCTGGACAGACAGTGTTTCTCGTGTTGCTGCTGTCAAGATACACAAGACTAGGGAGTTGTATCCTTTCATTTAATCCTTACAATCTTACATTATAGGTGAATGAAAACACAACTTCATAACATAAATAACTCACTTGAGAATCAAAGTTGGTAACCTCTCCCTTTAAAATTATTTGGAACCTAACCCTATAAAAATTATGATCTTCTCAAAATTTTCTCATAAAAATACAACCTCCATACAGATTACTCTGTTAATTTTAATTATGGACTGTAAAATGCTGGATCTTTATCTATTTCATTTATTTAGGTTGTATGATCAGGAAAATTAATTGGTTTACTTATTTGGGTCCAAATCTTTTCATTTTTATCATTAGATGATATCTTAAACCTTTACACAATTGCCTATCAGAAATTTTATGATGTTGTTTTATGTTTTATACATTTCAGTTTCCAAAAACCATGAGGTTTAAAGCATTCCTATTCGTATCTTCACTTAAATCTGATAGTCTGAGCCTGATGGCTCATACATGTAATCCTAGCACTTTGGGAGGCAGAGGCGGGTGAATGAGGATTTTAAGACCAGTCTGGCCAACATGGAGAAATGCTGTCTGTACTAAAAATACAAAAAAAAAAAAAAAATAGCCAGCTGTGGTGGCACACACCTGTAAACCCAGTTACTCGGGATGCTGAGGCAGGAAAACAGCTTGAACCCAGAAGGTAGTGGTCACAGTGAGCCAAGATCCAGCCACTGCACCCCAGTTTGGGCAACAAAGCTAGACTCTGTCTAAAAAAAAAATCTCAAAAAATCCCAAGCCTTCTAGACAATTTCTGTTTGTAAGAACTTATTGCTAAACCATTACTTAAAACAATCATTGTCAAATATTATAGGAGATAATTAACATGAGTACCTCCCACATAACAACACTTATTTTCCACTATTTAAACTAGGAACACTTAATTTCATTAAGCTATGTATTTAGGAAACATAGCTGGTTCAGATTTTATTTAGTTGGAAAACAATGTTTTCATCACCATTATCACCCATCAGTGACAGAAAGGCTTCAAGAAGAAGGTTCTGGATGTCTTAAACTTTAGTACCAACCATATCTAATTATTTCGTTTTATCTACATGATTCCTCTGAATGATAAACATTTTATGGTGAGGCAGAGAGTTTTATAGTCTTTCTGAATACTTCTCAAGCTTTTAAAGCTTGTAAGTTTTTAAGAGAAACACAGCCTAATTAGAAAATGTGGGCACCTTGCAAGGGAGAGGTAATTTATGCCTACTTTTGCATCTATTTATATTCAAAGCTGCAAAAAAAAATTTTCAACAAACACCACCATTTAATATCCCATTTAATTTGCTTTTAAGCACGTGTAGCCATAAAATCAGGCATTACACATTACATGTATAATTTTATTCTGAAAATTTTAATACAGCCATATCATCTAAAGAGAGAGTTTTCAAATAGCATTAACAATTATGAAATTACTTTGAAAAAACAATTCCTTTTCATCTTAAATACCTCAGAAAATTCATGGAGGAAGTTAGGATCTACCTCTCCCCAAAAATCAACATTTTGTTTTAGTGGTACTCACGAACTGATACAGAAATAACATTTTAATTTTTGATTTGCAAGCAAGGTTTGGTAAGCAATAACTATTATCTTTCTTTTTTTTTCTTTTTACTTTGTGAGACAGGTTTGCTTTGTTGCCCAGGCTAGAGTGCTGTGACAAGATCTGGGCTCACTGCAACCTCTGCCTTCTGGGTTCAAGCAATTCTCCTGCCTTGGCCTCCTGAGTACCAAGGTAACTATTATTTTTAATATCTCCTTTAATATCTGCTTCAGCCTCCTTTTTCACCTTGTTTTCCCTCACCATTTGCTGTAGATGCCCCATAACTTGAGCTACCGTATCCTTCACCAGCAGCAGGGTGCACCCTATCCACAGAAGGTAGATTCCTTCATTCCTTTCTGCCACCGTGCTCATGACCACAGGAATATAAATCACCACTGCTTCATGAGTAACTCTCCTGACTTCTGCCATATATATCTCATGTACAGTTATAATCATAGTAACTACTTCCACCATAACTCATCCAAGGCTCTCATGCAGGTTGTGCACCAGGAGAGGTCCCTGCAAGGTTGATAAAATATAGAACTTATAATGAACTACATTTAAACGTTTTTAATGGTATCACTAATGCATGTATCAGTTAAAGTACTATTTGGAAAAATCTGCTTTCCTCTGTCTTCATTGACAGCATATTAATTATGTCTGAAATAGTCAAAAGGTTGTATTTAAAAGAAGTATAAGAATAGTATTTTGAAGCATAAGAAAGTTTATTTTA
Source organism: Gorilla gorilla gorilla (assembly GCF_029281585.2). NCBI lineage: Eukaryota > Metazoa > Chordata > Mammalia > Primates > Hominidae > Gorilla > Gorilla gorilla. The sequence goes on along the minus strand of NC_073248.2, from coordinate 43,311,624 downwards.
AAGTAAACGATGTCACATTTTCTGAAAATGAACTGAAGTTCTCACCTACATGTTCACCACGCATTATACTGTTAACAATTCTCAGTGTTTAAACATGTTATATTTTTCCTTTGTGATTTTCCTTAAAATTGTATTAAAACAATAATCTGGTGTATTAAATATAATACTATAATTTACAAATCAAACCCTGACACTTACCATAACTCTGATATGCATTTCTGTAAGAACTTCCACTGGGATGTACTAAAGGATCTCTACCACAGCCCCCACCACAGCCATCACAGTCACTAAATTTAAAAAAGGTTTGCTAACGTCAGCAGGAACAACTTAAGAAATCCCTTTGACAAAATCAGAAAATATTATAGTACCTATATGCTCTAGAGGATTGTTCATTCCAACTAGAATGACCATAATCATGGTATCCATAATCTCTAGATGGTGGAGCATAATCCCTGGTGTCCCGGGAACTTGTATGAATTCTGCTTGCATAAGTTAAAGCAACAAATTTTAAATTATCAACTTCTAGTATCCAAAACATAAATAACTTACAACTTAAACAAAATGAAGGGCCAAATACTTGAATAGATATTTCTCCAACTAAAATATGCAAATGCTCAAAAAGCACATGGAGCAAATAATCATAATAAGTTATTCAGAAATTGCATTTCAAAACCAAAATGAGATACTATACTGCACACATACTGGAATGGAAATGATTTTTAAAAAGCAGGAAATATCAAGTGTTTGAGAAGATGTAGATAATTTGGAACCCTCATACAATGCTAGTTGGAATGGAAAATGATGCAGCTACTATGGAGAAATGGGGTGGTTCCTCAAGAAAATAAATACAATTATCATAGGACCAAGCAATTCCACTCACTCATATATACCAAGAATTGAATAAGTGTATGCAAACAAATATGTGTATATAGAAATACTGTGGTGGAAACAACCCAAACAAAATAATGGGTTAGCAGGCTGTGTAAGGAGAGAAGTGCTGCAATGTAAATGAACATTCAGAGCATCATGCAAATGAAAGGAGACAGTTATAAAAAGTCTTGTAGGGCTGGGCGCGGTGGCTCATGCCTGTAATCCCAGCACTTTGAGGCTGAGGCAGGCGGATCTCGAGGTCAGGAGATCGAGACCATAGTGGCTAACATGGTGAAACCCCATCTCTACTAAAAATATAAAAAATTAGCTGGCCGTGGTGGCAGGCACCTGTAGTCCCAGCGACTTGGGAGGCTGAGGCAGGGGAATGGCATGAACCCGGGAAGGAGAGTGTGCAGTGAGCCAAGATTGTGCCACTGCACTCCAGCCTTGGAGACAGAGCAAGACTTTATATATATATATGTATATCTATATCTATATCTATATCTATATATACATATATATATATATCCAGCTAAGTAACATCACTGTGTCTTAAATGGCTAAGTTTTAGTTGTTTATAAATATTTCCTAAATATGATAATCTTACAAATTCACATTTGTCTAAACTAATACAATTTAGTATTTAGGTACCAAAGTAGTGCAATACAAACAATAAAAGTTGGTTTAGAAAACCCAGAAAATGGTTGGGTGCAGTGGCTCATGCCTGTAATCACAGCACTTTGGGAGTCTGAGGTGAGCGGATCATGAAGTTTAGAGATCGAGACCATCCTGGGCAACATGGTGAAACCCCATCTCTACTAAAAATACAAAAATTCACTGGGCCTCTTGGCACACAACTGTAGTCCCAGCTACACGGGAAGCTAAAGCAGGAGAATCACTTGGCTGGGAGCCAGAGGTTGCAGTGAGCTGAGATCGTGCCACTGCATTCCAGCCTGGCAACTGAAGAAAATTTAAAAAATAACACAAGAATCATTTTATATTGGTGTGAGAGAAAGATGTGGGATAAATGCAGGGTGAAGAGAGAGCAAAAATCTATCAGTTAAATATATAAATATAATCTAGATAAAGAAAAATATATTAGGAGAAAAATAATATATTACTGTTCATATAATTATGGTATGAAGAAAGCCTTTTCAAAACGTATCATAAGGGTACAACAAATTCCATTCAAAAAAGCTAAAATATTTACAAAATCAAAAAATGACACCTCAGAAAAATATATTATCTGTAAAATTTGTATCAGAAATACAATCCTTACAAATCCATTATGAAATATTAATTTGTAGCTTAGGCTATGCTCAATTTTAATAATCTTTAAGAATTGAATATTAAATAATAAAAGATATTTTCATATATCTACAAAAAATGTAGATATATTCTAATGCCCTCGTGGTGTCACAGGTAAGAAAATGCATATTCTCATACATGGCAGAGTAGTATTAATCTTCACCCTCAAGATCAATTGAGAAAAAAAATACCATGAAGCTATGTACCTTACAATGGAGCAAAACACTGCAATTTCAACTTGAGAAAACATATCCAGTGAATTACACATCTGGTTATTAAAACTCAGATGTTAGGTTTTTGAAGGTTGGTTAATAGACAATACAATTGAACCAATTTTTTAAAATACATGGATTTTTTTAAGTAAAAATTGACCCCTCATTCCTATTGAGTAAATCACTCATAAATACCATTTTCAGTGTCTCATCTTCCAGCAAAGAAACCACTGCTTCATATTTGTGAAGCAGTGGTTTTTAGATTTTCCTGAGTCACAGACTCTTTTGAGAAACTGAAGTTCTAGATTTCTTAAATGCAAAATGCTTTATGGCAGGCCAATGTGCAAATTACATATATCAAAATGGCAAAGGAATATATTTGTATAGATATTTCCATGTGTATACATAAATAACAAATATTATAAGATCAATCCTAAAATAATGAGTTACTTATTTCCTGTTGGAAGGTTTTCAAGATTCCATCGTATTTTGATAATACATTTTATACGAAGTTCTGGCTCCCAAAATAAGAAACTCTACAGCATAATGAATGTAAACGAGTTCTGCAGAAAACCTGTTGAGTACAGAAAATCAACATTAATAAACTCAATTTGGTTTTAAATGTATGTTATTTCAATGCAAAGTAATTAAGATTTTAAAATAAAATTTTCATATTATTTCTATCATTCTTATAATTTATCTTTAGTACTTACAAATAATTTTGCTCATTATCAGTAAGTTCATTTTCTGTACATAAAGTAAATAAAATTGAGAAATGTTGATATCTTCAAACTTATTGTCTTTCAGTCCTATGGTTCCATCTTTATATTTTAAAACATTACTCAGTTGTCCTTCACATGAGGGACACAACCCTCTTGTCCTCTACTACCTCCTCTTGCAGATCTCAGACTTCCTGAAGGGCTCCTGTTTCTCCAAGAAGGTGGTGATCTCCACCTACCATCACTTTGAAAAGATGTTTTCTTGACTTGTTCTACTTTTATTGCTTTTCCATCCAAAGACCAAAAGTATTAACTGTCCTATCAATAACACTGTCACATTTAACCAAACACATTTTACAAACATTTTTGCATCCACTATATTTCAGTTCTAGATGTTTTCTCCCAAAGCAAATATGTTTTTTTTCTGAAATGATGATGTCTTTCACAGTGCCAAACTTGAGATATTTACTGACCACATACCTTCCATTAAGGGATCAAACACAAATTCTATTATTCAAATTCCTTGAAAAGTTTTCCAGTATTAAAAACATCATCTCAAAAAAAATTAGCCCATCACCCATCTATGGGATAATGTAGCACATCTCTTTTTTCCAATGTATGATCTACTTCATCTTTGTAGTCACATCACTTATTTAATTGTTTCAGTGTCCCAAGGGTATATGTAATAATGTGTCATCTAATAAAAAGATTATTTATTCAAAGTGATTAGCCATATTATTCATTCTGAATTGTTTCTTGTTTGTTCTGCTAATACCTACATAAAATGTCCCAATATGATTTACAATTCTATATTTAGTCTAGTTCTGTTTCTGTAACTGTGATCCTTCCTTGGTCTCATTCAGATTTTTTGCCTTACTCATTTATTATCTTGCCTTAGAAGAGTCCCTAATAAATGACTCTTAATATAGTACTTCATGTTATTTCTCAGAAATGCTTCAATGTTCTAATTAATTTCATAATAACTTTCTTCAGTTTAATCTTTTCTATAGGCTAAGGTAATTTTTGAAAAGAAAGTCAGCAAAAATTGTATTTAAAAATGACATTGCTTTGTTTTGGGGGGAAGATCTTAAATCCTTTCCAAGACCTCTTGCAGTTACATAGGCAGTCGTTCCAACCTTGGGGCTTCTTTTGTTATTTCTGGGCCCAAAATATGTTCCCCAGATTTTCACATGACTGCTTCCTTCCCAGTGTTCGGAAGTCAGCCAAACTTTCTTAAACTGTTCATTCCCCCTGAAACCTCTAAGTACTTCCGTTATTTCCCTTCTTAACTTTTGTGTGCATATTACATTTATATTTGTTCTTACACAATAAGATACGTTAGATGAAGTAATTTAGAATTTCTACAGAAATCATCTGTTCTTGTGCTTGAAAACTATGAGGAAAAAGAAATTATTACTATACATCAGTCAAAATTATTTCCATACCTAACACCAAACCATGCGCAACTTTCAGTTTCTACCCAAATTTAAAATATGAAAGTATAAAGGTGAATAAAAATGTACTTTCTTCGATGAACCAGGAAGTGTGCTAGATGTACCAGAAATAAAAGCAACTAGGAAAACTTAAATATGCACTAAAGACAATTATCAACAGATTAATACATGGTACAGTAAGGACAAAATACCCACAATATAAAATAAAGAAGAGAATGTAAAATCTAAGCTGTCTTTGAAGCATAAGTTGCTATTTGCGAGACATATGCCAGGAAGAATAACCCTTAAGAAGTCCGAAAAAGCATATTGGTGAAAGCATGAGGAGTAACGGGAACTAAAAAGAGACTGAGATCATGTTATAAAACAAAACAGCTCCAACGTACCCAGAATGCAATGATTTTGATGGTAATATAAAGGATTTCGGTAGGTAATAGAATTATACAAAGGTTTACAGCTGTAATAAACACACAATCCCTAGAATTTAAGATTCAGTAAGACAGAGACAATTGGTTGGATCAAAATAAGTCCTCAAACACACTGGGAAAATGAGTCATTAGGTATTCATGTTACATAAATCACTCTGGTGACAGGATAAAAATGATTTTAGGAGAAAAAGGGCAAGGATGGGGCAAAAATGCCAGTGAGTAGTTCTGTTACCCAACTTCAATGTACTCATATTATTTTCTACTTTCAAGTACTTAACATTTCCTTAAATGTAAAGGTCTTGTTTAAATATACTTGCTTAAGAATGTACTTTCAGGAAATGAGAAAGAATCTTTCCTTCTTGTGAGTCGGTCTAGATGTCTCTCTGTATAAGATTTCCATCTTGTAAGTCTGTCTACCTGTCTATCCATAGTTTGTCTATGCTATAGAAGTATTTCCATGAATTGGAAGTAATTCCATTAATAGAATTTAATAAACGCTGACTTATTTATCTCACTTTTGTGAGGGTTCCTTCTAAGTTTTAAAGCTGCTTGAAAGCTTTGAAAATCTATTTATACTTGTATTTAAATACTAACATACAAATAAGATTACCATATATTGATTTATGTAACATTTATTCCAATATCCTTCCAACTACCGTTGCACTTAGATGACCAAAAGAAGAGGATGGCTAAAGCATTTCAGATCATATGACATTATGCTATCTTCAAAAGTTTAGTAATACGAAAAAGACCTTGAAATTCTGTTAAGTGAGGAACAGTTAGGATATTATTAATAAGGGACTCTTACGTTTCCCTTCATATCTTTGACAGCATTCTTAGCATCTGCAGGTTTTCAAAATAAGTACAAAGCATCTGAAGTTGCTGGTTTCCCAATCATTTATCAGAAGAACTAAAATATATGAAAACATTTTACATTTATATAATGGACTCACCATAGTACTAACAAACCAAAATAATTGCATTTCACATCATTACTGTGATTTTTAATACTAAGTCACCTCTATATTCAGCCTATTTTATTCCAATTTGCTCCCTACCTCCACAACATATGTACTTTTGCTCAGTTTCCTTTCTCAGTAGTAGGTAACCTTTACCAAAGAACCTTCACCTGCTGCCATAAGAATTTTCCCAGTATCGAAGAGAAACTTGAAAATAACACTTTAAAACAAATACATATTTTAATTTATGTATTCAGTAAATATACTGAGTATATATTTACTTTGGAAAATATATATATAACCAACATACACACATACACACACACACACACATATAAATATATATAACAGTTGCCTTCCAGTATGGGACCATATTTCCCAAATACTGCTTTAAGCATCTTTTCATTGGTTTCTAAACGGAGGCCACCAATGAAAAGCTTGCCAGGCTGATCTGATTCCATGATTTTTCTGTAAATGGTAAAAAATAAAAAATCAAAAAATCAAAAGCTCTAGATAACAATAAATAAGCCAAAAGATAAAATTTTATTACATACTGTGTTGAAAACTCTAGCGAAATTCCCTTACGGAGGCTGACATCTTTCTACTATTTCTTAATTTAAGTAGTTAAAATTTGTAATATGCAGAGCGAAAGGCGCAGTGACTTCATGGACAAATGCTGCATTTTAATACGTACCTGACAAAAACTTGTTTGTAAAAATGAGATGAGAAAAGCTATTGTAATTTTCTTAAGCTGTAATACGCAGAATGCCCCATTTAAATAATTCTATTTGAAAACTATATATTTATACAGTACAATGTGATGTTTTGTGTTTTTTTTTCTTGAGATGTCAATTTCCTGTTGCCAATGTGCACTGCTCACTGCAGCCTCCTCTACCGAGCCTCAAGTGATCCTCCCACGTTTCAGCTTCCCAAGTAGCTAGGACTACAGGAGATCACTATCACAGCTTGTAGGCATTTTTTTGTGTGTTTCTTTAACAGACACGGGTTTCCCCATGGTACCCAAGCTGGTCTCGAACTCCTGGGCTCAAGCGATCTTCTGGCCTGGTGCCACCAAGGTGATGAGACTTGAAGGGTGAACCCTCACGCCCAGCTTGATATTTTAATAAATGATTAAATCAAGTTAAATAAAATACATGCTTTCTTCGGGGAGAATATTTTAAATTGTTTACAATATTTTAGTGATTTGAAATATACAATAGATCAGGGATCCCCAAACCCTGGTCTCCAACCGGTATCTCTCTGTGGCCTGTTAGGAACCTGGCTGCAGAACAGGTGGTGAACCTCTCGCACTGCCTGAGCCCCGCCTCCTGTCAGATCAGCGAAGACATTGGGTTCTCACAGGAGTAAGAGCCCTACTGTGAACTGCGCATGCGAGGATCTAGGTGGCGCTCTCCCTAGAAGATTGTAGTGCCTGAGTGTGACCTGAGGTGGAAGTTTCATCCACAATCCATCCTCCCTATTCCCCACTGGCCTGCCCTGTCCCACTCGCAGTCCCGCTGTCCCACCACTGCCCCTGTCACACTGCTGTGGCCCGGAGCCCCTTCCTACACTGTACTCCTCCTGGAACGGCCGCCCCCCACCTCCCCAAGGTGTCCACCTCACCACCTTCTCCCCCTGCTCTCCTCTTGTCTGTGGAAAAATGCCTTCCACTAAACCTGTCCCTGGTGCCAAAATGGCAATAAATTAAAGGAGCTCATTATATTATGCAGGATGGTCTCCAACTCGTGATTTCAAGCCATCCTTACACCTCTTCTTCCCAAAATAGTAGGATTACAAGAGTAAGTCAGTGTGCCAAGTTAGTAGAATAACTTAAACGCATTTATTTTTTCTCCGTTTTAGGATATCACCATTTATCTCGATTACACCCACTTATTCGGTTTAAATTACTTACGGTGCCAGAGATAAATGAAACATGTTTCAAATACTGTCATGCAAGGAAGGAGACAAAGGCTTTTCGGAGACAAATTTAAACTGAGATTATTTGTGGCCCCAGATTTCCTCATACACTAACGCAATTTGTCAAAAGTTCGTAATTCCTCTCATGCAAATCACAAATTTGACATGTGATGAGTAAAAGTACGAGTTTTTAATCAAATGGTTAAGTATATTGTCGATTTATTTGAATTATGACCACATTCACAGAGAAAACCCGCTTTAACAAAAAGTGCACATGAAAAAAATGGCGCCCTAGCTCCATCTCCCACAACTTGCTGGCATGTCGGAAATTTACGACGGTAAAGGGAAGAATCCTCAAGAAAAATCAGTGACTTTAACAAAAGTGAGTTTCTTAATAGCACTAAGGAGTTCTCTCCCTACTGTTTCTTCCCATAATTCAACACCCACACATTGAAAACCCATCCTCCTGTATAGACAAAATCCAGGGTCTTTGTATTCATGCCAAGAAACGAATCTGTGCAAAGAAACATAAAATAAAGCTGCTTTTTGGTAGGACAAACTGATATGCAACACTTTCAGATATACAGTTATACTCATAAACATAAATCCACACCCAATAACAATTATAACATTTCTTAACATTTGCCAAAAAAAGCCTGAGAGAAATGGTCTTTACCACATTTCCTCTATTGCAGGAGATGACTTAGACATTAACTCTTTCTCCTGAGATAAAAACATGTCCACTCTGCTTAAATTTATGAATTTTTTACCTCATTTTCCTGATTTTCTGAGAACACCTGTACGCGATCCCGTGTCACCAGGGGCTGAAGGAACAGTAGAAGCCAGAGGCATACCCAGCTAAAAAGCTTAGAAACTCGGATGTACCACTCCCCGCTAGAGCCGCAGAGGAAGCAGGGAAAGAGGAGCGTAACATAAATCAAAGGAAGGGTGGCCCAAGAAACTTCTGTATTAAAAAAAATAATAAGGAAAGAAAATTAAAATGCCAAAATACGTTATACATTATTTTCATTTTTTACTGTCTTCAACTGTGGTAGTCTGATCAACCTTAAAGAAGTATTTTTATTATGAAATAGTCATCCATGTTTCATCCCCCTCTCAAATATTAGCAATAAGCTCACTCTACATGGTGTCTGCTTATTTTGTAAAATAATGCATAAAGGGGAAAAATAATAATTAAATTTAAAGAAGTTTACAAGAAGCAAGCAATAATGAGTAAAATAACATTAAAAGAAAGTGAGAAAAATAAATCAATTAGGAATGTAAAGTTTCCAAATCTTAATCTTGTATCTTTTCTTTTTGGTTGTAATATATATTTGGAGACCTTATTTTATTTGCTTAGTAGATAAATGCAGTGATTTGACCCAAACTACCAAAATTAAAAATATATGTATACACACATAGGCAATTTCTCTGTCCTCGATTTGTGTATAATAAATAGCATTCTTCATTAACAGAGCTCTAGTAAAATAAATATTTTATTTATATTCCTGAAAAAAATATTTTATTAGCTGAATGACTGTATTGTCCATGGTAAAATTATTCCATTCTATGAATTTTGTTGCAAAATAAAAGGTAACTTAAGAAAATACTTTTAAATATCTATGCAATGCAAACCAAACTTATTTTTCTGAGTTTGTCTATAAATTGTGTGTACCAGAATTTAAAAGAACACTTCTTTAAAAAGTGCTTACTTATAAGCCACATTTTAAGTGCTTTATATTAATTTTAACAAATTAAAATCTATACATTGTATACTCACACTTACGAACTACTTAGTTCACAAAGTATACCATAACAATATAGAGCTGACTGTGTCTGCATAAATATTTTAATTTATCTTTTCAATATTTTCTTTTCTGATGAATAACCTAACAGTAAAAGCATGCTCTGAAGGTTAAGATATTCTTACATGTTTACGTATATTTTAGAAAAATCTTTCTTAAATTATGGCTACAAATCTATTGGCATTATTAGTTTCTTCCTTTTTTTATTATACTTTAAGTTTTAGGCTACATGTGCACAACGTGCAGGTTTGTTACATATGTATACATGTGCCATGTTGGTGTGCTGCACCCATTAACTCGTCATTTACGTTAGGTGTATCTCCTAATGCTGTCCCTCCCCACCTCCTCCAATCCCCCACCCCACAGCAGGCCCCGGTGTGTGATGTTCCCCTTCCTGTGTCCAAGTGTTCTCATTGTTGAGTTCCCATCTATGAGTGAGAACATGTGGTGTTTGGTTTCTGTCCTTGTGGTAGTTTGCTGAGAATGATGATTTCCAGCTTCATCCATGTCCCTGCAAAGGACAAGAACTCATCCATGTCCCTGCAAAGACATAAACTCATCTTTTTTTATGGCTGCACAGTATTCCATAGTGTATATGTGCCACATTTTCTTAATCCAGTCTATCATTGTTGGACATTTGGGTAGGTTCCAAGTCTTTCCTATTGTGAATGATACCGCAATAAACATATGTGTGCATGTGTCTTTATAGCAGCATGATTTATAATCCTTTGATTGTATACCCAGTAATGGGATGGCTGGGTCAAATGGTATTTCTAGTTCCAGATCCCTGAGGAATCACCACACTGACTTCCACAATGGTTGAACTAGTTTACAGTCCCACCAACAGTGTAAAAGTGTTCCTATTTCTCCACATCCTCTCCAGCACCTGTTGTTTCCTGACTTTTTAATGAACTCCATTCTAACTGGTGTGAGATGGTATCTCATTGTGGTTTTGATTTGCATTTCTCTGATGGCCCGTGATGAATGAGCAATTTTTTCATGTGTCTTTTGGCTGCATACATGTCTTCTTCTGAGAAGTGTCTGTTCATATCCTTCGCCCACTTTTTGACGGGGTTGTTTGTTTTTTTCTTGTAAATTTGTTTGAGTTCTTTGTAGATTCTGGATATTAGCCCTTTGTCAGATGAGTAGATTGCAAACATTTTCCTCCATTCTGTAGGTTGCCCGTTTACTCTTTTGGTAGTTTCTTTTGCTGTGCAGAAGCACTTTAGTTTCATTAGATCCCGTTTGTGAATTTTGGCTTGTGTTGCCATTGCTTCTTGTGTTTTAGACATGAAGTCCTTACACATGACTATGTCCTGAATGGTATTACCTAGGTTTTCTTCTAGGATTTTTCTGGTTTTAGGTCTAACATTTAGGTCTTTAACCCATCTTGAATTAATTTTTGTATAAGGTGTAAGGAAGGGATCCAGTTTCTGCTTTCTACATATGGCTAGTTAGTTTTCCTAGCACCATTTATTAAATAGGGAATCCTTTTCCCATTTCTTTTTTTTCCTCAGGTTTGTCAAAGATCAGATAGTTGTAGATGTGTGGCATTATTTCTGAGGTCTCTGTTCTGTTCCATTGGTCTATATCTCTTGTTTGGTATCAGTACCATGCTGTTCTGGTTACTCTACCCTTGTAGTGTAGTTTGAAGTCAGGTAGCGTGATGCCACCAGCTTTGTTCTTTTGGCTTAGGATTGGCTTGGCGGTGCAGGCTCTTTTTTCGGTTCCATATGAACTTTAAAGTAGTTTTTTTCCAATTCTGTGCAGAAAGTCATTGGTAGCTTGATGGGCATGGCACTGAATCTGTAAATTACCTTGCGCATTATGGCCATTTTCACGATATTGATTCTTCCTACCCATGAACATGGAATGTTCTTCCATTTGTTTGTAGTTTGTATCCTCTTTTATTTGGTTGAGCAGTGGTTTGTAGTTCTCCTTGAAGTGGTCCTTCACATCCCTTGTAAGTTGGATTCCTAGGTATTTTATTCTCTTTGAAGCAATTGTGAATGGGAGTTCACTCATGATTTGGCTCTCTTTGTCTGTTATTGGTGTATAAGAATGCTTGTGATTTTTGCACATTGATTTTGTATCCCGAGGCTTTGCTGAAGTTGCTTATCAGCTTAAGAAGATTTTGGGCTGAGATGATAGGGTTTTCTAGATATACAATCATGTCATCTGCAAACAGGGACAATATGACTTCCTGATTCCCTAATTGAATACCTTTTATTTCCTTCTCCTACCTGATTGCCCTGGCCAGAAATTCCTACACTATGTTGAATAGGAGTGGTGAGAGAGGGAATCCCTGTCTTGTGCCCATTCTCAAATGCAATGCTTCCAGTTTTTGCCCATTCAGTATGATATTGGCTGTGGGTTTGTCATAAATAGCTCTTATTTATTTCGAGATACATCTCATCACTACCGAATTTATTGAGAGTTTTTAGCATGAAGGGCTGTTGAATTTTGTCAGAGGCCTTTTCTTCATCTATTGGGATAATCATATGGTTTTTGTCTTTGGTTCGGTTTATATGCTGGATTACATTTATTGATTTGCATATGTTGAACCAGATTTGCATCCCAGGGATGAAGCCCACTTGATCATGGTGGATAAGCTTTTTGATGTGTTGCTGGATTCAGTTTGCCAGTATTTTATTAATGATTTATGCATCCGTGTTCACCAGGGATATTGGTCTAAAATTCTCTTTTTTGGTTGTGTCTTGCCAGGCTTTGGTATCAGGATGATGTTGGCCTCATAAAATGAGTTAGGGAGGATTTCCTCTTTTCCTGTTGATTGGAATAACTTCAGAAGGAATGGTACCAGCTCCTCCTTGAGCCTCTGGTAGAATTAGGCTGTGAATCCATCTGGTCCTGTATTTTTTCGGTTGGTAAGCTATTAATTGTTGCTCAATTTCAGAGCCTGTTATTGGTCTACTCAGAGATTCAGCTTCATCCTTTTTCAGTCTTGGGAGGTGTATGTGTTGAGGAATTTATACATTTCTTCTTGATTTTCTAGTTTATTTGCCTAGAGGGGCTTATAGTATTCTGTGATGGTAGTTTGTATTTCTGTGGGATCGGTGGTGATATCCCCTTTATCACTTTTTATTGTGTCTATTGATTCTTCTCTCTTTTCTTCTTTATTAGTCATGCTAGCAGTCTATCAGTTTCATTGATCTTTTCAAAAAAAACAGCTCCTGGATTCATTGATTTTTTTGAAAGGTTTTTTGTGTCTCTATCTCCTTCAGTTCTGCTCTGATCTCAGTTATTTATTGCCTTCTGCTAGCTTTCAAATGTGTTTACTATTGCTTCTCTAGTTCTTTTAATTTTGATGTTAGGGTGTCAATTTTAGATCTTTCCTACTTTCTCTTGTGGGCATTTAGTGCTATAAGTTTCTGTGTACACCACGCTTTAAATGTGTCCCCGAGATTCTGGTATGTTGTGTCTTTGTTCCCATTGGTTTCAAAGAACATCTTTATTTCTGCCTTCATTTTGTTATGTACCCAGCAGTCATTCAGGAACAGGTTGTTCAGTTTCCATGCAGTTGAGCAGTTTTGAGTGAATTTCTTAATCCTGAGATCTAGTTTGATTGCACTGTTGTCTGAGAGACAGTTTGTTATAATTTCTGTTCTTCTACATTTGCTGAGGAGTGCTTTACTTCCAACTATGTGGTCAATTTTGGAATAGGTGTGGTGTGGTGCTGAGAAGAATGTATATTCTGTTGATTTGGGGTGGAGAGTTCTGCAGATGTCTATTAGGTCTGCTTGGTGCAGAGCCGAGTTCAATTCCTGGGTATCCTTGTTGACTTTCTGTCTCGTTGATCTGTCTAATGTTGACAGTGGGGTGTTAAAGTCTCCCATTATTAATGTGTGGGAGTCTAAGTCTCTTTGTAGGTCACTCAGGACTTGCTTTATGAATCTTGGTGCTCCTGTATTGGGTGCATATATATTTAGGATAGTTAGCTCTTCTTGTTGAATTCATCCCTTTACCATTATGTCATGGCTTTATTTGTCTCTTTTGATCTATGTTGGCTTACGGTCTGTTTTATCAGAGACTAGGATTACAACCCCTGCCATTTTTTGTTTTCCCTTTTCTTGGTAGATATTCCACCATACCTTTATTTTGAGCCTGTGTGTGTCTCTGCACATGAGATGGGTTTCCTGAATACAGCACACTGATGGTTCTTGACTCTTTATCCAATTTGCCAGTCTGTGTCTGTTAATTGGAGGATTTAGCCCATTTACATATAAGGTTAATATTGTTATGTGTGAATTTGATCCTGTCATTATAGTGTTAACTGATTATTTTGCTCATTAGATGATGCAGTTTCTTTGTAGCATTGATGGTCTTCATAATCTGGCATGTTTTTGCAGTTGTTGGTCCCAATTTTTCCTTACCATGTTGAGTGCTTCCTTCAGGAGCTCTTGCAGGGCAGGTCTAGTGCTGACAAAATCTCAAAGCATTTTCTTCTTTGTAAAGTATTTTATTTCTCCTTCACTTATGAAACTTAGTTTAGCTGGATATGAAATTCCGGGTTGAAAATTCTTTCCTTTAAGAATGTTGAATATTGGCCCCCATTCTCTTCTGGCTTGTAGAGTTTCTGCTGAGAGATCAGCTGTTAGTCTGATGGGCTTCCCTATGTGGGTAACCCGACCTTTCTCTCTGGTTGACCTTAACATTTTTTCCATCATTTCAACTTTGGTGAATCTGACAATTATATGTCTTGGAGTTGCTCTTCTCGAGGATTATCTTTGTGGCATTCTCTGTATTTCCTGAATTTGAATGTTGGCCTGCCTTGCTAGATTGGGGAAGTTCTCCGGGATAATATCCTGCAGAGTGTTTTCCAACTTGATACCATTCTCCCCATCACTTTCAGGTACAGCAATCAGACATAGATTTGGTCTTTTCACATAGTCCCATATTTCTTGGAGGCTTTGTTCATTTCTTTTTTTTTCATTATTATTATACTTTAAGTATTAGGGTACATGTGCACAATGTGTAGGTTAGTTACATATGTATACATGTGCCATGCTGGTGTGCTGCACACATATACTCGTCATTTAGCATTAGGTGTATCTCCTAATGCTATCCCTCCCCCCTCCCCCAACCCCACAAAAAGTCACCAGAGTGTGATGTTCCCCTTCCTGTGTCCATGTGTTCTCATTGTTCAATTCCCACCTATGAGTGAGAATATGTAGTGTTTGGTTTTTTATTCTTGTGATAGTTTACTGAGAATGGTGATTTCCAATTTCATCCATGTCCGTAAAAAGGACATGAACTCGTCATTTTTTATGGCTGCATAGTATTCCATGGTGTATAAGTGCCACATTTTCTTAATCCAGTCTATCATTGTTGGACATTTAGGTTGGTTCCAAGTCTTTGCTATTGTGAATAGTGCCACAATAAACATACATGTGCATGTGTCTCTATAGCAGCATGATTTATAGTCCTTTGGGTATATACCCAGTTATGGGATGGCTGGGTCAAATGGTATTTCTAGTTCTAGATCCCTGAGGAATCGCCACACTGACTTCCACAATGGTTGAACTAGTTTACAGTCCCACCAACAGTGTAAAAGTGCTCCTGTTTCTCCACATCTTCTCCAACACCTGTTGTTTCCTGACTTTTTAATGATCGCCATTCTAACTGGTGTGAGATGGTATCTCACTGTGGTTTTGATTTGCATTTCTCAAGTGGGCTTCATCCCTGGGATGCAAGGCTGGTTCAATATATGCAAATCAATAAATGTAATCCAGCATATAAACAGAACCAAAGACAAAAACCACATGATTCTCTCAATAGATGCAGAAAAGGCCTTTGACAAAATTCAACAACCCTTCATGATAAAAACTCCCAAAAAATTTGGAATTGATGGGATGCATCTGAAAATAATAAGAGTTATCTATGACAAACCCACAGCCAATATCATACTGAATGGGCAAAAACTGGAAGCATTCTCTTTGAAAACTGGCACAAGACAGGGATGCCCTCTCTCACCACTCCTATTCAACATAGTGTTGGAAGTTCTGGTCAGGGCAATGAGGCAGGAGAAGGAAATAAAGGGTATTCAATTAGGAAAAGAGGAATTCAAATTGCCCCTGTTTATGGATGACATGATTGTATATCTAGAAAACCTGATTGTCTCACCCCAAATCTCCTTAAGCTGATAAGCAACTTCAGCAAAGTCTCAGGATATGAAATCAATGTACAAACATCAGAAGCATTCTTACACACCAATAACAGACAAACAGAGAGCCAAATTATGAGGGAATACTTATTCACAATTGCTTCAAAGAGAATAAAATACCTAGGAATCCAACTTACAAGGGACGTGAAGGACTTCTTGAAGGAGAACTACAAACCACTGTTCAATGAAATAAAAGAGGATACAAAGAAATGGAAGAACATTCCATGCTCATGGGTAGGAAGAATCAATATCATGAAAAAGGCCTTACTGCCCAAGGTAATTTACAGATTCAATGCCATCCCCATCAGGCTACCAATGACTTTCTTCACAGAATTGGAAAAAGCTACTTTAAAGTTCATATGGAACCAGAAAAGAGGCCACATCGCCAAGTCAATCCTAAGCCAAAAGAACAAAGCTGGAGGCATCACGCTATCTGACTTCAAACTATACTACAAGTCTACAATAACCAAAAGAGCATGGTACTGGTACCAAAACAGAGATGTAGATCAATGGAACACAACAGAGCCCTTAGAAATAATGCCACACATCTACAACTATCTTATCTTTGTCAAACCTGAGAAAAACAAGCAATGGGGAAAGGATTCCCTATTTAATAAATGGTGCTGGGAAAATTGACTAGCCATATGTAGAAAGCTGAAACTGGATCCCTTCCTTACACCTTATACAAAAATGAATTCAAGATGGATCAAAGACTTAAATGTTAGACCTAAAACCATAAAAAACCCTAGAAAAAAACCTAGGCATTACCATTCAGGACATATACATAGGCAAGGACTTCATGCATAAAACACAAAAAGCAATGGCAACAAAAGCCAAAATTGACAAATGGGATCTAATTAAACTAAAGAGCTTCTGCACAGCAAAACAAACTACCATCAGAGTGAACAGGCAACCTACAAAATGGGAGAAAATTTTTGCAACCTACTCATCTGACAAAGGGCTAATATCCAGAATCTACAATGAACTCAAACAAATTTTCAAGAAATAAACAAACAACCCCATCAAAAAGTGGGTGAAGGACATGAACAGACACTTCTCAAAAGAAGACATTTATGCAGCCAAAAAACACATGAGAAAATGCTCACCATCACTGGCCATCAGGGAAATGTTCATTTATTTTCATACTTTTTCTCTAAACTTCTCTTCTTGCTTCATTTCATTCATTTGAACTTCCATCAGTGATACCCTTTCTTCCATTTGATTGAATCGACTACTGAAGCTTGTGCATTCATCACGTAGTTCTTGTGCTATTGCTTTCAGCTCCATCAGTTCCTTTAAGGACTTCTGTACCTTGGTTATTCTAGTTAGCCATTTGTCTAATCTTTTTTCAAGGTTTCTAACTTCTTTGCCATGGGTTTGAACTTCCTCCTTTAGCTCAGAGAAGTTTGATCATCTGAAGCCTTCTTCTCTCTACTTCTCAAGTCATTCTCCATCCAGCTTTGTTCCATTGCTGGTGAGGTGTTGCATTCCTTTGGAGGAGGAGAGGCACTCTGATTTTAGAATTTTCAGTTTTTCTGCTCTGCTTTTTCCCCATCTTTGTGGTTTTATCTACCTTTGGTCTTTGATGATGGTAATGTACAGATGGGGTTTTGGTGTTGATGTCCTTTCTGTTTGTTAGTTTTCCTTCTAACAATCACGACCCTCAGCTGCAGGTCTGTGGAAGTTTGCAGAGGTCCACTCCAGACTGTGTGTGTGTGGGTATCAGCAGCGGAGCCTGCAGAACAGTGGGTACTGGCGAACAGCAAATGTTGCTGCCTGATCGTTCCTCTGGAAGTTTTGTCTCAGAGGGGTACCCGACCACATGAAGTGTCAGTCTGCCCGTACTGGGGGGTGCCTCCCAATTAGGCTACTCGAGGGTCAGGGACCCAGTTGCGGAGGCAGTTTGTCTGTTCTCAGATCTCAAGCTGCATTCTGGGAGAAGAACTACTGTCTTCCAAGCTGTCAGACAGGGACATTTCAGTCTGCAGAGGTTTCAGCTGCCTTTTGTTTGGCTATACCCTGCCCCCAGAGGTGGAGTCTACAGAGGCAGGCAGGCCTCCTTGAACTGTGGTGGGCTCCATCCAGTTCGAGCTTCCCAGCCACTTTGTTTACCTGCTCAAGCCTCAGCAATGGTGGGAACCCCTTCCCCAGCCTCGCTGCTGCCTTGCAGTTTGATCTCAGACTGCTGTGCTAGCAATGAGTGAGGCTCCATTGGTGTAGGACCCTCTGAGCCAGGCACAGGTTATAATCTCCTGGTGTGCCGTTTGCTAAGACCATTGGAAAAGTGCAGTATTAGGGTGGGAGTGACCCTGTTTTCCAGGTGCCCTCTGTCACCCCTTTCCTTGGCTAGGAAAGGGAATTCCCTGACCCCTTGAGCTTCCTGGGTGAGGCAATGCCTCACCCTGCTTTGGCTCATGCTCGGTGCACTGCACCCACTGTCCTGCACCCACTCTCTGACAATCGCCAGTGAGATGAACCTGGTACCTCAGTTGGAAATGCAGAAATCATCCATGTTCTGCGTCACTCACGCTGGGTGCTGTAGACCAGAGCTGTTCCTATTTGGCCATCTTGTAACCACCCCCCATTAGTTTCTTTCTTACCAAAACCCACTGTAGCATTTTCTTCTCATATTCTTTTTGTCACATTCTTAGCAGAAAAACATTGATTTGACTATGGCTCTCTCTACATTATTGTTACCCTTTTTCCATTTTGAACAGATAATAGCTCCCTTTGTATTGATTGATATTTACTTGAGGGAATGCATTTATTAATGTTATATGTAATTGAGTAGTATATACTTAATTGTTAACTAATACAAATAATTAGTAAGTAGCTAGTGAGACTACAGCACAGGAAAAATAAATATGTAAATAATACATTATGGTTGATGCCATAAGATGTATGAGAAAATGTCTCAGTATTTTTTTAAAAGAGGATACGCATAATGTCATTTTCTAAATAATGATAAGGATCAACCTCTTTGATAAAATATCTACATATATTTTACACCAAGTTCATTTTTAGAAGTCCCATAACATTTGTATAATTTTTGTTAGGCCTAATTTGCAAAACAGGAAACTTAAGTTACAAGCCTTTAAAAGGTACACAGTTTTAGGAATCTATTACTAAAAAAATTAAGATTTAAACCAACAAAACTTCCCTCTATAAATATTTTCTTCTTAAAGAAAACCGTCTCTTATAAAGACATTGTAAAAAACAAGATTGAAAATGATTTTTAATCTATTACATATACTTCCAAGAAACATTTTCTAGGCAGAGATAAAACATGTGAAGATGAATGGAGTCATTATAATCCATGTGGTGGAAGGAAAAGCAAAAGCACGAATAGAGAATTATATTTACTGGGAGGATATGCAGAAACATGCAATGTTACAAGTAAAAATCTACTCGGTGGAATAACCTGCAATTTTTTGTGATCAGTGAAATAGGACTAAATACACAAAGATCAGGGAATGTCAGCAGTGGACACAGGGAGAGAGTGCAAGATCACGAAACATCTTGCTTGCCATGCAAATAGGCTACTTTTTTTAGGTCAGCGGTTAAAAATCATTTGACCAAAAGCTTAGTGTCTACCAGATGGTATAATGCATGTGGTGATTTGTGCAATATAAAGTTTGGCAAACCAGGAAAAATCTAACCTTCACCACTTAATAGCTGTGTGAAGTTAGACTGCTTAATCTTTGAAATTTACCCAATCAACAAAGAGAATATAATAATGGTATCTACTGGATATTATTATCATAAGATTAAAATTTACTGAGCTCACTACGTGCAACATAGTTTAGGGCTAAAAAATCTATAGAATTGTAATTCCATTTATATTCAGTGAGACCTAGAGGTTTACTTGCAATCCTGCTTTCCTTAGTGACTGGTCAAAACTATACAAAATATATTTTAAAAATTGTGTTGCTTCTGATGTTTCACATCAGGTAAAACACCCAATTCTTTAATTATATTATTATATACTTACACTTAGACATGCCTAAACAAGGAAGACAAGGAAATGAAGAAACACACATGCATGATTACACACACATACACACACACACACACACATTGAGAGAACAAAAAGAGAATAATTTAACAAGAGAAAGAAACATGAAAGAATTATAAGAAATCTTTGCACTATTATAGTGTTGTGGAAAATAAGATGACAGATAATTTCAAAAAACACATGATTTATCAAGACTTGTTTGGAAAGAAAAACCCTATCTGTAGGCCCAGGTTGTTGGCTTAAGCCTGTAATTCCAGCACATTGGGAGGCCAAGGGGAGCCAGATGACTTGAGGCCAGGTGTTCCAGGCCAGCCTGGGCAAAAAGGTGAAACTGTCTCTGCCAAAAACACATGCAATTAGCTGGGAGTAGTGGCATGGAACTGTGGTCCGCCCTACAGGTGGTGAGCTGGGAGAATCCTTTAAACCCAGGAGGTGGAGTTTGTACTAAGCGAATATCATGCCACTGCACTCTGGACTGGGTGATACAGCATGACCCAGTCTCAAAAACAAAACAAAACAAAACAAGTAAACACACTAAATACCAAAATCGTATATAATGAATCCTAGGGAATAAACCTGAAAAAACCTGCTTAGGCATCACCATTTTGCTGACAAATTATTCCTTCTTCCTTTCCCTTTTTTCTTTTTCTTTTTTCCTTCCCTTCCCTTGTCTACTCTTTCTTTTCCTTTCTCCCTTCCTTCCTTCTTTTCTTCTTTTGTTCGCTCTTTTTTTTTTTTTTTTTTTTGAGACAGGGTCTCTGTCCCCGGGCTGTAGTGCAGTGGTTCCATCATAGCTCACTGCAGCCTCCCAATTCCAAGTCTCACGTATCCTTTTCCTTTGCCTCCCCAATAGTTAAGACTAAGGGAATGAGCATATGAAAGGATGATAACCATCATATATTATTGGGGAGTTGTGAATGTGATAATAAATTAAACATTAAATAGCAAAAATTCTAAAAACTGATAACAGCAAATTTAGAAGAATGTCTGGTAGGCTTTGTTTTGTTTTAACAAAACGAAACACTGTTTCAATCTCATCCAGTGGTCTGGCTTCTTGGAATTTTTCCAACTAAACTAAAAACATGTTTACATCAAAATCTGCATATGGATATGTTGTATAGTAGTTAAGTGGATAAACTTTGGTTTATGGACTATTTATCTAATACTGTTCAGCACTGAAAAAAATGAGCTTTCAAGTCATGAAAAGACATGGAAGGAAATTAAATGTATATTTACAAGTGAAATAAGCAAATCAGAAAATGCTACACATATTATTTCAAATATATGGGAATCTAGAAAAAAATTATTGAAGAAGTAAAAAGATTAGTGGTCATAATGATTTACAGGGAGAGTACAATAAATAGGCACAACTCAGGTAATTATTAGATTATACAATACTGAAACTATTCTACATAATACTATAATTTTGTATATATTTTATTACATGTTTGTCAAAACTCATAGAATGTGCAACAGTAAAAATGAGTCCTAATGTAAATTGCAGATATTGAATGATAAAGTGTTGATGTAGGTTTATGAATTGTAACAAACATACCAGTCTCATTAGAGATGTTGATAGTGGGGAAGGTTGTACATGTGGGCACAGGGTGTAAGGGAGCTTTCTTTACTTGCTTCTCAATTTTGTTGTAAGGCTAAAACTACTCTACTAAGATTTATTGATTTAAAAGCCTCAGTAATTAAGATCTGTATTTCAGAGCAATAGTCATAAATAATTATTAATAAAAAATAAATGTTGGACAAAATATTTTATGGAAAGATAAGATCAGTATCAATATGAATGCTATGCTAAGGAATATTGAAGCAGCAAACAAAATAAAGAATCAATAATGTGCCATCTTTAAAAATATTATAATACTTTTTTATGATTATGCATTATTTTGGATTATGAAAACATTGCATTAAAAAGTATTGTTAGTGTTGATTGTTGAATTTTTTGGTGACCTTTAACTTTTGCATTTAAAGTAATTGTATTCACTTCATCTGCTTAATTTGTAGTTTATTAATTCTTGGAATGGAATAGTAGACACAATGCAGGAGAGGCAAGCCCCAAACAGAGCTAAGCCTCCTGGTTTCTTGGCTTTGTCCAGGAAAGAATTCAATGTCAAACCAGAGGTAGAAAAAAAAATAGCTTAGCTGATGATGAGAGGTGATAATGTGCTAGCAGCCCTCGCTTGCTCTTGGTGCCTCCTCAGCCTCGGAGTCTGCTCTGGCTGTGCTCCAGGAGCCCTTCAGCCTGCCACTGCACTGTGGGGGCCCCTCTCTGTGGCTGGCTGAGGGCAGAACCAGCTCTCTCTGCTCAGGGGGAGGTGTGGAGGGACAGGTGCCAGTGGGAGCCAGGGCTGTGCGTGGCACTCCTGGGCTGATATTGGTTCCATGTGGGTGCAGGCTGGGTGGGCCCCACACTCAGCGAAGCTGGCCAGCACCTGCTGGGCTTGATCAGAGGATGAGCTCCCTCTGGGCTGCTGGAGTGCCTGGGCTAGATGCCACAAAGTCCCCGGTGAGTGCCATTGAGAGGTGAAGCCAGCTGGGCTTCTGGGTCAGATGGGGACTTGGAGAACTTTTCTGTCTAGCTTAAGGATTGTAAATGTGCCAGTCAGCACTCTGTGTCTAGCTGAAGGTTTGTAAATGCACCAATCAGAGCTCTGTGCCTAGCTAATCTGGTGGCAACTTGGAGAACTTTTGTATCTAGCTAAAGGATTGTAAATGCACCAATCAGCACTCTGTCTAGCTAAATTATTGTAAATGCACCAATAAGCACTCTGAGAAAACCGACCAATCAGCTCTCTGTGAAATGGACGAGTGAGCTCTATGTGAAATGGACCAATCATTAGGATGTAGGTGGGGCCAGATAAGGGAATAAAAGCAGGTCACCCGAGTCAGCAGTGGCAATCCACTCAGGTCCCCTTCCATGCTGTGGAAGCTTTGTTCTTTCACTCTTCGCAATGAATCTTGCTGCTGCCCCTTACTTGGGCCCACATCACCTTTATTAGCTCACCGTGAAGGTCTGCAGCATCACTCCTGAGGCCAGTGAGATCATGAACCCACCACGAGGAATTAACAACTCCAGACAAGCTGCCTTTAAGAGCTGTAACATTCTCCACAAAGGTCTGCATCTTCACTCCAGAAGTCAGTGAGACCACCAGAAGCAAGAAACTCTAGACACATCTGAACATCTGAAGGAACAAACTCTAGACACACCATCTTTTAGAACTGTAACACTCACCACTAGGGTTGGCAGCTTCATTCTTGAAGTCAGCGAGACCAACAACCCATCAATTCCAGACACATTTTGGCAATCACAAAGGTACTATCATCTATCACCAAGCAGTGAGACTATCAGCAAGTGGTAAGACCATCGCCTATTGGTGAGATCATCACCTACTGCCAAGTGGTGAGTACCATCAGACCCCTTTCTCTTGCTATTATGTGCTATTTTTCCCTAGAATTCTGGGGCTAAATATTGGGCACCTTTTGGCCAGTTAAAAGCAACTAGCATGGCTGCTGGACTAAAGACACGGGTGTCAGGCTTTCTGAAAAGGGCTCTCTAACAACCCCCGACTATTTGGAGTTGGGAGCGTTGGTTTGCCTCGAACCAGCTTCCACTTTTCCTGTAATTCTGGGCCAAGCCAAGGGTTGACAGAGAGGAAAGCCATTCGGCTCCAGGGTCCTGACAACAAGTTGGTTGACCCTGCAGCCATGAGCAGAACTCTCAAAGGCATGTTGCCCAAGTGAGACTCGTCCATCTATCCTATCTGTGTTGACACTTGCCCCTGGGTCCTAATGCCTGCCAGACAAACTTCCTCTTGCCGCTTTTCTCTGAGGCTAGCCCCACTTCTAAAAACCATTCCCTGTCTCTGGTGCTTCCTTAGCTTCTGCTATAATAATGATTTCTACTGTAAGCTTCAGGACTCTGTTACCTTCTTCAGGCACCTGGGCTCACCAATCAGAAAAACATATTTTTTGCCCAAAGCCCCATTGCAGGGGGAAATATCTGGAGTTTTAGGATCCCACCTCAGACTAGCAGGCCTAACAAAAGCTTATTGCTGAAGCTAGGATATGGGGAGCCTCAGAAATTTTATCCTTCTTATTCACATAAGTGAGGACAAAAGGTGTCACACTTCCAAACCTGGAGATCACTTTCTTCCCTCAGGTTATGGACCTCCACTTCATTTTTGGGGCATAATATCTTTATAGGACACAGATAAGGTCCCAGTACTAAGAGGAGAATGCTTAGGACTCTAACAGGTTTTTGAGAATGCATCAGTAAGGGCCACTAAATCCAATTTTTTCTGGTCCTCCTTGTGGTCTAGGAGGACAGGCAAGGGTGCAGCTTTCCCAAAATGCATCAGAAAGGGCCACTAAATCTGACCTTCTTCACTCCTCCTTGTGGTCTTGGAGGAAAACTAGTGTTTCTGCTGCTGCATCGGTGAGTGCAACTATTCTGATCAGCAGGGTCCAGGGACTGTTGTGGGATCTTGAGCAGGGGTTGTCCCTCCTGCTGCATCAGTGAGCACAACTATTCTGATCAGCAGTGTCCAGGGACCATTGTGGGTTCTTGGGCAGGGGGAGAAACAAAACAGAACAAAACCATGGGCAGTTTTGCCTTTCAGATGGAAAACACTCCGGCATCAAGAGGCTCACCCTTGAAATGCATCCTAAGCCAATGGTACCAATTTGACACACAAATCCTGAAAAGTAGGTGGCTCATTTTTTTCTGCACTATGGCTTGGCCCCAATATTCTCCCTCTGATGGGGAAAAATGGCCACCTGAGGGAAGTACAAATGACAATACTATCCTACAGCTTGACCTCTTTTGTAAGAGGGAAGGCAAATGGAGTGAAATGCCTTACGTCCAAGCTTTCTTTTCATTGAAGGAGAATACACAACTATGCAAAGTTTGCAATTTACACCCCCACAGGAGGACCTTTCAGCTTACCCCCATATCCTAGCCTCCCTACAGCTCCCCTTCTTATTAATGATAAGCCTCCTCTCATCTCCCCTGCCCAGAAGGAAATAAGCAAAGAAATCTCCAAAGGACCCCAAACCCCCCCAGACTGTCAGTTATGCCCCCTTCAAGCTCTAGGGGAAGGGGAATTTGGTCCAACTCAGATACATGTACCCTTCTCCCTCTCTGACTTAAAGCAGACCAAGGCAGACCTGGGGAAGTTTTCAGATGATCCCGATAAGTACATAGATGTCCTACAGAGTCTAGGGCAAACCTTCGACCTCGCTTGGCGAGATGTCATGCTACTGTTAGGCAAAAGCCTGGCCTTTAATGAAAAGAATGTGTCTTTAGCTGCAGCCCGAGTTTGGAGATACTTGGTATCTTAGTCAAGTAAGTGATAGAATGACAGCTGAAGAAAGGGAAAAATTCCCTACCGGTCAGCAAGCCATCCCCAATATGGATCCCCACTGGTATTGTGACTCAGATCATGGGGACTGGAGTCATAAACATCTGTTGACCTGTGTTCTAGAAGGACTAAGGAGAATTAGGAAAAATCTCATGAATTATTCGATGATGTCCACTATAACTCAGGGAAAGGAAGAAAATCCTTCTGCCTTCCCTGAGTGGCTATGGGAGGCCTTATGAAAATATACTCCCCTGTCACCCGAATCACTTGAGGGTCAATTGATTCTAAAAGATAAGTTTATTACCCAATCAGCCATAGATATCAGGAGAAGGCTGCAAAAGCAAGCCCTCGGCCCTGAACAAAATCTGGCGGCATTATTAAACCTGGCAACCTCCATGTTCTATAATAACGACTAAGAGGAACAGGCCCAAAAGGAAAAGCAAGATCAGAGAAAGGCCGCAGCCTTAGTCATGGACCTCAGACAGACAAACCTTGCTGGTTCAGAGAGGACAGAAAATGGAGCAGGCCAATCACCTGGTAGGGGTTGTTATCAGTGTGGTTTACAAGGACACTTTAAAAAAGATTGTCCAATGAGGAAGAAGCCACCCTGTAATCCATGTCCGCTATGCTGAGACAATCACTGGAAGGTGCACTGCCCCAGAGGACAAAGGTTCTTTAGGTCAGAGGCCCCCAGCCAGATAATCCAACAACAGGAATGAGGGTGCCCTGGGCAAGTGTCAGCTCATGTTGTGACCCTCACTGAGCCCTGGATATGCTTAACCATTGGTGGCCAGGAAATTGACTTCCTCCTGGACACTGGTGCAGCCTTCTCAGTGGTAATCTGCTGTCCTGGACGACTGTCCTCAAGATCCGTTACCATCCAAGGAATCCTGGGACATCCTGTAACCAGGTATTTCTCCCGCCTCCTTAATTGTAACTGGGAAGCTGCTCTTTTCACATGCCTTTCTTGTTATGCCTGAAAGTTCTGCACCCTTACTAGGGAGGGATATATTAGCCAAAGCTGGAGCCATTATCCACATGAATATGGGGAGTAAATTACTCATTTGTTGTCCCCTACTTGAGGAGGGATCAACCCTGAAGTCTGGGCATTGGAAGGACAATTTGGAAGGGCAAAAAATGTTCACCCAGTCCAAATCAGGCTAAAAGATCCCACCACTTTTCCTTGTCAAAGGCAACATCCTTTAAGGCCTGAAGCTCATAAAGGATTACAGGATATTGTTAAACATTTAGAAGCTGAAGGCTTACTAAGGAAATGCAGCAGTCCCTACAACACCCCAATTCTAGGAATACAAAAACCAAATGGTCAGTGAAGACTAGTGCAAGATCTTAAACTCATCAATGAGCCACTAATTCCTCTATATCCAGTTGTACCCAAACCCTATACCCTGCTCTCTCAAATACCAGAGGAAGCAGAATGATTCATTGTTCTGGACCTCAAGGATGCCTTCTTCTGTATTCCCCTGCAGTCTGACTCGCAGTTTCTCTTTGCGTTTGAGGATCCTGCAAGATCACACATCCCAACTTACGTGGACAGTCTAGACCCAAGGACTTAAAGATAGCCCTCATCTGTTTGATCAGGCACTGTCCCAAGATCTAGGCTGCTTCTCAAGTCCAGGCACTCTGGTCCTTCAGTATGTGGATGATTTATTTTTGGCTACCATTTCAGAAACGTCATGCCAGCAGGCTACTCTAGATCTCTTGAAATTTCTAGCTAATCAAGGATACAAAGTGTCTAGGTCAAAGGCCCAACTTTGCCTACAGCAGGTCAAATGTCTAGGCCTAGTCTTAGCCAGAGGGACCAGGGCCCTCAGCAAGGAATGAAGACAGCCTATACTGCCTTATCCTCACCCTAAGGCCTTAGAACTGTTGTGAGGGTTCCTTAGAATCACTGGTTTTTGCTGACTATGGATCCCCAGAAACAGCAAGATAGCCTGGCCCCTCTATACTCTAGTCAAGGAGACCCAGAGAGCAAATGCTCATCTAGTAGAATGGGAACAAGAGGCAGAAATAGTCTTCAAAACCTTAAAGCAGGCCCTAGTACAAGCTCCAGCTTTAAGCCTTTCCAAAGGACAAAACTGCTCTTTATACATCACTGAGAGCAGGGATCACTCTTGGAGTCCTTACTCAGACTCGTGGGACAACCCCACAACCAATGGCATATCTAAGTAAGGCAATTGATGAAGTAGCAAAAGGCTGGCCTCACTATTTATGAGTAGTTGCAGTGGTGGTGGTCTTAGTGTCAGAGGCTATCAAAATAATACAAGGAAAGGATCTCACTGTCTGTACTGCTTATGATGTAAATGGCATACTAGATACCAAAGGAAGTGTATGGCTATAAGGAAACTGCCTACTTAGACACCAGGTGCTACTCTTTGAGGGACAGTTCTTCAAATACATATGTGTGTGGCCCTCAAGCCTGCCACTTTTATCCCAGAGGATGGGGAATCAATCGAGTATGACTGCCAACAAATTATAGTCCAGACTTATGCCACCTGAGATGATCTCTTAGAAGTCCCCTTAGCTAATCCTGACCTTAACCTATGTACCGATCAAAGTTCATTAGTGAAGAACAGGATATGAAGGGCAGGTTATGCTATAGTTAGTGAACTAACCTTACGTGAAAGTAAGCCTGTTTCTGCAGGGTCCAGTGCCCAGTTAGCAGAACTAATGACACTTAACCGAGCCTTAGAACTGGGAAAAAGAAAAAGAGTAAATGTGTACACAGATAGCAAGTATGGTTATCTAATCCTACTTGCCTATGCTGCAATATGGAAGGAAAGGGAGTTCCTAACCTCTGTGAGGTCCCCCATTAAATACCACAAGGAAATTAAAGAGTTATTGCATGCAGTGGAAAAACCCACAGAGGTGGCAGTCTTACACTGCCAAAACCATCAGAAAGGTGAAGGAGAAAAGGCAGAAGGAAACTGTTGGGTTGATTCTGAGGCCAGAATTGCTGCCAGGCAGAATCCTCCTTTAAAAATACCTATGGAAGGACCCTTGCTATGGAACAATCCCCCCCCAAGAGATTAAGCCTCAGTATTCCCCACCTGAAGCAGAGTGGGGAATTTCATGGGGGCATAGTTTTCTCCCCTCAGGGCAGTTGTCTAACAAGAAGGAAAGGTACTTATACCCAAAGCCAGCCAGTGGAAAATACGTAAAACCCTCCACCAAACTTTACATATGGGTATCGAAAACACTCATCAAATGGGCAAATCCCTATTTACAGGGCCAAATCTTCTCCAAACCATCCAACAGGTAGTCAAAGCCTGTTAGGTGTGCCAAAGGAATAATCCCTTCATCCATAGTAAGACCCCTTTGGGGGAGCAAAGAATAGGTCACTATCCTGGAAAGGACTGGCAGTTAGATTTCACCCATATGCCTAAGTCAAAGGGATTTCAATACTTGTTGGTCTGTGCTGATGCCTTTACAGATTGGATAGAAGCTTTCCCCTGCAAGACAGAGAAGGTTTAGGAAGTGATTAAACTCCTAATTCGTGAAATAATTTCTAGATTTGGGCTTCCCCAAAGCTTACAGAGTGAAAATTGTCTGGCTTTTAAGGCTGTGATAACTCAAGGAATTTCCAGGGTGCTAGAGATACAATATCACCTTCACTGTGCCTGGAGGCCACAATCCTCAGGGAAGGTCAAGAAGGCAAATTAAACACTTAAGAGACACTTAAGGAAACTAACACAAGAAACACATCTCCCATGGCCTAGCTATTTTGACCATTGCCTTGTTGAGAATCCGAAATTCTCCTCACAAAATGGGGCTCAGTCCATATGAAATGCATATGGATGATCTTTCTCACAAAAGAACTCCTACAGGATCAGGAAATGGCCTCCTTGGTCAAAGATATAACTTCTTTGGCAAAATATCAACAAAACCTTAAAAACCTACCTGAAGGATGTCACAGAGAAAAGGGAACAGAGTTGTTTCAACTCTTTGTGGGAAGGACCATACTCGGTAATCCTCTCTACTCTCACTGCAATTAAGGTGGCAGGAATGGAAACTTGGATTACCACACCTGAGCTAAACTTTGGACATCCCCTGAGGAACCTGTGGAACCATCAGCTCAGGAGTCCCAACATCAGCCAGACCAGCCTCGATACACCTGTGAACCACTGGAGGACTTGCATCTTCTATTTCAGAAGGAAACATCCCAGACTAAAAAGGCTGCTACCACTGATCCTGAGGAAAAATTCCTTCCTCCTTAAAAAAGATAAGTGAAAACAACACACTAGCCATACTTTTTGTGATAGGATTATATACTCTAGCTCCTGCCAGGACGAAAATGCTAATCACATTAACCTTCTTTCTATCTAATCACATTAACCTTCTTTCTATCTTTCTTCTTTTAACAGCAATTTACTCCTACCTTTAACTCAGACACGAGAAAATGATCTCTTCTTCCAGAGTATCCTCTTTACCTTCCTATTTGCTCTTTGCCTATGCATCCCTCCTGCTTCCTTCGATACCTAATATAATCACCCCTACCCTTCCACTTTTTCCTAATTTCCTCTACAAGACTCTCAACTTAACCCAGTCTCTGTTAAACCAGTCCAATCCTTCCCTGGCAAATGACTGTTGGCTTTGTGTCTCCCTATCAACCTCTGCTTATGTTGCCACTCCCATTCCCGCCAAAAATTGCATCTTTACCAATTTAACCTACCACCCTTGTTATGAAGGAAAAGACCCTTTCTGACTTCTAAATATGCAATCGTTAGCCAACTTCCCCATCTCTGATAGGATCAAGAATACCCTAACAGGATGTGCAACCCAACTTTTACATTCTTACATTTCCAACCACACCTATTATGCAAGCAATGAAAAGCCCATACATGGCCCTGTAGCTATGAATACTATCTTAACTTTCCAAGCTCCGTTATGCATCCAACACAACCTGTTATGAGCCTGCCCCTGGGGCACCTACTACCCCATCAGTGTAATTACACCCTACAACTTCAAGCCCCAACTGATCATAGTAACTTTTGAGTCACCCAAACAGCTCCATTCAGACAGCTTGTCCGCTTTTCAGGGCTCCCAGAATCATCACTTCCTCCCTGCTTAACAAACGGTCCAGGTTTTGTAATGGCAAACATACTCCCTGCATGATCATTCACCCCTGGGCCCCCTGCAGCAGTGCCCCCACCACTAGTGAATGCCTTCTCATCCCCTCTTTCAATCACTGTCTTGAATGGTTCCTAGTGGATACAAAACGATTTTTTCTCCAATGGGAAAATAGAACACAGGGAGCCATTCAGTTTTCTCCCAACACCCCTTGCCAGCCACTCACTGGAGCTACCTTGGCAAGTACTCTAGGAGTATGGGAAAAAGAAAACAACAAATTCACACACCTTTTTAACATACACAACCAGTTATGTCTATCCAGCCAAGGTATATTCTTCTTATGTGGAACATCGACCTATATCTGCCTCCCCACTAAGTGGACAGACACCTGCACCTTAGTCTTTCTAACTTCCAATATTAACATTGCCCCAGGAAATCATAACTTATCAGTACCCCTCAAAGCTCAAGTCCATCAGCACAGGGCCATACAACAAATACCACCTACTTACAGGGTTAGGAATGGCTACTGCTACAGGAACCAGAAGACCCAGTATATCTACTTCATTATCCTACTACCACATACTCTCAAAGGATTTCTCAGACGGTTTGTAAGAAATAACGAACCTATCCTTACTCTGCAATCCCAAATAGACTCTTTGGCTGCAGTGACTCTCCAAAACTGCTGAAGCCTAGACCTCCTCACTGCTGAGAAAGGAGGACTCTGCACCTTCTTAGGGGAAGAGTGTTGTTTTCACACTAAGCCATCAGGAATAGTACGAGATGCCACCCGGCATTTATAGGAAATGGTTTCTGAAAACAGACAATGCCTTTCAAACTCATACCAACCTCTGTAGTTGGGCAACATGGCTTCTCCGCTTTCTAGGTCCTGTGGCAGCCATCTTGCTTTTACGCGCCTTTAGACCCTGTATTTTTAACCTGCTTCTCAAATTTGTTTCCTTGGAATTGAGGCCAAGAAGCTACAGATGGTCTTACAAATGGAACCCCAAATGAGCTCAACTAGCAACTTCTACTGAGGACCCCTGGACCAACATGCTGGCCCTTCCACTGGCCTAAAGAGTTCCCCTCTGGAGGACACTACAACTGAAGGGCCCTTTCTTCACCTCTATCCAGCAGTGAGTAGCTAGAGTGGTCATTGGCCAAATTCCCAACAGCAGTTGGGGTGTCTTGTTTAGAGGGGGGATTGAGAAGTGACAACATACTAGCAGCCCTCGCTCGCTCTTGGTGCCTCCTTCACCTCAGCATCCGCTCTGGCTCTGCTTGAGGAGCATTTCAACTGGCCACTGCACTGTGGGGGCCCCTCTCTGGAGCTGGTTGAGGCCGGGACTAGTTCCCTCTGCTGGCCTCGTGTCTAGCTAAAGGATTGTGAATGCACCAATCAGCGCTCTGTATCTAGCTAAAGGTTTGTAAACACACCAATCAGTGCTCTGTGTCTAGCTAATCTGGTGGGGACTTGGAGAACTTTTGTGTCTAGCTAAAGGATTGTAAACACACCAATCAGCATTCTGTGTCTAGCTAAAGGATTGTAAACGCACCAATCAGCAGGCTGTCAAAATGGACCAATCAGCTCTCTGTAAAATGGACCAACCAGATGTCTGTAAAATGGACCAATCAGTAGGATGTGGGTGCGTCCAGATAAGGGAAGAAAAGCAGGCTGCCTGAGCCAGCAGTGGGAACCTGCTCGGGTCCCCTTCCACTCTGTGGGAGCTTTGTTTTTTCGCTCTTCACAATAAATCTTGCTGTTGCTCACTGTTTGTGTCTGTGCCACTTGTATGAGCACCACGAAGGTCTGCAGCTTCACTCCTGAGGCCAGTGAGACCACGAACCCACCAGAAGGAAGAAACTCCAGACACATCTGAACATCTGAAGGAACAAACTCCAGACACACCATCTTTAAGAACCGTAACACTCATCGTGAGGGTTCGCGGCTTCATTCTTGAAGTCAGTGAGACCAAGAACCCACCAATTCCAGATACAATGAGACAGAATTACAGCTCTTGCAGTGTTACAGCTCTGTGACTCATCTTTCAGAACAGGGTTACACCACAGCAAGAGAGGAGCAGGTCAGGGATATTTTGCAGTCATATTTATATTTGCTTTTAAATGCATGGATTATTGCAGAGGTGCAGAAATTTATATGGAAGGGGTGGTAATCATTGGATCATTGCCATAGAAGGGTGGTAACTCCTGTGTGTTGTAGCGGCAATGGTAAAATGACATGGCAGACTGGTGGGCATGTCTGGTTGAAAACTCCTTCTGCCTAGGCCCTGTTTTAGTTAGTCCTCAATCTGGATCCTATGTGAGCCCTACCCCTGGAGTTGAGTCCCACCTTCAACCTCATTCTCCACTCAGACATTAACTACTTTCCCTTAATCTTAAGGGGGCTGCAGGAGGGAGGAGGTCCATGCACTGTAACTGCTTCCTGCTGAGTCATGAGCATTGGCCTTGCCTAGCACTAGAGAAGTAAATTTCTCTGGATGCATGAGCTAAAGGGGAGAAAGAACATTATAATTCTCCCGGTCAGTACATAAGATAACTCAAAAGCCTTAAGCCAGCATTGTTTTCACCTGGAAATATAGTAATCTACAAGATACAAACCTTACTATGAGGCTAAACAAACAAGTAAATAAATTAGTAACAATACAGCTGTCAAGGGTCCTAAGATAGATTTTAAAAAGGTGGAAAAAGAGAGAAATACCCTTCTTCACAGAAAATTATGAAAGTGACAATGATACCCTTCCTCTTCTAGAAAATTCAGGAGCTCAATTGTGTTTTTCTCAGTCTTCCCTAGTAGGAAGACCCTCTATTCCCACTGGCAGCATCATGTTGCCAATTCTGGATGAATGACTGTTGATACTTTTAAGTAGGTAGTGGCGATCTTCCAAAAATTTAGATTTAGGTTACAGTGTCCTCCATTTGTGCCTGCAACTTATAAGAAACAGGTTTAATCCTGGACAATTGTATCCAACTAGGTATGCCCTAAAGTTTAAAAGGACTGGGATGGTCAACAACACCTGATAGGGGCCCTTCTGTTTTGGTTGTAATTGATTCTCAGGGGATGCTTCTTTCAAAATGTTTACTAAGTTTCATGATTGAATAGGAGGACAGTTAATTGTGTTGTGAGAGGGGACAATACTTTTTGTCCATAGGCTTGGAGGAGTTTTCTAACCTGGCCTAAGTTGACAATATGTGTCAACTTATGAGTCAACTATGTATCTCTTTATTAAGCAGGAGACCCCAATCTAAACATGGCCTCACATAACTCCCCTCAAGTGGATTTTTTTGGAAGTATTTTAAGGGTCATTCCTATGTGTATAAAGACTATGGCTAAGAGAGGAACCTGGGTCTCTGAGGTCTCCTCACATGACTTAGCTAATGTCTTTTCAAAACATGATTAGATTTTTCTATTTTACCTGAGGATTGAGTACTCCATGGGGAGTGAAGGTGATAGGTAACGTCTAAAGCTGAATGCAATCTATTGGGTCACTCTAACTGTGAAGGCAGTTCCATTATCGCTCTGCAGACTTTCAGGTAATTGAAACTTTACAGTTGATCTTATTAAGTAAAAATTTGGACACTCATAATGCCTTCTCTCTCCTTGTGGGAAAAGCCTCAATTCACTTGGTGAAGGTGTCTACAAAAACAGGCAAATGTTTCCTTCACCTGTATGGTTGTATCTGATAAAACCCTATTTACTGACTGGGCTTGGTGGCTTACACCTGTAATCCCAGCACTTTGAGAGGCCAAGGTGGGTGGATAACGAGGTCAGGAGATTGAGGTCATCCTGGCCAACACAGCAAAAACCCATCTCTACTAAAAATACAAAATTAGCTGGGCACGATGGCACATGCTTGTAATACCAGCTACTTGGGAGGGTGAGGCAGGAGAATCTCCTGAACCCGTGAAGTGGAGGTTGCAGTGTACAGAGATCATGCCACTGTACTCCAGCTTAGCGACAGAGTGAGACTCCTTGTCAAAAACAAACAAACAAACAAAAAATTCTATTTGACAGGCTTTCCAGTGTATGCCCCTCAACGTTGTAAAGGTTTGAGTAGAGGAAGGAGTGTGGAGTAGCTTCCTGGATTGTTACGGTCACAAAGTTCATAGGCCCTGGCCATCCTCTTTATAGTCTGGAATAGATTCTTTCCTTAAATGATTTGAGAAAATAACTTGCATATTGAGACCTGTCCCAAAAGTGAGGAGTCATATAAAAGATTAACTCTTTTTCATTGCATTGCCTCGGGGAGAAAGAGTTTTGTTGCATTCTAGCAACCATCCTGAGGGATTCTTTTGTAACCCTTTCTGTTCTGCTGATTGAATTTTTTCGTGGGTACAGTGTGGTGTTCCCAACATGGGTGCAGTATCTGACATTAGCCAGTGGCCTGTAACAATGTTACCTCTTTAGATGTGGCCTCAGCCGTTTTCTTTCCCAGAGAATTTCCTTTGATAATAGAAGGGCCTTCACTTTAGTGCCTACTGCAATGAATCATGGCTACCTTCTTTAAGAGCTAGACAGTTAGTTATATGCAAATACTACATTATTTAATGCCAAGAAATTGAGAATCTGCAGATTTTGGTATCCACGGATGTCCTGAAACAATCCCTCACTGATACTGAGGGAGCATTATGTATACTTTAATATCACACATCTCACAATGGAAGTAAAGCCTCCATTATCACTCAAGTAATTGGCCATCCTGTGGCTTTCTCTTACGGGTAGGTAGTTTCAACTTTGACATCTTAATACTACATCTAGAAAAATTTCTAAGTTTTCTTATTAGTATATATGATTTGTATGTTCTTTGAGGTTGTCCATGTAGGTAATCATGTCATCTACAGATGAGGAATATTTTACTTCTTTCTTTCCAATTCTTATATATTAAAGTATTTTTATTGGTATTATTTGTCTCATATTACAAGTTAAAAATCTCCAGGACAATGTTGAGGAGAAATGGTAATAGCGAGCCTTCTAGTCTTTCTTCTGATTTTGAAGGTAGTATTTTCTGACAAGGAACACATTCTTTATTTGTACTTTAATCTCTTATTATAAATAGCTATTCTGTTTTATCTGATGCTTATTCTGTATTCATTGATGTAATTATACTTTTTCCTACTTTAATATATATATGTATGATGCATTAAATAAATAGATTTTCTTAAGTTGAGCCCCTTCTTTCTCTTTGAAATAAATTTAGTGTAGATATGTGGTTATGATGTATAACCTTACATTTGTTTGCTCATTGATATGGTTTGGCTCTGTTTTAACCCAATCTCATGCTGAATTTTAACCCTCATGTTTTGGAGGGGGGCCTGGTTGGAGGTGATTGGATCATGGGAGCAGAATTTCTTTTTAGGTTCTCATGATAGCAAATAAGTTCTCATGAGATGGAATTTTTTGAAAATGTGTAGCACTTCACCCTTTACACTCTCTTTCCTGCCACCATGTGAAGACACACTTGCTTTCCCTTGGCCCTCTCACATAATCTTAAGTTTTCTGAGACCTCCTAGCCATGCCTCCTGCACAGCCTGAGAAACTATAAGCCAATTAGGTCTCCTTTCTTTATAAATTACCCAGTATCAGGTGTTTCTTTACAACTGTGTGAAAACAAAATAATACGCTTATATTTTGCTCATGTTTTCATACTGTTGTGAAGTAAAATTAATCTTTTTTTGTCTTTAATTCTTATGCTGTTTGTTTGAAAGTAGTAACAAGACATTATTCATTTGAAGATTAATTAGGATTTTTTGTTTTTCTTCTCTTTTTCACTTCTCAAATATTTATTTCCTTGAATGTGTAGTAGAATCCAACTATAAAAGCAGTTGATTCTAATACTTTTTTATAGGGATAATTTAAATGTGGACACATTTTTTTCAAAATGCTACAGCAAGTGCAGTTTCTTAGTTCTTCCTAGTTCCTAGTTTGGGTAACTGACTTTTTTTGTAGAGACTTTTCTGTTTCACTGAAGAATTAAAATTTGTTTGTGTAAAGATGTTTCTAATACTGCTGTATTTCTAAATTTCTGCTGCCTAGCTGAGCATACCCTTTCTTTATGTCTTAATATTATGTGTTCTTTCTTTCCCCAGTGAATCTGGTCAGAGATCTGTAAGCTTCATTATCTTCTCAAAGAACTAATTCTTTTTCTATTTGATTAACTTCTGCTCTTCGTTCATTATTTTCTTATTTATGCCTTTTTTTCTTTTGGTGTACATGTTTCTTCCTTTCCTAACTACAACAAATGATTCACATATTAGTGCCACCTTTTCTTATTTCTTCATGAAACACCAAACGTTAACCTTTTTTTTATGACTAACTTTTATCAGGATTCCAAAAGTACTGATACTTAATATTTTAAACTATTATTTAGTTCTGTATTTCAAATTTTGTTTTTATATGTTATTAACAAGTCTGTATTATGTATTTCCAATTTACAGGATTAAAAATATGTATATTTTTATAATTGTTTGTATTGGAATCAGAATGTGTTCTTGATAATACATGGACCTTTGAAATGTATTGAGACTTGCCTTAAGGCATAGTATGTCTTTAAATGTTTCTGAATTTTTCTAACAATGTGCATTGCTAGATACTATATCCTGTAACTGCCTATTGGATAAAGTTTTTTAAATAGCTTCTTACATAGTTTAACCTCTGCTGAACCAATAATCTTGGAGTGTTGTATTAAAATGTTTCATTATAATGTAATTCATTGATATAATTAAATCAACTAATCATTTCAATTAATTTAAAGTTAATTAAAATAATTAATTGAATTATTTAAATTATTTAATTTTTAAATTACGTGGAATATTATGATTTAAACAATTTTTGCTGTCTATATTTTAGAAGTGTAGATTAAAACTGTATTATCCTCCTAGTCTACTGAAAGTTTTGTTATCTAGGTTACCATAATTTTTCCTTTAGTATCAATTGTTGCTTTAAATCTGAAAACATGCTGTGTTTGCTAGGGCATGGAATTTACCCAGTATATCCATTTACATTATTTATTAACTGTTTCTTGCCTTGTGTTTGATGTAAGTTTCATAAGCAGCACAGAGCTCCAGTTTTTAGAAAGATATATATTTTTAGTACACATGTTTATTTAAACTTTTTATTATTCAAATATTTAGATATATGTTTATAATTTTAAGTTTTATTTATATTTGCTCCAGTCCTTAGGTTTCACTTCCATCTCCTGTTTAAAATTTGTTGTATTAAACTGTTGTATTTTTTCCTCATTTTATATATTGTCATGACTTGAAGAAATATATCTTAATTATGTTTAAATCTAATCAAGATCTTTACCGGCTTTAAGAAAAATTCAAGACCTTATCATCTTTTATTTTGATTTTTTATTTTGGATGTTTTAATATAATATTTTAAACTCTATCTTATTTCATTAAATTATATGAAATGTATTATTATTATCCACTGTTGTTGATAACTACATGCCATTGTTTTACTAGGTTTCTTCAAGAATGACCTCTCTTTCTTTCCCAGAAATTTCTTATAGAGAAAGTCTCTGTTCTAGAAAATCTTTCAGCATTTTTAAGTCATTTTATTTGTTATGAATTTTTCTTTCTTTCCTGAGAATAAAATTCTTTTCTTGATTTTAAGTTTACTCATTCAAGCCTTTCAAGGAATTAAACTGTTTCTGACTTTTGTTCTCTAAATGCTCTATTGAGTTTTTACTTTCCAAGTATTGTATTTATTGCATCTAAAATTTCTATTTTCTCTCTAGATTTTCAGACCTATCTTATCCTTTAAGATAATCTTTTAATACTTGACCACACTTTTAATATTAATGTTTCATTTTTTAAAATTCATTAAGCTACTTATGTTATATTCAATGTCTGCTTATAAAAGCATCTGCAGTATTTCTCAAATGGTTCTTGTTGTTTCTCCTTATATTTTTCATGTTGGTTTCTTTCATGACTTTTTAATATTTTTATATTTATGTGAATCATCTAAACTTTAGGAAAATTCTTTAAGGCCTGAGTTTAAGGTTTTTAAAGGCATATTTGTTGTACTGCAGTCAGGAGCTCTACAAAAGATTTTTTCCACCCAATTCTTACACTGAGTTTTTGGAAAGTGACAGAAAGGGTATACATTCTGCTGTCAAACGTACATAATGACAGATTTTGGCTATAAAATTAAAGAGTAAGAATCACATCTATGCTCTTTATAACTGAAAACCAAGGTTAAGATGAATGTTTTTCTCTCTGTCTGTGGGGATAGTTTGAATGGCTGTATTCATCAAACATTTCATAGTAAGTCATCTGCAAGCTGAGGAGCAAGGAGAGCTGATCCAGGTCCCCAAAACTAAAGGACTTGGATCCTGATGTTTGAGGACAGAAAGCATCCAGCATGAAAGAAAGATGTAGGCAAGGAGACTAGGCCAGTCTTATCTTTTCATATTTTTCTAGCCAGCAGCTAGTTATGCTGGCAGCTAGTAAGATGGTGCCCACTCGGATTAAGGGATTAAGGGAGGGTCTGTCTTTTGCAGCTGAGATTACTCAAATGTTAATCTCCTTGGGCAGCACCCTCACAGAGACACCAAGGATTAATTCTTTGCATTCTTCAATCTAATCACATTGACACATAGTATTAACTATCACAAGTCCACCCCTTGTCATCTTGAACCCGCACACATCTCCTGAGATCATACACAATCTTTGAATAAGGAAAATAATAAGGTCACAAGTATGCCTAATATAATACAACTATTCTTCACACAACTGGAAATGCAGAAATCCCCAAACCAAATACCATAACGTAAAGTTAATAATACTTAAGTGCTAATGCAAAGTCAATAAATCTTATAACACATAATAAAGGAAAAAGGAAATAAAGATATTTTCTTAGTATGAGTGTATAAACACACAAAAATATTTTTAACAAAAGAAGAAGGAAATACAGTTACAGCCCTCATTTTTGCAGCTGATCAAGTGGTTGTAGCTGGTATTGATGACTACCTTCTTCTACTACCCATTCTATATTCCCTTTGGTTTCAGCAAGCACCTGAGCATATTTTGAGATTGGCCAGAGTGAGACAATATCACTAAGCATGTTAATTAATTAATTAATTAGGTTAAATCAATCTTTTAACCAAATGACTTAGAAATGTAAAAAGCAAAAACCTTCTATAATTCTTTACAAATTTTGCTAAAGAACAGATTTGTGCCCTAAGAGTACTTTGTTGTCTTTTTATTGCAAGCCTCAATTTACAAAAAAAACCCATATAATAACTTTATAAATTTAATTAATGTTCACAAAAGAATTCCTTTGGCAAGATTAATTTTAACAATCCTTCCACAACTTGTTTGAACTGTTAGCTTTATCTTATCT
The DNA here is from genome assembly GCF_029281585.2 of Gorilla gorilla gorilla. NCBI lineage: Eukaryota > Metazoa > Chordata > Mammalia > Primates > Hominidae > Gorilla > Gorilla gorilla. The sequence goes on along the minus strand of NC_073248.2, from coordinate 43,271,935 downwards.
AATTGAGAACAAATGTTTTACCCTAGGCAAGAATTTATATATTCATGCCTTCTTATAATTTTTTATTAAAAACACATTTTACTGTATGTAAATCATTTACTCATATATAATTCTACTTCCAGTGCTTTTAATTACATCTTATAATGGTAACTTCTAGCAATTTTAACTTTAATGTAAAACCAGGTAAATTGTTTTAATTATGTGCTAGGTGCAGTCAAGGGTTTGACTCCTTTCAGCATAATTAAGGGTATGGTTAATTCTATTTCTCCTCAGGCCTTACCAACAGTGAAGCAAAGTTGAACTGTTCTCAAAAACCAAAAATGCTGTTTATAACCTTAAAACATTTAGCAAATCTAGTATTTCACCTGCATAATTTAGTCCACCCACTGATACATTGATGATATTTGTGTTCTACTGATAATCTTTAAGGCTGTTTTTATTTCTCAAAGATTAAAAGTCATGTGAACAAAAAGGTACATGTCTTTTTTCTTCCCTTCAATAAATATTTGATCCAAGTTCTTATCATTCTTTAAGTAAATTTATTAGACCTCTTTATATAGACATCATACACACAACATATATATATAACTACACAAACAGGCTGAAGAAAACCTAGTAATTATAAGGTTGTTGTTGTTGTTGTTGTTTTGAGACAGAGTCTCGCTCTGTCACCCAGGCAGGAGTGCAGTGGCGCGATCTTGGCTGTCTGCAACCTCCGCCTCATGGGTTCATGCCATTCACCTGGCTCAGCCTCCTGAGTAGCTGGGACTACAGGCGCCCACGTGGTTAATTTTTTTGTATTTTTAGTAGAGATGGGGTTTCAACATGTTAGCCTGGATGGCCTCTATCTCCTGACCTCGTGGTCCTCCTGCCTCAGCCTCCCAAAGTGCTGAGATTACAGGCATAAGCCACCACACCCAGCTGTCATAAGGTTTTTTATTTGCCAGTTTCCAGATTGAATTACTGTCCTCTCATGCATGCATTAGAGTGGCCAGACAAAATGAAGAAAAAGGATTCAGTTGACTGAGAAAAAAACTTCTACCAGCAAAACAAGATCCAAGAAAAGAAAAATATAAAGGTCTTTTAAATATACCTATAATTTGGATATCCACTTTTAATTAAGTTGAGGACTCTTTCAGAATATCCTTTTAATTTTTTTATTACCTGACTCTAGTAGCACCAAGCAGCCAGTGTTTCTGGCTTTCAAATTTTAACAAAAGTAACTTACCAGGTGCTCAGAGGAAAAAAAACAAAAAACCAAAAAAAAACTAAGGCAGTTTGTTAAGTGGAAGAGAATCAGCAAAGGGCAAAAGTTACATGCTGATATAAAACCAGAAGAGCCTCTTTCCTTAAGCCAGGATTAAACCTGGGCCACCATTGTAAAATGGCAGAGGCCAAAACAAAACAGAGCCACATTGGTTCAGGTCATGTTCCTAAAAACATAAAACAAGATGGATGCCTGCGCAAAATTTCCTGACAACTATAGAGAAGGACATACAAAGCACACTAGATTGGCCACAGCTCTAGACCAACCTGAGAAACATCTATTCACAATCAAAACTCTACAAAGAATATAAGCAGTGATCGTTGGGGCATAGTCCCGCAAAACATTTCATATGAAGAAAAAAAAAACCTTCTGCTTAAAAGTAAATTGCAGACAGGATGAAGAAAAGAAAAAAAAATCTTAAGTGTAGAGCAGGAAAGACAATTTTCTTTCTTATGCAAATGAGTTCCTTCAACAAGGAGAAAAACTTAATGCTGTTGGGTGAGGTTGGATCCCTCGGTCGGTGAACGTGAAGACACCATGAATGCCTGGCATTTTTCAGCCCAGAGGAGATGGGAATGAGGAGCTACCATTCAACTATCCATCCTACATGTGCCTGGGGCTGTTTGGGTAGGGTGTTGCAGAGTTTCCTCTATCTTCAGGAGAAGTCCAAGAATGAAAAGACTTACAAACAAAATAGAAAAAGATTTTTTGGTTTACATCTTACTTACCTCAAGCCCCACATCTAGACACCGAAATGTTATAGAACTTTCTTAGTTAAGTTATAGAACTTTCCTTAGTTAAGCTAAAGCAAGCATCTTCTCACATGATTATGAAGGAAGAGTCTAATGAATACACTGAAGGGTTAGGAGTAAAGTTTATTGGGCCGAAAGGAAAAAGAAAACAACAACAACAACATCAACAACAAAGTGTCAGCAGAGTGGGAAGCACTCGTGTTATCAGGCCCTGACCTCACAGATTGAGGAACACCAGGTTACAACATAGCAATTTAAGAATCCAGGTTCCTCTCCTGCCAAAATGTGTGAATTTCAACGGCTCCACCTCCTTTTCCCATTGCACAGGTAGGCATTATTCAGAAAGAAACCGTCAGAAAATGGCTGGCTTCATTTGAAACCAGCAGTCCAGTTTTTCAGCCATCAGGCTGAAATGAAGTAAGACATTTTTTATAGTTGTTGTAAATTTTTTTCTTGAATTTCTTTTTCAGATGGCTTTTTCTTGGCATGAAAATATGCTCCTACTAAGTTTTTAAAGTGAATTTGGTATTCTGCCACTGAACTGAATTTCTTTATCAATTCTCAAGATTTTTAGTGTAGTATTTAAGTTTTGCTATACAAACAGTTAAGAGATCTGCAAACAGATAATTTGAATTTCTTCCTTTTTATCTGGATGTCTTTTATTTCTTTCTCTTGCATAAATAATGTTGCTAAGACCTCCAGTACTGTGTTGAATAAAAGTGGTAAAAGTAGACATCACTGTCTTCTTCTAGGTCTTAAGTAAAAAGCCTGCACCTTTTAATGTTCAGTGTGATATCAGGTATTGATTTGTCATATTTTGCCTTAACTGTGTTGTGGCACATACCATTGGTACCTAACTTGTTCACTTGTTTTAATCACAAAACAGGCTAAATTTTTCAAAATAATGTTTCTGCATCTAAAATAAAAAATAAAGGTGCCTAGCAGTAAACTTAATTAAAAAGATAAACACTGTCTACACTATAAATTATAAAACATTAATTAAAAAACTAAAAAATATGAAAAACATGAGAAATATTTTTTGTTCATGAGTTATAAAAAATATTGTTAAAATGGCTATGCTACTCAAGGTAATCAACAGATTCAAGGCAAACTCAATAAAAATACCAATGACATTTCTTCACAGAAATGGAAAAAAACAGGCCTAAAATCTATAGTGAACAAAAGTAACTCCCCAAATAGCCAAAGTCATCTAGCAAAAAAGAACAAAGCTGAAAGCATCAAATTACCCGACTTCTAAATATACTGCAAAGCTATAACAAGCAAACAGAGTGATACTGGCATATGAAACAGACAGATAGAACAAAGTATCCATTGATTCTAGTAATAAATTAATAAGCCTAGAGCCAAATAATTTTTAAGGTATTTAAGAGACATATTTAGGAAAAGCCAACCTCATCAATAAATGGTGCTGTAAAATTAATTTCTTAAGTACAAAGTAATACAACTAGATGCCTACCTGTTACCATATTTTAAAAACTTAATTAAAAATAAATAGAAGATTAAAATGTAAAACTGAAACTTATAAAACAATTTCAATAAAACATATAGAAATTCTTAATCAGATAGGACAGAAAAAATTTTTAAATAAGACCCCAGAAGCACAGGCAACAAAAGCAAAAGCAGACAAGTACAACTACCAGAATCTAAAAAAAAAAAAAAAAGTAAGAATAAATTTACAGAGTGAAGAGACAGCTTACACTGTGGGAGACTATATCTGCAAAATATACATATGACAAGAGATAAACATACGAATACATAACAATTTTAAGAGCAATAATAACACACTATTTAGTAATAGGCAAGATACCTTAACTGACATTTCCTCAAAGAAGACATACGAATGGCCAATTAAATGCAATGATGCTCAACATTATTAATTATTAGAAAACTGCAAATCAAAGCCAAAATAAGATACCAAATCACTGCAGTAAAAATGAGTATAATTGGAAATGATACATTTCTAACCCTTTCAACAGGAGGCATTGTGACATATCTCAGGGCCTATCATATAGGTGATACAACTTCCTCTACTGCCTGAACACTGCCCACGAGGGGCATTATGCCATAGAGTTTGCTGTAGCCTCGCAGTTATGCAACTTTTCTGCCAGAAACTTGTCTAGAAGGAGAATGTTGGAAAACTTCTGGCTCAGCATTTAGGTGACAAGTCTGTCGTGTCTGTTTCATTACCACAGAGTAAATTTTGACATATACCTAGGCGCAGCTCACAGGCATGATACTGACTCTCACATGTGGATCCTACAGATAAGAATAATTTTGACTCTTGTAACTTGCTTTAGAAACATGAGTCGTTTCTTAGATCTCTTTCTGGCAAAGAGGTCACAGAAGATTATAACAGGCTCAGATATTTTATAAAGCCCATGGCTTGCACAGAGTGTCATAACAGAACCCAACAGAAAGGTGAAATTGTGAGTCTCATATGCACACCCAGCTGACAGTAAGGACTGTCACATCTCACATACCTGAAGCCAACTGTTACTGATGAAAACAGGACATGTATGGTATTGTAAGTCTTGTCTCTGGAATATTCTACCAGTGTGATTGTGATAAAAATATTTGCTGAGCATCTGTGATTTGACTCTCCAGACTGGTTCCAGCTCATATATGGGATTGTGATCTCTACCTGGACCAATATATAAATGATGTGACTCTCCTGCCTTGGCACTTGTCTCATTAAGGATTGTGACATATCACTGGATCAAAAACCCAGGTGACGTTACATTCTTGCCTGAGCCTTGGCCACAGACATCGCTGTGATATATGACTGTCTCCACCAATTAGGTGATGTAACTCTCCTCTCTAGAATAGGTCCTGAACAGAAGGGTTGGCGGTGACATATTTCTAGGCCAAGCAAACAGGTGATGGTTCTTTTTCACCAGGGCTATGTGTCAAGGAGGGCATTGTAACATATCTCCGTGACTGTCACCTAGATTATGTGATTTGAGGCTTGGGCCTCACCCACATAGAGCGTTGTGACATAAAAGTTAAACCTGCAGCAAGTTGATTTAACTCTTTTGCCTTGGTGTTTTCCTAAGGAAGCTTTGTAACATATCTCAGGACCCAGGTGATGTGGTTCTTCTTCCTGGTATCTTCCCACGTGTTAGATTGTGACATATACCTATAAAAGCACATAGGTGATATGACTCTCCCTTTCTCCCTGAGTCCTGCCTACTGAGGACATTGGGACATATCTCTGAGCACATGACCTAAGTGATATGATTCTTTTCCCCTGCCTGGGCCTTTAAAATGGTGGGATTGTGGCATATTGCTGAGCCTGGAGTTTAACTGATGTGACTCTACTCTTTTTTTCTGAACCATGCCCACAAAGGGAAATTTTGACATATTGCACCCAGATGATGTTACAGTTTTGTCAGAGTTCTGAATAAAGAGGAAATTATTACATATGAGTGGGCCCAGCACCCTGAAGATGCTACTGTCCTACCTGCATGCCAGTAGCCTCAGAGAGTATTTTGACATACCTTTGACTCATTGTACATGTGTTTTGGCTCTCATCCCATGGCTAAACTTTTCCACATGTGGAATTGTGTCACATTGCTGGGTCCAGGTAATGTGACCCTTCTTCCTAGATTCTGCCTAAAAAGGGCATTGTGGCATTTGTTGCCGTATCATCTAAGTGATATTATTCTTTTTCCTAATTGTTCACAAACAAATGAGATTATGACATAAATCTTGCTTCAGTTCACAGGCATGATGTTCAAACTTATATTAGGATTCAGTCAATAGAAGATATTTTTCCTCTCATTGCTAGGCTTAGGGAAATAGGTAAAATGGGTTTTCTATTTGTACAATGCTCACAGAAGTTTACAACACTAATTCATATTGTATAAACTCCTTTGGCGGTACAGAGAGTTTTATAACAAGAAACAGAAAAAAATTAAGATTGTGACTCTAAATTACACAGCCAGGTGAAAGTAAATATTGTCACAACCACACATTTACAAAGCCCACTGTTAAGGTACTAAGTCTAACAAAGAAAAACAGTACAAAGTGGGAATCATGACACTCACATGTGGGTCTAGCCAATGGTGCGATTATGACTCATTTTTGGTCCCAGCTCATAGAAATAAAAATAGGTCTCATTCCTGAACTCAGCCTAAATGAGAGATGTTGACTATCATACCTGGGTTTAGGGCAATATATAACACTGGGAGTCCATATGAGCATGTGGGCCTCAGAGAAGTTTGCAACTCTCATACATGCCATATACATCCCTTGGATGTTGCAGAGGGTGTCATATAATGGGCCAGCACATACATGACATTGTGACTCATATACACACCAAGCTTACAGTTAAAGGTACCATCCTCAAAGATGAGCAGCATCCAGGTGATGTGAGTCTTCTTCGAGTGTCCTGCCAACGAGTGTCCTGTGTCATGTCACTGGGCCTAGTAACCAGGTGTTAAAACTTTTGCTTAAATTGTTTCTCATGTATGTGTTGTGACATATTGTGTCAGAATCATAATAATGTGACACCTTTTGCCCTGGCCCTGCAACAAGACATATCATCACATATCTGTGAGCCTAAATGTTACGTGATTTGTCTTTTTTTCTTGTGCTTTGCCCCAAAGAAAAATTGTGACGTTGTTGAACGTAGCAGCTAGGAAATACGTCTCTTCTCTCCTGTCTAGGTCCTTCCTACTAAAGGAATTGTGACATGCCACTGAGTGCAAAACCTAAGTAATGCAACTTTCCTCTTTATTTTCTGGAGTTTGTCAAAAGAGGGGATTATTACATATTGCTGAGCCTAACACCGAGGTGTTGTGAGACTCCTGTTTTGTTTTTTTCAACCCTGTCTACAGTGGACATGGTGCCATATTACTTGAGGCTGTACCCAGGTGATGTGACTCTTCTGACTTGGACCTGCAAGCAAAAGAGTAGATAATGTATCATGGGCTTGCATCAATGTTATGAGACTTCTTCCTTGTTTCTGCCCACAGGCGAAATTGTGACATATACGTGGGATCATCTCACATGCGCAATTATAATCATCATACCTGGACCCAGAAAGGAGAGAGATTTTGACTCTCATAGCCAGTCTTATTTCCATAAGTAAAATAATGGGTCTCCTGTTTGTTCACAGAGGATATGACCCTCAGGCATATCATATAAAGCCTCAGTGGTACAAAGAGTGTCATAACAGGGAACAGCATCCAGGTGTGATTGTGAATCATGGATGCACACCCAGCTAACTTGATTCTCACTTTCATACAAGAACATGGCCTACAAATAAGGTACTAAGTTTCACACAAAAGAGTAGTCGAAGGTTGAAATTGTTCCCCTCATACATGGTTTAACCCCGTGGGTGGTTTGGTGATGCAGTATTCAGCCCAACTGTGAGGCTGTGACTTTCATACTGGAACACAATCTTTGAGTAGAACTGGGCAATTTATGCATGGATCCTGCCCATTGTTGAGTCTGTAACTCCTCTGCTTTGACCCCTTGCACAGGAGGTGTTGACCCATGTGCACAAAGCCAGGACTTGTGAAGGGCTGTGAAACTTATTTCTGAATATTTCCCAGTGTGTGATTAGGACATAAAAATTAGCCCAGCTCCTGAATAATTTGACTCTCCTTTTTAGGCCATGGTGGCAGATAAGATTGTGACGTATGTGGACCATACACCTAAGCACAAGTGCCTGGACCTGCCTACCAAGGGTACTTAAACGTATCACGGGGACCAGCATCAAGGTGAGGTCAATTCTTTGTCTTTTTCCTGCCTATAAATGTCATTGTGACTTAGATTTAGGTCCATCATATAAGTGATGAGACTCCCTTCTACTGCCTTGGCCCTGCTGTTACAGGGCACTGTGACACATAACTGGGTACTGCACCCAGGTGATGTGACTCTCTGTTTTGGGTTCTGCCAACAGGAAGCTTCATAACATATCACTTGGTTCACACCTAGCTAATGTTTTTCTCTTTTGTCTTGCCGTGACCAGAGGGGAGATTGTGACATGTTACTAAACCCAGCGCCAAAGTGAGGTCACTTTCATACCGTGGTTCTGCAGATAGTGAACATTGTGACATATATCTAGGCCAATTGCTTAGGTAAAGGGAGTGTCCTCACACTCCTAAGATTTCCTCACAGGGGGACTTTTGATATATCACTAAAACCAGCCTCCAGGTGATGTGTCTTCTTCCAGTGTCCTGGAAGAAAGAAAGATTGTGACATCTCACTGGACCAGCACCCACCCAGATGATGTGACCTTTCTGCTTGCTCTCTGCCCACAGGTGATATTGTGTCATATACCTAAGACCACTTAAGAGGACTAATCATGACTGTTAAACCTGGATCCAGGTCATATGCAAGACAGAGACTCCCATTCCTGGAATGTTCCACCAGTGTTATTGTGACATATACCTTTGCCCAGCTCCTGAGTGATTTAATACTCCTGCCTAGTTGTAGCCCGCAAATGGGATTTGGATGTGTACTTCAACTTATCACCATGATGATTTGACTCTCCTGTTTCAACAATATCTTCCAGAAGGATTGTAACATATTTCTGGACCCATGGTCTAGTTACCTGACACTCCTCTCTTACCTGGACCCTGCTTCCACTAGCGATTGTAGCATTTCTTTCTTTTTTTTTTTTTCTTTTTTTTGATGGAGCCTTGCTCTGTTGCCCAGGTTGGAGTGCAGTTGTGCGATCTCAGCTCCCTGCAAGCTCTGCCTCCCGGGTTCACGCCCTTCTCCTGCCTCAGCCTCCCAAGTAGCTGGGCCTACAGGCACCAGCCACCAGGCCTGGCTAATTTTTTATTTTTTTATTTTTTTAGTACAGATGGGGTTTCGCCATGCTAGCCAGGATGGTCTATATGTCCTGACTTCATGATCCACCCACCTCAGCCTCTCAAAGCGCTGGGATTACAGGCATGAGCCACCACACCCCACCGGGATTGTAGAATTTCTAAGCACTACATCCAAATTACGTGACTCTCTTGCCTGATCCTGGCAAAAGGAGACTTTGTAACATATCTCTGGGCCTATTGTTTAGGTGATACAAGTCTCCTCTTCTACCTGGACACAGCCCATAAGGTGTACTGTGTTATACATCTTGATGTAACCCCCAAGTTATGCAACCTTTCTGCCTGGAGCATGCCTGTAAGGAGAATATTGGAAAATTTCTGGCTCAGTATTTAGGTGCCTTGGCTGTCATGCCTGTTTCATTAACACAGACTAAGTTGTGATATATACCCAAGCACAGCTCATAGGCATGATAATGACTGTCTTATGTGGATCCCACAAATAGAAGTAATTTTAACTCTCATAAATTTCTTTAGAGACACGAGTTAAGTAAATCCCTATCTGGTAAAAAAACAAGGTCAAAGAAAATTATAACAGCCTCACATATTTTTTAAAGCCTTTGGCTTGTACCGAGTGTGTCATAACAGAAACCAGCAGAAAGATGAAATTGTGAGTCTCAAATGCACACCCAGCTGACAGTAAGGACTATCAACATCACACATATATGAAGCTAACTGTCACTCATGAAAACGGGACATGTGCGATATTGTAAATCTCATCCTGGGAATTTTCTGCTAGTGTTATTGTGATATAAGTCTTCACCAAACATCTGTGTGATTTAATCCACCATAATGGTTCTAGCCCGCATATCTTATTGTGGTATCTACCTGGGCCTACCTCTACATGATACTGATACAAGTGATATGTTACTGCCTGGGTCCAGCTCTCAGTAAGAATCGTGACATATTACTAGATCCAGCACCTTGGTCATGTTAAATTTTTGCCTTAGCCATGCCCACAGAGATTATTGTGACATATCACTGTGTCAACCACTTAGGTGATGTAACTCTCCTTGTTAGAATGGGCGGGCCCTGCACACAGTTGGGGATTGTGACATATGGTTGGGCCAGGCACACAGGTGACAGTACTCTTTTGTTAGAGCCATGTCCTAAAGAAAGCATTGTGACAAATCTCTGGGCTGATCACTTAGGTGATGTTGCTCTCCTGCTTGGGTCCTGCTTTCCTGAATAGTGACATATTACTACACTAGGCATATAAGTGATGGTACTCTTTTGCCAGGGTCATGTCTCAAGGAGAACATTGCAACATATCTCTGTGCCTATCGCCTGGGTAATGTAACTCCCTGCTTCAGCATGGCCCACAAAGAGCATTGTGACATAAAGGTAGAACCTACACCTATTTGTTGTAAATCTCTTGTCTGAGTCTTGTCCTGAGTGAAACTTGTGACATATCTCAGGAATCAGGATCAAGACGATGTGACTCTTCTGCCTGGCTTCACCTCACATGTTAGATTTTTTCATATACCTAGGGAAGCACCTAGGTGATATGACTTTTCTCTTCTGCCTTAGCCTTGCTTATTTTGGACACTGGGTCGTATATCTGAGCCAGTATCCTAACTGATGTAATTCTTTTCTTCTGTCTGAGCCTTTACAATGGGGTGATGTGACATATTGCTAAGCCAAATACTCAGGTTATATGACTTTTCTTTTTTTCTTTCCCAAAAAGTGTCCATGAAAAGGAATTTTGATTTACTGCAGGGCCCAGCACCCAGATGATGTTCCTCTTCATCCTGAGTCCTGCATAAAGAGAGAATTATGGCATATGGCTCTGCCCCCCACCCTGATGCTGTAACTCTCTTGCCTGTGCCAGAGCAACAGAAAGTATTTTTACAATTCTTGGGCACACCCAGTAGGAGTTTTTATTCTCATCATTTGTCTGTTTTTTTTTTTTTTTCTTTTGGGGAGGTGGATTGTGTCATATTGCTGGGTCCAGCACCCAGTTAATGTAACCCTCATTTCTAGAACCCTACCTAGAGAAGGCATTGTGACATATTGCCTGGCACAGCACCTACGTTGTGCTACTCTCCTGGCTAGTTTTTTCTTTTTTCCTACAAATGGGATATGAAATTTACATGATTCAATTCAGAGGCATGATGATCAAAGTTATATTTGTTTTCCACCAATAGTAACATTTGCCTATCACCTCTCCACTCAGGGCAATACTTAAAGTTGTGAGTTGCATAGTGGCAGAAAGCTCACAGCAGCTTACAACGCTAACTCATATTCTAAAAACTGCTTGGGCCCAGCCAGAGATTAAGATCATGACTCTTCATTACACATACAGGTGAGTGCAAAACTTTTCAGCATCCCATATTTACAAAGTCATCTGTTAAAGTCCTGAGTATAACAAGTAAATAAAGTACGAAGTTGAAATTTTGACTTTCATATGTGGATCTTGCTATAGGTAAGATGGTGACTATTTTCTGGACCCAGATCACAGGCATAATAATGGGTCTCCTGTCTGAACCCAGCCTATTAGAGAGATGTTGGCAATCATAACTGGGTTTAAGGCAATATGTAAGATTGTGAGTGAATATAAGCATGTAGGCCTCAGAGTGGTTTGTAACTCCCATGTATGTTGCATAAAGCCACTGGATGTTGTACAGTGTGTCATATAATGATGTAGAACACGTGTAAGGTTGTGACTGTAATATACATATCAAGCTAAAAGTTAAAGGTGTCACCTAAAAGATGAGGAGATTGTGTCATATTACCAGGCCTAATACCCTGGTGTTGAGATTTCTGTCTTAAATTCTTTACCATGGGTGCATTGTGAAATATTACTCTGTGTGTGTGTGTGTGTATGTGTGTTTGTGTGTATATATATAATATGTGTGTGTGTGTGTGTGTGTGTGTGTGTGTGTATTATGCTCTCATAGTGCCAGGTAGACAGCCCTACTGTTGAACATGGACAAGTCACCAGGACATTCCAAAATAATAGTATGGGTGGTTTTTTTGGTGTTTGAAGAATGACTCAGCAGACATGTAGTCCTTTGACTCTCCTACTGGAATACAATCTTCAAGTGGGAATGGGGCTTTTATACATGGACCTTGCCCACTGATGACGTTGTGACTCCTATACTTCAACCCAACACATGGGAGATGTTCACTCTTATATCCAAAGGCAGGACTAGTATGGGACTGTGAAAATTTTTCTGAACATTTTTGAGTGTGTGATTGAGAAATGTGACTTTACCCAGCATCTGAGTGTTTGACTCTCCTTTCTAGGTGCAGAGCACCGTGGAAACTGTGACATACATGCACCAAGCACCTGAGCAATATGTAACACCTTGTTTACCAACGCAATACAGGAAAATTTACAAATCACGGAGACCAGCACCCAAGTTTTGTGACATTTCTTTTATATCCCTGCCTACAAAGAGAATACTGGAATATTTCTGGCTGAAGATTTATGTGATGTGGTTGTCCTGCTGGTCTAATAACCACAGAGGGGATGGTGACATATACCTAGACACTGCTAACAGGAATGATACTGACTCTCATATGCAGACTCAGCCAGTAGGAGAAATGTTGACCCATATAACTAGGTTGAGGTACATGAGTGATGTCCAGGGTCTAATTCTGGTAAAAAGGTCACAGAAAATTACAACACTCACACGTATTTTATAGGACCCTTGGGTTGTATAGAGTGTCATAACAGGGCCTAGCACAGAGAGGAAATTCTGAATTTTGTATGTACAGCCAGTTGGCAGTAAAGACTTTCACCATCACAGATGGATGAAGGCAACTGTCCTACATACAAACATGATATGTGTGGCATTGTAAGTCTAATCCATAGAATTCTATTTCATTGTGACTGTGATATAAATCTTTGCCAAGCACCTGTGTGATTTCACTCTTCAGACTGGTTCCAGTCTACATGAGATTTGGATATCTACCTGGGCAAAACTTGAAGGGATGAGACTTCTCTGCCTGGCCCCTGCTCTCAGTAAGAACTGTGACATCACTGGATCCAGCATCAAGGTGTCGTTACATTTTGCCTGCATCATGCCTGAAAATATCATCGTGGCATATCACTTTGTACATCAGTTAGAAGATGTAACTCTCCTCTCTGGAGTGAGTCCTGCACACAGGGCAAAATAGTGACGTATTTCTAGGGCAGGAACACAGGTGTTGATACTATTTTGCCAGGGCCATGCACCAAAGAGGGCATTTTGGCATATCACAGGTCCTATCATGTAGGTGATATGGCTCTTCTACTCAGGAACTGCCTACTTGAATAGTGACATGTTGCCAGGCCAGGTACAAAGGTGGTGCTGTTCTTTGGTCAGGGCCATGCTTTCAGGAAGGCATTGTGACATATCTCTCAGCCTATCACTTAGGTGATGGGCTTGGCCCTGGTCCTTGGTCCTGCTTGTTCCTGCCCACATGGAGAACTGTGAAAGAACTGTGGAACATGAACCTAGGTGATGTAACTAACTGGACTCAGTTCTTTTCTAAGGGGGACTGACTTGTGAGTATCTCAGGACACTGGAACAGAAGATGTGGCTCTTCACCAGGGTTTCAGCCCACATATTAAATTGTGACATATACTTTTTAAAAACACCCAGGTGATATGACTTTTTCTGCCTGAGCCTTGTCTACTGGTGACATTGGGCCATATCTCTCTTCTGTATGTAAATGTACATACAGTGATGTAAATGATGTGACTCTCTTCTTCTGTCTGGGCCTTAACAATAGGAACATTTTGACATATTGATGAGCCCAGCACTTAGGTAATGTGACTCTCATCTTCTTGCTGAACAATGCCCACGAACAGGGCTTTTGCAATATTTCAGGGCCCAGCACCTGGATGATGCTACTTTTCTGCGTAAGTCATGCATAAGCAGGGAATTGTGGCATATTGCTTGGTCCAGCACCCTAATGACATGGCTCTCCTGCTTGTGACTGAATTACAGAAAGTATTTTAGGATATCTCTGGCCAATTCTATTGGTGCTTTGGCTCTCATCACTTTGCTTGGTTTCTTCCACCTGTGGTTGCATTAAACTGCTGGCTCCAACCCCTGGTAATGTGACCCTTTTCCTTAGGCCCTGCCTAGAGAGGGCATTGTGACATATAGCTTGGCCCAGCACCTAAGTGATGTTAACCTTCTTTCTTGTTATTAGCCCAGAAATAAGATTATGACATATACCTTCCTCCAGTTGAAAGCCATGATAATCAAGCTTATATTGGGATTCTGCCAATAGGAGATATTTTGCCACTCACCACTAGGTTTTCTTCAATAATTAAGGTCCTTTATTGCATATTTGTACAAATATCACAAAAGTTTACAATACCAACTCATATCATAAAAACTTCTTGGTTGGTAGAGAGAGTTTTATAACAGGGCCCAGCAAAAAATTAAGATTGTGACTCTTGACTGCACAGATGAAAGTAAAAGTTGTTACCATCCTGCATTTACAAAGCCTATTGTTGATGTCCTGAGTCTAATGAGTGAATAAAGCACAAAGTTGGAATTGTGACTTTCATAAGTCAATCTGGCCACAGTTGGAATCATGACTCATTTCTGGATTCAGCTCACAGCAATAATAGTGGCCTCATTCTTTAAGCCAGCCTAAGGGAGAGATATAGACTGTCATGCATAGTGTATACAGTTCTCAGATATTATAGACAGTGTCATACAGTGGCCAGCACGTACATGAGATCGTGACTGTCATATACACAACTAGTTAATGCTGTCACCTTTAAAGATGAGATTGAGTCATATCCCTGGTCCTAGTAGCCTGGTGTTGAGACTTTTGGTTTAAATTCTTTTCCATAAGAGCATTGTTACATATCACTGGGTCAGAATCATGACAATATGACCCTTCTGCATGCGTCCTGCAAACAGGGTATATTTTCATGTATCTCTGGGCCTCTTGGTTAGTTGATATGGCTCTCCTGACAGTACCCTGCCCACAGGTGACGTTGTGACATACTGCTAGATATAGCACCTAGGCAATGTACTCTCCTCTGCTGATTGTATCCTGCCCACTGAAGAAAGTGTGACCACTGAGTCCAAAACCTAGGAGACATGAGTCTCCTCTTTATCCTGGATTCTGCCAAGAGTGGGGATTATTACATATTGCTAAGCTCAGCACTCAGGAGTTGTCATTCTCCCTTTCGTTTCCTTCAAACCTGTCCTTATGGGGATGGTGACATATTGCTTGATGGTGTACCCAGGTGATGCGGCTCTTCTGCTTGGTGTCTGCCCACATGTTAGAATGTGATATATAACCAAGAAAGTCCCTAGGTGATATGACTCACCTTTTCTGTCTGGGCTTTACCTACTGGGGACAGTGGGATATATCTCTCTGCCCTTTGACCTAAGTGAAGTGACTCTCTTTTTCTCCCTGGTATTTATAATCGGGGTATTGTGGAATATTGCTGAGTTCATCACTCAGGTTATTTGTCTCTACTTCTTTTCTAGAGCCAGGCACACAAACAGAATTTTTGACCTATTGCAGGGCCCAGCCTCGAGATAATGTTACTCCTTTTTCTGGGCCCAGAAAATGACAGCATTATGGCATATCACTGAGGCCAGCACCTTGACAATGTCCTTTCAGAGCAGGGCATTATTTCATCTATCATGCCTGTCCCATAGCCACGAAGGTTTTAACATATTCTGGGCGTGTTATGTAGGTGTTTTGACTCTCATTCCTTGGCTGGGATTTTGCACATGTGGGATGGTTTCAGATTGCTGAGCCCAGCACCCAGTTAATGTGGCTCTAATTCTATATCCTGCCTTGAGAGGACATTGTGACATGCTACTTGGCACTGCAGCTAAACAATATTACCTGCCAACCAAGTTTTTTGCCCACAAATGGGACTATGACATACACTTCGCTTCAGCTTATAGGCATGATCTGGCCACAGGTAGCATGGTGACTCATTTCTGGGTCCAGCTCACAGGCATCCCTAATCCCAGCCTACAGAGATGTTGACCATTATACCTGGGTTAGGGCAGTATATATGATCGTGAATCCATATGAGCATATAGGCCTCAGAGTGTTTTGCAACTCTCATGCATGCTGTATAAAGCCTTCAGATGTTGTAGAGTGTCATACAACAGCCCAGGATATGTGAGACTGTGACTCTCATACACACACCCAGGTCGCAGTTAATGGTGTCACCCTCAAAGACCAAAAGTTTTGGCATGCTTTTAGGCCTGGTACCCAGGTGTTGAGACTTTTTGCTTAAATGGGTGCATTGTGACATATTGCTGTCTTAGAATAATAATAATATGACTCTTCTGCCTGGACCCTGCCAACCTGGGATATTGTCACAGATCTCTGGGCCTATAAGCTGGGTAACATATCTCTCCTGCCTGTGCCCTGCCCCTAGAGAACATTGTGAAATATTCTTTGGCAAAATATTTATGTCATGTGACTCTCCTCCTGGCCAGGGTCCTGCTCACCAAAAACTTGTGACATACTGCTGATGGCAAAACCTAGGTGATATGGCTGTCTTTCATATTCCAGACTCTGCCAATAGACACATTATTACATATTGCAGAGCCCAGCACCTAGGTGGAGTAACTCTCCTCTTATGCTTCTTCCCTGTCTATAGCAGGCTTGGTGACATACTATTTCAGGGTGTATCCAGGTTGTGTGATTTTCCAAATAGGCCCAGCCTACAAATGAGATTATAATGTATCACTGGCTCAGCACCCAGATGATGTGACTCTTCTGCCTTGTCCGTGCTCACGGGTGAAACTATGACATATGTGTGGGTTAAGCACACATACACAATAATAACTCTCATAACTGGACCAACCCAGTAGAAATATTTTAACACTCTGGGTTAAGCACACGCGCACAATAACTTTCATACCTGGACCCAGCCAGTAGAAATATTGTGACTCTCATAGCAGTCTCAGGTCCATGTGTAAATTCCTGTGATTTTTACTTGTATAAAGTTCACAAATAATTACAAGACTCAGTTATATCATATAAACACTTAATGGTACAAAGAGTGTCATAAAAGAGATCAGCAACGAGGTAAGAATGTGACTCTTTTATGCACACCTAAAAAGCAGTCAAAGGTTGAAATAATTACTCTTATACCTGCATGTTAATCACAAGTGGTTTGGTAATATTTGAACCATGATTCAGCACATTGCAGTGTTGTGAGTCCCCGACTGAAACACAGTCTTCAAGTGGGATTCAGGCTGTTATACATGGATCCAGCTCATTGTTGAAATTATGACTCCTCTGTGTTGACTCAACTTTCATACAGAAAACCAGGACTTGTGTGGGGCATGAAACTTATTTCCAAGCATTTCTGAGAGTGTGATTGGGACAGGTAAATTTCCCCAGCACATGAATAATTTGAATTTCTTTTCTAGGCCCACACCACAGATGAAATTGTGCCATATATGGAAGAAGCACCTAAGCAATATGTAACACCTTCGTTGGCTCTGCCTACAAAGGGCACTTTCGTATATCACTGGGACCACCACCCTGGTGAGGTGAATTATCTGCCTAAAACCTGCCTACAATGAGTATTGTGTTTTATATCAAGGTCCATCACATAAGTGATGTGACTCCTTTCTACTGCCTTGGCCCTGCACGTACAGTGCATTGTAACACACAACTTGGTACTGCACCCAGGAGATGTGATTCTCTCTTTTGGGTTCTGCCAACAGGAAGCAGTGTAACATATCATTTAGCTAAGCACCTAGATGATGTTTCTTTGCTTTTGTCTGTGCCTTGACCACAGGGAGACTGCGACATATTCCTGATTTCAGCACCAATGTGAGGTCACTCTCCAGCTTTGGTACTGAACGTTACAGCCATTTTGACATATAGCAAGGCCAGTTGTTAGATGAACTGTGTCTCCTCTCTTGCTAAATTTGTGCCCAAAGAAGGAGTTTTGATATGTCACTGAAATGATCATTCCAGTGATGTGACTCTTCTGCCAGGATCTTGCCCACAAGATGGATTGTGACATCTCACTGGACCCATACCCACATAAGTGATGTGACTTTCCTGCCTTCTCTCTTGCCACAAATAATATTGTGCCATATATCTGAGACCACAAGAAAAGCCTAATAGCAACTCATATGTCTGAAGTCAGAACTTGTGCAGGATGGTGGGTCATATTCGTAAACCTTTTCTCAAGTGTAATGTGATGTATATTTTTGCCCAACTCTTGAATGATTTAGTAATTCTGCCTTGATATAGTCCACAAATGAGATTTTGACAAACACTTGGGCCAAGAACCTTGGTGAATAGATTGTGCTGTCTTAACAATGTCCTCAGGGGAAATGGTCACATATTTCTTAACCCATCATCTAGGTTACATTGCTCTCCTCTTTGGCCTGTACCCTGCTTCCTTTAGTAATTTTAGCACTTCTAAACACAGCATCCTAATGACATGATTCTCTTTCCTGGGCCCTGCCAACGTGAGACATTGTGGTGCAGTTTTGGGCTCTGCTGTTTTGTGATATGACTCTCCTATCCTTCCTGGACACTTCCCACGAGGAACAGTGTGCAGAAAGCTGAAATTAGCACACAAGTTATGTGACATTTCTGACTGGAACCTACCCACAATAAAGATATTGGAATATTTCTGGCCCAGCATTTAGGTGATGTGGCTCTTCTGCCTGCTTCATAACCACAGAGGCAATTGTAACATATACCTAAGCATGGATCACAGGCATGATAATGACTCTCTTATGTGGACTTATCCAATAAAGGATACACTGAGTCTTATAACTAGGTTTAGGGACATGTGTGATGTCCCGGATCACCTTCTCGTTCAAAGGTCACAAAAGACTATAACACTCACACATATTTACAAACTCTTTGGGTTACACACACAGAATCTAAGCAGAGCACAGCACACAGGTGAAATTGTGAGCCTTGTATGCACACCTAGCTCATCATAATGACTGTCATCATCTAACATGTATGAAGCCAACTGTCACACATGAAAACAGGACATGTGTGCTACTGTAAATCTCATCTTTGGAATTTTCTGACAGTGAGATTGTGGTGTAAATCTTTGCCAAGCACCTGTGTAATCTGACTCACCAGAATTGTTTCAGCCTGTATATGAGATTGTGATATCTACCTAGGCCAACCTGGAGTTGATGTGACTCTCCTGCCTGGGCCCTTTTCTCAGTAAGGATTGTGGCATGTCACTGGATCTAGCATCCAGGCGATGCTACATTCTTGCCTGCCCCATGCCCACCAAAATTGCTGTTACATATTATTGTGTCCACCTCTTAGCGGATGTAACTCTTCTCTCTGTAATGGGCCCTGCACAAAGGAAGAATAGTGATATATTGCTAGGCCAGGCACACAGGAGAGGGTACACTTAGGCCAGAGCCATGCCCAAAGGAGGGCATTGTGACATATCTCTGGGCTTATCACAGAGTTTATGTGGCTCTCCTGCTGGGGTCTTGCCAACCTGGAGAGTGATATATTTCCAGGCCAGGCACACAGGTGATGATATTCTTTTGCCAGGACTATGCTTCACAGAGAACATTGTGACATATATCTGGGCCTATCACCATTGTGAAGTGACTCCCTGCTTTGGCCCTACCTACACGGTGCATTGTGGCATAAGCAGAGAATCTGCACCTAGGTGATGTACCTCTGTTTGCTGAGTGCTGTGTTAAGAGAGTCTTGTGAAATATCTCAGGACCCAGCACCCAAGTGATGTGGCTCTTTTGCCTGCTCTCTGCCCACAGGTTACATTGTGACACATTCCTAGGAAATCACATAGGGGAGGTGACTCTCCTCATCTCCCTGAGCCATGCCTGCTGTGGACATTGGGATGCAGGGGTTCAGTCAGCCTGGTGGGAAAAACTTGAAGATAAAGTTATAAAATATAAACACAGAATCTCTTGGAAGGCCTGCAGGTTTCCATAATGTGTTTGGTTGAAGGCAGCCTTATTCTTTTTGAGCTATAGCAAGGGTATTTAACAAAGCAATGTAGAGAAGACTATTTAAATAGCTTATTTACTCATGTGGTTCTGAAACTAAGCTTTGACCATTTGCAAGTGAATGAGTGTTCTGTACTCAGGGGGTCGGCAATGGTAATTACCTTCTAGTGGTGTTTACTTGAGATTTTTTGTCATTTGGCGTGTGCTGAATAAATTCCAGAAGAGCCAGAGACTTGAGGCCACAGCTGACAGCACTCTACTTGAAGCATGTAAGTGGCCTGGTCTCTCAGCCAGACTGATAATCATAATATGTGCATCAGTGTATGTTATTCATTTGTCATTGAGTCAGGGTTTCCCGGATGGACCTCGCATTGGGACATATCTCTGAGCCCATGTCCTAAGTGATGTGACTCTCTTTTTCTGCCTGGGCCTTCACAACAGGAGGATTTTGACACATTGCTGAGGCCAGCACTCAAGATACATAACTCTCCTCCTTTTTCAGAAAATGACTACAAAAAGGGAATTTTGACATATTGCAGGATGCATCACCAGATGATGTTACTCTTCTGCCTGGGTTCAGCCTAAAGAGGAAATTATGACATATTGCATATTGCTGGGCCCAGCACCCTCGTGATATGACTCCTGCCTGTGCTGGAGCCACTGAAGGTATATTGACATATCTTAGGCCTACTATTAGGTGTTTTGTCTCATTACCTGGCTGGATTTTTTCCACATGTGAGATGGTGTCATATTGCTAGGTCCAGCACCCAGTTTATGTGACCCAATTTTCTATACCCTGCCTAGAGAAGGCATTGTGACATATTGGTTTGCACAGTACCTAAGTGATGTTACCCTCCTGCCTAGTTTTTTGTCCACAAATGGAATTATGACAGATACCTTGCTTCAGTTCAAAGGCATGATGATCAAACTTACATTGGGATTGACCTAATAGGGGATATTTTGCCTCTCATACTTAGGTTTAGGGCAATAGGGAAGCCCCAGGTTGCATATTTGTACCATGCTCACAGAAGCTTACACCACTATCTTATATTGTATAAACACATTTGTGGTAGAGAGTTTATTAACAGGAGCCAGCAAAAAGTTCAGATTGGGACTCTCAATTACACAACAAGGAGAAATTAAAAGTTGTCATTATCCCACACTTACAAATCCCACTGTTGAGATTCTCAGTGTAACCAGCGAATATAGTACAAAGTTGGAATTGTTATTTTATATATGCGTCTGGCCAAAGGTTGGATGGTGACTCATTTCTGCACCCAGCCCACAGGCATAATAGGTCTTCTTCCTTAACCCTGCCTGTAGGAGAGATGTTAACGAAAAAACCTGGATTTAGGGCAGTACATAAGATTGTGAGTCCACACAAGCATGCAGACCTCAGAGAGGTTTGCATCCCTCGTGAAGGTTTTGTAAATTCCTCAGATGTTGTGGAGAGAGTCATACATTGGTCCAGCACATGCATGAGACTGTGACACTAATATACATGCTCAGCTAAAAGTTAGCTGTCACCCTCAATGAGTAGGAGATTGTGTGATATCACTGGGCCTAGTACCCAGGTTTTGAGACTTTGGGGCTCATATTCCTTTCCATGGGGTCATTGTTATCTGTTGCTGGGTCAAAATCATAATAATGTGACTCTTTTGCCTGGGCGCTGTCAACAGGGGATATTATCACATATTTCTGAGCCTATTAGCTTGGTGATGTTTCTCCCCTGACAGTGCCCTGCCCACAGGAAACATTGTGACTTATTGCTAGATATAGAATCTATGTAATGTGACTCTCCTCTCCTGCCTGGATCCTGCCCACAGAAGAAATTGTGACATGCCGCTGGAAGCAAAATCTAGCTGAGTCATATCTCCAAACATTTAGGTGATGTGACTCTCCTCTTCTGCCTGAACATGGCCCACAAGGGACATTGCGACACAGAGCTGGATCTAGCACACAACTTATGTCACATTTCACAAAGTATTCTACCTACAAAGAAAATATTGGAATATTTCTGGCTTGACATTCAGGTTATTTGGCTGTCGTGATGGTTTCATTACCACAAAGTAAACTTTGACATAAAACTGTGCTCTGTCCACAGGCATGGTAATGACTCTCATATGTGGACCCCCGAAATAGGAGTAATTTTGACTCTCATAGCTTTTTTTTTTTTAAGAAACAGCAGTGATTATATCTCGCTAAGGACAAAGTCACAGGTTATAACAACCTCAAATATTTTATAAAGCCTTTGGCTTGTACAGAGAGTGTCATAAGGGAATCCAGCAGAAAGGTAAAATTGTAGTGTTACATGCACACCCAGCAGTTAGTAACGACTATCACTGTCTCACATATATGAAGCCAACAGTCACTCATGAAAATAGGACACGTGTGGAATTGTAAATCTCATCTCAAGAAATTTCTGCCAGTGTGATTGTGATGTAAAGTTTCCTGAGAACCTGTGTGATCTGACTCTGCATACTGGCTCCCACCCCATATGTTGTTGTGTTATCTACCTGGGCCATCCTCTAGGTGATGTGACTCTCCTGCCTGGGCTTTGCTCTCAGTAAGAATTGTGACTTATCACTAGATCCCGCAACCAGGTCATGTTACATTTATTTCTGAGCCATACCCACATAAATCATTGTGACATATCACTGTGTCAACCACTTGTTTGACATAACTCTTCTCATTAGAATGCACACAGTGGAAGATAGTGACATATGGCTGGATGAGGCACACAAGTGATGGTCGTCTTTTGCTAGAGCCTTGTCCTAAAGAGGACATTGTGACAATTCTCTGGGCCTATCATTTAGGTGATGTTGATCTCCTGCATGGTTCCTACTTTCCTGGATAGTGACATATTGCTAGGCTAGGCATGGAGGTGATGGTACACTTTCTGCAGGGCCAGACTTCAAGGAGGACTTTGTGACATATCTCTGGGTCTATCATCTGGGTGATGTGACTCTTGGCTTGCATGCTGACCACATAGAATATTGTGACATAAGGGTAGAACCTGCACCTATTTGTTGTAACTCTCTTGTCTGGGTCCTGTCTTGAGGGAGCCATGTGACATATTTCAGGACCCAGCATCAGGGTGATGTGGCTATTCTGCTTGGCTTCACCTCATATAGTAGATCGTGTCATATACCTAGGGAATCACCTAGGTGACGTGACTCTACTCTTCTACCTGACCCCTGCCTACTTTTGATATTTGGCCAATTATCTGAGCCTGGGTCCCAAGCGATATGACCCTTTTCTTCTGCTTGCTCCTTTAAAGTGTGGTGGTGTGACATATTGCTAAGCCCAATACTTAGCAATATGATTCTACTTTTTATCCCAAACTATGCACATGAAAAGGAATTTGGACAGATTGCAGGGCCCTGTCCAAATTTTATTCCACTTTTTATCCAAAACTATGCACGTGAAAAGGAATTTGGACGGATTGAGGGGCCCAGCTCCCAGATGATGTTCCTCTTCTCTCTGGGTCCTGCATAAAGAAAGAATTACGGTATATTGCTGGGACCCCCATCCTGATGATGTAACCTTCCTGCCTGTGCCAGAGCAAAAGAAAGTATTTTTATTTATCTTGGGGCTATTCTCTAGGTGTTTTTGTTTTCGTTATTTATTTTTTTTTTTTTTCGCATTTGGGATTGTGTCATATTGCTGGGTCCAGCATCCAATTAATGTAACCCTCATTTCTAGACCATGCCTAAAAATGTCATTGTGACATACTGCTTGGCACAGCGACATATTGCTTGGCACAGCATCTTCGTTGTGCTATCCTCCTGCCAAGTTTTTTTTCCTACAAATGGGATTATGAAATTTACCTTGCTTCATTTCACAGGCAAGATGATCAAACAAATTGAGATTCCACTAATAGTGATATTTTGCTTTTCATCACTACATTTCAAGCAATAGGTAAGGTTATGAGTTGCATATTTTTACAAAACTCACATAAGTTTTCAACACCAACTCATATTCTATAAGCTCCTTGGGTGATACACAGAGTTTTATAACAGGGCCCAGCAAAAGGGTAAGATCGTGACTCTTGATTACATGTGTAGGTGAGAGCAAATGTTGTCACCATACCACATTACAAAGCCCAGTGTGGAAGTCCTGATTTTAAAAAGTAAATAAAGTACAAAGATGGAGTTGTGAGTTTCACACATGGCTCTTGCTATAGGTGAGATGGTGAATCATTTCTGGACCCAGATTACAGGCATAATAATGGGTCTCTTGTCTGAACCCAGCCTGGGTTTAGGGCAATATATAACATTCTGACTCAATACGAGTATGTAGCCCTCAGAGACATTTGCAACTCTCATGCATATTGCATAAAGCCTTCAGATGTTGCAGAGTGTGTCATGCAATGACGCAAAACACATGAGAGATTGTGACCCTTATATACACACCAAGCTAACTGTTAAAGGTGTTATATCAAATGATGAGAAGATTGTGTCGTGTCACTGGGCCTAGTACCCTGGTGTTGAAAGTTTTTGACTTAAATTCTTTACCATGGGTGCATTGTAAAATATGGCTGAGTTAGAATTGTAATAATGTGGCCAGGTGTGGTGGCTCACACCTATAATCCTAGCACTTTGGGAGGCTGAGGTGGGCAGATTAGGAGGTCTGGAGATCAAGACCATCCTGGCTAACATGGTGAAATCCTGTCTCTACTAAAAATACAAAAAAAAGTTAGCCGGGCCTGGTGGCAGGCACCTCTGTTCCCAGCTACTCAGGAGGCTGAGGTAGGAGAATGGCATCCACATGGGAGGCAAAACTTGCAGTGAGCCTGGTAAGCCTAGATCATGTCACTGAACTCCAGCCTGTGTGACGGGGGTGACTCTGTGTTAAAAACAAACAAACAAAAAAATTATAGCAATGTAACTTTTCAGCTTGGACCCAACCAACAGGGGACACTGTCACATATTTTTGGGCTAATCAGCTAGGTGATGTGTTTCTCCTCCTGGTTTTCTGACCACAGAAGACACTCTGACATATTGCTAAATATGGCATATAGGTAACGTAACTCTTCTCTCTTGCCTGGATCCTGCCCACTGAAGAAATTGTGACATACCACTGAGTGCAAAACCTGGGTGATGTGACTCTCTTCTTTCTCCTGGACTCTGCCAAGAGAGGGAATTATCAGATATTACTGCACACAGCATTTAGGGAATGTGACTATTCACTATTTTTTCAACCCTGTATACACTGAGCATGATGACATATTTGAGATTGTACCCAGGTGATATGACTCTTCTGACAGGGTCCTGTGTACAAAGGAGATTATAATATATCCCTGGCTTGACACCCTGATTACATAACACTTCTCTCTTGTCTCTGTCCAAAGTTGAGACTGTGACATGTACCTGGATTCAGCTCATATGCACAATAATAACTCTCATACCTAGACCTAGCCAGGGGAGATATTTCAACTCTCATGGCCAGTCATTGTGATTCTCAGATCCACACCCAGCTGACATAATTGTCATTCTCACACATTAACAGAGCCTACAAATGAGGTGCTAAATCTCTCACACCTGAGTAGTTGATATTGTTACTCTCATACATGAATCTGCTCCACAGGTGATTTGATGACGTTTGAACCATTATTCAGTAGAACTGTGGTGCTTTGACTCTCTTACTGGAACACAATTATTAACTGGGATTGGGGCTTTTATACATGGATCTGTCCCCTTGTTGAGACTGTAATGCCTGTACTTCATAGGGGGTGCTGACTCTCATACCTGAAGCCAGGAATTTTGTGGGACTGTGAAACTTATTTCTGAACATTTTCAAGTTTGTGATTGAGAAGTATGACTTTGTTCACCATCCGAGTGTTTTGACCCTCCTTTCTGGTCCCAGAGCACAGTTGAAATTGTAAAATACATGCACCAAGCACCTTTGGCAATGTGACAAAGGGCACTTTTTCATATCCCTGGGACCAGCACCGACTTGATGTGAACTCTTGGCCTGAAATCTGCCTGTGAAGAGCACTGTGGCTTTTATCTAGGCCTGTCACGTAAGTTATGTGATTTTCTTCTACTGCCTTGGCCCTGCACTTACAGTGCATTGTGACACATCACTGTGTACTGCACTCAGGTGTTGTGACTCTTATTTGGGGAGAGGTTTGCCAATAGGAAACTTTGGAACATATCACTTGTCTCAGTATCTAGGTGAGGTTTCTACTCTTTTGCCTGGGCCCTGACCACCAGAAAGATTGTGAAATATTGCTGAACCCAGCACCAAGTCTGGTCCCTCTCCTGCATGGTCCTGCACACGGGGGAAATTATGACAAATATCCAGGCTAATTTCCTGGGTGAAGTTTGTCTCCTATACTGCCTAAGCCCCGGAAGGCCCTGCCCATGGTGAGGAGAGGGGTTCAGATATCTCACTGAAACCAGCATTTATGTGATGTGACTCTTCTTCCAGAATCCTGCCCACAAGGAGGATTGTGACATTTCAGTGGAGCAGATCCCACTCAGGTGGTGTGACTTTCCTTTCTTCTCCCTGTCCACAGGTGATGTTGTGCAATATACCTGAGACTAGATGAAAGGTCTATCAGTGACTTTTGTACCTGGAGCCAGGACATGTGCAGGATGGTGACTCTTATCCCTAAACTTTTCCACGGGTGTTATTGTGACATATTCCTTTGCCCAGCCCCTGAGTGATTTAATAATCTTGCCTGGTTATAGCCCACTGATGACATTTTGACATATACCTGAGACAAGAACCTTGGTGATTTATCGGGGGAACCAACACCCAATATTTCAACATAGGTTCTTTTCTATTTTCCCTAAGTGTCAGTGGGTCTGAGAAATAAAGAGAAAGAGTACAAAAGAGAGAAATTTTAAAGCTGAGTGTCTTGTTGGTCATGTCAGCAGGTTCTGTGATGCCCCCTGAGCTGCAAAACCAGCAAGATTTAATTAGCAATTTTCAAAGCGGAGGGAAGGTACAAATAGGGTGTGGGTCACAGAGATCACATGCTTCCCATTTTAAGGGAAAGAACAAGCTGAACCTCTTATGCAAAGTAGAATGATGATTCTCATTCTCCTGATAAGAAATAAAATAAGTAGCCTCCAGGCATTCCCTTCCACCAGAGGAGCAATTGTTTTTTAAATAGCCCTTTGGTGCCCAGTCTATTACTAAACCATATGAGTCTTTTTTTTTCATATTACTGCATGTGAGTTAACACAATCATCCCAAATTAAAGTTTTAGATGGGCCCTCAAAATTTTTAGGGCATGCTTTTCTTGCAGGTTTATATTGAAAGTATGAGGCATTTCCCATTACTCCCCCTTTCATTTGTTTTAAAGGAGAAAGGGAGAGGCCAGAGACCAAATGACCCGGTTCCTCTGTAGCTAATCTCTCCAGAAGATAAGCAGCCCAGACTAGAGTTTCTAGATGTATACAACCAGGTGCATGTCTGAGGCACAGAGATAGGCATCTATAACTATAACCCATAGTAACATTAAATGCAGTGGCTTCTTCTGGTTGAGTGGGGCAACAGTCATCTGTAGGTCCAGGCATCCATGCACTGTCATTAGTGTAGATTTCCACAGGAGCATCCATCCAGGTGAGAGGTCAAATAAGTGGAGGAAAAGACAAATAAGCCCACTAAGAATAATTTTGTGTAGCAGGTAAATCAGTGTGAGAGGAAACTGGTGAGACAGAAAGTATAAGGAGGAGAATCATTAAACAGAACCTATTGTAAGTAAGATTCAGTGCTGAGATTCAGGGAGGAAGAGAAGAACAGAGGGATGTTATTTTCAGGTTAATATAAACAGTGAGATTTTTAGGTCTGTAAGGGGAAAAAGAAAGGTAATTAGGTGAAGTGGGGTTGGTTAGATGGGTCTCCATTGCCATCAAGGAGGATTGAACCAGACCCATTTTGATTTGGTGGGCCAGCTTCTGAGGAGTTGGCACAGATCTCACCATGGCTGAGGTCCATCTCTGATGCAGACCTCTTTTCCCTGTGGTTTTTGTCATCAATATTCACATGAAGCTTGAGTCTCCTAGTGGGTATTCAGAGAGGGGATTGATGATCTCCTGGTGAAACGCAAGCATATCCTCGTTTCCACATTAAGTAGAATCAGAGACAACATTTAAAGGTTTAGGGAAATCCTGTAAGACAGTAATTACAGCAATTAAATCTGCCTTCTGAGCAGAGGTATAAGGGGGTAGAAATAAGCTTGTCTGTAGGACCCACATAGCCAGCATTTCCATTACTGGAGCCATCAGTGAACACTGTAATGGCCTCAGGAATGGGCTGGTCTTTGGTTAAGCAAGAGACCACCAAAGATGTCATTTTTATAAAATTAAACAATTTGTTTTTTGGATAATGATTGTCAATAATGCCAGTAAAATCAGCCAAGTGAATTTGCCACAGTACAGAATGTTGAAAGGTGGCTTGAATTTTGAGCCAATTTAAAGGAACTACAATTAAATTTGGATCAAATCTAGAAATTTTAAGTATTTTACACCAAGCTTGTTCAATTAAGATGGCCAGTTGGGCCAGATAAACAGACAAAGTTTTTGACACAGAATGGGGAAGAAAACACCACTCTATTAAATCATTATGTTGAACTATTAGCCCAGTAGAGGAGTGCAAGGAAGCAAAAACTAGAAGCTGAAAAGGCTGAAATGGCTGTACTCTAGATAGCTGGGCAGTCTGGATTCTTTCCTCTATGAATTCCAGTCCTAGCGAAGCCTCATGTGTCAAACTCCTGGAACTGCAGAGATTGGAATCTCCCCACAGTGTAGAAAACGAGTTAGACCGTGCATAGGTCAGAATGCCTAAAGTAGGTCTTAAATAATTAATGTTACCCAAAGGTTTCAGAAGTCATTTAAAGTTTTCAAAGAATCTCTCCTAATTTGAACTTTTTGAGGTTGAATACGTTGTTTATCAACCACCATTCCTAAATATCAAACAGGAGTGGTCTGTTGAATTTTATTCTGAGTGATGTGCAATCCAGCCTCTGTAACACAATGGCTCAAAATTTGATAACAGTCAATTAATTCTTTATGAAGGGGGGTAGCAACTAAAATATCATCAATATAATGAAGAATATAGGCCTGAGGAATTGGGCTCAAACTGGTGAAAGCACTTGTCCAACATAAAGCTGGCAGATTGCAGGGCTATTCAGCATTCCCTGAGGAAGTACTTCCATTGATAATGAGCTGCAGGCTCCTGATTATTGATAGATGGTAAAGTACAAGCAAATTTTTCACAATTCAATTCATGTAAAGCAATATAAAAAATGATCTTTAAGATCCAATGAGAGGTCAAAACTTAGATATTAAAGCAGGGGCAGTCATGCCAGGTTGGATGACTCCCATAGGTTTAATTACAGTATTAGTGGCCCTTAAATCAGTTACCATCTGCCACTTTCCTGATTTCTTTTTTTACTGGAAACACAGTAGAATTCCAGGGGAAAAGAGAAAGTTCCGCATTACCAAGTTGTAACTGTTCAGAAACTAATTGAGTTAAACCCTCCAGTTTTCTTTAGAAGCCACTGCAGGTGTTTAATCCTCACAGGTGTGTCAGATTAAACTTTAATATATGCAGGCAACATCTTGTGATCCAGTAAATTTTGTCATTGGATGGAATGCATGGCCATCTTACACTCATGGTTCACATTTTCAAAAGCTAACATACAAAGGAGAACACCTTGAACATGATAATTAGAGACAGATTTTTCAACAGCATCTTGTAATTTAGCTAAAAAATCAGGGTATAATTCAGTGTGACCTTGTTTAACAGTAGTAAAAGAAGCAGGAGCTTGGCCTAGGGTGCGTAATTTATCCCAAGCTCTCATACACACCTCTGTTACTTGTTCTGTGGTAAGAACATCAAAGTTTAATTGGGCATAAGTATCAGAGAAATTATCAGACCCTGTGAGCTGAGCCTGAGTAGTTAGAATGCCATTAGTCAAATTTAGCTGAGCCTGCAAATAGGCCTTCTCTGACCACCAGGTACAAAACTGTAAATGCTGAGATGGGTTAGAACAGCTACTGCCAAAAGGTCCCAGTCTAAAGTAAGGAAAATGACCTCTGTACAAAAGTTTGTAATACCATTTTAACATAAGGAGAAGTAGGGTCATACTGAGTACAAGCATCCTTAAATTCTTTTAAAAAGATAAGATTGAGAGGTACACAACGACGCAGACCGATTGAGGAACTGAAATGACAGGAAGGTAAGGGGATGCGATGGATGGGGGAGTGCCTGGAGAACTATAGGTAAATTGTAGTTTGGTCCCAGAACCATTAGCTGACACCAGAGGTTTGAAGAGAGAAGAATTACCATATATACGGAAATGGGCTGTATGAGTTGGGGCCACGGGAGTTACAAGTACTGGCTTTTCATGAAAAGAAATAAGGTCAGCACGGGGTAACGTTAAGCCAAAGTTACTGGAGTTAGACATTGAATTGTCAGCATCGTTAGCGGGGGGTGGGGAGTAGGTGAAGGGAGAGGCTGATCAGATAACAAAGGCGGTATGGGAAAGGAAAGTTGAGGAGGTATTAGGACAGCATGTACCAGGCCCAATCACCCCACACAGCGATGGGAACATAATTCCCTGTCGAGACCAGTTCCCAGAATATTGAACCAACATGATCCCATAATTTTACATATAAGGTTCCTTTTTCAGGAAACCAAGGACAGTATTTTTCCACTGCCCTGAATACAGTCACCATATTTTCCATGGTTACTTAGACCCTTCCCTGTTTTAACAGGTCTACATCTAAGTTCCTTTTTCCGGAAACCAAGGACAGTATTTTCCCACTCTCTTGAATAGAGTGATCATATTTTCCATGGGCACTCAAACCCTTTCCTCTTTTAACTGGAGTTTAATATAGAAGAGATAAGTATAATTTTTAGACTCTGTATGACCCATAGTTAACCCAGACAAATTCACAGACTACTCACAAATCATCAGGGAGTTGAACAAGTGTTTCTGTGGACCAAACCGATGATGTTTCTCCACATCTACCTACCAAAGGGAATTGGATTCCCACATGCACTTAGGAAAAAGAAAAAACCACATTGGTGCACCAGATATCAGGGGAGCCAGCCCCCAATATTTCAATATAGGCTCTTTTCTATTTTCCCTAAGTGCAGGCATGTCTCAGAAATAAAGGGAAAGAGTACAAAAGAGAGAAATTTTAAAGCTGGTTGTCTGGGGAAGACATCACATGTCAGCAGGTTCCATGATGCCCCCTGAGCTGCAAAACCAGAAAGTTTTTAATTAGCCAATTTCAAAGGGGTGGGAGTGTACAAATTGGGTGTGGGTCACAGAGATCACATGCTTCAAAGGCAATAAAACATCACAAGGCAAATGGGCAGGGCAGGGTCACAAGGCCAGGGTGAAACTAGAATTGCTGATGAAGTTTCATGTCCCACTGTGCATGCATTGTCATTGATAAATGTCTTAACAGAAACAGGGTTCAAGAGAAGAGAACCAGTCTGACTAGAATTCACCAGGCTGGAATTTCCTAATCCTAGCAAGCCTGTGGGCACTGCCAGAGACTAGGGCATGTTTCATCCCTATCTACAACTGCATAAGGCAGACACTCCCAGAGTGGCCATTTTAGAGGCTCCCCTCCCCCCAGGAGTGTACTCTTCCCAGGGCTGTTAATTATTAGTATTCCTTACTGAGGAAAGAATTCAGCAATATTTCTCTTACCCATTTTCAGTAATAAGAGAAATATGACTCTGTCCTGCCTGGTTCTCAGGCAATCAGACCTAATGATTATCTCCATTGTTCCCTGAACATTGGTGTTATCCTGTTCTTTTTTCAAGGTGCCAAGATTTCATATTGTTCAAACACACATGCTTTATGAACAAGTTTTGCAGTTAACACAATCATCACAGGGTCCTGGGGTGACACACATCCTCAGCTTATGAAGATACTGGGATTAAGAGATTAAGGTAAAGACAGGCATAGGAAATTATAAGAGTATTGATTGGGGAAGTGATAAATGTCCATGAAATCTTCACAATTTATGTTCTTCTGCCATGGCTTCAGCCAACCCCTCTGTTCAGGTTCCCTGACTTCCCACAACAGTGATTTGAATTTTGTGTCTTAACACTATCCTCAGAAGAAATCATAACATATTTCTAGACTTATCGTCTAGCTTATGTGACTCTCCTCTCCTGTCTGAACCCTGCTTCCTGTGAAGAGTGTAGCATTTTTAAGCACTGCATCCAAATGACATAACCCTCTTGCCTAACCTTTTCAATAGTAGGTATTGTGACATATTTCTGTGCCATCATTTAGGTGTTATGACTCTCCTTTCCTGCCTGGACAATCTCCATAGGAGGCATTATGCCATAGAGCTGAGTTAACACCCCATATTTGTGAGATTTCTGTTCGTGTTTTGCCTACAAAGAGAATCTTGGAATATTTCTGGCTTAGGATTTAGGTGACATGGTTTTCCTGCCTGTTTAATAACCACAAAGGGGATGGTGACACATACTTAGGCACAGCTAAAAGGCATAATAATGACTCTCATAGGTGGACCAAGCCAATAGGAGAAATTTTGACTCTTCTAGGTTCATGTACATGAGTGATTTCCAGGATCTTCTTCTGTAAAATGTCACAGAAGATTACAAAACTCACACATATCTTATAACACCCTTGGGTTGTATAGAGAGTGTCATATCAGGGCCTAGCACACCAAAGGGATTCTGGGTCTCCAATGCACACCCAGCTGACAGTAAGGACTTTCCCTATTACAGATGGATGGAGGCAACTGTCCTACATGAAAACAGCACATGTGTGGTATTGTAAATCTAATCACTAGAATTTTATTCCATCATAATTGTGATATAAATCTTTGTCAGGTACCTGTGTGATTTTACTCTTCTGACTCGTTCCAGCCAACATATGGGATTTTGACATCTACCTAAGCCAATTTTAAAGTGCTGTGACTCTTCTGCCTGGATCATGCTCAGTAAGAATGGTGACATCACTGGATCCAGCTCCCAGGTGACTTTACATTAGTGTCTGCACCATGCCCAGAAACATCTTAATGACATCACTGTGTCCATTACTTAGGAGATGTAACTCTCCTCTCTGGAATGAGCCCTGCACACAGGGATGGATGATGACACATTCCTAGGCCAGGCACACCATTGATGATACTATTTTGCCAGGGCCATTCCTCAAAGAGGACATTTTGCCATATCACAGGGCCTATCATGTAGGTTATAGGACCTGCCCACTTGAAGAGTGACATACTGCTAGGCCAGGCACAAAGGTGGTGATGCTCTTTTGCCAGAGCCATGCTTTAGGGAAGACTTTTTGACATATCTCTGTGGCCATCACCTAATTAATGTGACTTCCTGCTTGGTCCTGCCCACATGGGGCATTGTGACATAAGGGTGGAATCTGGACCTAGGTGATGTGTCTCCCTTGCCTGGGTCCTTTTCTAAGGGTGACATGTGAATACATCAGGACCAAGAATCAGG
Organism: Gorilla gorilla gorilla; assembly: GCF_029281585.2. Taxonomy (NCBI): domain Eukaryota; kingdom Metazoa; phylum Chordata; class Mammalia; order Primates; family Hominidae; genus Gorilla; species Gorilla gorilla. The sequence goes on along the minus strand of NC_073248.2, from coordinate 43,238,667 downwards.
TGATGTGTTTCCTCAGCCTGGTTTCTGCTCACATATTAAATTATGACTTATACCTAAGGAAACAACTAGGTTATATGATTCTCTTTTTCTGCTTGAGCCCAGCTTACTGGTGATACTGAGACACATCTCTGAGCCCATGACCTAAGTCATTTGACTCTTCCTCTGTCTGTGCTTCTCTGATGGGAATATTGTGACATATTAATGAGTCCAGCACTTAGGTAATGTGACTTTTGTTTTCTTGCTGAACAGTGCCCACAAACAGGACTTTTCCCGTGCTTCAGGGCCCAGCATCCAGATTATGTCACTCTTCTGCCTAGGTCATGCATAAATGGAAACATTATAGCATATTGCTCAGCCCAGCACTCCAATGATGTAACTCTCCTCCTTCTGCCAGAGCTCCAGAAGGTATTTTGACATATTATTGGCCCATTCTTTAGGTGTTTTGACCTCATCACTTTTCTAGGTTTCTTCAACATGAGGTTGTATCATATTGGTGGCTCCAGCCCCCAGTTCATGTGACCCTCTTTTCTAGGCCCTGCCTAGAGATGACATTGTGACATGTTGTGTGGCACATCACCTAAGTGATTTTAACTTTTTGCCTACTTTTCTTGCCCACAAATGGGATTAGGATATATATCTTGCTTCAGTTCAAAGGTAAGATTATCAAGCTTATATTGGGATTCAGCCAACAGGGGATATCTTGCCTCAAGCAACTATGTTTACGTCAATAGTTAAGGTCCTTCATTGCATACTTGTGCAGAACTCACTGAAATTTACAATACTAAATCATATCAGAGAAACTTCTTGGCTGGTATAGAGAGTTTGATAATAGGGTCCAGCAAAAAGTTAAGATTGTGACTCTTGACTACATATTCTCAATTTACAAAGCCCATTGTTGAGGTCCTCAGTCTAACAAGTAAATACAGCAGAAAGTTGGAATTGTGACATTCATAAGTGAATGTGGCCACATATAGCATGGTGATTCATTTTTGGCTCCAGGTAACAGGCATAATGGTGGCCTCATTCCTGAGTCCAGTGTATAGGAAATCTGTATTCTGTCATGCCTGGGTTTATGGCTATATATAAGATCATGAGTCCATATAAGCATGTAAGCCTCAGAAAGTTTAGCAACTCTGATGCATGCTGAACAAAGTTCCCTGATGTTATAGAGTGCCATACAATGGCCAGTACATATGTGAGATTGTGGCTCTCATATACACAACTAGCTAACAGTTAATATTTTTACCCTTAAAAATGAAAAGATGTGTCATATCCATTTGCTTAGTACCCAGGTGTTGAGACTTTTTAGTTTAAGTTCCTTTCTATAAGCACTTTGTTACATATCACTGGTTCAGAATCATGATAATGTGATTCTTCTGGCTGGACCTTTTAATCAGGGAATATTTTTAGATGTCTCTGGGCCTATTGGCTACCTGATATGTCTCCCTGCCAGTGTCCTGCCCACAGGGGCACTATGACATATCGTGAGATATAGCATCTAGGTAATGTGACTCTCCCCTCCTGCCTGGATTCTGCCGGCTGAAGAAATTGTGACATATTACTGAGTGAAATACCTTGGTGACATGACTTTCCTTTTTTTCGTAAACTCTGCCAAGTATTATTTCATATTTCTGAGCTTAACACCCAGCCAGTGTGATTCTCTTTTTCTTCTTCAAAACTGTCTACATTGGGGATCTGGCATATTATTACAGGCTGTACCCAAGTGATATGTCTCTTCTGTCTAATTTCTGCCCAAATGTTGGATTGTGATGTATAACTAGGGAAGTACCTAGGTGATATGACTCTCCTTTTCTGCCTGGGCCCTGCAGAGATTCGTCTGCAGTGGGGAACATCTATGAGCCCTTGGTCTAAGTGAAGAGACTGCTTCTTCTCCCTGGCTTTTATAACAGTGGTTTATGCCATATTGCTGAGCCCAGCCCTCAGGTTATTTTACTTTTTTTCTTTTTTCTTGAACCATGATCACACAAAAAATTTTGACCTATTGCAGGACCCCACCACACAGATGATGTTAGTCTTTTACCTGGGTCCTGCATATAGAGATAATTATTGCACATTTCTGGGCCCAGCACCCTGATAATGTGACTTTCATGCTTGTCCCAGAGCCACAGAAAGTATTTTGACCTCTCCTGGGCCTATTATGTATGTGTTTTGTCTGTCATAACTTGGCTTTTTTATTTTTTATTTTTATTTTATTTATTTATTTATTTGTTTGTTTGTTTGTTTTTGGTGGGGGGATGGAATCTTGCTCTGTCACCCAGCCTGGAGCTCTGGAGTACAATGGTGTGATCTCGGCTAAGTGTAACCTCCACCTCCTAGGTTCAAGCTGTTCTCCTGCCTCAGCCTCCTGAGTGGCTGGGATTACAGGCATGTGCCACCATGCTCGGCTCATCTTTGTATTTTTAGTAGAGACGGGGTTTCCTTATGTTGGTCAGGCTGGTCTAGAACTCTTGTCCTCATGATTTGCCTGCCTTGGCCACCCAAAGTGCTGGGATTACAGGCATGTGGCATGGTGCCCGGCCTGGATTTTTTTCCACATTTGAGATGGGGGCATATTGCTGAGTCCAGCATCTAGTTAATGTGACTCTAATTCCTATACACTCCCTAGAGAGGGCATTGGGACATGTTACTTGGCACAGCACCTAAGTAATGTTACCCTCCTGCCTCGTTTTTTGCCCACAGATGGGACTATGACATATACCTTATTTCAGTTTACAGGCATAATGGTCAAACTTAAACTTGGATACAGACAATAGGAGATATTTTGCCTTTCATCACTAGGCATAGGGCAATAAGTAAGGTCCTTGGTTGCATATTTGTAGAACGCTCACAGAACTTTACAACACTAAGTCATAATGTATAAGTTCCTTCATTGGTACAGAGAGTTTCATGACAGGGACCAGCAGAAAGTTCAGATTGGGACCTTCAATTACATGCCCAGGTAAAAGCAAATGTTGTCACCATCGCACATGTCCAAAGTCCACTGTTAACATCCTGAGTCTAACAAGTGAATACAGTACCAGGTTGGAATTTTGACCTTCATATATGGATCTGGCCACAGGTGGGATGGTGACTTATTTCTGTTTCCAGCTCATAGGCATAATAATGGGTCTCATACCTAAAGCCATCCCACATAAAAGATGTTTACTATTATACATGGGTTTAGGGATATATCTAAGCTCATGAATCCCTCTGAGCACATAGGCTTCAGAGTAGTTTGCAACCCTGATGCATGCCGTATAAAGCCTTCAAATGTTGTAGAGTGTCATACAATAGCCCAAAGAACACATGAGATTGTGAATCTCATATACACACCCAGCTCAATTTAATGATGTCACCCACAAAAACAAAAGATTTGACCTGTTACTAGGCCTAGTACCCAGGTGTTGAGACTTTTTGGCTTAATTTTTTCCCCATGGATGCATTTTGACATATTGCAGGGTTAGAATCATCATCTTGTTACTTCTGCCTGGACCCTGCAAACAAGGGATATTATCACATATCTCTGGACCTATGAGATAGGTGATTTGTCTCTCCTGCCTGTACCCACCCCCAGAGTACATGGTGAAATATCATTTGACCAAACATCTAGGTCATGTGACTCTCTTCTCCTGACTGGGTCCTGCTTACCACAGATGTGGTGACATACCACTGATTACAAAACATAGGTGATGTGACTCTCCTTCATATCCTAAACTCTGTCAAGAGAGGGAATTATTACATTTTACAGAGCCCAACATCTACTGATTTGACCCTTCTGACTAGGCCCAGCCTACAAATGAGAGTATATTGTGTCAGTGGCTCAGTACCCAGGTTATGTGACTCTCCCACATTGTCCCAGCTCATAGGTGAAATTGTGGCATATAACTGGGATAAGCACACATGTGCAATAATGACTCTCATTCCTGGACCCAGCCAGTAGAGATGTTGTGACTCTCATAGCCAGTTGCACTGCCATGGGTAAGGTCCTGGGTTTTTCACTTGCATGATATTCATGAAGGCTTATAACGCTGTGGTATATCATACAAAGCCTTATTGGTACATAACAGCGTCATAACAGTGTCATAACAGAGAACAGCAACCAGGTGAGAACGTGACTCTTGTACGCACACCTAGCTGACACGGTAGTCATTCTGACACATAAACAGGGTCTAGGAATGTGATACTAAATCTCACACATAAAAAGCAGTCAAAGCTTGAAATAATTACTATAGTACATGGATCTGATTCACAGGTAGTTTGGTAATATTTGAAACATGATTCAGCACACTTGTGATGCTCTGACTCTCCTACTGGAACATGATATTCAAGTAGGATTGAGGCTACTATACATGGATCTTGCCCATGGTTGGGATTGTGACTCCTCTACTTCGACCCAACTCATAGAAAGAGTTAACTCAAATACACAAAACCAGGATTCATGTGCGATAAAAAACGTATTTCTCAATGTTTCTGAGAGTATGATTGAGACAGGTAAATTTGCCCAGCATATGAATAATTTGACAGTCTCTTCTAGGCCAAAGCCTAGAATGAAATTGTGCCATACGTGGAACGGACACGTAAGCCATGTATAACACCTTCTTTGGCTATGCCTACAAAATGACACTTTTATATATTCCTGGACCATCACCTGGGTAAAGTGAATTATCTGCCTGAAACCTGCCTGCAAATGGAATTGTGTCTCGTATCTAGGTCCATCATGTATGTGATGTGACAACCTTATACTGCCTTGGACAAGCACTTACAGTGCATTGTGACACATAAGTGTGCAATGCACCCAGGTGATGTGATTCTCCTTCCTGGGATCTGCCAACAGAAAGCATTGTAATGTATCACTTGGCTCAACACCTAAGTTGTGTTTCTTTTTTGCTTTAGCCTTTGTCTTGATTACAGGGAGATTGTGACATATTGTTGGGTCCAGCACCAATGTGTGATCATGCTCCAGGTTTGGTACTGCACAGAAAAGACACTGTGAAATATACCTAGGCCAGTTGCCTAGGTGAAGTGTGTCTCCTCTTTTTCCAAAGTCCTGCCCACAGAGGAGTTTTTGATATGTCACTGAAACCAGCAGCCAGGTGATGTGACTTTTCCACAAAGACCTTCACACAAGGGGTATTGTGACATCTTGCAGGACCCACACCCAAGTAGGTGATTTGACTTTCTTGCCTTCTCTGTGTCCACAGGTGATATTCTGCCATATATCTGACACCATAATAAAAGCCTTATAACAACTCATATACCTCGAGCCAGAACATGTGCAAGATAATGACTCTTATTTCTAAACCTCCCGACAAGTATAATTGTGACATAAACCTTTTCCCAGCTCCAGAATGATTTAATAATTTGCCAGGTATAGCCCACAAAAGAGATTTTGACATATACCTGGGCCAAGCACCTTGGTGATTTGACTGTGCTAGTCAAATCCTCAGGGGGGATTGTGATAGATTTCTGGACCCATCAACTAGGTTACGGGACTCTCCTCTACCCTCTACTGCCTGTATTCTGCTTCCTTTGGTAATTGTAGCATTTCTAAACACTGCACCCAAGTGATATGACTACTGCTTGGGCCCTGTTAACAGGAGGCATTGTTACAAATTTTTGGGCCCACCATTTAGGTGAAATGACTCTACTCTCCTGCTCTGACACCTCACACAAAGGACACTGTGCCGCATATCTGGACCTAGCACAAAAGTTTGGTGGCATTTCTGACAAAGCTTTGCCTACAAAGAGAATATTGGAATAATTCTGGCCTGGCATTTCAATAATATGGCTGTTCCACCTGCTTCATAGCCATACAGAGGATTGTAATATATACCTAGGCATGGTTCAAAGGAATGATGATGATTGTCATATTGGAATTCAGTTAATAGAGGTTATTTTGACTCTTATAACCAAGTTTAGGTACATGCATGATATCCTGAATAACGTTCTTATACAAATGCCACAAAAGATTACAACATTCACATATATTTTACAAAGTCTTTGGGTTATAGAGACAGAGTTGAAGCAGGGCTCAGAACACAGGTTAAATTGTGAGTCTTGTATGCACACCCAGCTGACGGTAAAGACGGTCATCATCTCACATGGATAAAGCCAAATATCACACATGAAAAAAAAAGGATATGTGGGGTCCTTTGCAAGGACCCCTGTTGTGTCACACCTTTGCAGCATTGTGACCCCTGCAAAGGACACATTGTAAGGGTGCTGGGCCCAGCAATATGCAATATGCCATCAATTTTTCTTTATGCAGAACCCACACTAAAGAGTAACATCATCTGGGTGCCGGGCCATGCAATAAGTCAAAATTCGTTATTTTGTGGGCATGGATTAGGAAAAAGAGGTGAGTCACCTATCCTGAGTGCTGGGCTCAGCAATGTGCCAAAATCCTTCTATTGTGAAGGTCCAGGCAGACAAAGAACATCATTTACACAAAAGGTGTAAATCTCACCTTTGCAATTATCTAACACTGTGATTGTGGTATAAATCTTTGCCAAGCACCTGTATAATTTGACTCTCCAGACTTATTCTGGCCCAAATATGGGATTGTGCTATCTAGCTAGGCCAACCTCAAGGTGATGTTACTCTCCTGCCTGGGCCCTTCTCTAAGTAAGGATGGTGACATACAACAGAATCTAGCACACAGCTGATGTTACATTCTTGCCTGTGCCGTGTCCACCAAAATTATTGCATCATATTTCTATGCCCCCATTATAGGTGATGTATCTCTGCTCTATGGAATGGGCCATACACAAAGGATGGATAATGACATATTGCAAGGCCAGGCACACAGTTGAGGGTACTATTTTGCCAAAGTCATGTTCAAGGGAGGGCACTGTGATTTATATCCAGGCCTGTCACCTGGGTTATATGGCTCTCCTGCTTGGGCCTTGCCAACCTGGAGTAATATATTTCTAGGCCAGGCACACAGTTGATGGTACTCTTTTGCCAGGACTATACTTCATAGAGGACATTGTGACATATCTTGGGGTCTACCACCTAGATGAAGTGGCTCCCTCCTTTAGACTTACCCAAACAAAACATTGTGGAATAAGCAGAAAATCTACACCTAGATGATGTAACTCTTTGCTGGGTGCTGTCCTAAGAGAGCCTTGTGACATATCTCAGGACCCAGCACCCAAGTGATGTGGCTCCCCTCCCTGGTTTCTGTCTATGTGTTACATTGTGACATATTTCTAGGGAGGCACGTAGATGATATGACTCTCCTCGTCTGCCTGAGCCTCGCCTACTGGAGATATTGGACATATCTCTGAGCACATGACCTAAGTGATATGATGTTCTTTGTCTGCCTGGACCTTCACAATAGAAGGATTTTGGCACATTGCTGAGCCCAGCACTCAGGATAGGTGACTCACCTCTTTTTCCTAATCCATGCCCACAAAATAACGAATTTTGACTTATTGCATGGCCCGGCACCCAGATGATGTTACTCTTTAGTGTGGGTTCTGCATAAAGAAAAATTGATGGCATATTGCATATTGCTGGGCCCAGCACCCTTACAATGTGTCTCTCCTGCCTATACTGGAGCCACCGAAGGTTTTTGTTTGTTTGTTTGTTTGTTTGTTTGTTTTGACATATCTTGGGCCCACTATGTAGGTGTTTCGGCTCTCATAACTTGGCTGGGTTTTTTCCACAAGTGGGACGGTATCATATTGCTGGGTTGAGCACCCAGCTAATGTGACCCAATTTCTCATACCCTGCCTAGAGAAGGCATTGTGACACAGCATCACAAGGCACTGTGACACAGCATCTAAGTGATGTTACCCTCCTGCCTAGTTTTATGCCCACAAATAGGATTATGACATATACCTTGCTTCAATTCACAGGCATGATGATCAAACTTATATTTGGATTCAGCCAATAGTAGATATTTTGCCTCTCATTGCTAAGCTTAGGGCAATAGATAAACTCTGGGGTTGCATATATATTCAAAGCTGACAGAAGCTTACAACACTAACTTATATTGTATAACCTCTTTGTTGGTAGGGAGTTTCACAACAGGACCCCACAAAAAGGTTAGATTGGGACTTTCAGTTATGCACCCACGTGAAATTACAAGTTTTCACCATCCCACATTTACAAAGCCCACTTTTGAAGTCCTGAGTGTAACAAGGAAATACAGCAGAGGTGGAATTGTGACTTTTATATGTTGATCTGGCCACATGTGGAAAGATGACTCATTTCTGGACCCAGCCCACAGACATCATAATGGGTCTTCTCCCTTAACCCTGACTATAGGAGAGATATTGACTATCAAACTTAGGCTTAGGACAATATGTAAGATTGTAAGTCCATATGAGCACCTAGGCCTCAGAGAGGTTTACAATCTTCATGAAGGTTGTTTTTTTTTTTTTTTCTTTTTTTTTCTTTTTTTTTTTTTTTTCTTGAGATGAACTCTTACTCTGTCACCCAGGCTGGAGTGCAGTGATGTGATCTCAGCTTACTGTGACATCTTTCCTATGAGTTCAAGTGATTCTTTTGCCTCAGCTTCCCGAGTAGCTGGGATTAAAGGTGCCTGCCACCACATCTGGCCAATTTTTTGTATTTTTAGTAGATACGGGGTTTCACCATCTTGGTCAGATGGGTCTTGAACTCCTGACCTCGTGATCTACCCACCTCAGCCTCCCAAAGTGCTGGGATTACAGGCATGAGCCACCATACCTTGCCTCTTCCTGCAGGTTTTATAAAGCCCTGAGATGTTGTACAGAGTTTCATATATTGACCCAGGGTCATGAGGGTGTTTCTAATATACACCCTCATCTAAAAGTTAAAAGTGTCAACCTCAAAAATCATGAGATTGTGTCATGTCACTGGGCCTAATATCGAGGTGTTGTGAGGTTGTGGCTGAATTTTTTTTTTCCATGGGCGCATTCTTACATATCACTTGGTCAGAATAATAATAATGTTACTCTTTTGCAGGAGCCTTGTCAACAGGGGATATTATCACATATCTCTGGGCCTATCAGCTAGGTGATATGCCTCTCCAGCTCGTGTCAACCCCCTGAGGACATTTAGAAATATCGCTGAAACTAGCATCTAGGAAATGTAATTCTCTTCCCCTGCCTGAGTACTGCTTGTCAAAGGAATTGTGACATATGGTTGATTACAAAACCTAGGTGGTATTTCTCTCTTCTCCATTCAAGGGTTTATTTCCGTGCTGCATTCTGTTTCATTACTTTAGTGTTCTACTTTTAGACCAGTACCAAAATTCTTTGGTTACTGTAGGTTTTTGTGTGTGTTTGAAAATTGTTAAATGTAAGGCTTCGAATATTTTTCTTCTTTTTCAAGATTGTCAGGCTTTTTATAGTCCTTGGAGATCTTACAGGATTTTTTTTTCTATTTTTCAAAAATATAATTAAAATTAAAAAGAGGTGTGTTGAGTATTGGGTCACTAAGCAGCATGGACATCTTCACAATATTATGTCTTCCAACCCTTGAAAAAAAGCCTACTCAAAGTTGTGTTGTTGGCTGAGCATGGTGGCTTATGCCTGTAATCCCAGTACTTTGGGAGTCTGAAGAGGGTGCATGGAGAAGTCAGGAGAGTGAGAAAATTCTTGGCAAAATGGCAAACCCCAATCTCTACTAAAATACAAAAAACGTAGCTGGGCCTGGTGGTACATGTCTGTAGTTCCAGCTACTTGAGAGGCTGAAGCAGAAGAATCCTTTGTCCCGAGAAACTGGAGGTTGCAGTGAACCAAGATTGTGGCACTGCACTCCAGCCTAGGACAGAGTGATACTCCATCAAGAAAGAAATTTAAAAAAACAAAAAAAAACTGTGTATTTTAATATTTTTATTTTTTGAATTGTTCAGCTTTTCTTCTTTTACTAATTTCTAGTTTCATTCCATTTGGGCTGTAAATAATTGTAAAATTTCAATTAAAAAATCGTAAAGACTTCTTTTCTGGTGTTACAGGTTGTCTGTGTAGAAAAATGTTTTATAAGCTATTGAAAAGAATGTGTATTCTGTTGTCTGTATACATTTATTAAGTGTAATGATTGTATAGTGCATTCAATTATTTTGTTTCCTTATTGATATTCTGTCTTGTTTATTTTTTACTGAAAGTGAGATATTGATGTATGCATCCATTATTATATTGCTGTCTATTTTTGCATCAATTCTGTCAATGTTTGCTTCATGTGTTTGGGAAAAGTTTCATATATTTGCAGGTTGTCTGTTAATGAAACCTTTTACTATAATTGAATGTACTACTTTGTTTCTTGTGAAATTTGACTAAAAGTAACTTTTGTTAAATATTACAGTTGTCAACTTAATATATTTTTGCCTCTTCTCCTCTCATTGGGTGAACATTTGCATGGAATGTATTTTTCATCCTGGCATTTTCAGTTTATGTTTTTATTGGCTCTGAAGTGAGTCTCTTGAAGCCGTGACACAGATAGATCTTGATATAGATCTTGATGTAGTTAGATTATTTTTTTATTTTGAAGGATACAGTATGCTTGCTTAGACTCTTTTTCCTGTGTTTTGACTATGACATTCTCCTCTCTTCTTGCCTGAAATATTTATGTTCATAAATTTTCTGGTAATCTTGCAGAACCATGCATACAAATAACACATCTCTTTGCTTCGTGCATTTCAGATTCTCTTCAAGTCTTTGACTTACAAAAACTGGTTATGTTTTGTCTTGTTAGAAATCTCTTTTTGTTAAACTTAGTTAAAATTTTCTAAGATTCTTGATTTTCTTATTTTTTTACTAATGTTGAAGTGCGTATTACTTTTTGGACTTATATGCCAAAATTTTTATTTCTTTCGGTGCTTTCCATTTTTTGTTGGCTTCATTTTTGTTCTTTTATTTTGTTTTCTTTATTTGCACTTTACCCACTGAGCATCTTTGAGATGATAATTTTGATTGTTAAGGTAATTTATTTTTTCTTTTCAAAAATAGATCTAGAATTTAAATCAAATTTTCTCGGGTAATTTTTCCATCTTCATTTCATAATAATTGATTCCTGAATGTTTATTTTTAGTTTTGGTTTAATCATATTATCTGATGATTTGTATGTGTTGTAATCTTAGGTTACAATTTGTATAACAAAAAGCTACATGTCAAAATCTTTACTAAGTGTCCTTTGTCTTAAAAAAAAGTTGCCAATTTTTTAGACTAGAGATTCTTGGAGTCTCTCAGTCTGTTCTATGAATGTTTTCTCTGTGCTTGAGTGTTTTTTAGTTAAAAAAGTTTCCGCATGTTTTTTCTTTTAAAATTTTTTATATTTATTTATTTATTTATTTTATAATACAACAGTATTTTTCTCTTTTTTTATTATACTTTAAGTTTTAGGGTACATATGTACAACATGCAGGTTAGTTACATATGTATATGTGTGCCATGTTGGTGTGCTGCATCCATTATCTCGTCATTTAACATTAGGTATATCTATCTCCTAATGCTATCCCTCCCCCCTCGCCCCTCCCCACAACAGGCCATGGTGTGCGATGTTCCCCTTCCTGTGTCCATGTGTTCTCATTGTTCAATTCCCACCTATGAGTGAGAACTTGTGCTGTTTGGTTCAGTTCCCATCTATGAGTGAGAACTTGAGATAGTTTGCTGAGAATGATGGTTTCCAGTTTCATCCGTGTCCCTGCAAAGGACATGAACTCATCCTTTTATATGGCTGCATAGTATTCCATGGTGTATATGTGCCACATTTTCTTAATCCAGTCTATCCTTGTTGGACATTTGGGTTGGTTCCAAGTCTGTGCTATTGTGAATAATGCCTCAATAAACATACGTGTGCATGTGTCTTTATAGCAGCATGATTTATAATCCTTTGGGTATATACGCAGTAATGGGATGGCTGGGTCAAATGGTGTTTCTAGTTCTAGATCCCTGAGGAATCACCACACTGACTTCCACAATGGTTGAACTAGATTATGTCCCACCAACAGTGTAAAAGTGTTCCTATTTCTCCACAACCTCTCCAGCATCTGTTGTTTCCTGACTTTTTAATGATCGCCATTCTAACTGGTGTGAGATGGTATCTCATTGTGGTTTTGATTTGCATTTGTCTGATGGCCAGTGATGATGAGCATTTTTTCATGTGTTTTTTGGCTGCATAAATGTCTTCTTTTGAGAAGTGTCTGTTCATATCCTTCACCCACATTTTGATGGTGTTGTTCGTTTTTTTCTTGTAAATTTGTTTGAGTTCATTGTAGATTCTGGATATTAGCCCTTTGTCAGATGAGTAGATTGCAAAAATTGTCTCCCATTCTGTAGGTTGCCTGTTCTCTCTGATGGTAGTTTCTTTTGCTGTGCAGAAGCTCTTGAGTTTAATTAGATCCGATTTGTCAATTTTGGCTTTTGTTGCCATTGCTTTTGGTGTTTTGGACATGAAGCCCTTGCCCTTGCCTACGTCCTGAATGGTATTGCCTAGGTTTTCTTCTAGGGATTTTATGGTTTTCGGTCTAACATTTAAGTCTTTAATCCATCTTAAATTAATTTTTGTATAAGGTGTAAGGAAAGAATCCAGTTTCAGCTTTCTACATATGGCTAGCCAGTTTTCCCAGCACCATTTATTGAATGCGGAATCCTTTCGCCATTTCTTGTTTTTGTCAGGTTTGTCAAAGATGAGATAGTTGTGGATGTGTGGTATTATTTCTGAGGGCTCTGATCTGTTCCAATGGCCTAGATCTCTGTTTTGGTACCAGTACCATGCTGCTTTGGTTACTGTAGCCTTGTAGTATAGTTTGAAGACAGGTAGCATGATGTCTCCAGCCTTGTTCTTTAGGCTTAGGATTGACTGGGCAATGCAGTCTCTTTTATGGTTCCATATGAACTTTAAAGTAGTTTTTTCCAATTCTGTGCAGAAAGTCATTGGTAGCTTCATGGGGATGGCATTGAATCTATAAATTATCTTGGGCAGTATGGCCATTGTCACGATATTGATTCTTCCTATCCATGAGCGTGGAATGTTCTTCCATTTGTTTGTGTCCTCTTTTATTTCATTGAGCAGTGGTTTATAGTTCTACTTGAAGACGTCCTTCACATCGCTTGTAAGTTGGATTCCTAGGTAATTTATTCTCTTTGAAGCCATTGTGAATGAGAGTTCACTCATGATTTGGCTCTCTGTTTGTCTCTTATTGGTGTATAAGAAGGCTTGTGATTTTTGCACATTTCTTTTGTGTCCTGAGACTTTGCTGAAGTTGCTTATCAGCTTAAGGAGATTTTGGGCTGAGATAATGGGGTTTTCTAGATATACAATCATGTCATCTGCACACAGGGACAATTTCACTTCCTCTTTTCCTAACTGAAAATCCTTTATTTCCTTCTTCTGCCTGATTGCCCTGGCCAGAACTTCCAACACTATGTTGCATAGAAGTGGTGAGAGAGGGCATCCCTTTCTTGTGCCAGTTTTCAAAGGGAATGCTTCCAGTTTTTGCCCATTGAGTATAATATTGGCTGTGGGTTTTTCATAATTAGCTCTTATTATTTTTAGATATGTCCTGTCAATACCTAATTTATTGAGAGTTTTTAGCATGAAGGGCTGTTGAATTTTGTTAAAGACCTTTTCTGCATCTGTTGAGATAATCATGTGGTTTTTGCCTTTGTTTCTTTTCTGTTTATATGCTGGATTATGTGTATTGATTTTCACATGTTGAAACAGCCTTGCATCCCAGGCATGAAGCCCACTTGATCATTGTGGATAAGCTTTGTGATGTGCTGTTGGATACAGTTTGCCAGTATTTTATTGAGGATTTTTGCATAGATATTCATCAGGGATATTGTTCTAAAATTATCTTTTTTGGTTGTGTCTCTGCCAGGCTTTGGGGTCAGGGTGATGTTGGCCTCATAAAATGAGTTAGGGAGGATTTCCTCTTTTTCTATTGATTGGAGTAGTTTCAGAAGGAATGGTACCAGCTCCTCCTTGAACCTCTGGTAGAATTCGGCTGTGAATCCATCTGGTCCTGGACTTTTTTTTGTTGGTAAGCTGTTAATTATTGCCTCAAATTCAGAGCCTATTATTGGTCTATTCAGAGATTCAACTTCTTCCTGGTTTAGTCTTGGGAGGGTGTATGTGTCAAGGAATTTATCCATTTCTTCTAGATTTTCTAGTTTATTTGCCTAGAGGTGTTTATAGTATTCTCTGAAGGTAGTTTGTATTTCTGTGGGATCAGTTGTGATATCCCCTTTATCATTTTTTATTGCATCTATTTGATTCTTCTCTCTTTTCTTCTTTATTAGTCTTGCTAGTGGTCTATCAGTTTTGTTGATCTTTTCAGAAAACCAGCTCCTGGAGTCATTGGTTTTTTGAAAGGCTTTTTATGTCTCTATCTCCTTCTATTCTGCTCTGACCTTAGTTATTTCTTGCCTTCTGCTAGCTTTTGAATGTGCTTGCTCTTGCTTCTCTAGTTCTTTTAATTGTGATGTTAGGGTGTCAATTTTAGATCTTTCCTGCTTTCTCTTGTGGTCATTTAGTGCTATAGTGCTATAAATATCCATCTACACACTGCTTTAAATGTGTCCCAGAGATTCTGGTATGTTGTGTGTTTGTTCTCATTAGTCTCAAAGTACATCTTTATTTCTGCCTTCATTTCGTTATGTACCCAGTAGTCATTCAGGAGCAGGTTGTTCCGTTTCCATGTAATTGAGAGGTTTTGAGTGAGTTTCTTAATCCTGAGTTCTAGTTTGATTGCACTGTGGTCTGAGAGACATTTTGTTATAATTTCTGTTTTTTACATTTGCTGAGGTGTGCTTTACTTCCAACTATATGGTTGATTTTGGAATGGTTGGGGTGTGGTTCTGAGAAGAACGTATATTCTGTTGATTTGGGGTGGAGAGTTCTGTAGACATCTATTAGGTCCGCTTGGTGCAGAGCTGAATTCAATTCCTACAATAATAACAGGAGACTTTAACACCCCACTGTCAACATTAGGCAGATCAATGAGACAGAAAGTTAACAAGGATACCTTCAATTTCTTTAATGATTTTATGGAATTGCTATTTTACATTCTCCTGTCCTTATCTCTACATGTTCAATTAGAAAATCCTCAGTGAATACTTTTCAGTATGATAGAGAAAATATTGTGCAATTAATTACTGATAGATACACAGTGAAGTAATTTCTGGTTTTCATTTGGTGCTCTCACACTGAGGATAGAAAAGTCTTGGTTGTAATCTTACATGATGAGGAGTTCTACTATGCTGTTTTCTTTTGCTCTGTGGTCTACTGTCACAGTGGTTTGAACTTGCCACTGAAAAAAGTGGGAAATTGTTTCCCTCACGTCTACTCATCTCCCTTTCATAGGTTTTCTGGTGGTGCGTTGTCTAGATGGCTTCGTAGCTCATGATCACAGAGGTCATATTTGACAAGAGAAAGCTTTGTTGCTCCAGGACTAAGTGAAGGTGTTTACCACCTAGTGCCTAAGGTTTCTCCAGAGCCGCGATGGAGCTTAAAAACCATTACTGAAACCAGAAAGTGATGGCAGACGTTGAGGGCTGCCCAGAGTAGAAAGCAAAATGCTCTCTTTTGCTTTACAAGTGGTCACTGCTTATTTGGTCGTTAATGTTTCTTCTGACCATGACGTGTTTCTTGTTCATCTTTCTTTGTATTCCACTGAAGGTGCATCTAAGGAAACGAGCCCTGTGTGATAGTGGTAAAGAGAACAACTGCATCCTTCTGTAGCTGTTGCCTTGTTGAGCTTTGAAGCACATTGAGAAGAATCTGAAATCCTTCCTCATTATGGGGTAAGTTGTGTCAAATTTGACTCCCATGTAAATGGCAGCCGGTTTACGATGTCAAAGAAGAAACTCAGAATCAGTAAATGGGATATGGAGTTTTACTGGCGACTTACATAGAGGGGAGAAAGTCCAGTGTCAGTGGGCTTAGCAGGATAACCACGCCCACTTGGAAAAAGCATGCAGTGTGCATAGCATATTTATTAAGCACATTTTTTTCTGAACAATCTTTTATCTGTTGTCCTTCATTTAACAAAAAATAAGGGCCTCAGTCCCCTGTGTGGCCTGTTCCATACCACAGCATGGGAGAGATCAAAGGCTCAGACTTTCCTCATAGATAAAGAGTAATCTCCAGGTTGGCCACTACTAGATTTTTTTTTTTTTTTTTTTTTTGGAAATGAAGTTTCACTCTTGTTGCCCAGGCTGGAGGGTGTTTGCACAATCTCAGCTCACCGAAACCTCCGCCTCACAGGTTCAGGTGATTCCTCTGCCTCAGCCTTCTGAGTAGCTAGGATGATGAGCATTTGCCATGATACCTGGCTAATTTTGTATTTTTAGTAGAGACCAGGATTCTTCATGTTGATAAGGTGGTTCTTGAACTCCTGACCTCAGATGATCCATCTGATTTGGCCTCCCAAACTGCTGGGAGTACAGGCCTGACCCACTGCAGCTGGCCAGGCCACTAGTAGATTTTTAGCTTGAAACTCTGAACACTCAGAAACATTTTTTATATAAGATCAGTCTTCAGGTGTGTGCACGACAAGTTACCACTGTCAGTTGCATCCATCATACAGGCTGGTCCAGGCAGTGGAGGTTCTTCTTCCTGAGAATCTAGATTCAAACTTTTTTTTTTCCTTTTTCTTGAATCCTTGGATTAACAGGAGTTTATCTAAAAAGCCTGATATGTGTGCACATTGCTGTTATGGTTTTCTAAGTAAATGAGATGGCTTTTTACTTGGTAGGGTTTGTTCCTGTTACAGGTGTGTTCAGGCTGCTGAGGTGCCCATTCTCAAGATTTTCACTGGACATTCTGGGGTCCCAGTTCAAGTATTTTCCAATGTGAGTCAAGGTGAACCAGAGCCTGAAATTTTGGTTCAGTGTGGCCAGGCTGAGGCTGCCCTTTTAAAGGGAGAAATGTCAGGTTTGTGTCTTATTTTCCTTGTCATTTTAACATATCTTTTGGAATGGAGACCAGAAAAGAATCCGGATATTTGACAGCCCTCCTCCTAGATCTGGTACTATCTATATGTGACTCTTAAGTGTCAACGTAGGTTGAGAGATCTCTCTTCCTGGAATAGCCTGAGTAGCCTAAAGAACAATGATCGTTAATGCTTGACTCATGCGGTCTTCAGAGGAATTTCAAAAACCATAGAATTTGGAGGGTAGAGAAAGAGCGGTTACAAGTGATATGTTGCAGATGAAATAATTGGAGGCACGAAGTAAATGGGACCTGCTTGGAATGGTACACGCACTGCCTGAGTGCAGTTGAACAGTCAAGCCAGTTCTCTGATTTGGGCCTACACTCACAATGAAGAGGAATATTTTTCTTCAAGGGAAGCCCAGGGGGGTCTGACGATTATGGGTGCCAGTGAAGAAAAAATGTGATGCCTCAGCCTAGTGCTTTTGCTGCTCCTGGCTTGTGACTTTGGGGATTCAATTTGCTCATTAGAGATATGGGCAATGGAAGTCACTCAGTGACTGGTTGCTCACCCAACTTTTACCAGGCCACTGCCCAGTGCGCACCCTGGAGTTCCAGGTACAGCTTGTGGTTCAAAAGGCTGGGGGATCTCTTGGGTGAGTTGAGGGCTTTGAGGGGGTTCTCCCACTCAGGGACCACTCATACCTATGCTTGTGTGCCCATCTGACAGCTCAGCATGTCTCTGTATGCCACCCTTACTTCCTGCTCTGGCCAAGCCCATGTCTCCCCGGATTGGCTAGGGGCACTTGCTCACTAAGTCCCAGGTGACCTGTCCATCCTTCCTCCAATGCACATCTTCAGGCAGGTGTCACCCAAATTTCCTCCTAGAATGTGATCTCTGTGGGTTAGAGCAGCACATTCTGCTACAGCTTATTGACTAGTTAACCAATAAATCACTGAATTTGCCAAGAAGAATGTGGTCCTTGACACTCTTGATCTCCTTCTAGGGGGGCTGCACTGGTGGTTACCATCCTGATTTCTTTGTGGACATACCTAGTGGGTGAGGAAGGACTCAAGGACCGGGAACATGACAGAGCACCTAGGCTGACCTACCACATGGCCCTCTGAGGTCACTGCTGGCAGGAGTGTTTCATGGAGCTCCAGGCCCCTATTCTAAGATGCTTGCCCATAGCCCCTTCCGTGACTTCCAAGAAAGGTCTACTCTTTTAGCAAGCTGCACCCACTGGTCTCTAGGAGATAAGTATTCATTTACCTTTATGTAAGTCACCTTCTGCTTCATTTCTATTAAATGTTCTCCTGGAAAAAAATGCCTAAGGAATGCTGGGTCTGTGCTGGAGCTTCTCTAAGTGCCAAAGTCAGTAAGACGGTCTCAAAGATATAATTAATAGCACTTTCTACACAATATCTCAGGTTTACTTTTGACCAATAATGTGTAAAACTAATACTATCCTTTCATTCTTCATATTACTTTATTTAGGTCATCATCCAAACATTTCATTTTCTTGACATTTTTTATGCCAATTATTGTATTTTCTCTACTTTGTTCTAACTGTTACCATTTTAGATGCAAAATTTTAGTAATATAATATGCTGCTTAAAGGCTAATAGGTGATCACAAATTATTTAAAATGTAATTAGATTTCTTAAGTAAATAATTTCAGAAAACTGAGTTTATATTATTTGTATGAAATATTTTACATCTTATCCTCTATCTTAAGAAAATTTTAGCTGCGTATGCAATTCAAAATTGGCAGATTTTTTAACTAGGCAACTTTAAAACATTTCATTGAATATGTTTCATAATACAATTCTAAAATATTTTATTTTACAAACCAACACACTTGACAGTTGATATTCATATTATCTATGAAAGTAACTTTATGAACATGCTTTTATAGTTTCCCAAAAGAAGAAAAAAATCTATTCTGGTCTTCAGTAGTAAAACTTAAAGATTATGGAAATGAGATTAAATTTATTGACTAAAATACTTAAAAAACTGAGATTCATTAACTTGTTCTTTATTGTTTACTATCTGATAATGAACAGATTATAAGATGTTCAAAATTTGCTTCATTATAGAAATAAAACCAAACATCTCTTTGAAAGAATCATTAAAATTAAACAGAACAAACCTATCATTTATATTATTTTAAAAATCACCAGAGGAGCCAAGATGGCCGAATAGGAACAGCTCTGGTCTACAGCTCCCAGTGTGAGCGAAGCAGAAGATGGTTATTTCTGCATTTGCATCTGAGGTACCGGGTTCATCTCACTAGGGAGTGCCAGACAGTGGGCGCAGGTCAGTGGGTGCGTGCACCATGCGTGAGCCAAAGCAGGGCGAGGCATTGCCTCACTTGGGAAGCACAAGGGGTCAGGGAGTTCCCTTTCTAAGTCAAAGAAAGGGGTGACGGACGCACCTGGAAAATCGGGTCACTCCCACCCGAATACTGCTCTTTTCTGACCGGCTTAAAAAACGGCACACCACGAGATTATATCCCGCACCTGGCTCAGAGGGTCCTACGCCCACGGAGTCTTGCTGATTGCTAGCACAGCAGTCTGAGATCAAACTGCAAGGTGGCAGCCAGGCTGGGGGAGGGGCGCCCGCCATTGCCCAGGCTTGCTTAGGTAAACAAAGCAGCAGGGAATCTCCAACTGGGTGGAGCCCACCACAGCTCAAGGAGGCCTGCCTGCCTCTGTAAGCTCCACCTCTGGGGGCAGGGCACAGACAAACAAAAAGACAGCAGTAACCTCTGCAGACTTAAATGTCCCTGTCTGACAGCTTTGAAGAGAGCAGTGGTTCTCCCAGCACGCAGCTGGAGATCTGAGAAGGGGCAGACTGCCTCCTCAAGTGGGTCCCTGACCCCTGACCCCCGAGCAGCCTAACTCGGAGGCACCCCCTAGCAGGGGCACACTGACACCTCACACGGCAGGGTATTCCAACAGAACTGCAGCTGAGGGTCCTGTCTGTTAGAAGGAAAACTAACAAACAGAAAGGACATCCACACCAAAAACCCATCTGTACATCACCATCATCAAAGACCAAACATAGATAAAACCACAAAGATGGGGAAAAAACAGAATAGAAAAACTGGAAACTCTAAAAAGCAGAGTGCCTCTCCTCCTCCAAAGGAACGCAGTTCCTCACCAGCAACGGAACAAAGCTGGATGGAGAATGACTTTGACGAGCTGAGAGAAGAAGGCTTCAGACGATCAAATTAATCTGAGCTACAGGAGGACATTCAAACCAAAGGCAAAGGAGTTGAAAACGTTGAAAAAAATTTAGAAGAATGTATAATTAGAATAACCAATACAGAGAAGTGCTTAAAGGAGCTGACGGAGCTGAAAACCAAGGCTCGAGAACTACATGAAGAATGCAGAAGTCTCAGGAGCCGATGTGATCAACTGGAAGAAAGGGTATCAGCGATGGAAGATGAAATGACTGAAATGAAGTGAGAAGGGAGGTTTAGAGAAAAAAGAATAAAAAGAAATGAGCAAAACCTCCAAGAAATATGGGACTATGTGAAAAGACCAAATCTACGTCTGATTGGTGTACCTGAAAGTGACGGGGAGAATGGAACCAAGTTGGAAAACACTCTGCAGGATATTATCCAGGAGAACTCCCCCAATCTAGCAAGGCCGGCCAATGCTCAGATTCAGGAAATACAGAGAATGCTACAAAGATACACCTCAAGAAGAGCATCACACATAATTGTCAGATTCACCAAAGCTGAAACAAGGGAAAATAATGTTAAGGGCAGCCAGAGAGAAAGGTCGGGTTACCCTCAAAGGGAAACCCATCAGACCAAGAGCGGATCTCTCGGCAGAAACCCTACAAGCCAGAAGAGAGTGGGGGCCAATATTCAACATTCTTAAAGAAAAGTATTTTCAAACCAGAATTTCATATCCAGCCAACCTAAGCTTCATAAGCGAAGGAGAAATAAAATACTTTACAGACAAGCAAATGCTGAGAGATTTTGTCACCACTAGGCCTGCCCTAAAAGAGCTCCTGAAGGAAGCGCTAAACATTCAAAGGAACAACCAGAACCAGCCACTGCAAAATCATGTCAAAATGTAAAGACCATCAAGACTAGGAAGAAACTGCATCGACTAAAGAGCAAAATCACCGGCTAACATCATAATGACAGGATCAAATTCACACATAACAATATTAACTTTAAATGTCAATGCACTAAATGCTCCAATTAAAAGACACAGACTGGCAAATTGCATAAAGAGTCAAGACCCATTAGTGTGCTGTATTCAGGAAAACCATCTCACGTGCAGAGTCACACATAGGCTCAAAATAAAAGGATGGAGGAAGATCTACCAAGCCAATGGAAAACAAAAAAGGCAGGGCTTGCAATCCTAGTCTCTGATAAAACAGATGTTAAACCAACAAAGATCAAAAGAGACAAAGAAGGCCATTACATAATGGTAAAGGGATCAATTCAACAAGAAGAGCTAACTATCCTAAATATATATGCACCCAATACAGGAGCACCAAGATTCATAAAGCAAGTCCTGAGTGACCTACAAGGAGACTTAGACTCCCACACAATAATAATGGGAGACTTTAACACCCCACTGTCAACATTAGACAGATCAACGAGACAGAAAGTCAACAAGGATACCCAGGAATTGAACTCAGCTCTGCACCAAGTGGACCTAATAGACATCTACAGAACTCTCCACCCCAAATCAACAGAATATACATTTTTTTTCAGCACCACACCACACCTATTCCAAAATTGACCACATGCTTGGAAGTAAAGCTCTCCTCAGCAAATGTAAAAGAACAGAAATTATAACAAACTATCTCTCAGACCACAGAGCAATCAAACTAGAACTCAGGATTAAGAATCTCACTCAAAACCTCTCAACTACATGGAAACTGAACAACCTGCTTCTGAATGACTACTGGGTACATCACGAAATGAAAGCAGAAATAAAGATGTTCTTTGAAACCAAGAGAACAAAGACACAACATACCAGAATCTTTGGGAAGCATGCAAAGCAGTGTATAGAGGGAAATTTATAGCACTAAATGCCCACAACACAAAGCTGGAAAGATCCAAAATTGACACCCTAACATCACAATTAAAAGAACTAGAAAAGCAAGAGCAAACACATTCAAAAGCTAGCAGAAGGCAAGAAATAACTAAAATCAGAGCAGAACTGAAGGAGACAGAGACAAAAAAATTACTGAATCCAGGAGCTGGTTTTTTGAAAGGATGAACAAAATTGACAGACCACTAGCAAGACTAATAAAGAAAAAAAGAGAGAAGAATCAAATAGACGTAATAAAAAATGATAAAGGGGATATCACCACCGATCCCACAGAAATACAAACTACCATCAGAGGATACGACAAACACCTCTACGCAAATAAACTATAAAATCTAGAAGAAATGGATAAATTCCTCAACACATACACTCTCCCAAGACTAAACCAGGAAGAAGTTGAATCTCTGAATAGACCAATAACAGGATCTGAAATTGTGGCAATAATCAATAGCTTACCAACCAAAAAGAGTCCAGGATCAGATGGATTCAGAGCCGAATTCTACCAGAGGTACAAGGAGGAACTGGTGCCATTCCTTCTGAAACTATTCCAATCAATAGAAAAAGAGGGAATCCTCCCTAACTCTTTTTACGAGGCCAGCGTCATTCCGATACCAAAGCCAGGCAGAGACTCAACAATAAAAGAGAATTTTAGACCAATTTCCTTGATGAACATTGATGCAAAAATCCTCAATAAAATAATGGCAAAACGAATCCAGTAGCACATCAAAAAGCTTATTCACCATGATCAAGTGGGCTTCATCCCTGGGATGCAAGGCTGGTTGAATATATGCAAATCAATAAATGTAATCCAGCATATAAACAGAGCCAAAGACAAAACCACATGATTATCTCAATAGATGCAGAAGAAGCCTTTGACAAAATTCAACAATTCTTCATGCTAATAACTCTCAATAAATTAGTTATTGATGGGATGTATTTCAAAATAATAAGAGCTATCTATGACAAACCCACAGCCAATATCATACTGAATGGGCAAAAACTGGAAGCATTCCCTTTGAAAACTGGCACAAGACAGGGATGCCCTCTCTCACCACTCCTATTCAACATAGTGTTGGAAGTTCTGGCCAGGGCAATCAGGCAGGAGAAGGAAATAAAATGTATTCAATTAGGAAAAGAGGAAGTCAAATTGTCCCTGTTTGTAGACGACATGACTATATATCTAGAAAACCCCATCGTCTCAGCCCAAAATATCCTTAAGCTGATAAGCAACTTCAGCAGTCTCAGGATACAAAATCGATGTACAAAAATCACAAGCATTCTTATACACCAACAACAGACAAACAGAGAGCCAAATTATGAGTGAACTCCCATTCACAATTGCTTCAAAGAGAATAAAAAACCTAGGAATCCAACTTACAAGGGATGTGAACGACCTCTTCAAGGAGAGCTACAAACCACTGCTCAAGGAAATAAAAGAGGATACAAACAAATGGAAGAACATTCCACGCTCATGGGTAGGAAGAATCAATATTGTGAAAATGGCCATACTGCCCAAGGTAATTTACAGATTCAATGCCATCCCCATCAAGCTACCAATGCCTTTCTTCACAGAATTGGAAAAAACTACTTTAAAGTTCATATGGAACCAAAAAAGAGCCCACATTGCCAAGTCAATCCTAAGCCAAAAGAACAAAGCTGGAGGCATCACACTACCTGACTTCAAACTATACTACAAGTCTACAGTAACCAAAACAGCATGGTACTGGTACCAAAACAGAGATATGGATCAATGGAACAGAACAGAGCCCTCAGAAATAATGCAACATATCTACAACTACCTGATCTTTGACAAACCTGAGAAAAACAAGCAATGGGGAAAGGATTCCCTATTTAATAAATGGTGCTGGGAAAACTGGTTAGCCATATGTAGAAAGCTGAAACTGGATCCCTTCCTCACGCCTTATAGAAAAATCAATTCAAGATAGATTAAAGACTTAAACGTTAGACCTAAAACCATAAAAACCCTAGAAGAAAACCTAGGCATTACCATTCAGGACATAGGCATAGGCAAGGACTTCATGTCTAAAACACCAAAAGCAATGGCAACAAAAGACAAAATTGACAAATGGGATCTAATTAAACGAAAGAGCTTCTGCACAGCAAAAGAAACTACCATCAGAGTGAACAGGCAACCTACAAAATGGGAGAAAATGTTCGCAACCTACTCATCTGACAAAGGGCTAATATCCAGAATCTACAATGAGCTCAAACAAATTTACAAGAAAAAAACATACAACCCCATCAAAAAGTGGGCAAAGGACATGAACAGACACTTCTCAAAAGGAGACATTTATGCAGCCAAAAAACACATGAAAAAATGCTCATCATCACTGGCCATCAGACAAATGCAAATCAAAACCACAATGAGATACCATCTCACACCAGTTAGAATGGCAATCACTAAAAAGTCAGGAAACAACAGGTGCTGGAGAGGATGTGGACAAATAGGAACACTTTTACACTCTTGGCGGGACTGTAAACTAGTTCAACCATTGTGGAAGTCAGTGTGGTGATTCCTCAGGGATCTAGAACTGGAAATACCATTTGACCCAGCCATCCCATTACTGGGTATATACCCAAAGGACTATAAATCATTCTGCTATAAAGACACATGCACACGTATGTTTATTGAGGCATTATTCACAATAGCACAGACTTGGAACCAAGCCAAATGTCCAACCATGATAGACTGGATTAAGAAAATGTGGCACATATACACCATGGAATACTATGCAGCCATAAAGAATGATGAGTTCATGTCCTTTGTAGGGACATGGATGAAATTGGAAATCATCATTCTCAGTAAACTATCACAAGAACAAAAAACCAAACACCGCATATTCTCACTCGTAGGTAGGAATTGAACAATGAGAACACATGGACACAGGAAGGGGAATATCACACTGTGGGGACTGTTGTGGGGTGGGGGGAAGGGGGAGGGATGGCATTGGGAGATATTCCTAATGCTAGATGACGAGTTAGTGGGTGCAGTGCACCAGCATGGCACATGTATACATATGTAACTAACCTGCACAATGTGCACATGTACCCTAAAACTTAAAGTATAATAAAAGAAAAATCACCAATTTATATTCAAAAAAATAACTTACTAGATTTTACTTCTGGCAGAAGCAGGTTTTCTTAGTACCTGGTGCAATGAAACCACCCTTCATATGTCACACAATTGCCCAAAATTTACCCAGAACAGAAGGCTGATTGTGCCAGTTTCTAAGAAGAGCTATGATTCTAAGAGGCCAGGACAGCAGAGCAGAAATAAAATATCCTTTGGTTATAACAAATGTTTGTTATTATTATTCCATATCACACAGTTTTTCTATCCTCAGAGAAAATAAGTTGAGGATAGGATGTGTCAAGATCTAGAATCAAGGCTTGGCGTGGTGGCTCACACGTGTAATCCCAGCACTTTGGGAGGCTGAGATGGGCAAATCAGAAGGTCAGGAGATCAACCATTCTGTCTAACAATGGTGAAACCCCGTCTCTACTAAAAACACAAAAAATTAGCCAGGCATGGCAGTGGGCACATGTAGTCCCATCTACTTAGGAGGCTGATGCAGGAGAATCAATTTAACCCAGGAGGTGGAGGTTGTAGTGCACTGAGATCACACCACTGTACTCCAGCGTGGGTGGCAGAGCAAGACTCCATTTGAAAAAAAAAATCCAGAATCAAATGTAAAAAAAATGGCCTAGTAATTTTGTCTCAGACACAATATAGAGTTGGGAGATTAAAATCATATTTTGCTAATCTAAAGGGAAAGGGTTTAGGGAATTTTAGGTTTTGATACCTGTGGTGCACAGTATTAACATGTATTAGCCATTCCAGGTTTGATTGAATAGACTTGCCCTCTACCTCACTCAGTAGATGTTTAAACGTAGAAATGCAATCTAAAAATTTTACAAGATTTTAACTTAGTTTTTATAGTATGTCCAACTCTATAATTTGTTCCAATTGTGAGAGTCAACTGTGCAGCAGTGGTACAATTATGTTCTCTTCATATGCAGAATTCATGTCATACTATAGACGTTTTTATTTTCATCTGAGTCTACAGGCTAATTTCAAGAAGAATATTTATTTCTAATTATGTAGCTTCTATTATATAGCTAGTATTATCTTGTTTACCTCATGTATATGCCAAAAGGACCTCATGACTTAATAAATGTTCAACTATTAATTTGAATAAATTGGCCCAATAAGTCTAATAAACTCAATTATATCAAGTTCATAATGTAAAATGAACAATAAATAAAAATTGGATTAAATAGCATTCTCAAAATGAAATAAAATAAAAAAATGTACTAAATAAGTAGCATACAATAATACACACACCATGAAATTACATGTAAAAATTATTTTGTGAAGATCATTAAATTTTATCAAAGTCACATTCATCATCTCTGAGAAAATTATACAAGGAATGCTTTATGAAATTAGACTAAAATAAATGTATATATTATGTCTATAGTGAGCAACAAGCAAACAGACAAAAAAAGGAGAATTTGCACAAGATGTTTCTAACACAAGAGCAATAACATTTTAGGTAAACGGGTTTAATACAAGGCAGAGAAAATAGATTTGCTTTCAAAATCTTTGAAGTTTCCGGTTTGCTGGTAAGTTATCAAGACATGTAAAATTATGTGTTTTATTCTAATATTTTTCTTTGCTTCTCAAAGTAGGTACACAATCACAAACAAATATGACTATTCTCTATAAAGCTGTTACATACAAAGTTTATTTTACAGTGATTTGTCTGTATATTTACATCCATTTAAATAAAAAATAAAGGTATGCATATGTTTAGCAGACCAGAGAAGTCATCAGTTAAAAAAAAGAAGTAGGATAAAATTTTGCAAATAGTTGTTCAGCATTCAGAATTAAAGCATATAGGTCTATTATATTCAAAATCTTCATAACAACCATCACAATAATCTGTAGTTACAAGAAAAACAAAAATATAAATTGTAGGAACCATATTCTTCAAATTATTTTAAGTTAAAGATCACTGACAAAGGAATCAGGAGAGATATTATTTCAGTGTAATTCTATAGAATATAGTTACCATCTGTTACCTACAACCATGGGTAAAATGGGATAAGTAACATCAGTGGCAAGATAAAAATTCCATGTAAAGTAGCATTAATACATTCACAAATATTTTCTTCAATTAAAAAAATTAAGTTTACACCTTGCCATTAAAAAGGCATTTTGAAATTCACTGTATTTTAATTATCTTAATCTGCAAATGATAAAGCAATTTCCTTCTAAAATCCAAATTGTTTCTCTTACTATGCAGAATATTATTCTGGTTACTTTTCACACTCCTATCATCCTGTCACTTATGATACTGCACTTATGATACCCAACCACTAAGTAGACTTTCCACTTAGAACTTCTTCATGTATCTTAGATTTCAGTTTTCTTAATCTTCCATATGAAAGTATATAAATCTGTCCATCTAATATAGAAGAACCTCTATTAAATCTAGTGCAGGAACTATTGACCATGTTCTTTCACATAAATTCTAGAAAAGAACACATAGCTTCAAATGTAAGACTTAAATTCCATCAATAGTTTCTTTTGAAAAAATATTAAATTTTTATTTGTTTGTTATGAGAGAAAGTTTCACCCTGTTGCCATGCTGGACTGCAGTGTGTGATCTTGGCTCACTGCAACCTCCACTTCCTGCATTCAAGCAATCCTCCTGCCTTAGACTCCTGAATACCTGGAACTACAGGTGTGCAGCACCATGCTCAAAAAGTTTCTTTTGTTTTGTTTTTGTTTGTTTTTTGTAGAGATGGGGTTTCACCATGTTGGCCAGAATGGTTTTGATTTCTTGACCTCATGATCTATCCACCTTGACGTCCCCAAATCCTGGGATTACACACATGAGCCTCTGTGCCCAGCTTAAATTATTTTCATATAAAAAAGTAGGTTTCTTTTAGAGGAAAGGGATGAAGATTGCAGATTAGCAGCAGCTAGACCCTGTAGTTCTCTCAGAGAAAAATGCAAGGCGTGCATAAATACAGCACCTTCAAATGAAATATCCAGGTATTTGCCTTCAGAATAATCAAATAAACAACTTGTGGAGAGTAAAGCAAGGACGAATAATGGGCCACCCAGAAAAGACATGGAGCCAAGAGAACCTCCCCATCCAGTAAAGCAGTAAGTGCATGTGTGACCCTGGGAACCTACAATTCTCCCACACATCTTTTTAATCCTCAGATGGGGAGACTCCCTGAGGAACCTACTTTACCAAGGCCTTTAGTTTAACACATAGAGCTACTTGGAGTCTCAGCATAGCAACTGCACTGGCGTGTTGCAGAGCCACAGATACTCTGGCTTTCCAGGATTCCCAGGAAAAGTAGCTGCAACACCAGCAAAGCATGAGGTTATACCCATATACATACCTATAGGAAATAGGCAGAATCCAGGGACCTGAGCAGTGACAGTCTGTAGGACCCACTTCCACAGTGCCTCATAGAGTAAGATCTACTGGTGTAGAATTCCAGCCAATCATTGGCAGCAGCGCTGTATCTCTCTGAATTGGAGCTACCAGAAAGAGGAGTGGACCTCCATCTTTGCTGTTTCAACAACATAGCCATCCCAGGCTTCAGGCTTTGAAAAGCCTAAGCTGACTGGGGCAGCAAGGATCTATAGCACTGTACAGGTGCTCTAAAATGACACCACCAGTCTGCCTGGTAGAGTACGTCCCCAATCTCTTCCTCCTCACTGAAAAGAACTTCCCAAACAGGGCGTCCAGCTACCACCACCAGTGTTATTTGATCTATGGAATTTTGAAACCTCTTCGGGGTATAGTTCCTAGAGTGAAGAGTGAGCTGCCATTTTTGCTGTTTTTGTGACTTAGCTGTTCCAGCTTTCTGGCTTTGGAGAATCCAAATACACAAGGGATGAAAGTGATACCTCTGCACAGCAGAGCTCTCCTACAAGAATGTGGCTAGACTGCTATCTTAAGTGGGTCCCGAATTATGTTTTCCTCACTGGGTAAGACATTTGAAGAGGGGTTCCAGCTATCTCCTTCAGGTGCTTTTGGGCTGGAAACAGGTCTATACCTGCCTGGGATGGAGCTTCCAGAGAATGGGGCATACTGCCTTTGTTGCTGTTTTTCAGCATTCAATGGGACAGCTTCAGATTCTGTAAAACCTGAGGTGACCAGAAACTGCAGTGGACACAAAACATACTGCAGCAGCCCTTTAGAAAAGTGGCCAGACTCTTACATGAGCACCTGTTCTCACACATTCTCACTGTGCAGGTTCTCCAGGTCTCAGCCATTAGCCAATCATTGGCAGGGATATTGAGCCCGTAGCAACTTAGCAACTTCCTGGACAGAGCCTCTAGGAGTAACTGAAAATATTTCTGCCACTATCTCTGCGTTAGAACTGTCCTTGCTATGCTTCTCAGACTAATGAAAAATTCAAAACCCAGGTACCTTATTTACACCTCAAACAAACTGCATTTTACCCAAAGAGTGAAGGCCAGTCCACCCTCCATGGGTTCCACAAGCTACCTATTGCTCCTCACTAGACAGTAAACCCCTAACTTGGCCAAAAGCAGAGATCCTCCATCCTGGGCTGACTGTGGTAAGGGGTTGCTGACCTACATCTCTCTGAGATGCAGCCCCTAGAAGCCAAGCAAAGAAGGGGCAGCAAGCCACCTCATGTGGTGTCAAGAGTGTTGGTGCAAGAACATCTGTAGTAATATGTTGCCAGTGATGTCCACTTCTCTAGGTTCAACTTTCTCCCATAAGAGGCTTTAGCCCTAGAAAAATTGTTGGACCTAATTTTTGCAGGATGGTCTTGCAAATCAGAAGAAATTGTTCCAATTGAATACCCCTTGGTCTCCTGGCCTCTTATAGGGACCTATTCTGGCCACAGGTTCTTACAGGGCAGTCTCAGTTACCCTGGGAGCCCATACCATAGCATCTGTACTGGTGGGCCATGCCTGATCCCTGAAGAGCTTCAACAATACAGCCCCTATGACTCCACCAGTCCACATGTTTCTTCCCCATACTGCAGCTTCCCACGAGACCAAAGTAAGCTTATATCCAACCAAAGGGAGCTTCAGAAGTAAAAAAATTAATATGATCCTATTCACATAAGCAAACGCTGAAGAAATCTGTTACCCAAGACCTGCCTTACAAGGGTTTCTGAAGAAAACACTAAATAAAAAAAAAAAACTGTAATTAGTCACTTCAAAAACACACCAAAGTAAATAAACTGCTGACACTCTAAAGCAACCACAAAACAAATGTGCAAAATAGCCAGCTAAAATCGTGGTGGCAGAATCAAATCAACAGATATGAATACTAACCATAACTTTAAATGGGCTAAATGCCCCAATTAAAAAACAGTGTGGCAAGTTGAGTAAAGAATCAAGATCTAATGGTATTCTGTAATCTAGACACTCATCTCAATTAAGCTAAATATAAAGAAAAAAGAGAAGTCTACCAAATAGATGGAAAACAGAAAAAAAGGAGGTGATGCAATCCTAGTTTCTGGCAAAGCAAACTTAAAATCCACGTAGTTTTTTTTTTTAAAGAGAAAAAAGGCATTCCATAATAGTAAAATGCAATAGACAAGCCCAACACAAAAGCACTGAGTATAAAGCGAGTTCTTAGAGATGCTGCAAGATGTTAAGTTAAATCTTCTTCAACAGTCATTACCTTTATGTGGCATTTGTTCGGTATTAAGTCTCTGATGTTGAACATAAAATGAGGATGTTTTAAAAGCTTTTCCACATTTTTAACACTTGTGAAGCTTCTCTCTACTATGAGTTCTTTTATTTCTAATGAAGTGTGAGAATGAACTTAATGTTTCACCACATTCTTCACATTTGTAGGCTTTTCCTGTAGTGTGAATTCTCTTATGATTAGCAAAGTCTGAAAAGCACTTAAAGGTTTTGCCACATGCTTCAGATTTGTAAGGGCTGTCTTCTATGTGAATTATCTTGTGGTTAATAAGGATTGAAAAGCAGGTAAAGGCTTTGCCTTTTTTTTTTCAACAGGTGTAGGGTTTCCCTCCAGTATAAATACTCTTATGTTTACTAACAGCTGAGAACCACATAAAAGCTTCTCCACATTAGTTACATATGTAGGGTTTCTCTTCAGTATGAGTTATCTTATGTTTAGTAAGGTCTGAGAACCACCCATAGGCTTTGTGACATTCTTCACATTTGTATGATGGTTTCTCTCCAGTATAAATTATTTTATGTTTAGCGAGTTCTGAGAATTCTCTTAGAATTAGTAAGGTCTGAGAAACATTTAAAGGCTCTTACACATTCTTTGCAATTGTAGGATCTATTTCCAAAATGATTTCTCTTGTGTTTAATAAGGGTTGAGGAGCAGGTTAAAGTTTTGTCGCATTCTTCACGTTTGTAGGTTTTTCCTCCAGTATGACCTCTCTTATGTTCAGTAAGGTTTGAGAACTTTTTAAAGGCTTTGCCACGTTCTTCATATCTGTAGCATCTCTCTGCAGTATGTATTCCATTTTTTATAGTAAAATCTGAGAACTGCCTACAGTTTCTGCCATATTCTTTGCATTTGTAGTATTTCTCTCTGCTAAAGGTTTTCTTCTGTTCGCTGAAGATTGAGTACACCTGGAAAGCTTTCCAAATTTATAACATTGACAAGTTTTTCTCTGGGTAGTTGATAAACATTGAAGAAAGAAATTATAACTGCTTTTCTTTCTGTCCCTTGTAGTAATTCACACTTTGCTAGTCTTTTTTAAATGTAAATTGTTAAGGTCACAGGTTCCATATTTTCTCAGAATCACTTTTTGAAATGAATGTTTTATATCATGTTCCCACCATATGTCTGCAGTAATATGAAAAGAACCAGCTGAAAAACAAAAACAAAAACAAAAGGAACAACAAAATTTCTCCCACATTAGGCTCATGTGAATACATTTTACAAATATTAGTTATACAAAGCACATTAACAAGGTGACAATAAAATACCACAGGCTGTAATTCCTTTATAGACATGTAAACTTAACACAATTATAATGAACAAAATTCCTGTGTGAGAAGTCTAAGAATCAGTTAAGCATTTATAGCACTTCAAGGGAGCAAAATGCCAAGAACTACATAGAAGTGTAATAAAAGTGTTTTATATTTACCCACCCCAGCCATTCTTCATCCTATGATGACTTCAGATATAGACTCCCAACTCGTGTCTTCCCCCTTCAAAAATAAATAAAATAGTGGCACCTGTGTTCAGGCTTCTTGCTTTGTGAGACCTTACTAAAGACTAATTTCTATATTATATGACAGTGTTTAAAGGAAAAGTGGTATTCTTTGACAGTTTGAGGCTGGTGAGACCAAAGGTAAATGACTTACAAAAAAAGACTTCAGTGTCATAGACAGAAAATGGGTATAGCAATTGACTGCAGTCAGAATCTCAATAGGAAACATAGGGAATGTCCATGAGTGGTCGCCCATACCTATAATCCCAGCACTTTGGGAGTCTGAGGCAGGCTGTTCACTTGTGATCAAAAGTTCAACACCAGCCAGGTCAACATGGTGAAACCCCATCTCTACTAAAAATACAACAATTACACAGGCATGGTGGCAGTCACCTCTAATCTCAGCTACTCAGGTGACTGAGCCAGGAGAATCACTGGAAAGTAGGAGGTGATTCTTGCAGTGAGCCAAGACCATGCCATCACATTGCAGCATGGACAACAAGAGTAAAATGTTCACTTAAAATAAAATAAAATGAAATAAAATAAAATAAATAATTGGAAATATTTTTTAATGAAAAAACACAAGCCCAGATAAAACTTCTATAGAACAGAAGTGAGAGACTTCAAGAATCTCTAGCCCAAAAGTTGGTTCATATTTCCCAAGAAAAAATCACTTAATAAGCATTTTCACATGTGGTGATTTATTATACAAATTGCAACATAAGACTACAACATATACAAAACATTAAGATAATATGGCTCACTCAAAGATAAAAATAAATATTCAGAAATCAATGATACAAAATGGAGATGTAAAAATTTACCTAAGAAAATTTCAATTAAAGTCTGCATTTATTTTTAAAAGAAAAAATAAATTGACCTGAGAAATTAATTTACCATCTGAATGATGCTTAATGAGTTAAATGGAAATAAATAAAACAAAATGAAATAACAAAAATGAAATTAAGAAAATGATAAAAAGCACAAAAAAGTGTAGAAGTACAAAAAAGTCTCATATGCACTTCAATATTATTTGAAAATATGAGAAAATCAAGAAGCTCAGTAAATTTCAACTAACATTAACACGAATAAATTTCTAACAAGATCCCAAATAAGCAATGTTTTGAAAGTCACACACAAAAAGAGAATCTGGAATGCAGGAAGAAAAAAGAGTTATGTTATTTATATGCATGCTTCTGCAAGATTACCAGTAAGTTTATGAACATAAACCTTTCAGGAAAAAAGGAGTAGGATAGCATACTTAAAACACTGGAAAAAAAAATTATGTTAGAAAATCCTATTCCTCAGAGCCAAAAAATAGAACTACTACTCAGACAAAGAATCTTCTCAGCAAGGCAATTTTACTTTCTGCAGAAAGGGTGCTGCTCATCAGCAATCCTACCCTGAGAGCACAATGAAAAAGAAAGGCAGGAATATTTACCCGTATGCATTGGGTCCTTACTTCTGTGTCCTATCGCCATTAGTTGGAACTAGGCATCACAGTCTAAGCTAAACCTGATTGGCTAACAACCTGAAACTTCCCTAAATAGGTAAAGGCGATGGAGAACAAAGAAAAAGGGAAAGATTTTGCAAAAATCCTTAGAGAAGTAATAACATTTCCAAATAAGAAAGGGGACATAAGCTGCAAGCTGGGACATGCCTAAGCATGTATAGAAGAAATGTTCTGGTGAAAGTACAAGGCCATAGAATGTACTTATTCCTTTATATATAACAGCTACATAGAGTAGGGCTTAACAAAGAGTTATTAGCACAAAACAAGAAGGCTTTGAAGAAATTTTATCTTTAAAAAAAATCTTATTTCTAACATTTATTATTTATTCTTTAAAAGAAGGGAAACTTTGATGAGAAACATTTTACAAAGTCTAAGTGAGAATACAATATCCAGCAAAAGTATCCTTCAACAGGAAAAAGAATAAAACTAACTATATTATGACCTATATCAAGATGTATCGATGTCATGTCTTCAAGAGACTCACTTCAGACCTAATAAAAAAATAGACTGAAAATGGCAGGATAAAAAATACATGCCATGCAAGTTTTAACCAAATAATAAGAGAAAAGACAACAATTTATTAAGTTGAAAACTGTCATATTTTATAAAATTTGCTTTAAGTCAAAATTCACAAGAGACAAAGTAGGACATTCAATTATATTAAGAGAGTTCATTCACTGAAATTCCGTGAATATGTGAGAGTTTTCCTAAACACATAAAACAAACATTGACAGAATTGAAGCAAAAATAGATAGCAATACAATAATGGAAGGATACATTTGTATCCCACTTTCAGTAATAAATAAAGACAGAATATCAACAAGGAAACAAAAAGTTTGAATACACTATACAATATATTTACCTAACAAATATATACCGGCAAAAGAATACACTTTGTTTTTTTGCAATAGCTCATAAAACATTTTCCTAAGTGGATTACCTGTGATGCCATGAAAGAAGTCTTAATAGTTTTTTAAATTGAAATTTAGCAGACAATTTTTTATAGCACAAATGAAATGAAACTAGAAATCAGTAATGGAAGAAAAGCTGAAAAATTCAAAATATATGAAAATTAACTGTTAACATAGTTTTACTTTTTTTCTTTCCTTTTTTTTTAGATACAGCCTCACTCTGTCACTAGGAGGAAATACAGTGGCACAATCTCGGCTCACTGTAACCTCAACTTCCAGGTACAAGCAATTCCCCTGACTCAGCTTCTCCAGTAGCTGGCATTACAGGCATGCCCAAGCACACTTAGCTAATTTTGTGCATTTTAGTAGAGGTGGGATTTCATCATGTTGGCCAAAATGGTCTTGATCTCCTGATCTGGCCATGTACCCTCCTCAGCCTTCCAAACTGCTGGGATTACAGGTATGAGTCACCATGCATGGCCAGTAACACAGTTTTGAGCATGCTGTTTATCAAGGGTTGGAAGACATAGTATTGTAAAGTTGTCCATGCTGCTTGAAGTGATCCACACATTTGACAAACCAATTTTATTTCTCTTTTATTATTATTATTATTTTTTGAGATGGAGTATCACTGTGTCACCCAGGCTGGAATGCAGTGGTGCAATCTTGGCTCACTGCAAGCTCTACCTCCCAGGTTCATGCCATTCTCCTGCCTCAGCATCCCGAGTAGCTGGGACTACAGGCACCCACCACCATGCCAGGCTATTTTTTTTTTTTTTTTTATTTTTGAAGAGATGGGTTTTCACCGTGTTAGCTAGGTTGGTCTCAATCTCCTGGCCTCATGATCCACCTGCCTCAGCCTCCCAAAGTGCTGGGATTACAGGCTTGAACCACCGTGCCCAGCCACCAATTTTCAATTTTAAATTAAACTTTCCAAAAATAGAAAGTAAAAAACCCATAAATTACATGAAAATCCTGGCAATCTTTAAAAACAAGAAAAATATTAGAAGCATTTTTCCAAGTTTTTAACTTCTTTCCCATTGGTTTGAATTTCCACCCATAGCTCAGAGTAGTTTGATCATCTGAAGTCTTCTCTCAACTCGTCAAAGTCATTCTTGGTCCAGTTTTTTCCATTGCTGGAAACTTTGAAAAAAATTAGATGAATGGATAATTAGAATAAACAATGCAGAGAAGTCCTTAAAAGAGCTGATGGAGCTTAAAGCCAAGGCTCGAGAACAACGTGAAGAATGCAGAAGCCTCAGGAGCTAATGCAATCAACTGGAAGAAAGGGTATCAGTGACGGAAAATGAAATGAATGAAATGAAGTGAGAAGGGAAGTTTAGAGAAAAAAGAATAAAAAGAAATGAACAAAGCCTCCAAGAAATATGGGACTTTGTGAAAAGACAAAATCTATGTCTGATTGGTGTACCTGAAAGTGACAGAGAGAATGGAACCAAGTTGGAAAACACTCTGCAGGATATTATCCAGGAGAACTTCCCCAATCTAGTTAGGCAGGCCAACATTCAGATTCAGGAAATACAGAGAACTTCACAGAGATACTCCTTGAGAGGAGCAACTCCAAGACACTTAATTGTCAGATTCACCAAAGTTGAAAAGAAGGGAAAATTGTTAAGGGCAGCCAGAGAAAGGTCAGGTTAACCACAAAGGGAAGCTCATCAGACTAACAGCAGACCTCTTGGCAGAAACTCTGCAAGTCAGAAGACATTGGGGACCAATATTCAATGTTCTTAAAGAAAAGAATTTTCAACTCAGAATTTCATATCCATAAGTGAAGGAGAAATAAAATACTTTACAGACAAGCAAATGCTGAGAGATTTTGTCACCACCAGGCCTGCCCTAAAAGAGCTCCCAAAGGAAGCACTAAACATGGAGAGGAACAACCAGTACCAGCCACTCCAAAAACATGCCAAAATGTGAAGACCATCAAGCCTAGGAAGAAACTGCATCAACTAACGAGCAAAATAACCAGCTAACATCATGATGACAGGACCAAATTCACAAATAACAATATTAACTTTAAATGTAAGTGGGCTAAATGCTCCAATTAACAGACACAGACTGGCAAATTGGATAAGAGTCAAGACCCATCAGTGTGCTGTATTCAGGAAACCCATCTCAAGTGCAGAGACACACATAGGCTCAAAATAAATGGATGGAGGAAGATCTACCAAGCAAATGGAAAACAAAAAAAGAGGCAAGGGTTGCAATCCTAGTCTCTGATAAAACAGACGTTAAACCCACAAAGATCAAAAGAGACAAAGAATGGCATTACATAATGGTAAAGGGATCAATTCAACAAGAAGAGCTAACTATCCTAAATATATATGCACCCAATACAGGAGCACCAAGATTCATAAAGCAAGTCCTTTATGACCTACAAAGAGACTTAGACTCCCACACAATAATAATGGGAGACTTTAACACCCCACTGTCAACATTAGACAGATCAACGAGACAGAAAGTTAACAAGGATACCCAGGAATTGAACTCAGCTCTGCACCAAGCGGACCTAATAGACATCTACAGAACTCTCCACCCCAAATCAATAGGATATACATTTTTTTCAGCACCACACCACACCTATTCCAAAATTGATCACATGGTTGGAAGTAAAGCACTCCTCAGCAAGTGTAGAAGAAAAGAAATTACAACAAACTGTCTCTCAGACCACAGTGCAATCACACTAGAACTCAGGATTGAGAAACTCACTCAAAACCTCTCAGGAAACTGGACAACCTGGTCCTGAATGACTACTCGGTACATAACAAAATGAAGGCAGATATAAAGATGTTCTTTGAAACCAATGGGAATAAAGACACAACACACCATAATCTCTGGGACACATTCAAAGCAGTGTGTAGAGGGAAATTTATCCACTAAATGCCCACAGGATAAAGCTGGAAAGATCTAAAATTGACACCCTAACATCACAATTAAAAGAACTAGAAAACCAAGAGCAAACATATTCAAAAGCTAGCAGAAGGCAAGAAATAACTAAAATCAGAGCAGAACTGAAGGAAATAGAGAGACAAAAAACCCTTCAAAAAATTAATGAATCCAGTAGCTGGCTTTTTGAAATGATCAACAAAATTGATAGACTGCTATCAAGACTAATAAAGAAGAAAAGAGAGACGAATCAAATAGATGCAATAAAAAATGATAAAGGGGATATCACCACAGATCCCACAGAAATACAAACTACCATCAGAGAATACTATGAACACCTTTATGCAAATAAACTAGAAAACCTAGAAGAAATGGATAAATTCCTTGACACATACACCCTCCCAAGACTAAACCAGGAAGAAATTGAATCTCTGAATAGACCAATAACAGGCTCTGAAATTGTGGCAATAATCAGTAACTTACTGACCAAAAAAAGTCCAGGACCAGATGGATTCAGAGCCGAATTCTACCAGAGGTACAAGGATAAGCTAGCACCATTCCATCTGAAACTATTCCAATCAGTAGAAAAAGAGGGAATCCTCCCTAACTCATTTTATGAGGCCGGCATCATCCTGATACCAAAGCCTGGTAGAGATACAAAAAAAAAGAGAATTTTAGACCAATACCCTAGATGAACACTGATGCAAAAATCCTCAATAAAATAATGGCAAAACGAATCCAGCAGTACATCAAAAAGCGTATCCACCATGATCAAGTGGGCTTCATCCCTGGGATGCAAGGCTGGTTCAACATATGCAAGCCAATAAATGTAATCCAGCATATAAACAGAACCAAAGACAAAAACCACATGATTATCTCGATAGATGCAGAAAAGGCCTTTGACAAAATTCAACAACCCTTCATGCTAAAAATTCTCAATACATTAGGTATTGATGGGATGTATCTCAAAATAATGAGAGCTATCTATGACAAACCCACAGCCAACACCACACTGAATGGGCAAAAACTGGAAGCATTCCCTTTGAAAACTGCCACAAGACAGGGATGCCCTCTCTCACCACTCCTATTCAACATAGTATTGGAAGTTCTGGCCACGGCAATTAGGCAGGAGAAGGAAATAAAGGGTATTCAATTAGGACAAGATGAAGTCAAATTGTCCCTATTTGCAGATGACATGATTGTGTATTTAGAAAACCCATTGTCTGAGCCCAAAATCTCCTTAAGCTGATAAGCAACTTCAGCAAAGTCTCAGGACACAAAATCAGTGTACAAAAATCACAAGCATTCTTATACACCAATAACAGACAAACAGACAGCCAAATCATGAGTGAACTCCCATTCACAATTGCTTCAAAGAGAATAAAATACCTAGGAATCCAACTTACAAGGGATGTGAAGGACCTCTTCAAGGAGAACTACAAACCACTGTTCGATGAAGTAAAAGAGGACACAAACAAATGGAAAAACATTCCATGCTCATGGGTAGGAAGAATCAATATCGTGAAAATGGTCATGCTGCCAAAGGTAATTTATAGATTCAATGCTATCCCCATCAAGCTACCAATGACTTTCTTCACAGAATTGGAAAACATTACTTTAAAGTTCATACTGAACCAAAAAAGAGCCCACATCGCCAAGTCAATCCTAAGCCAAAAGAACAAAGCCAGAAGCATCATGCTACCTGACTTCAAACTATACTACAAAAAAGCATGGTACTGGTACCAAAACAGAGACATAGATCAATGGAACAGAACAGAGCCCTCAGAAATAATGCAACATATCTACAGCCATCTGATCTTTGACAAATCTGACAAAAACAAGCAATTGGTAAAGGATTCCCTATTTGATAAATGGTGCTGGGAAAACTGACTAGCCATATGTAGAAAGCTGAAACTGGATCCCTTCCTTACACTTTATACAAAACTTAATTCAAGATGGATTAAAGACTTAAACGTTAGACCTAGAACCATAAAAACCCTACAAGAAAACCTAGGCAATACCATTCAGAACATAGGCATGGGCAAGGACATCATGTCTAAAACACCAAAAGCAATGGCAACAAAAGACAAAATTGACAAATGGGATATAATTAAACTAAAGAGATTCTGCACAGCGAAAGAAACTACCATCAGAGTGAACAGGCAACCTACAAAATGGGAGAAAATGTTCGCAACCTACTCATCTGACAAAGGGCTAATATCCAGAATCTACAATGAACTCAAACAAATTTACAAGAAAAAAACAAACAACCCCATCAAAAAGTGGGCGAAGGACATGAACAGACACTTCTCAAAAGAAGACATTTATGCAGCCAAAAAACACATGAAAAAATGTTCATCATCACTGGCCATCAGACAAATGCAAATCAAAACCACAATGAGATACCATCTCACACCAGTTAGAATGGCAATCATTAAAAAGTTAGGAAACAACAGGTGCTGGAGAGGATGTGGACAAATAGGAACACTTACACTGTTGGCGGGACTGTAAACTAGTTCAACCATTGTGGAAGTCAGTGTGGTGATTGCTCAGGGATCTAGAACTAGAAATACGGTTTGACCCAGCCATCCCATTACTGGGTATATACCCAAAGGATTATGAATCATGCTGCTATAAAGACACATGCACACGTATGTTTATTGAGGCATTATTCACAATAGCACAGACTTGGAACCAACCCAAATGTCCAACCATGATAGACTGGATTAAGAAAATGTGGCACATATACACCATGGAATACTATGCAGCCATAAAAAATGATGAGTTCATGTCCGTTGTAGGGACATGGATGAAACTGGAAACCATCATTCTCAGCAAACTATCACAAGGACAAAAAAACAAACACCACATGTTCTCACTCATAGGTGGGAACTGAACAATGAGAACACATGGACACAGAAAGGAGAACATCACACTCCGGGGACTGTTGTGCGTTGGGAGGAGGAGGGAGGGGTGAGGGAAAAAAAGAGAAAAAAATAAATAATAAAAAAAGAAAAACTTTGGAAGCATTACACTTAACAATTTCCAAATACAAAAGAAACCTGAAGTAATCAAAGCACTTTGGTACCAGTATAAAAGTAGAAAAAGAAATTAATGAAGCTGAATGCAGCACAGAATAAACTTTTGAATAGAGAGGAGAGACATACCACCTAGATTTTTCATTCAACTATATGTCATAATTCCCTTGGTAAGCAGGACCCATGCAGGAGAGGAGAGTTACACCATTTAGATGCTAATTTCTGTGATATTTCAAATTTTTTTCTGGATGCAGATAACAATCTGGAGAGACACATAACCTAGCTGATAGGCCAAGAGATATGTGATATTATACCCTCTTGACAGAGCTCAAGCAGAAGAATCACATTATTTTGATTCTAACCCAGTGATAAGTAACAATGCACCCATGAAAAGAAATTTGAGCCAAAAAGTCTCAACACCTGGGTACCAGACCCAGGGATATGACACAATCTCATCACCTTTGAGGGTGACAACTTTAACTTTTAGCTAAACTTGTATATTAGAGTGACAATCTCACATGTTTGCTGGGACAACGCATGACCGTCTGCAACATCCAAGTGATTTATAAAACCTGCATAAGAGTTGCAAAGCTCTCTGAGGCCTATGTGGTGGTATGGACTCACAATCTTACATATTAACGTAAACCCAGGTTTGATAGTCAAGATCTCTCCTTTAGGCAGGGTTAAGGAAGAAGACCCATTATTATTTCTGTGGGCTGGGTCTAGAAATGAGTGACCATCCCACTTGTGTCCAGGACCACATACAAATGTCAGAATTCCAACTTTGTGCTGCATTCCCTTATTAGACTCATGATCTCAACAGTGACATTGTAAATGTGGGATGGTGATAACTTTTAATTTCACCTGTGTATGTAACATAGAGTCCGAATCTGAATGTCTGGCTCAGCCCTGTTATGAAATTTTATATCAACAAAGAGTTTATATACTACAGGTTAGTGTTGGAAGCTTCTGTGAGGTTGTTACATATTTGCAACCGAGGACATTATCTATTGTCCCAAGCCTAACAGTGAAAGGCAAAATATCTTCTATTGGCTGAATCCCAATATAAGTTTGAACATCATGTCTGTGAACTGAAGCAGGGTATATGTTATAATCCCATATGTGGACAAAAAGCTAGGCAGGAGGGTAACATCACTTAGATGTTGTGCCAAGCAATATGTCACAATACCTTCTCTAGGCAGGGCATAGGAAATTTGGTCATATTAACTGCATGCTGAACCCAGCAATATGACAACATCCCACATGTGGAAAAAACCCAGCCAAGTTATGAGAACCAAAACACCTGCATGAAGAGACCAAGATATGTCAAAATAAATTAGGTGGCTGCAGCACAGGAGGAACGTCACATAACAATGGTCCTGGGCCGAGCAATATGCAATATTCCATAAGTTCCTCTATATGCAGAAGCAAGGCAGAAGAGTAACATCATCTGGGTGCTGGGCCCTGCTGTAGGCCAAAATTCCTGTTTTGTGGGAATGGCTTGGGAAAATGAGGAGAGTGACATAACCTGAGTGCTGGGCTCAGTAATGTGCCAAAATCCTCCTATTGTGAAGGTCCAGGCTGAAAAAGAGAGTTACATCATTTAGGTCATGGGCTCAGAGATATGTCCCAATGTCCCCAGTAGTCATGGCTTAGGCAGACAAGGAGAGTCATATCACCTATGTGCTTCCCTAGAAATATGTCACAGTGTAAAATATGGGCAGAAGTTATGCGGAAGAGCCACAACCCCAGAGTGCTGGATTCTGAGATATTTCACAAGGTTCTCTTAGGACAGCACCCAGCAAAGATAGTTAGGTGCGGGTTCTCTGTTTATGCCACAATGCTCCGTGTGGCCTCCACGTACACAGGGCCCAAGGAGGGAGTCACTTCACCTAGACGATAGGCCGAGAGATATGTCACAATGACCTCTATGAAGCATAGCCCTGGCAAAAGTGTACCACCACCTGTGTGTATGGCCTAAAATATATCATTGTCAATGTTGGCAGGGCCCAAGCAGAAAAGCCAGATAACCCAAAGATAGACCCAGAGACATGTCACAATATCCTTTTGTGGACATGTCTCAGGCAAGAGTACCCTTCCCTGTGTCCGTGGCCTTGCAATGTGTCACTATCTTTCCTTTGTTCAGGGCTCATTTTAGAGAAGAGAGTTACATAACTTATGAGGTGGACACAGAAATATGTTACAATATGTTATTATTCAAGTGGGTGGATCCAGGGAGAGGAGTCATATCACCTACATAATAGGCCTTGTGGTATGTCAAAATTCCCTCTTTTGGGCATGGCCCTGGAAAAAAACTCATCACTTCTGTGCCTGGCCTAGGAATAAGTCACTATCCTGCCCTGTGTGCAGGGTCCATACAAAAGAGGAGAGTATTGTCTTTTAAGTGATAGGCACAGAGATATGTCACAAGAATATGACATCACCTGGGTGGGGATTCAGTGATGTCACAATCTTACTGAGAGCAGGGCCTCAGTACAATAGTGTGCACAATAGTCACATTACTTCAAGTTTGACTCAGGTAGATATCAAAATTCCATATGTAGGCTGGAAACTGTCTGAAGAGTGAAATCACACAGGTGCTTGGCAAGATTTTATGCCACAATAACGATGGAATTAAATTCTAGGGATGAGATGTAAAATAACACACATGTCCTCTTTACCTGTAGGAGAGCTGCCTTCATCCACCTGTTATGATGATAGTCCTTACTGTCAACTGAGGGTGCATACAAGATTCACAATTTTCTCTGTGGGCTAGGACCTGTTATGACACTCTTTATACAAACCAAAGGTGGGATAACATGTGTGGGTGTTGTCATGATCTGTGACCTTTTTACCAGAAGGTAAATCTGAACAACACTCATGTCCCAAAGATAGTTATTAGAGTCAAAATTTCTGCTATTGTTTCAGTTCACATATGAGAGTCATTATCATGCCTGTTAGCTGTGCCTAGGTATAGATCACAATCCTCTCTCTGGTTATTAAACAGGCAGGACAAACACCTCACCTAAATCCTGAGCCAGAAATATTTCAATATTTTCTTTAAAGGTAAGACCCTAACAGAAACTTCACAAAACTTGGGTGCTAGGCAAAGCTCTATGGCAAAATGGCCCTTGAGGAAAAAGTCCAGGCAGGAGAGGAGAGTCATATAACATAAATGATTGACCCAATGATATGTCACAATGCCTCCTGTTGAAAGGCCCAGGCCAGAGAGTCATGTCATTTGGATGCAATGTTTAGAAATGCTACAAGTCTCCACTGGAAGCAGGGTTCAGGCAGGAGAGGAGAGTCACATAACCTGGATGATGGGTACAGATATATGTTACGATCCCTTCTGAGGTCACTTTTAGACAGGGGAATCAAATCACCAAGGTTCTTGGCCTAGGTTTATGTCAAAATGTAATCTGTGGGCTATAAGTAGGCATGGTTATTAAATCACATAGGAGCTGGACAATGGCATATGTCACAAAAACAACTGTGGAAAGGTTAAGAAATGAAAGTCACCACCCTGCATGTGTCCTGGCTCCAGGTACAATTGTCATTATTAGGGTTTCAGTCTGGTCTCAGGTATATGGCACAATATCACCTCTGGCAGGGAGAAGAAAGGAAAGTCACATCATCTGTGTGGGTGCTGGTCCAGTGAAATGTCACAATCCTACGTGTGGGCAGGACTCTGGGAGAAGAGTCTCTTCACCCGGATGCTGGTTTCAGTGATATACGCAAATCCCCCTTGTGGGCAAGGCTTAGGAAGAACAGTAGACAAACTTCACCTTGGCAATTGGCATGAATATATGTCACAATGGCCACTATGTGAAGAACCAAGGCAGAAGAGTCACCTAATCTTGGTGCTGCATTCAGCAATATGTCACAATCTCTTTGGTGTTCAGGGCCCAGGCAAGAGAGAAGAAACATTACCCAGGTGCTGAGCCATGGGATATGTTAAAAAGCCCCCACAAAAAAGAGTCACATCACCTGGGTGCAGTGCCCAGTTATGTTTCACAATGCATTCAAGTTCAGGGCCAAGGTAATAGAAGGAAGTTACATCACTTATGCAATGCACCTAGTCAGGCAGATCACGAGGTCAGGAGATCGAGACCATCCTGGCTAACACAGTGAAACCCCATCTCCATTAAAATACAAAACAAAACAAAAAAATAGCCAGGTGTGGTTGTGGGCACCTGTAGTCCCAGCTACTTGGGAGTCTGAGGCAGGAGAATTATGTGAACCTGGGAGGCAGAGCTTTCAGTGAGCTGAGATCACTCC
The DNA here is from genome assembly GCF_029281585.2 of Gorilla gorilla gorilla. Lineage (NCBI taxonomy): Eukaryota > Metazoa > Chordata > Mammalia > Primates > Hominidae > Gorilla > Gorilla gorilla. The sequence continues at coordinate 43,193,830 of NC_073248.2, read as the reverse complement.
ACCATGCTCCAGCCTGGACAACAGAGCGAGACTCCATCTCAAAAAAAATAAGCAAAACATAAAAGAAAACAAAAAAGCCACAGTACTCTTCTTAGGCAGGGGTCAGGATAAGATCTCACATCAGCTGTGTGATGGTCGCAGTGACATGTAAAAGTGCCTTTGTCACGTGGCCAAACGAAGTGTCATCCATTGCATAAGTGTGTGCTGCATGTGTGTCACAATTTCAACTGTGCCCTGGATGTAGAAAGTCAGAACACTCAGATATTGACAAAAGTCCACACTTCTTATCAGTTGGGTCTAAGTACAAGAGTCATAATCTCAACAATGAGCAAGATCCATGTATAAGAGCCCCAGTCCCACTTGAAGATGGTGTTCCAGTAGGAGACTCAGAGCACCACAGTTCACTGAATCATGGTTCAAAAGTCACCAAACAACCTGTGGATCAGATTCATGTATGGAAGTAACAATTTCAAGCTTCCATTGATTATATGTGCGAGATTTAGTACCTCATATGTAGATGCTGTTAATATGTGAGAATAACAATCATGTCAGCTGGGTGTGAATCCAAGAGTCACAGTAACACCTGGTTTCTGGGGACTGTTATGACACCCTTTGTACCACTCAGGCTTTATGTGATATGCCTAAATAACATATTTTTCTGTGAATTATTACAGGTGGGTGATCTTGGACTTTACCTTTGTTGATAAGACTGGCTATGAGAGTCGAAACACCTCCCATGGCTGTGTCTAGTTATAAGAGTTATTATTGGGCATATGAGCTGAATCCAAGTGTATGTCCCAATTTCACCTTTGGACAGAGACAAGACAGAAGAGTCTCATCATCTGGGTTCTGATCCAGGGACTCAGTGGTATGTCACAGTTTCTTCAGAGAGCAGGATCCAGACAGGAGAGGAGATTCACATTACCTAATGCAATATCTAGCGATATGTCCCAGTATTCCCAGTGGACAGGGAACTGGCAGGAGAGACACATGACCTAGCTGATAGAACTAAAGATATGTGACAATATCTGCTGTTTGGCAGGGTCCAAGCAGAAGAGTGACATTATTATAAATCTAACCCAGAGATATTTCACAATGCGCCCATGGAAAACAATTTAAGCCAAAAGTTCTCAACACCTAGAGGTACTAGGCCTAGTGATATGACACAATCTCTTCATGTATTAGGGTGACACCTTTGACTGTTAGCTTGGTGTGTGTATATAGGAGTCACAATGTCACGTGTGTTCCGGGTCATCATATGACACACTCTACCATATCTGAAGGCTTTATGCAACATGCATGAGACTTGCAATCTACTATGAGAACTACATGCTGATATTAACTCACAATTTTACATATTGCTTTAAATCCAGTTATGATGGTCCACATCTCTCTTATTAGCAGGATTTAGACAGGGGACCCATTATTATGCCCCAGATCTGGGTCCAGAAATGAGTCACCATCTCACCTGTAACGACATCCACATATGAAACTCACGATTCCAGCTTTTTACTTTATTTACATTTTAAACTCAGGGCTTCAACAGTGGGATTTGTAAACATGAGATGGGGACAACATTGGCTCCACCTGCGTGTGTAATCAAGAATCATGATTTTAACCATCTGCTGGGCCCTTTTATAAAGCTCTGTGTACCACGCAAGGATTTTATACAATATGAGTTAGTGTTTTACACTTCTGTTAGCTTTGTTCAAATTTGCAACTCTTAACTTTACCTATTACTCTAAGTGTAGAAATGAGAGGCAAAATATCTGCTATTGGTGGAATTCCAATTTCAGTTTGATAGTCACACTTATGAATTGAAGCAATGTAAATTTCATAATCTCATTTGTAGAAAAAAGTTAGCAGCAGAGTAGCACAACTTACATTCTGTGCCAAGCAATAAGTCACAGTGCCCTCTCTACACAGGGTCTGAAATGTGGGTTACAATATCTGGGTGCTGAACCCAGCAACATGACACAATCCCAAGCATGGATAAATCAAACCCAGACAAATGATGAGAGCAAATCACCTACAGAATTGGCCCAAGATGTGTAAAAATACTTTCTGTTGCTCCGGCAGAGGCAGGAGAGTTACATCATCAGAGTGTGTGTCCTAGCAATATGCCATAATTATATCTTTATGCAGAACCCAGTCAGAAAAGGAACATCATCTCAGTGCTGGGCCCAGCAATACACCAAAACTCCTTTTTATGGTCATGGTTCGGGAAAAAAAGAAGAGTCATATTACATAATTATTGGGCTTAGCAATAGGTCACATTAACCAATTGTAAAAAATAAATAAATAAATAAATAAAAATAAATAAAACCTGCAGAAGAAAAGAGTCACATCACATAAGACACAGGCTCAGATATATGGTCCAATGTCCCAGATAGGTAGGACTCAGGCATAAGAGAAGAGTCATATCACGTAGATGCTTCCCTAGGTTTATGAAATAATCTAACATGTTAGGTGAAACCAGGCAGAAGAGTCACATCACTTTGATGCTGGTCTAGAGATATGTCACAAGCCTCCCTTAAGACAGGACCCCAGCTAGAGAATTACAACAAATGAGTTCAGGTTCTATCCTTATGTTCAATGTGGGCAGAACCCAAGCAGGGAGTCACATTATCTAGCTGATAGGTGCAGAGCTATGTCACAATGTCCTCCTTAAGTTATGGTCCTAGTGAAAGAGCACCATCACCTGTGTGACTGGCCTAGCACTATGTCACTATTCAAGTAAGCAGGACCCAAGCAGGAGAGCAAATTCACCTAGGTGATAGGTCCAGAGATTTGTCAAATGTCATCTTAAAGACAGGGCCCTCACAAAAGAGTGCTGTCACCTCTTTGCCTGACACAGCCACATGTTACTATCCCCCACTGTGTGCAGGGTCCTTTCTAGTGGGTAGAGTTATGCCACCTAAGTGGTTGACACAGTGATAAGTGCCAGTGATATCTGTGCACATGACTCAGGCAAAAATGTAACATGACCTGAGTGCTGGATCCAGTGATATGTCACAATTCTTACTGAGAGCAGGGCCTGGGCAAAAACATCGCATCACCTAGACGTTGGCCCAGGTAGATATCACAATAACATATTGAGCTGGAACAAGCCTGAAGAGTCAAATCACACAGGTCCTTGGCCGGCAAGCACAAGATTTATATCACAGACACAGTGGCAGAAAATCACCAGGATGAGATTTAAAATACCACACATGTCCTATTTTCATGAGTGACCTTTGGCTTCAGATATGTGAAACAGTGACAGTCCTTACTGTCAGCTGGGTGTGCATATGAGACTCACACTTTCACCTTGCTACTGGGTTCCATTATATATACACTCTCTGTACAAGCCAAGGGCTGTTAAAGTCTTCTTTGTCCTTTTTTAAAAGAAAGTGATTTATTCACTCCTGTTTCTGAATGAAGTTATGAAACTTAAAATTACTCCAATTTCTGGGGTCCACATATGAGGGTCATTATCATGCCTGTGAGTTGTGCCTAGGTATGTGTAACAATTTAATCAGTGGTAATGAAATAGGCACAACAGCCAAGTACAACAAATGCTGAGCCAGAAATGTTCCAATATTCTCCTTGTTGGCAAGTTTCTGTCAGCAAAGTTGCGTAACTTGGGAGTTACACCCAGATGTATGGCACAATGCCCCTTGTTGGCAGTGTCCAGACAGAAAAAGAGACTCATATCACTTAAATGCTAGGCCCAGAGATATGACACAATGTCGCATGTTGAAAGGACCAGGCAAAAGAGTCAGATCACTTGGATGCAGTGCTTAGAAATGGTACAATCCCCATTGGAAGCAGTATCCAGGCAGGAAAGGAGAATCAGATAACTAGATGATGGGTCCAGAGCCATGTTACAATCTTTCTTGAGGATATTGTAAATATAGGAGAGTCAGATCACCAAGGTGCTCAGCCAAGGTATATATCCAAATCTAATTTGTGGGCCACACGTAGGCAGGATTATTTAGTCTCTTGGGAACTGGCAAATGGTTTATGTCACAATGACACAGGTGGAAAGTTTCAGGAATGAGAATCACCCTCTTGTATATGACCTGGCTTAAAGTTTAAGAGTCATGATTAGTACTCTTATTTGGCCTCAGGTATATGGCACAATATCATCTGTGGGCAGAGAGCAAGCAAAAACATCACATCACCTGGGTGGGTGCTGATCCAGTGAGATGTCACAATCTTTCTTGTGTCCAGGACTCTGGAAGAAGAGTCACTTCACCTGGATACTGGTTTTAGTGATATATCAAAATTCCTTGTGCGAGCAGGCCTTAAGAAGTTGAGGAGACTTATTTCACCTAGGCAATTGGCTATATATATGTGTCTCAATGGCTGCTGGTGCAAAACCAAGGTATGAAACTGACCTCACTTTGGTGCTGGGTTTATTAATATGTCACAATCTCCCCTGCTGTCAGGGTGAGGCAAGAGAGGAGAAACATGACCTATGTGCTGAGCCAAGTGATACTTTACAAAGCTTCCTGTTGACAGAACCCAAAATGGAGAGTCACATCACCTGGGTACAGTACCCAGTTATGTGTCACAATGCACCATAAGTGGAGGGCCAAGGAAGTAGAAGTGACATCACTTACATGATAGACCTAGATATAAGCCACAATGCCTTTTATAGGCAGAGATAAGGCAAATGATTTACCTCACCTGGGTGCTGGTCCCAGTGATAAGTAAACGTGCAATTTGTAGGCAGGTCCTGACACCTTTGCTTAGTTGTATGTTCCACATATGTCACAAGTTCATCCGTCCTCATGGCCAAAAAAGGAGAGTTAAATTATTCAGGAGTGGGGATAACATTTATGTCCTAATCACACACTAGGAAATATTCAGAAATACATTTCCCAGTCCCACACAAGTCGTGGCTTTGCGTGTGTGAGTCAACACATCCAGTGGCTTGGATCAAAACAGAGGAGTCACAATCTCGACAATGCACAAGATCCATGTATAAGATGCCAATTCCACTTGAAGACTGTGTTCTAAGAGGAGAGTCACAGCTTCACAGGTCTGCTGATTCATGCATCATCACAAAAGGATCCTTGGGTCAGATTTATTTATGAGAGAAAAAATTTCAAACTTCGACTGCTTTTTTTCATGAGATCTAGTACGTTATTTGTAGGCCCTATTCTTGTGAGAGAATGACAATCAGGTCATCTGGGTGTGCATCCAATAGTGACAATAGCATCTGATTGTTGTTCCCTGTTATGACACTCTTTGTACCACTCACACTTTACGTGATATGCCTGAGTGTCATAATCCTCTGTGAAATGTACACAATTAGGAGACTGACTACTTTACTTATGGCCATAAGACTGGCTATGAGAATCAAAATGTCTCCCTTTCTGGGTCGAGGTATGATAGCTATATTTGTGCATGGTAGCTGAATGCAGCTATATGTCACAATTTCACCTGTGGGCAGAAATATCACAGGAGAGTCTCAACACATGGATGCCAAGCTCAGGAAACATTATAATCTCCTTTGCAAGCAGGGCCAAGTCAGAAAAGTCACATCACCTGGGTACAGCCACAAGTAATATGGTGCCACGTCCACTGTAGACAGGGCTGAAGAAAAAGAGGATAGTAACACCATCTTGGTACTGGGCTCAGCAATATGTAACAATCCCCTGTTTTGGCCAATTTCAGAATACAGAGAAGAGTTGCACCGCCTCGGTTTTCCACTCATGGGTATGTCACAATTCCTTTAGTGGGTAGGACGTAGGCAGGAGAGAAGAGTGACATTTCCTAGATGTTACCCCGATGATGTCACAATATTCCCTGGGGGCAAAGCAGAGGCAAAATAGACAAATCACCTATCAGATAGGCTCAGAGATATGTGATATTATCCCTACTTGGCAGGACCCCAGCAGAAGAGTCACATTATTATGATTCTCTCCCAATGATATGTCACAATGCACACATGGAAAACAATTGAAGCCAAAGTTTTAACACCTGGGTACTAGGCCTAATGATATGACAAAATCTCCTCATATTTTAGGGTGACACCTTGAACAGTGATCTTGGTGTGTATATGAGTCACGTTGTCATGTGTGTGCGCATCATTGTATGATGCCCTCTACAACATCAGAGGGCCTTACATAGTATGCATGAGAGTTGCAAACTACCCTGAGGCCCACACACTCATATAGACTCTCAAACTTATATAGTGCCTTAAACTCAGGTGTGATAGTCAACATCTCTCATTTAGGCTGAGTTCAGGAATGAGACTTATTTTTATGCTTTGAGCTGGCTCTGAAAATGAGACACGATCGAACCTGTGGCCAGATCCACAAATAAGAGTCACAATTCCATATTTGAACTGTTTTTACCTGTTGAACTCAGTTCCTCAACAATGGGCTTTGTAAAAGTGGGATGGTGACAACTTTTACTTTCACCTGGGTGTTTAATTGAGAGTTACAATCTTCACTATTTGCTAGGCCTTGTTATGAAACTCTCTGTACCACCAAAGGAGTTTGTACAATATTAATTAGTGTCGTAAACTACTCTGAGTTTGGTACAAATACGCAAACCAGGATTTTACCTATTGCTCTAAGCCTTGTGATTAGAGGCAAAATATCTTCTATTGGTTGAATCCCAATATAAGTTTGACCATCATGCCTGTGAAGTGGAGCAAAGTATATGTCATAATCTCATTTGTGGACAAAAAAATTAGGAAAAATAATAACATCACTTAGGTTATGTGGTAAGCAACTTGTCACAATGCCTTCCCTAGGAAGAATATAGGGGGAGGGTCATATTAACTGGGAGCTGGGCCCAACAATATTACACAATTTTTCTTGAGAAAAAGATTAACCAAGGGATGAGAGCCAAAACACCTAGAGAATAAGCTGAAGACCTGTAAAAATTGTGTCTGTGGCTCTGGAACCGGCAGGACAGTAGCATCATCAGGGTTCTGGGGCCACCATTCTGCAATAATTCTCATTTTATTCAGGACAGTAGCAGAAGAGTAACATCACCTGAGTGCAATAGGTCAAAATTGCTCTTTGTGTGCATGGTTCAGAATAAAGAGTAGAATCATATGACCTAAATGCTGGTCTCAGCAATATGTTCACAACCACCACCACCCCCACCATTTTGAAGGGTGACAGGAGAAGAGAGTCATATCACTTAGGTCATGGGGTCAGAGACAGGTCCCAAAGTCCTCAGTAGGCAGAACTAAGAAAGAAAAGGAGAGTAGTATCTCCTATGTGCTTCTTTATGTGTAAGTCACAACCTAACACATGGGCAGAAACCAGGCAGAAGAGCCACATTACCTAGGTGCTGGGTGCTAAGATGTGTCACAGGTCCCCCTAGGAAGAGAAACAAAGTGAAAGAGTTACATCACCTTGGTGCAGGTTTCACTTTCATATCACAATGCTCTCTATGGGTGAGGCCAAAACATTGAGTCACATCAACTAGGTGATAGGGCCAGAGATATGTCACAATGTCCTTTTTGAAGCATAGCCCTGGGGAAAGAGTACCATCATCTGTGTGCCTGGCCTAGAAATATGGCACTCTCCAGGTTGGCAGGGACCAAGTAGAAGAGCGGCATAACCTAAGTGATACTACCAGAGATATGTCACAATGCCCTCCTTTGGGCATGGCTCTGGCAAAAAAAATATCCCCACCTGTGTGCCTGGCTTTGCAATATGTCACTATCCTTCCTTTGTGCAAGACCTATACCAGAAAGGAGAGTTACATCACCCAATGTGGTTGACACAAAAATATGTCACAACAATTTTGGTGGGCGTGTCTCAGGCAAGACTATACCATTACGTGGATGCTAGATCCAGTGATATGTCACAACACTTACTGAGAGAAGGGCCCAGGCAGGAGAGTCTCATCACCTCAAGATTGGCCTAGGTCGATATCATGATCCCATATATGGGCCTGAACAAATCTGAAGAGTCAAATTATACAGGTGCCTGGCAAAAATTCATATCACTATCCCACTCTCAGAAAATTCCAAAGATAAAATTGACAATAACACACAAGTCCTGTTTTCAGGTGTGACAGTTGACTTCATCCATGTGAGATAATGAGAGTTCTTAGTGTCAGGTGGGTGTGTATAGAAGACTCACACTTTCATCTGTGTGTTGAGCCCGACTTTGACTCTGTCTGTATAACCCAAAGGCTTTGTAAAACATATTTGAGCATTGTAATCTTTCGTGATGTTTTTATGTGAAAGTGATCCAGGACATCATGCATGTCCCTAAACTGAGTTGTAAGAGTCAAAATATCCTCTACTGGCTGAGTCTACGTGTAAGAATCATTCTCATTCCTGTGAGCCATGCCTAGGTATATGTTACAATTCCCTCTGTGGTTATGGAGCAGGCAGAACAGCCATGTCATCTAAATGCTGGGCCAGAAATATTCCAATATTATCTTCACAGGCAGTCTCCTGTCCAAAATATCACATGCCTTGTGTGCTAAATCCAGCTCCATTGAACAAGTTCCACTGTGGTCAGTGTCCAGACAGGAGAGGAGAAACTTATCACCTAAAAGCTAAACCCAAAAATATGTCCAAATTCCTCTTGTTGAGAAGGTTCAGAAGAGAGTGTCATGTCATTTGGATGCAATGTTTAGAAATGCTACAATTACTAAAGTAAGCTGGGTACATGCCAAAAAGGAGAGTCATATACCCCAGATAATGGGTCCAGAAATATGTGGCTAGTCCCCCTGAAAATATTGGTAAGGTAGCACTGTCAAATCACCAATGTCCGTGACGCAAGTTTTGTCAAAATCTCATTTGTGGGACGTACCTAGGTGGAATTGTTAAATTTCACAGGTACTGGACAAAGGTGTACATACAATTACACTTGTGGAAAGGTTTGAGAATAAGGCTCACCATCCTATACATGTCCTGGCTCCAGACATATGAGTTTTTATTAGTCTTTTGTTATGGTCTCAGGTATATGACACAATATCTCCTGTAGTCAGAGAGAAGGCAAGAAAGTCACACCACCTATGTGGGTGCAGTTCCAGTGAGATGTGACAATCCACCACCTGGGGGTGTAATAGAGACTTCCAATCTGAACTTTTTGCTGGCTCATGTTATGAAAATTTCTACCACAAAAGAGTTTATACAATGTAATTTAGTGGTGTAAGCTTCCTTGAGCTTGGTATAAACACGCAACCCAGGACCTTACCTATTTCCACAAGCCTAACAATGAAAGGCAAAATATTTTCTATTGGCTGAATCCCAATATAAGTTTGATCATCATGGCTGTGAACTGAAGCAGTTATATATTATAATTACATACGTGTGAAAAACACTAGGCAGGAGGGTAATGCCATTTTGATGCTGTGCCAGGAAATACTTCACAATGTCTTCTCTAGGCAGGGTATAGGAAATTGAGTCACATTAGCTGAATGCTGGACCCAGCAATATGATACAATCCTGCATATGGGAAAACACTCAGCCAAGTTATGAGAGCCAAAATGCCAGCACAGTATGCCCAAGATACATCAACATATCTTAGTAGCTCCAGCACAGGCAGGAAAGTCACATCATACGGGTACTGGGACCAGCAATATGTAATATATCATAATTAGCTCTTTATACAGATTCCAGGTAGATGGTTAACATCATCTGGGTGCTGGGCAATGCAATAAGTCAAAATTTCTTTCCTGTGGGCATGGTTTGGGTAAAAGGAGAGAGTCACATATCCTAAGTACTGGGCTCAGCCATGTGCCAAAATCCTCCTATTGTGAATGATCGGGCAGAAAAGGAGAGTCACATCACTTAGGTCATGGGTTCAGAAATATGTCCTAATGTCCCCAGTAGGCAGGGCTCATGTAGAAGAGGAGAGGCCCATCACCTACGTGCTTCCCTAGGAATATGTCATTTTGTGACTTGTGGGCAAAAAGCAGGCAGAACAGCCACATCACTTGGGTGGTGGGTCCCGAGATACATCAAAGGCTCTCTTAATGCAGCACCCAGCCAAGAGAGAAACATCATACTAGGTGCATGTTTTCTGATTATGCCACAATGCTCCATATGTGTAGGGCTCAAGGAGGGGATCATTTCACCTAGGTGATAGGCCCAGAGATATGTCACCATGTCCACTATGAGGCAGAGCCCTGGCAAAAGAATACCATCACCTGTGTGCCTTGCCTAGAAATATGTAACTCTCAAGTTTGGAAGGGCTCAAGCAGTAAAGCCACATAACCTAGATGATAGGCCCAGAGATATGTCACAATGCCCTCCTTTGGGGATCCTCTGCAAAGGAATATCCTTGCGTGTGTGCCTGTTCCTGCAGTGTGTCACTATCTTTCTGTTGTACAGTGCCCATTTCAGAGAGAAGACTTACATCAACTATGAAGTGCACACAGAAATATGTCACAATAATTTTAGTGAGCCTAGCACAGGCAACTAGGTAACATCACCAGGGTGCTAGATCCAGTGATATCTCACAATCTACTGAGAGATATGACCAGGCAGGAGAGTCATATCACCTTGATGTTGGCCTCGGTAGGAATCATAATCCCGTATATGGGCTGGAACAAGTCTGGTGCGTCAAATTACACAAGTTCTTGGCAAACATTTATGTCACAATCACACTGTCATAAAATTCCAAAGATGAGATTTACAATACCACATATGTCCTGTTTTCATGTGTGACAGTTGCCTTCATCCATGTGAGATGATAACAGTCCTTACCTTCAGCTGGGTGGGTATACAAGACTCAAAATTTCACCTGGGTGCTTAGCTCTAATTTGACTCTGACTGTATAGTCCAAAGACTTTGTAAAATGTATGTGAGTGTTGTAATATTTTGTGACCTTTGTACAAGGAGGAGATCCAGGACATCACACATGTCCCTAAACTTAGTTATAAGGGTGAAAATATTCTCTATTTTCTGAGTCCACGTATGAGAGCCAGTATCAGGCCTGTGAGCCATGCCTAGGTATATGTTACAATTCCCTCTGTGGTTATGAAGCAGGCAGAACAACCACATCACCGAAATGCTGGGCTAGAATTATTTCAAAAATTGTTTTTGTACTCTGTGCCCTATCAGAAATCTCACAAAACTTGTGTGATGGATACAGCTCTGTGGCACAATGTCCCTTGTGTGCAGTGTCCAGGCAGGAGAGGGGAGTAATATCACCTAAATGATGGGCACAAAAATATGTCAAAATGCCTGTTGTTGACAGGGCCCAGGCAAGGGGTCATATCATTTGGATGCAGTGTTTAGAAAAGCTACAATTACCAAAGGAAGCAGGGCACAGGCAAAAGAGGAGAGTCATGTAGATGAAGCATCCAAGAATCAGTTACAGTCTCCCCTGAGGACATTTCTAAGGTACCTCAGTCAAACCACCAAAGTGCTTGGCCAATGTGTTTGTCAAAATCCCATTTATGGGCTATACTTTGGCAGAATTATTAAATAACTCAGTAGTTGGGCAAAGGTATATGTCACAATTACACCTGTGGAAAGGCTTAATACTAAGAGCCACCATCCTGCGCAAGTCCTGGGCTCCAGGCATATTCATTGTAATTAGGTTTCTGTTATAATCATTGCTTTATGGCACAATACCACTTGTGGCAAGAGAAAAAAAAAAGCAAGCTTCGTCACCTACGTGGGTGCAGTTCCAGTGAGATGTCACAATCCACCTTGTGGGAAGGACCTGGTGGAAGAGTCACATCACCTGGATGCTAATTTCACTGACACATCAAAACCCCCTCTCTTGGCAGCACTTTGGTAAGAGAGGAGCCTCACTTCACCAAGGCCATTGGCCTAGATATGTGTCACGATGTCTGTTCTGTGCAGTACAGAAGCCAGAGAGTGGCCTCACATTAGTGCTGGGCCCAGCTTTATGTCACAATCTCCCTGTGGTCAAGGTACAGGCAAAAGCCAAGAAACACCACCTAGGTTCTGACCCAAGTGACATGTTATAATGCTTCCTGTTAGCAGAACCCAAAAAGAAGAATTACATCAACTGGGTGCAGTACATGGTTATGTGTCACAATGCACTGTAAGTGAAGGGCCAAAGCAGTAGCAGGGAGCCACGACACTTATGTGATGGATCTAGATATAAAACACAATTTTTTTGTAGGTAGTTTTATGAGTTTTATGCAGATAATGCACATCACCCGGGTGATGGTCCCAATGATATATAACAGTTCCCATTGTAGGCAGAGCCATGAAACAAGTGATCTATTGCTTAGTCGCTTGTTCCACATATGGCCCAATTTCTTCCATGGTCTGGGCCTAGAAAAGAGTCATATTAGTCATGTGTTGGGAAAGTTACCTTGCTCCAATCACACTATCAGAAAGGTTCAGAAATAAATTTCACATCCCACAGAAGTCCTGGTTTTTTTTATGTGAGTCAACTGTTTCTATGCATTGGGTTGAAGTAGGAGAGTCACAGTCTCAGCCTGGAGCCAGATCCATGTATAAGATCCCCAGTCCCACTTGAATACTGTGTTCCAGCAGCGGAGTCAGAGCACCACAGTGTGCTGAATCATGGTTCAAATGTTACAAAACCACCTGTGAATCAGATTCCTGAATGAGAGTAATTATTTCAACCTTCAACTGCTTTTTATGTGTGAGATTTAGTACCTCCTTCCTAGGCCCTGTTCTGTGTGAGAATGACAATCATGCCAGCTAGGTGTGCATACAAGAGTCCCATCTGCCCCTTGTTTCTGTTCTCTGTTAGGGCACTTTTTGTCATTAAGACTTCATATGATATATCTGAGTGTTATAATCCTTCATGAAGTTTATAAAAGTGAAAAATCCAGGACTTTACCCATGGCTGTGAGACTGTCTCTGAGAGTCAAAATATCTCTACTGTCTGAGTCCAAGTATGAGGGTTATTATTTTGTGCACGTGTGCTTAACTAAGATATATGTTAAAATTTCACCTGAAAGCAGGGAAAAGGCAGGAGAGACATCACCTGGGTGCTAAGCTGCTGATACATTACAATCTCATTAATAGGGTGGGCCTATTTAGAAGAGTCACATCACCTGGGTATGGCCTCAAATAATATGTCCCCAAGCCCACTATAGAAAGGGAAGAAGAAAAAGAGGAGTTACTCCACATAGGTGCTGTGCTCTGCAATGTGTAATAATCCCGTTTCTTGGCAGAGCCTAGCATATAAAGAAGAGTCACATCACATAGTTTCTGCAATAAGCAGTACATCAAAACTTTTTTGGTGAACAGGACACAGGCAGGGGAGGAAATCACATAACCTAGATGTTAAGCCAAACAATATTTCACAATGTGTTCTGATGGCAGTGCACAGGGAGGGGAGAAAAATCACCTAGCTTATAAGCCCAGAGATATGAGATAATTTGCCCTGTTGGCAGGGCCCAGGCAGAACAGTCACATTATTATAATTCTAACCCAGCGATATGTCACAGTGCACCCAATAGAAAAAAATGTAATCCAAAAACTCAACAACACCTGGTTACTAGGCTTAGTAATATGCCAAATCTTTTTGTCTTTGATGTTGACACCATTGAATGTGACCTGGGTTTGTATATGAGAGTCACAATTTTCCATGTTTCCTGGACTGTTGTATGACACTCTACAACATTTTAAGGGTTTATACAGCATGTGTGACAGTGGCAAACCACTCTGACCCCTACATGGTAGTATAGATTCATGATCTTAACACATTGCCCTAAACCCAAGTTTTATAGTCAACATCTCTTCTGCAGGCTGGGTTAAGGAATGAGATCCATTATCATGCCTGTGAGCTAGATGTAAAAATGAGTCGCTATCCCACCTGTGGTCAGATCCACATAGGAAGGTCAAAATTCCAGCTTTCTACTGTATTTACTTTTTAGACTCAGGACCTTAACAGTGGGCTTTGGCCATGTGGCATGGAAACATTTACTTTCACTTGGGTGCATAATCAAGAATCCCAATCCGAACATTTTGCTGGTTCTTGTCTTGAAACTCTCTGTACCACCCAAGGAGGTTATATATTATGAGTTAGTGCTGTAAAGCTCTGTGAGCTTCATACAAATATGCAACCCAGGGCCTTACCCATTGCCCTACGCCTAGTGATGAGAGGCAAAATATCTCCTATTGGCTGAATCCAATATAAGTCTGATCACCATGCCTGTGATCTCAACTAAGGTATATGTCAGAGTCCCATTTGTGGGCAAAATCTATGCAGGAGGGTAACATCTCTTTGGTGCTGTGCCAAGCAACTTGTCACTATGTCCTCCCTTGGCAGGGTATAGGAATTACAGTCACATTAAATTGGTGCTGGACTGAGCAAAACAAAACCATCCCACCTGTGGAAAAAACCCAGGCAAAAGATATCAAAACACCCACATGATGGGCCCAGGATTTGTCAAAATACCTTCTGTGGCTCCAGGACAGTCATGAGTCATGAGATAATGTCCTGCTCTCAACAGGAAATTATCAGAGTTTTGGCCCCAGCAATATGCCATACTTCTATCTGTATGCAGGACCCAGGCAAAGGAGGAACATTGCCTGGGTGCTGGACCTTGCAATAGGCCAAAAATTCGGGTGGTGAGAATGGTTCCAGAAAATAAGGAGTGACAACTAACCTGACTTCTGACCTCTACGATATGTCACAATCCCTTCTTGTAAAGACCAGGCAGAAGCTGAAAGTCACTTCACTTCAGTCTTGGGCTCAGAGATATAGCCCAGTGTCCTCATTATGAAGGGCCCACAAAGAAAAGTCATATCAACTAGGTGCTTCCCTAGTTATATGTCACAATCTAACATGTGGGCAGAAACCAGGCAGAAGAGCCACACCACCTGGGTACAGCCTCAAGTAATATGTCACTATGCCCAATGCAGACAGTTTACAGTAAAAAAAGAAAATCACACCACCTGGGTGCTGGGCTCAGCGATATGTAATAATTTCCTTTCTTGGTAGAGTTCAGGACAAAGAGAACATTAATGTCACCTAGGTTTTGCACTCAGTGGTATGTCACAATTTCTTCAGTGGGCAGGATCTTGCCAGGAGAGCAGAGACACATTACCTAGATGCTGTATCTAACAATATGACACAGCTGGATATGGGAAGGCCATTGGCAAGAGAGATATATTACCTAGTCAATAGGCCCAGAGATATGTGAAAATATCCACTGTTTGCAGTTCCCAGGCAGAAAAGTCACATTATTATGATTCTGAACCATTTCTGAACCATGTAGCATTATGGCTCTGAACCATTTCTGAACCGTGTAACATTATTATGATTCCGAACCATTTCTGAACCATGTAAGAATGCCCTTCTGGAAAAGAATTTATTTTTATTGTTTTTATTTTTATTATTATACTTTAAGTTCTAGGGTACATGTGCACAATGTGCAGGTTAGTTACATATGTATACATGTGCCATGTTGGTGTGCTGCACCCATTAACTCATCATTTGCATTAGGTATATCTCCTAATGCTATCCCTCCTCTCTCCCCCTACTCTATGACAGGCTCCAGCGTGTGATGTTCCCCACCCTGTGTCCAAGTGTTCTCACTGTTCAATTCCCACCTATGAGTGAAAATATGCTGTGTCTGCTTTTCTGTCCTTGTGATAGTTTGCTGAGAATGATGGTTTCCAGCTTCATCCATGTCCCTACAAAGGACATGAACTCATCCTTTTTAATGTCAGCATAGTATTCCATGGCATATATGTGCCACATTTTCTTAATCCAGCCTGTCATTGATGGACATTTAGGTTGGTTCCAAGTCTTTGCTATTATCGGTAGTGCCACAATAAACATATCTGTGCATGTGTCTTTACAGCAGCATGATTTATAATCCTTTGGGTATATGCCCAGTAATGGAATGGCTGAGTCACATGGCATTTCTTGTTCTAGATCCTTGAGGTATTGCCAAACTGTCTTCCACAATGGCTGAACTAGTTTATGTCCCACCAACAGTGTAAGAAACTCTGATGATAGTTTCTTTTGCTGTGCAGAAGCTCTTTCATTTAATTAGCTCCTATTTGTCAATTTTGGCTTTTGTTGCCATTACTGTTGGTGTTTTAGTCATGAATCCTTGCCCATGCCTATGGCTTGAATGGTATTGCCTAAGTTTTCTTCTAGGGTTTTTGTGGTTTTAGGTCTAACATTTAAGTCTTTAATCCAACTTGAATTAATTTTTATATAAGGTGTAAAGAAGAGATCCAGTTTCAGCTTTCTACATATGGTTAGCCAGTTTTCCCAGCACCATTTATTAAATAGGTAATCCTTTCCCCATTTCTTGTTTTTGTTAGGTTTGTCAGAGATCAGATGGTTGTTGATGTGTGGCATTATTTTTGAGGGCCCTATTCTGTTCCATTGGTCTATATCTCTGTTTTTGTACCAGTACCAAGCTGTTTTGGTTGCTGTAGCCTTATAGTATAATTTGAAGTCAGGTAGCATGATGCTTCCAGCTTTGTTCTTTTGGTTTAGAATTGTCTTGGCAATGCGGGATCTTTTTTGGTTCCGTATGAACTTTAAGGTAGGTTTTTCCAGTTCTGTGAAGAAAGTCATTGGTAGCTTGATGGAGATGGCATTGAATCTATAAGTCACCTTGGGCAGTATGGCCATTTTTCACAATATTGATTCTTCCTATCCATGAGCATGGAATATTCTTCCATTTGTTCATGTCCTCTTTCATTTCGTTTAGCAGTGGTTTGTAGTTCTCCTTGAAGAGGTCCTTCACATCCCTTGTAAGTTGGATTCCTAGGCATTTTATTCTCTTTGAAGCAATTGTGATTCCTAGGCATTTTATTCTCTTTGAAGCAATTGTGAATGGGAGTTC
The DNA here is from genome assembly GCF_029281585.2 of Gorilla gorilla gorilla. Classification (NCBI taxonomy): domain Eukaryota; kingdom Metazoa; phylum Chordata; class Mammalia; order Primates; family Hominidae; genus Gorilla; species Gorilla gorilla. Next base: position 43,177,081 of record NC_073248.2, on the reverse strand, counting down.
ACTCATGATTTGGCTCTCTGTTTGTCTGTTATTTGTGTATAGGTCTGCTTGTGATTTTTGCACATTGCTTTTGAATCCTGAGACTTTGCTGAAGTTGCTTATCAGCTTAAGGAGATTTTGGGCTGAGATGATGGGGTTTTCAATCATGTCATCTGCAAACAGGGACAATTTGAGTTCCTCTTTTACTAATTGAATACCTTTATTTATTTCTCTTGCCTGATTGCCCTGGCCAGAACTTCCAACATTATGTTGAATGGGAGTGGTGAGAGAGGGCCTCCCTGCCTTGCACCAGTTTTCAAAGGGAATGCATCCATTTTTTGCCCATTCAGTATGATATTAGCTGTGGGTTTGTCATGAATAGCTCTTATTATTTTTGAGATATGTCCCATCAATACCTAATTTATGGAGAGTTTTTAGCATGAAGGGCTGTTCTGTTTATATGATGGATAATGTTTATTTATTTGTGTACATTGAACCAGCCTTGCTTCCAAAGGATGAAGCCAATTTGATCATGATGGATAAACTTTTTGATGTGCTGCAGTATTTTATTGAGGATTTTTGCATCGATGTTTATCAGGGATATTGGTCTAAAATTCTTTTTTGTTTTTCTGTCTTTGCCAGGCTTTGATATCAGTATGTTGTTGGCCCCATAAAATGAATTAGGGAGGATTCCCTCTTTTTCTGTTGATTGGAATAGTTTCAGAAGGAATTGTATCAGCTTTTCTTTGCACCTATGATAGAATTTGGCTGTGAATCCATCTGGTCCTGGACTTTTTTTGGTTGATAGGCTATTGATTATTGCCTCAATTTCAGAGTCTCTTATTGGTCTATTCAGAGATTCAACTTCTTCCTGGTTTAGTCTTGGGAGAGTGTATGTGTCGAGGAATTTATCCATTTTTTTCTAGATTTTCCAGTTTATTTGCCTAGAGGTGTTTCTAGTAGTCTCTGATGGTAGTTTCTATTTCTGTGGGATCGGTCATGATCTCCCCTTTGTCATTTTTATTGTGTCTCTTTGATTCTTCTCTCTTTTCTTCTTTATTAGTCTTGCTAGCAGTCTATCAATTTTGTTGATCTTTCCAAAGAACCAGCTCCTGGATTCATTGATTTTTTGAAGGGTTTTTTTGGGTCTCTAACTCCTTCAATTCTGCTCTGATCTTAGTTATTTCTTACCTACTGCTAACTTTTGAATGTGTTTGCTTTTGCTTCTCTAGTTCTTTTAACTGTGATGTTAGGCTGTCGATTTTTGATCTTTTCTGCTTTCTCTTGTGGGCATTTAGTGCTATAAATTTCCCTCTACACACTGCCTTAAATGTATCCCTGAGATTCTGGTATGTTGTGTCTTTGTTCTCACTGGTTTCAAAGAACATTTCATTTCTGCCTTCATTTCGTTATGTACCCAGTAGTCATTCATAAGCAGGTCGTTCAGTTTCCATGTAGTTGAGTGGTTTTGAGTGAGTTTCTTAATCTTGAGTTCTTGCTTGATTGCACTGTGGTCTGAGAGACAGTTGGTTATAATTTGTGTCCTTTTACATTTGCTGAGGAGTGCTTTACTTAAAACTATGTGGTCAATTTTGGATTAAGTTTGATGTGGTGCTGAGAAGAATATATATCTGTTGATTTGGTGTGGAGAGTTCTGTAGATGTCTATTAGGTCCACTTGGTGCAGAGCTGAGTTCTATTCCTAGATATCCTTTTAACTTTCTGTCTCGATCTGTTTAATGTTGATAGTGGGGTGTTAAGGTCTCCCATTATTACTGTGTGGGAGTCTATGTCTGTTTGTAGGCCTCTAAGGACTTGCTTTATGAATCTGACTGCTCCTGTATTTGATGCATATATATTTAGTAAAGTTAGCTCTTCTTATTGAATTGATCCCTTTACCATTATGTATTGGTCGTCTTTGTCTCTTTTGATCTTTGTTGGTTTAAAGTCTGTTTTATCAGAAACTAGGATTGCAACCCCTGTTTTTGTTTTTTGTTTTCTTTTTCTTTTCTTTTCATTTGCTTGGTAAATCTTTCTCCATCCCTTTATTTTGAGCCTATGTGTGTCACTGCACATCAGATGGTTCTCCTGAATACAGCACACTGATGGGTCTTGACTCTTTATCCAATTTGCCAGTCTGTGTCTTTTAATTGGAACATTTACCCCATTTACACTTAAGGTTAATATTGTTATGTGTGAATTTGATCCTGTCATTATGACGTTAGCTTGTTATTTTGCTCATTAGTTGATGCAGTTTCTTTGTAGCATCAATGGCCTTTACAATTGACATGTTTTTGCAGTGGCTTGTACCAGTTGTTCCTTTCCATGTTTAGTGCTTCCTTCAGGAACTCTTGTAAGGCAGGCCTGGTGGTGACAAAATTTCTCAGCATTTGTTTGTCTGTAAAGGATTTCATTTCTCCTTCACTTATGAAGCTTTATTTGGCGGATATGAAATTCTGGGTTGAATACTATTTTCCTTAAGGATGTTGAATATTGGCTCCCACTATCTTCTGGCTTGTAGAGTTTCTGCCAGTAGATCCACTGTTAGTCGGATGGGCTTGCCTTTCTGGGTAACCTGACCTTTCCTCTGGCTCCCTTAACATTTTTTCCTTCATTTCAACTCTGGTGAATCTGACAATTATTTGTCTTGTTGTTGCTCTCCTCGAGGAGTATCTTTTAGGCATTCTCTGTATTTTTTTGAATTTGAATGTTGGTCTGCCTCACTACGTTGGAGAAATTCTCCTGGATAATATCCTGCAGAGTGTTTTCCACCTTGGCTCCATTCTCCCCATCCCTTTCAGGTACACCAATCAGATGTATATTTGGTCTTTTCATGTAGTGCCATATTTCTTGGAGGCTTTGTTCATTTCTTTTTACTCTTTTTTCTCTAAACATCTCTTCTTGCTTTATTTCATTCATTTGATCTTCAATCACTGATATCCTTTCTTCCACTTGACAGAATCGGCTACTGAAGCTTGTGCATGCATCACATAGTTTTCATGTCATGGTTTTCAGCTCCATCAGGTCATTTAGGGACGTCTCTACACTGTTTATTTTAGTTAGACATACATCTAATCTTTTTTTCAAAGTTTTTAGCTTCTTTGCGATGGGTTCGAACATCCTCCTTTAGCTCAGAGAAATTTGTTATTACCAATCATCTGAAGCCTTCTTCTCTTAACTCGTCAAAGTCATTCTCCATCCAGCTTTGTTCCATTGCTGGCGAGGAACTGCATTCCTTTGGAGGAGAACAGGCACTCTGATTTCTAGAATTTTCAGCTATTCTGCTCTGGTGTCTCCCCATCTTTGTGGTTTTATCTACTTTTGTTCTTCAATGCTGATGTATAGATGGGGTTTTTGTGTGGATGTCCTTTCTGTTTGTTAGTTTTCCTTCTAACAATTAGGACCCTCAACTGCAGGACTATTGGAGTTTGCTGGAGGTCCACTCCACACCCTGTTTGCCTTGGTATCACCAGCAGAAGCTGCAGAACAGCAGATATTGCTGAACAGCAAGTATTGCTGCCTGATCATTCCTCTGGAAGCTTCATCTCAGAGGGGCACCCAGTTGTGTGAGGTGTCAGGTGGCCCCTACTGGGAGGTGTCTTCCATTTAGGCTACTCGGGGTTCAGGTACCAGTCTGTCCATTCTCAAATCTCAAACTCTGTGCTGGGAGAACCACTACTCTCTTCAAAGCTGTCAGACAACGATGTTTAAGTCTGCAGAAGTTTCTGCTACCTTTTGTTCATCTATGCCCTGCCCCCAGAGGTGGAGTCTACGTAGGCAGGCAGGCCTCCTTGAGGTGCAGTGGGATCCACCCAGTGCAAGCTTCCTGGCCACTTTGTTTACGTAGTGAATCCTCAGTAATGGCAGATCGCCCTCCCCCAGCATTGCTACCACCTTGCAGCTCAATCTCAGACTGCTATGCTAGCAGTGAGTGAGGCTCCATGGGCAGGGGACCCTCTGAGCCAGGCACGGGATATAATCCCCTGGTGTGCCATTTGCTAAGGCCAGTGGAAAAATGTAGTTTTAGGGTGGGCATGACCGAATTTTCTGGGTACCATCAGTCACGGCTTCCCTTTGCTGGGAAAGGGAATTCCCCAATCCCTTGCACTTCCCAGGTGAGGCAATGCCCCTCCCTGCTCTGTGGGCTGCACCCACTGTCTGACAAGCCCCAGTGAGATCAACCTAGTACCTCAGTTGGAAATGCAGAAGTCACCCACCTTCTGCATTCCTCACACTGGTAGCTGCAGACTGGAGCTGTTCCTATTCTGCCATCTTGGAAGCTCCTCCCGGGAAAAGAATTTAAACCGAAAAGTCTCAACACTGGGGTGCCAGGTGAAGGATAGGACACAATCTCCTCAACTATAAGGGTGACACCATTAACTATTACCTAGTTGTGTATATGTCAGTCACAAACTCACATGGGTGCTGGCCATAGTATGACACTCTATACAACATCTGAGAACTTTATACAACATGCATGAGAGTTGAAACCTCACTGAGGCCTACATGCTTATATGGACTCACGATCTTACATATTGCACTAAACTCAGGTATGACAGTCAACATCTCTCTTATATGCTGGCTTCAAGGGGGATGACAGCATTATTGGGTTTGTGAGCTGGGTCCAGAACTGAGTGACCATCCCACCTGTGGCCAGATTCTTTGATAAAAATTACAATTTCATCTTTGTGCTGTGTTTACTTATTAGATTGAGGACCTCAACAATTAACGTTGTAAACGCAGGATGGTAATAACTTTTACTTTCACATGAATGTGTTGTGTAAAATCATGATACTAACATTTTTCTGGACCCTGTTACAAAATTCTCTACCACCTAAGAAGTTTTTGTGAGATGAGTTATTGTTGTAAAATTCTGTGAGCTTGTTCACATATGCAGTTAAAGGCTTTACCTACTGACCTAAACCTAGTCATGAAAGGCAAAACGTCTCCTACTGGCTAAATCCCAATAAAAGCATGATAATCATGCTTTTGAACTGAAGAAAGGTATATGTTATAATCAAATTTGTGGGCAAAAAAAATAGGCAGGAGGTTGATATCACTTAGGTGTTGTGGCAAGAAGTATGACACAATGCCTTGTCTATGCAGGCCTTAGGAAAGAGGGTCACAATAATTGGGCTCTGGAGCCAGCAATATAACACAACTTCACATAGAAGAAACCCAGCAAAATAAGGAGACTCAAAACACCTATGGAATGGGCCAAAGATATATCAAAATACCTGCTCTGGCTCTGGCACAGGCTGGAGAGTCACATCATTAGCGTGCTAGGCCCAGAAATATGCTGAAATTCCCTCTTTATGCACGACCTAGGAATAAGTGTAACAGAATCCAGGTGTGGGGCCCTGAACTACAGAAAAAGTCCTGTTTGTAGGCATTTTTTGGCAACATGATGAGAGTCGCATTACCTAATTACCTAATTGCTGGGCTCATCAACACGTCACTATCTTCTCATTGTAAAGGCTTAGACAGAATAAGAGACTCACGTCATTTAGGTCATGGGCTCAAAGATATGGCCCAATGCCACAAGTAGGCAATACTCAGGCAGAAATAAAGAGTCATAACACCTGGATGCTTTTTCAGGTATATGTCACAATTTCACCTGTGTCCAGTCCTTCCATCCAGTCCTTTCTGTCAGCTGGGTGTGCATACAAGACTCACAATTTCAGCTGTGTGCTGAACCCTGCTTTGACTCTGTCCGTATAACCCAAAGACTTTGGAAAATACATGTGAATGTTGTAATCTTTTGTGACCTTTGTAGAAGAAGGTGATACAGGACATCATGCATGTCCCTAAATCTAGTTGTAAGTGTCAAAATATTCTCTATACACTGAGTACACATATGAGAGTCATTATCATTCCTGTGAGTCATGCCTGGGTATCTGTTACAATATTCTCTGTGGTTATAAAGCAGGAAGAATAGTCATATCACCTAAATGCTGGACTGTACATATTCCAATATTCTCTTTGTAGGCAGGGTCCTGTCAGAAATCTCACATAATTTCTGTGCTAAATCCAGCTCTGTGGCACAATGTCCCTTGTGGGTAGTGTCCAGACAGAAGAGGAGAGTCATATCACCTAAATGTTGGCCCCAAAAATATGTCACAATGCCTAATGTTGACAGGGCCCAGAAAAAAAGAGTCATATCATTTGGATATAGTGTTTAGAAATGCTACAATTACCAAAGCGAGCTGGGTACAGGCAGGAGAGGGGAGTCATGTAACCTAGGTGATGTGTCCAGAAACATGTCACAATATCCCCTGAGGGCATTGTTAAGATAGCAAGAGTCAAATCACCAAGGTGCTTGGCCCAGGCATTTGTCAAAACCTCATTTGTGGGTGATACCTAGGCAGAATTATTAAATCACTCAGGAGCAGTGCAAAGGTTTATGTTATATTACACTTGTGGAAACGTTTAAGAATAAGAATAACTCTCCTGAACATATCCTGGCTTCAGGTATATAAGTTGTTACTAGGCTTTTGTTATGGTTTCAGGTATATGGCACAATATCTCCTTTTGGTTAGAGAGAATGCAAGAAAGTCACATCACATAAGTGGCTGTGGCTCCAGTGAGATATCACAATCCACCTTGTGGACAGGACCTTTGCAGAAGAGTCACATCACCTGGATGCTGGTTTCAGTGACAAAAACCTCCTCGTAAACATGACTTTGGAAATAGAGGAGACTCAGTTAACCTAGGCAATTGGCCTAGACATATGTCACAATGGCCCTTATGTGCAGTGCCAAGGCTGGAGAGTTACCTTACGTTGGTCAGTGGGTTTAGCAATATGTCACAATCTCCCTGTGGCTGGGGCACAGGCAAAAGTGAAGAAACATCACCTTAGGTTCTGAGCCAAGTGATACGTTACAATATTTCCTGTTGGCAGAATGCAAAAAGGAGAATCCCATCCCCTGGATGAAGTTCCCAGTTATGTGACACAATGCACTGTAACTGCAGGGCCAAGGCAGTACAAGGGAGTCACATCACTTACCTGATGGACCTAGATATAGAACACAATTGTCTTTGTAAGCAGGCTTCAGGCAGATAATTCACATGACCTGGGTGATGGTCTCAGTAATATATTAAAGTGACCTTTGTAGGCAGAGTCAAGGAAGATATCATATATTGCTTTCATGTTTGTTCCACATATGGCACAATTTCATCTGTGGTCTGAGCCTAGAAAAGAGAGTCCCACTATTTATGTGCTGGGCAAAGTTACCTGTCCCAATCACATGCTAAGAAAGGTTTGGAAATAATTTCACGTCACACACAAGTCCTGGTTTCACATATGTGAATCAATCCTATCTATGTTAGGCTAAACTAGAGGACTCACAATCTCAACAGTGGACAGGATCCGTGTATAAGAGCTCCGATAACATATTATGTCAATGAGATTGTGTCATATCACTGGACCTAGTAGCCAGGTGTTAAAACTTTTGCTTAAATTGTTTCCCATGTGTGCATTGTGAGACTCTTCTGCCAGGGCACTGCCTAAAAGAGATATTGTCACATATCTATGAGCCTATCCACTAGGTGAGTTGTCAATTTTACCTGTGCTTTGCTCCCAAGGAACATTGTGACATCTTTTAATGTATCATTTAGGAAATGTGACTTCTCTCTCCTGCCTAGGTCCTGTGCTCTAAAGAAATAGGTACACAGTGCTGAATGCAAAACTTAAATAATGCAACTCTGCTCTTTATTCTGGAGTCTGCCAACAGAGGACATTTTTAAATATTGTTGAGTCTAACACCTTGAAGCTGCACCCAGATGATATGACTCTTCTGACTTGGCACTACCTGCAAAAGAGATTATAATGTATTCTCAGCTCAGAATCCTGGTGATGAGAGTCTCCTACCTTGGTTCTGCCCACAGGAGAAATAGTGACATATACCTGGGTTCAGCTCACATGCACAAATACAGCTGTTGTATCTAGACCCAGAAAGAAGATATATTTTGACATTCTTAACCAGTCTTATGGCCATAAGTAAAGCAATGGGTCTACTAATTGTATAAAGTTCACAGAGGACTATGACACTCAGGCGTATGATATACAGCCTGAATGGTACAAAGGATGTCCTAACGGGGACAGTAACCCAGTGCTATTGTGACTCGTGTATATACAATCAGCTGATCCTACTGTCATTCTCTCACAAGAATAGCCCCTACAAATAAGGTACTAAATCTCACGCAAAATGGCTGTCCCTGGTTGAAACTGTTCCTCTCATACATGTGTCCGGTCCACAGGTCTTTTGGTGATGCATGATTCAGCACACCTGTGAAGCTGTGACTCCCCTCCTGGAACACAATCTTAAAGTGGAATTGGGCATCTTATGCATGGATCTTGCTCACTGTTGAGACTGTGACTTCTCTACTTTGGCCCAAGTCGTAGGGGGTGTTGACTCACATACACAAAGCTGGGATTTGTGTGGGACTGTGAAACTTATATCTGAATATATCCTAGTGCGTGATTAGGACATAAAAGTTAGCCCAGCTTCTGAATAACTTGACTCTCATTTTTAGGCCATAACCACAGATAAAATTGTGACATACCTGGACCATGCCCCTAAGAATAGGTGCCTGGGCCTGCCTACAAATTGCACTTTTACATATCACTGGGACCAGCACCAAGGTGATTTGAATTATGTGCCTGAGTGCTGCCCAAGAAGAGCATTGTGGCTGATATCTAGGTCCATCAGGTAAGTGATGTGACTCCCTTCTCCTGCCTTGGCCCTGCACTTATGGAGCATTGAAACACACAACTGGGTTCTGCACCCAAGTGATGTGACTCTCCCTTCTGGGTTCTGCCAATGAGAAGCTTTGTAACATATCACTTTGCTCATCACCTAGGTCATGTTTCTCCTCTTCTCTCAACCTGATCACAGGGGAGATTGTGACATATTGATAAACTCAGCACCAAGGTGTAGTCACTTTCTTACCTCGGTTTTGCACATAACAGCCATTGTGACATATACCTATGCCAACTGCCTTGGTTAAGTGAGCCTCCTCTCTTTCTTAAGCCCTGCCCACAGGTGGAATTTTGATATATCACCAAAAACAGTATCCAGTTGATGTGATTCTTCTTCCAGAGTCCTGCCCACAAGATGGATTATGACATCTCACAGGACCAGCACCCACCCAGGTGATGTGACCTTCCCACTTGCTCTCCACTCACAGCCGATGTTGTGACATATACCTGAGATGAGATAAGAGGACTGACTAATGATGACTCTTAAATATGGAGCCAGGTCATATGCTATATGGTGACTCCCATTCCTGAAGCATTTCACTAATGTTATTGTGACATACACAATTGTCCAGCTCCTGAGTGATTTAATAATCCTGCCAAGGTGTAGTCCACAAGTGAGATTCACCTATATATTTCAGCTGCTCACCTTGGTGATTTGACTCTCCTGTCTTAACAATATCCTCAGGAAGGATTGTAACATGTCTCTGAATCCACCTTCCAGTTTACCTGTCTCCCTGCCTTGCCTCCTCTGCCTGGACTCTGCTTCCACAGAGATTGTAGCATTTTTTTCTTTTCTTTTCTTTCTTTTTTTTTTTTTTTTTTTTTTGTTACCTAGGCTGGAGTGCAGTGGTGTGATCTTAGCTCACTACAACCTCTGCCTTGGGGATTGTAGCATTTCTAAGCACTGCATGCAAATGACATGACTCTCCTGACTGGTTCCTTCAACAGAAGGCATTGTTGCACATCTCTCAGCCAATAATTTAAGTTATATGACTTTCCTCTTCTGCCTAGACACTGCTTAAAAGGGGCATTGTGTCATACATCTGGGTGACACCCCCAAGTTATGCAACTTTTCTTCCAGGAACTTTTCTACAAGTAGAATATTTGAAAAATTTTTGTTCAATAGTTAGGTGACTTGGCAGTCACACCTGTTTCATTACCACAGAGTAAATCGTGGCATATAACTAGGCACAACTTACAGGCATAATAATGACTCTCATACCCCACAAATAGGAGTAATTTTGACTCTCACTACTTGCTTTAGAAACATGAGTGATTGAATCTCTCTCCGTTAAAAAAAGACCACAGAAGATTATAATAGCCTCAGAAATTTTATAAAACCCTTGGCTTGTACAGAGAGTGCAATAACAGAATACAACAGAGAGTGTAATAACAGAATACAGAGAGTGCATGGTGAGTCTCATACACACACTCAGCTGGCAGTAAAGATGGTCACCACCTCATAAATATGAAGCCAGATGTCACTCCTGAAAACAGGATATGTGTGGCATTGTAAATCTCATCCTGGGAATTTTCTGCAAGTGTGAGATAAATATTTGCCGAGTACCTTGTGATTGGACTCTCCAAACTTGTTTCATCCCACATATGTAATTGTGATATGTACCTTGAATAACCTCCAGGTGATGTGACTGTCGTGCCTGAGCCTTGCTGTCAGTAAGAATCATGACATACCACTAGATCCAGCACCCTGGTCATATTAAATTTTTGCCTGAGCCCTGCCTACAGAAATCACTGTGACATATCACTGTGTCAACAACTTAGGTCACATAAATCTCCTCATTAGAATGGTCCGTGTGCACTGTCAGGGGCAGTAACATATAGTTGGTCCAGGCACAAAGCTGATGATACTCTTTTGCTAGGGCCATGTCCTAAAAAGGGCATTATGACAAATTTCTGGGTCTTCACATAGGGGATTTTGCTCTACTGCTTGGATCATGCTTACCTGTATAGTGACATGTTGCTAGGCTAGGCACAAATGTATTCGTACTCTTTCACCAGGGCCAAGTCTCAGGGGGATATTGTGACATATCTCTGGCCCTATCACTTAGGTGATGTGACTCCCTGCCTGGGTCCTGCCCACATAGAGCATTGAAACATAAGGGCAAAAACTGCACCTATTTGCTCTAACTTTCTTGCCTGGGTCCTGTCCTAAGGGGACCCCTTGTGAGATAGCTCAGAATCCAGCATCAACGTGATGTAGCTCTTTTGCCTGCTTTCACCCCACATGTAAGATTGTGTCATATACCTAGGGAAGCACCTATATGATATGTGTTATTACTCTTCTCTTCTGCTTGAGCCCTGCCTACTTGGAATATTTGGCCATATATCTGAGCTCCTGTCCTAGGTGATGTGACCCTGCTTTTCTGCCAGAGACTTTACGATGAGGTAATGTGAAATATTGCTAAGCTTGATACTTAGGAGATATGACTCTTCCTTTTTTCCCAAACTGTGCCCGTGAAAAGGAATTCTGACATATTGCTGGGCCCAGCACCCAGATGATGTTCCTCTGCTGCCTTGGTCCTTCATAGAGAATTATGGCATACGGTTGGGCCCCCAACCCTGATGATGTAAGTTCCTGCCTGTGCCACAGCAACAGAAAGTATTTTAGCATATCTTGGTCCCATGTTGTAGGTGTGTTTGCTCTCATGATTTATCTGTTTTTCTTCCATATTTGGGTTGTGTTATATTGCTGGGTCTAGCACCCAGTTAATGTAACCCTCATTTCTACACCCTGCCTAGAGAGGGCATTGTGACACATTGCTTGGCACAATACCTAAATTGTGCTACCTTCTTGTCAAGTTTTTTCCTACAAATTGGATTATTAAATTTACATTGCTTTTATTCAGAGGGACGATGGTCAAATTTTAATTGGGATTACACCAATAATAGATATGTTGCCTCTCATCACTATGCTTATGGCAATAGGTAAGTTTATGAGTTGCATATTTGTACAAAACTCACAGAATGTTACAACACTAACTCATATTCTATAAACTTATTAAGTGGTAGACAGAGTTTTATAACAGGGCCCAGCAAAAGGTTAAGATCATGATTCTTGGTTTCACATGCAGGTGAGAGCAAAAGTTATCACCATCCCCCATTTACAGAGGCCACTGTCAAAGTACTGAGTCTAACAAGTAAATAAAGAACAAAGATGGAATTTTGACTTTCATATATGGATCTTGCTACAGATGAGATGGTGGCTCATTTCTGGACCCAGATCACAGGCATAATAATCAGTCTCCCCTCTGAACCCAGTCTATTAGAGAGATGCTGACTATCATAACTGGGTTTAAAGCAGTATATAAGATTGAGTCAATACGAGCATGTATGCCTTAGAGTAGATTGCTACTCTTATGCATGTTGCATAAAGCCTTCGGATGCTGTAGAATGTGTCATATGATGATCTAGAAACACATGAGATTGTGACTCTCACATACACACCAAGCTAGCAGTTAAAGGTGTCACCCTAAAAGATGAAGAGATTGTGTCATATCTCTAGGCCTAGTACTCCTAGGTGTTGAGAATTTTCGGCTTAAATTCTTTACCATAGGTGCATTGTGATGCATCACTGGGTTAAAATGATGAAAAGGTGACTCTTCCGCTTGGACCCTGGCACCAGGGGATATTATCACATATCTCGGGGTCTATCAGGTAGGTGATGTGTCCCTCCTCCCAGTGCCCTGCCCACAGGGGACACTGTGACATATTGCTAGATACAACATCTAGATAAAGCGAATCTCCTCTGCTGCCTGGATCCTGCCCGCTGAAGAAATTGTGACATACCACTGAGTATAAAACCTAGATGATGTGACAGTACCCTTTGTTATGTACTCTGTCAAGAGAGGGAATTTTAATATGTTGTTGAGCATGGCACCTGGGGGTGTGACTATCCACTATTTTTTCAACCATGTATACGGTGGGCATGATGACATATTATTTGAGATTGTACCCAGGTGATATAAGCCTCCAGACTGGGTTGTGCCTACAAAGGAGATTATAAGGTATGCCTGGCTAAGGACCCAGATGATGTGATTCTACTGTCTTGTCTCTGCCCAAACATAAAATTGGGACTTACTCATGAAATCAGTTCATATGTGTAACAAAAACTTTCAAACGTTGACGCAGCCAGGGGAGATATTTTGGTTCTCATTGCTAGTCTTATGGCCATGGGTAAATTCTGAGACCTCCCACCTGTAACAATTCATAGAAGACTGTGCTACTCAGGTATATCACATAAATCATGAGTGGTACAAAGAGTTTCATATCAGGCACCAACAACCAGGTGCTATTTTGAGTCTTGGATGCACACCCAGCTGACACGATTTTCATTCTCATACATAAACAGAGCCTACAAATGGGGTACTAAATTTCACACACATTAGCAGTTGAAGTCTTAAAATTGTAACTCTCATGCATGAATCTGATCCGCAGTTGGTTTGGTGACATTTGAACGATGATTCAGCAAACCTGTGGTGCTTTGAATCTACTAGTGGAGCACAATCTTCAAGTGGGATTGGGGCTCTCATACATGCATCTTGCCCATTGTTGAGACTCTGATGTCTGTACTTCGACCCAACTCACAGGAGATGTTGACTCTTACACCCGAAGCCAGGACTTGTGTGGGACTATGAAATGTATTTCTGAACGTTTTCGAGTGTGTGCTTTAGAAGTATGACTTTGCCCAGTATCTGACTGCTTTGAATCTCCTTTCTAGGCCCACAGCACAGTTCGGATTGTGACATATGTGTGCTAAGCACCTAAGCAATATATGATACCTTCTTTGGCAGTGAGACCAAGGACATTTTTACATATCCCTGAAAGAAGCACCCAGCTGATGCAAAATCTTGGCGGGAACCTTGCCTACAAAGAGCACTGTGGCTTTCTTCAAGGTCCGTCATATAAGTGATGTGACTTCCTTCTACTGCTTTGGCCTTGCACTTCTAGTGCATTGTTACACATAACTGGGTACTGCACCCATGTGATGGGACCCTTTGTCTGGAGGGCGTTAGTGAAGATTGTAGCATTTCTATGCACTGGATCCAAATGACATGATTCTATTGCATGGGCCCTTTTCAACAGGAGGCATTGTGACATATATCTGGGGCCATGATTTAGGTGACATGACTCTACTCTCCTTCCTGGGCATTCTCCACAAGGGGTATTATGCCATAGGGCTTTGCTTAAAACCCAAGTTTTGTGAGTTTTCTGTTAGTGTCTTGCCTTCAAAGAGAATATTGGAATAATTCTGACTTAAAATTTAGGTGATGTGACTGTCCTGTCTGTTTAATAACCACAGAGGTAATGATGACATTTACCTAGGTACAGCTAACAGGCATGATAATGACTTTAATATGGGAACCCAGGCAATAAGGTAAATTTTGACTTTTGTCACAAGATTTTGAGACATGAGTGATGTCAAGGGTCTTCATCTGGTAAAAAGCTCACAGAAAATCATAACAAACACAGATAATTTATAACAACCTTGGGTTATATAGAGTGTCATAATAATGCCTAGCAGACAGAGAAAATTATGAGTCTCATATGCACACCCAAATAACAGTAAGGGCTTTCAACATCAAAGATGAATGAAAGCAACTATCCTACATAAAAAGAGGACATGTGTGGTATTGTAAATCTAATTCCTAGAATTTAATTCCATTGTGAATGTGATATAAATCTTTCCCAAGCACCTGTGTAATTTCACTCTTCAGATTGGGTCCAGCCTATATATGGAATTTTGATATCTACCTGGGCAATTTTCAAGTGATGTGACACTTCCGCCTGGGCTGTGCTCTCAATAAGAATTGTGACATCACTGGATCCAGCACCCAGGTGATGTTACATTCTTGCTGCACTATGCCCACCCCTGATAATTCAATGTTATTTCACATAGGTTCTTTTCTATTTCCCTAAGTGTTGGCTGGTCTGAGAAATAAAGGGAAAGAGTACAAAAGAGACAAAATTTTAAAGCTGGGTATCCGGGGGAGACATCAGACATCGGCAGGTTCCCTGATGCCCCCTGAGCCATAAAACCAGGAAGTTTTTATTAGCAATTGTCAAAGGGGAGGGAGTATATGAATACGGTGTGGGTCACAGAGATCACATGCTTCAAGGTCAACAAAAGATCACAAGGCAGAAGGTCGGGGTGAGATCATGAGGTCAGGGCAAGATTAGAATCACTAATGAACGTCCATGTCCAGCTGTGCATGCATTGTCATCTTAACAGGGTTCAAGGGCAGAGAACTGGTCTGACTAGATTTTGCCAGGCTGGAATGTCCTAATCCTAGCAAGCCTGGGGATGCTGCTGGACACTAGGGTGTATTTCATCCCTATCTATATCTGCATAAGGCAGACACTCCTAGGATGGCCATTTTAGATGTTCGCCACTGGGAATGCATTCTTTTCCCAGGGCTGTTAATTATTAATATTCCTTACTGGGGAAAGAATTCAGCGGTATTTATCTTACCTGTTTTCAGTAATAAGAGAAATATGGCTCCGTCCTGCCCGGCCCACAGGCATCCAGACTTTAAGGTTATCTCCCTTGTTCCCTGAAAATCGCTGTTACCCTGTTCTTAAGGTGCCCAGATTTCACACTGTTCAAACACACCTGCCCTACAAACATTTTGTGCAGGTTATGCAATCACCACAGGGTCCTAAGGTGACATACATCCTCAGCTTATGAAGATGATGGGATTAAGAGATTAAAGTAAAGGCAGGCATAGGAAATTGTAAAAGTATTGATTGGGGAAGTAATAAATGTCCATGAAATCTTCACAATTTATGTTCTTCTGCCATGGCTTCAGGCAGTCCCTCTGTTCGGGGTCCCTGATTTCCCTCAACATCATTGTGACATTTCACTGTGTCCATCACTTAGAAGAGGATGCCAGGGTCATGTAAAAAGAGGGCATTTTGACATATCATAGGCCTATCATGTAGGTGATATGGCTCTTCTGCTTGGGACCTGCCCACTTGAATAGTGACACATTGCCAGGCCAGGCACAAAAGTGATTGTACTCTTTTGCCAGGGCCATGCTTTAAAGAAGGCTTTATGACATATCTCTGAGCCTATCGCCTAGATGATATGACTTCTTGCTTTGCTTTGTCCACATGGATCTTTGTGATATAAGGGTGGAATCTGCACCTAGGTGATATAAGTCTCTTGTCTGGGTCCTGTTCTAAGGGGGACTTATGAACATGTCAGGGCCCAGGACCAGATGATGTGGCTCTTTAGCCTGGTTTCTGCCCACATATTAATTTGTGATATATGCAAAAAGAAGCACCTATGTAATATGACTCTCTCTTTCTGCCTGAGCCTTGGCTGCTTGTGACATTGGGCCATATCTGAGCCCATCATGGAAGTGATGTGAATCCCTTCTACTGCCTTGGCCCTTCATTTACAGTGCACTGTGACACAGAAGTGGGTACTGCACACAGGTGATGTGATTCTCCTTTTTGGGTTCTGCCAACAGGAAGTGATGTAACACATCACTTGGCTCAGCATGTAGGTGATGTTTCTTCACTTTTGCTTGGGCCCTGACCACAGGGAGATTGTGGCCTGTTGCTGGACCCAGAAACAATGTGAGGGCACTCTCTAACATTGGTACTGCACATCAAAGACATTGTGAGATATATCTAGATAAATTCCTTAGGTCAAATGAGTGTCCTCTCTTGCTACAGTCCTGCCCACAGATGGGGTTTCGATATGTCACTGCAGTGGGCATAAAGGTGATGTGGCTTTTCTGCCAGGGTCCTGCCCAGAAGGTGGATTGTGACATCTCACTGGTGCCACCTCCACATAGGGGATGTGACTTTCTTGCCTTCTCTATGGCCACAGTTGATATTATGCAATATACCAGAGATAATTACAGAAGTCTAATAACAACTCATATGCCTGGTAATTGTGACTAGTACTTTTGCCCAGCTGCTGAGTGACTTAGTATTTCTGCCTCTGTATAGCCCATAAATGAGATTTTGACAAATAACTGTGCCGCACATATTAATGATTGC
Organism: Gorilla gorilla gorilla; assembly: GCF_029281585.2. Taxonomy (NCBI): domain Eukaryota; kingdom Metazoa; phylum Chordata; class Mammalia; order Primates; family Hominidae; genus Gorilla; species Gorilla gorilla. Next base: position 43,160,311 of record NC_073248.2, on the reverse strand, counting down.
TTGTGCTATCTTAACAGTGTCCTCAGGGGGGGGAATTGTTAACATGTTTCTGGACACATACTATAGCTTACGTGCCTCTCCTTTCCTGCCTGGACCCTGCCCCCTTTGGTAATTGTAGCTTTTCTAAACACTGTATCCAAATGATATGAATTTCTTGCTTGGGCCCTGCCAAAATGAGGCACTGTGACATATATTTGGGCCCATGATTTAGGTTATATAACTCTCCCCTCCTGCCTCGATACTGCTACAAATGACATTGTACCACATAGCTGGACCTAGAACACAAGTTATGTAAAATTTCGGACAGTACCCTGCCTATTAGGAGAATATTGAAATATTTCTAGCCCAGTATTTAGGTGATGTGGGTGTTCTGCCTGCTTCATAACCACAGAGGGAATTGTAGCATATACTGGGCATGGCTCACAGGAATTATGACTCTCATATGTGGGCTCAGCCAATAGAAAATATTTTGATTCATAACTAACTTTAGGGACATGTGTGATGTCTTGGATCTCCTTCTTCTGCAAAGATCACAAGAGATTACAACACTCCACATATTTTACAAAGTCTTTAGTTTATACAGACAGCATCAAAGCAGGGCTTGGCACACAGGTGAAGTTGTGAGTCCTGTATACACACCGAGCCGTGTGTAAGGACTGTCATTATTTCACAAGGATTAAGCCAGTTGTCACACATAAAAGCAAGATGTGTGGTATTGTAAATCTCACCTTTGGAATTTTCTGAAAATGTGATTTTGATATAAATTTTTGCCAAGCTCCTGTGTAATTTGAGTCTCCAGGGTGGTCCTAGTCCATATATGGGATTCTGATATCTACTTAGGCCAAACTCTAAGTGATATGACTCTCCTTCATAGGCCCCTCTCTCAGTAAGGATTGTGATATATCACTGGATCTAGCACCCAAGTAATGTTACATTCTTGCCTGTGCCATGCCCACCCAAATTATAGTGACATATTTCTGTGTCCACCTCATAGGTGATGTAACTCCTTTCTCTGGAATGTGCTGTGCACAAGGAAGGATAGTGACATACTGCAAGGCCAGGCCCACAGGCAAGGATACTCTTTTGGCAGAGCCATGCCCAAAGGAGGGCATTTTGACATAACTCTGGACCTATAACCTAGGAGATGTGGTTCTCCTGCTTGGGACCTGCCAACCTTGAGGTGAAATATTTCTTGGCCATGCACATAAGTAGTAGTACTCTTTTGCCAGGGCTATGCTTCATAGAGGACATTGTGATATATCTCTGCACCTATCTCCTAGGTGAAGTGACTCCTTTTTTGGGCCCTACCCACATGGAACATTGTGGCATAAGCAGAGAAACTGCACCTAGGTGATGTAGCTCTCTCTGCTGGGGGCTGTTTTAAGAGAGCCTTGTGCTATATCTCAGGACCCAGCACCCAAGTGATGTGGCTATTCTGCCTGGTTTCTGACCACATATTACCTGTGACATATTCCATGGAAAGAACATAAGTGATATGGCTCTCGTCATCTGCCTGAGTCCTGCAACCTGGGGACATTGTGACACATCTCTGAGCCCATGACCTAAGTGATGTGACTCTCTTTTTCTGCCTGGGCCTTCACAGTAGGAGGATTTGGGCACATTACTAAGCCCAGCACTCACAATATGTGACTCTCCCTTTTTTCCTGAATTATGCCACAATAAATGAAATTTTGACCTATTCCAGGGTCCATAGCCCAGATGATGTAACTGTACAACCTTGGTTCTGCATAAAGAGAAAATTATGACATATGGCATATTGCTGGGCCAAGCACCCTTATGATGTGACTCTCCTGCCCATTCTTGAGCCAATGAAGGTATTTTGACATATCTTAAGTCCATTATCTAGGTGTTTTGGCTCTCATAACTTGACTGGGTTTTTTCTGCATGTGGGATGGTGTCATAATGATGGGTCCAGCACCCAGTTAATTTGACCCAATTCCTTATACCAGACATGGAAAAAGCATTGTTACATATTGCCTGGCACAGCATCTAAGTGATGTTACCCTTCTGCCTAGTTTTTTGCTCATATATGGGATTATGACATATGCCTTTCCTCAGTTCACAGGCATAATGATTAAACTTATATTTGGATTCAGCCAATTAAAAAATCTTTTGCCTCAGTGTTAGGCTTAGGGCAATAAGTAAGGTCCTGGGTTGCATATTTTTCCAAGCTCACAGAAGTCTACAACACTAACTTATATTGTATAAACTCTGCTGGTAGAGAGTTTTATAACAGGGCCTGGCAAAAAGTTCAGAATGGGACTCTCACTTACACACCCAGATGAAATTAAAAGTTGTCACCATCCCACATTTATAACACCCACTGTAGAAGTTCTCAGTCTAATGAGGGAATACATCAAAAATTTGAAATTGGAACTTTTTTTTTATGTAGATCTGGACACAGATGGGATGGTAACTTATTTCTGAACCAAGCCCACAGGCATAATAATGGGTGTTCCTGGCTGGATGCGGTGACTCATGACTGTAACCCCAGCACTTTGGGAGGATGAGGCAGGTGGATCATGAGGTGAGGAGATCGAAACCATCCTGTCTAATACGGTGAAACCCCATTTCTACTAAAAATACAAAAAATTAGCTGGGCATCGTGGCACACACCCCTAGTCCCAGCCATCTGGGAGGCTGAGGCAGGAGAATCCCTTGATCCCAGAAGGCAGAGGTTGCAGTGAACTGAGATGGCACCACTGCACTCCAGCCTTGGTGACAGAGTGAGAATCCATCTCAGAAAAAAATAAATAAATAATAAAAAATAAATTAAAATAAATAAAATGAAATGGGTCTTCTCTTTTAACACTGCCTATAGGAGAGATGTTGAGTGTCGTAACTCAGTTTAGGATGATAGGTAAGACTGTGAGTCCATATGAGCAAATAGGCTTCAGAGAGGTTTGAAACTCTCATATGGGTTTTATAAAGCCCTTAGATGTTTTTGAGAGTGTAATACATTGGTCCAGCACACACGTGAGATTGTGACTCTAATATACATGCTCAGCTAAAGGTTAAAGTCATCCTCAAAGATGAAGGGATGGTGTCATATCACTGGCCTAGTATCGTGGTATTGAGACTTTTTGCCTCAAATTACTTTCCATGGGTGCATTGTTACATATCGCTAGGTCAGAATCATAATAATGTGCCTCTTCTGCCTGGGCCCTGTTAACAGGGGATATAATCACAACTATCTGGGTCTATCAGATGCGTGGTTTGTCTCTCCCGCCTGTGCCCTGCCCCCAGAGAATATTTTGAAATACCACTGAAACTAATGTCCAAGTAATGTAACCCTCCTCTCTTGCCTGCATCCTCAGCCCAAAAGAATTGTGACATACGGCTGAATGTAAAAGCTAGGTGATATATCTCTCCTCTCTATGCAAGAGTATATGTTTGTGCTGCATTCTATTTCATTACTTCGTATTCTACCTTTATTCTACCAGTGCCAAAGTGCTTTGATTACTCTAGATTTTTGTATGTGTGTGTTTGGAAATTATTATGTGTAATGCTTCTAATATTTTTCTTCTTTTTAAAGTTTGTCAGGCTTTCCATGGTCCCTTAAGATCTTACATAATTTTGTGAATTTTTTTCTATTTTTGGAAAACTCAAATTTAAAACTGAAAAGGGTCATGTTTTATATGTGGGTTACATTAAGCCACGAAGAAGCATGGACACATCACAATATTACGTCTTCCAACTCTTAAAAAGAGCATGCTCAAAATGTGTCGTTGGCCAGGTGTGGTGACTCATGCCTGTACTCTCAGCACTTTGGGATGCTGAGGAGGGTGTATGGAGACTTCACGATATTGAGACCATTGTGGACAACATGGTGAAACCCTGTCTCTACTAAACTATAAAAAATATTTGTACTTTATGGTTGTGTGACTGTATTCTCAGCTACTCAGGAAACACGGTGGTTTGTATGCCATTAATCCCAGCTACTCAAAAGGGTGAGGCTGGGGAACTGACTGAACCCGGGAGTTAGAGGTTGCAGTTAGCTGAGATTGTGTCAATGCACTCCAGCCTAGGGACAGAGTGATACTCCATCTCAAAAATAAAACAAACAAACAAACAAAACTTTTCTCTGTTACGAACTTCTAGTTTTATTGCATTTGCACTATAAATACTTGTAAAATTTTAATTTAAAAAATTATGAAGTCTTTTGTGGTGTCACACGTGGTCCACCTCACAAAATGTTTTATTAGCTATTGAAAAGAATGTGTATTCGGTTTTCTATATATATTTGTTAGGTGTAATTATTGCATAGTGCATTCAACTTGTTCCTTCCCTTATTGATATTCTGTCTTGTTTTATTTATTCCTAAAAGCGGGATATTGATGTACCCTTCCATTATTATATTGCTGTCAATTTTGGCTTCAATTTTGTCAATGTTTACTTAATGTGTTTGAGAAAACTTTCATATATTTATAGATTCTCAGTGAATGATCTCTCTTACTAGAATTGAATGTCCTACTTGGTCTCTTGTAAATTTTATCTTAAAGAAAATTTGGGGTGGTTCCAAGTGGTCGAATAGGAACAGCTCCAGCCTACAGCTCTCACATGAGTGATGATGAAGTTGGCTGATTTCTGAATTTCCAACTGAGGTACCAGGTTTATCTCACTGGAGCTTGTCAGACAGTGGGTGCAGGACAGTGGGCACAGCTCACTGAGCATGAGCCAAAGCAGGGCGAGGCATTACCTCACCCAGGAAGTGCAAGGGATCAGGGAATTCCCTTTCCTAGCCAAGGGAAGCTATGACAGACATCACCTGGAAAATAGGGTCACTCCCAGCCTAATACTGCACTTTTCCAATGGTCTTAGCAAATGACACACCAGGAGATTATATCCCACGCATGGCTTGGAGGGTTCCACACCCATGAAGCCTCACTCGTTGCTAGCACAGCAGTCTAAGATCAAACTGCAAGGTGGCAGCAAGGCTGGGGGAGGGGGATCCGCCATTGCTGAGGCTTGAGTAGGTAAACAAAGTGGCCCAGAAGGTTGAACTGGGTGAAGCCCACCACAGCTCAAGGAGGCCTGCCTGCCTGTGTAGACTCCACCTCTGGGTGCAGGGCATAGCTGAACAACGGGCAGCAGAAACCTCTGCAGACTTAAAAGTTCCCATCTGACAGCTTTGAAGAGAGTAGTGCCTCTCCCAACAAAGAGTTTGAGATCTGAGAAAGGACAGACTGCCGCCTCAAGTGAGGCCCTGACCCCCAACTAGCCCAACAGGGAGGTACCCCCCAGCAGGGACAGACTGACACCTCACATGGCTGGGTATCCCTTTGAAATGAAGCTTCCAGAGGAACGATCAGGCAACAATATTTGCTGTTCCGCAATATTTGCTGTTCTGTCACCTCCACTGCTGATACCCAGGAAAACAGGGTCTGGAATGGACCTCCAGCAAACACCAACAGACTTGAGGATCCTGACTGTTAGAAGGAAAACTAACAAACAGAAAGAACATCCACACAAAAACCCCATCTGTACGTCACCATGATCAAAGACCAAAGGTAGATAAAACCACAAAGATGGGGAAAAAAACAGAGCAGAAAAGCTGAAAATTCTAAAAATCAGAGCACCTCTCCCCCTACAAAGGAATGCAGCTCCTCACCAGCAATGGAACAAAGCTGGATGGAGAATGACTTTGGTGAGTTGAGAGAAGAAGGCTTCAGACTTCTCCAAGCTAAAGAAGGATGTTTGAACCCTCCACAAAGAAACTAAAAACCTTGAAAAAAGATTAGACAAATGACTAACTAGAATAACCAGTGTAGAGAAGTCCTCAAATGACCTGATGGAGCTGAAAACCATGGCACAAGAACTACACAATGAATGCACAAGCTTCAGTAACTGACTCAATCAACTGGAAGACAGGGTATCAGTGACTGAAGATCAGATGAATGAAATGAAGTGCAAAGAAAAGTTTAGAGAAAAAAGAGTGAGAAGAAATGAACAAAGCCTCCAAGAAATATGGGACTATGTGAAAAGACCAAATCTATGTCTGATTGGGGTACACAAAAGTGATGGGGAGAAGGGAACCAAGTTGGAAAACACTCTGCAGGATATTATCCAGGAGAACTTCCCCAACCTAGCAAGGCAGGCCAACATTCAAATTCAGGAAATACAGAGAACGCCACAAAGATACACCTTGAGAAGAACAACTCCAAGACACATAATTGTCAGATTCGCCAAAGTTGAAATGAAGGAAAAAATATTAAGGGCAGCCAGAGACAAATGTCAGGTTACCCACAAAGGGAAGCCCATCAAACTAACAGCTGATCTCTCGGCAGAAACCCTACAAGCCAGAAGAGAGTGGGGGCCAATATTCAACATTCTTAAAGAAAAGAATTTTCAACCCAGAATTTCATATCCAGTCAAATTAAGCTTCATAAGTGAAAGAGAAATAAAATCCTTTAGAGACAAGCAAATGCCGAGAGATTTTGTCACCACCAGGCCTGCCTTACAAGAGCTCTTGAAGGAAGCACTAAACATGGAAAGGAACAACTGGTACCAGCCACCGCAAAAACATGCCAAATTTTAAAGACCTTCGATGCTAGGAAGAAACTGCATCAACTAATGAGCAAAATAACCAGCTAACATCATAATGACAGGATCAAATTCGAGCATAACAATATCAACCTTAAGTATAAATGGGATAAATGCTCGAATTAAAAGACAGAGACTGGCAAATTGGATAAAGAGTCAAGACCCAGCAGTGTGCTGTATTTAGGAGACTCATCTCACATGCAGAGACACACATAGACTCAACATAGATGGATGAAAGAAGATCTACCAAGCAAGTAGAAAAAAAAAAGTGGGGGTGGAAGGGTTGCAATCCTGATTTCTGATAAAACAGACCTTAAACCAACAAAGATCAAAAGAGACAAAGAAGGCTGTTGCATAATGGTAAAGGGATGAATTCAATGAGAAGAGTTAACTATCCTAAATATATATGCACCCAATACAGGAGCACCCAGATTTGTAAAGCAAGGCCTTAGAGACCTACACAGAGGCTTAAACTATTACACAATAATAATGGGAGACTTTTTAACACCCCACCATCAACATTAGACAGATCAATGAGGCAGAAAGTTAAAAAGGATATCCAGTAATAGAACTCAGCTCTGCACCAAGTGGACCTAATAGACATCTGCAGAATTCTCCACCCCAAATCAACAGATATATGTTCTTCTCAGCACCACATCACACTTATTCCATAATTGACCACATAGTTGGAAGTAAAGCACACCTCAGCAAATGTAGAAGAACAGAAATTATAACAAACTGTCTCTCAGACCATAGGGCAATCAAACTAAAACTACGGATTAAGAAACTCACTCAAAATCGCTCAACTACATGGAAACTGAACAACCTGCTCCTGAATGACTACTAGGTACATAAGAAAATGAAGGCAGAAATAAAGATGTTCTTTGAAAGCAATGAGAACAAAGACACAACATACCAGAATCTCTGGGATACATTTAAAGCAGTGTGTAGAGGGAAATTTATAGCACTAAATGCCCATAAGAAATCATGAAAGATCTAAAATTGACACCCTAACATCACTATTAACAGAACTAGAGAAACAAGAGCAAACACATTTAAAAGCTAGCAGAAGGCAAGAAATAACTAAGATTAGAGCAGAACTGAAGGAGAGACACAAAAAACACTTCAAAAAATCAGTGAATCTGGGAGCTGGTTCTTTGAAAAGATCACCAAAATTGATAGACTGCTAAGCAAGACTAATAAAGAAGAAAAGAGAGAAGAATCAAAGAGACACAATAAAAAGTGATATAGGGGCTATCACAACCGATCCCACAGAAATGGTAACTACCCTCAGAGAATACTAGAAACACCTCTATGCAAATAAATTAGAAAATCTAGAAGAAATGGATAAATTCCCTGACAAATACACCCTCCCGAGACTAAACCAAGTAGAAGTTGAATCCCTGAATAGACCAATAACAGACTCTGAATTTGAGATGATAATTAATCCCTATGAACAAAAAAAAGTCAAGGACCAGACTGATTCACAGCCGACTTCTGCCAGAGGTACAAGGAGGAGCTGGTACCATTCCTTCTGAAACTACTCCAATCATTAGAAAAAGAGGGAATCCTCCCTAATTCATTTTATGAAGCCAACAACATCCTGATACCAAAGCCAGCCAGAGACAGAAAAAAAAGATAATTTTAGACAAATATCCCTGATGAACATCAATGGAAAAATCCTCAATAAAATACTGGTGAACCGAATTTAGCAGCGCATCAGAAAGCTTATCCACCACGATCAAGTTGGCTTCATCCAGGGGATACAAGGCTTGTTCAACATATGCAAACCAATAAACGTAATACAGCATATAAACAGAACCAAAGACAAAAACCACATGATTATCTCAATAGGTGCAGAAAAGGCCTTTGACAAAATTCAGCAGCCCTTCATGCTAAAAACTCTCAACAAGTTAGGTATTGATGGGACGTATCTCAAAATAATAAGAGCTATTTATGACAAACCCACAGCCAATATCATACTGAATGTGCAAAAACTGGAAGCATTCCCTTTGAAAACTGGCACAAGTCAGGGATAGTCTCTCTCACCACTCCTATTCAACATAGTGTTGGAAGTTCTGGCCAGGGCAATCAGGCAGGAGAAAGAAATTAATGGAATTCAATTAGTAAAAGAGGAAGTCAAATTGTCCCTGTTTGCAGATGACATGATTCTATATTCAGAAAACCCCATTGTCTCAGCCCAAAATCTCCTTAAGCTGATAAGCAACTTCCGCAAAGTCTCAGGATGCAAAATCAATGTACAAAAATCACAAGCATTCTTATACACCAATAACAGACAAACAGAGAGCCAAATCATGAGTGAACTCCCATTCGCAATTGCTTCAAAGAGAAGAAAATACCTAGGAATCCAACTTACAAGAGATGTGAAGGACCTCTTCAAGGAGCTCAAATCACTGCTCATTAAAATAAAAGAGGACACAAACAAATGGAAGAACATTCCATTCTCATGGATAGGAAGAATCAATATCGTGAAAATGACCATACTGCCCAAGGTAATTTATAGATTCAATGCCATCACCATCAAGCTACCAATGGCTTTCTTCACAGAACTGGAAAAAATTACTTTAAAGATCATATGGAACCAAAAAAGACTGCATTGCCAAACGATCCCAAGCCAAAAGAACAAAGTTGGAGGCATCACACTACCTGACTTCAAACTATACTACAAGGCTACAGTCACCAAAACAGCATGGTACTGGTACCTAAACAGAGATATAGACCAATGGAATGGAACAGAGCCTTCAGAAATGATACCACACAACTACAGCCAATTGATCTTTGACAAACCTGACAAAAACAAGAAATGGGGAAAGCATTCTCTATTTAATAAATGGCGCTGGGAAAACTGGCTAGCCATATGTAGAAAGCTGAAACTGGATCCCTTCATTACAGCTTATACAAAAATTAATTAAAGATGGATCAAAGACTTAAATGTTTGACCTAACATGGTAAAAACCCTAGAAGAAAACCTAGGCAGTACCATTCAGGACACAGGCATGGGTAAGGACTTCATGTCTAAAACACCAAAAGCAATGGCAACAAAAGGCAAAACTGACACATGGGATCTAATCAAACTAAAGAGCCTCTACACAGCAAAAGAAACTACCATCACAGTGAACGGGCAACCTACAGAACGGGAGAAATTTTTTGCAATCTACTCATCTGACAAAGGGCTAATATCCAGAATCTACAAAGAACTCAAACAAAGGTACAAGCTAAAAACAAACAACCCCATCAAAAAGTGGGCGAAGTATATGAACAGACACTTCTCAAAAGAAGACATTTATGCAGCCAACAGACACATGAAAAAATGCTCATCATCACTGGCCAACAAAGAAATGCAAATCAAAACCACAATGAGATACCATGTCACACCAGTTAGAATGGTGATCATTAGAAAGTCAGGAAACTGCATGTGTTGGAAAGGATGTGGAGGAATAGGAACACTTTTACACTCTTGATGGGACTGTAAACTCGTTTAACCATTGTGGAAGACAGTGTGGTGATTCCTCAAGGATCTAGAACTAGAAATATCATTTGACCCAGCCATGCCATTACCGGGTATATACCCAAAGAAGTATAAATCATGCTGCTGTAAGGACACATGCACACGTATGTTTATTGCGGCACTATTCACAATAGCAAAGACTTGGAACCAACCCAAATGTCCAACAATGATAGACTGGATTAAGAAAATGTGGCACATATACACCATGGAATACTGTGTAGCCATAAAAAAGCATGCATTCATGTCCTTTGTAGGGACATGGATGAAGCTGGAAACCATTATTCTCAGCAGACTATTGCAAGGACAATAAAACCAAACACCACATGTTCTCACTCATAGGTGGGAATTGAACAATGAGAACACTTGGACACAGGAAGGGGAACATCACACACCAGGGCCTGTCGTGGGATTGGAGATTGGGGGAGGGATAGAATTGGGAGATATTCCTAATGTAAATGATGAGTTAATGGGTGCAGCACCCCAACATGGCACATGTATACATACCTACCAAACTTGCACGTTGTGCACATGTACCCTAGAACTTCAGGTATTAAAAAGAGCAAATTTTATGAAATATCAGGGTTTTCAACTTAATAACTTGTTTCCTCTTTTCCACTCATTGTGTTAACACTTACATGGAATGTATTTCTCATCCTGTCATTTTCTGTCCTTTTATAAATTAGATCTGAAGTGATTCTCTTGAAGACATGACATAGTTGATCTTAATATACATCATGATATAGTGAGATTTTTTTTTTTTTCGTTTTGAAGGTTACTTTGGCTGGGTGTGGTATTCTTCCTTACTGACTCTTTTTTTTCAGTGTTTTAACTATGTCATCCTGCTCCCATCTTGCCCAAAAATTTTATGTTCATAAATTTACTTGTAATCTTGCAGAAGCATGCATACAAATAACACATCTCTTTTATCTTCTTGCATTCCAGATTCTCTTCTTGTCTGTGAATTTCAAAATATTGTTTATGTTGTGTCTTATTAGAAATATTTTTGTGTTAATCTTAGTTGTTATTTGCTGAGCTTCTTGATTTCTTATATTTTTTACTAATGTTGAAGTCCATATTAGCTTTTTTTGGTACTTCTACTCTACAATTTTTATTTCTTTTTGTGATCTTTATCTTTGGTGAATTCCTTTTTGTTATTTCTTTTTTTACCTTTATTTCCATTTTCTCTTTCAGATGGTAATATTGATTTTTAGGGTAATTTTTTTCTTTTAAATATAGATCTAGACTTCAATTCAAATTATCACAGCTAATTTTTAAAACTCCATTTTTAAATAATTGTTTTCTGTATATTCATTTTTATGTTTGATTGATCCATATTATCTTGATGTATTTCAATGTTTGCCTCACTGCCTAGGTGGGGAAGTTATCATGGATGATATTCCAAAATATGTATTTCAAGTCGTTTTCTTTCCCCCCATACTTTCAGGCACTCTCTTTAATCATATATTTGGTTACTTTACATAATTAAATATTTTTCAGAGGTTTTGTTCATTTCTATTTATTCTTTTTTTATTATTCTTGTCTCTATTATTTCAGAAAGCCAGTCTTGAAACTCTGAAATTCTTTCTTCTGCTTAGCCAATTCTGCAGTAATATGTGTGAATAAATTATAAAGTTTTGTATTCTGTTTTTCAGCTTTATCACACTGGCCACATTTTCCTCCAGGTTGTTTGTTTTATCTGTCAGTTTCTGTATTTTTCCCTTCCTTGCATTGGTTTGCAACTTACTTTTGTAGCTCAATGAAGCTTATTTCTATTCACATTCGGAATTCGATTTCTGTCTTCTTAGGTCTTGCTGGAAATGTAGATTGGTTATTTGGATTAAATAAGTCACTCTAGCTTTTATTTTTTTCCCCAGCAGTTTGGATTGATTTTGTCTCATCTTTGTAGGCATATATTTGAGGTTGCTGAACTTTGAATGAAGTTTTTTAAATCATATTTTGATGTTCTTGAGTATCTGATTGTGGCATAAGGTGCTTTCATCCAACAGGCTTTGTTCTTGGGAGAAGTTCTTATTTTTTTATTTTTATTTTTTATATTTTTTGTGGAGGGGTGGGGGGAAGTGCTCAGCTCACAACTCAGAGGCTTCATACTCAGTGGGAATTGTATTGAGCCCCAACTCTCTTCCCTGTCTCTTTGATATTTGGAGTCTGCCACCCTGTTGGACTAAGTTTCCACAGCTTCAGCAGAGTGCTAGTGGATATGGAGTTTCTGCCTGTCTTCACTTATTCATCTCAGTAGCAGGAGCAATGTAGCTGGGATGGGAGTAGGTGCACCTGCTGGAGACTGTGTGCTGTTGCACTAAATGTGGTGTTAGCATGTGGTAGGATGCTGACCAATGAAGTTTTGAAGCCTTCTTTTTGCCCCCTAAAGAGGAAGTGATTGTTCAGAATGTGGGAGGATACACTGTTCTCTGCACAGTGTTAGCATAAAGGTAGCAGTGAGTCTTTTTGGCTCTCTGCCTACCAAAGCTTTATCTACAATGGCAGCTGCTGGATTGGCAGGAGCATACTGCATTCCCGTTTGCTAGTGGGCCAAGCAAAGCCAAATCTGCCGTTGAAGACATGTGCCAGTAAAGTAATATGAGGAGTTGCCATGTTTTCGAGGGAAAGTGCAGTGTGGGAAAGAAACATGTGGGCTGCTGCAGTCATAGGGGCTGCCTAGCTGTTGCTCCTCAGGAGTTATATGTGACCTACCAGTGCAGATGGTATGGTATGGGCTCTCAGTGTGCCTGAGACTGACCTCTAAGGATCTGGGTGCCTGGGAGAGGCAGTAAACCACGGAGTGCTCAGTTAAACAAGCTTCTGATTTTCAAGGCTATAGTGCAGTAATTAGGTCCAACACTTCCCTAGGGCAAAACTCTCTTATGTGAAAAAGTTGCTCTTAGAGAAATGGCCATCACTGGCCACACTTTACTACAGATGCTCTTGAACCAAACCCTCTGGTCACCACATAAGCTGGCTTGCTGCCCTACCTCTTTGCTGGTTTTCTGAAGGCTGCATCTAAGAGAGATGTAGGTCAGCAATCCCTCAGTACAGTCAGCCCATGATGAAAGATCTGTGATTTTCATCAAGTTAGGGGTCAACTGTCTGGTGAGGAGCAGTGGGTAGTTTGTGGGACCCATGGTGAATGAACTGGCCTCCTCTCCTTGGGTAAACTGCAGCTTGTTTGATGTTTGAATAAGACACTCAGGGTTTTGGATTTTTCACTAGTCTAGGGGTAGCAAGGAAAGTTCTACCATAGAGGCAGTGGCAGAAATATTTTCAGTCGTTGCTGGGGTCCCTGTCCAGGGAGTCGCTAAGTTGCTACTATCTCAATACCTCTGGCAGTGATTGGCTAGTGGCCCAGGCCTGGAGAACCTGCCCAGTGAGAATATATGAGAACAGGCACTCACATAACAGTATGGCCACTTTTCTGAAGGGCTGCCTCAGTATGCTAGGTGTCCATTGCCGTTCCTAGTCACCTAAGATTTTCCAGTACTTGAAGTTACCACCAGTGAATGTTGCTAAACTAAATAATTGCAGCGTGCCTTTTTTTTTTCTGGGTGCTCAATCCCAGGGAGGTATAGACCTCTTTCCAACCCAATAGCACCTGTAAGAGGTAGCTGGAATCCCTTGTTGAAATTTCTTACTCAGTAAAGAGAACGTAACTGGGGAGCCACTTAAGAAAGCAGTCTAGCAACATTTTCATAGTATGCCTCTGCTGTGCAGAGGTACCACTTCCATCCACAGATTATTTGGATTCTCCAAAGCCAGAAGGCTGGAACAGCTAAGTCACACACATAGGAAAAATTGCTGCTCACTCTTCCGTCTAGCAATTATATCACAAAGAGGTTTCAAAATTCCATTGACCAAAGATCGTGGTCTTTGATCACAGCTACTACCAGTGGTGGTAGCTACTCACTCTGGTTAGGAAGTCCTTTCCAGTTGCAAGAAATGAGATTGGGCACCTGATTTAACAGGCATTCTGGCCATGTCTTTTTAGAACACCTATACTGTGCTAGGAGATTCTTTATGCCCCACATTAGCTTGGGCTTTTTAAAGCCTGAAGGCTGGAATGCCTAAGTTGCCCAAGCAGCTAAGGTGGTGTCCCACTCGACTTTCTGATAGCTCCATGCCAGGGAGGTCCAGTGCTGCTACCAATGGGTTGACCAGAATGCTAAGCCAATAAGTCTTACCCTGTGGGGTACTGTGGGCGTGGATCCTAAGACCTAAGACCATGACTGGTCAGCCTCATGGATTCTGCCTCTTTTCTATGAATACTTACAGAAGTACAGACTCCTGCTTTACTGGAGTTGCAACTACTTTTTCTGGGAAGCCTGGAAAAACTGAGTACCTAAAGTTCTTGAATCTCTGCACAGGCCTCAGCAGCTGATCTCTGAGACTCCACGTAGCCCTGTGTGTTCAACTGAAGGCCTTGATGAAGCAGGTTCATGAATAGATCTCCTCACCTGAGGGTTGCAAAGATCTGTGGGAGAATCGTGGGTTCCCAGGGTCACACATATACCCACTGCTTTATTGAGTGGGAAGGTTTTCTTGGCTCCATGTTGTTCCCAGGTGGCCCACTGTCCTGCCTTGCTTTATTCCATTCTCCATAACTTAAGTTGTTTGATTTTTCCCAATGCAAGTACCTGGATGTTTCAGTTGAAGGTGATGTATTTATGCACAACTTGCATTCCTCTCTATGAGAACTACACAGACTAGCTGCTTCTCGTCAGCAATCTTGATCACTTTCCTATAACAGGGACCTAGTTTTTAATATTAAAATAATTTAATATTTTTCAGAAGCAAATATTGATGTAATTTGACTCTTACATTTGTTGCTATGTCTTCATATCTAGAATGTATGGGAAAGAACATGGACAATGGTTGCTCCACCAGAGTTATGAGAGGTTCTTCCATATTAGATGGAGAGATTTATCTATTTTGCAATGGAAGATTAAGAAAACTGAAATATAATATACATGAAAAATTTCTAAGTGAAAAGGCCAAGTACTGGTTGGTTTATAACAGTATCATAGTGACAGGATGATAGGAGTGTGGTAAGTGCTCAGGATAATATTATGCATAATAATAGGAACAATTTGAATTTTAAATAAAAATTGCTTTACCATTTGCAAATTAAGGTAATTAAAATACAGTGAATTTTAAAATACCTTTTTAATGACAATGTGTGGACTTAATTTTTTTCAAATTAACCAGAATTGTTGTTATTATGTTAAGGCCATTTTATATTGAATGTGTGTCTTGCCACTGATGTTATCTTATCTTACTCAAAGCTGTAAGTAACAGATGGTGACAATTTGCTATAGGGTCACAGTGAAATAACATCGGTAGTCATTCTTTTGTCAGTGGTCTTTAACTTAAAATAATTTGGAAAATATGGTTTTCACAACTTACATTTATGTTTTTCTTGTAACTAAAGGTGATTATGATGGTTCTAATGGAGATTATATGAGTATAATGGAGCTACATTCTTCTGAATTCTGAACAAGTGTTTACAAAATTTTATCCTACTTTTTTCTATTAAACATATGACTTCTCTGGTCTGCTAAACACATAAAGACCTTTAGCTTTAATTTACATGAATTTAAATATAAGAGATATATTACTGTAAAATAAACTTTAGGTGTGTAACAGATCTATAGCAAGTAATGAGAGTTATTTATGGCTGTGTGTCTACTTTGAGAAGGAAAGAAAAATGTTAGAATGAAACAGATAATTTTACAAGTGTTGATAACTTATCACCAAATAAAAAACTTCAATGATTTTGAAAGCAAATCTATTTTCTCAGCTTTGTGTTAAACTCATGTATTTAAAATATTATTGCTCCTGGCTTAGAATAATCTTGGGCAAATTCTGCTTTTTTTGTTTGTCCCTTTGTCTGTTGCTAACTGTAGACATAATATACAATTCTCTTTTCAGAAAATT
The DNA here is from genome assembly GCF_029281585.2 of Gorilla gorilla gorilla. Lineage (NCBI taxonomy): Eukaryota > Metazoa > Chordata > Mammalia > Primates > Hominidae > Gorilla > Gorilla gorilla. The sequence continues at coordinate 43,144,272 of NC_073248.2, read as the reverse complement.
CCACAAAACATTCTTTGGTGTGGGTTCAATGGCTGGCATCTGAAATCTCAGCACTTTGTGAGGCGGAGACAGGTGGATCACCAGAGACCAGGGGTTCAACACCAGCCAGGCCAACATACTGAAAGCCCATCTCTACTAAAAATACAAAAATTATCTGGGTGGGTGCCTGTAATCCCAGCTACACAGGAGGCTGAGGCAGAAGAATCACTTGAAACTGGGAAAGAGAGGTGGCAATGCACCTTCTGGAGCTGCAGGGTGGGCACTGCGCAGTGGCTTGGTAAAAGGAGGGTGAGCAGCCTCTCACTGAGGGGATTTCATTGCCCATTTTTCTGATGGGCAAATTGAGCCCCCAAAGCCACAAGCCAAGAGGGGCAAAAGCACTCGTCTGAGGCAAGAACTTTTTTCTTTACAGGCTCCCTTAAGTTTCAGACTTCCCTGGGCTTGCCTGAATCCTCTCTGGGCTTGCCTTTAGAAAGAAGATTCTTCTTCCTTGTGATTGTAGGCAGAGAAGCAACCAGTCAGTTGTGGTAAGCCCACCCACAGCTTCTTTTGTGGGCCAACCTGGACCTCTACACTCTACTGGACTGTGAAACAGAAATTCTAGAGTCCAGGATTCATATTTTGTTCTAGAACAAGAGTTAAGCACCCAGGCCAGAGCAAAAGTGGGCCTGTTAATTCCGTGGCACAAATCCCAAAACGGAGAACTGGCTTGACTGTCCAGCTACACCCAGGCAGGGTTTGTACTGTTTCAATTGGGTCCCATTCTCTTCCTGCCTCCTCAGCTACACCCAGGCAGGGTTTGTACTGTTTCAAACAGGTCCCATTCTCTTCCAGCCTCCCATAACTTGCCATCTGTATCAGCTGTTTCTCTACCCTCCATACCCTATTATTTTTGAAATTCCTCTGAAGACTGCCTGAGCCAAACATCAAGGGTCACAGAGCTCTAGCCTACTCAGGCTGTGCCAGGAAGGGAGAGCTCACAACCTACCTTGACACTTAAGAGTCATGTACAAATAGTAGCAACTCTAGGAGGAGGACTGTCACATACTCAGATCCTTTTCTGGTCTCCATAACAAAAGATATGTCAGAATGGCAAGGATAATAATACACAACCCTGGCAGTTCTCCCTTTTAAAGGGCAGCCTCAGCCTGGTCATTCTGAACCACAATTTTAGGGTTTATCTCAGCATGTCCCACCTTGTAAAATAGTACTGGAGCCCCAGAATGATATGGTTGAGTGAAATTCTGGAGAAGGAGCACCTCAGCAGCCTGAATGAACCTATAATAGGAACAGACCCTACCAGCTAAGAAGCCATCTCATTAACTTAGATATCCATACCAGCAACGTGCACACACATCAGCCCCTTAAATAAAATCCTGTCAATGGAGTGATTCAGGTAAAAGCAAAAATTTGTTTATCTAGAGTCTCAGGAAGAACCTCTGTTGTCTGAATCAGAATATATGATGGATGCAACTGACAGTGTTAACTTTACTTGGGGATAGCTGGACATTAACCTTATATTAAAAGTGCTTCTGAGTGTTAAAACTTCCAAGTGACAAAAATCGAATTGTGGCCTGGCTGGGAGCAGTGGCTAATGCCTGTAATCCCAGAACTTAGTTAGTCCAAGCCAGGTGGATCATCAGAGGTCAGGAGTTCAAGATCAGCCTGACCAACATGGAGAAACCTCTTCTCTACTAAAAATACAAGGAGTTCAAGATAAGCCTGACCAACATGGAGAAACCTCATCTCTACTAAATATACATCAGCCAGAGATTGTGGAACTTGCCTGTAATCCCAGTTACATGGGAGGCTGAGACAGGAGAAGATCATGCCATTGCACCCTAGCCTGGTCAGCAGAGTGAGATTTTGTCTCAAAGAAAAAAAAAATCTAGTAGTGGCCAACCTAGAAATTATTCTTTACCTATGAGGAACGTCTGAGCCCCTGGTCTGTCCTATCCTGTGGCATGGAACACAGGTCACACAGGGGATTGAAGCCCTTTCATTTTTTGTTAAATAAAGGCTGACAGCTGAAAGGTTGTTCAGACAAATGTGCTAAATAAAAATACTATACTAACTATAGGCTTTTTGCAAGTGGGTGTTGTTATCCTACTAAGCCCACTGACACTGGACTTTCTCCACTTTATGTAAGTCCAAAGTAAAACCCCATATCTCATTCACTGGTTCTGAGTCTATTCTTTGACATCTTGAACCTGGTGCCATATACGTGGGAGTCGAATTTGACACAACTTACTCCATAGTAAAGAAGGATTTCAGTCTCTGCTCAATGGACTTCAAAACTCACCAAAGCATCAGCTATAGAAGGATGCAATTGTTCTCTTTACTAGTCTCATTCAAGCCTCTTTTTTCAGATGAACTTTCAGTGGTATACCAAGAAAGATGAACATGAAACACACCATGGTCAGATGTAGGATTGATGCCAGAATAGGCAGTGACCACTTTCAAAGCAAAAAGGAGCATTTTTCTTTCCCCATGAGCAGCTCTCAACTTCTGTCATCATTTTCTGGTTTCAGTAATGGTTTCATCCTGGCTCTGGAGGAACCATTGGCCCTGGGTAGTAAACATCTTCACTTAATCCTGGTGCAACAAAGCTTTCTTTTGACAAATATGTCCTCTGTGATCATGAGCTTCTAAGCAATCTGGACAATGCCCAAACCAAAAAAAAAAAAAAAAAAAAAAAAAAAAAAAAAACTATGAAAGAGAGATGAGTAGGTGTTAGGGAAACAAATTTCCACTTTTTTCTTTGGCAAGTTCAAACAACTTTGATGGTAGACAGATGTGCAGAAGAGGACAGCATAGTATAATTCCTCATCACATGAGTTTACAACCAAGAGTTTTCAATCCTAACTGTGAGAGCTCGAGATGAAAACCAGAAGTTACTTCACTGTACATCTATTAATGTCTGATTGCACAACTTTTTTTTACCATACTGAGGAGCCTTCACTGAGGATTTTTCCATTGAACGTGTAGAGATAAACAGGAAAAGGTAAAATAACAACTCCATAAATTTATTAAACAAAGTGTAGAAATGCTTATCTTCTCATAATATTACCATTTTCACACACAGATAATTGCATGTATATCTACACATAAAGCTGTAATTTTCATAATAAATCTGTTATATGTCAAGTTTAAATTAAAAAAATATTTTTCAGTCAGTCATGGTGGCTCACACCTGTAACCCTAGTACTTCAGGATCCTGAGGTGGATGGATCACTTGAGGTCAGCGGTTTCAAACCAGCCTGGTGAAACGACGTCTCCACTAAAAATCCAAAAAAAAAAATTTTCTGGGGAAGGTGGTACATGCCTGTAATGCTACTTGGGAGGCTGAAGCCAGACAAGTTCTTGAATCTGAGATGTGGAGGCTGCAGTGATCCCAGATTGTGTCACCACACTGCAGGTGGAGTGGCACAGCAAGATTCTGTCTCAAAAACAGACAAACAGAAAAATATTTTTTCTTTCTTACAACAAAAAGACACACATGTGGTCTAGATATGCCCTGGTGGAGTGGAGTGGGTGTGGAGCCTGTCTTTGTAAAGAAGGAAGAAGGGCCAGTACCCGGGATTATGTGTGAAGGATGAATTGGCACACAAATAAAGGGGCAGCCAGGCCCTTGGCCTAGCAACACTGAAGCTTACAGGTGGCTTTGGAAAGCAGGATAAGTAGCCGGTGGACTTAATGCTAGATGGCTCTGTAACAATGAAACATCTGCCCAGGGATCTTAGCAATCCTGCTAGAAGGCCCTGACTATACCCTGGATTGGAGATACCTGGGGTAGAGTGGCTGCCAGAGAGCCTGAGCAAACACCAGTTTTGACCACTATGGCTGGGTCAATCTAAAACAGCTTATTTCTTCTGATTTACAATATAAAATATAGAAAAATAAAGTGAAAAAAGTAAAATCAAGAGAAAAAATTTAAAAAATAAGTTTAAAGTAATTAAAAATAGTAAGGACAAATGAACTGAAACAAAATAGAGAAAAATAAAGAGAAATGTAATTAAGATCAGGGAAAGTAAATAAAATGAAGATGAAGAAAATAAACACAATAAAATTAAGAGAAATAAACAGAAGTGAAACTATTTGCAATAGAATAAAATAAAACTTTATGAATCAGGAGAAAAAAATAAAAGTAAGAATAAAGATAAATATGGAGAAATAAAATAAAATAATATAAAGGGATAAGAATGGGAGTAAATAAGATAAAAAAGAAATTAAATAAAATGTTTCAAACAAGACACAAATTGGAGAACATTTGAAATGAAGAGACAATAATATGAAAAATAAAAGATAGAAACAAATTTAAATGCATAGAATAAATGAAAGTAAATAAAAAATAAAAACAAAATAAAGAAAAAGAAAAATATATAGAAAAATAAAAGTTAAAAAGCAAAATAAGACCTGGGGATAATCCACAAAATATTTCACCCAACAATTGCATAGTACATATTTCTACATACATTTGGCATGTTTTCTTAGATAGGCAAACTTTTAAGCTAGAATGCAAGTTTTAGCATATTTAAACAGACGGTAGTCACAAAAAATATTATTTCTGACTACAATAAAATATAAGTGGAAGTAAAAACCAAAAGAAAACTAGTATTATCTGCATATATATGAAACCTAGACAAATTCTTGAGCATACTATTTTTCAAGAGTTAGAATAGGCAAGTTTCTTTAGATGTTAATTGTTTGGATTCACTCAGGCCGCTGGCAGAAATATTACAGGGAAGTATTAGGAAAAGTTATAAGGAATAGTAACAAACCGTTTTGGAAGGCTAAAAGGCTAAAATTATTATATAGCTTGTAATAATTGAACAGGCTGAAGGCAACGTCTTCTTACCTTAAAGCATTAGGTCATAGGGTAAATACTAGGGACAACTGAGGCTTCTCCAGTTAAGTCTGTTTACTCTACCTCCACTAACTAAGATGGCTCTCTCCAGGGAGTTCAACCAGAGAAATTGCCCCCAATGGTATTTACTTTAGACTGCGGTAACTGAGGTTTAATCATTCATAGAACTATTCTCTTAACTATGTTAATTATCCACAAGTGTGTTTACTCAAAGCTTCTGTGATTAATTCTATACCAAATAAATGCCTGGAGTGTGAATTGTTCAGGGTGGGCTTCCATTCTTTACAGGACTCTCCGTGGAGTCTGGGAATGGCCTCGGACCCTCTGCTGCTGGCAAAGCAGGATATCTGTGTGTCAGGTAGTTTATTCACCCATCGCCAGGTCTGCAGTTGGAGCCCATTGTGTGAGGCAATCTGAGAAGGAAGTGTGAGAACCGCCCTCATGAGGAAAGCTGTAGAGGAAGAATGAGGAATGCGACAGACTCCCTGAAAGCAAAGGTGGGAAAAGAATCCACGTGGTGAAGTCAGTGACTAATCAGTAAGTCATTGGTGCCCACTCGAGGTTACCAAGTTCTGGGGGAAGTTGGGTCAAGCTGAGGTATTCTCATGGGACAACATATATCAGCTCAACAGAAACAGTATATAAAAGTGTTGAAACAGTTGCTTAAGGCTAGTGGAGCATCAGTTTTGCAGGCTTAATTAAGGGACATAATGCAAACTTGTAATCCTGAGAGGTGAAGCTGGCTGGGCTTTGGGTGGGGTGGGGACTTGGAGAACTTTTCTATCTAGCTAAATGATTGTAAATGCACCACTCAGTGCTCTGTGTAGAGCTAATCAGGTAAGGGACTTGGAGAACTTTTCTGTCTAGCTAAAGGATTGTAAATGCACCAATTGGTGCTCTGTGTCTAGCTAAACGTTTATAAATGCACCAATCTGCACTCGCTAAAAACAGACCAATCAGCACTCTGTAAAATGGAACAATCAGCAGGATGAGGGTGGGGACAAATAAGGGAATAAAAGCAGGCCACCTCAGCCAGCAGCGGCAACCTGCTCAGGTCCCCTTCCACACTGTGGAAGACCTGTTCTTTTGCTCTTTGAAATAAATCTTGCTGCTACTCAGTCTTTGGGTCCGCACTACCTTTATGAGCTGTAACACTCACCATGAAGGCCTGCAGCTTCACTCCTGAAACCAGCAAGGCCACAAACCCACCGGGAGGAACAAACAACTCTGGATGCACCACCTTTAAGAGCTGTGACACTCACTGTGAAACTCTGCAGCTTCACTCCTGAAGTCAGCGAGACCATGAACCCACTGAGAGGAACAAACAGCTCCAGAAACACCAACTTTAAGAGCTGTAACACTCACTGTGAAGGTCTGCAACTTCACTCCTGAAGTCAGCAAGACCATGAACACCTGAAGGAACAAACTCTGGACACACTGTCTTTAAGAACTGTAACAGTCACCGTGAGAGTCCGTGGCTTCATTCTTGATGTCAGTGAGACCAAGAACCCACAGGAAGGAATCAATTCCAAACACATTTTGGTGACCACAAAGGGACTATTGCCTATTGCCAAACAGTGAGTACCATCGACCCCTTGTGCTTGCTATTCTGTCCTATTTTTCCTTAGAATTCTAGGGCTAAATAGCAGGCACCTGTCAGCCAGTTAAAAGCAGCTAGCTTGGTCACTGAACTAAAGACATGGGTGCCAGGCTTTCCGGGAAAGGGCTCTCTAACAACCCCAACTCTTCGGAGTTGGGAGTGTTGGTTTGCATGGAACTGGCTTCCACTTTCCCTGTACTTCTGGGCTGAGCTGAGGGTTGATAGCAAAACCATTCAGCTCCATGGTCCCAACAACAAATTGGCTGACCCTGCAGCCATGGTGGAACTCTTAGTCATGTCGCCCAAGCGAGACTCTCCCATCTATCCTATCTATCCTGAGCCTTGCCTCCTGGGTCCTAATGCCTGTCAGACAATCTTCCTCTTGCTTCTATTCTCTGAGGCTAGTCCTGCTTCTAAAAACCACTCCCTGTCTCTGGTGCTTTTCTAGTTTCTCCTGTAAGAATGATTTCTAGTATAAACTCCAGGACTCTATTCCCTTCTTCTGGCACTCAGGCTCAGCAATCAGAAAGACAGAATTTTTGCCCAAAGCCCCATTATAAGGGGGACTATCTGGAATTTTAGGATCCCTCCTCAGACAAACAGGCCTAACAAAACCTATTCCTGAAGCTAGGATATGGGACGCCTCAGAAATTGTATCTTTCTTATTCATATAAGTGAGGACAAAAGGCATCACTCTTCCAACTCTGGAGATCTCTTCCCACCCTCAGGGTATGGCCCTCCACTTCATTTTTGGGGCATAACATCTTTACAGGACAAGGATAAATTCCCAATATTAACAGGATAATGCTTAGGACTCTAACAGGTTTTTGAGAATATGTCAGTAAGGGCCACTAAATCCGATTTTTCTCAGTCCTCTTTGTGGTCTAGGTGGACAGGCAAGGCTGCAGGTTTCGTTGCAGGTTTCCAGGAGGAAAACCAGTGTTTCTGCTGCTGCATCAGTGAGCACAACTATTCTGATCAGCAGGGTCCAGGATCCATTGTGGGTTCTTGGGCAGGTGGAGAAACAAACAAACAAAAAGAGTGGGCTGTTTTCTCTTTCAGATGGGAAACACTCAGGCATTAACAGGCCCACTCTTGAAATGCATCCTAAGCCATTGGGACCAATTTTACCCACAAACCCTGAAAAAGTGGTGGCTTATTTTTTTCTGCACTATGGCCAGGACCCAATATTCTCTCTCTGATGTGGAAAAATGGCCACCTGAGAGAAATATGAATTACAATACTATCCTGTAGCTTGACCTTTTCTGTAAGAGGTAAGGCAAAAGGAGTGCAATACCTTAAGTCCAAGTTTTCTTTTTATTGAAGGAGAATACAAAACTGTGCAAAGCTTGCAATTTACATCCCACAGGAGGAAAACTCAGCTTACCTGCATATCCTAGCCTCCCTATAGCTCCCCTTCCTATTAATGATAAGCCTCCTCTAATCTCCCCTGCCCAGAAGGAAACAAGCAAAGAAATCTCCAAAGGAACACAACCCTTCCCCGGGCTATCGATTACATCCCCTTCAAGCTCCAGGGAGAGGGGAATTTGGCCCAACCTTGGTACATGTCCCCTTCTCCGTCTCTGATTTAAAGCAGCTCAAGGTAGACCTGGGAAAGCTTTCAGATGATCCTGATAGGTACATAGATGTCCTACAGGATCTAGGGCAAAGCCTCGATCTCACTTGGAGAGATGTCATGCTATTGGTAGATCAAACCCTGACCTTTAATGAAAAGAATGTGGCTTTAGCTTTAGCCTGAGAGTTTGGAGATACCTTGTATCTTAGTCAAGTAAATGACAGAATGACAGCTGAAGAAAGGGAAAAATTCCCTACGGGTTAGCAAGCCATTCTCAGTACGGATCCCTATTGGGACCTTGACTCAGATCATGGGGACAGGAGTCATAAACATCTGTTGACCTGTGTTCTAGAAGGACTAAGGAGAATTAGGAAAAAGCACATGAATTATTCAATGATGTCCACCATAACTCAGGGAAAGGAAGAAAATCCTTCTGCCTTCCTCGAGTGGGTAAGGGAGGCCTTAAGAAAATATACTCCTCTGTGACCCAAATCACTCAAGGGTCAATTGATTCTAAAAGGTAAGTTTATTACCAAATCAGCCACAGATATCAGGAGAAAGCTCCAAAAGCAAGCCCTGGGCCCTGAACAAAATCTGGAGGCATTACTAAACCTGGCAACCTTGGTGTTCTATAATAGGGACCAAGAGGAACAGGCCCAAAAGGAAAAGTGAGATCAGAGAAAGGCTGCTGCCTTAGTCATGGCCCTCAGACAAATAAACCTTGGTGTTTCAGAGAGGACAGAAAAGGGAGCAGGGCAATCACCCAGTAGGGCTTGTTATCAGTGTGGTTTACAAGGACACTTAAAAAAAGATCATCCAATGAGAAACAAGCTGCCCCCTTGTCCACGTCCACTATGCCAAGGCAATCGCTGGAAGGTGCACTGCCCCAGAGTGCAATGGTTCTCTGGGCCAGAAGACCCCAACCAGAGGATCCAACAACAGGACTGAGGGTGCCTGGAGCAAGTGCCAGCTCATGTTGTCACCCTCACTGAGTCCTGGGTATGCTTATCCATTGATGTCCAGGAAATTGGCTTCTTCCTGGACACTGATGCGGTCTTCTTGGTGTTAATCTCCTGTCCTGGACGACTGTCCTCAAGATCCGTTACCATCTGAAGAATGCTGGGACAGCCTGTAACCAGGTATTTCTCCCAACTCCTCATTTGTAATTGGGAGACTTTGCTCTTTTCACATGCCTTTCTTAATATGCCTGAAAGTCCCACACCCTTATTAGGGAGGGATATATTAGTCAAAGCTGGAGCTATTATCTACATGAATATGGGGAGCAAGTTACCCATTTGTTGTCTGTGGCTTGAGGAGGGAATTAACCCTGAAGTTTGGGTATTGGAAGGACAATTTGGAAGGGCAAAATGCCTGCCCAGTCCAAATCAGGCTAAAAGATCCCACCACTTTTCCTTATCAAAGGCAATTTCCCTTACGGCCTGAAGCTCATAAAGGATTACAGGATACTGTTAAACATTTAAAAGCTTGAGGCTCAGTAAGGAAATGCAGCAGTCCCTGCAGCACTCCAATTCTAGGAGACGAAAACCCAGTCAGTGGAGACCAGTGCAAGATCTTAGACTCATCAGTGAGGCAGTAATTCCTCTATATCCAGTTTTACCCAACCCCTATACCCTGCTCTCTCAAATACCAGAGGAAGCAGAATGGTTCACAGCTCTGGACCTCAAGGATGCCTTCTTCTGTATTCCTATGCCTCTGACTCCCACTTTCTCTTTGCCTTTGAGAATTCCACAAATCACACGTCCCAACTTACATGGAACGTCTTGCCTCAAGTGTTTAGGGATAGCCCTCATCTGTTTGGTCAGGCACTGGCCCAAGATCTAGGCCACTTCTCATGTCCAGGGACTCTGGTCCTTCAGCATGTGGATGATTTACTTTTGGCTACTGGTTTGGAAGCCTCATGCCAGCAGGTTAGTCTAAATCTCTTGAACTTTCTAGCTAATCAAGGGTACAAGGTGTCTAGGTCAAAGGCCGAATTTTGCCTACAGCAGGTCAAATATTTAGGCCTAATCTTAGCCAGAGGGGCCAGGGCCCTCAGCAAGGAATGAAAACAGCCTATACTGGCTTATCCTCACCCCAAGACATTAAAAGAGTTGCGGGGGTTCCTTAGAATCACCCACTTTTGCCTACTATGGATCCCCAGATACAGCAAGATGGCCAGACCACTCTGTACGCTAATCAAGGAGACCCAAAGGGTACATACTAATCTAGTAGAAAGGGAACCAGGGGCAAAAGTACCCTTTAAAACCTTAAAGCAGGCCCTAGTACAGGCTCAAGGTTTAAGCCTTCCCACAGGACAAAACTTCTCTTTATATGTCACCAAGAGAGCAGGGATAGCTCTTGGAGTTCTTACTTAGATTTGTGGAACAATCCCCCAACCAGTGGCATACCTAAGTAAGGAAATGGATGTAGTAGCAAAAGGCTGGCCTCACTGTTTATGGGTAGTTGTAGCAGTGGCTGTCTTAGTGTCAGAGGCTATCAAAATAATACGAGGAAAGGATCCCACTGTCTGGACTACTCATGATGTAAATGGCATACTAGGTGCCAAAGGAAGTTTATGGCTATCAGACAACCACTTGCTTAGATACCAGGTGCTACTCCTTGAGGCACTGGTCCTTCAAATATGTACATGTATGGCCCTCAACCCTGCCACTTTTCTCCCAGAGGATGGGGATCCAATCAAGCATGACTGCCGACAAATTATAGTCCAGACTTATGCCGCCCAAGATAATCTCTTAGAAGTCCCCTTAGGTAATCCTGACCTTAGCCTATATACTGATGGAAGTTCATTTGTGAAGAATGGGATACAAAGGGCAGGTTATGCCATAGTCAGTGATGTAACCATACTTAAAATTAAGTGTTTTCCCCTAGAGACCAGAGCCCAGTAAGCAGAAATACTGGCACTTACCCAAGCCTTAGAACTGGGAAAGGGAAAAAGAATAAATGTGTATACAGATAGCAAGTATGCTCATCTGCACCTACATGCCCATGCTGCAATATGGAAAGAAAGGGAGTTCCTAAGCTCTGGGGGAACCCCCATTAAATGCCACAAGGAAATCATGGAGTTATTGCACACAGTGCAAAAACCCACGGAGGTGGCAGTCTTACACTGCCAAAGCCATCAAAAGGGGAAGGAGAGGGGAGAACAGCAGCATAAGCAGCCGGCAGAGGCAGGGAAAGACCAGCAGAAAGGAAAAAGAGAAAGAGACAGAAAGTCAGAGGGAGAGAGAGAGAGGAAGAGACAGACAGACAAAGAGGGAGTCAGAAAGACAGAACGAGAGAGATGAAGGAGAAGTCAAAGAGAATGAAAGAGACACGGAAATAGTAAAGAAAAAACAGTATACCCTATTCCTTTAAAAGCCAGGGTAAATTTCTAAATATCTACCCAGCCAAGGCATATTCTTCTCCTGTGGAATGTCAAACTATATCTGCCTCCCCACTAACTGGACAGGCACCTGCACCTTAGTCTTTCTAAGTCCCAACATTAACATTGCCCCAGGAAATCAGGCCCTATCAGTGCCCCTCAAAGCTCAAGTCCATCATTGCCGGGCCATACAACTAATACCCCTACTTATAGGGTTAGAAATGGCCACTGCTACAAGAACCAGAATAGCAGGTTTGTCTACCTCATTTTCTTACCATCACACACTCTCAAAGGATTTCTCAGATAGTTTGTGAGAAATAACAAAATCTATCCTTACTCTACAATCCCAGCTAGATTCTTTACCAGCAGTGACACTCCAAAACTGCAGAGGACTAGACCACCTCACTGCTGAGAAAGGAGGACTCTGCACCTTCTTAGGGGAAGAGAGTTGTTTTTACACGAACCAGTGAGGCATAGTACGAGATGCTGCCTGGTGTTTACAGGAAAAGGCTTCTGAAATCAGACATCTTTCAAACCCTTATACCAACCTCTGGAGTTGGGCAACATGGCTTCTCCCCTTTCTAGCTCCCATGGCAGCCATCTTGCCACTACTTGCCTTCGGGCCCCGTATTGTTAACCTTCTTGTCAAATTTCTTTCTTCTAGAATTGAGGCTATCAAGCTAGAGATGGTCTTACAAATGGAACCCCAAATGAGCTCAACTAACAGCTTCTACTGAGGACCCCTGGACCAACCTCCTGGCCCTTTCAGTGGCCTAAAGAGTTCCCCTCTGGAGGACACTACAACTGCCGCATAGTTCTTTGCCCCTATCTAGCAGGAAGTAGCTAGAGAGGTCATTGGCCAATTCCCAACAGCAGTTGAGATGTCCTGTTTAGAGAGGGGATTGAGAGGTGAAGCTGGCTGGGCTTCTCGGTCAGATGGGGACTTGGAGAACTACTTTGTTTAGATAAAGGATTGTAAATGCACCAATCAGCACTCTGTGTCTAGCTAAAGGTTTGTAAATGCACCAATTAGTGCTCTGTGTCTAGCTAATTGGGTAGGAGACTTGGAGAACTTTTCTGTCTAGCTAGAGGATTGTAAATGCACCAATCGCGCTCTGTGTCTAGCTAAAGGTTTGTAAACACACCAATCAGCACTGGATAAAAATGGACCAATCAGCACTCTGTAAAACAGACCAATCAGCACTCTGTGAAATGGACCACTCAGAAGGATGTGGGTGGCACCAAATAAGAGAATAAAAGCAGGCCACCCGAGCCAGCAGCAGCAACCTGCTTTGGTTCCCTTCCATGCTGTGGAAGCTCTGCTCTTTCACTCTTTGCAATAAATCTTGCTGCTTCTCGCTCTTTGGGTCCGCACTACATTTCTGAGCTGTAACACTCACTGTGAAGGTCTGCATCTTCTTCTTGAAGACAGCAAGACCAATAACCCACTGGAAGGAATCAATTCTGGACACAATCCCAAGCTCATGGTTCCCAGAAAAAGGAACACCGTATGTAGAACTCTGAGAATAAGTGGGGATAAATCTTCAACATCAGACACAAAGGCAAAAGGTCCCAGCTGTTATGGGCTTTAATTAGAGCAGCCCTGTCTCCATTATACACAGAACAGCCTGTAAAGGGGAAGGAGGAGGAAATGTCACCTGCCTTATCACCTCCTCTTCCATCAGCCCTAATATTACTGAGCCAAAATAACAAAGAAGAAACAGATATTTTACCTGAGCCTTTTGCTTTAATACGTAAGAAAAAGGACCAGGAATACCCTCCAGTTATTAGTCCCTGTCTTCAGCTGGCAGCAATAAAAGGAGAGTTATTAGCCTGCCTGGTAATGCAAAATCAGCCAACTAATCAGGTACGTAAAGGGTTAAGAATAATCACTAAAAGCCAGAGCCACAGGACCAGGACAAGGAAGCAGTAAGTAGAAAGAAAAACTCCACCCACACTGTGACAGAAGCAACAAAGAGCCAAGCTGCAGCCAGAGCTAGCCTGCTGTGAGTGGGCCAGAAGCACACGTGACAAATTCCACCCAGGCCACATGTGTCCCACAGCTGGGGAAGGGAGCCAGCACAGGCAAAAATGGTGACTTTACAAATGTAAAGCAGTCACAGCGCCGGGACCTGCCTGCTCCTTTCTCTAGCTCCACAGGCTATCCAAGACAAAATCTCATGTGCTGCTTGTTTACAAGCAACATCACAGATTATAGTTCTCAGCTAAAATTTAAGTAAAATGTAAGAATTAGAAAACCTCTTTCTAATAACCTCCACTGTTGTCATCTCTCTTCCACCCTGATGAAGCTCACCAAATTCCATTTAAGTAAAACGGTAACGTTTAAAGGTTGAGACATTACAAACAACCCATGAGTTAGTTTAGAAGTAGTTAAAAGCAAACTTTGTTTTTTAACTAGTAGAAAAAAATTTCCTGATTACATGATTATTCATTTTATGGATGATATTCTACTAGCAGCCCCAACGGAGCCAATACCTTTAAATTTGTTTACCTCTGTCATAAGGAATACACAACTGAAAAGTTTAGTCACTGCACCTGAAAAAGTACCCATGTCCCCTCCTTGAAAATATCTTGGATATCTGTTGATCTCCTGTTCAGTAAGACCTCAAAAGTTTAAACTAAGTACTAACAACTTACACACATTAAATGATTATCAGAAATTATTGGACAATATTACTGGATTTGTCCCATTGTTGGAATTCCTGCCAATAAACTACAAAACCTGTTCTCTATCTTAAAGGGCAACCCAGCCCTCAATTCTCCCAGATATTTAACCCTTGCAGCAAAAAGGGAAATCAAGGAAATTGAGCAAGCCATCTTTCAAAGGAAGCTAGATCGCATTGATCCACCGTATTCCAATCAGCTATTTATTTTTTCCACCTAACACTCCCCTACAGGGTTACTAGGACAAATGACTCCCAGGCTATGTTTCCTAGAATGGGTTTTTTGCCCCTATACCGGGACTAAAACACTGTCTCCTTATACTCAGTTAATTACTAAAGTCATCTATTCAGGTCACAAACGTTAAAAATCAGTTGCGACATAACTGATATCATCATGATTCCTTTAAGTAAAGAGCGATTCAAAGCTTCATTATCTTTGTCAATACACCCACAAACAGTTTTATCTCATTACACAGAGCAAATAGAGCACATCCTCCTTGCTGATAAACTCTTTCATTTCTTATCTCATACTCCGGTAATAATGCCTACAAAAGAGTTTACTCCCCTGTAACTAATGCTTTAACACTGTTTACTGATGGGTCCGCAAACATGGAAAAGCAGCAGTCTGGTAGAGACCATATAATTCAATCATGCAATCTGAGTTTACTAGCAAACAGAAAGCTAAGGTTCCTCTGTTTATTTATTAAAGAAGTTTTACAGCCTTAACTCTACTCTGGAGCCAGGACGGTTTACTCTTTCTCCAACTTCAGCAATTGGCTAGATCAACATACAAGTCCCATTTTTATTACACATATTTGAGCCCACAGCTTACTTCCTGGCCCATTGGCTTATGAGCAGTGATCAAGCAAACCTACAGGTTAAGACATCACTGCTAGACCAAGCCACCCAATTGCATGAATTTTTCCATCAAAATTGAAGAAACTTATCAACTTACTCAGAGACTGACTAAATAAATTATCCTACAATGCCCAGATTGTCAGCTCACAGGTAAGTCCCCTCCTTCAACAGGTGTTAACCCTAGGGAAACAGAACTTAACCTGCTATAGCAAACAGATGTTACACCCATACTTGAATTTGGAAAACTTAGATATGCACAAGTATCTATTGATACCAACACTCATTTAATTGCTGTCCAAGATCAGAGAGAAACAGAACGGTTAAAGAGAGAAATAGACGGAAATAAAAAGAAAGACTAGAAAAACCGAGGTCAAAGTCACAAAAAGTAAGACAAAGAAAAGACATAAAGAGAAAGAAATGTTAAGAAAGTTATAACCATTAGACTGCACCTTTATTAAGGAAGGTTATGAAGGAAATAAAGTTAAGGCATGTTGAAAATTGTCTGTGGAAGTCCCAAAAACATTATAAAAAGAAAACGATTCAGGACGTGTTGTATAATTTTGTTTTGAAAGTCTAAGCAAGTTTTAAAATGTTAATTGTTAAAAAAATTCTCTGAGTAAACATATTGACTCAAGTTAAAGATGTATCATCCAACAATCATAGACTGGAATAAGAAAACGTGGCGCATATACACCACGGAATACCATGCAGCCATAAAAAGATGATGAGTTCATGTCCTTTGTAGGGACATGGATGAAACTGGAAATCATCATTCTCGGTAAACTATCGCAAGAACAAAAAAACCAAACACCGCATATTCTCACTCACAGGTGGGAATCGAACAATGAGAACACGTGGACACAGGAAGGAGAACATCACACTCTGGGGACTGTGGTGGGGTGGGGGGAGGGGGGAGGGATAGCATTGGGAGATATACCTAATGCTAGATGACGAGTTAGTGGGTGCAACACACCAGCATGGCACATGTATACATATGTAACTAACCAGCACATTGTGCACATGTACCCTAAAACTTAAAGTACAACAATAAAAATAAATAAATAAAAAAAGATGTGTCATCCAGTTTTTCTGTAAACCAGACATTAAAAGCACAAGTTTTTCTTAAAGCGCTAACCTGCTCTTTAACAAAGATTATGAGAGATATCTTAGCACAGACACAATCTCTACAATTTCCAATACACCAGCACCAGCCAAGACAATGCATCCTCATCAAAGGATTGAAAGAAGAAAACACTCGAGCCAGCCTAGGAGAGACCCTGCAAGATGATGAAGCTTTATCAGAAGAAGATGAGTCAGAAGGCTATGCAAATCCTGCTTCTTTTTTATTCTCTCACTTTGTCTACTACCTGTATCTGCCAAGCTCTATTAAGCCCATCTTCGAACCTCCTTTGTTCTACCCTAGTACTTAGACTAACACCCCCTTTCCAGCTTCTAACAACACCACTGCTTAAATAAAAGGAAATCAACATTCGCCCAGTGAGGTTCCTCATTAACAGCATAGAGTGAACTCAGATGGCAAGTAACTCTGCAAGACACTCCGACTGGAAGAAGTGTTGTTAATTATACTCATGATTGTTTTGTGTTATTTGCTATTTATATGATGCAAAGCTGGAATAAGATCAGTGACCACCTCTCCTGACAAACCTATGGCTGCACATATCTGTGCTCTGCAATCAAAAACCTGATGCAGAAAAGAACAGAGGGGAGGATTTTGAGATTCACTCAGGATGATGGCAGAAATATTAAAAGAAAATAATTAGGGAAAGTTATAGGGAATAGTCACAGACTTTTGGAATGTGAAAGGTTGCATAGCTTGTAATAATTCAAGGGGCTGAAGGTACTCGGTTTTAACCTTAAAGCATTTGGTCATAGGGTAACTGCTAAGGACAATAGAGGCTTCCCCAATTAAGTTTTTTTACCCCACCTCCATTAACTAACCTTTAAGCCAGATGGTCCTTTCTGGGGAATGTCGACCAGGGAAATAGCCCCCACTGGCATTTACTTTAGACCGTGGTGCCTGAGGTTTAGTTATTCAGAGAACTATTCTCTTAACCAGGTTAATTATCCACAAGTGTGTTTACTCAAAGCTTCTGTTATTAATTCTATACTAAATAAATGCCTGGAGTGCAAGTTGCTCAGGGCACAGCTGCCACTCTTTACGGGACTCCCTTTGGAGACTGTTAGTGGCCCCAGACCCTCAGCTGGACTTGCAAAGCAGAATATCTGTGTGACAGGGTACTTTATTCATCTGTCACTTGGTCAGGGGTCTGCAAGGGACAGACTCCCTGCAGCTAATGCCCTCATGAAAAGAGTGGTGCCTCAGTTAATGGTACTAGAAATGATCTACAGGTCAATAAGAACTCTTTCAAAGAGCCAATAGTTTTTTTTGTTTGTTTGGTTTTGGTTTTGGTTTTTTGTTTTTTTTTTTTGCAGAAGTAGTAAAATATTCTAAAATGTTTGAGTCAATATTTAGCTGTGTCACCCAGGCTGGAGTGCAATGCTATAATCATGGCTCCCCATAGCCTTGACACATCAAGCTCAATTGATCCTCCCACCTCAGCTCCAGAAGTACCTGAGACTGCAGGTGCATGCCACCATGCTCAGCAAGTTCTTGTATTACAGGGTTTCACCATATTGCCCAGGCTGGTGTCAAACTACTGGGGTTCTGCAATCCACCTTCCTTGGCTTCCCAATGTATTGGGATCACAGGAGTAAGCCCTCAAATATTGCACTATAATTTATGTAAACACTCAAAAACAAACAAAACAAAAAAAGTAGCAAAACAACTTTGGAAAAAAAGAATATACTTAGATAAATATTTTTTATTTCAAAACATATTGCCAAGTTACAGTAATCAAAATAGTGTGGTGCTGGCATAAAGACAGTTAAATCAATGTTAAAACAAATAACAGAGGCCAGAATGAAATCCACACGCATAAAATTCAGCTTATCTTAAACATACGTTCTAATTCCTCATGTTGCAGAACGTTCTCTTTCAGCAAAATTGGGTTCTTGTCACATGACTAGGAAAGATTAGGCTCAGGGACACTCCTGAATGATAAAGAGTAGAGCTGATTGGGTAAAAGAAAAAAAGAAAAACTCTCAAGGAAGTGAGTGGGAGTCGTGTTTACCAGGCCCCCACTTCACGGATTGCTGAACACCAGACCATCACACAGGTACTGATGAAGCCAGGCTCCTCCTCCCTGCACAAGGGATAAAGTTTCCATGGCCTTCCAAGCCTCCACTCCCTTCCCCCAGTTTTCAGATGGAAATTATTCAAAGAGAATCTGTTGGAAAAAGGCAGGCTTCATCTAGCACAAGCACTCGATTTTTCAGCCTTCAGGCTGTTTTAGGCTTGAAGGTGGGGTTTTGTCCAAGACCCTTGGCTGTTTTCTAACTCTGTTATTTTCCCCTGTCAATAAGTATATCTAACTGCTGTAAGAATAAGGATAAAGATGAGGACAAAAACCACTTTTAAGTGCTTCCCGATGACAGGGGGCACTGTTGTGAAATAAATGGCAGTCAGTTCTTCCTTAGAGGCCTAAGTGTCTCCTGTGAAAGGGGCCATTGTCTCAGCCTATGGTAGTGTGACTGTTTGAAGTTTGATAGCCTGAAGGTGAGGAGAATCAAACTGTGTTACTAAAAAACATGTATTAAAATGAACCAAGGAAATGTGGAAGAGACAGCTCGAAAAAATCCAGGGTTTTCACCAGTTTGCATAGGTAGAGGGAGGCCAAAAGCCCAACAGGAAAAAATGAAAGAAAGAAAGAAAGAAAGAAAGAAAGAAAGAAAGAAAGAAAGAAAGAAAGAAAGAAAGAAAGAAAGAAAGAGAAAGAAAGAAAGAAAGAAAGAAAGAAAGAAAGAAAGAAAGAAAGAAAGAAAGAAGGAAGGAAGGAAGGAAGGAAGGAAGGAAGGAAGGAAGGAAGGAAGGAAGAAAGAAGAAAGAAAGAAAGAAAGAAAGAAAGAAAGAAAGAAAGAAAGAAAGAAAGAAAAAAGAAAGAAAGAAAGAAAGAAAGAAAGAAAGAAAGAAAGAAAGAAAGAAAGAAAGAAAGAAAGAAAGGACTTTTACCCTTTTCACAGCATATGAGACTTCTGGGTTCTTTTCTCCTGGGTCCAATCCTAAGCCATCCAGTTTAATGTTTGGGAAATTAACTCTTCCAAACTTGGAGGATGCATTGAAGGGGAATGTCCCAAAACATGGAGATGTGATTACCTATCTCTAAACGGCAAACGGAGGAGAAAAAATGAAAAGTAAGCATTTTTTCAAAGGCGTTCCAAGGGTTCAGGATGCATTCAAAATGGGTATAGACTAAAAATGAATGGTTACTTATCTTGAAAGAGATAGAGGAGCAGGAGTCCCTGGCTCATTTCTCTTCCTAGCAATTGCCCAGGGTGTGTTGAGCTATAGGAGAAAGAATATTCTTTTTCCCACTTCAATCCTTGTATCCCCAAGTCCCTCTGATTGTAACAGGGTGCCTCCCATGGGTGTCGAGGCATCTTTCACCAAATGTTAACAGGGAGGCCTAAGGGGATGGATATATCTGCTCTTACACATGTGTACCATTTCTTCCCTGCTGTCAGTAGGTCTGGAGTTCACTGGACCTCATTTATGGCATGGATTACTATCCATGCATATTATCCATGCATAATCTTTATCCATGAAATCAGGGGCTTGGTTTAATCCCTGGGAATTAGTTATGCTCACCAGCATTGTGCTTTTTTACCTCCATTATCACCTGCCTCTGGATTTCTCAAATTTTTTACTTTTTTCTATGGTGTCAAACAGAAGCTTAGAATTGAGGCTGGGGCAAAAATGTGTCTCAGGGCATTGCATGGACTCTTTATCATGAGCTGAATGCTAAGATGAAGCTGTGGAATTGAGTTCTTCTTCTACAAGGGTGAGAAAAGAATGACTGTGACATACTGAGGAAACTAGTGGCTACAGTTGTGCTTCATAAAATTTAGGTGGGCACCCTATATATTCCCATCACTCTGCAGAATTTGCAGGATAATTGTCCAGAATTAGAATGTTAATCCAGATTTTTGTGTGTACCAATTCATTTTTGTTTATTGTGGGCTGCAGTTGAAGATCATTAGTTGGGTCACAGAAATAAGCAAGTTTGTTCTAAAAAGTAGGCAACAATGCAAAACTAGTGAGTTTAGAATTTAATGACAAATGTATAATAAGTTGTGAAACATAAACTTTATCCAGTCCTCTTCTATTAAAAAATAAATCATGATAGGACTGAGTTGTTTGTAAAATAAACTTTATTCTGATACTTGGCCTGATTATTTGCATAAAATGCAGCAAGAATAATTATTTCTAGATAGGTCTTTTACATTGGCTTTGATGGAACTCTGTTCCACAAGAAATTTCAGATGGGACTTTCTAAAGTCAAGCTCAGCCATGGGTTTGTACAATCAGATAATTTTTAGTTGGGTGATTCTCTGCTCTTATGGTCCCATGATAAACTTGGAGCTCCTGGGCCTGTCAGAAAGTGTCATTATTTAGTTACCACAGATCAGGAACCCTGCTAAAGGACTGTTTAGATGAGGTATAAAGCCAATTTTTCCACTGGGATTTTCTCGGTTCTGCAAGTTGATCTTGACTCCTTAAAGGGAAGCTTATTTTTTAGTCAAGGCCTTGTTCAAACAACCAGTTTCTCCAGTTGTGTTCCGTTGGAAGAGAAATTGGACTGTTATTGCACTGATACAAACACCTATATTGCCACAAGTTAAGAACACTCACAACTATTTTTCGAATTCAGGAGAAGTCCTGCAGAGAAAGGCAAGCATGATCCAAACTGTGCACACATGAGTACACCTTACTCACATATTAAAGGCTGTAAGTATCTCAAGATGTTTCCTTGACTCTGGTAAATAATACAAGAATGAGTAATGTCTCAAACAAAAGTCAGAAGGGTTACTTCAATTTTCTATTAGTCCGGTCCATTCAGTCAACTCTTCTTTTGTTTGATATTCATACATACTTTAGCTCTTTGAGAGTCCTGTAAGTTTTTCCCGTATTTCAATGTCACAAGCTCCAAAGTTATCGGAAGCCTGCAATTGAGAGCACCTATTAAAGATCTATAGCTGATTAAAAAACACTTCATAAAAAATCAAAAAAGGAATAATTATCTGTGTATTACAAAGTGTGCAAGGTAGTTACAGTCAGAAATATGACAAAAATTTTCGTTATCTCTATGGTTTGCAATAAATTAACCTAACAACCTTAATTGTGGATGATAGCATATACTTCAGACATTAGAATTCTAGAAATCCCATACAATTTTAGAACATGTATTAGTATTAGTCACCAAAATATCACCTAAAAATATTGAACACCATTTGGCAATTCCATGTAACTAATCATGCCATATAATCCTGTTTATCTCTCTTGTTGATACTCTATGGGCCCCCTGTAGCATCCAAAAGCTAGAAATAAAGAAAGATAATTTTGTAGCTAAAGTGTGGTTTTGAGAAGGACGTTACAACTTAGAGGCTTAAAAATCCTGAAATAGAATTCCAGATTTTCCTAAATTACTTATTTAACAAAAATGATGACTTAGAAATGGAAAAGATATAATTTTTATAAATTATTTTATAATTCTTTACAAATGTTGGTAAGGAACAGATTAGTGCCTTAAGAGTGCCTTGTTGGGCTTTTATTTCAATGCTCAATTTACAAGCATCTCACAGACATGATAATGACTGTCACATGTGGACCTCACACATAGAAGTAATTTCGACTTCCATAAATTGCTTTTGAAACATGAATGATTAAATCTCTTTCTGGTAATAAAAAAGTTCAAAGAAGATTATAGCAGCCTCAAGTATTTTATAATGTCCTCAGCTTGTACAGAAATTGTTATGATGGAACGCAGCAGAAAGGCATAATTCTGAGTCTCATAGGCACACTGACCTGACAGTAAGGAATGTCACCATCTTAAATATATGAAGCCAACTGTCACTCATAAAAACAAGTAATGTGTGGTATTGTAAATCTTACCCTGGGAGTTTTCTGCCAGTGTGCTTGTGATTTACTATTTTGTGAATCACCCATATGATTTGACTCTCTGGAAGGGTTTCAGCCCACATATGTTATTGTGGTATCTACATGGGCCAACCTCTAGGTGATGTGACTCTCCCGTCTGGGACCTACTCCCAGTAAAAATCATGAAAAATCAGTACATCCAGCACACAGGTCATGTTATATTTTTGCCTAAGCTATGCCCACAGAAATTATTGTGACATATCACTGTGTCAGCCACTTAGGTGATGTAACTCTCCTCATTAGATTGGGCTGTGCACAGAGTATGGTATACTCACACATGGCTGCACTAGGGTCACAGGTGATGGAACTCCTTTGCTGGGACCTTATCCTAAAAAGGGTATTGTGACAAATCTCTTGGCCTATCCTCTAGGTGATATAACTCGCTGCTTGAGTCCTGCCCACATGGAGCATTGTGACATAAGTGTGAAAACTGTAACTATTTGTTGTAACTCTCTCACCCATGTCCTGTCCTAAGGGAGCATTGTGACATATCTCAGGAACCAGCGTAAAGGTGAAGTGACTCTTTTGCCTGACTTCTCCTGACATGTTAGATTGTGTAATAAACCTAGGGAAGCACCTAGGTGATATGACTCTTCTCTTCTGCCTCAGCCCTGCCTACTTGGGACATTGGGTCATATATCTGAGCCTGTGTTCTAAGTGGTGTGTCTGTTTTCTTCTGCCTGAGCCCTTACTGTGGGATGATGTGACATATTGCTAAGCCCAATACTTAGATTAAATGACTGTTCTTTTTCCAAACCATGCCAATAAAATAAATTTTGCTGTATTGCAGGGTACAGCACCCAGATGATGTACCTTTTCTGCCTGTGTCCTGCAGAAAGAGATAATTATGGCATATTGCTGGGCCCATCACCCTGAAGATATAACTCTCCTGCTTGTACCAGAGCAACTGAAAGTATTTTTATATATCTTGGGCCCATCCTGTAGGTGTTTTTGCTGTCCTTATTTGTTTGGGCTTGTTTTTCCACATTTGAGATTGTGTCATATTGTTGGGTCCAGCACTCCAGCACCCAGTTAATGTAACCCTCATTTCTAGACCCTGCCTAGAGAGGGTATTGTGACATATTGCTTGCCACAGCATGTAAGTTGTGCTACTTTTCCACTAAGTTTTTTTTCTACAAATGAGATTATGATACTTACATTGCTTCAACTCAGCGGCATCATGATCAAACATAATTGGCATTCCACCAATAGTAGACTTTTCCCTCTCATAGCTGTGCTTAGGGCAATAGTTACAGTTATGAGATGCATATTTGCACAAAGCTCACAGAAATTTACAACACTAACTCATAGTCTACAAACTTGGGTGGTACACAGAGTTTTATAATAGGGCTCAGCAAAAGATTAAAATTGTGACCCTTGATTACAAATGCAGGTGAGAGAAAAAGTTTTTAGCATCTCATATTTATAAAGCCCACTGTTGAAGTTCTGACTCTAAGAAGTAAATAAAGTACAGCGATGGAATTGTGACTTTCATATGTGGATCTTGCTACAGATGAGATGGTGACTCATTTCTGGACCCAGATTATAGGCACCATAATGGGTTTTCTGTCCGAACCCAGCCTATAAGAGAACTGCTGATTATCATAACAGGGTTTACATCAATATGTATGTTTTGGGTCAAATGAGCATGTAGGCTTCAGAGTGGTTTGTAACACGAAGGTATTTTGCATAAAGCCTTCAGATGTTGTAGAGTGTCTCATAAGATGACTGAGAACACACTTGAGATTGTGACTCTTACATACATAATAAACTAACAGTTAAATGTGTCACCTAAAGGATAAATTGATAGTGTCATATGACAAAGCCCCGCACGCCGGTGTTGAGAGTCTTGGCTTAGATTCTTTCCCATGGGTGTATTGTGAAATACTGCTGGGTTAGAATCATAAAAAGATGACTCTTCTTCACGGATCCAGCCAAGAGGGGATATTGTAACATATCTCTGGGCCTATCAGTTAGGTGATATGTCTCTCCTCTCGCAGTGTTCTCTCACAGGGGACACTGACATTTTGCTGGATATAGTATCTAGGTAATGTGCTCTCCTCTCCTGCCTGGATCTCACCTACCTAGGAAATTGTGACATACCACTGAGTGCAAAACCTAGGTGGTGTGACTCTCCTCTTTGTGCTGGAATCTGCTATAGGAGGGCATTATAACATATTGCGGAGCCCGGCACCTAGGGAATGTGACTATCCTCTATGTTTTCAACCCTGTATACAGTGGTCAAGATGATATATTATTTGAGACTGTACCCAGGAGATATGACCCTTCTGACTGGATCCTGCCTAGAAAGAAGATATAATGTATTTCTGGCTAAGGACACAGATGATGTGACTTTTCTATCTTGTCTATGTCCAAAGATGAAATTCTAACATATACCTGGATTCAGCTGGTATGCACAATACTAACTCATGCATGACCCATCCAAGGGAGATATTGTGAATCTCATAGCCAGTTTATGGCCGTGAGTAAAGTCTTAGATCTCCCCCTGTAAAAATTCAGACAAATGTATCCTACTCAGGTGTATCATTTAAGGTCTGCGTGGTACAAAGTGTGTCATAACAGGCACCAGCAACCAGGTGTTACACACATCGAGCTGTCACGGTTGTCATTTTCACACATGAACAGAGCCTATGAATGAGTTAAAAAATCTCACACACATAAGCAGTTGAAGCTGGAATTTGTTACCGTCATATATGAATCTGATCCACAGATGGTGTGGTGAAATTTAACCACGATTCTCCAGACCTGTGGTGCTTTGACTGTCCTACTGGAACACAACCTTCAATGTGATTGGGGCTGTTACACATGTATCTTGCCCATTGTTGAGATTATGACTTCTTTACTTCGACCCAACTCATAGGAGGTGTTGACTCTTATACCCGAAGCCACAAGTTGTGTGGGACTGTAAAATTTATTTCTGAACATTTTCAAGTGTGTGATTGTGAAGTTTGACCTTGTCCAGCATCTGAGTATTTTGACTCTCCTTTCTAGGCCAAGCCTAGAAATTGTGACATACATGCACCAGCACCTAAGCAATGTATAACAACTTTTTGTCAATGCAACTAGGGGCCCTTTTACATGTTACTGGTACCAGCAACCAGCTGGTGTGAAATGTTGGCCTAAACCCTGCCTACAAAGAGCATTATGGATTTTATCCAGATCCATCATGTAAATAATGTGAGTTCCTTCTACTGCCTTGGCCCTGCAATTATGCTGTATTGTGACATACTGCATTCAGGTGATGTGAGAGTTTTTGTGGGGAGTTCTGCCAATAGAAATGTATGTAACAAATCACTTGGCTCAGCCCCTAGGTGCTGTTTCTCCTCTCTTGCCTTGACCCTGACCACCAGAGAGACTTTGACATATTGCTTAGCCCAACACCAAGGTGAAGTCACTCTCCTGTCTTGATCCTGCACACAATGGCCATTGTGACATATATCAAGGCCAATTGCCCATGTGCAGTTTGTCTCCTCTCTTGCCCAAGCCTTGCCAACAGAGAGGATTTAGGTATGTCACTAAAGCCAGCATCCAGGTGATTGACTCTTCTCGAAGAGTCCCACCCACAAGGAGAATTGTGAAATTTCACTGGACGTGCACCCACTTAAATGATGTGACTTTCCTTACTTTCTTCTCCTTCCCCGCAAGTGGTAATGTGCCATATACTTGAGAACAAATAAAAGGTCTAATAATGACTCTTGTACCAGGAACCAGGTCATGTGCAGGATTGTGACTCTCAACACTGAACCTTTTCACAGGTGTTATTCTGACGTTTATTTTTGCCCAGCTCTTGAGTCATTTAATAATCCTGCCTATTTAGAGTCCAGATGTGACATTTTTACATACAACTGGGCCAAAACCTTGGGGATTTGACTTTTGTCTTAACGGTGTTCTCCGAAGGGATCATAACATATCTCTGGACCTATGATCTAGGTTATGCGACTTTCCTCTCCTGACTGTACGCTGATTAAAGCAAAGAGTGTGGCATTTCTAAGCACACATCCAAATGATACAACCCTTTTTCCTGGGCCATTATAACAGAAGGCATTATGATATATCTCTGCACCCATCATTTAGGTGATATGACTCTCCTGTCCTGCCTGGACACTCTTCACAAGTAACGTTACACCATAGAGCTGGGCATAACACCTAAGTTCTGTTACTTCTCCATTAGGGCCTTGCATACAAAGAGAATATTGGAATATTTCTGGCTTAGGATTTAGGTGATGTAGTGTCCTGCCTATTTAGTAACCACAGAGGGCATGGTGACATATACCTAGGCACAGCTAACAGGCATGATAATGACTCTCATATGTGGACACAGCCAATAGGAGAAATTTTGACTCTTACAACTAGGTTTAGAGACATGAGTGACATGAAGCATCTGCTACTGTTAACAATGTCACAGAAGATTACAACACTCACACCTTCTTATAACACCTGTAAGTTGTATAGAGAGTGTCATAGCAGGGCCTAGGATAAAGAGGAAATCGTGAGTCTCCTTTGGACACCCAGCTGACTGGAAGGATTTTCACAATCACAGATGTATAAAAGCTACTGTTCTACATGAAAACAAGACACATGTGGCATTATAAGTCTAATCCCTGGAAATTTATTTTATCATGACTGTGATCTAAAACTCTTCCATGCGCTTCTTTGATTTCACTCTTTGGACTGGTTCCAGCCTATACACGGAATTTTGATATCTACCTGGGCCAGCATTGAAGTCTTGTGATTCTTCTGCCTGGCCTGCTCTCAGTAAGAATTGTGACATCATTGGATCCAGTACTTAGGTGACGTTACATTCATGCCTGCCCCATGCCCACACACATCCTTGTGACATATTATGTTGTCCATCACTGAGGTGATATAACTTTCCTCTCTGAAATGGGCCCTGCACACAGGGCAGGAGAGTGACATATTCATAAGCTAGGCACACAGGTAATGATACTTTTCTTTGCCAGGGCCATGCACAAAAGATAAGATTATGACATGTTACAGGGCCTATTATATAGATGATATGGCTCTCCTGCTTGAAAACTGCCCACTGGAATAGTGACATATTGCTAGACCAGGTGACAAAGGTGATTGTACTCTTTTGCCAAGACCATGGTTTCAGGAAGGTTATGTGACATATATCTGGGCCTATCACCTAGGTGATGTGAATTCCTTCATAGGCTGCCCACATGGAGCATTGTAACATAAGGGTGGAACCTGTTCCTAGGTGACGTAACTCTCTTGCCTAGGTCCTTTTCTAAGGGGGATTTGTGAATATCTCAGGACCCAGGACCAGGCGATATGGTTCTTCAGCCTGGCTTCTTCCCACATACTAAATTGTGACCTATACCTAAAGAAGCACCTAGGTGATACGACTCACTTTTTTTTGCCTGAGCCCTGCCTACAAATGACTTTGGGTCATATCATTGAGCCCATGACCTAAGTAATTTGACTCACTTCTTCTGTCTGTAATTTTACAGTGGGAGAATTGTGATGTATTGAGAAGCCCCATACTTAGGTTGTGTGACTCTCATGTTCTTGCTAAAGAGTGCCCATGAACAGGGCTTTTGCTGTATATCAGGACCTAACACCCGGATAATATTACTCTTCCGCCTAGGTCATGGATAAAGAGGGAATTGTGGCATATTGCTTGGCCCAGGACCCTAAGAATATGACTCTTCTGTCCATGCCAGGGCCACAGAAGGTATTTTGACATATCTTTTGCTCATCCTGTAGGTATTTTGGCACTAATCAGTTTGCTGGGTTTCTTCCACGTATTTTTGTGTCACATTGTGGGTTCCAGCCCCCGGTTAATGTGACCCCATTTCTTAGGCTCTGCCTAGGGAGGGCACTATGATATATTGCTTTGCACAACACCTAAATGGTGTTAACCTTCTGCCTAGTTTTTTGCCCACAAATGGGATTATGACATATACTTTGCTTCAGCTTGAAGGCATGATGATCAAGCTTATTGTGGGATTAAGCCAATAGGGGACATTTTACCTTTTACCCCTAGGTTTAGGTCAATAGTTAAGGACCTTCATTTCATATTTGTTCAAAGATCACAGAATTTTACAACATTAACTCATATCCTACATTCACAAAGCTTATTGCTGAAGTCCTGAATTGATCAAGTCAATAGAACCGAAAGTTTGAATTGTGACTCTCATAAGTGAATCTGACTACAGGTGAAATGGTGAATCATTTCTACACCCATCTCACAGGCCTAATAATGGTCTCAACCCTGATGCCAGCCTATAGAAGACATCTTGCCTGACATACATCAGTTTAGGGCAATATGTAAGATTATGAGTCCATATAAACATGTAGCCCACAGAAAGTTTTGCAACACTCATGCCTGTTGCGTAAATTTTCAGATGTTGTAGAGAGTATCATACAATGGCAAGCACACTTGGGAGATTGTGACTGTCATATACACAACTAGATAACAGTTGATGATGTCATGCTTAAAGATGAGGAGATTATGCCACATCCCTTGGCTTAGTATACCGGTATTGAGACTTTTTGGTTTAAATTCTTTTCCATGAGGTCATTGTTACATATCGCTGGATCAGAACCATGACAATGTGGCTCTTCTATCTTGGCCCTGTAAAGAGCAGATATTTTCACATATCTCTGCACCTATTGGCTAAGTGACATTTCCCTCCTGCCAGTGCCCTGCCCACAGGGGACACTGTGACATATTGCTAGATATAGCATCTAGGTAATGTGACCCTCCTCTCCTGCATGGATCCTGTTGACTGAAGAAATTGTGACATACCACTGAGCGCAAAGTCTAGGTGACATGGCTCTCTTCTTTGTTGTGTACTCTGCCAAAAGAGGGAATTATTACATATTATTGAGCCCAGCATGCTCGTGGTCTAATTCTTTCTTTTTTTCTTTGAAGATGTCTACATTGGGCATGGTGACATATTACTTGAGGCTATACCCAGGTGATGTGGCTCTTCTTCCTGGTTTCTGCCCACATGTTAGATTGTGACATATAACTAGAGAAGGATATAAGTGATATAACTCTTCTTTTCTACCTGAGCCCTGCATACAGGGGCACTGGGATGTTTCTCTGAGCCCATGACCTAAGTGAAGTGACTCTCTTCTCCTGCCTGGTCTTTACAATGAGAGGATGGTGACATATTGCTGAGCCCAGCACTCGGGTTATTAGACAAACAAAGATTTTGACCTATTGCAGGGCCAAGCATGCAGATAACATTACTCTTTTGCCTGGGTCCTGCATATATGAAGGATTATGGCATATTTCTGGGCCCAGCACCCTAATAATGTGACTCTCATGGCTGACCCAAAGCCACAGAAGGTATTGTGATATGTCCTGGGCCCATTCTGTTGGAATTTTGGCTCTCACTTCTAGGTTGTTTTTTTCCACATATGGGATTTTGTCATATTGCAGTTCCAACACCCAGTTAATGTTACTCTAATCCCTATACCCTTCTTAGAGAGGACATTGTGACATGATGCTTGTCACAGCACCCAAGTGATGTTACCTTCCTGACTCACTTTTTGACCACAAATGGGACTATGTCCTACACCTTACTTCAGTTCACAGGCATGATGGTCAAACTTATCCTGGGATTCAGCCAGTAGGATATATTTTGCCATTCATTACTAGGCTTAGGGAAATAGATGAGGTCCTGGGTTTCATATTTGCATCAAACTCAAAAACTTTACACTAACTCATAATGTATACATTTCTTGGGTTGTAAAGAGGGTTTTATGAAAGAGATCATCAAAAGTTTAGATTAGGACTCTCCGTTAGACACCCAGGTGAAAGCAAATGTCATCACCATCCCACATGTACAAAGCCCACTATTAAGTTCCTAAGTCTAAAAGTGAATAGAGAACAAAATTGGAGTTGTGATCTTCATATGTTGATCTGGCCTCAAATGGGAGGGTGACTCATTTCTGGATCCAGCTTACAGGCAAAATAAGGGGTCTCATCCCTGAACCTAGCCTACAGAGGATATGTTGACTATCGTATCTGGGTTTATGGCAGTATATAAGATAATGAATCCATACAAGCATGTTGGCCTCAGAGTGGTTTGCAACTCTCATGAATGCTGTATAAAGCCTTTGAAAGTTGTAGAGTGTCATACAATGATCCAGGAAACACGTGAGATTGTGTTTCTCATATTCACACCCAGCTCACAGTGAATCGCGTCACTCTGAAAGACAAGGAGTTCTGGCATATTACGAAGCCTGTCACCAAGATGTTGAGACTTTTTGGCTTAAATTCCTTCTCATGGATTCACTGTGACACATCACTGGGTTAGAATCATAATAATGTGACTCTTCTGCCTTGACGCTGCCAACAGGGAATATTATCACGTATCTCTGGGTCTATGAGCTAGGTGATTTTTCTCTTCTTTTTGCGCCCTGTCCCCAGAGGACATTGTGAACTATCGGTTTACATAATATTTAGAAAATGTGACTATCCTCTCCTGCCTGGGCCCTGCTCACCATAGAAGTTGTGACATACCGCTGATTGCAAAATCTAGGAGACGTAGCTCTCCTTCATATTCTAGACTCTTCCAAAAGAAGGATTATTACATATTGCCGAGCTCAGCATCTAGGTGGTGGAACACTCCTCTTTTTCTTCTTTCCTGTCTTTAGTGGGCTTGGTGACATACTATTTGAGGCTGTACCCAGGTGATGTGACTCTTCTGACTAGGCCCAGACAAAAAATGAGTATATACTGTATCACTGGCTCAGCACTCAGGTGATGTGATGTGACCCTTCTGATTAGCCCCAGACTACAAATAAGATTATACTATATAACTGTCTCAGCACCCAAGTGATGTGACTCTCCTGGCTTTTTTTCTGCTCACAGATCCAGCTGTGACATGTACCTGGTTTAAGCACACATGCACAATAATAATTCTCATACCTGGACCCATCCAGTAGAGATAACTGACTCTCACAGCCAGTCTCACAGCCATTGGTAAAGTCCTGGGCTTTTCACTTGTATAAATTTCACGAAGGATTATAACACTCAGGTATATCACATAAAGCCTTAATGATACAAAGAGTGTAATAACAGAAACCAGCAATGAGGTGAGAACACTTGTATGTACACCTAGCTGACACGATTGACATTCTCCCACATGAACAGGGCCTAGGAATGAGGTAATAAATCACGCACATAAAAAGCAGTCAAAGATTGAAATAATTACTCTCATACATGGATCTGATTCACAGGTGGTTTGGTAACATACGAACCATGATTCAACACACCTGTAGTGCTGACTCCCCTACTGGAAAACCATCTTCAAGTGAGATTGGGGCTCTTATACATGAATCTTGCTCATTGCTGAGATTGTGACTCCTCTGCTTCAACCCAACTCACAGAAAAATTGAATCACTTACGCAAAAGAAATACTTGTGTGGGATGTGGAACTTATTTCCAAATCTTTCTGAGAACATAAAAGGGAGAGGTAACTTTGCCTAGCACATGAATCGTCTGACTCTCTTTTCTAATCCCAGACTAGATTTTGCCATATGTGAAACAAGCACCTAAGAAACATATAATAGTTTCCAGAGCTCCCACTGCAAAGGTCACTTTTATATATCACTGGGACAATCACCTAAGTGATGTAAATTATCTGCTGAAAACTGCCTACAAGAATTGTGTCTTAAATCTAGGTACATCACATAAGTGTAGTGAGTCCCTTCTACTGTCTTGGCCCTGCACTTACACTGAAATGTGACACATAACTGGGTGCTGCACCCATGTGACATGATTCTCCTTTTTGAGCTCTGCTAACAGGAAGCATTGGAACATATCACTTGGCTCAGCACCTAGGTGATATTTCTTCATATTTTCTCTGGGCCCTGACCATGGGGAAATTGTGACATATTGCTGCACCCAGCACTAAGTTGTGGTCACTCTATAGCCTTGGTCTTGCACATGAGGGTCATTGTGACATATATCTGCACCAGTTGCCTAGGCTAAGTGGTTCTCCTCTCTTGCCAAAGTTCTGCCCACATAGTGAGTTTTGATATGTCACTCCAAGTAGCATGCAGGTGCTGTGGCTTTTCTGCCAGGGTCCTGACCGCCAAGTGTATTGTGACATTTTACTGGACCCGCACACACATAGCTGATGTGACTTTCTTGGCTACTCTCTGGCCACAGGTTACATTCTTGTCTGCAGCATGCCCACCAAAATTATTGTGACATATTTCTGTGTCCACCTCATAGGTGATGTAACTTTCCTCGCTGGAATGGGCCCTGCTCAAAGAAAAGGTAGTGACATGATTCAAGACTGAGAACACAGGTGAGACTACTCTTTTGCCAAAGCCATGCCCAAAGGAGAGGATTCTGATGTATCTCTGGTTATGTGGCTCTCCTGCTTGGGTATTGCCAACCTGGAGTGTGACATGTTTCTAGGCCAGGCCCACAGGTGATGGTACTCTTTTGCCAGGGCCATGCCTCATCGAGGACTTTGTGACATATCTCTGGCCCTATCACCTAGGTGTAGTCCGTTCCTCCTTGGGCACTACCCACATGGAGCATTGTGGCATAAGCAGAGAACCTGCATGTAGGTGATGTAACTCCACTGTCTAGCAGCTGTTCTAAGACAGCCTTGTGAAATATCTCAACATTCAGAACCCAAGCTATGTGGCTCTCCTGTCTGTTTTCTGCCCACATGTTACATTGTGATATATTCCTCAGGAAGCACCTAGGTGATATGAATCTCCTTGACTGCCTGAGCCCTGCCTATTGGGGTCACTGGGATATATCTCTGAGCCCATGACCAAAGTAATATGGCTCTCTTGTACCAGGACCTTTAAAATGGTGGGATTGTGACATGTTTCTGAGCCCAACATTTACATCATGTGACTCTACTCTTTTTTTCTGAACCGTGACCACAAAGAAATTTTGACCTATTGCACTCAGATGATGTTATTTTTCTGCCAGAGTCCTGAATAAAGATAAAATTATTGCAGATGGTCAGCTGAGCACCCTGATGATGGTACTGTCCTACCTGTGCCAGAGCCACAGACAGTATTTTTGACATGTCTTTGGCTTATTCTGTAGGAGTTTTGGCTCTTATCCCTTGGCTAATATTTTTCACATGTGGAATTCTGTAATATTGCTGGGCGCAGCACCCAGTTAATGTAACACTCCTTCCTAGGTTCTGCCTAGAGAGGGCATTGTGACATGTCAATTGCCATATCGCCTATGTGATGTTACTCTTTTTCCTGATTTTTTGCCCACAAATGGTATTATGACATATACCTTCCTACAGCTTACAGGTATGATGGTCTCTTATATGAGGATTCAGGCAATAGACGATATTTTGCCTTTCATCGCTAGGCTTAGGGCAACATGTAAAATTCTGGGTTGGAAATTTCTACAAAGCTCACAGAAGTTTACAACACAAATTTGTCTTGTATAAACTACTTGGGTGATACAGGGTTTCATAACAAGACCCAGCAAAGAGTTAAGATTGTGACCGTCAATTACACACCCAGGTGAAAGTAAAAGTTGTCACTATCCCACATTTACAAAGCCCACCATTGCTGTACTGAGTCTAACAAGTGAAAAGAATATAAAGATAAAATTGTGGCTCTCATATATGGATCTGGCCACATGTGCGACTGTGACTCATTTTTGACCAAGCTCACAGACATTCCTGACATCAGCCTAAATAAGAGATGTTGGCTATCATACCTGTGCTTAAGGCAATATATAAGATTGTGATTTCATATAAGCATGTGGGCCTCAGAGTAGTTTGCAACTCTCACACATGCTATGTAAAACCCTGAGACATTACAGAGGGTGTCATACCATGGCCCAGCACACACGTGACATTGTGACTCATATACACACCAAGCTAACAGTTAAAGATGTCACTCTCAAAGATGAGGAGATTGTGTCTTGTCGCTGGTCCTAGTACCCAGGTGTTAAAACCTTTGCATAAATTGTTTCCCTTGTTTGCATTGTGATATATCCTGGGTTCAGAATCATAATAATGTGACTGCTCTACCTGGGCCCTGCCAAAAATGTATATTATCACAGATCTCTGAGCCTATCAGCTAGGTAATTTGTCTATTTTGCCCGTGCTTTACCCTCAAGGAACATTATGACATCTCTTGAAGTAGCATCTGGAAGTGTGACGCTCGTCTCCTACCTGGGTCCTGACCACAGAATGAATTGTGACATACGACTGAGTACAAAACCTAGGTAATGCAACTCTCCTCCTTGTTCCAGAGTCAGCCAGAAGAGGTAATTATTACATATTGCTGAGCTCAGCACCTAGGTGGTGTGACTCTCCTTTTTTTCTTCAAACCTGTCTACAGTGGACATGATGCCGTATTACTTGATACGGTACCCAGGTGATGTGACTCTTCTGACTTGGCCTTGCCTTTGAAGGAGTTTATAATATATCCTGAGCTCAGAATCCAGGTGATGAGACTCTCCCACCTTGCTTCTGCTCACAGGTTAAATTATGACATATAACTGGGTTCAGCTCACATGCGCAAATAAAATTATCATACTTAGAACCAGAAAGGAGAGATTTTTTGACTCCTATAGCCAGTCTTATGGCCACAAGTAAAGTACTGGGTCTCCTAACGGTATAAAGTTCACAGAGGATTATGACACTCTGGCATATTATATAAAGCCTGAGTGGTGAAAACAGTGTTATAACAGGGAACAGGAAGGAAGTATCATTGTGACTCTTGAATGCACAGCCAGCTGACCCAGTAGTCATTCTCTCACAAGAACAGGGCCTGCAAATAAGGCATTAAACCTCACAAAGAGAGCAGTCAAAAGTTAAAATTGCTCCTCTTCTATATGGGTAGTTTGGTGATGCACGATTGAGCACATCTGTGAGGCTGTGACTCCTCTGCTGGAACACATTCTTCAAGTGGAATTGGGCATCTTATACATGAATCTTGCCCACTGTTGAGACTGTGACTCCTCTGCTTTGACCCAACTCACAGGAAGTGTTGACTCACATACACAAATCCAGAACTTGTGTGGGACTGTGAAACTTATTTCTAAATATTTACTATCATGTGGTTAGGACATAAAAGTTAGCTGAGCCCCTGAATAATTTGACGACCATACACCTAAGTATAGATGCCTGGGTGTGCATACAAAGGGCAATTTTACATATTACGGGGATCAGCACCCATGTGATGTGAATTATTTGCCTTATCCCTGCCTATAAAAGACTTTGTGGCTTATATCTAAGTTCATCATGTAAGTGATGTGACTGCTTTCTACTGCCTTGGCCCTGCACTTACGGTGCATTGTGACACATAACTGGATACTGCACCCAGGTGATGTGACTCTGCATTTTGGTTTCTGCCAACAGAAAGCTTTGTAGCATATCACTTAATTCAGCATCTAGGTGATGTTTCTCCTTTCTTGTATCACCCTGACCAAAGGGGAGATTGTAACATTGCTAAACCCAGCACCAGGTGAGATCACTTTTATACCTTGGTTTTGCACATAGCGGCCAGTGTGACATATGTCTAAGCCAATTGCCTAGGTAAAGAGGGTCTCCTCACTTACCTAAGCCCTGCCCACATGGGGGATTTTGATATATCACTGCAACCAGCATCCAAGTGATGTGACACTCTTTCCAAGGCCCTGCTTACAAGAAAGATGGCTACATCTCACTGGACCAGCACCCACCCTGGTGATGTGACCTTCCTCCTTGCTCTCTGTTTACAGGTGATATTGTGCCATATACCTGAGACCAGAAAAAAGGACTAATCATGACTCTTAAATGTGGACCCAGGTCATATGCAAGATGGCTATTCCCATTCCTGGAACTTTCAACCAGTGTTATTGTTATATATACCTTTGCCTAGCTCCTGCGTGATTTAATAATCCTGCCTAGGTGTAGCCCACAAATGAGATTTGGAAATATACCTCGGGTGATCACCTTGGTGATTTGACTCTCCTGTCTTAACAATATCCTAAGGAAAGATTGTAACATGTCTCTGGACCCACCATCTAGTTACCTGACTCTCCTCTCCTGCCTGGACCCTGCTTCCACTGGGGATTATAGCTTTTCTAAGCACTGCGTCTAAATGATATGACTCTCTTGCCTGGTCCTTTCAATGGGACACATTGTGAAATATCTCTGGGCCTATTACTTAGGTGGTATGAGACTCCTCTTCTGTCTAGACACTGCCCACAAGGGGCATTATGCCATACATCTGGGTGTAACGCCCAAGTTACAAAACTTTTCTGCAAGGAACTTGTCTACAAGAAAAAGAATGGAAAATTTCTGGTTCAGCATTTAGATGACTTAGCTGTCATGCCTATTTCATTACCACAGAGTAAATGGTGACCTATACATAGGCACAACTTACAGGTATAATGACTCTTTTATGTAGACCCCACAAAGAAAAATAACTTTGACATTTCTAACTTACTTTAGAAACACGAGTAAATTATCTGG
This sequence comes from Gorilla gorilla gorilla, assembly GCF_029281585.2. Lineage (NCBI taxonomy): Eukaryota > Metazoa > Chordata > Mammalia > Primates > Hominidae > Gorilla > Gorilla gorilla. The sequence goes on along the minus strand of NC_073248.2, from coordinate 43,107,762 downwards.
TCATGGTGGCTCAGGCCTGTAATCCCAGCGCTTTGGGAGGGTGAGTCAGGTGGATCACAAGGTCAAAAGATCGAGACCATGCTGACCAACATGGTGAAACACCATCTCTGCTAAAACTACAAACAGTAGCTGGGTGTGGTGGTGTGTGACTGCAGTCCAAATTAGTCAGGAGGCTGAGGCAGATGAATTGCTTGAACCCAGGAGGTGGAGGTTGCAGTGAGCAGAGATTGCAGCACTGCACTCCAGCCTGGGTGACAGAGCCAGACTCTGTCTCAACAACAACAAAAACAAGAGTGAATAAATCTCATAAATCTCTTTCTGGTAAAAAAGAAAAAAAAAAGGGTCAAAGAAGATTATAACACCCTCAGATATTTTATAATGCCCTTGGCTTGTACAGAGAGTGTAAAAACACAATTCAGCAGAAAGGTGAAATTGTGAGTCTCATATACACAACCAGCTGACAGTAAATACTGTCGCTGTCTGAAATATATGAAGCCAGCTCTCATTCATGAAAACAAGACATGTGTGGTAGTGTAAATCTCATTTCATGAATTTTCTCCCAGTGTCATTTTGAAAAAAACCCTTGCTGACCATCTGTGTGACTTGACTCTCCAGACTGGTTCCAGCCTGAGGTTGTTATTGTGATTTCTACCTGGTCCAACATCTAGGTGATATGAATCTCCTGCCTGGGTCCTGCTCTTGGTAAGGGTCATGACATATCACTAGGTCCACCACCCAAGTCATGGTACATTTTTTCCTGTGCCATTCCCACAGAAATCATTGTGACATATCACTGTGTCATATGTCATACAACCACTTAGGTGATGTAACTCTCCTCATGACAATGGGCCCTGCACACAGTGGGGGATAGTATCATATGGCTGGGTCAGGCACATAGATGACAGTAATCTTTTATTATAGCCATGTCCTAATGAGGGCATTGTGACAAATCTCTGGTACTATCACTTAGGTGATTTTGCTCTCCTGCCTGGGCCCTGCTTACCTTGATAGTGACACATTACTAGGCTAGGCAAACAGGTGATGGTACTCTTTTGCCCAAGCCATGCCTTAAGAAGGATATTGTAACATATCTCTGGCCTATTACCTAGGTGATCTGACTATCTTTTTGAGCCCTGACCACGTGGAGCATTGTGACATAATGGTACAACCCGCACCTATTTGTTATAACACTCTTGCATGGGTGCTGTCTTAAGGGAGGCTTGTGTGATATATCTCAAGAGCCCACATCAAGGCAATGTGGCTCTTTTGCCAGCTTTTACCTCATATGTTAGATTGTGTTATATACCTAGGGAAGCCCCTGTGTGATATGACTCTACCCTTCTGCCTGAGCCCTCCTTACTTGAGACATTGGGTCATATATCTGAGCCTGTGTCTTAAGTGATGTGAATCTTTTCTTCTGCCTGAGTCTTTGCAATGGGGTGATTTGACATACTGCTAAGCCCAATACTTAGGTACTATGACTCTTTTTTCCCCAACCATGCCCAAGAAAAAGATTTTTGAGGTATTGCAGGGCCCAGCACCCAGATAATCTTTCAATTCTACCTGGGTTCTGCATAAAGAGATAATTATGGCATATTGCTGGGCCCCTCACCCTGATGATGTAACTCTCCTTCCTGTGCCAGAGCAACATAAAGTATTTTTACATATTATAGACCCATTCAGTAGGCGTTTTTGGTGTCATCATTTGTCTGGGTTCTTTTTTTTCCCACATTTGGGATTGTGTCATATTGCTGGGTCCAGCCCCCATTTAATGTAACCCTCACTTCTATATCATGCCTAGGGAGGGCATTGTGACATATTGCTTGACACAACACCTAAATTGTGCTACCCTCCTGCCAAGTTTTTTTTTCTACAAATAGGATTTTGAAATTTACCTTGCTTCATTTCAAAGGCATAATAATCAAACTTATATTGGGATTGCACCAATAGTAGACACTTTGCCTGTCATTGCTACACTTAGGGCAATAGGTAAGGTTATAAGTTGCATATTTGCATAAAGCTCACATATGACAACACTAATTCAAATTCTGTAAACTTTTTGGCTGGTACACAGAGTTTTATAACAGGGCCTAGCAAAAGGTTAAGATCGTGACTCTTGATTACACATGTCATGCAGGAGAGAGATGAAGATTTCATTATCCCACATTTACAAAGACCACTGTTGAAGTCCTCAGTCTAACAAGTAAATAAAGTACAAAGATGGAATTGTGACTTTCATATGTGTGTGTTGCTACAGTTGAGATGGTGATTCAGTTCTGGACTCAGGTCACAGACATAATAATGGGTCTCCTGTCTGAACCCAGCCTATAAGAGAAATGTTGTCTATCATAACTGAGTTTAAAGCAATACATAAGATTGTGAGTCAACAGGAGCATGTAGGCCTCAGAATGGATTGCAAATCTCATGCATGTTACATAAAGCCTTTGAATATTGTAGAATGTGTCACACAATGACCCAGAACACATGTTACATTGTGACACTTACATACATACCAGTAAAAAGTGTCACCCAAAAATATAAGGAGATTGTGTCATATCACTATGCCTAGTAACCCTAGGTGTTGAGATTAGTGGCTTAAATTCTTTACCATAGGTGGATTGTGAAATATCACCGGGTTAGAATCATAATAATGTGTACTCTTGTTCTTGGACCTAGCAAACAGGAAATATTATCACATATCTCTAGTCCTGTTTGCTAGGTGATGTGTCTCTCCTGCCAGTGTCTTGCCCACAGGGAACACTATGACATACCACTAGATATAGCATCAAGGTAATGTGACTCACCTCTTCTGCCTGGATCCTACCCACTGATGAAATTGTGACATACCCCTGAGTGCAAAACACAGGTGATGTGACTCTACCCTTTGTCCTGGACTCTGTTAAGAGCAGCAATTATATCATATTGCTGAGCCCAGCACGTAGAGGATGTAACTATCCACTATTTTTTCAACCCTGTATACAGTTGTCAAGATGACATATTATTTGAGATTGTACCCAGTGATATGACCCATGTCACTGGCTCCTTACCACAGAGGAGATTATAGTGTATCCATGGCTCAGTATGCAAATGATGTGACTCTTATGCCTTGTTTCTGTCCAAAGGGAAAATTGTGATACATACCAGAAATCAGCACACTTGCACAATAATAACTCTCATACATGAACCCAGCCAGGGGGAATATTTTAACTCTTATAGCCTGTCTTACAGCCATGGGTAAATTCCAAATCTCCCACCTATAAGAAATCACAGAAAAGTAGCCTAGTCAGGCATATCATATAAAGCCTGAGTGGTACAAAGGGTGTCATAACAGGCACCAGTGACCACGTGCTATTGTGACTCTTGGACGCACACCCAGCTGGGATGTTTGTTATAAACAGGGCCTGTGAATGATGTACTAAATCTCCCTCCCATAAGCAGCTGAAGCTAGAAATTGTTGCCTTATATATGAATCAGATCCATAGGTGGTTTGGCGATGTTTGAACCACGACTCAGCAGACCTTTAGTGATTTGACTCTTATCCTGACACACAATCTTCAAGTGGGATTGGGGCTCTTATACATGCATCTTGCCCATTGTTGATATTGTGACTCCTCTACTTTGACCCAATCATAGGAGATGTTGAGTCTCATGCATGAAGCTCAGACTTGTGTGGGACTGTGAAACTGATTTATGAACACTTTTTAGTGTGTGAATGAGAAGTGTGACTTTGCCCAGCATCTGAGTGTTTTGACTCTGCTTTCTAGGCCCAGAGCAGAGTTGAACTTGTGACATACATGCAACAAGCAACATATAACACCTTTAGCAACGTGACAGGGGGCACTTTTACATGACACTGAAACCAGCATGCAGCTGATGTAAAATCTTGGCCTGAGCCCTGCCTGCAGACAGCACTGTGGCTTTTTTCTAGGTCCATCACATAAGTGATGTGACTTCTTTCTACTGCCTTGGCACTGCACTTATGGTGCATTGTGACACATAACTGGGTACTGCACTCAGGTAATGTGACTCATTTTCTTGTGGCGCTCTGCCAATAGGAAGCTTTGTAACATAACACTTGGTTCAGCACCTCAGTGATGTTTCTTCTCTCTTGCCTGAGCTCTAACCACTAGAGAGATTGTGAAATGTTGCTGAACCCAGCACCAAAGTGAGGACACGCTCCCGCCTTGGTCCTGCACATAGGGGCTATTGTGACATATCTCCAGGCCAATTGCTTAGGTGAATTTTGTCTCCTTTCCTGCCTAAGCTCTGTCCTTAGGGTGGATTTTCATATATCACTTAAAACAGCATCCAGGTGATGTGACTCTTTTCCAGGAGTCTTGCCCACAAGGAGGCCTGTGACATTTCACTGGACCAGCACCCACTCAGGTGATGTGACTTTCCTTTCTTCTCCTTGCCCACAGGTGAAATTATGCCATATACCTGAGACAGATCAAAGGAATAATAACAACTTTATACCTGGAGCCAGGATGTGCAGAATGGTGACTCTCATTCCTGAACATTTCCACCAGTGTTATTGTGACATACACCTTGGTCCAGCTCCTTAGTGATTTAATAATCCTGCCTAATTATAGCCTGCATGTGACATTTTGACATATACGTGGACCTAGAACCTTGGTGATTTGACTCTCCTGTTGTAGAGGGTCCTCAGAAAAAATTATAACATATCTATGGTCCCATCATCTAGGTAATGTGATGTTCCCCATTTGTCCGAACCTCCTTTCAGTGAAGAGTGTGGCATTTCTAAACACTGCATCCAAATGACATGACTCTCTTGCCTGGGCCATTTCAACAGGAGGCCTTGTGACATATCTCTGAGCCCATCATTTTGGTGATATGACTCTCCTCACCTGCCTGGACATTGTCCACAAGAGGCATTATGCGATAGAGCTGGGACTGGCACCAAAGTTTTCTGACTTTTTGGTTAGTGCCCTGCTGACAAAGAGAACGTTGTAATACTTCTGGCTTAGAATGTACGTGACGTGTTTGTTCTATCTCTTTTATAACCAAAGACGGGATGGTGACATAAAACTAGGCACAGCTAATAGGCATGATAATGACTCTCTTATGTGGACCCAGCCAATAGAAGAAATGTTGCCTCTTATAACTAGGTTTAGGGACATGAGTGGTGTGGAATCTCCTTCTGGTAAAAAGGTCACAGAAGATTGCAACACTCACACATATATTTTAACACCCTTGTGTTGAATAGAGAGTGTCACAAAGCACCTAGCACACAGAATAAATTGTGAGTATTGTATGCAAACCCAGCTGACAGCAAGGAATTTCACCATCACAGGTGGATGAAGGCATCTGTCCTACATGAAAACAGGACATGTGTGGTATTCTAAATCTAATCCCCAGAATTTTATTCCTTCAAGACTGTGATATAAATCTTTGCCAGCTACCGGTGTGATTTCACTCTTCAGACTGGTTCAAGCCTACATATGGGGTTTTGATATTTACCTGGGCCAACCTTGACGTGATGTTACACTTCTGCCTGGGCCCTGCTCTCAGTAAGAATTGTAACATCACTGCGTCCAGCACCCAGGTGATGTTACATTCTTGCCTGTACCATGACACACACGTTATTGTGACATATTACTGTGTCCATCACTTAAAAGAAGTAACTCTCCTCTCTAGAATGGGCCCTGCACACAGGGCAGGATAGTAACATACTCCTAGGAGTGGCACAGAGGTGATGATACTATTTTGACAGGGCCATGCCCCAAAGAGGGCATTTTGAAATATTGCAGGGCCTATCATAGAGATAATATGTCTCTTCTGCTTGGGACCTGCCCACTTGAAGAGTGACATATCACTAGGCCAGACACAAAGGTGATGGTACTCTTTTGCCAGGAACATGCTTTAAGGAAAGCTTTGTGACATATTTCTATGCCTATCACCTAGGCGATGTGACTTCCTGCTTGGCCCTGCCCACATGGAACATTGTGACATATATGTGGGACCTGCACCCAGGAGATGTAACTCTCTTGACTGGGTCCTTTTCTAAGGAGGGCTTGCGAATGTCTCAGGACCCAGGACCATGTGATGTGGCACTTCAGCCTGGATTCTGCCCACTTAATAAATTGCCTAGGTATGCGAAATATACCTAAACAATTGACATATTGTGACATATTGAGCCCACCACTTAGGTAATGTGACTCTCGACTGGTTGCCGAACAACACCCACAAACATGCCTTTTGCCATATTTTAGGGCCCAGCACCCAGATGATGTTACTCTTCTGCCTAGGTCGTGCATAAAGAGGGAATTATGGCATACTGTTTGGCCCAGCACCCTAATGATGTGACTCTCCTCCCTGTGCCAGAGCCACAGAAAGTATATTGACATATCTTTGGCCCAATCTGTAGGTATTTTGGCTCTCATCACTTTGCTTGCTTTCTTCCATGTGTGGTTTTATCATATTACAAAGCTCCATCTCCCAGTTAATGTGACCCTCTTTACTAGGCCCTGCCTAATGAGGGCATCGTGATATACTACTTCGCACAGAAACTAGGTGATGTTAAACTTCTGCCTAGGTTTTGCCCCCCCCAAAAATTGGATTATGACATATACCTTGCTTCAGTTCAAAGGCATGATGATCAAGCTTATATTCAGCCAATAGGACATATTTTTCCTCTCATCACTAGGTTTAGGTCAATAGGTAAGTTCTTTCATTGGATATTTGTACAAAGCTCACAGAAGTTTACAGTATTAACTCGTATCATAAATACTTCTTGTGTAGTACAGGGAGTTTCATAACAGGGCTCATCAAAATATTAAGATTGTGACTCTCAACCACACATTGAGGTGAAAGTAAAAGTTGTGACCATCCTATATTTACAAAACTCATTGTTGAGGTCCTCAGTCTAACAAGTGAATACAGTACAAAATTGGAATTGTAACTTTCGTAAGTGAATCTGGCCACAGGTGGGATGGTGACTCATTTCTGGAGCCAGTTCACAGGCATAATAATGGTCTCATTCCTGAAGCCAGCATATAAGACAGATGTGGACTGTCATACCTTGGTTTAGGAAAATATCTAATATTGTGAGTCCATAGAAGCATGTAGGCCTCAGAGTGGTTTGCAATGCTCATGCATGCTGTTTAAAGCCTTCAAATGTTGTAGAGGGTCTTACACTGGCCCAGGAAACATGTGAGATTGTGACTATCAGATACAGAACCAGCTCACAGTTAATGGTGTCACCCTCAAAGACAAAGAGATTTGGCATATTGCTAGGCAGAGTACCAAGGTGTTGAGACATTTTGGCTTAAATTTCTTCCCATGGGTTCATTGTGACGTATCGCTGGGTTAGAATTCATAAAAATGTGACTCTTCTGCTTGGACCCTGCCAAAAGAGGATAGTATCCCATATCTCTGGACCTATAATCTTGGTGATTTGTCTCTTCTGCCTGTGCCCTGCCCACAGAGGACATTGTAAAATGTCATTTGGCTTAACATCTAGGTCATACTACCTACCTCTCCTGTCTCAGTTCTGCTCACCAAGTAAATTGTAACATACTGCTGATTACAAAACCTAGGGAATATGACTCTCCTTCATATTCCTTGTTAAGAGAGGGGATTATTACATATTGCAGAGCGCAGCACCTAGGTTGAGTGACTCTTCTCTTTTTCTGTCAATCTCCGGATTAATGACATACTATTTCAGTCTGTGTCCAGCTGATGTGACTTCAGACTATGCCCAGCCTACAAATGTGATTATACTGTATAACTGGCTAAGCATCCAGGTGATGTGACTCTTCTGGCTTCTTCCTGCTCATAGGTGGAATTGTGACAAATGCCTGGGTTAAGCACCCCTGCACAATAATAACTCTCATACCTGGACAGAGCCAGTATGTTGTGATTCACTCAGGTTTGTGGCAGAAATATTAAAAGGAAATACTGGGGAACGTAATAAGGAAGAGTCACAAAGCTTTGGAAGGTGGAAAAGTTACATAGCTTGTAATAATTGGACAGGCTTAAGGTGGCCAGTTCTTACTTGAGAATATTAGGTCATAGGGTAAAATGAGGGACAATATAGGCTTCCCCAGTTAAGTCTGTTTATTTTACCTCCATTAACCAGTCTTTGAACCAGATAGCTCTCTCAGTGGGGAGCTCAACCAGGAAAGTTGGCCCCTAATAGTATTTAATTTAGACCATGGTACCTGACCTTAATCATTTGTAGAACTACTTTCTTAACCATGTTAATTATCCAAAATTGTGTTTACTCAAAGCTTCTGTTGTTAATTCTATATTAAAGAAATGCCTGGATTGCAAGCTGCTTAGTGCCAAGTTTGTCATTCTTCACAGGACTCTCCTCAGAGTCTGAGTGGCCTGGGACCCTCAGCTGGACGGGCAAAGCAAAATATCTGTGTCATTCTCACACATGCACAATTGTCATTCTCACACATGCCCAGGGCCTACTAATGTAGGCCCTGAATCTCACACATAAAGAAGCAGTCAAAAGCTGAAATAATTACTCTCATAAAGGAATCTGATTCATGGGTGGTTTGGTAACATATGAACCATGATCCAGCACACTGTGGTATGCTGAAACACCAACTGAAACACAGTCTTCAAGTGAGAATGGGCTGTCATATATGAATCTGGCTGATCGTTGAGACTGTGACTCCTCTGCTTTGACCCGGCACATAGAAAGTGTTTACTCACATACAGGAAACCAGGACTTTGGTGAGACGTGAAACTTATTTTCGAACCTTTTTGAGAGTGTGATTGGGGCAGGTAACTTTGCACAGCACATGAATAATTTGGATCTCTTTTATACACCCAGATCACAGAAGAAATTGTGCCATATGTGGAACAAGCATCTGAGCAATATGTAACACATCCCTTGGCTCTTTCTATGAAGGGCACTATTATATATCACTGGGACCATTACCCAGGTGATGCAAATTATCTGCCTGAAAACTGCCTACCAAAAGAATTGTGTCTTATATGTAGGTCCATTACGTAATTGATGTCACTCCCTTCTACTCCTTTGTCCCTGCACTTACAGTGCATTGTGACACATAACTGGGTACTGCACGCAGGTGAAGTGATTCTTCTATTACAGTTCTGTCAACAGGAATTTATGTGACATATTACTTGTTTTACCAGCTAGGTAATGTTTCTTTGCTTTTGCCTGGGCCCTGACCAAAGGGAGATTGTGACATATTGCTGGGCCCAGCACCAATGTGAGGTCACTCTCCAGCTTGGGTACTGCACATGAGGGCCATTGTGACAAACATGCAGGACAATTGCCCAGGTGAAATGAGCATCCTCTTCTGCCAAAGTCCTGCCCACATAGGGAGTTTTCAAATGTCACTGATGTGAGCATCCGGGTGATGTAACACTTCTGCCAGGATCCTGCCTGCAAGGGGGACTGTGACATCTCACTGGACCCCCACCCACATAAGTGATGTAACTTTCTTTCCTTCTCTCTGGCCACAGGTGATATTGTGCTCTATAACTGAGGTCGTAACAAAAGCCTAATATCAACTCATATATCTGAAGCCAGAATATGTGCAGTATGATAAGTCTTATTCTTAAACCTTTCCACAAGTTTAACTGTGACACATACTTTTGCCCAGCTCCTGAGTGATTTAATAATTTTGCCTAGGTATAGCCCCAAAATGAGATTTTGACAAATATCGGTGCCAGCCACCTTGGTGATTTGACTGTGCTATCTTAACAATCTCCTCAGGGGGAATGTCACATATTTCTGGACTCATGATCTAGGTTACATGACTCTCTTCTTTGGCCTGTACCCAGCTTCCTTTAGTAATTGTAGCATTTGTAAACACTGCATCTAAATGAGATGACGGTCTTTTCCGGATCCTGTCAACAGGAGGCATTGTGACATATTTCTGGGCCCAGGTTTTAGGTAGTATCTCTCTCCTCTACTGCCTGGTCACTGCCCACAAAGACATTGTGCCACAGAGATAAATCTAGCACACAAGTTTTGAGACATTTCTGAAAAGACCTTGCCTACAAAGAGAATATTGGAATGTTTCTTGCCCAGCCTCTAGGTGACATTGCTCTTCTGCCTGCTTCATAACCACAGAGGGAATTTTAAGATATACCTAGGCATGCCTATCACAAATGACAATGACTCTTTTATGTGGACGCAGCCCATAGAGGATATTTTGACTCTTATGACTAGGTTTAGGGAAATACATGATGTCCTGAATCACCTTCTTGCACAAAGGTCACAAAAGATTACAACATTCACACATACTTTACAAAGTCCTTGGGTTATACAGAAGGAGTCAAAGCAGGTCTCGGAATGCAGGTAAAATTGTGAGTCTTGTGTGCACATCCAGCTGACAGTAGGACTGTTATCATCTCACGTGGATGAAGCCAACTGTCACACTCAAAAAAGGATGTGTGGGGTATTGTAAATCTCATATTTGGAATAGTTGGACAGTGTGATTGTGATATCAATCTTTGCCATGCACCTGTGTAGTTTGCCTCTCCAGGCTTGTTCCAGCACGTATATGGGATTCCGATATCTACCTAGGCCAATCTCAAGGTGATGTGACTCTTCTGCCTGGGCCATTCTCTAAGTAAGGATTGTAGTATATCACCGGATCTTGCCTCCAGGTGATGTTACATTGTTGCCTGCACCATGGCCACCACAATTATTGTGACATATACCTGTGTCCACCTGATAGATGATGTAAGTCTCTTCTCTGGAATGTTCTCTGCACAGAGAAAGAATGGCGACATATTGCAAGGCCAGGCACAAAGGCATAGGTGCCTTTTGCCAGAGCCATGCCCAAAAAGGGCATTGTGACATATCTCTGAGCCTATCATCTAGGTTATGCTGCTCTCCCACTTGGGCCCTGCCAACCTGGAGACTGATATATTTCTAGGCCAAGCACACAGGTGATGTTACTCTTTTGCCTGGGCCATACTTTATAGAGGACATTGTCACATATCTCTAGGCCTATTACCTAGGTGAAGAGACTTGCTCCTTGGGCCCTCCCCTATGAAGCATTGTGGCATAAGCAGAGAACCTACTCTGAGGTGATGTAAGCCTCTTGCCTAGCTGACGTCCTAAGAGAGCCTCATGACATATCTCAGGACCCAGCACCCAAATTATGTGGTTCTTCTGCCTGGTGTGTGTCCTTATGTTACGCTGTGACATATTCCTAGGGAAGCACCTAGGTGATATGATTCTCCTAATCTGCCTGTGCCATGCCTAGAGGGGCTATTGGGACACATGTCTGAGACCAAGACTGAAGTGATGTGACTCTTTTTTTCTGCCTGGGCCTTCAAAATAAGGACATTGACTCATTGTTGGGCAGAGCACTCAGGATATGTGACTCTCCTCTTTTTCCCGAATGATGCCCACAAAAAGGAATTTTGACCTATTGCAGGGTCCAGCACCCAGGTGATATTACTCTTCTACCTGGGTTCTGCATAAAAAGAAAATTATGGCATATTGCACATTGTTGGACCCAGTATTTTTAAAATTTGACTCCCTGCCTGTGCTGGAGTCAAATATTTTGATGTCTCTTGTGCCCATTAGGTAGGTGCTTTGGCTCTCATGTATGACATATACTTAGGTCCACTTCACAGGCATTATGATGAACTTTATATTGGGATTCACCCAATAAAAGATATTTTGCCTTTCATCATTAGGCTTAGTGCAATAGGTTAAATCCTGGGTTGCATATTTGTACCAAGCTCATAGAATCTTTCAACAATAACTTGCATTGTATAAACTCTTTGTTGGTAGAGAGTTGCATAACAGGGTCCAGCAAAAAGTTCAGATTATGACTCTCGCTTACACAACCAGTTGAAAATAAAAGTTGTCACCATTCCACATTTACAGGGCCCACTGTTGAGGTCTTGAGTCTAACAAGGGAATACAGCACAAAGTGTGAATTGTGACTTTTATATGAGGATCTGGCCACAGGGAAAATGGTGATTCATTTCTGGACCCAGCTCACAGGCTTAATCATAGGTCTTCCCCCTTAACCCTGTCTGCAGGAGAGATGTTGACTACCAAACCTAGGTTTAGGATAATATGTATGACTGTGAGTCCCTATGAGCATGTAGGCCTCAGAGAGGTTTGCAATTCTCACGCAGGTTTCATAAACCCCACGGGTATTTTAGAGAGTGTAATATATTGGCCCAGCACACACATGAGATTGTGACACTAATATACATGGTCAGCCAAAATTTACAGGTGTTACCCTCAAAGATGAAGATATTGTGTCGTATCACTAGGCCTAGTGCCCAGGTTTTGATACTTTTTGCCTCAAATTCCTTTTCATGAATGCATTGTTACATATCACTGGGACAGAATCATCATAATGTAATTCTTCTCCTGGGCCCTGCAAACAGTGGATGTTATCAAACATCTCTGTGTCTTTCAGCTAAGGAATATGTCTCTCCTGCCAATGTCTTGTCCACAGGGAAGATTTTGACATATTGCTAGATATAGCATCTATGTAATATGACTCTACTCTCCTGACTGGATGCTTCCCATTGAAGAAGCTGTTGCAGAACACTGAGTGCAAAACCTAGGTGATATGACTCTCCTCTTAGTTATGGACTCTGCCAAAAGAGGGAATTATAACATGCTATTGAGCCCAGCACCTAGGGGATGTGACTATCCACTATTTATTCAATCCTGTATACAGTGGGCGTATTGACGTATTATTTGAGACTGTACCCACCTGATATGACTCTTACGACTGGGTCCTGCCTAAAAGGAGATTATACTGTTTCCCTGATTCAGGACCCAGGTGATGTGACTCTTCTCTTGCCTCTGTCCAAAGGTGAAACTGTGACATAGACCTGGATTCAGCTCATATGCACAATAATAACTCTCATGCCTGGACCCAGCCAGGGGATTTATTTTGATTCCCTTAGACAGTCTTACTACCATGGTTAAATTCCTCAATCTCACATATGTAAGAATTCATAGAAAAGTATGCTACTCTGTCATATCACATAAAGTCTGAGTGGTACAAAGGATGTCATAACAGGCACCAGCGACCAGGTGCTATTGGGAGTCTTGGACACCCACCCAGCTGACACAGTTGTCATTCTCACACATGAACAAAGCCTACAGATCAGATATTAAATCTCACACACATAAGCAGTAGAAATTTTTCTTACTCTCATACATGAATCTGATCCACAGGTGGTTTGGTGACATTTGAAGCATGACTCAGCAGACCTGTGGTGCTTTGACTCTCCTACTGGAACACAATCTTCAAGTGGGATTGGGGTTTTTGTTATTGTTGTTGCTGTTGTTTTGAGACAGAGTTTTTCTCTTATTGCCCAGACTGGTGTGCGGTGGTGCCATCTCAGCTCACTGCATCCTCCACTTCCTGGGTTCAAGTGATACTTCTGCATCAGCCTCCTGAGTACCTGGGACTACAGGCACCTGCCACCATGTCTGGCTAATTTTTTCTGTGTTTAGTAGAGGTGGGGTTTCACCATGTTGGCCACGCCTGACCTCAGGTGATCCACCCACCTCGGCCTCCCAAAGTGCTGGGATTACAGGCATGAACCACAGTGCCTGGCCAGAGTTGGGGCTCTTATACATGGATCTTGCCCATTGTTGAGATTGTGACTCCTGTACTTCGACCAAACTGATAGGAGATGTTAACTCTCATACCTGAAGGCAGGACTAGTATGGGACTGTGAAACTTACTTCTGAACATTTTTGAGTGTGTGATTGAGAAATATGGCTTTGTCCAGCCTATGAGTGTTTTGCATCTCTTATCTAGGCCCAGAGGACAGTTGAAATTGTGACATACATTCGCCAAGCACCTAAGCAATGTATAACACCTTTTTGGGAATGCAACAGATTTACATATCTCTGGGACCAGTGCCCAGCCGATGTAAAATCTTGGCCTGAAACACAGCTACAAAGAGCATTATGGCTTTTATCTAGCTCTATCATGTAAGTGATGTCATTTCTTTCTGCTGCCTTGGTCCTGCACTTATGGTGCCTAGTGACACATAACAGGATACTGCACCCAGGTGATGTGACTCATTTTTGGGTGGAGTTCTGCCAATAGAAAGATTTGTAACATATCACTTAGCTCAGCACCTAGGTGATTTTTTTTTGTCTCTTGCCTGAGCCCTGACCACCAGAGAGATTGTAACATATTGCTGAACTCAGCACAAAGGTGAGGTCATTCTCCTGCATTTTCCTGCCCGTAGGGACAGTTGTGACATATATCCAGGCGAATTGCCTAGGAGCAGTTTTTCTCCTCTCCTTCCTACGCCTGCCTTGTCCACAGGGGGAATTTAGGTATATCACTGAAATCAGCATCCAGGCGATGTGAATCTTCTTCCAGAGTCCTGCCCACAAGAAGGATTGTGACGTTTCACTGGACCAGCACCGACTCTGATGATGTGACTTTCCTTTCTTCTCCCTGCCCACAGGTGATATTGTGCCATATACTTGAGAGAAGATAAAAATTATAATAACAACTCCTGTACCTAGAGCCAGAACATTTGCAGGATGGTGACTCTCATCCCTGAACCTTTCCACAGGTGTTGTTGTGACATACACCTTTGCCAAGCTCCTGAGTGATTTAATAATCCTGCCTATTTATAGCCCAGAGATAACAGTTTGATATATACATTGGCCAAAAACCTTGGTGATTTGACTTCCCTGTCTTAACAGTGTCCTCAGAAGGGATCGTAACAAATCTCTGGACCCATCATCTAGGGTATTTGACTTTTCTCTCCTGCATGAACCCTGCTTCCAGTGAAGAGCGTAGCATTTCTAAGCACTGCATTTAAATGACATGACCCTCTTGCCTGGGCCCTTTCAATAGGAGGCATTATTACATTTCTCTGGGCCCATCATTTAGGTTATATGACTCTCCTCTCCTGTGTGGACACTCTCCAGCAAGGACATTATGCCAACGACCTGGGCCTATGACCAAATTTTGTGGCTTTTCTGTTATGGCCCTTCCTGCAAATAAAATATTGGAACATTTTTGGCTCATGGTTTAGGTGATGTGGTTTTTCTGCCCATTTAATAACCACAGAGAGCATGGTAGCATATACCTAGGTGCAACTAACAGCCATGATAGTGACTGTCATATGTGAACCCAGCCAATAGGAGAAATTTTGACTTTTATAACTAGGTTTAGGAACATAAGTGATGTCAATGATCTCTTCCTGGTAAAAATGTCACAGAAGACTACAACACTCACACCCTTGTAACACCCTTGTTACACCCTTGTGTTGTATAAAGAATGCCATAACAGGGGCTAGCACACACAGAAAATTGTCAGTCTCATGTGCAAACCCAGCTGACAGCAAGAACTTTCACCATCATAGACAGATGAAGGCAACCCTTCTACATGAAAATAGGGCATGTGTGGTATTGTAAATCTAATTTCTAGAATTTTATTCCGTCATGACTGTGATACAAATCTTTGTCATGCACCATTGTGATTTCATTCTTAAGACTGGTTCAAGCCTACATATAAAATTTTGAGATCTCCCAGGGCCAACCTTGAAGTGGTTTGGCTCTTCTCCCTGGGCCCTGCTCTCAGTAAGAATTTTGACATCACTGGATGCAGTAACCAGGTAATGTTATATTCTTGACTGCACCATGACACAGACATCATTGTGACATATTACTGTGTCCGTCACTTAAAAGATGTAACTCTCCTCTCTGGAATGGGCACTGCACATAGGATAGGATAGTCACATATTCATAGTCCAGGCACACAGGTGATGATACTTTTTTTTTTTTTTTTTTGCCAGGGCCATGCCCAAAAGAAGGCATTTTGACATATCAAAGGGCCTATCATGCAGGTAATATGACTCTTCTGCTTGGGATCTGACCACCTGAATAGTGACACATCGCTAAGCCAGACACAAAGGTGATGGTACTGTTCAGCCAGGGACATGCTTTAAGAAAAGCTTTATGGCTGGGCATGGTGGCTCACACCTGTAATCCCAGCACTTTGGGAGGCCGAGGCGGGTGGATCACGAGGTGAGGAGATCGAGACCATCCTGGCTAACACGGTGAAACCCCATCTCTACTAAAAATACAAAAAATAAGCCAGGTGCCATGGCAGGTGCCTGAAATCCCAGCTACTTGGGAGGCTGAGGTGGGAGAATGGTGTGAACCCAGGAGTCGGAGCTTGCAGTGAGCTGAGATCGTGCCACTGCACTCCAGTCTGGGCAACAGAGCGAGGCTCCATCTCAAAAAAAAAAAAGAAAAAAGGAAGAAAGAAAAGAAAAGCTTTGTGACATATCTCTATGCCTATCACCTAGGTGATGTGACTTCCTGCTTGACCCTGCCCACATGGAGCATTGTGACATATGTGTGGAACCTGCACTTAGGTGATGTAACTCTCTTGACTGGGTCCTTTTCTAAGGGGGGGCTTGTGAATATCTCAGGACCCAGGACCATGTGATATGGTATTCAGCCTTGTTTTTTCCCACATATTAAAGTGTGACATATACCTAAAGAAGCACCTAGGTGATATGATTCTCTTTTTCTGCCTGATCCCTGCCTACTGGTGACATTCGGCCATATCTCTGAGCACATAGCCTATATGATGTGACTCTCTTATTCTGTCTGCGCTTTGACAATAAGAAGATTGTGAAATGTTAATGAGCCCAGCACTTAGGTAACGTAACTCTTGTCTGGTTGCTGAACAACCCCCACAAACAAGACTTCTGCTGTATTTCAGGGCCCAACACCTGGATGATGTTACTCTTCTGCCTAGGTCATGCATAAAGAGGGAATTAGGGCATATTGCTTGGCCCAGTCCCCTAATGATATGACTCTCCTGCTTGTGCCAGAGCCACAGAAGGTATTTTGATATATCTTGCTCCCTTTCTGTACGTGTTTTGGCTCTCATAACTTTGCTGGTATTCGTCCACGTGTTGTTGTAGCATATTGCTGGTTCCAGCCCCCAGTTAATGTGACCCTCTTTCCTAGGCCCTGCCTAGGTAGAGTAGTGTGACATATTGCTTGGAACAGCACCTAAGTGATGTTAACCTTCTGCCTAGATTTTGCCCACAAATGGGGTTATGACAGATACCTTGATTCAGTTCAAAAACATGATGATCAAGCTTATATCGGGATTCAGCCAACAGGAGATATTTTGCCTTGCATTGCTAGGTTTACATCAATAAGTTAGTCCCTTCATTGCATATTTATACAGAGCTCAGAGAAATTTACAACACTGATTCATATCATAAAACCTTCCTGGGTGGTACAGAGATACTTATAACGGATCCCAACAAAAAATTGAGATTGTGAATCTCCACTACACATTCAAATGAAAGTGAAAGTTGTTACCTTCTCACATTTACAAATCTCATTGTTAAGGTCCTGAGTCTAACAAGTGAATACAGGACCAAGTTGGAGTTGTGATTTTCAAAAGCTAATCTTGTCAGGGGTGGGATGGTGACTCATATCTGGTGCCAGGCTTAAAAACGGTCTCATCTCTGAAGCCAGCCTAGAGGAGAGATGTTGAGTGTCATACCTCGGTTTGGGGCAATACGTAAGATCATGAGTTCATATAAGCATGTGGGCCTCAGAGAGGTTTTCAACTCTCAGGCATGTTGTATAGTGTTCTCAGATATTGCAGAGAATGTCATACAAGGGTCAACACACACATGAGATTGTGACTGTCATATAAACAACTAGCTAACCATTAATTGTGTCACCCTTAAAGGTGAAGAGATTGTGTCATATCACTTGGCGTCATACCCCAGTGTTGAGACATTTTTGTTTAAATTCCTTTCCAAAAGGGCATTGTCACATATCACTGGGTCAGAATAATGATAATGGCCTTGAAAACACGGGATATTTTCACACACCTCCAAGCCTATTGGCTAGGTGATATGTCTCTCCTGCCAGTGCATTGCCCACAGGGGACATTGTGATATATCACTAGATACAGCATCTAGGTAATACTCCTGCCTGGAACCTGTCCACCAAATAAATTGTGACATACAACTGAGTGCAAAACCTAGGTGACATGACTCTCCTATTTGTCCTGGACTCTGCCAAGACAGGGAATTACTACATATTGCTGAGCCCAGCACCCAGGTGTTGTGATTCTTTTTTTACTTTTATTTTTCATCAAATCTGTCTACATTGGGCATGGTGACATATTACGTGAGGCTCTACCCAGGTGATGTGGCTCTTCAGCCTGATTTCTGCTCACATGTTAGATTGTGACATACAACTAGGAAAGCACCTAGGTAGATGACTCTCCTTTTCAGCCCATGCCCTGCCGTACTGGGACAGTGGGATCTATCTCTGAGCCCAAGACCTAAGTGAAGTGACTCTCTTCTTCAGTCTGGTCTTTGCAATGAGGGCATTGTGACATATTGCTGAGCCCAGCACTCAGATTTATTGACAGCTATTTCTCTTGAACCATGCAAACAAACAGAAATTTTGACCTATTGCAGGGCTCAGCACACATACAATGTTACTCTTTTGCCTGGATTTTGCATACACTGAGAATTATGGCATATACTAATATATAATAATAGCACACTAAAAATGTGACTATCATGCTTTCCTGCAGCTACAGAAGGCATTTTGACATATACTGAGCTTATTCTGTAGATGTCTTGGCTCTGATTTTTTGCCTGTTCTTTTTCTACATATGGGATTGTGTCATATTGCTGTGTCCAGTACCCAGTTAATATGACTTGATTCCTATACACTGCCTAGAGATGGCATTGTGGCATGATGCTTGGCACAGCACAGTGATGTTACACCCCTGCCTAGTTTTGGCCCACAAATAGGATTATGACATATACCTTACTTCGGTTCACAGGCATGATGGTCTAAATTACACTGGGAATCAGCCAAAGGAGATATTTTGCCTTTTATCACTAGAACAAGGGAAATAGGTGAGGTTGTGGGTTGCATATTTATACCAAACTCAAAGACATTTACAACACTAACTCATAATGTATAAACGTGTGGAGTACAGAGAGTTTCATGACAGGGAGTAGCAAAAATTCAGACTGGGACTCTCGATTACACAACCAAGTAAAAGCAAACGTTGTCACTATTCCATATGTCCAAACCTCACTGTTAAGGTCTTGAGTCTAACAAGTGAATACAGTACAAAATCAGAATTGTGACCTTCATATGTGGATCTGGCCACAGGTGGGATGGTGACTCATTTCTGGATCCAGCTTACGGGCGTAATAAAGTGTCTCATCCCTGAACCCAAACTGCAGAAGAGATGTTGACTATTATACCTGAGTTTAGGGTAACATGTAAGATCATGAATCCATACAAGCATGTAGGCCTCAGAGTGGTTTGCAACTCTCACGCATGCTGCATAAAGCCTTGAAATGTCACAGAGTGTCAATCAACAGCCCAGGAAACACATGAAATTGTTATGTTCATATAGACAGCCAGTTCAGAGTTAATGGTGTCACCCTCAAAGGCAACAAAATTTGGTATATTACTAGGCCATGTACCCAGCTGTTGAGACATTTTGGCATAAATTCTTTCCCACGGGTGCACGGTGACGTATCACTGGGTTCATGTCATTATAATGTGACTCTTCTGTCTGGACCCTGCCAACAGGGGATATTATCACATATCTCTGGACCTATAAGTAGGGGAATTTTTCTCTCCTGCATGTTCCCTGCCCACAGAAGACATTGGAAAATATTAAGTTAACATCTAGGTCACGTGATTCTACTCTCCTGCCTGCGTCCGGCTCACCAAAGAAGTTGTGACATACCACTGATTGCAAAATCTATGCAATGTGTCTTTCCTTCATATTCTAGACTCTTCCAAGCCAGCAGATTATTACAGTTTGCAAAGCCCAGCACTTAGGTAGAGTAGAGTGACACTCCTCTTTTTCTTTTTTTCCTGGCAATAGTGTGCTTGGTGACATAATCTTTGAGGCTGTCACATCACCAAGATTATATTGTATCACTGGACCAGCATAGAGCTGACACTTCTGACTATGCACAGCCTTCAAATAATACTACACTGTATAATTGGCTCAACACCCAGGTAATGTGACTTTCCTTTCTTGTCCCTGCTCACAGGTCAAGTTTTGACATATATCTGGGTTAAGCACACATGCAGAATAATAACTCTCATACCTGGACCCAGCCAGCAGAGATAATTGACTCTCATAGCCGGTCTCACGACAATGGGTTGTGTCCTGAGTTTTTCAATTGTATAAAGTTCACAAAGGATTATAACACTCAGGTATGTCATATACAGCCTTAATTGTACAATGAGTGTCATAAGAGAGGTCAGAAATGAAGTGAGAATGGGACTTTTAAATGCACACCCAGCTGACATGATTGTCATTCTCACACATGAACAGGGCGTAGGAATGAGATACTAATCTCACACATAAAAAAGCAGTCAAATGTTTAAATAATTACTTTTACACATAGATCTGATTCACAGGTGGTTTGGTAAAGTTTGAACCATGATTCAGCACACCTGTGGTGTTGTGTCTTCCCTACTGGAACACAGTCTTCAAGGGGGATTGGGGCTCCTATACACGAATCTTGACCATTGTTGAGATTATGACTCCTCTATTAAGATCTACCTCATGGAAAGAGTTGGCTCAGGTACAGGAAACTAGGTGTTGTGTGGCATGTGAAACTTATTTCCAAACATGTCTGAGAGTGTGATTTGGACAGGTAACCATGTCCAGCACATGAATAATCTGACTCTGTTTTCTAGGCCCAGAACTCAGATGAAATAGTGCCATATGTTGAACAAGCACCTAAGAAATATGTAATACCTTCTTTGGCCTTGTCTGCAAAGGGCACTTTCATATATCACTGGGACCATCACCCAGGTGATGTGAATTATCTGCCTAAAACCTGCCTACAAGAAGAATTGTGTTTTATATCTACATCCACCATGAATTGATGTGACTCCCTTCTACTGCCTTGGCCCTGCCCTTACAGTGCATTTTGACACATAAGCAGAAACTGTGTCCAGGAGATCATTGTCCTTTTTGGGTTCTGCCAACTGGAACATGGTAACATATCACTTAGCTCAGAATGTAGGTGATGTTTTCTCGCATTTTCCTAGCCCTGACCACAGGGAGATTGTGACATATTTCTGGGTCCAGCACCCTTGTGAGGTCACTCTCCAGCCTTGGTAATGCACATAAGAAGCATTGTGACAAATAGCTAGGCCAATTGCCCAAGTGAGGTGAGTTTCCTCTCTAGCAAAAATCCTGCCCAGAGAAGAGGTTTTGATATTTCACTGACACCAGCATCCAGGTGATTTGACTCTTCTGCCAGGGTCCTGTCCACAAGGTAGACTGTGACTTCCCACTGAATCCACACCCATGTAGCTGATGAGATTTTCTTCTCTTCTCTCTGGCCACTGCCGATATTGTGCCGTATACAAGAGACCATAAATAAAAGCCTAATAACAACACATATATCTGGAGCCAGGACACGTGCAGCATGGTGACTCTTAGTCTTAAAGCTATATACAAGTGTAACTGTGACATATACCTTTACCCAGCTCCTTAGTGATTTAATAATTCTGCACAGGTATAACATCAAAATGAGATTTTGACAAATCCTTGGTATAAGCATCTTCATGATTTGACTGTGTTATCTTAATAATATCCACAGGTGTCATTGTAACATATTTCTGGCCCATCACATAGGTTACATGACTGTTCTCTCCCACCTGTACATGATTTTCTTTGGTAACTGTATCATTTCTAAACACTGTATCCAAATGATATGACTCTCTTGCCTGGGTCCTGTCAATAGGAGGCATAGTGACATATTTTGGGTTCCATCATTTACCTGATATGGCAGCTCTCCTCTCCTGCTTGGACACTGCCAATAAGGGACATTGTGCCACCAAGCTGGATCTAGCACACAATTTATATGGCATTTCTACAGGATCCTGCCTACAAAGAGAATATTGGAATATTTCTGGCCAAGAATTTAGGTGATGTGATTGTTCTGCCTGCTTCATAACCACAGAGAGTAATATTTGTACACAGAGAGTTGCATATTTGTACAAAGTCCAAAGATTACAACACTACCTTATATTGTATAAACTCATTGGTGGTAAAAACTTTCATAACAGGGCCCAGTAGAAAGTTCAGATTTGGAGTACTGATTTTACACCCCGGTAAAATTAAAAGTTGTCACCATCCTCCATACACAATGCCCACTGTGGAATACGGCACAAAGTTGCAATTGTGAATTTATATGTGGATCTGTCTGGAGGTGGGATAATAATGGGTCTTCTCCTTTAACCCTACATATAAAAGAGATGCTGACTATCAAACCTGAATTGAGGGCAATATGTAAAATTGTGAACCCATATGAGCATGAAGGTCGCTGAGAGGTTTACAACTCTCATGCAGGTTTTATAAAGCCCTGGGATGTAAAGAGTGTCATACATTGGCCCAGCATACATGTGAGATTGTGACCCTAATATTCAAGCTTAGCTGAAAGTTAAAGGTGTCACCCTAAGAGATGAGGATAGTGTGTCTTATCAATAGGCCTGGTAACCAAGTGTTGAGAATTTGGGCTTAAATTTTGCCCATAGGTGCATTGTGAATTATCACTGGGTCAGAATCCTAACAATGTGAAACTTCTTCTTGGACCCAGCCAACAGGGGATATTATCACGTATCTCTGGGCCTATCAGCTAGGTGATGTGGTGTCTCTCATGCCAGTGCCCTGCCACAGTGGACACTGGGACGTATCACTATAGTATCTAGGTAATGTGACTCTCCACTCCTGCCTGGATTCTGGACACTGAAGAAATTGTGACATACCACTGAGTGCAAAACCTAGGTGATGTGACTCTCTTCTTTGTCTTGGACTCTGCCAGTGAGCTTTGTCTTGGACTCTGCTAATGAGGAAATAATAAAATATTGCTGAGCCCATTACCTAGGGGCATGACAATCCTCTATTTTTCAATCCAGGGTTTAGTGGTCATGATAATATTATCTGACACTGTATCCAGGTGATATGACTGTTCTGACTGGGTCGTGACTAAAAAGGAAATTATAACGTATCCCTTGCTCAGCACCCAGATAATGTAACTCTTCTCTCTTGTCTCCGTCCAAAGGTGAAATTGTGATGTATACCTGGATTCAGCTCATATAATAACTGGATTCAGCACAATAATAACTCTCATACCTAGACCTAGCCAGTGGGAGATAGTTGACTTTCACAGGCAGTCTTAAGGCCATGGGTAAAGTCCTAGATCTCCCACCTGTAATAATTTACAGGAAATTATACTACTCAGGCATATCATATAAAGCCTGAATGTTACAAAGAGTTTCATAACAGGTACCTGCAACCAGGTTCCATTGTGACTCTTGGATGCATAGACAACTGACATGATTTTCATCTTCACACATGTACAGAGCCTACAAACGAGGTAGTAAATCTCACACACATAAGCAGTTGAAGCTTGAAATTGTTACTCTCATACATGAATCTGATCCATAGGTGATTTGGTGATGTTTGAACTATGATTTAGTCAAACTGTGGTACTTTGACTTTCCTACTGGAACACAATCTTCAAGTGGGATTGAGACTCTTCTATGTGGACCTTTCCTATTTTTGAGATTGTGACACCTGTACTTCAACCCAACTTATAGGAGGTGTTGACTCTCATACCCAAATCCAGGACTTGTGTGGGACTGTGAAACTTATTTCTGAACATTTTTGAGTGTATAATTGAGAAGTATAACTTTGCACAGAATCTGAGTGTTTTGACTCTCCTTTCTAGGCCCAGAGCACAGTTGAAATTGTGACTTACATGCACCAAGCACCTAAGCAATAAGTAACATCTTTTTTGGTAATGAAACATAGGGCACTTTTACATATCACTGAGATCAGCACTTGGCTGATGTGAAATCTTGGCCCGAAGCCTGCCTACAGAGAGCACTGTGGTTTTTATACAAGTTGATTACTTAAGTGACATGACTTTCTTCTACTCTCTTGGCCCTGCACTTCTGGTGGATTGTGACACGTAACTAGGTACTGCACCAGGTGATGTGACTTTTTTGGAGAATGAAGTTTCTGCCAATAGGAAGCTTTGTAACGTATTACTTGGCTCAGAGACTAGGTGATGTTTCTTTTCTCTTGCCTGTGCCCTGACTGCCAGAGAGATTGTGACATGTTGCTGAACCTAGCACCAAAGCGAGGTTACTCGCCTGCCTTGATCCTACACATAGGGGCCATTGTGATGTATATTCAGGCCAACTGCCTAAGTGAAGTTTGTCTTCTCTCCTGCCTAAGTTCTGCTCACAGGGGGGATCTTATATGTCACTGAAATGAGCATCCGGATGATGTGACTCTTCTATCAGAGTCATAGCCACAAGGACAATTGAGACATTTCACTGGACCAGCATCCACTAAGGTGATGGAACTTTCCTTTTTCTCTCTGCCCACAGGTGATATTGTTCCATTTACCTGAGACCAGATAAAAAGCCTAATGATGACGCTTGTCCCCAGAGCCAGGACACGTGCAGGACAGGATCATTACCCTCATCCCTGCCCCAGATTTTCACAGGTACTATTGTGACATACACCTTTGCCCAGCTCCTGAGTGATTTAATAATCCTGCCTTGTTATAGCCCGCAGATGACATTTGGACCTATACCTTTGCCAAGAGCCTTTGTGATTTTACTCTTGTGTCCTAACAGGTTCTCAGAAGTGATCATAACATATCTCTGGAGCCATTGTCTAGGTTACATGACTCTCCTCTTCTGCATGAACCCTGCTTCCAGTGAAGAGTAGCATTTCTAAGCACTGCACCCAAATGACATGAGTCTCTTGACTGGGCTTTTTAAAGGGCGGGGGGGGCTTTGTGATATCTCTCTGGGCCCTTCATTTAGGTGATATGACTCTCCTCTACTGCCTGGACACACTCCACAAAGGGCATTATGCCATAGAGCTGAGTCTAACACCTAAGTTTTGTCATATTTCTATTAGGGCCCTCTCTACAAAATAAAGTTGGGGTATTTCTGGCTTAGGATTTAGGTGATGTCGTTTTCTGCCTGTTTAATTACCACAGATGAGATGGCGCCATATCTGTAGACACATCTAAAATACATGATAAGGACTCTCATATGTGGACCCAGCCAATAGGAAACATTTTGACTCTTATAACTAGGCTTAGGGAGATAAGTGATATCCAGGATCTCCTTCTGGTAAAAAGGTCACAGAAGATTACAACATTCACACATAGTTTATAACATCCTTGTGTTATATAGAGAGAGTCATAACAGGGCCTAGCACATGGAGAAAATTGGGATTCTCATATGCACATTCAGCTGACAGTAACGGCTTTCACCATTACAGATGATGAAGGCAATTGTCCTACATAAAAATAGAACATGCCTGATATTGTAAATCTAATCCCTAGAATTTTATTCCTTCATGACTGATATAAATCTTTGCCAAGTGCCTGTGTGAGTTCACCCTTCAGATTGGTTCCAGCCTACCTATGGGATTTTGATATCTACCTAAGCCAACCTTGAAGTGACGTGACTCTTTTGCCTGGGCCCTCCACTCAGAATTATAACATCATTGGATCCAGCACACAGGTGACGTTACATTCTTGCTTGCACCATGCTCGCAGACATCATTGTGACATATTGCAGTGTCCATCAGTTAGAAGATGTCACTCTCCTCTCTGGAAAGGGCCTTGAACACTGGGCAAAATAGTGACATGTTTCTAGGTCAGGCATACAGGTGATAATGCTCTTTTCCCAGGGCTGTGCCCAAAAAGGGGCATTTGACATGTCACAGGACCTATCATGTAGGTGATATGGCTCTTCTGCTTGAAACTTGCCCAATTGAATAGTGACATACTGCTAGGCCAGGCACAATGGTGATGGAACTCTTTTGCCAGGACCATGCTTTCAAAAATGCTTTGTCATGTATATCTGGGCCTATCGCCAAGGTGATGTGACTTCCTGCTTGGTCCTGCCCACATGAAGTATTGAGACATAAGCGTGGAATCTGCACCTAGGTGACATAACTCTCTTGCCTGGGTCCTTTTCTAAGAGGGACTTGTGAATATCTCAGTACGCAGGACCACATGATGTGGTTCTTCAACCTGGTTTTCACCCACATATTAAATTGTGACATATAGCTAAAGAAGCATCTAGGTAATATGACTCTTCTTCTGTCTGAACCCAGCCTACTGGTGATATTGGGCCATATTTCTAAGCCCGTGACCTAAGTGATGTGACTCTATTTTTGTCTAGGGCTTTACAATGGTAAGATTATGAGATATTGATGAGCTCAGCATTTAGGTAATGTGACTCTCATCTTGTAACTGAACAATGCCCAGGAACAGATCTTTTGCCATATTTCAGGGCCCAGTACCCAGACGAAGCTGCTCTTCTGCCTAGGTTGTGCATAAAGAGGAAATTGCGGCATATTTCTTGGCCTAGAACCCTAATGATGTGACTCTCCTGCTTGTGCCAGGACCGCAGAAGGTATTTTGACATATCTTTGGCCCATTTTCTAGGTGTTTTCACTCTTACCACTTTGCTGAATTTCTTCCACGTGTGGTTGTATTATATTGCTGACTCCAGCCTGCAGTTAATGTGGCCCTCTTTCCTAGGCGCTGCTTACAGAGGGCATCATGACATGTTGCTTGACAAAGAACCTAAGTGATGTTAATATTCTGCATAGGTTGCTAAAAAATGGGAATGTGAGAAATACCTTGCTTCAGTCCAAAGGTATGATGATCAAGCTTATGTTGGGATTCAGCCAATAGGAGAGATTTTTTCCTCTCACCACCAGGTTTAGGTCAAAGAGTCAGGTTACTCATTGCACATTTCTGCAAAGCTCACAGTAGTTTACAACACTAACTCATGTAATAAAAATTTCCTGGGTGATACAAAGAGTTTCTTAACAGTGCCCAGCAAACAGTTAAGATTATGATTCTTGACTGCACACTCAGATGAAAGTAAGTTTTTACCATCCGACATCTACAAAGCCCATTGTTGAGATCCTGAGTCTAAGCGAATACACCACAAAGATGGAATTGTGACTTTCATAAATGAATATGGCCGCAGGTGGGATGGTGACTCATTTTTGGAGCCAACTCTCAGTCATAATAATGATCTCATCCCTAACACCAGTCTATAGGAGAGATGCTGTCTGTCATACCTGGGTTTAGGGCAATATGCATAATCATAATTCTATAAATGCCTGTAGGCCTCAGAGAGGATTGCAACTCTCATGCATATTGCATCACGTTCTCAGGTATTATCGAGAGTGTCATACAATGGCAAGCACACACATGAGATTGTGACTCTCTTATACACAGATAGCTAACATTTAATGGTGTCACCCTTAAAGATGAGGAGATTTTGTCATATTTCTTGCCCTAGTAGCTGGTGTTGAGAACTTTTAGTTTAAATTTCATTCCATTAGGGCATTGTTACATATCACTGGGTCAGAATCAAAATAATGTGACTCTTCTTCCAGGACCCTGCAAACAGAGGATATTTTCCCATATCTCCAGGCCTATTGGCTATGTAATATGTCTCTCCTGACATTACACTGCTGAGAAGAGAAACTGCAACATATTACTAGATTTAGAATCTAGGAAATTTGACTCATCTTTACTGCCTGGATCCTCCTCACTGAAAAAATTGTCATATACCATTGAGTGCAGAGCCTAGGTGACAGAAGTCCCCTTTTTTTCCTGGACTCTGTCAAGAGAGGGAATTCTTACATATTGGTGAGCAGAGCACCCACGTGGTGTCATTATCTATTTTTATAAGAAACCTATCTATGCTGGGGATGGTGACATATTACTTGCAGTTGTACCCAGGTGATGTGGCTCTTCTGCCTAGTTTCTGCCCATGGGTAAGGTTTTTGGCATATAACTAGGGAAACATTTAGATGATATGAGTCTCCCTTTCTGCCTGGGCCCTGTTTACTGGGGACACTGGACTAAATCTCTGAGCTCATGAACTAAGGGAAGTGACTCTCTTTTTCTGCTGGGTCTTTACAATGGAGAGATTGTGAAATATTGCTCAACTAGCAATCAGGTTATTTGATTCGCCTTTTTTTTTTTATCTCAAATCATGCCCACTAACAGAAATTTTGGCCTATTGCAGGGCCCAGCACCCAGATAATGTTACGCCTTTACGTGGGTCCTGTATGTAGGGAATATTATAACATACTGCTGGGTCCAGCATCCTGAAAATATAAAACTCATGACTTTGCTGGAGCCAGAGAAGGTATTTTCACAGATCCTGGGCCCATTATGTAGGTGTTTTGGTTCTCATCTTTTTGCTGTTTTTTTTTTTTTTCACTTTTGTTTTTTGTTTTTGTTTGTTTCCACATAATGGATTGTTTCATATTGCTGAGTCCAGAACTCAGTTAACATGACTCTAATTCCTATATGCTACCTAGAGAGGGCACTGTGGCATGTTGCTTGGCACAACACCTAAGTGATGTTACCCTCGGGCCTACTTGTTTTGCTCACAAATGGGACTATGACTTCAGTTCACAGGCATGATGGTCAAATGTATACTGAGATTCAGCCAATAGGAGATATTTTACCTTTCATTGCTAGGCTTTGGGCAATATATAAAGTCTGGGTTGCATATTTGTACCAAGCTCACAGAGCTTTACAACACTAACTCATAATGTATGAACTTCTTTGTTGGTATAGAGAGTTTGGTGATAGGGACCAGTGAAGAGTTCAGTTTGAGATTCTTGATTACACACCCAGGTAAAAGCAAGTGTTGTCATCATTCTACATGTCCAAAGGCCATTGTTAAGAACCTGAGTTTTACAAATGAATGCAGTGCAAAGTTGGAATTGTGACTTTCGTATGTGGATCTGGCCACAGGTGGGATTGTGACTTATTTCTAGATCCAGCTCACAGGCATAAAAGTGAGTCTCATTTCTAACCCAGCCTATAGAGGAGATGCTGACTATTATACCTGGGTTTAGGGGAATATGTAAGGTCATGAATTCATGTGAATATGTAGGCCTTAGAGTGGTTTGAAACTCTCATGCGTGATGTGTAAAGCTTTTGAAAATTGTTGAGAGTCATGCAATGGCCCAGGATACTAGCAAAATTGTTACTCTCATATACACACCCAGCTCAGAGTTTATAGTGTCACTCTCAAAGACAAGGGGATTTGGCCTATTAATAGGCATAGTGCTTAGGTGTTGAGACTATTTGGCTTAAATTCCTTTCCTTGGGTGGATTGTAACATATCACTGTGTTAAAATCATAATGTGACTCTTCTGTCTGGACCCTGCCAAAAGGGGATATTAACACATATCTATGGGTCTATAAGCTAGAGGATTTGTCTCTTCTGACAGTGTCCTGCACCCAGAAGACATTGTGAAATATTGTTTGGCTTAACATCTAGGTAATGTGACTCTCACCTCCTGCCTGAACCTTGCTCAGCAAACAAATTGTGACATACCGCTGATTGAAAAACCTACATGATGTGACTCTCCTTCATATTCTAGACTCTACCAAGAGAGACGGTTGTTACATATTGCAGAGTCCAGCACATAAGTGGACTGACTGTCCTCTCTTTTTTCTTCCCCGTCCATAGTGGGCTTGCTGACATATTATGTGAAACTGTACCCGGGTGAAGTGACTCTGCTGACTAGGCCCAGCATACAAATGAGATTATGCTGTATCACTGGTTCAGTGTCGAGGTGAGTTG
Source organism: Gorilla gorilla gorilla (assembly GCF_029281585.2). Taxonomy (NCBI): domain Eukaryota; kingdom Metazoa; phylum Chordata; class Mammalia; order Primates; family Hominidae; genus Gorilla; species Gorilla gorilla. The sequence continues at coordinate 43,078,061 of NC_073248.2, read as the reverse complement.
ACTCCCTTTCCTTGTCCCTGCTTACAGGTGAAATTTTGACACATACCTGGGTTAAGCACGCATGGACAAAAATAACTCTCATACCTGGACCCAGCCTGTAGGAATATTTTGACTCTCATAGCCAGTCTCATGGCCATGGGTAAAGCCCTGTGTTTTTCACTTGTATAAAAGTCACAAAGGATTATAATACTCAGGTATATCATATAAAGCGTTAATGGTGCAAAGAGTGTCATAACAGAGACCAGCAACCAGGTAAGAATATGACTCTTGTATGCACACTTCACTGAAATCATTGTCATTCTCGCATATTAACAGGGTGTAGGAATGAGGTACTAAATCTCACACATAAAAAGCAGTTGATGTTTGAAATAATTACTCACATACATGGACCTGATCCACAGGTGGTTTGTTAACATTTGAACCAGGATTCAGCACACCTGTGGTGCCGTGACTCCCCTCCTGGACCACAATGTTCAAGGGGGATTGCGGCTCTTATACATGGATCTTGCCCATTGTTGAGATTTTGACTCCTCCATTTTGATCCAACTTACAGAAAGAATTGACTCACATACACAAAACCAGGACTTGTGTGGGATGTGAAACTTATTTCCGAACATATATGAGAGTGTGATTGGGAAAGGTCACTTTGTCCGGCAAATGAATAATTTGACTCATTTTCTGGGCCCAGATCACAGAAGTAATTGTGCCATATGTGGAACAAGCAGCTAAGCAATAGATAACATCCATCGTGGCTCTGCCTTCAAAGGGAAATTTTACATATGTCACTGGGACCATCACCCAGATGATGTGAGTTATCTGCCTGAAACCTTTCTACAAAAGGAATTTTGTTATGTATCTAGGTCCATCATGTAAGTGATGTGACTCTCTTCTACTTCCTTGGCCATGCACTTACAGGGCGTTGTGACAAAGAACTGGGTACTGCATTCAAGTGATGTGATTCTTCTTTTTGGGTTCTTCCAACAGGAAGCATTGAACATATCACTTGGCTCAGTACCTAGGTGATGTTTCTTCACTCTTGCCTTGGCCCAGACCACAGGCAGATTGTGACATATTTCCTGGGACAAACACCTATGTGAGGCCACTCTACAGTTTGGTTACTGCACAGAATAGACATTGTGGCAAACATCTAGGCCAACTGCCTTTGTGAAGTGAGTCTCCTCTCTTGCCAAAGCCCTGCCCAGAGAGAGGGTTTTGATATGTCACTGAAATCCAGGTCCTGTGACTCTTCCACCAGGTTCCTACCCACAAGGTGAATAGTGATGTCTCAGTGGCCCAGACCCACATAGGTGATGGGACTTTCTTGTGTTCTCTCTGGCCACAGGTGATATTCTGCCATGTACCAGAGACCAAAACAAAAGCCTAGTAACAACTCATATGACTAGAGCCTACGACTTGTGCAGGATGGTGACTCTTAGACTTAAGCCTTTCCACAAGTCTAATTGTGACATATATCTTTGCTCAACTCCTGAGTGATTTAATAATTCTGCCTAGGTATAGCAAATGAGATTTTGACAGATACATTGGTCAAGCACCTTGGTGATCTGGCTGATGTATCTTGAAATGTCCTCAGGGGCTCTTGTAACATATTTCTGTGCCCTTCATCTAGGTTACATGACTCTTCTCTCCTGCCTGTACCCTGCTTCTTTTGGTGGATTGTAGTATTTATAATCCCTGCATCCAAATGATATGACACTCTTGCCTGGGATCTGTCAAAAGGAAGAATTGTGACAAAATTTTGGGCCCATCATTTAGGTGATATTACTCTCCTCTCCTGCCTAGACACTGTCCACAAAGGATATTGAGCCACAGAGCTGGACATAGCACATAAGTTATGTGATATTTCTGAGAGGGCCCTGACTACAAAAAGAATATTGGAATATTTCTGACCCAGCATTTATGTGATAGGGCTGTTAGGCCTCCTTCTTAACCACAGAGTGAATTGTAACATATACCTACGCATGGCTCACAGCCATGATAATGACTCTCATGTGTGGACTCAGCCAATAGAGGATATTTTGCATCTTATAACTCAGTTTAGGGACATGCATGATGTCCTGGATCTCCTTCTTGTACAAAGGTCACAAAATATTACAACACTCGTACATATTTTACAAAGTCTTTGGGTCATACACACAAAGTCAAAGCAGGGCTCAGCACACAGATGAAATCATGAGTCTTGTTTGCACACCCAGCTGAAAGTAAGAACTCATTATCTCACATGGATTAAGGTAACTGTCACACATGAAACAGGGCATGTGTGGTAAGATGGTAAATCTCATCTTTGGAATTTTCTGACAGTGTGAGTATGATATAAATTTTTGCTAAGCACTTGTGTAATTTGAGGCTCCGGACTTGTTCCAGCTCATAGGTGGGGTTATGAAATCTACCTAGGCCAACCTCGAGGTGACATGACTTTCCTGCCTTGTCCTATCTCTCAGTAAATATTGTGACATATCACTGGATCTAGCTCCCAGGTAATGTTACATCCTTACTTGCACCCTGCCCACCAAAATTATTGTGACATATTTCTGTGTTTACCTCATAGTTGATGTGAGTCTCCTCTCTGGAATGGGCACTGCACAACAGAAGGATAGTGACATAACGCAAGGACCGGTGCACAGGCAAGGATCCTCCTTATCGTGTGGATGCCTGGAGGAGGGCAATGTGACATATCTCTGGGTCTATCACCTACATTATGTGGCTCTCCTGCTAGGGTCCTTCCAACCTCGAAAGTGACACTCTTCTAGGCCAGGCACACAGGTGATGGTACCCTTTTCCAGGGCTATGCTTCACACAGTACATTGTGACATATCTCTGGGCCTATCACCTAAATGAAGTGACTCTCTCCCTGGGTCCTAACCAGATAAAGCATTGTGTCATAAGCAGAGAACCTTCACCTAGTATGATGTATCTCTCCTGGCTAGGTGCTGTGTTAAGAGCACTTTGTGACATATCACAGGACCCAGCACCCAAGTGATGTGGCTCTTCTGCATAGTTTCTGCCCCCATGTTAAATTGTGACATATTTTGATGGAAGCACATAGGTGATATGGCTGTCCTCATCTGCCTGAGCTCTGCCTCGTTGGAATATTAGGACATATCTCTGAGCCCATGACCTAAGTGATGTGACTCTCCTTTTCTTCCTGGGCCTTCATAAAAGGAGGATTTTGTCACATTGCTGAGCCCAGGACTCAGGATATGTGACTCTCGGCTGTCCTCACCTGCCTGAGCTCTGCCTAGTTGGAATATTAGGACATGTCTCTGAGCCCATGACCTAAGTGATGTGACTCTGTTTTTCTTCCTGGGCCTTCATAAAAGGAGGATTTTGTTGCATTGCTGAGACCAGGACTCAGGATCTGTTACTCTTCTCTTTCTCCTGAACCATGCCTACAAAAAAGAAATTTGACACATATTATTGCCCAGCATGCAGATCATGTTACTCTTCTGCATGGGATCTGCATAAAGAGATAATTATGGCATATTGTATATTGCTGGGCCCAGCACCCTTAAGATGTGATGCTCCTGCCTGTGCTGCTGATACCGAATGTATTTTGACATATATTATGCCCATTATGTAGGTGTTTTGGCTCTCATAACTGGGCTGGGTTTCTTACACATGTGAAATTGTGTCATATTTCTGGGTCCAGCACCCAGTTAATGTGACCCAATTTCCTACACCCTGCATACAGAAGGCATTGTGACATATTGCTGGGCACAGCATCTGAGTGATGTTACCCTTCTGCGTAGTGTTTTGCCCACATATGTCATTATAACATATACCCAGTTAAAGCTCACAGCCACGATGATCAAACTTATACTGGGATTCAGCCAATAGAAAATATTTGCCTTTCATTGTTAGGCTTGGGGCAATAGATAAGGTCCTGGGCTGCATATTTGTACCAAGCTCACAGAAACTTACACAACTAACTTACATTTTATAAACTCCTTTGTGGTAGAAATTTTTATGGCAGGGGCCAGCAAAAAGTTCAAATTGGGACTCTCGATTACACACCCAGGTGGAATTAAAAGTTGCCACCATCCCACATTTACAAAGCCCACAGTTGAGTCCTATACCTAAACCTTTCCACAAGTGTAATTGTGACATATATTGTATTTCAGTTCCTGAGTGATTTAATAATGCTGCCTAGATATAGCCTACAAAAGCGATTTAGACAAATATCTTCATCAAGCACCTTGGTGATTTGACTGTGCTATCTAAAAAGTGTCCTCAGGCAAAATAGTCACATATTTCTGGACCCATTATTTAGGGTATATCACTCTCCTCTTTGACCTTTACCCTGCTTCCTATAGTAATTGTACCTTTTCTAAACACTGCATTCAAATGACATGGCTCTCTTTTTTGGAGAAACTCTCCTGTTGAGAGGCATTTTGACACATGCTTGAGCCCAGCTTTCAGGTCATATGACTCTCCTCTCCTGCCTAGACACAGCCCAAAATGAACGTTGTGCAACAGAGTTGGATTTAGCACACAAGTTATGTGATATTTTGGACAGGACCCCTCCTGCATAAAGAATACTGGAATATTTCTGGCCCAGCATTTAGGTGATGTGGCTGTTAGGCCTGATTCATAACCACAGAGCAAATTGTAACAAATACCTAGGCAGGGATTGCAGGAATAATAATGACTCTTATATGTGGACTCATCCAACAGAGAATATTTTTACTCTTATAACTCACTTTAGGGACATGAGTGATGTCCTGAATCACTTTCTTGTACAAACATCACAAAAGATTACAACACACACACATATTTTACAGAGTCTTTGGTTTATACAGAAAGAGTCAAAGCAGGGTTCAACTCAGGTGAAATTGTGAGTCTTGTATGCACACCCACCTGACAGTAAGGACTGTCATCATCTCTCATGGATGAAGTCAACTGTCACACATGAAAACAGGACATGTGTGGTATTGTAAATCACATCTTTGGAATTTTCTGACAGTGTGATTGGTGATATAAATCTTTGCTAAGCACCAGTGTAATTTGACTCTCCAGACTTGTTCCAGCCCATATATGGGATTGTGATATCTACCTAGGCCAGCCTCAAGGAGATGTGACTCTCCTGCCTGGGCCCTTCTCTCAGTAAGGATTGTACATATCACTGGATCTAGCATCCAGTTGATGTTCACATTCTTGCCTGTGCCATGCCAACCAAAATTATTGTGAACATATTTGTGTGTGCACCTCATAGGTGATGAAACTCTGATCTCTGGAATGGGCCTTGCACAAAGGAAGGATGGTGACATATTGTGAAGCCAGGCATACAGCTGTGGGTACTTTTTGCCAGAGCCATGCCCAAAGTAGGGCATTGTGACATATCTCTGCACCTATTACCTAGGTTAAGCGGCTCTCCTGCTTGGGCCCTGACAACCTGGAGAATGACATATTTCTAGGCCAGGCACACAGCTGATGATACTCTTTTGCCAAGACTATGCTTCACAGAGGACTTTGTGACCTATCTCTTGGGCCAATAAACTAGTTGATGGGACTAAATGCTTTGGCCTCACACACATAGAGCATTGTGACGTGAAAGTGAAACCTGAACCAAGGTGATGTAATTCTTTCACCTTGGTTCTGAACTAATCGGGACTTGCAACATACCTTAGGACCCAGCACCCGGGTTATATGGCTCTTCTGTCTGGTTCTGCCCATGTGTTAGATTGAGACATACACCTAAAGAAGCACCAATGAGACACCACTCTCCTCTTCTGCCTGACTTCTGCCTACTGGGGACATTGGGACATGTTTCTAAGCCTATGACCTAAGTGATATGACTCTCTTCCCTTGCCTCAGCCTTTAAAATGCTGAAATTGTGATGTATTTCTGAGACCAGTATTTAGGTTATGTGACTATTTCCTTTTTTCTGAACCATGCCAACAAAGGGAAAATTTCACCTATTGCACTCAGATGATGTTACTCTTCTGCTGCAGTCCTGAATAATGAGGGAGTGATTGCATAATGGTAGGCCCAACACTCTAATGATGCTTCAGTCCTGCCAGTGCCAGAGCCACAGAGGGCATTTTGACGTATCTTCAGCCAAATCTGTAAGTGTTTTGGCTTTCATCCCTTGGTTGAGTTTCTTTTTTTTTTAACAAGTAAAATTGTGTCATATTGCGAGGTCCAGCATCCAGATAACGTGACCCTGCTTTCTGTATTCTGCCTAGAGACAGCACTGTGACATGCTGCGTGCCACAGCACCTAAGTGATGTTACTCTTTTTTGTAATTTTTTGCCCACAAATGGGGTTATAAAATATACCTTGCTTCAGTTTACAGGTATGATGGTCAAACTTACATTGTGATTCAGCAAATAGAAGATATTTTGCCTCTCATCGCAAGGCTTAGGGCAATAGGTAAAATCCTGGGTTGCGTATTTGAGGAAAGCTCACAGAACAATAATTAATATTGTATAAACTCCTTGGGTGGTACAGAGTTTCCTAACAAGGCCCAGCAAAACATTAAGATTGTGATTCTGAATTACACACACAATTGAAAGTAAAACTTGTCACCACCCCTCAATAAGAAAGCCCGTTGCTGAGATACTGAGTCTAACAAGTAAAACAGTACAAAGATGGAATTGTGACTCTCATTTGTGGATTTTGCCACAGGTACAACCATCACTCATTTTTAGACCCAGCTCACAGGCATAAAAATAAGTCTCATTCCTGAACTAAGCATAAATGAGAGATATTGACTCTCATATCTGGGTTTAAGGCAATATATAATATTCAGAGTCAAAATGAGCATGTGGACCTCAGAGTAGTTTGTGAATCTCATGCATGTTGTATAAAACTCTCAGATGTTCTAGAGGATGTCATACAATTGCCCAGCACACATGCGACAATGTGACTTACATACATATGAGTTAACAGTTAAAGGTGTCACCCTAAAAGATGAGGAGATATTGTCGTATCATTGGGCCTAGTACCCAGGTGTAAAAACTGCTTTAATTGTTTCCCATGTGTACATTGTGGCATATCGTTGGGTCAGAATCACAATAATGTGACTCTTTACTACTTGATCCTGCCAAGTAGGGATATTGTCACATATATCTGAGCCTATTGCTTGGGTGATTTGTCTATTTTGCTTCTGCTTTTTCACCAAAGAACATTGTGACATCACCGGGGATAACATCTAGGAAATGTGACTCTTCTCTCCTGCCTAGGTCCTGCCCACTAAAAGAATTGCGACATAACGCTGACTGCAAAAACTGGGTAATGCAACTCTCCTCTTTATTCTGGAGTCTGCCAAAACAAGGGATTATCACATATTGCTGAGTCCAGCACCTAGGTGATGTGAGTCTTCTCTGTTTCTCTAAGATTATAATGTATCCTGAGCTCACCATCCAGGTGATGAGACTCTCCTGCTCTGTTTCTGCCCACAGGTAAAATTTTGTCATATACCCAGCTTCAGATACCATGCAATAATATAACTATCATACCTGGACCCAAAAAGGAGAGATATTTTGATTCTCATTGCCATTCTTATGGCCATAAGCAAAGCAATGGTTCTCGTAGTGGTATAAAGTTCACACAGTGTTATGACACTCCAACGTATCATAGAAAATGTGAGTAGTACAATGAGTGTTATAACAGGGAACAGCAAACCAATGCTATTGTGATTATTGGATTCACACCCAGCTGACGCGACTACCATTCTCTCACAAGAGCAGAACCTGCAAATAAAGTACTAAATCTCACCAAAAGAGCAGTAAAAGATTGAAATTGTTCCTCTCATATGTGGATCTCACTCACAGGTGGTTTGGGGATGCATGGTTCAGCACATCTGTGAGGCTGGGACTCTCCCCCTGGAACACAGTTATCAAGTGGGATTGCCATCTTCTACATGGATTATGCCCATTGTTTAGATTGTGTCTCCTCTGTTTCGACCCAACTCACAGAAGGTGTTTACTTTCGTACATAAAGCCAGGACTTGTGTGGGGCTGTGAAACTTACTTCAGAATATTTCCTGGTGTATGATTAGGACTTAAAAGTTAGCCCAGGTCCTGAGTAATTTGACTCTCCTTTTTAGGCCATAACCCGAGATGAAATTGTGACATATGTGGACCAAAAACCTAAGCAAAGGTGCCTGGGCCTGCCTACAAATGGCACTTTTACATATCACTGGGATGAGCAGCCAGGAGATGTGTATTATTTGCTTGATTCCTGCCTATATAAAGCATTGTGGCTTTTATCTAGGTCCATCATGTAAGTGACGTGACTCACTTCCACTGCCTTTGCCCTGTAATTATGGTGCATTGTGACACATAACTGGATACTATACTCAGAAAATGCGACACTCCATTCTGGGTTCTACAAACAGAAAGCTTTGTAACATATCACTTGGCTTAGCACTTAGGTGATGTTTCTACTCTCCTACCTCACCCTGACCACAGGGGAGATTGTGACATATTGATAAACCCACCTCCAAGGTGAGGTCATTTTCATACTTTGGTTTTGCACCTAGTGGCCATTGTGACATATATCTAGGCCAATTGCCTAGATGTAGGTAAAGTGATTCTCCTCACCTTCTTAAGCCCTGCCTAACAGAAGAAATTTTGACATATCACTGAAACTAGCTTCCAGGTGATATGCCTCTTCTTCCAGGGTCCTGGCCACAAGAAAGATTGTGACATCTCACTGGACCAGCACCCTCACAAGTGATGTGACATTTCTGCTTGCTCTCTGTCCATAGATGATATCATGCCATATACTTGAGAGCAAACGAGAGGACTAATCATGACTGTTAGACCTGAAGCCAGGTCACATCAAAGATGGTGACTCCCATTGCTGAAACTTTCCACCAGTGTTATTGTGACATAGTCTATTTCCCATCTCTTGAGTGACTTAATCATCTTGCCTAAATGTTGCCCACAAATGAGATTTGGACATATTACCCAGCTGAGCACCTTGGCAATTTGACTCTCCTGTCTTAAGAATATCCTCAGGAAGGATTGTAACATGGCTTTGGACCCCTCGTCTAGTTGTCTTACTCTCCTCTGCTGTCTGAACCCTCCTTCCACTGGGGATTCCAGCATCTCTAATCATGCCATCCAAATGATATGACTCTATTTCCTGGTCCCTTCAACATGAGACATTGTGGCATATCTCTGGGCCTAGCATTTAGGTGATATGAGTCTCTTCTTCTGTCTGGAAACTGCCCACAGGAGCATTGTGCCATATATCTGGGTGTAACCCCCAGTTTATGCAACTTTACTGCCAGGACTATGCCTACAAGGAGAATATTGGAACATTTCTGGCTCAGCATTTAGTGTACTTGGCTGTCGTGCCTATTTCATAATCCACAATGTAAATTGTCACATATACGTAGGTACAACTTAGAGACATGATAATGACCCTCATATGTGGACCCCATAAATACGGTTAATTCTGAGTCTCATAACTTGCTTCAGAAACATGAGTGATTAAATCACTTTCTGGTTAAAAAAGAAGACAAGGAAGGTTATAACAGCCTCAGATGTTTTATAAACACCTTGGCCCATACAGAGAGTTTTATAACAGAACCCAAGAGAAAGGTGAAACTGTGAGTCTTATATGTGCACTCAGCTGACAGCAAGTACTGTCACCATCTCACATATATGATGCCAACTGTCAATCATGAAAACAGGACATGTGTGGTATTATAAATCTCATCCTCAGAATTTTCTGCCAGTGTGAGTGATATAAATCTTCGCCAAGCACCTGTGTGATTTTGTTCTCCAGACTTGTTCCAGTCCACATATGTTATTGTGATACCTACCTGGGCCAAACTTTAGGTGATGTGATGCTCCTGCCTCGGCCCTGCTGTCATTAAGAATCATGACATATCACTAGATCCGGCACCCAGGTCATGTTACATTTTTGCCTAAGCCATGCATAGAGAAACCACTGGGCCATACCACTGTGTCAACAACCTAGGCAACACAACTCTCCTTATTAGAATGGGCACAGCACTCAGTGGGTGATAGTGACATGTGGCTGGGCCAGGCACAGAGGTGACAGGACTTTTTTGCTAGTGCCATGTCCTAAAGAGGGCATTGTGACAAATCTCTTGGCCTATCCTAGGTGATACTGCGCTCCTGCTTGGGTACTGCTTACCTGGATAACAACATAATGCACAGAGGTGATGGTACTTTCTTGCTAGGGCCATGTCCTAAAGAAGACACTGTGACAAATCTCTGGGCCTATCAGCTAGATGATGTTGCTCTCCTGCTTGGGTCCTGCTTACCTGGATAGTGGACATATTGCTAGGCTACGCACATGGGTGATGGCACTCTTTCACCAGGGCCATGACTCAAGGAGGACATTGTGACATATCTCTGGGCCAGTCCCCTAGGTGATGTGACTCCCTGCTTCTGCCTTGCCCACATGGAGCATTGTGATATTTTTTGTACTTATTTTTTGTAACTCTCTTGTCTGTGTCCTGTCTTAAGGAAGTCTTGTGACATATCTTAGGACCCAGCATCAAGGTGATGTGACTCTTCTGCCTGGCTTCACCTCATATGTTAGATTGTGTCATATACCTAGGAAGCACCTAGGTGATATGACTCTTCTCTTCTGCATGAGTCCTGCCTACCTGGGACATTGGGCCATATATCTGAGCCTGTGTCTTAAGTGATGTGAATCTTTTTTTCTGCCAGAGCCTTTAGAATGGGGTGATGTGACATATTGCTAAGCCCAATACTTAGGTAAATTGACTCCTTTTATCCTGAACTATGGCATGAAAAGGAACTTTGATGTATCACTGATCCCAGCATGAAGATGACAATTCTCTTCTTACTAGGCCAAGCATAAAGAGAGAATTAGGGCATATTGCTGGGGCCCCCACCATGATGATGTAACTCTTTTGCCTGTGCTAGAATAACAAAGTATTTTTACATACCATGGGCCTATTCTGTAGGTAATCTTGTTGTCATCATTAGTATGCATTTCTTTTTCCTACATATTCTACATTTGGGTTTGTGTCTTATTGCTGAGTCCAGAACTCAGTTATCATAACCCCAATTTCTAGACCTGCATTGAGAGGGCCTTGTGATATATTGCTCGGCACAGCACCTAAGTACGCTACCTTTCTGCGAAGTTTTTTTTTTTCTACAAATGGTATGAAATTTACATTCCTTCAATTCAGACGCATTATAATCAAGCTGAAATTGAAATTTCACCAATAGTAGATGTTTTGCCTTTCATGGCTACACTTAGAACAATAGGCAAGGTTATGAGTTGCAAATTTGTACAAAGTTCACAGAAGGTTACAACAGTAACACATAATCTATAAACTCCTTGGCTGGTACACAGAGTTTTATAACAGGGCCCGGCAAAAGTTAAGGTTTTGACTCTTGGTTACACATGCAGGTGAGAGAAAAAGTTGTCAAAATCCCACATTTACAAAGCCCACTGTTGAAGTCCTGAGTCTAACAAGTAACAGTACAAAGATGGAATTGTGACTTTCATATATGGATCTTGCTACGGGTGAGATGGTAACTCACTTCTGGACCCACATCAGGGGCATAATAATGTGTCTTCTGTCTGAATCTAGCCTATAAGAGGAATGTTGCCTATCATAACTGAGTTGAAAGCAGTATGTAAGATTGTGAGTCAGTAGGAGCATGTAGGCCTCAGAATGGATTGCAACTCTCATGCATGTTGCTCAAAGCCTTTGTATGTTGTAGATTGTGTCATAGGATCACCCAGAATACACATGAGATTGTGACTCTTATATACTCACCAAACAAACAGTCAAAGTTGTCACCCTAATAGATGAAGAGATTGTGCCATATCACGAGGCCCAGTACCTCTAGGTGTTGAGAATTTTAGGCTAAAATTCTTTTCCATGGTTGCATTGTAAAACATCCCTTGCTTAGAATCATAATAGTTTAACCCTCTGCTTGGACCCTGACAACAGGGGATATGATCACATGTCTTTAGGCCTATCAGCTAAGTGGTGTGTCTCTCCTGCCAGTGCCCTGCCCACAAAGGACACTGTGACATATCACTAGATAAAGCATCTAGGTAATGTGAATCTCCTCTCCTGCTGAATCCTGCCCACTGAAGAAATTGTGACATACCACTGAATGAAAAACCTAGGTGACATGACTCTCCCCTTTGTCCTGGGCTCTGCCAAGAGAGTCCCAGAAGATGTGCTGAGCCCAGTCCTTAGAGAATTTGACTATCCACTTTTTTTAATCCCTGTATTCAGTAGGCATGATGACATATTATTTGAGAGTGTACCCAGGTGATATGATTCTTCTGACTGAGTCCTGCCTACAGTGCAGAATAAAATGTATCCCTGGATCAGAAGCCAGATGATGAGACTCTTCTGTCTTGTCTCTGTCCAAAGGTGAATTTGGGACATATACCTGGATTCAGCTCACATGCACAATAATAACTCTATGGCCATGGGTAGAGTTCTATATTACCCACCTGTAAGAATACACAGAAAAGTATCCCACTCAGGCATATCGTATAAAGCCTGAGTGGTACAAAGAGTGTCATAACAGGCACCCGAAACCAGGTGGTATTGTGACTCTTGAATGCACACCAAGCTGACACAATTGTTATTCTCACACATGAACAGAGCCTACCAATGCAGTGCTAAATCTCACACACATAAGACATTGAAGCTTGAAACTGTTACACTTGTACGTGAATCTGATCCACAGGTGTTTGATGGCATTGGAACCATGATTAAGTAGAACTGTGGTGCTGTGTCTCTCTTATTAGAACACAGTCTTCAGGTGGGATTGGGGCTCTTACACATGGATCTTCCCATTGCTGAGATTGTGACTCCTGTACTACGACCCAGCTCGTAGAATGTGTTGATTTGCATACTCAAAGCTCGGACTTGAGTGAACTGAAAATTATTTCTGAACCTTCCTGAAAATATGATTGGGTCATGTAACTCTTCCCAGCACATGAGTAATTTGATGCACATTTCTAGGCCCAGACCACAGATGAAATTTTGCCATATGCAGAACAAGCCCCTAATCAATATATAACATCATCCTTGTCTCTGCCTATAAGGGGCACTTTTATATATCACTGGGACCGTCACCCAGGTGATGTGATTTACCTGCCTGAAAACTGCCTAAAAAGAGAATTGTGTCTTACATTTAGGTCCATCACATAAGTGATGTCACTCTCTTCTACTGTCTTGGCCCTGCAGTTACAGAGCACTGTGACACATAACAGGCTACTGCACCCAGGAGATGTGATTTTTTGGGGGGTTCTGCCAACATAGTAACATACCACTTGGCTCAGCACCTGGGTGATGTTTCTTCACTTTTCATTGTGTCCTGACCACAGGGAGCTTGGGACATATTCCTGGGCACAGCACCAAGGTGAGGGCACTCTTTAGCCTTCTTACTGCAGTTAATGGTCATTGTGACATAATCTAGGCCAATTTCCTAGATGAAGTGAGTCTTCTCTCATGCCAAAGTCCTTCCCACAGAGGGCTTTTTTTAAATATATCACTGAAACCAGCATCCAAGTGATCTGACAATTCTGCAAGGGTTTTGCCCACCAGGTGGATTGCGACATCTCACTGGACCTGCACCCATGTAGGTGATGTGAGTTTCTTGCCTTCTTTCTGGCCACAGGTGATATTGTGTCATATACCTGAGACCAAAACAAAAGCCTAATAACAACTCATATGTTTGGAGCCAGGACATGTGCAGGATGGTGACTGTAATTCCTAAATCTTTCCAGAAGTGAAATTGTGACACATACCTTTGTCCAGCTCCAGAGAGATTTAATAATTCTTCCTAGGTATAGCCCACAAATCAGATTTTGACAAATACCTGGCCAACTAACTTGATGATTTTACTGTGCTATTTTAACAATGGCCTCAGGAGCGATTGTATCACATTTCTGAACACATCATCTAGGTTACATGATTCTCCTCTCCTGCCTGTACCCTGCTTGCTTTGGTAATTGTAGCATTTCTAAACACTGCATCTAAATGATACGACTCTCTTTCCTGGGCCCTGTCAACAGGAGGCATTTTGACATACTTTGGGGCCTATCATTTAGGTGATATTACTCTCCTCTTCTTCCTGGACACTGCCCACAAGGGACATTGTGCCACAGAGCTGGACCCAGCACACAAGTCACGTGGCATTTCTGACAGGACCCTGCCTACAAAGATAATATTGAAATATTTCAGGCCCAGAATTTAGGTGATGAGGCTGTTTTGCCTGCTTCATAACCACTCATGGAATTGTAACATATACCTAGGCAAGGCTCGCAGGAATGATAATGACTCTTAGATGTGAACTCAGCAAATAGAGAATATTTAGGCTCTTATAACTAGGTGTAGGGACATGTGTGATATCATGGATCACATTCTTGTACAAACATCACAAAAGATTACAACATTGACACATACTTTATAGAGTCTTTGGGTTATACAAGCAGAACCAATGTAGCACTCAGCACACAGGTGAAATTGTGAGTCCTGTATGCAAACCCAGCTGACAGAAATAACTGTCATCATGCCACATGGTTGCAGCCAACTGTCACATGTAAAAACAGGACATGTGTGGTATCATAAAACTCACCTTTGACATTTTCTGACAGTGTGATTGTGATATACATATTTGCCAAGCACCTGTGTAGTTTGACTTTCCAGAATGGTCCCAGTTTATATATGAAATTGTGATATCTAGCTGGGTCAACCTCAAGGGGATATGACTGTCGTGCCTGGGCTCTTCTCTCAGTAAGTGTTGTGACAGGTCACTGGATCTAGCAGCCAGGTGATGTTACATTCTTGCCTGTGCCATGTCCACAAAAATTACTGTGACATATTCCTGTGTCCACCTCATAGGTGATGTAACTCTCTTCTTCGGAATGGGCCCTGCCCAAAGGAAGGATAGTGACATATTGCAATGCCAATCACACAGGTGAGGGTATTCTTTTGCCAGAGCCATGCTGAAAGTAGGGCACTGTGACATATCTCTAGGCCTGTCACCTAAGTTATGTGGCTCTCCGGCTTGGGCCCTGCCAACCTGGAGAGTGACGTATTTCTAGGCCAGGCACACAGGTGAGGGTACTCTTTAGCCAGGGCTGTGCTTCATAGAGGACACTGTGACACGTCTCTTCAGCTATCACCTGGTTGAAGTGACTCCCTCTCTGGGATCTACTCACACGGAGCATTGTGGAATAAGCAGAGAATTTGTACCTCATTTATATAACTCCCTTTCCTGGATGATATCCTAAGACAGCCTTGTGACATATCTCAGAACCCAGCACCCAAGGGATGTGGCTCCTCTACCTTGTTTCTGCTTACATGTTACATTATGCATATTTGAAGGGAAGCACCCAGGTGATATGACTTTCCTTGTCTCAATGAGCCCTGCCTACTGGAAACATTTGGACATATTTCTGAGCCCATGATCTAAAAATGTGACTCTATTTTTCTGCCTGGGGCTTCACATTAAGAGGATTTTGGCACATTGCTGATCCCAGCACTCAGAATATGTGACTCTCCTCTTGTTCCCGAGCCATGCCCACAAAAAAAGAATTTGGACCTATTGCAGGGCCCAGCATCCTGATGATGTTACTCACCTGCCTGGGTTTTGCACAAAGAAGAAACTATGGCATATTGCATATTGATAAGCCCAGCATCCTTATGATGTGACTCTCCGGCCTGTGTTGGAGCCACTGAAGGTATTTTGACATATCTTCAGCCCATAATGCAGATGTTTTGGCTCTCCTAACTTGGCTGGGTATTTTCTACATGTGAGATGTTGTCATATTGCTGGCTCCAGCACCCGGTTATTGTGACCTAATATCCTATACTCTGCCGGAAGAAGGCAATTTGACATATTGCCTGGCACACCATATAAGTGATGTTTCCCTCCTGCATACTTATTTGGCCACATATGGGATTATGACATATATCTTGCTTTTAGTTCACAGGCATGATGATCAAACTTATTTTGGGATTCAGCCAATAGGAGATATTTTACCTCTCATCATTAGGCTTAGGGCAATAGGTAAGTTCCTGGGTTACATATTTCTACCAAGGTCATAGAAGCTTACAACACTGAGTTATATTTTTTCAAACCCTTTGGTGGTAGAATGTTTCATGACCGGGCCCAGCAAAAAGTTCAGATTGAGACTCCTTTTTACACACCCAGGTGAAATCAAAAGTTGTCATCATCCAACATTTACAATGTCCAAGGTTGAGGTCCTGAGTCTAACAAGGGAATACAGCACAAAGTTGGAGGTTTGACTTTTATATGTTAATCTGACAAAAGTTGGGATGGTGACTCATGTCTGGACCCAGCCCACTGGCATAATAATGGGTCTTGCTCCCTAACCCTGCCTATAGGGAGATGATGACTATCAAACCTGAGTTTACGGCCATATGTAAGATTGTGAGTCCATAGGAGCATGTAGTCCTCAGAGAGCTTTGCAATTCTTATGCAGGTGTATAAAACCCTCAGCTCCTGTAGACAGTGTTATATATTGGCCCAGCACACATGTGAAATTGTGACGCTAATATACACATTCAGGTAAAAGTTAAAACTGTCACTCTCAAAGATGAGGAGATTGTGTCATATGACTGGACGTAGTATGCAGGTATTGAGACTTTTTGGCTCATATTCCTTTCCATGGGTTTATTGTTGTTACATGTCAATGGGACAGAATCATAATAACTTGACTCTTCTGCCTGGGCCCTGTCAATAGGGGATATTATTACATATTTCTGGTCTTTTCGGCTAGGTGATGTGTCTCTCCAGCCTGTGTCCCGCACCCAGAGGACATTTTGAAATATCACTCTGCTCTCCTGCCTGGGTCTTGCTTATTGAAATGTAACTCCGCTCTCCTGCCTGGGTCTTGCTTATTGAAGGAATTGCAACATATGGCTGAATGCAAAACCTAGGTGATGTCTCTCCTGTCTATTCAAGAGTTTATATCTGTGCTGAATTTTGTTTCATGACTTTGGTGTTCTACCATTATACCGGCAGCACAATCCTTTGATTAATGTAGGTTTGCTTTGTGTTTGGAAATTGTTATGTGTAATGCTTCCTATATATATTTTTAAGATTGTCAGGCTTTTCACGGTTCATTGGAATCTTAAGTAATTTTGTGGAGTTTTGTCTATTTTTGGAAAAGTAAAATTAAAAATTGAAAAGGAGTGTGTTGCCGGTGTGGTTCACTTTAAGCAGTATGGACATCTTCATAATATTTTATCTTCCAACCCTTGAAAAACAGCATGCTTAAAAGTGCGTTGTTTTCTGGGCATGGTGGCTCATACCTCTAATCCCAGAACTTTTGGAGGCCAAGTAGGGCTTGAACCAAGGAGGTGGAGATTGCAGTGGAGCTGAGATTGTGCCACTGGACTCCAACCTAGCTCCAGAGTGCCAGAGTGAGAGTCCATCTCAAAAGAAAAAAAAAACAACTGTGTTGCTTAATTTTCATATTTTTGGAGTTTTTCTGCTTTTCTTTTGTTACTAAATTCTAGTTCCATTCCGTCTGGGCTATAAATAGTTTTCTGTAAAATTTCAACTGAAAAATAATTAAGACTCTTTTTGTGGTGTCGCATGTGGTCCATCTACGAAAATGTTTTATGCGCTATTGAAAAGAAAGTCTATTCTGTTGTCTCTATACATTTCTTAGGTGTAATTGTTGTACAGTACATTCAAGTTTTTGTTCCCTTATTGATATTCTGTCTTGCTTTATTTGTTACTGAAAGTGGGGTATTGATGTATACTTCCATTATCTCATTGCTGCCTGCCTATTTTTGATTCAATTCTGTCAATGTTTGATTTATGTGTTTGGAATAACTGTCCTGCCTTTATAGGTTCGCAGTGAATGAACCCTCTTACTGCATTTGAATGTCCTACTTTGTCCCTTGTGAATTTTAACATAAAATAAATTATATAAATATAACAGTTTTCAACTTAATAAATTGTTACCTCTTCTCCTCTCATTTGATTAACACTTGCATGGAATGCATTTTTATACTGCCAATTTCAGTCTAATTTTTATTAGATCTGAAATGAGTCTCTTAAAGGTATGACATAGTTACATCCTGATATAGACTACAATATAGCCACATTTTTTTTTTCATTTGGAAGGATAATTTTGCAGGCTATAGTATTCTTTATTAGGCTATTTATTTCAGTGTTTTAACTATGTCATCTTATTCCCTTCATGCCCAAAAGATTGACATTCATAAATTTACTGGTAATCTTGCGGAAGCATACATATGAATAACACATCCATTTTTTATTTCTGAATTCCAGATTCTCTTCTTTTCTCTGACTTTCAAAACATTGCTTATGTTTTGTCTTGTTAGAAATCTGTTTGTGTTAGCCTTAGTTGAAATTGTCTGAGCTTCTTGATTTTCTTAAAATTTTTTACTAATGTTGAACTGCATATTAGTCTTTTTTTGTGCTTCTACTGCACAATTTTCATTCCTTTTTGTGACTTTTATCTTTTGTTGGTTTCATTTATTTATTTTTATGTTTTTTTCCTTATTTCTATTTTACTGATTAAGCATCATTGAGACGGTGATTTTCATTTTTTAGCACTTTTTTTTTTTCTTTTTAAAAATAGATCTAAACTAACCCAAATGGCCTCTGGTAATTTTTATATCTCCATTTTTTATAACTGATTTCTGGATATTCATTTTTATCTTTGATTGAGCCATATTATCTTGATGTTTTGTATATGTTGTAATCTTAAGTTGCAATTTGTATAATAAAAAGCAACATTTCAAAATCTCTATTAAGTGACTTTGGGGGGAATATGATACCAATTTCTTAGTCTAGAGATTCTTGGAGTCTCTCAAGCCTGTTCTTTGGATGTTTTTTCTGATCTTGTGTGTTTTTTAGTTAAAAAAGATTCCCCATGTTTTTTTTTTCTTTTTCCTTTTTATTACTTATTTATTTATTTGAGTTGGAGATTCACTCTCATTGCCCAGGCTAGAGTGCAATGGCATGATCTTGACTGACTGCAACATCCACCTCCCAGGTTCAAACAATTCTCCTGCCTCTGCCTACTTAAGAGCATGGCTAACTTTTGTATTTTCAGTAGAGACAGGGTTTCACCATGTTGACCTGGCTGGTCTTGAACTTCTTACCTCAGGTGATCCACCCACCTCAGCCTCCCAAATAGCTAGAATTACAGGTGTGATCCAATACTCTCACCCGTTCCCCATATTTCTCATTGAGATCCTGCAGTCAGCTGGATACCCATGGTCTGCCTAGGATACTGAAGTCTTTCTTTTTTTGTAACAGTTATTTGTCTTTAGTCTCAGTCAAAGTATACCATCTTTCCTTTCAACACTGTCTTGGAATATAGGAATTTGTCTTTGGTAAAAACTCAGAAAGCCAGAAGCATGGACATGTCACTGTTTTATTTATTTTTGAAGGGGTAAGACAGGAGCTGTCAGTCTCTACACTTTTCATAGGATAAAATATGTCTGTAGTGGGTAAATATGAAATACTTTTATTACACTTCTATGTGGTTCTTGGCATTTTGCTCATTTGGTGCTACAAATGCTTAACTGAGTCTTGGACTTCTCACAAAGGCATTTTGGTAAGTATATTATGTTAATCTTATGTGTTTATGAAGGAATTAGGCCCTGTTGTATTTTATTGTCACCTTGTTAATGTGCTTTGTATAATTACACATTTGTCAAGTGTATTCACCTGAGTCTAATGAGGGAGAAATTTTGTCTTTTTTTGTTTGTTTGTTTCAGCTGGCTGTTTTCATTTTACTACAGAGATATTGATGGAGCACAAAATAAAAGATTCATTCCAAAAAGTGACTCTGATAAAATATGAAAGCTGTGACTTTAATAACTTACTTTTAAAGAAACACTACCAAAGTGTGGGTTATTGCAAGGGCAGAAAAGCAGTTTTAATGGCTTTCCTCAATGTCTGTCATCCACTCATAGCAAAACAAATGCGGCAAAGCTTTTGAGTTGTGCTCAAACTTCAGTGAACATAAAAAAAATTAGCGGGAGAAATGCTACAAATATGAAGAACGTGGCAAAGACTGTACATTGTTCTCAGATTTTACTATAAAAAAGGAAATTCCTATTGCAGAGAGATGATACAAATGTGAAGAATGTGGCAAAGCCTTTAAAAAGTTATCAAGCCTTACTGAACATAAGAAAGTTTATACTGGAGAGAAATCTTACAAATATAAAGAATGTGGCAAACCTTCACCTGCTCCTAAGACTTTATTAAACACAAGAGAAATCATGCTGGAGACACATCCTAAAAACGCATGGAACGTGGCAAAGTCTTTAAGTGCTTCTCAGACCTTACTAATCATAAGAGAATTCACACTGGAGAGAAACCCTACAAATGTGAAAAATGCGGCCAAACATTGAGCTCATTCTCACACCTCATTAGACATAAGAAAATTCATACTACAGAGAAAGTCCACAAGTGATAAAAATGTGGAAAAGCCTTTAACAAGTTCTCATATTGTGTTCAACATCAGAGATTTAATACTGAATGAATGCAATGTAAGGGTAACGACTGATGAAGTCCATTTACTTAACATCTTGGAGGGTCTCTAAGAACTTGGTTTATCATCTGTATGGTTCTGTATTGGGTGCATATATAGCACGTTACTCTTATGTAATGTTCTTTTTTGTCTTTTTAAAAAATCTATGTTGACTTAGAAGTCTGTTTTGCAAGAAACTATAATCTCAACCGCTGCTTTTTTTCTGTTTTCTATTTGCTTGGTAGATTTTTCTCTTTCAATTTATTGTTATCTTGTTTTAGATGGGTGTCTCAGTTACAGCATACCCTTAGATATGAACTCTGCATTCAATTTGCCACTCTGTTTTTTAATTGGGATATTTAGCCCATTTACATTTAAAGTTAGCATTTTTATGTGTGGATTTGACTCTGTCCCTGTGATCTTAGCTGGCTCATTTACACATTTATGTAGTTGCTTTATAGTGCCAGGTGTTTATGTACTTTAGTGGGTTTTTTTGTTTTTTTTTGTTTTGTTTTGTTTTTGTTTTGTTTTTATTTTGTTTGTAGTGACTTGTAATAGTCTCTTATTTAATGCTTTCTTCAGAAGCTCTTGTAAGGCCGGTCTTGTGGTAACAGAGTTCCTCAGCGTTGGCTTATCTGAATAGGATTATATTCATTTTTTACTTCTGTAGCTTACTTTGGTAAGATATAGAATTCTTGTTGTGAGAAGTCAGGGACTCTGAATGAAGGCACCTGCTGAAGCCATGGCAGAAGAACATAAATCGTGAAGATTTCATGGACATTTGTCAGTTCTCCAAATGAATACTTTTATAATTTCTTATGCCTGTCTTTACTGCAATCTCTGAACATAAATTGGGAAGATTTCATGGACATTTATCACTTCCTCAATCAATACTCTCGTAATTTCCAATGCCTGTCTTTACTTTAATCTCTTAATCCTTTCATCTTCATAAGCTGAGGATGTATGTCCCCTCAGGACCCTGTGATGATTGGGTTATCTGCACAAATTGTTTGTAAAGCATGTGTGTTTGAACAATATGACATCTGGGCACCCTGAAAAAGAACAGGATAACAGTGATGTTCAGGGAACAAGGGACACAGCCATGAGGTCTGACTGCCTACGGGGCCAGGCAGAACAGAATCATACTTCTCTTCTTGCAGGAAGTGAATAGGAGAAATATCCTTGAATTCTTTTCTCAGCAAGGAATAGCCCTGGGAAAAAAAGGCATTCCCAGGGGGAGGTCTCTAACATGGCTGCTCTGGGAGTGTCTGTCTTATGCAGTTGAAGATAAGGGATGAAATACTGCCTGGTCTCCTGCAGTGCCCTCAGGCTTGCTAGGATTAGGAAATTCCAGCCTGGCAAATTCTAGTCAGATCCGTTGTCTGCTCTCAAACCCTGTTTCCTGTTAAGATGTTTATCAATGACAGTGCATGCCCATTGGGACATGGACCTTCATCAGTAATTCTAATTTCACCTTTGCCTTGTGATCTTGCTCTGCCCCCTTGCCTTGTGATCTTTTATTGCCCTATGAAGCATGTGAACCCTGTGACCCACTCCCTATTCATACACCCCTCCCTTTTTGAGATACCTAAGAAAAACTTCCTGGTTTTGTGGCTCAGGTGGACATCACAGAACCTGCTGACATGTGATGTCACTCCGAGAGGCCCAGCTGTAAAATTTCCTTTTTTTTTTTTTTTTTTTTTACTCTTTCCCTTTATTTCTCAGACCAGCCGACACTTAGGGAAAATAGAAAAGGACCTATGTTGAAATATTCGGGGCTGGTTCCTCTGATAATTCTTGTTTGGAATTCTTTTTATTTAAAGAATGTAGAATATTGGCCCCTAGTCTCTTTTGAGCTGTAGGATTTCAGCTGAAAGGTTTGTTGTTTGTCTGATGGTCTTCTTTTACAGGTGGCCTGGCCTTTCACTCTAACTGCCTTTAACACATTTTTTTCTTTCATTTTGACCTTGGAGAATCTCACGATTTTGTGTCTTGAGGATGACCTTCTTGTAGGGTATCTTACTGGGATTCTCCACATTTCCTTCATTTGAATGTTGACCTCTCTGTCTAGGCTGGAAAAATTCTCATGGATGATATCTGGAAATAGGTATTTCAAGTTGTTTTCATTCTTCCCATCAATTTCAGATGTTCTTTTTGATCATAGATTTGGTTTCATTACATAATCCTGTATTTCTTAGAGACTTTGGTTCATTTCTCTTTATTCTTTTTTCACTATTCTTGTCTGTCTTATTTCAGCAAGCCAGTCTTGAAGTTCTGAGATTCTTTCCTCTGCTTGGCCTATTCTGTTGTTAATACTTTTGATTACATTATAAAGTTTTGTATTGTGTTTTTCAGCTCTATCAGGTTGACCACATTTTCCTCCTGATTGGCCGTTTTTTCCATTAATTCCTGCAATTTTTTCCCTTTATTGCATTGGGTTGCAACTTACATTTGTAGTTCAATGAAGTTTATTTCTATCCATATTCTGAATTCTACTTCTCTCATCTTAGGCCTTGCTGAAATGACCACATTACATAATTTGGTCATTTGGATGAAAGAAGTCACTGTGGTTTTTTGTGTTTTCAACATTTTTGCACAGATTTTATCAAATCTTTGTGGGCATATCTTTGAGGTTGCTGACATTTGAATGGAGCTTTTTTTTTTTAATCCTATTCAATGGCCTGTAATATCCAATTGTGGTATAAAGTGGATTCAGCCTACAGGCTTTGTTCCTGGGCATTTTTGTTTTGTTTTGTTTTGTTTTTGGTGGCAGGGAGACAATGCTCAGCTCACAACTCAGAGGCTGCATACTCTGGGGCAGTTGTATTTATTTCCAACTGTCTTCTCTGGCTCCTTGATATTTCAAGTCCATCACTCTGTAGGACTAGCATGCCACAGCTGCAGCAAAGCGGTAGTGGATGTGGGTTTTCTGCCTGCCTTTGGGCATTTACCTTAGTGGCAGGAGCAAAGAAGTTGGGAGGTGAGTGAGGAGGTAACTGCTGGACACTGTGTGTGCTGTTGCACTAATAATGGTTGGTTGTGTTAGCTTGGTGCGGGAAGCTGGCCAGTGAATGTTTGATGCCTTCTTTGTGCCCCACCAATAAAGAAGTGATTGTTCAGAGTGTGGGAGAATACAAGTTCTCTGCACAGTGTTAACACAAAGGCAGAGTTGTGCCTTTCTGGCTCTCTGCCCACCAAAGCTTCATCTACAGTGGAAGCTGCTGTGGGTGGCAGGGGAATACTGCATTCTTATTTGCTGATGGGTCAAGCAAAGTCCAACCCAGCTTTGCAGACATGTGCCACCAAAGTAACATCAGGAGTTGCCACGGTCTCTGGAGAAGCTGCAGTATGGGGAACATACATGGGTGCTGGTGCAGCCACAGGGGCTGCTTTGCTGGAGCAGTTAGGGCTCAGGCATCGTCCACCAATGCAGATGCTATGGTATGGTAAACTACTCTTCCAGAGGAGCTGAGACTGCCCTGTAAGTGGCTGCAGCCAGACTGGGACCCTGGGAGAGACCAGCAGACCAAGGAGTGCTCAGCTGGAGCCGCTTCTTCTCATTTGCAAGACTATCCTGCAGAAATTAGGTCCAACAGGTTCTCTAGGGCTAAAGTCTCTTATGAGAGAAAGTTTAGCCTAGAGAAATGGCCATCATTGGCCACACTTTCCTACAGATGCTTTTGTGCCAAACCCACTGGACACCACATAAGCTGGCTTGCTGGCCCACCTCTTTGCTTCTCTTCTGGGGGGCTGCATCTCAGAGAGATGTAGGTCAGCAATCCCTCAGTACAGTCAGCCCAGGATGGAGGAGCTCTGCTTTGGCCAAGTAGAGGTTCACTGTCTGGTGAGGAGCAGTGAGGAGTGTGTGAAACCCAAGGAGGATGGACTGGCCTCTTCTCCTTGGGTAAACCGCAGCTTGTTTAAGGTGTGAATAACGCACTTAAGTTTTTGGACTGTTCATTAGCCTGAGGGAAGCAAGGACAGTTCTACTGCAGGGGCAGTGGCAGAAGTATTTTCAATTGCTGCTGGAGTCTCTGTCCAGGGAATTGCTAACTTGCTACTGGCTCAATGACTCTGGGAATGATTGGCTAGTGGGCCAGTCCTGGAGAACCTTCCCAGTGAGAATATAGGAGAGCAGGCCCTTACGTAACAATCTGGCCACTTTCTGAAGGGCTGTTGGATTATCCTGAGTGTCCATTGCAGTTTCTAGTCATCTCCAATTTTCCAGTATCTGAAGTTATCACCAGTAAATGCTGCAAAACAACAACAATGGCAACATGCCCTTTTCTCTGGGAGCCCTATCCCAGGGAGGTTAGACCTGTTTCCAGCACAAAAGCACATATAGGAGGTAGCTAAAAATCTCAGTTGAAAGATCTTACCCAGTGAGGGTGACATAATTGGGGACCCACTTGAAAAGCAATCTAGCCACATTTCTGTAGGACAGCTCTGCTGGGCAGAGGTACCACTTCCACCCTCAGTTTATTTGGATTCTCAAAAGCCAGAAGGCTGGAACAGCTAAGTCACACAAACAGCAGAAAGGGCAGCTCACTCTTCCCTCCAGGAACTGTATCCCAAAGACATTTCAAAATTCCATCGATCAAATAGCACCAGTGGTGGTAGATGGACACCCTGGTTGGAAAGTATTTCCCAGCGAGGAGGAATGAGATTGCAGACCTGCTTTAACAGGCAATGTGGACATGTGTTTTTACAGCACCTGTACTGTGCTAGGAGATTCTTTCTGTCCCCAGTCGGCTTGAGCTCTTCAAAGCCTGAAGGCTGGAATGGCTAACTTGCCAAAGCAGCGAAGAGGGTGGCCCACCCCTCTTTCTGGTAGCTCCATCACATGGAGGTGAAATGCTGTTATCAATGGTTGGCTGGAATTGTAAGCCAGTAGATCTTACCCTGTGAGGAATTGTGGAAATGAGTCCTACAGACCATCGCTGCTCAGGCCCCTGGATTCTGCCTGTTTCCTATGGGAGCGTACAAGGATGTAACCTCCTGCTTTGCTGGAGTTGCAGCTAATTTTTCTTGGAAGCCTGGAGAGCCAGATTATCTAAGGCTCTTGAATCTCTGCACTGGCCTGGGTGACTGCTCTGCTGTGACCCCATGTAGCTCTGTTTGTTAAACGGAAGGCCATAATGAAGTGGGTTAACGAGGATATCTCCTTACCTGAGGGTTGCAAAATCAGTGACAGAATTGTGGGTTGCCAGGGTCACACATGCAATTACTGATTTACTGGGTGGAAAGTTTCCCTTGGCTTCTTGTTTTTCCCGGATGGCCCATTATTCTACCTTCCTTTACTCCATTCTCCATTAGATAAGTCATTTCTTTGGTTGTTCCCAATGCTAGTACCTCGATGTTTCAGTTTAAGGTGCTGTATTTATGCATATTTTGCATTTCTCTCTGAGAACTACGCAGTCCAGCAGATTCTAGCTGGCAATCTTCACTACTTTCCTCTAAAAGAAACCTACTTTTTTATTTTAAAAGAAATTAGGCCAGGCCAGTGTCTCAAGCCTGTGATCCCAGTGCTTTGGGACACTGAGGGGATCAGATCAAGAGGTCAAGGGATCAAGACCATCTTCTCCAACATGGCAAAACCCCATCTCTACTAAAAATACAAAAAAAAAAAAATTAGCTGGCTGTAGTGGTGAGCGCCTGTGGTCTCAGCTACATATGAGGCTGAGGAAGGAAGATGGCTTGAACCCGGGAGGTGAAGGTTGCAGTTAGCTGAGATCGCACCACTGCACTCTAGCCTGGCAACAGAGTGAGACTCCATCCCAAACAAAAACAAAAAATAAAATGTAATATTGTTTTCAAAAGCAAATATTGATGTAATTTAACTCTTACATTTGATGCTCTCTTCATTTCTAGTGTTTATGTGAAAGAACATGGTCAATTGTTGCTGTACCAGAGTTATGAGAGGTTCTTCTATATTAGACAGATTTATATTCTTTTTCATGGAAGGTTAAGAAAACTGAAATCTAATGTAAATGAAGAATATCTAAGTAGAAAGGCCACTTAATGGTTGGTTTACAGCAGTATTTTTGTTTTGTTTTGTTTTGTTTTTGTTTTTGTTTTTGTTTTGTTTTTTTGGAGTTGGAGTTTCACTCTTGTTGCCCAGGCTGGAGTGCAATGGCCCAATCTCTGCTCATTGCAACCTCCAACTCCCAGGTTCAACCAGGTTCAAGTACTTCTCCTGCCTCAGCCTCTCGAGTATCTGGGATTACAGGCATGCACCACCATGCCTGGCTAATTTTGTATTTTTACGAGACACGGGGTTTCTCCACGTTGGTCAGGCTGGTCTCAAACTCCCGACCTCAGGTGATCTGCCTGCCTCAGCCTCCCAAAGTGCTGGGATTACAGGCATGAGCCACTGCATCTGGCCATGTTAACAGCAGTATTATATGTGACAGGATGATAGGGGTGTTTTAAGTGATCAGGATAGTATTCTGCACAGTAAGAGAAACCATATGAATTTTAGAAGAAAATTCCTTTACCATTTGCAAATTAATGTAATTAAAATACAGTGAATTTAAAAATGCCTTTTTAATGACAATGTGTAAACTTAATTTGTTTTAATAAACCAAAATTGTTGTTTTTGTGTTATGGCTATTTTACATTGAATGTGTATTTTGCCACTGATGTTAACTTTTCCCATCTTACTCAAGGTTGTAGGTAACAGATGGTAACAATATACTATCTGGTGACAGTGAAATAACATCTCTAGTGGTTACTTTGTTAGTGGTCTTTAACTGAAAATAATTTTGAGAATATGGTTTCTAGCACTTACATTTTTGTTTTTCTTGTAACTACAGATTATTATGATGGTTGCAATGAAGACTTTGAGTATAACGGAACTACATGTTTCAGAATTCTGAACGACTATTTAAAACATTTTATCCTACTTTTTTTTAAATATGACTTCTCTGGTCTGCTAAACATATACAGACTTTCAGTTTTGGTTTACATGGTTTTAAATATACAGATATACCACTGTAAAATAAACTTTAGGTGTAACAGATTTATAGAGAATAATCGTATTTGTTTACGGTCATGTACCTACTTTGAGAAGAAAAGAAAAATATTAGAATGAAATAGGTAATTATACAAGCATTGATAAGTCACCAGCAAACCAGAATCTTCAAAGAATTTGAAAGCAAATTTATTTTCTCTGCTTTGTATTAAACGTATTTATCTAATATGTCATTGCTCCTGGCTTTGAAATATCTTATGCAAATTACTTTTTTTATATCTGTTCATTTGTGGCTAACTGTAAACCTAATACACAATTTTGTTTTTGTCCAATTTTGTAAAACATTATTTGTATAATTTCCTCACAGATTATGAAAGTGGCTTTGGTAAAATATAATGGTGTTCACAAAATAACTTTCACATGTGAGTAATTTCACAGTGTGTGCATTATTGAATGTTATGTATTTAGTATATTTTATATTTTGTTTCAATTAGAAAATGCGATTAATCCAATTTTTGTTTAGTTATTGTTCATTTTGCTTCATAAAATTGATATAATTGAGCTGATTAAATGTATAGGGCCAATTTATTCAAGTAAATAGTTGAATGTTTAATAAGTTATGAGGTCTTTTTGGCATATACACGAAGTAAAAAAGACAAAACTAGCTATGTAATGGAAGCTACATGATTAAAAAATATTCTTTTTAAAATTAGCCTATTGTCTCTAGTGAAAAATTGAAAACATCTATAATAAATAAGTGACATTAATTGTTCTCAAAAAGAGATCATAATTGCATGAAAACCTTGTAAAATTATTGGATTATGGTGCTACATTTAAGCATCTATGGAGGAAGGCAGAGCGCTAGTCTATGCAGTCAAACCTGGAATGGCTGACACATGTTAAGGGTATTCACCACAGGTATTGAAACCTAAAATGCCCTGAACTCTTTTCATTTAGATTAACAAAATATGGTTTTAGTCTTCCTCCTCTATATTCTGGCATAGACAGAATTATCATGCCTTTTTTTACATTCGATTTTAGGTATTTTTTCTTTCTTTGAGATGGAATCTCACCTTGTTGTCCAGGCTGTAGTGTAGTTGCACAATCTCGGCTCACTGCTACCTCTGTCTCCTGGGTTAAATCTATTCTTTTGCCTCAGTATACCCAGTAGCTGAGAATACAGGTGCCCTCCACCAAGCCTGGCTAATTTGTTGTATTTTTAGCAGAGACAGTGTTTCACCATGTTAGGCTGGGTGGTCTTGATCTCCTGACCTCGTGATCCACCCACCTGGGCATGCCAAAATGCCAGGATTACAGGCATGAGCCACCACACCCGGCCTTATTTCTAGGTTTTGAAACAGCTCATCCTCAACTTAATGTCTCTGAGGATAGAAATACTGTGTGATATGGAAAAACAGAACAAAATAAAACATTTATTATAACCTAAGTAGTCTTCCTTTCTGCCCTGCTGTCCTGGACTTTCAGAAGTGTAGTTCTGGCAGACATTACTGAAAGGTTGATGTGGGAAACAAGCTTAAATGAAACTGGGGTGTGTGTGAAAACTGTCTTTTTAGGAACTGGCAGGATTAGCCTTCAGTTCTGGGTAGATTTTGGGCAATCAGATGATATATAAAGAGTGGTTATGTTGTATCAGGTCATAAGAAACGCTGGATTCTGCCAGTAGTAAACCTCTGTAAGAGTGGTATTTTTTGGACTACGAATTGGGTAAATTTTTAAATATAATTGATAGGTTTGTTCTGTATATTTTCAATAATTCTTTCACAAGAGCTGTTTGCTTTATTTCTATACTGATGCAGATTCTGAGCATCTTTAATTCTGTTCATTATCAGATACTGAAAGATAGAGAATAAGTAAGTGAATCTGTTTCAGTTTTTGTCGTTAATTTAGCCAGTAAATATAGTCTCATTTCTATCATCTTTAAGTTTTACTAATGAAGGCCAGAATAGATTTTTTTCTCCTAAAATTTTAGCAACTATAAAAGCATGTTTATAAAGTCACTTTTATAGATACTATAAATATCAGTTGTCAAGTGTGTTGATTTCTAAGATAAAATATGTGAGAATTGTACTACCCAACATGACCAATAAAATGTTTTTAAGTTGTCTATATAAAACATCTATCAATTTTGAATTGCATACCTAGCTAAATTTTTTTAAGATTGAGGATAAGATGAAAAATAATTTATACAAGTAACACAAACTAAGTTTACTGAAATTGTTCACTCATTTAAGAAATCTAATTGCATTTTAAATAAACTGCTGTCACTTGTTAGTAATTGTGTATCACATTTTTTAAATATTTTTCTCTAAAACAGGTAACAGTTGGAACAAAGAAGAAAACAAAAATTCAATGATTGTCATAAAAATAAGTTTGAAGAAAATAAAAGGTTTATTTGATGACCTAATTAAAATAATGTAAAGGATTAACAACTTTGTTTTTTACACACTTTTTTTTGGCAAAGGAAACCCTGACATAGCAGTAATCTGCAGAAAATACTATTAATTATATTCTTGAGACACTCTTACTGAATTTGGCAGTTTGAGAATCTCCAGCACAGTCCCAGGATTCCCTAGGAATTTCTTCTAGGAGAACATCCCATGGAAATGAAGCAGAAGGCCATGTACACACACACACACCACACACACACACACCACACACTCACACACACACACACACAATTGGATGCTCACCCCTTAGAATCCAGTGGTTGCAAGTTGCAGAAAAAGTAGGCTGTCCTCGGAGGTCCAGGGAGGGGCTATGGTCACCATCCTAGAAAAGGGGCCTGGACTTGCAGTGAGCCCTCCTTCCTGCCTGCAAGGGCCTCAGAGGGCCCTGTGCAGGCCAGCCTGGGTGCTGTGTTCTGTTCCTGGACCTTGAATCCTGCCTCACCTGCTAGCTTTTTTCACAACGAAATCAGGATGGCAATGCCCAGTGCAGTCCCACCTGAGGAAAGAAATCAAGAGTATCAAGTCCCACACCCATCTTGTAACATTAAGTGACTTATTGATTTATTAGTCAATAAGTTAGAGCAGATTAATTAGTCAATGAGTTAGTGCTCTCTAACTCCCTAAGATTACAATCTAAAAGGACAGCTGGGTGGCATCTGCATGAGGCTGTGCACTGGAGAAAGGATAGGTCACCTGGGCTTCAGTGAGCATGTTCCCCTAGCCAATCAGTGGAAGCACAGGATGTAACTGGAGGTGGTGGGTGGGCACTGCGCAGTGGCCAGGCAAATGTGGGGTGAGCAGCCAGTCACTGAGGGGATTTCATTGCCCATTTTTTGATGAGCAAATTGAATCCCCAAAGCCACAAGGCAGGAGGGGCAAAAGCACTGGCCTGAGGCATTACCATTTTTCTTCACTGGCACCCATAAGTTTCAGACTTCCCTGGGCTTGCCTTGAGGAAGAAGATGTCTCTTCCTTGAGAGTCTAGGCACAAAAGCAGCCAGTCATGTGTGGCAAAGCCACCCACAGCCCATTTTATGGGCTCATGTGGGCCTCCTTAATCCACTGGCCTATGAAACCCAACTGGAATTCCAGAGTCCAGAGTTCACATTTGGTTCTAGAACCAAAATTTTAGTACTCAGGCCGGAGCCAAACTGGACCTGTTAATTCCAAGACACAAGGCTCAAATCAGAGAACAGACTTGACTGTTCAGCTGCACCTACGCAGTGTGTATACTCTTCCAAGCAGATCCCATTCTCTTCCTGCCTCCAATTATTTCACCTGCAAGTTGTTATTTGTACCAACTCTTTCTCTACCCCGCATATCCTACGATTTTTTGAAATTTCTGTGAAGACCGCATGAGCTAAGCATGAAGGGTCACAGTGCTCTAGCCTACTCAGGCTGTGCCAGGAAGGAGATCTCTCAACCTTTCTTGACACTTAAGAGAGTCATGAATAAATAGTACCAACTCTATGAGGAGGGCTGTCACATATTCAGACCCTTTTCTGGTCTCCATACTGAAATACTCTTTTCTGGTCTCCTTATCAAAAGATGGATTAGAATGACAAGGAAAATAAGGCACCAAGCTGGCAGTTCTGCCTTTTGAAGCGCAGCCTCAGCCTGGTCACAGTGAACCACAATTTCAGGGTCTTGTTCAGCATGTCATACTTTGGAAAATAGTGGAACTGGGGCCCCAGATTGTCGTGGTCCAGTGAATATGGAGACAGTCACCTCAGCAGCCTGTATATACCCAGTCACACCCATAACAAAAACAGACTCTACCAACTAAGAAGCCATCACATTAACTTATACAACTGTACCTGCAATGTGCACACACATCAGGACTTTCAGATAAACTCCTGCCAACACAACAATTCAAGTAAAGCAATAACTATTTTGAATCTAAAATCTCAGGAAGAAGAAACTCCACTGCCTAAACCAGCCTGTATGGTGGATGAAACTGACGGTGTTATCTTGACTTGGGCATACCTGGTTACTGACCCTCTATAAATAGATGCTTCTGAGTGCTCAGAGTTCCAAATCTAAAAAACCTTGTCATGGTCAACCTGGAGCTTACTCTTTATCTATGAGTAATCTGAGATACTGTTCTGAGTTCTATCTGAGAACAGTATCTCAGAGAGATCTATCTAAGACGGTGAAACCCCGTCTTAGCCAGGATGGTCTCGACCTCCTGACCTCGTGATCCGCCCGCCTCGGCCTCCCAAAGTGCTGAGATTACAGGCATAAGCCACCGCGCCAATAATGTCTGAGCCCCTGTTCTGTCCCATCATGTGGCGTAGGAATACAGGTCACACAAGGAAGTGAGGCTATTCCATTTTTGTTAAATGAGGGCTGAAAGGTGAAAGCTTGTTCAGAAAAAAAAGTGCCAAATAAAAAGGCCATACAAACTGCATGTTTTTTGCAAGCGGGCATGGTTATTCAGCTAGGCCCACTGACACTGTACTTTCTGCTCTCTGTGGAAGTTGCCACTAAAAGTCCATATCTCATTTACTGGTTCTGAGTCTCTTCTTTGACATCTTGATCCTTGTGCCATTTCAATGGGTGTCGAGTTTGACACAACTTACCCCATAGTGAGGAAGGATTTCAGACTCTGCTCAGTGTGCTTCAAAGCTCACCAAGGCATCAGCTGTAGAAGGATGAATTTATTCTTTTTACCACGCTCATCCAGGCCTCTTTTTTTAAATGCACAATCAGTGGAATACAAAGAAAGACCAGTAAGAAACATATCGTGGTCAGAAGCAAGATTAATGCCAAAATGAGCTGTGACTGCTTTGGTAGTAAAAAGTAGCATTTTTTCTTTATCCTCTGGGCAGCCCTCAACTTCTTTCACCACTTTTTGGCTTCAGCAATGGTTTTTAAGCTCCATTCTGCCTCTGGAGGAACCATAAGCCATGGTTGGCAAGCGTCTTTACTTAATCCTGCTGCAAGAAAGCTTTCTCCTGACAAACATGACCTCTGTGATTATGAGCTTATAAGAAATCTAAAACAATGCCCAATCTTAAAACTTATGAAACGGAGATGAGTAGGTCTGAGGGAAACAATTTCCCTCAATTTCCTTTGGCGAGTTCAAAAAATTGTGATGGTAGACAAGTGTATAGAAGAGGACAGCATAGTATAATTCCTCATCATGTGAGTTTACAGCCAAGAGTTTTTAATCCTAGCTGTGAGAGCTCCAAATAAACACCAGAAGTTAGCTCACTGCATCTGTCAATGACTAATTGAACATTTTGTCTATCACAGTGAGGAGTCTTCATTGAGGATTTTCCCATTGAATATATAGAGATAAAGACTGGAAAAAGTAAAATAGCAACTCCATGAAATCCTTAGATAAAATGTAGAAACGTTCATCTCCTTGTATCATTAGCATTTTTTGCACATATTTGCATGTATATCTACCCATAAAGCTGATATTTTCTTTTTTTTTTTTGAGATGGAATCTCGCTCTGTCGCCCAGGATGGAGCGCAGTGGTGCGATCTCAGCTCACTACAAGCTCCGCCTACAGGCGACCGCCACCGTGACCGGCTAATTTTTTGTATTTTTAGTAGAGACGGGGTTTCACCGTGTTAGCCAGGATGGTCTCGATCTCCTGACCTCGTGATCCGCCCACCTCGGCTTCCCAAAGTGCTGGGATTGCAGGCATAAGCCACCGCGCCAATAAATCAGTTATATGTCAAGTTAATATAAAAAAAACTTTCAACCAGGCGTGGTGGTTCACACCTGTAATCCCAGCACTTTTGGAGGCCGAGGAGGCTGGATCTCTTCAGGTCAAGAGTTCGAAACTAGCCTGGCAAATATGGTGAAACACCATCTCTACTAAAAATACAAAAAAAAAAAAAATGACAGGCACTTGTAATCTCAGCTACTTGGGAGGCTGAGGCAGGAGAATCACTTGAATCCACGAGGCAGAGGTTGCACTGAGCAGAGATCACGTCCCTGCACTCCAGCATGAGTGTCAGAGCAAGCTTGTGTCTCAAAAAATAAAATAAAATAAAATGTAGAGACACACATATGATCTAGACATGTCCTGGTGGAGTAAAGTATGTATGATCCTGTTCTGGGAAAGGAGAAGAACAGTCAGGACCTTGGATTATGTTTGGGGGATCCATTGGGACACTAATGAAGAGGCAGTCAGGTCTCGACCTAGCAACACTGAGGCTTGCAGGGGGCTTCTGAAAGCAGCAAAACCGGCCTGTGACACTGAATGCTAGATGGGCCTGTAACAATGAAAGATCTGCCCAGAGATCTTAGCAATCTTACTAGGATGCCATGACTATAATTTGGATTGAAGACTCCGGGGCAGAGTAGCTGAGAGAGAACCTCAGCAAACACGAGCCTTGATGACTATGGCTGGGGCAATCTAAAATATCTTACCTCTTCTGTTTTATGAAGCAGAACACAGAAAGGTAAATTTAAAAAAAAAATCAAGAGAAATAAAATGTAAAAATAAATTTAAAGCAAGTGAAAAATAGTAAGGACAAATAAAATAAACCGAAATAGAGAAAAATAGAGAAATGTAATTAAGATAAGTGAAAATAAAATGAAGATAAACAATAAATACAAAAAATAAAAGAAATAAACAGAAATGAAATAATTTGCAATAAAAAATTTCAGAATAAGGAGAAAAAATAAAAAAGAAATGGATAAAAATAAGATAATATGAAGGAATATGACTGGAAATAAATAACAGAAAAAATATAAAATTAAATAAACTGCTAAAAACAAGATACAAGTTGAAGTATATTTGAAATGAAGAGAATGTAATGAGAAAAAAGAAAAATAGAAATAAAATTAAATTAAATTAATAGATAAAATAAAAAATAAAGAGAAACAAAATAAAGATAAAGAGAATGCACAAAAATAAAAAGTTAAATAGAGAAATAAGACGTCAGGTGAATCTACAAAACATTTCACCCAACAACAGCATAATACATAATACTTCTAATTGCATATGACACATTTTCTAAGATAGGCAAACTTGTGAGG
Organism: Gorilla gorilla gorilla; assembly: GCF_029281585.2. Lineage (NCBI taxonomy): Eukaryota > Metazoa > Chordata > Mammalia > Primates > Hominidae > Gorilla > Gorilla gorilla. The sequence goes on along the minus strand of NC_073248.2, from coordinate 43,043,113 downwards.
TAGCATGCTAGTTTTAGCATATTTAAACTGATGGTAATCACAAAAAGTATTATTTCTGACTACAATAAAATACAACTGGAAGTTAAAACAAAACCATCATGTTTGCATATATTTGAAAACTGGACATATTCTTGAGCATACTATTTTTCAAGTGTTAGAACGTGCAAGTTTTTTAGATGTTAATGGTATACCAGGTGATCTATGGATCAATGAGATGTTTAAAAATGGTGATAGTTTTTGCAGAAGTACTAAATTATTCTAAAATGTTTGAGTCAATATTTACCTGTGTAACTCAGGCTACAGTATAATATCATAATCATGACTTACTGCATCTTTGACCTCCAAAGCTCAGTTGATCCTCCTACCTCAGCCTCACAAGTGCTGAAACTGCAGGTGCATGTTGGCATGCTCAGAAAGTTTTTGTATTTTTTTTTTTTTTAGAGACAGGGTTTCACCATATTTCCCAGGCTGGTCTCAGACTCCTAGGCTCAAGCAACCCACCTACCTTGTCTTGGCTCCCCAAAGTTCTAGGATTACAGGAGTGAGGCAACACATATTGCCCTATGATTTCTATAAACACTCAAAAACCACAAGTAACCAAACAACCTGTAAAAAAATAAATAAACTCAGAGGAATAATTGTTTTGTATTTCAAAACATATTGCAAAGTTACATTAATCAAAACAGTGTGGTGCTGGCATAAAGACAGAAAAATAAATGTTGAAACCGATGAGAGAAGGCAAAAATAAATCCACATGCATATACTCAGCTTATCATAAATGAGGGTTCCCAATCCTCATGTTGCAGAACTTTCTCCTTACTTCAGCAAAATTGGGTTCTTCCCACATGACTAGGAAAGATTAGGCCCAGGGATACTCTGAAGGATGAAGGGTAGAGTTGACTGGGTAAAAAGAAGAAAAGAAAAACTGTCAACAGAGTGAGTGGGAGTCCTGTTTATAAGCCCCACCTCCTGGGTAGATTAACACTAAACCATCACATAAGAACTGCAGAGGCCAGTCTCCTTCTCCCTGCACAAGGAGTGAAGTTTCCGTGGCTCCAATCACTTCCCCCAGTGTGGACATGGACGCTATTCAGAGAGAATCAGTTGGAAAAAGGCAGGCTTCATCTGGGAGAAGCAGTCTGATTTTTCAGTCTTTATGCTGTTTTAGGCTTGAAGATGGGGTTTCACCCAGGACCACTGGCTGTTTTCTAACTCTGTTATTTCCCCATATAAAGAAGTACATCTAACTGCCATTAGAAGAAGGAGAAGGATCAGGACCAACACCACTTTTAAGAGCTTCCTGTTGACAGGGGGCACTGTTTTGGAAAACCAGCAGTCACATTTTCCTAAGAGGCCTACCTAAGTGTCTCCAGTGAAAGGGCCTTGTCTGAGGCTCTGGTGGCATGAATTTGGTAACCTAAATGAGAGAAGAATCAAACTGGGTTATTAAAAATCATGTATTAAAATAAAGTAAAATAAAACAAGGGGAAGGTGGCAAGGACAGCTCAAAAATTCCAAGGTATTTTTCCAGTTTGCATAGGAAGGAGGAGGACAAAAGCACAACTTGAAAATTTTCTTTCACCCTTTTGCCAGCATGTCTGGCTTCTGTGTTCTTTTGCCCTGAGTCCAATCCTAAGCTAAGCCAACCAGTCTAAGGTTGGAGAATGCATCTGAGGTGACTGTCCCATAGTATGAAGACATGATTACCTGTCTGTAAAAAGAAGACAGAGGAGAAAACAAGGTAAAAAGTAAGCATTTTTTCAAAGGAGGCCCAAAATTTCAGGATGCGTTTAAAAGGAATATAGACTGATAATGAATGGCTACTCATCTAGAAGGAGAGTGAAGACCATGTATCCCTGATTCCTTTATCTTTCTAGGAAATATCCAGTGTATGTTGAGGGATAGAAGAAAGAATGTTGTCTTTCCCCCTTGCATCCTTGTATCCCCGAGTCCCAGGGATTGTGATAGGTTGCAACCCATGGATGTCAAAGCAGCTTTCACTCATGTTAACAGGGAGGCCTGTTGTGGGTGGAAATATCTGCTCTTACCTACATATGTCCTATCTTCCCTGCTCTCAGTAGTTCTGGAGTTCATTAGACTTCATTTATGCAACAGATACTATCATGACCTTTATCCGTGAAATGTGAGGCTTGGCTTAATCCACTGGAATTAGTCATGTTCACTTCCACGGTGAATTTTAACCACCATAATCATCTGCCTCTGGATTTCTCAGATCCAGTATTCTTTCTTAGGGCTTCAACCTGAGGCTTGGAATTGAGGTTGGGATAAAAATGTTTCTCAGGGGATTGCATGGACTCCTCATTAGTAGCTAAATGCTAAGATAAAGCTGTGGAATTGAGTCCTCTTTCCACAAGGAAGAGAAAAAAATGCTTGTGACAAACCCAGATAACTAGTGGCAATAGTTAACTTTGCTAAGATTTGGGGGGGCACCCTATTTATTTTCATCACTGAAAAATTTGCAGGATAATTGCCCAGAACTAGAATATTAAACCAGATTTTTCATCACTCATCCCTTTTTGTCTCTTCTGAGCTGCGGTTGAAGACTGCAAGTTTTTTCATAGGAATAAGAATGGTTGGTCTAAAATGTAGGCAAAAATTCAAACTTCATGGTTTTAAAATTTAATGACAAATGTATAAGTTTTGATACATGATCTTTCTCTATCCAGTCCTTTAATTTAAAAAAAAAATCATGAAGACCTGCCGGTAACAATATTTAATTTGTTTATTGATTTGTCATATTTTGCCTTAGCTGTGTTGAAGTACATATCATCTATACCTAATTTGTTCAGTTGTTTTTAATTACAAAGTCATGTAAAATTTTCCAAATACTTTTTGTTTATCTAGAATAAAAAATAAAGATGTGTAGCAGTACACTTAATTAAAAAGAGAAACACTCTCTACACTATAAATTATAAAACATTGATGAAAAAAGTAAAAAAAAAAAGATATTTTTGCTCATGAGTTATAAAAAATATTGCTAAAATGGCTATGCTACACAGGGAAATCTACAGATTCAGTGCAAACTCTATAAAAATACCAAGAACATTTTTGAACAAAAATGAAATTAAGAGGCATAAAATTTATGGGGAACCAAAAAAACACTCCCCAAATAGCTGTGAAAAAAGAACAAATCTGAAAATATCAAACTACCTGACTCCAAAACATACTGCAAAGCTATAACGAGCAAAACAGCATGATACTGGCATAGAAAACAGACACATAGACCAAAGTATCCAACGATCCCAGTAACAAAATTCATAAACCTAGAGCCAAGTAATTTTTAAGTTGCTTAGAACATGCATTGAAGAAAAGACAGTCTTTTCAATGAATGGTGCTAAGAAAATTGACTATTTAAATACAGAGGAATACAACTAGTTGCCTACCTGTTACCATATTAAAACAATTTAAATAAAAATAAATAGAAGATTGAAATGTAAACTCAAACTTATAAAACTATTTGAATAAGACGTAGAGAAATTCTCTACTAAACAGGACAGGAAAAAAAATTTAAATAAGATCTCAAAACCACAGGCAAGAAAAGCAAAAGCAGACAAATAAAATTAACAGAATCTAAAAAAAATTTACATAGCAAAAATAAATTAACAGAGTGAAAGGACAACTTACAGTGTGGGAGAATATATTTGCAAAATATGCATATCACAATGGAAAAACATAAAGATATATAAGAAACGTAACAGCAAAACTAACTCACAATTTAGCAATAGGCAAGATACACTATGTGACAGTTCTCCAAAGAAGACATGCAAATGGCCAAGTACATGTAAAGATGCTCAACATTATCGTTAGAAAAATGCAAATTAAAGCTACCATAAGATACCAAATGACTCCAGTTAAAACGGCTACAATTATAAATAATAGGTGCCTGGCCCTTTCAACAGGAGGCATTGTGACATATCTCTGGGCCTATCATTTAAGTGATATACTCTCCTCTTCTGCCTGGACACTACCCATAAGGGGCATTGTGCCATACAGTTGGGCACAGCCCCAAAGTTATGTGATTTTTCTGCCAGGAGCCTGCCTACAAGGAGAATATGGGAACATTTCTGCCTCAGCATTTAGGTTATGTGGCTGTCATGCCTGTTTCATTACTGCAGAGTAAATTTTGACAAATAATTAGGCACAGCTCAATATTCTGACAAATCACTAGGCATGATAATGACTCATATGTGGACCTCCCAAATAGGAGTAAGTTTGACTCTTGTAACTCGCTTTAGCAATGCAAGTGATGTCTTAGATCTCTTTCTGGTAAAAGGGTCACCGAAGATCATAACACCCTCAGATATTTTACAGCCCTTGGCTTGTACAGATAATGCCATAACAAAACCCAAATGAAAGATGAAATCGTGAGTCTCATATGCACACCCAGCTGACAGGAAGTACTGTCAGCATCTCACGTATATGAAGCCTACTGTGAAACATGAAAACAGGACATGTATGTTATTGTAAATCTCATCTCTGCAATATTCTCCCAGTGTGAATGTCATACACATCTTTGCCAAGCATCTATCTGTGTGATTTGACTCTCCAGACAGGTTCCAGCATGTATATGGGACTGTGATCTCTACCTGAGCCAATGTCTAGGTGATGTGATTCTCCTGCCTGGACCCTTTTTCTTCAGTAAGGATTGTGACATATCACTGGATCTAGCATTCAGGTGATGTTACATTGTTGCCTGGACCATATTCACAGGCATCATTGTGACATATTACTGTGTCCACCACTTAGGTGATGTAACTCCCCTCTCTGGAATGGACCCTGAACACAGAGAATGGTAGTGCCATATTGGCAGGCCAGGGCATACAGGTGATGATACTCTTTTGCCAGGGATATATTTCAAGGAGGTCGTTGTGACATATCTCTGGGCCTGTCACCTAAGTGATGTGATCGAACGCTTGGGCCTCACCCACATAGATCGTTGCAACGTAAAAGTTAGACCTGCATCAAGATGATGTAACTCTTTCAATCTAGTGCTGTCCTAGGGAAACTTGTGACATATCTCAGCACCCAGCACCCAGGTGATGTGGCTTTTCTGCCACATCACGGGTTCTCCCCGTGTGTTATATTGTGATGTACACATAAAGAAGCACCTACGTGATATGACCCACATTTTCTGCCTGAGTCCTGCCTACTGGGGACACTGGGACATATCTCTGAGCCCATGACCTAAGTGATATGACTCTCATCCTCTGCCTGGGCTTTTAAAATAGTGGGATTATGACATATTGCTGAGCCCAGCATTTAGGTTGTGTGACTCTACTCTTTTTTTTGAACCATGCCCACAAAGGGAAATTTTGACCTATTGCACCCAGATGATGTTACTCTTCTGCCAGAATCCTGAATAAAGAGATAATTATTGCATAGTGGTAAGTCCAGCACCCTGATGACGCTACTGTCCTGTCTGTGCCAGAGCCTCAGAGGGTGTTTTGACACATCTTTGGCTTATTCTGTCAGTGTTTTGGCTCTCATCTCTTCATTAGGTTTTTCCACATGTGGAATCGTGTCATATTGCTGGGTCCAGTATCCAGTTAATGTGGCCCTCTTTCCTAGACTCTGTGTGGAGAGAATATTGTGACATGTTAATTGCCACATCGCCTAAGTAATGTTACACTTTTTTTTCTAATTTTTTGCCCAAAAATGGGATTATGGTTTATATCTTGCTTCAGTTCACAGGCATGATGAGCAAACTTATACTGGGATTCAGTCAGTGGAAGATATTTTGCCTCTCATCACTAGGCTTATGGCAATAGAAAAAATTCTTGGTTGAATATTTCTACAAAGCTCACAGAAGTTTATGACACGAACTCCTGTGGTATAAACTTTATGGGTGGTACAGAGCATTTTATAACAAGGCCCAGCAAAAAGTTAAAATTGTGACTCTCAGTTTCACACCCAGGTGAAAGTAAAAGTTGTCACCATCCCACATTTACAAAGTACACTATGGAGTTACTGAGTCTAACACGAGAAAACAGTACAAAAATGGAGTTGTGGGCCGGGCGCGGTGGCTCACGCCTGTAATCCCAGCACTTTGGGAGGCCGAGGTGGGCGGATCACGAGGTCAGGAGATCGAGACCACGGTGAAACCCCATCTCTACTAAAAATACAAAAAATTAGCCGGGCGCAGTGGCGGGCGCCTGTAGTCCCAGCTACTCGGGAGGCTGAGGCAGGAGAATGGCGTGAACCCGGGAGGCGGAGCTTGCAGTGAGCCGAGATTGCACCACTGCACTCCAGCCTGGGCGACAGAGCGAGACTCCGTCTCAAAAAAAAAAAAAAAAAAAAAAAAAAAATGGAGTTGTGACTCTCACCTGTGGGTCTGGCCACAGGTGTAATCGTGACTCATTTTTGGGCCCAGCTCACAGGCATAAAAATGGTTCTCATTCCTGAATGTGGCCTAAATTAGAGATGTTGACTATCATACCTGAATTTAAGACAATATATAAGATTGTGAGTCCATATGAGCCTATGGGCCTCAGAGAAGTTTGCAAATATAATGGATGCCGTTTGAAGCCCTTGGATGTTGTAGAGGGTGTCATTCGGTGGTCCAACACACACAGGACAATGTGACTTTGTTACAGACGCCAAGCTGACAGTTAAAGGTGTCACCCTCCAACATGAGGAGATTGTGTCATATCACTGTGCCGAGTACCCAGGTGTTAAAACTTTTGCTTTAATTGTTTCCCATGCGTGTATTTTGACATATCATTGCATAAGAATCATAACAGTGTGACTCTTTTGCCTGGACCCTGACAGCAAGGGATATTATCACATTTCTCTGAGCCTATCAGCTAGGTGATTTGCCTATTTTTCCTGTACTTTTGCCCCAAGGCACACTGTGACATCAGTGGTCATAACATCTAGGAAATGTGACTCTCGTCTCTTGCCTAGGTTCTGCCCACAAAAGGAATTGTGACATACTACTGAGCGCAAAACCTAGGTAATGTAACCATCCTCTTTATTCTGGAGGCAGCCAATAGAGGAAATTATTACGTATTGCTGAGCTAAGCACCTAGGAGGTGTGACTCTCCTCTTTTTCTTCAACCTTGTCTACAGTCGACATGGTGTCATATTCATTGAGGCTGTTCTCAGTTGACATGACTCTTCTGACTTGGCCTGCCTGTGAAGGAGATTATAGTGAATTCTGTGCTCAGAATCCAAGTAAGGCAATTATGCTGCCTTGTTTCTGCCCACAGGTGAAATTTTAACATATACCTGAGTTCAGCTTACATACACAAATATAACTATCATACCTTTACCCAGAAGGGAGACATATTTTTACTCTCATGGTCAGTCTCATGGCCATAAGTAAAGAAATGAGTCCCCTAATTGCATAAAGTTCACGAAGGATTATGACACTCAAGCATATCATATAAAGCCTGAGTGGTACACAAACTGTCATAACAGGGAACAGTAACCAGGTGCGATTGTGACTCTTGGATGCATGCCTAGCTGACACAATTGTCATTCCCTCACAAAAATATGATCTACAAATAAGGTACTAAATTGTTACAAAAAAGATCAGTTGAAGGTTGAAATTGTTTCTCTCATACACAGATCTGACCCACAGGTGGTTTGGTGATACATGATTCAGCATAACTGTGAAGCCGTGACTCCCCTACTGGAACACAATCTTCAAGTGGGACTGGGCATCTTATACATGGATCTTGCCCATTGTTGAGATTGGGACTCCTCTGCTTCGACACAACTCACAGGAGGTGTTGACTCCTCCTGTACGTATACGTGAAGGCAGGACTTCTGTGACTGTGAAACATTTCTGAATATTTCCTACTGTGTGATTAGGACATAAAAGTTAGCCCAGCTCCTGAATAATTTGACTCTCTTCTTTAGGCCCATGACCACAGATGAAATTGTGATATACATGGACCATACACCTAAGCATAGGTGCCTGGGCCTGTATACAAAGGGCACTTTGACATGTCACTGGGAACAGCTCCCAGATAACGTGGATTATTTGCCTAATGCCTGCCTATGGAAAGCACTGTGGCTTATATCTGGGTTCATCATGTAGTGATGTTACTCAATTCTACTGCCTTGGCCCTGCACTAACGGTGCATTGTGACACATAAGTGGGTACTGCTCCCAAGTGATGGGACTCTCCATTTTGGTTTCTGCCATCAGAAAGCTTTGTAACATGTAACTTGGCTCAGCACCTAGATGATGTTTCTCCTCTCTTGCCCTGGGCCCTGACCACAGGGGAGATTGTGACACATTGCTAAATCCAGCGCCAAGTTAAGGTCGCTTTCAAACTTTGGTCCTGCACATAGTGGCCATTGTGACATTTATCTATACCAATTGCCTAGGTGAAGTGAGTCTGCTCTCCTTTCTAAGCCAAGCCCAAAAGGGAAATTTTGATACATCATTTAAACCAGCATTCAGGTGATGTGATGCTTCTTCCAGAAGTCTGCCCACAATAAAGATTGTGACAGCTCAGTGGACCAGTACCCACCCAGGTGATGTGACCTTTTTGCTTGCTGTCTGCCCATGGGGATATTGTGCCATACAACTGAGACCAGATAAGAGGACTAACCATGACTCTTAAACCTGGAGCCAGGTTATATGCATGATGGTGGCTCCCACTCCTGGAACTTTCTACCAGTGTTATTGTGACATATACTTCTGCCCAGTTCCTGAGTAATTTAGTAATCTTGCCTAGGTATAGCGCACAATTGAGATTTGGACATATATCTCCGCTGAGCACTTTGGTGATTTGATTCTCCTGTCTTAACGTTATCCTCAGGCACGTTTGTAGCATGTCTCTGGATCCATCATCTAGGTTACTTCAGTCCCCTCTCCTGCCTGAATTCTGCTTCCACTGGGTATTGTAGCATTTTTAAACACTGCATTCAAATTATATGAATTTCTTGCCTGGTCCTTTCAACAAGAGACATTATGACTGACCTCTAGACCTATCATTTACATGATATGACTCTCCTCTTTTCTGGACCACTGCCCACAAGGGGTGTTGTGCCATACAGTTGGGCATAGCCCCAAAGTTATGTGATTTTTCTTCTAGGAATTTGCCAAAAAGAATAATGTTGGAAGATTTCTGCCTCAGCATTTAGATTATATGGCTCTCATGCCTGTTTCATTACCATGGTGTAAATTGTGACATATATCTAAGCACAGCTCACAGGCATGATAAGGACTCCCGTATGTAGAACCCTCAAATAGGAGTAATTTTTAATCTCATAACTTGCTTTAGAGTTATTTAAGTGATAAGTTTCTTTATGGTAAAAAGATTGCAGAAGATTGTAACAGCATAAGTGATTTTAAAAAGCCTTCATCTTGTACAGAGGGTGTCATAACAGGACCTATCAGTGAGGTGAAATTGTGAGTCTCATATGAACACCCAGCTGACAGTTAAAGACTGTAACCGTCTCATATATATAAAGCCAACTGTCACTGACAAAAATGGGACATATGTGGTATTGTTAGTCTCATCCTGGGAATTTTCTGCCAGTCTGACTGTGATATAAATCTTTTCTGAGCATCTGTGTGATTTGACTCTCCAGACTGGTTCCAGCCCAGTGATGTTATTTTGAAATCTATGAGGGCCAATCTCTAGGTGGTTTGACCCTTCTGCCTGGGCCCCACTGTCAGTAAGAATCAGCTGAGCCATGCCCACGTAAATTATTGTGACACATCACTGTGTCAACCACTTAGGCGATATAACTCTCCTCAGAATGGGCCCTGAACACAGTTGGGGATAGTGACATATGGTTGAGCCATAAGTCACTATCCCCAGCAACCAGACAAGAATGTGACTCTCTATGCACACCTAGTTGATACAATTGTGATTCTCATGCATAAACAGGGCCTAGTAATGAGGTACTAAATCTCACACATAAAAGTCACCAAAGATTGAAATCATTACTCTCATACGGGGATTAAATTCACAGGTGTTTTGACAACATTTTAACCATGATTCAGCATGCCTGCGGTGCTGTGACTCCCCTACTGGAACACAATCTTCCAATGGGACTGGAGCTCCTATACATGGATCTTGACCACTGTTGAGATTTTGACTCCTCTACTTCCACCAAACTCATAGAAAGAGTTGACGACTTACATACGGGAAACCAGAACTTATGTGGAATGCGAAACTTATTTGCAAACTTTTCTGAGAGTGTGATTGGGTCAGGTAACTTTTCCCAGCACATGAATGATTTGACTCTTTTTCCAGGCCCAGACCACAGATAAAATTGTGCCATAAGTATAACAAACGCCTTTGCAATATATAACATCTACCATGTTTCTCCTGCAAAGGGCACTTTTATTTATCACTCGTATCGTCACCCAGGTGATGTGAATTATCTGCCTAAAACATGGCTGCGAAAGGAATTGTGTTTTATAACTAGGTCCATCACATAAGTGATGTGACTCCCTTCTACTCCTTTAGCCCTGCACTTACAATGCATTGTGACACATAGCTGCATCCAGGTGATGTGATTCTTTTTGGGGGATTCTGCCAACAGAAAGCATTGAAACATAACACTTGGCTGCACACCTAGGTGACGTTGGTTCACTTTTCCTGTACCGTAACCACATGGAGATTGTGACATATTGCTGGTCCCAGAACCAACGTGAGGTCACTCTCCAGCTTTTGTACTGCACAGAACAGACATTGTGACATAAATCTAGGCCAGTTGCCTAGGTGAAGTAAGTCTCTTTCTTGCCAAAGTCTTGCCTACACACAAGGTTTTCATATGTCACTGAAATCAGCATTCAGGTGATGTGACCCTTCAGCCAGTGTCCTGTCCACAAAGTAAGTTGTGATATCACACTGGAGCCACACCCTCATAGGTTATGTGAATATCTTGCTTTCCTTCTGGCCAGGTAATATTGTGCCATATACCACAAACCATAGCAAAAGTCTAATAACGACTCATATGAGTGGAGCCCCGACATATGCAGGATGGTGACCCTTATACTTAAGCCTTTCCACAAGTGTAATTGTGTCTTATACCTTTGTCCAGCTCCTAAGCGATTTAATAATTCTGCATAGGTATAGCCCAAAAACAATAGTTTCATGAGTACCTGAGCCAAGTAACTTGGTGATTTGACTGTGCTATCTTAACAATGTCCTCAAGGGGATTTGTAACATATTTCTGGACCCGTCATCTAGGCTGCATAAGTCTCCTCTCCTGCCTGTACCTGGCTTCCTTTAGTAATTGTAGCATTTCCAAACACTGCATCCAAATGATATAAATCTCTTGCCTGGGCTCTGTCACAGGAAGCACTGTGACATATTTTTGGGCCCATCATTTTGGTGATATGACTCTCCTCTCCTGCCTGGAGACTGCCCACAAGAAACATTGTGACACAGAGCTGAACTGAGCACACAAATATGTGATATTTGTGACAGAACCCTGCCTACAAGAAGAATATTGGAATATTTCTGGCCCAGCATTTAGGTGATGTGCCTGTTCTGCCTGTTTCATAACCGCAGAGGGAATTAAATCCTATATCTAGGCATGGCTAACAGGAATGATAATGACTGTCATATGTGGACTCAGGCAATAGAGGCTATTTTGACTTTTATAACTAGTTTTAGGGACATGACTGATACCGTGGACCATCTTTTATACAAAGGTTGCAAAAGATTACAACACTCACACATATTTTACAAAGTCTTTGGGTTATACAGAGGGAGTCAAAGCCGGGCTCAGCACACAGGTAAAATTGTGAGTCTTGTACTCACACCCAGCTGACAGTAAGAATTATCATTACCTCACATGGATGAAGTCAATTGTCAAAGATGAAAATAAGAAATGATTGGTATTTAAAATCTCACCTTTGGAATTTTCTGACAGTGTGATTGTGATGTAAATTATTGCCAAGCACTTGTGTAATCTGACTCTCTAGACTTGTTTCAGCGCATATATGGGATTGTGATATCTACTTACGCCAGCCTCAAGGTGGTGTGACTCTCCTGCCAGGGCCCTTCTCTCTGTAAGGATTGTCTTATCACTGGATCTAGCACCCAGGTGATGTTACATTTTTGCCTGTGCCATGCCCACCAAAATTATTAGGACATATCCCTGTATTCGCCTCATAGGTTATATAACTCTCCTGTCTGGAATGGGCCCTGCACAAAGGAAATATAGAGACATATTGCAAGGCCAGGTACACAGTCAAGAGAACCATTTTGCCACAGCCATGCCCAAAGAAGGGAATCATGACATATCTCTGGGCCTGCTACCTAGGCTAGGTGGGACTCTTGTTGGGGTCCTGTCAACCTGGAGTGTGACATATTTCTAGGCAAGGCACACAGGTGATGGTACTCTTTTGCCAGGGCTATGTTCCATAGAGGATATTGTGACACATCTCTGGGCCTATCACCTAGGAGATGTGAGTCCCTCCTTGGACCCTACCCACATGGAGCATTGTGACATGAGCAGAGGACCTTCAATTAGTTGATGTAACTCTCCTTGCTGGGCACTATGTGAAGAGATCCTTATGAAATACCTCAGAACCCAGCACTCAAGTGATGTGGACCTTCTGCCTGCATGCTGCTCTCATGTTCCCTTGTGACATATTCCTAGGGCAGCATCTAGGTGATATGACTCTCCACATCTGCCTGAGCCCTGACTTCCTGGGACACCTTGTAATATCTCTGAGCCCTTGACCTAAGTGATGTGGCCCTTTTGTTGCCTGGGCCTTCACAATAGGTGGATTTTGGCATATTGCTAAGCCCAGCGCTCGAAACATGTAACTCTCCTATTTTTCCTGAATTATACCCACAAAGAAGAAATTTTGACCTACCGAATGGCTCAACACCAAGGTGATTTTTCGCTTCTTCCTGGATTATGCATAAAGAGGAAATTATGGCATATTGCATATTGCTAGGCCCAGCACCCTTATGACTGTGACTCTCCTGCCCATGCTGGAGCCACCGAATATACCTTGACATATCTTGGGCCCATTATGTAGGCGTTTTGGCTCTCATAACTTGGTTTGGTATTTTCCACATGTGAAATGTTGTCCAATGCTTGGTCCACCACCAGGTTAATGTGACCCAAATTTTTATACCCTGCCTAGAGAAGGCATTGCGACATATTGCTTGGTACATGATCTATGTAATGTTACCCTCCTGTCTTGTTTTTTGCCCACATATGGAATTATGACATATACCTTGCTTTAGTTCACAGGCACAATGATCAAACTTATATTGGGATACAGCCAATAGGAGATATTTTTCCTCTCATTGTTTGGCTTAAGGCAATATTTAAGGTCCTGGGTTGCATATTTGTACTAACACACATAAGCTTACAACACTAACTTATATTGTATAAACTCTTTGGTGGTAAAGAGTTTCATAACAGGGACCAGCAAAAGGTTCAGAATGGGACTCTTGGTTGCACACCCAGGTGCAATTAAGAGTTGTCACCATTCCATATTTATAATTCCCACTATTGAGGTCCTGAGTCTAACAAAAGAATACAGTACACAGTTAAAATTGTGACATTTATATGTGGCTTTGGCCACAGGGGAGATGGTGATTCATTTCTGGACCCAGCCCACAGGCATAATAATGAGTCTTCTCCCTTAACCCTGCCTATAGATGTTGACTATCAAACGTGGTTTACAGCAATATGCAAGATTGTGAGTCCATAGGAGCACGCAGGCCACAGAGAGGTTTGCAACTCTCATACAGGTTTCATAAAGCCCTCGAATATTGTAGAGAAAGTTATATATTGTCTGGCATACATGTGAGATTGTGATTCTAATATACATGCTCAGCTAAACATTAAAAATGTCATCCTCAAAGATGATGGGATTGTGTCATATCACTGGGCCTAGTATCCTGGTGTTGAGACTTTTTGTCTCAAATCCCTTTCTGTGGGTGCATTATTACATATCGATGGGTTAGAATCATAATAATTTGACTCCTCTGCCTGGGCCCTGTAAACAGGGAATATTATCACATATCTCTGGGTCTATCAGCTAGGTGATGTGTCTCTCCAGCCTGTGCTTTGCTCCCAGAGGACAGTTTTAAATATCACTGAAACTAGCATCTATGTAATGTAACTCTTCTCTCCTGCCTGGGTCCTGCTTACCAAAGGAATTGTGACATATGGCTGAATGTAAAACCTAGGTGGTATGCCTCTACTCTCTCTTCAACAGTTTATATCTGTGCTGCATTCTGTTTTATTACTTTGGTGCTCTATTTTTATACCAGTACCAGAGTGCTTTGATTACTATAGGTTTGTTTTTTATTTTTTATTTTTATTTTTATTTTTATTTTTTTATTATACTTTAAGTTTTAGGGTACATGTGCACATTGTGCAGGTTAGTTACATATGTATACATGTGCCATGCTGGTGGTATATCTCCCAATGCTATCCCTCCCCCCTCCCCCCACCCCACAACAGTCCCCAGAGTGTGATATTCCCCTTCCTGTGTCCATGTGATCTCATTGTTCAATTCCCACCTATGAGTGAGAATATGCGGTGTTTGGTTGTTTGTTCTTGCGATAGTTTACTGAGAATGATGGTTTCCAATTTCATCCATGTCCCTACAAAGGACATGAACTCATCATTTTTTATGGCTGCATAGTATTCCATGGTGTATATGTGCCACATTTTCTTAATCCAGTCTATCATTGTTGGACATTTGGGTTGGTTCCAAGTCTTTGCTATTGTGAATAATGTTTTGTGTTTGGAAATTGTTAAGTATAATGCTTCCAATATTTTAATTCTTTTTAAAGATGGCCAGGCTTCTCATGGTGCCTTGAGATCTTACATCACTTTGTGGGTTTTTTTTTTCTATTTTTGCAAAAGTATAATTGAAAAGTGAAACAGGCTGTGTTGAATGTGTTGGTCACTTTAAACAGCATGGGTATCTTCACAATATTAGGTCTTCCAACCATTGAAAAAGAGCATAATAAAAAGTGTGTCGTAGCTGGGGGTAGTGGCTCATGCCTCTAACCCAGAACTTTGAGAGGCCAGGAGGATGCATGGCTAGCTCAGGAGATCGAGATCATCCTAGCCAACATGGTGAAGCCCTGTCTCTGCTAAAATACGTAAAATTAGCTGGGTGAGGTGGTGCATGCCTGTAATCCCAGCTACTCAGAGACTGAGGCAGAAGAATCGCTTGAACCCGGAGGTGGAGGTTGCAGTGAGGTGATATTGCACGACTGCGCTTCAGCCTAGTGAAAGAGATACTCCATCTCAAAACAAAACAAAACAGGAAATTGTGTTGCTTAATCTTTATAAGTTTTGAATTTTTCAGCTTTTCTTCTGTTACTGATTCCTAGTTTCATTCCATTTGGGCTGTAAATAATTGTAAAATTTTAGTTAAAAAATTATTAAGGCTTCTTTTGTGGTGTCACATGTGGTCCATCTAGAAAAGTGTTTTCTGAGGTATTGAAAAGAATGTGATTCTGTTGTCTGCATACATTTGTTAGGTGTAACTATTGTGTAATGCATTCAGGTTTTTTGTTCCCTCGTTGATAGTCTCTCGTTATTTATTTACTACTGAAAGTGAAATATTGATGTATTTCCATTATTATATGGTTGTCTAGTCTATTTTTTCTTCAATTCTGTCAATGTTTGCTTTATGTGTTTGGGAAAATTGTCATATATTTATAAGTTCTTAGTGAATAAACCCTCTTGCTATAATTGAATGTCCTACTTTGTCTCTTGTTAATTTTCACATAAAGTAAATTATATGAAATATGGCAGTTTTCATCTTAAGGAATTGTTGCCTCTTCTCCTCTCATTTGGTTAACACTGGCATGAAATGTATTTTTTTCCTACGATTTTCAGTCTTTTAAAATTAGATATGAAATGAGTCTTTTGAAGACATGACATAGTTAGATGTTCTTATAGGTAGTGATAGAGGTCTTTTTTTTTCATTTTGAAGGATATTTTTGCAAAATATAGTATTCTTGTTTAGAACTTTTTTTTTTCAGGGTTTTACCAATGTCATCCTACCCGCTTCTTGCTTCAAAGATTTATGTTCATAAATTTACTGGCAATTTTGCAGAAGCATGAATATAAATAATACATTTGGTTTTTTTCTTTCTGCATTCTTCATTCTCTTTTATGTGACTTCCAAAACGTTGCTTAACTTGTGTCTTGTTGTAAATCTCTTAATGTTAATTTTATTTGAAATTTGCTGAGCTTATTGATTTTCTCATTTTTTTTTTACTAATGTTGAAGTACATATTAGTCTTTTTCTGTATTTCCACTCCACAATTTTTATTTCTTTTTGTGCTTTTAATTTTTTGTTGGTTTAATTTTTGTTATTTCGTTTATTTCCTTTTTCTTAATTTCTTAATTTCTGTTTTACTCACGGAGCATCACTAAATCAGCAACGCTAATTTTTAAGGGTAATTAATTTTTTTAAGAATATATCTAGACTATAACTCATATTGTCTCTGGTAATTTTTACATCCCCATTTTTTAATAATTTATTTCTGGATATTTATTTTTATCTTTGATCGAGCCATATTATCTTGATGTTTCATATATGTTGTAATCTTAGGTTGCAATTTGTATCATAAAATGTGACATGTCAAAATCTTTATTAAGTTTCTTTTGTCTGGGGGAATAAAATACACATTTTTTAGGCTAGAGATTCTTGGGTCTCCAAAGCTTATTCTGTAAATGTTTTCTCTGGGCTTGTGTGTTTTTTAGTTTAAAAGGTTTTCCCATATTTTTCTTTTTTCTTTTCTTTTCTTCTTTTCTTTTCCTTCCTTCCTTCCTTCTTCTCTCTTTCTCTCTGTTTCTTTCTTTCCTTCTTTTCCTTCCTTCCTTCCTTCTTTCCTTCTTTCTCTTTCTTTCTGTTGTTTTTATTATTATTATTATTATTATTATTATTATTATTATTATTATTATACTTTAAGTTTTAGGGTACCTGTGCACAACGTGCAGGTTTGTTACATATGTATACATGTGCCATGTTTGTGTGCTGCACCCATTAACTCGTCATTTAGCATTAGGTATATCTCCTAATGCTATCCCTCCCCCTCCCCTCACCCCACAACCGTCCCCGGTGTGTGATGATCCCCTTCCTGTGTCCAAGTGTTCTCGTTGTTAAATTCCCACCAGTGATTGAGAACGTGGGGTGTTTGGTTTTTTGTCCTTGCGATAGTTTGCTGAGAATGATGGTTTCCAGTTTCATCCATGTCCCTACAAAGGACATGGACTTACCATTTTTTATGGCTGCATAGTATTCCATGGTGTATATGTGCCACATTTTCCTAATCCAGTCTATCGTTGTTGGACATTTAGGTTGGTTCCAAGTCTTTGCTATTGTGAATAGTGCCGCTATAAACATACATGTGCATGTGTCTTTATAGCAGCATGATTTATAATCCTTTGGGTATATACCCAGCAATGGGATGGCTGGGTCAAATGGTATTTCTTTCTGTTTTGAGTGGGAGCTTCACTGTTCTTACCCAGGCTGGAGTACAATGGCACAATCTTGGCTCACTGCAACCTCCAGCTCCTGGGTTCAAGCAATTCGCCATCCTCAGCCTCCTGAATAACAGGAATTACAGGAGCCTGCCACCACACCCAGCTAATTTTTGTATTTTTAGTAGAGACAAGGTTTCACCATGTTGACCTGGCTTGTCTTGAACTTCTCACCTCTGGTGATATGCCTGTTTCAGGCTCCCAAATTGCTGATATTACAGGTGCGAGCAACCGCTCCCGGCATTCTCCATGTTTCTTATTGAGATCCTATAGTCAGTTGCTATACCCCTTTTCTGCCTTCACTTGTAACAGTCATTTACCTTTGGTCTCAGCTATCCAAAACTGTCAGTTACCAACTTTCCTTTCAACACTGCCATGGAATATAGAAATTAGTTTATTGTAAGGTCTCAAAAACCCAGAAGCATGGACACAGGTGTCACTATTTTATTTATGATTGGACGGTGGAGACAGGAGTTGGGAGTCGATATTTAAAGTCATCATAGGATGAAGAATGGCTTTCGTGAGTAAACACAAAATACTTTTGTTAAATCACTATGTGGTTTTTTGCATTTTGCTCCCTTCGGGTGCTGCAAATTTTTACCTGGTTATTAGACTTCTCACAAAGGCATTTTGATCGGTATATTTCTGTTAAGTTTAAATTTCTATTAAGGAATTAGAGCCTGTGATATTTTATTGTCACCTTGTTAATGTGCTTTGTTTAATTATATATTTGTAAGGTGTATTCACCTGAGTCTAATGAGGGAGAGATTTAGAGTCCTTTTTTTTTTCTTAGCTTTCTCTTTTTGTTTTACTGTAGAGCTATTGCTGGAGTATGACATAAAAGAATCATTTCAAAAAGTGATCCTGAGAAAATATGGTAGCTGTGACCTTAATGGTTTATATTTAAAGAAAGACTACCAAAGTGTGGGTAATTCCAATGTGCAGAAAGCAGTTATGATGGGCTTTATCAATGTTTGTTAATTACCCTTAGCAAAACCTGTCAACCTAATAAATAAGGCAAAGCTTTTGAGCTGTGCTCAAACTTCACTGAACATAAAAAAAGTTTTAGTGGAGACAAGTGCTGAAAATGTGAAGAATGTGGCGAAGGCTGTAGGTTGTTCTCAGATTTTACTATAAAAAAGAGAATGCATACGGCAGAGAGATGGTACAAATGTGAGGAATGTGTCAAAGCCTTCAATATTTCTCAAACCTTGCTGAACATAAATTTGAGTATAAAATGGAGAGAAACCCTACAATTGTAAAGAATGAGACAAAACTTTTTCCTGATGCTCAACCCTTATTAAACACAAGAGAAATTATACTGGAGACAGACCCTACAGATGTGAAGAATGTGGCAAATCCCTTAAGTGCTTCTCAGACCTTACTAATTATAAGAGAATTCATACTGCTGAGAAATCCTACAAATGTGAAGAATGTAACAAAGCCTATAGGTAGTTCTCAGACCTTCATAAACATAAGATAATTCATACTGTAGAGAAAACCTACAAAGGTGAAGAATGTAATAAACCCTATAGGTGGTTCTCAGACCTTAGTAAACATAAGACAATTCATACTAGAGAGTCATACTCTACAAATGTAATGTACATGGAAGAGCTATTATGTAGTTCTTTGTCCTTAGTAAACATAAAATAGTTCATACTGGAGAGAAACCCCACATCCATGAAGAATGTGGCAAAGCCTTTAACCGCTCCTCAACCCTTATTAACCACAAGAGAATTCGTATGGAAGAGAGACCTTACAAATACAAAGAATGTGGCAAAACCTTTAAGTGCTTCTCAGACCTTACTAATCATAGGATAATTCACACTGGCGAGAAACCCCACAAATGTGAAGAATGTGGCAAAGCATTGAGCTCATTCTCACACCTCATTAGACATAAGATAATTCATATAGAGAGAAGCTCCACAAGTGTTCAAAATGTGGAAAAGCCTTCAATAAGTCCTCATTTTGGGTTCAACATCAGAGACTTTATACTGAACCAATGCGGTATAAAGTTAATGACTGTTTAAGAACATTTAACTTTTGGTCTTGGAGAGTCTCTAGGAAGTTGCTTCATAATCTGAGCGCTTTTTTGTTGGGTACATATATAAGTGTTTACTATTATGTAATGCCATTCTTTGTCTTTTTTAAAACCTATGTTGACATAA
The DNA here is from genome assembly GCF_029281585.2 of Gorilla gorilla gorilla. Taxonomy (NCBI): domain Eukaryota; kingdom Metazoa; phylum Chordata; class Mammalia; order Primates; family Hominidae; genus Gorilla; species Gorilla gorilla. The sequence goes on along the minus strand of NC_073248.2, from coordinate 43,023,465 downwards.
AGTCTGTTTTGCCAGAAACTAGGATTGCAGCCCCTACTTTTTTTCTGTTTTCTATTTGCTTGGTAGATTTTTCTTTTTCCCTTTCTTTTGAGCTTATTTGAGATGGGTGTCTTGATTATAGCACATCATTAGATATTGATATTTTATTCAGCTTGCCACTCTGTTTTGTAATTGGGGAACTTAGCCCATTTTCATTTGAGGTTAGTATTCATATGTATGGATTTGATTCTGTCACTATGATCTTAGCTGGCTATTTTGCACATTTATGTGGTTGCTTTATAGTGTCATCAATTTATGATTTTTAGTGTGTTTTTGTAGTGACTGTTATAGTCTTTTTCTTATTTAATGTTTTCTTTAGAAGCTCTTGTAAAGCAGGTCTGTGCTAAAAGATTTCCTCAGCATTTGCATATCCGAATAGGATCACATTTATTTTTCACTTCTGAAGCTTACTTTGGTTGGATATAAATTCTTGATTTGGAATTCTTTTTTAAGAATGTTGAATATTGGCCCCTAATCTCTTTTGATGTGTAGCATTTCAACTGAAAGGTTTGTTGTTTACCTGATGGCCTTCTTTTAGAGGTGACCTGGCTTTTTAGTCTAGCTGCCTTTAATACATTTTTTTCTTTCATTTTGACCTTGGAGAATCTCATGATTACGTGTCTTGAAAATGACCTTCTTGTGAGGTATCTTACTGGGATTTTCCCCATTTCCTGCATGTGAATGTTTGCCTCTCTATATAGGCTGGGAAAGCTCTCTTGAATGATATCTGAAAATAAGTATTTCAAGTTGTTTTCATACTCCCCATCACTTTCAGGCACTCTTTTTAATCATAGATTTGGTTTCATTACATAATTCCATATTTCTTAGAGGTTTTGTTTGTTCCTCTTTTTTTTTTTCACTCGTCTTGTCTGTCTTATTTAAGAAAGCCAGTATTGAAGCTCTGAGATTCTTTCCTCTGCTTGGCCTATTCTGCTTGTGATTACATTACAAAGTTTTCATATTGTGTTTTTTCAGCTCTATCAGATTGGTCACATTTTCCTCCTGATTGGCAGTTTTTTCTATCCATTCCTGCAATTTTTTTCCCTTCATTGCATTGGGTTGCAACTCCATTTGTAGCTCAATGAAGTTTATTCATTTCCGTATTCTGAATTATACTTCTGTCATCTTAGGCCTCGGTGGAAATGTAATTTTTTCATTTGGATGAGAGACGTCACTGTGGCTTTTTGTGTTTTCAACATTTTTGCACTGATTTTGTCTAATCTTTGTGCATGTATCTTTGAGATTGCTGACCTTTGAATGGGGTTTTGTTTTTGTTTTGTTTTTTTTTTTTTTGATCCTATTTAATGGTCTTGAGTATTTGATGTGCAATAAGGTGTTTGCAACTAACAGGCTTTGTTCCCGGGAGATTTTTTTTTTTTTTTTTTTGGTGGTGGAGCGGCTATGCTCAGCTCACTGCTTGGAGGCTTCCTACTCTTAGGAACTTGTATTGAGCTCCAGCTGTCTTCTCTGGCTCCTTGATATTTAGAGTCCACCACTCTTTGTGACTAATGTGTCGCAGCTTCAGAAGAGTGTTAGTGGATATGGGGTTTCTGCCTGTCTTTGGGCATTCACCTCAGTGGCAGGAACAAAGCAGCTAAGAGGTGAGTAGGCTGTATCTGCTGGAGACTGTGTGTGCTGCTGCACTAAAGTTGGTGTTGGGTTGGGCAGGATGCTGGCCAGTGAATGTTTTGATGCCTTATTTGTGCCCCCTCATGAAGTTCTAATTGTTCAGAGTGTGGGAGGATACACTGCTCGCCACACAGTGTTAGCAGAAAAGCAGGGGTGAGGCTTTCTGGTTCTCTACCCACCAAAGCTTTATCTACAGTAGAAGTTGCTGAGGGTGGCAGAGGCATACTGCATTCCCACTTGCTGGTGGGGCAAGCAAAGCCAAACCCACCTTTGCAGACATATGCCAGGAAAGTAATATGGAGAGTTGCCATGGTATCAGGGGAAGCTGCAGTATGAGGAAGATACATGTGGGCTGCAGAATGGGGAAGATACATGTAAGCTGCAGTGATAGGGTCTGCCATGCTGTAGTTCTTCAGGGGTCAGGCATGGATTACCATTGCCGATGCTGTGGTATTATCTTCCAGGGTAACTGAGACTGCCCTGTAAGCAACTGTAGCTAGACTGGGACCCTGGGAGAGGCCCGAAGACCAAGGAGTGCTCGGTTGGACCACCCCTTCTGATTTGCAACATTATCCTGTAGAAATTAGTTCCCCTCAGGCTAAAGTCTCTTATGGGAGCAAGTTTAGTCTATAGAAATGGCCATCACTGGCCTTATTTTACTATGGATGCTCTTGCACCAAACCCTCTGGAAACTGTATGAGCTGGCTTACTGCCCCACCTCTTTGCTGGTCTTCTAGGGGGCTGCACTTGAGAGAGATGTAGGTCATCAATCTCTCGGTGCAGTCAGCCCTGGATGGAAAATATGTGCTTTCGGCCAAGTTAGGGGCTCACTGTCTGGTGAGGAGCACTGGGGAGTTTGTGAGCCCCATGGAGGATGGTCTAACCTCCTCTCCTTGGGTATAATGCAGCTCGTTTGAGGTGTGAATAAGGCAGTTAGGGTTTGGGATATTTCATTAGTCTGAGGGTAGCAGGGACAGCTCTTCTGCACAGGCAGTGATGAAATATATTCAGTTGCCCCTGGAAGCTGTGTCCATGGAGTTCCTAAGTTTTTGCTGGCTCAATAGCTCTGGCAATGATTGGCTAGTGGCCCAGGCCTGGAGGACCTGCCCAGTGAGAATATATAAGAACAGGAACACATGTAACAGTCTGACCCCTTTTGTGAAAAGCTGCTGCATCTGCAATACACTGGGTGTCCACTACAGTCCGGTACCTGAAGTTATCCCCAGTGAATGTGCAAAAAAAGCAACAATGGCACATGCCCTTTTCTCTGGGAGCTCCATCCCAGGGAGGTATAGACCTGTTTTCAGCCCAAAAGCACCTGTAGGAAGTAGCCGGAAATGCCTGTGGAAAGGTCTTCCCCAGTGAAAAGAAAATGATTGGGGATCCACTTAAGAAAGCAGCCTACTGGGTGCAGCAGCTCTTGCCTGTAGTCTCAGCACTTTGGGAGGCTGAGGTGGGCGGATCAACCTGAGGTCTGGAGTTGGAGACCAGACTGAACCAACATGGTGAAACCCCATCTCTACTAAAAATACAAAATTAGCCAGGTGTGTTTGTGTATGCCTGTAATCCCAGCTAGTCTGGAGGCCAAGGCAGGAGAATCATTTGGACCCAAGAGGCAAAGGTTGTGGTGATCTGAGATTGCTTTATTGCATTCCAGCCTGGGCAACAAAAGTGACACTCTGTCTCAAGAAAGAAGAAAGGAAGGAAGGAAGGAAGGAAGGAAGGAAGGAAGGAAGGAAGGAAGGAAGGAAGGAAGGAAGGAGAGAAAGAAAGAAAGACAAAGAAAGAAAGAAAGAGAAAGAAAGAAAGAAAGAAGGAAAGAAAGAAAGAAAGAAAGAAAGAAAGAAAGAAAGAAAGAAAGAAAGAAAGAAAGAAAGAAAGGAAGGAAGGAAGCACTGTAACCATCTTTTGTAGAACAGGTCTGCTATGCAGAGGTACCACTTCCATCCAGTTTATTTGGATTCTCCAAAGCCAGAAGGATGGAACAGGTAAGTGACACAAACAGGAAAAATGGCAGCTCACTCTTTGCTCTAGGAACTATAGCCCAAAAAATTTTCAAAATTCCATCAACCAAAGAGTACCAGTGGTGTTAGCTGGAGAAACTCATCAGGAAGTACTTTCCAGTGAGGAAGAAGGAGATTGGGGACCTGCTTTAACAGGCAGTCTGGCCATGTCTTTCTAGAGCACCTGTGCTATGCTTTGTGATTCTAGTCAGCTTGGGCTCTTCAAAGCCTGAAGGCTGAAATGGCTAAGTTTCCCAGGCAGCAAAGATGACGGCCCACTCCTCTTTCTGGTAGTTCCATCCCAGGGAGATGCAGTGCTGCTACCAACGGTTGGCTGGAATTTTAGCCAGTACATCTTACCCTGTGAGGCCCTGAGAAAATGCGTCCTACAGACCATCAATGCTAAGCACCCTGAATTCTGCCTTTTTCCTACGGATATGTTCAAGATTGTAACCTCCTGCTTTGCTGGAGTTCCAGCGAATTTTTCTGGGAAGCCTGGAAAGTCAGCGAATCTAAGGCTCTTGAATCACTGCAGTCTTGAGTGGCTGCTCTGCTGAGACTCCCTGTAGCTATGTGCATTATACAAAAGGCACCGGTGAAGTGGGTTTATTAGGGGATCACCTTACCTGAGGTTTGCAAAGATCTGTGGAAGAATCGTGGGTTCCCAGGATCATGCATTCACTTACTGCCTTACTGGCTGTGAAGGTGTCCCTGGCTCCATGTTGCTTTCAGGTGTCCCAGTGTCCTGCCTTGCTTTACTCCATTCTCCTTATGTTACGTTGCTTCTTTGATTAGTCTCAATGCAATTACCTGGTGTTTCAGCTGAAGGTCATGTATTTATGCACACCTTGCATTCCTGTCTATGAGAACTACAGAGTCTAGCTGCCTCTTTCTAGTCAGCAAACTTGATCACCTTCCTCTAAAAGGAATTTACTTTTTATATTAAAAGAATTTAATATTTTTTGAGAACATATATTTTCAAAAGCAAATATTGTTGTAATTCATCTCTTACCTTTGGTGATATATCTTTATTTCTAGAATTTATGTGAAAGAACATGGTCAATAGCTGCTGCACCAGAGTTATGAGAGGTTCTTCTATATTACAAGGACAGATTTATATACTTTTCCATGGAAGGTTAAGAAAACAGAAATCTAAGATACCTGAAGAATTTCTATGTACAAAGGCAACTTAGTTGTTGGTTTACGACAGTATCATAAATGACAGGATGATAGGAGTGGAGTAAGGGCGACATTCTGCATAGTAAGAGAAACAATTTGATTTTTAGTTGGAAATTGCTTTACGATTTGCAAATTAAGGTAATTGGAATAAAGTGAATTCCAAAATGCCTTTTTAATGAAAATGTGTGGACTTAATTTCTTTTAGTAGACCAATATTGTTATTTTGTTAAAGCTATTTGACATTGAATGTGTATCTTGCAACTGATGATAAGTTATCCCATCCTAACCAAGGCTGTAGGTAACTGATGGTAACAATATACTACTGAGAGATAGTGGAATAACATCTGTAGTGATTCCTTTGTCAGTGGTTTTTAAAATGAAATAATTTGGAAAGTATGGTTTTTACAACTTACATTTTTTTTTCCTTCTAACTACAGGTTATTATGATGGTTGTAATGAAGATCATATTAGTATAATGGAGCTCTATGTTTCTGAATACTGAACAACTATTTATAAAATTTGATCCTACTTTTTGTCTATTAAAGGTGTGACTGTTCTGCTCTGATAAACACACACAGACCTTTAGTTTTGATTTACATGAATTTAAATATAAGAAATATATTACTGTAAAGTAAACTCTAGGTATGTAACAAACTTATAGAAAATAATCATATTTATTTATGGTTGGTTACATTGAGAAGAAAATAAAAAATATTAAAATGAAACGAATCCTTTTACAAGTGTTGACATCTTACCAGCAAACCAGAAACTTCAAAGATTTTCAAAGCAAATCTATTTTCTCTGCTTTGTATTAAGCTCCTTGATTTAAAATGTGATTGCTAGTGGCTTAGAATCATCTTCTGCAAATTTTTCTTTTTTTGTAGGTTTGCCTGTTGCTCACCCTAGACATAATATCTAATTTTCTTTTCATCAAATTTCATAACACTTTCTTTGGACTGTGCTTGGTGGCTCATGCCTGAAATCCCAGCACTTTGAGTGGCTGAAGCAGGTGGATCTCCAGAGATTAGGAGTTTCAGACCGGCCTGGCTAACATGGTGAAATGCTGTCTTTACTAAAAATGCAAAAATTAGGTGGGCATGATGGCGGGCTCCTGTAATCCCCAGCTACTCAGGAGGCTGAGGCAGGAGAATCACTTTAACCCAGGGGATGAACATTACAGTGAGCCAAGATGGTGCCATTGCACTCCAGCCTGAGCAACAAAGCAAAACTTCATCTCAAAACAAACAAACAAAAAGACATTCTCTGTACAATCCCCTCAGAAATTATGAAAGTGACTTTGGTAAAATGTAATGCTATTCAGAAAATAATTTTTACATGTGAGTAATTTTACAGTGCATGTATGGTATGCTATTTATTTAGTACATTTTGTATTTTTTTCAATTTTAGAATTCTATTTAATCCAATTTTTGTTTACTTATTGACTATTTTACTCTATAAAGTTGACAGAATTGAGTTTATTAATTTTATTGGGTCAATATATTTAAGTAAACAATAGAACGTTTAGTAAGTCATGAGGTCTTTTTGACACACACATGAAGTAAACAAATACAATACTAGGTATGTAATGGAAGCTATGTAAATAGAAATAAATATTCCCTTTAAAATTAGCCTGTGGTCTCAAGTGAAAAATTTAAAATATCTATAGTAAATAAATGACATTAATTCTGCATACGAGGAGAGCATAATCGTAACCAATGCTGCACTAGTGAATCTCCCAATTGAAACAAGATTAAGAGATGGACATTTTAGCAAAACTAAGTGAAAACGTTGTAAAATTTTCAGATTATGTTTCTGCACTTAAACATTTAGTGAGAGAAGTAGTGCACAAGTCTATCCAGTCAAACTTGAAATGTCTGACACATGTTAACAGTATTCACCACAGGTATTGACACCTAAAATGCCCTGAACTCTTTTCGTTTAGATTAACAAAGTATTGTTTTTGTCTTCATCCTCTACATTCTGGCTTAGAAAGAATTATCAAGCCATTTCATGTAGATTTGATTCTAGATTATTTATTTATTTATTTATTTATTTATTTATTTACTTACTTACTTACTTACTTACTTTTTGAGATAGAGTCTCACTCTGTCACCCAGACTGGAGTGCAGTGGCATGATCTTGGCTCACTGCAACCTCCACATCCCAGGTTCAAGTGCTTCTCCTGCGTCAGCCTCCTTAGTAGCTGGGACTACAGGTGTGTGTCATCACGCCTGGCTAATTTTTTATGTTTAGCAGAGGCTGGGTTTTACCATGTTAGCCAGGAGGATCTAGATATTTTGACCTTACGATCTTCCCTCTTTGATCTCCCAAAGTGCTGGTAGTACAGGCATGAGCCACCATGCCCAGACTGGATTCTGGATCTTGACACAGCACATTTTCAACTTATTGTTTCTGCAGATAGAAAAGCTGTGTAATATGGAAGAACAAAACCAAACATTTATTACAATTCAAGGAGATTTTGTTTGTGCCCTGCTGTCCTGGATTCTCAGAAGTGTAGGGCTGGCAGACATTCCCGGAAGGCAGAAGTGGGAAACAAGCCTAAATGAGAATTCCGTGTGTGTCAAGTTTGTCTTCTTAGGAACTGGCAGGATCAGCCTTCAATTCTGGGTAGATTATGGGCAATTGGGGGGTATATAAAGAGTGGTTATGTTCCATCAGGTTCTAAGTCAATCCACCTTCTGCAAGTAGTAAAACCCAGTAAAATTAGTATTTGTTTGAAATATGAATTGGGTGATTTTAAAAAATAATACACATAATAGGTTTGTTCTGTATATTTTTTAATGATTCTTTCACAAGAGCTCTTTAGCCTTATTTCTTCACTCAAGCAGATTCTGAATGTCATAAAATCTGCTTATTATCAGATACTGAAAGATAAAGCAAAGAATCTGTTTCATTTTTTGTGGGAAATTTAGCCTGTAAATTTAATCTCCTTTGTATAATCTTTAAGTTTTACTGTGGAAGACTAGATTTAGGTTTGCTAAGTTTTTGGCAACTATAAAAGCATATTCATAATGTAACTTTTAAAGATACTATGAATATCAATTTTCAAGTGCGTTGATTTCTTTTTTTACTTGAGAAAGATAAGCTATTTGAGAATTATATTACCCAACATGTCCAAAAAATGTTTTTAATTTGCCTATTTAAAAAAATCTGTTGATTTAGAATTGCATACCAAGATAACCTTATTTTAAGATTGAGGATAAGATGAAAAATAATTTATGTAAATAACATAAACTAAGTTTACTGAAATTATTTACTTATTTAAGAAACTTGATTAAATTTTAAATAAATTTCTGTCACCTATTAGTATTTGTGCAGCACTTTTTTTAAGATTTGGTGTCTAAAACAGGTAACAATTTGGACAAAGAAGAAAAGAAAACTTCAATGATTGGTATAACAATAAATTTCAGAAAATAAAAGCTTTGTATGATGATCTAATTAAAATAATGTAAAGGATAAAAATTTTAATATTTGTTTTTACACATTATTTGGCAAAATCAACCCTGAGATAGCAATGTGTAGAAAATACTATTAATTATGTTTTTGAGAATCTTATGGACTTTGGCACTTTGAGAACCTTCACTGTAGGCCCAGGATTCCCTAGGCATTTCTTCCAGGAGACTATCTTATGGAAATGAAGCAGAAGGCCATGACCACAAAGATAAACGGATGCTCATCTCCTAGAGACAAGTAGGTGCAGGTTGCAGAAACAGTAGGCTTTTCTTGGTGGTCCAGGAAGGGGCTATTCCCACCATCCTAGAAAAGGGGCCTGGAACTCCATTGAGCCCTCTCTCCTGCAGGGACCTCAGAGGGCATTAGGGGAGGCCAGCCTAGGTGTTCTGTCCTGTCCCTGGCCCTTGGGTCCTGCCTCATCTGCTATCTTTTTCCACAAAGAAATCAGGATGGCAACCCACAATGCAGCCCCACTAGAGGAAGGAGATAAAGAGAGTCAAGGCTCATGCCCATCTTGGAACATTAAGTGACTTACTGATTAGCTAGTCCAAACGTTAGAGCAGAATTTGGTGGTGTGACACCCTCAGATTACATTCTAGGAGAAACCTGTATGGCACATGCCTGAGGCTGTGCATTGAAGGAGTGTTAGACACGTCACTTGGGCTTCAGTGAGCCTGTGCCCCTAGTCAATTCATGGAGACACGGGCTTGATAACAGCAGGCAACAAGGGTGCAACACAGCAGACATGCTTAGCTGTCAGTTGGGCAAGGAGGGGTAGGCATCAGAGTTCCCTGCGGGGGAGAACCCTCTTAGGGCCCTGAACTGAACCGAGAGATTCTTCAGATTTTTGAAGCACAGGCTGTACTTGGAGCTTCAGGGGTGGCACTGTCCTGTGGCATGGTAAAGGTGGGGTAAGCAGTCAGTCACTGAGGGGCTTTCATTGCTCATTTTTCTGATGAGCATGATTGAGAGCCCAAAGCCACAAGCCAGGAGGGGCAAGATCACTGGGCTGAGGCATCACCTTTTTTCTTCACTGGCTCCCATAAACCTTCCTGGCATGCCTTGAGGAAGAAGATCCCTTATCCTTGTGAGCGTAGGCACAAAAGTCATGTGAGGAAAGCCCAACAACAGCCACTTTTGTGGGTACACCTGGGCCTCCACACTCCAGTGGCCTGTGAAACCCAAATGTAATTCCAGAGATGAGAATTTAAATTTGGTTCTAGAAACAAAGAGTTCAGCTCCGAGGCCAGAGCAGAAGTGGACATGTTAATTCCATGACACAAGGGCCAAATCAGAGAAATGGATTGACTGTTAAGCTGCACCCATGCAGTGTGTGTACTGACCCAAGCAGGTCCCATTCTCTTCCTGTCTCCAATTATTTTACCTACAACTTGTCATTTGTACTACCTCTTTCTCTATCCCCCACATCCTGTGGTTTTTGAAATTCCTCTGAAGGCTGCATGACTAGAGTTAAGGGTCACAGCACTCTAGCCCACTCAGGCTGTGCCAGGAAGAGAGATCTCTCAACCTACCTTGACACTTAAGAACCATGCATAAATAGTGCCAACTCTAGGAGGAGGGCTGTCACATCCTCAGACTGTTTTCTGCTCTCCATACCAAAAGATAAATTAGAATGACAAAGAAAATAAGACACAGACCTGGCAGTTCTGCCTTTTAAGGGCCAGCCTCAGCCTAGTCACCGTGAATCACAATTTCAGGTTCTGCGTCAGCGTGTCCCACCTTGGAAAATAGTGGAACTGGGACCCCAGAATGTCATGATCCAATGACAGTCTGGAGAAGGGGCACCTCAGCAGCCTGTACAAACCCAGTCACACCTGTAACAGAAACACACCCTACCAACTAAGAAGCCATCTCATTATCTTAGACAACCATACCAGCAATGTGCACACACAATGGGCCTTTTAGTAAACTGTCAACTCAAGGATTTAAGAAAAATCAAACCATTTTGAATTTAGAGTCTCAGGAAGAAGACCCTCCACTGCCTTAACCAGCCTGTATGATGGATGAAACTGACAGTGTTAACTTGATTTGGGCACAGCTGGAGACTGACCTTGTATTAAAAAAAAAAAAAAAAAAAAAAAAAAGCTTCTGAGTTCCCAGAGATCCAAGATAAAAAACTTAGTAGTGGCTGACCTGAAAATTATTCTTTATTTATGAGGAATATCTCAGTACCAGGTCTGTTGCATCCTGTGGCATGGAATAGAGGCCACACAAGGGACTGAGGCCACTCCTTTTTTGTTAAATAAATGCTGACAGGTGAAAAGTTGTTGAAAAAAGTGCTAAATAACAATGCTATACAAACTGCATGCTTTTTGTAAGTGAGAATGGTTATCATGCTAAGCCCACTGACAGTGGACTTTTTCCCGTCTTTTTAAGTCCCCGGTAAAACTCATTATCTCATTCACTGGTTCTGAGTCTCTTCTTTGACATCTTGAACCTGGTGCCATTTCCATGGGAGTTGAATTTGATGCAACTTATCGTATATTAAGGAAGGATTTCAGACTCTGCTCAATGTGCTTCAAAGCTCACCAAGGCATCAGCTAAGAAAGATGCTGTTGTTCTCTTTACCACTCTCATTCAGGCCTCTTTTCCTTGGATGCACAATCAGTGGTGTACCAGGAAAGATGACTAAGAAAAACATCGTGGTCACAATCAAGATTAATGCCAGAATAAGCAGTGACCACTTGGAAATCAAAAGGGAGCATTTTTCAATGCCCTCAAATTCTGTCCTCAGTTCCTGGATTCAGTAATGGTTTTGAAGATCCATCCAACCTCTAGAGGAACCACGGGCCCTTAGGAGGTAAACACCTACACTTAATCCTGGCTCAACAAAGCTTTCTCTTGACAAATATGATGTCTGTGATCGTGAGCTTCTAAGCAATCTGGACAAAGCATAACCTGAAAACCTATAAAAGGGAGATGAGTAGGTATGAGGGAAATAATTTTGCACATTTTTTCTTGGGAAATTCAAAAAATTGTGATGGTGGGAAAATATGCAGAAGAAGACAGCATATTAAAAGTCCTCATCAGGTGATTTTTACCACCAAGAGTTTTTAATCCCAGCTATGAGATCTCCAAATAAAAACCAGAAGCTACTTCACTGCATCTATCCATGATTTATTGTACAATATTTTGTCTATCACAGTGAGGGGTCTTCACTGAGGATCTTCCCATTAAACACATAAAGATAAAGAAAGGAAAAGGTAAAACAGCAACTCCATGAAATCGTAAGATAAAATGTAGAAATATTCATCTTCTCACATCAATTGCATTTTTGTACATATATGAATGTGTATCTACCCATAAAGCTAATATATTCAAAATAAATCAAATATATGTCAAGTTAAAACTTAAAAAAATTTTTTTTGACTGGGTGCAGTGGCTCACACCTGTAATCCCAGCACTTTGGGGGATCGAGGAGGGTAGATCATTGAGGTCAGGTGTTTGAAAGCAGCTTGGCCAACGTGGTGAAATCCCGTCCCTACTAAAAATACAAAAAGGAAAAAAAAAATTCTTGGCATCTGTAATCCCAGCTACTTTGGAGGCTGAGGCAGGAGAATCACTTGAAACTGAAAGGCAGAGGTTGCAGTGAGCTGAGATCACGTCACTGCACTCCAGCCTGGGTGACACAGCAAGACTGTCTCAAAATTTTATTTTTTAACGGCAAAAAGATTCACATATGGTGCAGACATTACTTGTTGGAGTGGAGTGGGTGTGGCTCTGTCCTTGTAAAGTAGGAAGAGCAATCAGTGCCCTGGATTGTGTGTAGGGAACCCATTGGTACACAAATAAAGAGGCAATCAGGGCTTCAGCCTAGCAATACTGAGGCTTGCAGGGGGCTTTCGAAAGCAGTAGAAATGGCCCATAAAACTGAATGCTAGATGGGCTTGTAACAATAAAAGATCTGTCCAGGGATAACAGCAATTCTGATAGGAGCCCCTGACTATACCCTGCCTCAGCAAAATGTAGACAAATAAAGAAAAAATAATTCAAGAGAAATAAAATTTAAAAATAAATTTAAAGCGATTGGAAAATAGTAAGGGCAAATAAAATAAACTGAAACAAAATAGAGAAAAGTAAAGAAAAATATAACTAAGATTAGTGAAAATAAAATCAAGATGAAGATAAACAGTAAATACAATAAAATTGAGAAATAGAAATAAGAAAATTTTAAGAATAAGAAGAGACAAGTGAAAGTAAAAAAGAAATGCAGAGAAAAAATAAAATAACAAAGAGATATGCATGGAAATAAATAAAAGAAACAAGAAATTGAATAAAATTACAAATGACAAGAATCTAGAAAATTTGAAATTAAGAGACTATAATGAAAAAGCAAAAAATAAAAAATGAAATAAAATTAAATTAATAGAAAAAAATGAAAGTAAATAAAAATAAAGAGAAACAAGATAAAAACAAAGACAAATGTACAGAAAAATAAAAGATTAAAAAGAAAAATAAGATCTAGGGATAATCTACAAAACATTTCGTGCAACGATAGCATAATACATAATATTTCTAATTGCATATAGTTTATTTCCTAAGATAGGCAAACTTCTTAGCTAGCATGCAAGTTTTAGCATATTTAAACAAATGGTTATAAAAAAGTATTACTTCTGACTACAGTAAAATATAACTGGAGGTTCAAAACCAAAAGAAAGCTAGCATGTCTGCATGTATATGAAAAGTAGACAAATTCTTCCGCACACTATTTTAAAAGAGTTAGAACATGCACGTTTCTTTAGACGTTTATGGTATTCAAAATGATCTACAGATCAATGAGAACTCCTTCAAAAAACCAATGGTAGTTTTTCCAGAAGTACTAAAATATTCTGAAGTGTTGGCATCAATATTTGGCTGTGTCACCCAGGCTAGAGTGCACTGTCCTAATCATGGCTCACTGCATGTAGCCTTGAGCTCTGAAGTTCAATTGATCCTCCCACCTCTGCCTCACAAGTAGCTGGGCCTGCAGGTGCATGCCACCACGGTCAGCAAGATTTGGGGGTTTTTGTAGAGACAGGGTTTCACCATATTGCCAATGCTGATCTCAAACATTCTGGACTCAAGCAATCCACCTGCCTTGACTTCCCAAAATTCTGGGATCACAGGAGTGAGCCACCAAATATTGCCCTATAATTTTTATAAATGCTCAAAAACCACAAGTAGACAAACAACCTGGGAAAATATAATAAAGTCAGAGTCATATATTTTTTGTTTTAAAACACATTGCAAAGTTACAGTAATCAAACAGTGTGGTGCTGGGAAAAAGACAGAAAAATAAATGTTGAAAGAGATAAGAGAAGCCAGAAAGAAACCCACATGCATATACTCAGCTTATCTTAAACGAGGGTTGCAAATCCTCATGTTGCAGAACACTTTCCTTACATCAAAAAAATTGGGTTCTGGTCACATGACTAGAAAATATTAAGTCAGGGACACTCTGAAGGCTGAGGAGTAGAGTTGATTGGGGAAAATGGAAAAAAAAGAAGAAGAAGAAGGAGAAAACTTTTAACGAAATGAGTTGGAGTCCTGTTTACAGGCCCCCACCTCCCAAATTGATGAACACCAGACCATCACAGGAAACTGAAGAGTCCAGGCTTCTCCTCCCTGCACAAGAGGTGAACTTTCCGTGGCTCCACTCTCTTCCCTAGTTGTGCAGGTGGATATTACTGAGAGAAAATCAGTTGGAAAAAGGAAGGCTTTATCTGGGGCCAACACAGACTTCAGGCTGTTTTAAGCTTGAATGTGTGGTTTTGCCAAGGACCCTTGGCTCTTTTCTAACTCGTTATTTCCCCCCTTTAAATGAGTACATCTGACTGCCATTAGAATAAGGATAAGGATTAGGACAAAAACCACTTGTAAGTGCTTCCTGCTGAGAGGGGGCACTTTTTTTTTTGGAAAAAAATGGCAATAAGATCTCACTAAGAGGCCTATCTAATTGTCCCCAGTAAAATGGGCCACTGTTCAAGGCTCTGGTTGAGTGGCTTTTTGAACTTTGGTAGGCTAAAAATAAAAAGAATCAAACTGGGTTATTAAAAAACATGTACTGAAATGAAACAACGGGCAAATGGCAAGGTCAGCTCAAAATTTCCAAGGTCTTTTCCCTTGAAAAGGGAAGGTCTTTTCCCATTGAAAGAGGAAGGACAAAAACTCAAATAGAAAAAAAAAAATTGTTCGGCCAGCATGTCAGTCTTCTGGGTTCTTTTGCCTTGAGTTTGATCCTAAGCAAACCAGTCTAAATTTTGGGAAATTAACTCTTCCAGGCTTTGAGGACGCATCTGAGGAAAGTGTCCCATAGTATGAAGACATGATTACGTATCTGTAAATAGAGGACAGAGGAGAAAGAAAAAACAAAAAACATTATTTTCAGAGAAGTCCCAAGGGTTTAGTTTGCATTCAAAAGGCACATAGACTGAAGACAAATGGCTACTCATCTAGAAAGAGAGAAGCAGTTGTCCCTGGTTCCTTTCTCTTTCTTGCAAATTTCCAGGGTATGTTGAGGGATAGGAGGAAAAATCTTCTCTTTCCTGCTCCTATTCTTCTATCCCCAAGTCCCGTGATTGTAACAAGGTCCATCCATGGGTGTCAAAGCAGCTTTCACCCATGTTAACAGAGAAAACTAGGGTGGTTGAAATGTCTGCTCTTACCCACGTATGCCCTATCTACTCTGCTGTCAGTAGTTCTGGAGTTCACTAGACTTTATTTATGCCAAGGACACTAGCATAATCTTTATCGATGAAATGGGAGGCTTGGCTTAATTGTCTGGAATTTGTCACACTCACCTGCACTGTGCCTTTTATCCTCCATTATCATCTCCTTCTGGATTTCTCAGATCCAGTGTTATTTCCTAGGACTTCAACCTGAAGCTTGAAATTGAGGTGGGGACAAAAATGTGTCTCAGGGATTTGCATGGACTCCATATAATTAGCTGAATTTTTAGATGAAGCTGTGGGATTGAGTCCTCTTTCCACGAGGGAGAAAAATAATGTCTTGTAACACACCCAGATATCTAGTGGCTCTAGTCATGCATGCTAAGATTTGGGTGGGCACACTATTTATTCCCATAACAATGCAGGGTTTGCAGGATAATTGCCCAGAACTAGAATATTAATCCCGATTTTTACCAGTTTCTTCTCATTTCTTCTGAGCTGCAGTTGCATATCACTAATTGGCTTACAAGAATAAGCCGGTTTGTTCTAAAATGTAGGAAAAATGCAAATCTAATGAGTTTAGGATTTAATGACAACCATATAATTAGTTTTGACAAGTAATCTTTTCCATTCAGTTCTTTCGTTGTTGTTGTTAGAAACAAATAATGATAGAACTGAGTTCTTTGTGAAATCAGCTTTAGTCATATGCTTGGATTCATTATTTACATAAAGCGCAGCAAGAAAAATTATTCCTACATAGTTATTTTACATTGGCTTTAATAGAACTCTTCCACAGGAAATTTCAGAGAGGACTTTCTGAAGTCAAACCCAGCCATGGTTTTGTACCATCAGTTACTTATGAGTTGGGTGATCCTCTTCTCTTATGGTCCCAAAATAAACTTGGAGCTCCTGGGCCTGTCTGAAGTGTCATTCTTTACTTACCACAGATCTGGAGCCCTGCACAAGGACTCTGTAGATAAGGTATAAGGCCAGTTTATCCAAGGGGCTATTATTGGCTCTGCAAGTTGAGCTTGACTGCCTAAAGGGAAGCAGAACTTTTCAATCAAGGCCTTGATAAAACAACCAGTTTCTCTAACTGTGTCCTGTTGCAAATAAAATGGACTATTATTACACTGATTCAAACAGCTATATTGTCATAAGTTAAGAACACTCATAACTATTTTTCAAATTCTGAAGAAGCCAGGAAGAGAAAGATAAACATGATTCAAATTTTCTTCACAGGAGTACACCTTACTCAAATATTAAAGGCTGTAAACAGCTCAAAATATGTTTCCTTGACTATGGTAAACAATACATGAGTCAGTAATGTTACAAGCAAAAATAGGAAAGATTACTTCATGTTTCTATCAGTCCAGTCCATTCAGTTAACTCTTGTTTTGTTTAATATTCATAAACATTTTAGCTCTTCATGGGTCCTGGTAGGTTTTTCCTGTATTCCTGTCACAGCTCCAGAGTTTTCAGAAGCCTGCATTTGTGAGCACCAGTCAAAGGTCTATAGCTGATTAAAAAACATTTTTGGAAAAACATCGAAACCAGATGACAACTGTCTGTGTTTAACAAAACATCCAGAGTAGTTACAGTCAGAAAGATGATTGACAAAAATTTTGGTTATGTCTATGGTTTGCAATAACTTAATATAACAGCATTAATTGTGGTTGATAGCATATATGTCAGACATTAGAATTTTAGAAATGCCGTACAATTTAGGAACATGTATTAGCATTATTCATGAAAATGCCATCTAAAGAATATTGAAAACCATTTTTGGGATTCCTTGTAACTAAACATGTTGTATGATCCTGTATAAAGCTCTCGTGGATACTCCAGGCACCCTCTTTAGCATTCGAAAACCAGAAATTAGGAAAGACCATTTTGTAATCAAAGTTTGATTTTGAGAAGGATACTACATGTTAGGAGTTTAAAATACTTGATGTTACAAAATAAAATTGCAGATTACCATAAATTATTTATTTAATGAAAATAATGACCTATAAATAAAAAAGCAGAAACTTTTACATTATTTAAAAATTTTCCTTCAGAGCAGATTCGTGCCTTAAGAGTACTTTTTGTGCTTTCATTTCAATGCTCAATTTACAAAAAACAAAAAACAAAAACAAAAATCATATAATATCCTCTTGAATTTAATTGATGTTCACACACAGAATTTCTTGGAAAGATTTATTTTTACAATTCTTCCATAACTTGTTTCAACTTTCAGCTTTATTATCTGTAATTCAAAACAGTTGTTTGATCCTAGGCAAGAATTTATATTTGCATTCCTTCTTATAATCTTTTATTAAAAACACATTTTACTGTCCTTACACACCTTGTCTGGAAATGTACTTCCAGTGGTTTCAATTACATATTATCACGGTAAATTTTAGCAATTTTAACTTTAATGTAAAGCCAGGTAAATTGTCCTAATTATGTGCTAGGAGCAGCCATAATTAAGGGTGTGTTTAGTTCCATTTTTCCTCAGGCTTGACCAATTGTGAAGCAAAGTTGAACTGTTTTCAAAAACCAAAAAAGCAGTTATAACCTTAAAACGTTCAGCAAACCTAGTATCTGACCTGCATAATTTAGTCCACCTACTCACATATTGATGACATTTGTGTTTTACTGATAATCTTAAGGCTGTTTTTATTCCTCAAGCATTAAAGTCATGTGAACTAAAACATACACATCTTTCATCTTTCCTTCAAAAATATTTGATCCAAGTGCTTATCATTTTTTCAGTAAACTTATTGGAGCTCTTTTACACACATACAGGCAGAAGAAAAACCTAGTACCTATAAGATTTTAAATTTGCCAATTTCCTGATTGAATTACTGGCCTCTCATGCATCCATTTTTTTCTTTACTTGTTCCCCTTCCTTGACATTTCCATGGCTCCACCTCCTTTTCCCAGTGCACGTGTGGCCATTACTCAGAGAGAAACAGTCAGGAAAGGGCCGATTTTATCTGAAATCAGCAGTTCAATTTATCAGCCTTTAGGCTGTTTTAGGCTTAAAAGTGAAGTTTTGGCCAGGACTCTTGACTGTCTCCTGTCTCTGTTACTCAAAATGAGAAAAGGTCCCTTGGCTATCTCCGGTCTCTATCACTTTACATGAAAAAAGAACAGTTTATTTAACAAATGAAGTAGAGAATACTGAATATTCAAACAAAAAAACAATTTTTGAACCTTACCACAAGGATGAACTTAAAATGAAACAGGACTTATTTTTATAGCTGTTGTAAATAATTTTTTTCTTGAACTTTTCTTTCAGATGGCTCATTCTTGGCATGTAAACATGCTCCTAATTTTGTATGTGAATTTGATATAATGCCACTTTACTGAATTTCTTTATTAATTCTCAAGATTTTTAGTGTACTATTTAGTTCTGCTATATAAAAAATTGTATGATCTGCGATCAGAGACAATCTGACTTTCTCCTTTTTCATTTGGATGTCTTTTATTTCTTTCTCTTGCAAAATGATCAGACTGAGAATTCCAGTACTCTGTTGAATGAAAGTGGTAAAAGTAGACATCATTGTCTTGTTCCAGATCTCAAATGAAAAACTTTCCTATTTTCCTGTTCAGTGTGATATCAGCTAATGAATTTCATATTTTGCCTTAATTGTATTCAGGTAGATACCATCTATACCTAATTTCTTCTGTTGTTTTAATCACAAAGGCATGTTAGATTTTTCCAAATACTTTTTTTGCATCTAGAATAAAAAATAAAGGTGCCTAGCAGTAAAACTAGTTAAAAAATAAACACTCTCTACACTGTAAATCATAAAACACTTCTAAAGAAAGTAAAACATGAAAAGTTTGAGAGATATTTTTGCTCATTAGCTATAAAACATATTGTTAAAATGGCTTTGCCACTCAAGGGCATCTACAGATTCAATGCAAACTCTATAAAATACCAAATGACATTTTTTTTTCACAGAAATGGAAAAAACAGGCCAAAAATTCATAGGAAACAAAAGAAAACCTCTCCAAATAGCCAAAGTAATCCTATGAAAAAAGAACAACCTGAAAGCATCAAAGCACCTGACTTTAAAATATCCTACAAAGCTATAACAAGCAAAAGAGCATGATACTGGCATAGAAAACAGACACATAGACCAAAGTATGCAGCGATCCCAATAATAAATTCAGAAACCTAGGGCCAAGTAATTGTTAAGCTGTTTGGAATACGCACTCAAGAAACAACAATCTTTTCAATGAATGGTGCTAGGAAAATTGATTATTTAAATGAATATAACTAGATGCCAACTGGTTACCTACCATATTAAAACAACTTAATTGTATATAATTAGAAGACTTAAAGGTACAACTCAATCTTAAAAACTATTTGAATAAAACATAGGGAAATGATTTACCAAATAGGACAGGAAGAAAATGTAAATAAGAACTCAAAAGCATAGGCAACAAAAGCAAAAGCAGGCAAGTGAATTTAACAGAATCTAAAAAAATTACATAGCAAAAATAAATTAATAGAATAGAGACAACTTACAGTGTGGGAGGATATATTTGCAAAATATGCATACGACAAGGGATAATCACACAAAATATATAACAAACACAAAAGCAAAAATAACCAGAATTTAGTAATACATGAGAGACCTTAAGTGAAATTTCTCCAAGGAAGACATACAAATGGCCAAGTACATGCCAAGAGGGTCAACACTATTAATTATTAGAAAAATGCAAATTAAAGCCACAATAGGATACCAGATTACTCCAGTTCAGATGGATATAATCAGAAATAATATGTTAATACGTTCCTGCCACTTTCAACGGGAGGCATTGTGACATATCTCTGGGCCTCTTATTTAGGTGATTTGACTCTCCTCTTCTGCCTGGAAACTGCCCACAAGGGCCATTGTGCCACAGAGTTAGGCGTAGCCCCAAACTTATGTGACATTTCTGCCAGGAACTTGCCTGAAAAGAGAATATTGGAATATTTCTGCCTCGGCATTTAGGTTATATGGCTGTCATGCCTGTTTCATTACCACAGAGTAAATTTTGACATATGCCTTGGCACAGCTCACAGGCATCATAATGACTCTGATATGCGGACCCCAGAAACAGGAGTTAATTTGACTTTTGTAACTTGCTCTAGAAACACGAGTGATGTCTTAGATCTCTTTCTGGTAAAAAAAGGCCACTGAAGATTATAACAGCCTCGGATATTTTATAAAGCCCATGACTTGTACAGAGAGTGTCTTAACAGAACCCAGAAGGATGAAATTGTAAGTTTCACATGCACACCCACCTTAAAGTAAGGACTGTCACATCTCACATTGTCACTCATGAAAACAGGACATGTGTGGTATTGTAAATCTCATCTCTGGTATATTCTACCAGTGTGAATGTGATACAAATATTTGCAAGCATCTGTGTGATTTGACCCTCTAGATTGGTTTCAGCCCACATAAGGGACTGTGATCTCTACCTGGGCCAACTTCTCGATGATATGACTCTCCTCCCTTGGATGTCTTCTCAGGATTGTGACATATCACTGGATGTAAAACCCAGGTGATGTTACAGCTTCTAGAGGATGTGAGCATCCTGCCTTCGCCATTCTCTAAGGATTGTGAAATATTACCAGATCTAACACCCAGATGATGTTACATTCTTGCCTGCGCCATTTCCGCAGACATCATTGTAACATATCACTGTGTCCACCACTTAGGAAATGTAACTCTCCTCTCTGGAAAGGACGCTGAACACAGCAGGTGGTAGTAACATATTGCTAGGCCCAGGCACACAAGTGACGGTACTCTTTTGCCAGGGCTGTGTTTTAAACAGGGCATTGTGACATATCTTTGGGCATATTACCAAAGTGATGTGACTCAAAGCTTGGGCCTCACCCACATAAGGCATTGTGACATAAAAGTTGAACCTACACCAAGGTGATGTAACTCTTTCACCTTGATTCTGTCCTAAGGGAGCCTTGCAACATATCTCAGGACCCAACACCCGGGCGATGTGGTTCTTCTGCCTGGTTTCTGTCTATGTCTTATACTGTGACGTATACCTAAAGAAGAACCCAGGTGATAAGACTCTCCTTTTCTGCCTGAGTCCTGCCTAATGGGGACACTGGGACATATCTCTGAGGCCATAACCTAACTGATATGACTCTCTTTCCCTGCCTGGGCCTTTCAAATGGTGGAATTGTGACATATTGCTGAGCACAGCATTTAGGTCATGTGATTCTCCTGTTTTTATCTGAACCATGCCCACAAAGAAAAATTTTGACAATTTGCGCACAGAGGATGTTACACTTCTGCTACGACACTGAATAAAGAGGGAATTATTGCATACTGGTGGGCCCAGCAGCCTGATGATGCTACTGTCCTGCCTGTGCCAGAGCCACAGAGGGTATTTTGACATATCTTCCTCCCATTCTGTAGGTGTTTTAGCTCTTATCCCTTGGCTAACTTTTTCTACATGTGGAATTGAGTGATACTGCTGGACACAGCACCCAGTTAATGGTCATTTGGCCACCTTCAAACCACACTGAGACGGAAGCTCGGCTTTTGTGCAGTCCAGCAGTACAGAGAAACAGCAACCCAAAGTCTTGGGTTAGGGTTGCTTGTGCCCAGAGACCAAAGCACACCACCTCCTCCGCTATCCTAGTGTGGGAAGGAGGGTCAGGATGCACATGCATCAAGCACCCAGTGCCCAGCAATCACTACCACAGGCAGCAGGGAGATGAGGCAGAAAGGGTGAGGAAAGTAGCAGTTGGAATGTGTGTGTGCAGAAAAGCTACTAACCCTCTTATTTCAGCCACAGTTAGCTCACTGCAAGCAACAGAAATCCACTCTGGGCAACCTAAGCCAAAAAGAAGATAAACTGAAGAACCAGAAGACAGAAAGGGAAGAAGGGGAATGGTGGCAGAAGGTACTTTGCGGGAGAAATGGATCTTTCTCAAACATTTTATCCCTGCCTGTTATTTAATCATGACTGGGTTCTTTGGGAAGAGGGTACGGCTGGCCAGGGGAGAGCAGGATACCGTGAGTGGTAGCTTCCAGGCATCTGTCTACCAACACAGGGGAAGGAAGCACTTCCCTCAAAGAAAGCCAGGATGCTGGCACCAGAAAAAGGGTGAAGGATGCTGAGCATGGGGAGGGCAGAGATGTCTCTCCTCTCTCTGGGACTGTATCTTGTCACCTGTAAAATGGGGGAAAACTGTGGCTACATTGTGAAAATTTAATGAGATAAAACAGCACAGTGTGGCTTATGGGAAGTCCCTAATATATAATAATTTTAAATAATTGTAGCTAAATAATTTTAGCTTATCATCTTAATTTTTGATTCAGCTCTCTCTGGATTTTACATCCTAGCACAGATCAATGATCTTGCAACTCCAACCACACCATTTTGCAGTTCTGAACCTCTACCTAGAGAAAGCAGTGGATCTTTATACATTCAACACATCCCTTCCCTCTAGAGTAATGAAAAATAAACCTAGTTTTGCATAAGTCTTTTTCTGTAGGCTGGGTCTCTGGAGTAAGTGAACCCCACGGCCAATCCATCTGAAGTCAAGGTTAATAGGGCCATGACACTAAAGATGAGGTATTAAAGATCTCCCTCTGGTACCGCATTCTTTATGATGCATGGCCAATTACCCACTAAGGAAGATATTGCAGCCGTAGCAATTTTATCCCAAAAGCATGTCATTTTATTTTTATTCCCACTGACAAGCACATACCTCTTTAAAAAAAAAAGAAAAAGAAAGTGACTATTGCTCAAACTTACATTTTGCCCACACATTTTTCAACTCTTGGGATTGTATATTCCAGTCTGGATATGGGCACTAACCAAGCCTTTCCTGATGGGTGGGCTTGGCTGTTTTCTCCATGGTTTCTTGGCTCAAATTTTTGGCAAATTACATGTTTTTGCTTAGTTTTCAGGCAAAACTAGATGTTTCTGTGGCTTTGCAGTTTTTCTCCACCAAAAGCATGAAATTTGACCAATTATTTACTGATAGAGTTATGGAAAGATGAAGCTGTGGCAGATTACAAGTTTCAAAATCCATCTCTGGTAAATTTGTTTGAAATAATTGACTACAGGATATGGTAGATATCAATTATATGACAAACCTTTTAGGTTTTGTTTAATGTTAAAAATAAAGTGATAATGCTGGCCTTAGCATATTAATTAATGACTTTGGTTTTCATCCTAAGAACAATGGGAGCACATTAATCTTTGGCAGAAGATAAAGTGACCAGATTTGTGTTTTAACAGGTCTCTGTAGCTATTGAAAATGGACTGGAGAAGACGAGTTGGAGTGAGAAGAGAGTAACAGAATCAGATAAAAATGTGCCATGTTACTATGAGCAGGAGATGAGGCAGCCTCAACCAATACGGTGCAGAGAGAAGAAAATCACTTGAGAGAATGGATTAAACTGGGTGGTTAGAAAAGAGAGCTGAATTGAAAATTATGATAGTAAGCTAAATAATTTTTACACACAAAAAGGCAGAGTTGCATTTACAATTAGTCTCTTCAGACTGAATATTACAGCCAAATTATAACAATTGGTGTTGCAATCACTTCCCTTGGGTTTGTATCCAAGGTTAAGAATGTCAGCATCCAGAGGTCCAAATTCTTCTTTTTTTCTTTCTTTCTTTTTTTTTTTTGAGAGGCCCAGAGGCCCAAATTCTTAATGTTTTTAGATGATAAAGTTTATTCAAGGTAGACTGTCTGTGTTGAATAATTTAGCCTTTTACAAATTTCAAGAAAAAATCTATTGTCCCTCTTCTCCACCACAGACACACTTTAATTGAACATTAAGCATATTTATTAAAGAAACATTCTCTTTTGCTTTTTCTCCCAAGAGAGATGGTGTTCTTACTCAGAGTTATAAGTGTCAGAATAAAGAATGCCCATGAGGTTGAATTGTATGATGCTACAGTAAAGTGAAATAAACATTCTCAAAAACATGATTAAGACTTACAAACAAACAAACAAAAACCAACAAACAACTTTCTGTCGAGGAATTACGCTTTTGGGACAGAAACTTTCCTTTAAATTTGAACAGCTGCATGCCGATAAAGAATATGAAAAAGGCACAACACACCGATTATGAAAACATGACTACACTTTAAGAGAACACAGAATTTTTCAGATCCATCTTAAATCGCAGGAGTTCTAGACCGAGACAGGAATGAGTGCTCTTGTTGCTAAAATCACTCTGATTTGCTTCTTGTTAAATAATTCACTCAGCAACATTACAGATTAGCACACACACACAAAAATTGTTTGTAGGTGAAAAATTGTTTGGAAAAGGACACCTTATTAGCCATGTTATCTACTTACAAATAAAAGCCGATTTTTGGCTCTCCTGAATGAAAAGAAGGATAATTGGAGGATATCTGGGGCTTACTAACTTGATTTTAGGCCAGGGGGGTCCCAGAATCAGGGAGCTCCTCAAGAGGGCCTTGTCGTAGGAACTACCCGATCTGAGCTTCTCCTCAGTCTGAGATGTACCAAGGCCACTGCTTGCCCCGTGTTTACAGGATTCAGAGTCTTCAGGAAAAGTTGAGCCCAAGTGGTAGAGTCTTCTTCCCCAGCTGTGTTCTCACCTCCCAAAGCCCCACACAATGGAAAATCCCTCAAGAGGAGGCAGTCACAGAGAGAAGTGGAGGCCAGGTGGCCTCCAAATGATCAGTGTCGTACAGGGCTCCTGTCTGCTCTACGGCCACCTCTCAAGTTGTTCTTTCCTAGGTTCCTTCTTAAATTTGATAGATTTATCCGAAACAGGTATGAATTCAGATCCTACCAATTTAATATTACAAGAACTCACCCAGGGGAAGGAATAGAGCTTAACAGTAATGTTGAAAAAGGAAAAGGAAATTTTTAATAAACAAAAGGTATCAATAAAATGGAGGACCCTTTATCTACTTAATTAACTGTTTGGTGACCCTGACGAATTTAGTGATACTCAAACCACCTAAGTAAGTGAGCTACTGGGACTGAAATTTTGGTGCTCTCTCTCTCTCTTTCTTTTTTTTAGAGAGGGTCTTGCTCTGTCATCCAGGCTGGAGTGCAGTGACACGATCAAATCTCACTGCAGCCTCCAAATCTCAGGCTCCGGCAATCCTCTCATCTCAGCCTCTCAGATAGTCAGGACTACAGGTACATGCCACCATATCTGGCAAGGTTTTAATTTTTAATTTTTGTAGAGACAGGGGCTCACTGTGTTGCCCTGGCTCAAACTTCTAGCCTCAAGTTATCTTTCCATCACAGTCACCCATAGTACTGGGATTACTGGCATGATCCCCTGTGCCTGGCCTTTCTTTGTTAAAATTTGCCTCTAAGTGGCAGCCCTTGAAATGTATTTCTAAACTGCTGGGAACAATTAAGTTTGATTTTTTTTAAAAAGTAAGAAGGAACCCGATTATTCAGACCTTGCACTAATTCAGGCTTTCCTTCCTACCAACCAGCCCCTTTTAAGATGGTCTCATGAGTTATTAGCATCTTCATCAATGTTTCAACAAGAATGACTACCTACATCTGCACAACAGTTTTCAAAATATTTCCATGGTTATTATTCTCTTATCTGGCCCCACCCACATCCTGCTGATTGGTCCATTTTAGAGAGAGCCGATTGGTCTGTTTTACAGAGAGCTGAATGGTCTGTTTTGACAGGGTGCTGACTGGTGCATTTACAATCCCTGAACTAGACAAAAAGGTTCTCCACATCCCCACTAGATTAGCTAGATACACAGTGTCGATTGGTGTATTTACAAACCCTGAGCTAGACACAGAGTGCTGATTGGTGCATTTACAAACCTTGAGCTACATACAGGGAGCCAACTGGTGCATTCACAATCCCTTAGCTAGACATAAAGATTCTCCAAGTCCCCACCAGATTAGCTAGACACAGAGCTCTAATTGCTACACTTACAAACCTTGAGCTAGACACAGAGTGCTGACTGGTGCATTCACAATCCCTTAGCTTGACATAAAGATTCTCCAAGTCCCCACTAGATTAGCTAGATACAGAGTGCCAATTGGTGCATCCACTAACCCTGAGCTACACACAGTGTGCTGATTGGTGTGTTTACAAACCTTGAGCTAGATACAGAGTGCTGATTGGTGTATTCACAATCCCTTAGCTAGACATAAAGATTCTCCAAGTCCCCACCAGATTAACTAGATACAGAGTGCCGGTTGGTGCATCCACAAACCCTGAGCTAGACACAGGGCGCTGATTGGTGTGTTCACAAACCTTGAGCTAGACACAGCATGCTGATTGGTGCACTCACAATCCCTTAGCTAGACACAGAGGTTCTCCAAGTCCCCACTAGACTCAGGAGCCCAGCTGGCCTCACCCAGTGGATCTTATACCGGGGCCACAGGTGGAGCTGCCCGCCAGTCACTCACCGTGCGCCTGCACTCCTCAGCCCTTGGGCGGCCGATGGGACCAGGCACCATGGAGTAGGGGGTGACGCTCATCCGGGAGGCTCAGGCCATGCAGGAGCCCATGGCGGTGGGGGGAGACTCAGGCATGGTGGGCTGCAGGTCCCAAGCCCTGCCCCGTGGGGAGGCAGCTAAGGCCTGGTGAGAAATCCAGCACAGCACTGGTGGGTCAGCACTGCTGGGGGACCCGGCACACCCTCTGCAGCTGCTGGCCTGGGTACTAAGTCCCTCCCTGCCTGGGGCTGGCAGGGCTGGCTGGCCACTGCAAGTGCAGGGATCAGCAAGCCCACACCCACCCAGAACACTAGCTGGCCCACAAGCACTGCACGCAGCCCTGGCTCCCACCCCTGCCTCTCCCTCCACACCTCCCCGCAAGCCAAGGGATCTGGCTCCGGCCTCGACCAGCCCAGACAAGGGCTCCCATGGTGCAGTGGCAGGCTGAAGGGCTCCTCAAGCATGGCCAGAATGGGCGCTGAGGCTGAGGAGGCACCGAGAGTGAGCCAGGGCTGTCAGCATGCTGTCACCTCTCAATCCCCCCTCTAAACAGGACACCCCAACTGCTGTTGGGAATTTGGCTGATGACTGCTCTAGGTACTTCCTGCTGCATAGGGGCAATAAAGGGGCCCTGCAGTTGTAGTGTCCTCTAGAGGGGAGCTCTCTAGGCCAGCAAAAGCGCCAGTGGGTTGGTCCAGGAGTCCTCAGTAGCAGTTGTTAGTTGAACTCATTTGGGGTTCCATTTGTGAGACCATCTGTAGCTTGATGTCCTCAATTCTAGAGGAGACAAATTTGATAAGGTTAAAAATATAGGGCCCAAAGGGGAGTAACAGCAAGATGGCTGCCATGGGACGTAGAAAGGGGAGAAGCCATGTTGCCCAACTCCAGAGGTTTGTATAAGAGTTTGAAAGGTGTCGCCTGATTTCAGAAGCCTTTTCCTATAAACGCCGGCAGCATCTCCTACTATCCCTGACTGGTTAGTGTAAAAACAACATTCTTCCCCTAAGAAGGTGCACAGTCCTCCTTTCTCAGCAGTGAGGAGGTCTAGGCCCTGGCAGTTTTGGAGAGTCACTGCTGCCAAAGAGTCTATTTGGGATTGTAAAGTAAGAACAGATTTCACTATTTCTTGCAAACTGTCTGAGATATCCTTTGAGAATGTGTGGTAGTAGGATAATGAAGTAGATAAACCAGATATTCCGGTTCCTGTAGCCATTCCTAACCCTTCAAGTAGGGGTATTAGTTGTATGGCTCTGTGCTGAGAGACTTGAGCTTTGAGGGGTACTGATAAGGTCTGATTTCCTGGGGCAATGATAATGTTGGGACTTAGAAAGACTAAGGTGCAGGTGCCTGTCAAG
Organism: Gorilla gorilla gorilla; assembly: GCF_029281585.2. NCBI lineage: Eukaryota > Metazoa > Chordata > Mammalia > Primates > Hominidae > Gorilla > Gorilla gorilla. Next base: position 42,995,681 of record NC_073248.2, on the reverse strand, counting down.
TTAGTGGGGAGGCAGACACAGGTCGTTGTTCCACGTAAGAAGAATATGCCTTGCCTGGGTAGACAGGACTTAACCCTGGCTTTTAAAGGAATAGTGTACACTGTTTTTTTTTTCTTTATTATTTCTTTCTCTCTCTTTCTCTCTTCAACTCTTTCTTTGTCTCTTCCTCTCTTTTTAACTCTCTCTTTGACTTTCTGTGTCTGACCCTCTTTCTCTCTGACTCCTTCTCTTTGTCCCTCTGTTTCTTCCTCTCTCTCTCTCTCTCTTTCTCTGACTTTCTTTTTCTCTCCTTCTTGCTGGTCTTTCCCTACCTCTGCCAGTCACTCATGCTGCTGTTCTCCCCTCTTCTTCCCATTTTGATGGCTTTGGCAGTGTAAGAGTGCCACCTACTTGTGCTTTTGCATTGCATGCAATAATTCTATAATTTCCTTGTGGCATTTAACAGGGGTTCCCCCAGAGGTTAGGAACTCCCTCTCTTAACATATTGCAGCATGGGCATGTAGGATTAGATAAGCATATCTGCTATCTGTATACACATTTATTCTTTTTCCCTTTCCCAGTTCTAAGGCTCGGGTAAGTGCCACTAGTGCTGCTAACTGGGCACTGGTCCCTGGGGGAAGAGGCTTACTTTCAAGTATGGATACATCACTAACTATGGCATAACCTGCCCTTCGTATCCCATTCTCCATAAATGAACTTCCATCGGTATATAGGTTAAGGTCAGGATTAGTTAAGGGGACTTCTAAGAGATCATCTCAAGCGGCATAAGTCTGGGCTATAATTTGTTGGCAGTCATGCTCGATTGGTTCCCCATCCTCTGGGAGAAAAGTGGCAGGGTTGAGGGCCATGCACATGAGTATTTGAAGCACCGGTCCCTCAAGGAGTAGCACCTGGTATCTAAGTAGGTGGTTGCCTGATAGCCACAAACTTCCTTTGGCACCTAGTATGCCATTTACATCATGAGTAGTCCAGACAGTGAAATCCTTTCCTTGTATTATTTTGATAGCCTCTGACACTAAGACGGCCACTGCTGCAGCTACCCTTAAACAGTGAGGGCAGCCTTTTGCTACTGCATCAGTTTCCTTACCTAGGTATGCCCCTGGTTGTGGGGTTGTCCCACGAGTCTGAGTAAGGACTCCAAGAGCTATCCTAGCTCTCTCTGTGAAGTATAAAGAGAAGTTTTGTCCTGTGGGAAGGCTTAAAGCTGGAGCTTCTACTAGGGCCTGCTTTAAGGTTTTGAAGGCTGTTTCTGCTTCTGGTTCCCATTCTACTAGATGAGTATTTGCCTTCTGGGTTTCCTTGATTAGAGTATAGAGGGGCCTGGCTATCTTGTTGCATCTGGGGATCCACAGTCAGCAAAAGCCGGTAATTCCAAGGAACCCCGCAACTGTTTTAATGTTTTAGGGTGGGGATAAGCCAGTAGAGGCTGTATTCATTCATTGCTGAGGGCCCTGGTCCCTCTGGCTAAGATTAGGCCTAGATATTTGACCTGCTCTAGGCAAAGCTGGGCCTTCGACCTAGACACCTTGTACCCTTGATTAGCTAGAAAGTTCAAGAGATCTAGAGTAGCCTGCTGGCATGAGGCTTCCAAACTGCTAGCCAAAATAAATCATCCACATACCAAAGGACCAGAGTGCCTGGACTTGAGAAGTGGCCTAGATCTTGGGCCAGTGCCTGATCAAACAGGAGAGGGCTATCCTTAAACCCTTGGGGCAAGACCGTCCATGTTAAGTTCGGATGTGTGGTCTGTGGGATCCTCAAAGGCAAAGAGGAACTGGGAGTCAGAGTGCAGGGGAATACAGAAGAAGGCATCCTTGAGGTCCAGAAGTGTGAACCATTCTGCTTCTTTTGGTATTTGAGAGCAGGGTATAGGGGTTGGGTACAAGTGGATATAGAGGAATTACTGCCTCATTGATGAGTCTAAGATCTTGCACTAGTCTCCACTGACCATTCGCTTTTTCTACTCCTAGAATTGGGGTGTTGCAGGGATGGCTGCATTTCCTTACTGAGCCTTGAGCTTTCAAATGTTTAACAATATTCTGTAGCCCTTTATTAGCTTCAGGCCTCAAGGGATAGTCTTTGATAAGGAAAAGTGGTGGGATCTTTTAAACTGATTTGGACTGGGTGGGAATTTTTTGCCCTTCCAAATTGTCCTTCCAATGCCCAGACTTCAGGGTTGATTCCCTCCTCAAGTAGGGGACAACAAATGGGTAACTTCTTCCCCATATTCATGTAGATAATAGCTCCAGCCTTGGCTAATATACCGCTCCCTAATAAGGGTGTGGGACTTTCAGGCATAACAAGAAAGGGATGTGAAAAGAGCAAAGTCTCCCAATTACAACTCAGGAGGTGCGAGAAATACCTGGTAACAGGTTGTCCCAGGATTCCTCAGATGGTAACGGACCTTGAGGACAGTCATCCAGGACCAGAGATTAACACTGAGAATGCTGCACCAGTGTCCAGGACGAAGTCAATTTCCGGGCCCTCAATAGTTAAACATACCCGGGGCTCAGTGTGGGTGATGGCATGAGCTGGTGCTTGCCCCGGGCACCCTCAGTCCTGTTGTTGGATCATCTGGTTGGGGGCTTCTGACCCAGGAAACCTTCATCCTCTAGTGGACATGGATGAGGGCGCAGCTTGTTTCTCATCGGACAATCTTTTTTAAAGTGTCCTAGTAAACCACACTGATAACAAGCCCTACCAGGTGATTGGCCTGCTCCATTTTCTGTCCTCTCTGAACCACCAAGGTTTGTTTATCTCAGGGCCAGGACTAAGGCCGCAGCCTTTCTCTGACCTCGCTTTTCTTTTGGGCCTCTTCCTCTTGGTCCCTATTATAGAACGACAAGGTTGCCAGGTTTAATAATGCCTCTAGATTTTGTTCAGGGCCCAGGGCTTGCTTTTGGAGCTTTCTCCTGATAGCTGTGGCTGATTGGGTAATAAATTTATCTTTTAGAATCAATTGACCCTCGAGGGAGTCAGGCGAGAGGGGAGTATACATTCTTAAGACCTCTCGTAGCTGCTCGAGGAAGGCAGAAGGATTTTATTCCTTTCCCTGTGTTACGGTGGACATCATTGAATAATTCATGGGCTCTTTTCTAATTCTCCGTAGTCCCTCTAGAACACAGGTCAACAGATGTTTACGACTCCAGTCCCCATGATCTGAGTCAAGGTCTCAGTGGGGATCCATACTGGGGATGGCTTGCTGACCAGTAGGGAATTTGTCCCTTTCTTCAGCTGCCATTCTATCATTTACTGACTAAGATACCAGGTATCTCCAAACTCTCAGGCTGCAGCTAAAGCCACATTCTTTTCATTAAAGACCAGGGTTTGATCTAAGAGTAGCATGACATCTCTCCAAGCGAGGTCAAAGGTTTTCCCTAGACCCTGTAGGACATCTATGTACCTATCAGGATCATCTGAAAACTTCCCCAGGTCTGCCTTGATCTGCTTTAAATCAGAGAGGGAGAAGGGGACATGCACGTGGGTTGGGCCAAGTTCTCTGCCCCCTACAGCTTGAAGGGGACATAACCGATTGCCTGGGGGGTGGGGTTGTGGTCCTTTGGAGATTTCTTTGCTTATTTCCTTCTGGGCAGGGGAGATTACAGGAGGATTATCATTAATAGGAAGGGGAGCTATAGGGAGGCTAGGATATGGGGGTAAGCTGAGAGGTCCTCCTGTGGGATGTAAATTGTAAGCTTTGCATAGTTGTGTATTCTCCCTCAATGAAAAGAAAGCTTGGACATAAGGTATTTCACTCCATTTGCCTTCCCTCTTACAGAAAAGGTCAGGATGCAGGATAGTATTGTAATTTCTACTTCCCTCACGTGGCCATTTTTCCCCATCAGAGAGGGAATATTGGGACCAAGCCGTAGTGCAGAAAAAAAAGAGCCACCTCTTTTTCAGGGTTTGTGGGTTAAATTGGTCCCAATGGCTTAGGATGCATTTCAAGGGTGAGCCTCTTGATGCCTGAGTGTTTCCCATCTGAAAGACAAAACCGCCTGCGGTTTTGGTTTGTTTTGTTTCTCCCCCTGCCCTAGAACCCGCAACAGTCCCTGGACCCTGCTGATCAGAATAGTTGCACTCACCAACACATCAGCAGAAACAACCCCTGCCCAGGAACCCACAATTGTCCCTGGACCCTGCTGGTCAGAATAGTTGTGCTCACCAATGCAGCAGCAGAAACACTAGCTTTCCTTCCAGACCACATGGAGGACTGAGGAAGGTCGGTCCTTACCGATGCATTCTCAAAAACCTGCACCCTTGCTGTCCTCCTAGACCACAAAGAGGACAGACTGAGAAAAGTCAGATTTAGTGGCCCTTACCAACACATTCTTAAAAACCTGTTAGAGTCCTAAGCATTCACCTTTTAGTGTTGGGACTTTACCCCTGTCCTATACAGATGTTATGCCCCAAAAATGAAGTGGAGGGCCATACCCTGAGGGAGGGAGGGGATCTCCAGGGTTGGAAGAGTGACACATCTTGTCCTCACTTACATGAATAGGAAGGATACAATTTCTGAGGCTCCCCATATCCTAGCTTCAGGAATAGCTTTTTTTAGGCCTATTAGTCTGAGGAGGGATCCTAAAATTCCAGGTAGTCCCCACTATGACAGGGCTTTGGGCAAAAGTTATGTCTTTCTGATTGGTGAGCCCAGGTGCCTGAAGAAAGTAACAGAGTCCTGGAGTTTATACTAGAAATCATTCTTACAGGAGAAACTAGAAAAGCACCAGAGACAGGTAACAATTTTTAGAAGGAGGACTAACCTCAGAGAAGAGAGGCAAGAGGAAGTTTGTGTGGCAAGCATTTGGACACAGAGGGCAAGGGTCAGGGATAGATAAGATAGATGGGCGAGTCTCGCTTGGGCGACATGCCTTTGAGAGTTCCACTCATGGCCGTAGGGTCAACCAACGTGTTGTCGGGACCCCGGAGCTGAATGGCTTTCCTCTCTGTTGACCCTCGGCTCAGCCCAGAAGTACAGGAAAAGCAGAAGCTTGTTCTAGGCAAACCAATGCTCCCAACTCCGAAGAGTTGGGGGTTGTTAGAGAGCGCATTTCCAGAAAGCCTGACACCCGTGTCTTTAGTCCGGTGGCCGCACTAGTCGCTTTTAGCTGGCCGACAGGTGCCCGATATTTAGCCCCCGAATTCTAAGGAAAATAGGGTAGAATAGCAAGTGAAAGGGGTCTGATGGTACTCACTGCTTGGTGACAGGCGACAGTCTCACCGCTTGGCGATAGTCCCTTCGTGGTCACCAAAATGTGTCCGGAATTGGCGGGTTCTTGGTCTCACTGACTTCAAGAATGAAGCCGTGGACCCTTGTGGTGAGTGTTACAGTTCTTAAAGGCAGCACGTCCGGAGATTTTTCCTTCTGGTGTTCGGATGTGTTTGGAGTTTCTTCCTTCTGGTGGGTTTGTGGTCTCGCTGGCTGATGAGTGAAGCTGCAGACTTTCACGATGAGTGTTACAGCACTTAAGGCAGCACGTCTGGAGTTGTTCGTTCCTCCCAGTGGGTTCATGGTCTCGCTGGCTTCAGGGGTGAAGCTCCAGACCTTCACAGTGAGTGTCATAACTCATAAAGGCAGTGTGGACCCAAAGAGTGAGCAGTAGCAAGATTTATTGCAAAGAGCAAAAGAACAAAGCTTCCACAGAGTGGAAGGGGACCCGAGCAGGTTGCCACTGTGGGCTCAGGCAGCCTGCTTTTATTCTGTTATCTGACCCCACCCACATCCTGCTGATTGGTCCATTTTAGAGAGAGCCAATTGGTCTGTTCTACAGAGAGCCGATTGGTCTGTTTTACAGAGAGCTGAATGGTCTGTTTTGACAGGGTGCTGACTGGTGCGTTTACAATCCCTGAGCTAGACAAAAAGGTTCTCCACATCCCCACTAGATTAGCTAGATACAGAGTGTCGATTGGTGTATTTACAAACCCTGAGCTAGACACAGAGTGCTGATTGGTGCATTTACAAACCTTGAGCTAGACAGAGTGCCGACTGGTGCATTCACAATCCCTTAGCTAGACATAAAGATTTTCCAAGTCCCCACCAGATTAGCTAGCCACAGAGCTCTGATTGGTGCATTTACAAACCTTGAGCTAGACACAGAGTGCTGACTGGTGCATTCACAATCCCTTAGCTGGACATAAAGATGCTCCAAGTCCCCACCAGATTAGCTAGATACAGAGTGCCGGTTGGCGCATCCACAAACCCTGAGCTAGACAAAGGGTGCTGATTGGTGTGTTCACAAACCTTGAGCTAGACACAGCGTGCTCATTGGTGCACTCACAATCCCTTAGCTAGACACAAAGGTTCTCCAAGTCCCCACTAGATTCAGGAGCCCAGCTGGCCTCACCCAGTGGATTTCACACCAGGAGACAGGTGGAGCTGCCCACCAGTCCCTCACCATGCGCCCACACTCCTCAGCCCTTGAGTGGTCAGTGGGACCGGGTGCCATTGAACAGGGGGTGGTGCTCACTGTGGAGGCTCAGGCCAGGCAGGAACCCATGGTGGGGAGGGGGGGTGATGGCGGGGACTGAGGGGGGTGGCAGGAGGGATTGGGTGGGTGGGAGCGGTTGGGGGGGCGGTTTTGTGAGGACAGCGGTGGAGGGCGGGCGGGGGTAGGGGTGTGGAGCCTCAGGCATGGGGGGCTGCACATCCGGAGCCCTACCCCGCGGGGAGGCAGCTAAGTCCCGGTGAGAAATCGAGGGCAGCACCAGTGGGCCAGCCGTGCTGGGGGACCCGGTGCACCCTCACAGCTGCTGGCCTGGGTGCTAAGCACCTCACTGCCTGGGTACAGCAGGGCCGGCTGGCTGGCTGCTCCGAGTGCGGGCCTGCCAAGCCCACACCCACCCGGAACTCTAGCTGGCCCACAAGCGCCGGGCGCAGCCCCGGTTCCCCCCGCCATGCCTCCCCCTCCATACCTCCCACAAGCGGAGGGAGCCGCCTCCAGCCTCGGCCAGCCCAGAGAAGAGCTCCCATGGTGCAGCGGCAGGCTGAAGGGCTCCTCAAGTGCAGCCAGAATGAGCACTGGGGCCGGGGAGGCACCGAGAGCAAGCAAGGGCTGCCAGCACGCTGTCACCTCTCACTAGGACAGAGATTCTCAAGTTTTTCCAGTTCACAGCTCCCCTAGTATCTCTGTAATTTTTTCATGGCACATACAGGTCAAAATAAATACCCCAAAATTTGTTTATGAATTAGTCAGGCCCAAATAATTTACCAATTATTTATGTCCTGAAAACACAGTGGCCACTTCAGGAAAAAATAATACAGACAGACTGAAATAAAAATACATTTACTTTATTTTCAAATGATCACAATTTTTTTTTTTTTTTTTTGAGACGGAGTCTCGCTCTGTTGCCCAGGCTGGAGTGCAGTGGGCCAATCTCGGCTCACTGCAATCTCCGCTTCCTGGGTTCACACCATTGTCCTGCCTCAGCCTCCCGAGTAGCTGGGATCACAGGCGCCGGCCACCATGCCTGGCTATTTTTTTTTTTTTTTTTTTTTTGTATTTTTAGTGGAGACAGGGTTTCACCATGTTAGCCAGGATGGTCTCAATCTCCTGACCTCATGATCCACCCACCTCGGCCTCCCAAAGCGCTGGGATTACAGGCAGGAGCCACCGTGCCCAGCCACAATTTCTTAATAATGTGAGGTGTGTGCCTGTTGGGCACTGAACAGTTACTCAGACCTTGGACTCAGATTGGATACTGCCATTCTCATTTCCTATTTCACGTTGATTTTTTTCACAATGCGTCTTTTTTATCATAGCAACTGTCTGAAACTCAGATACTGTGCAAAACCATCAAAACCAGTGTTTTTGCACAGTATCTGACAGATGTTAATGAGTTTCCTTCAAAAGTCTAAACTATCTTGCCGTGTTCTGATGTGTTCACTGAGGCACCTCAGAGAGCCTCAGCACACAATTTGAGAACCATGACGTACAAGTCACCATGCTATGCCTAGATATGGCTGTTCTGGAGGAGTAATGCCTTCTAACCTGCCTGGCAGTCACTTCCTCTGTCCTTTCCAGGCTCCTGTGTCATGCCAGGAGGACAAAGGGCTGATGATTTTACCAGCAGTTTCCCAGCTACCATTCCTCAGCCAGGAGGAACCAAGCTTCCCAACATGAAGCAAAACCCAACCCATTTAAAAAGTAAAGGTGATGATGGTAGGCTCCTGCATGTTTTCTGAAATTACCTATATTCCTCTCATCCTGTGCTCACAGGCATATGACATAGGTAAGAATGAAAACTGGATTGAATTGTGAGGAAAGAACAAGTTTTCCCCAGCTCCCAAGCATGTCCCATCTGAATACTGGAAACTATGTGTAAATCTTAAACAGCAAGGTGTGGAGGAGAATCCGTTCAAATTAGAGTCGAATGTTATGAAGACATCCCAGGATCCTCCTGGGGAAGGAGATCTGAACCATCAGGCACCTGAAGAACTGCTTTGTGGCGAGGTAGTGTCGAGGCATTTCAGTGTGGTTAGTGCTACACATAGCCTCCATGCAGGTGGGTGAGAAGCCTGATTGTCTTTGACTAAGACTGAATTTGGTTCCACTTCAAACTCTTATTCTACTGCATGGTAGAAATGAAACAGCAGGCAGTTCAGGCTTTCCCATGAAGTTACACAAAACAATATGAAATTGCTGCTATTTGATCATTTCTAAACTATAAAAATTGCAACTACATATGGCCCAGATGATAATTTGTCTCCATCACTCCCAGGGTTTGTGACAGTCATGATCCCAGGGGCCACCTGGTTTCCATCACCACCCACTCTGTTGTGCCTCCGAGATGTCCTCGCTCTCCTATGCTCTCCATCATTGGTCCATGAAGACCTCATCTGCCTTAGCCCCATCAGCCAGGGCTTCCTGAGGCTGGAGTGAATCATCTCAGCAATTCCCACATCTCCCTTGGGTGCTGCTATGAAAGGTCTGTGACAGGAATGAGGCACAGTCCCTTTTCTCAGTGACATTTACCAACAGCCAAACTCTCGTGGTCCCTAATCTCTCTTCTCTCCCGCTCTCTGGAGTGAGAAGAACCAGTTCTTCCAACTTTATTTACTCTTCCAAGTCAAATGCTTCTGGCATCAACTTAGTACCTGAACTGTAAGGGTCAGGGTTTTAAGCTCCTGCATCTCAAACCTTTGGTGTGGAAACAGAAAACATGAGTTTCTCTTCATATTCCCCAGCATCCCTCCTTTTAGACAGCAGATACCTCCCAGTGTAGCTCCAATGGGAGAAAGCCCTTGGGGTGAAAATAGTGAGGAAATCAGGACCCGCACATCACCTTGGTGTGCAGTGGGTGTCTGGCTCCTCTCATGCCTGGGTCTTGTCCAGGTGTGTGGGATGCACCTGACAGGGAAAGTCCTGACCTCTCATTTCCAAGCTGTGTAACCCTGGGCAAGCCACTGACCTCTCTCCAAACATCAGTTTCCTCAGGCCCTCAGAGTTAGAAAACATAGTGCCAGCAGGCCCAAGGCTCATCCTGTATGGTCAAATACAGTCAAGCAGAGAGAGAAAAATCTTCTGGATTCAATGCAAATGCAACAACTTCCTGTTGCTTAGGAGTAGCCAGACTGGCTGGCTTTCTAAAAGCTTAGAGATATTATTTTTGAAGCTATCTGTGTATACTTTATTCCCTTTCATACATACCCCTCCTGGCTGACCCAAATGAAAAAAGATATGAAACTCGTTTCTGGCCCGGCTCTTGCCTGATCAGATGGAATGTGTGGTGATAACGCCCATTTTTCCGCTCAGCTGTATTCCTGTTTATTCCTGTGAACACATGGTCTCTGTAATTGGCAATAATTTTTTTCTTTGGGATATTTACCTTCCTTTTGTGGGCCAGCCCAGATTCTTGGGTGGATTTGTTTCCCACTGAGTTACCAGAAAAGGGCACAATGTGATTGGGAGAGCTACATGGAAGAAAGCTCAGCTCCCAGGCCCTCACACAAGCGACTCTGTGCTCCCATCTGTGTCGGAGCCTGGGGACTATGAGGAGATTGCAACGGAACACCCTGTCCCCTCTACCAACATTCTTTCCCCATGAAGCAGTGGCATTTTCTTTTGTGTTCTCACACAATTCAGACTAGGTGGAGTAGCCTGCACGGCATGACTGGAATGACCCTACTGAGCAGAAGTGTCCCCCTTCTCCCTTGCCAAAACTGTGGGCTGAGAGAGAACCCGCCTGATAGCCCCCTGCTTTGGAGGTGTTTCTGCGGTGGTCCTTTTAAAAAGGGTGTATTCGGGGCATGGGTTGAAACACCAAGCAAGTGTAAATCACAGGCTTCACACACTTGCCTTTTGGGAGGCAGGTCAGCTCCAACCTGCAGCAGCTGAGAAAGAATACATAGCGGTCCTTGAGGACAGAGAGCTTTGTTGATGACCAGCCTTAGGGCACAGGAGAAAGCGAAAGGCCGGAGCAGCCACAGCCACTTCTCTGTGCCCAGCAGTGTAGCCACCCGCCTAGCAATGCTCCAGCCATGCAGAATGGGCCTGCCTCCTCTCTGCCTTGTCCTGAGGATGGAGATATCTCTGACCTGGAGGTCCTAGGACCTCACTTCCTAAATGTGTGACCCTAGATAAGTTGCTTAACCTCTACCGGAACCTCAATTTCATCATCTGTAAAACAAGAATAATCAACCCACCTACCTCATAGGGTTGTTTTGATACTTAAATGAGACAAAGCATGTGTCTAAGGGTTTTCTGATTCGTAAAACACCACAGGTATATAAGGATTGTTTTCCTGACTTATCTTAGGACCTTTTGAAAGAGACCTTCAATAAGAGACCTTCAATAAGTTATCTAAGTTCAACCTCTACTATGCACAATCCTGGACAAAAGGTCGTCTACCCTCTGCTTGAATCCTTGCTATTATGGGAAACTTACTACCTTTCTTTGAAGAAGAACTCACTACCACAAAGCCCTATGACTTGAGCTTCCTCTGGTTAAATCACAGCCATCTCACATAAGCTCCAGAGTAAATGGGAAGGGAGAAACTGACTCATCCAGCAATAGCAGAAATATCACCTTGTAGATTGTGTTGTTCTGCTATTTACAGATATTTGTGAAAAACCTGAAGTCAGTGTCATTCATCTTCCCTTTTGAAGGTTAAGTGTGTTTGTTTTTGTTTTTGTTTTTGTGACCAGAAATACATTAAAATTGGATTAGGAGCAATGTGCAGAAAAATTCACAGATGCTCAGTGCAGTGTATTCATTGTATAAACATGGAATAAAATGTTTGTCCCAAGATTATTTCACTTTGTCCACTTAGAAAGATTTCCTGTGACTTGCATAAATGTGGAAGAAAGCTTCTTCATTTCTTTTTAGCCAGGATCATTTGATGACATTTTGAAATGTCAGGGAGACTCTTAACTTGAATCTGACCTACAAAGGGCCATTGAGAACAGTGAAGTGTGCCCCCAAAGCCAAAAACTTTGTATAGCTTTAATTTCAGTACAGAGGTAAATCGACTTCTGCTTTTGGATTTAAGATTTGGCAAGCATGTGAAATTAAGTATCACTAAGGGGGATTTTTTACAGAAGGAAGCTAGGAGATTATGAGTGTTAGGGCTTACAGACTTAATCTGCAATTAGCATAAACATGCAAAGGTCACCCTAAAGAGATGCATGCCCCTGTGATCTGTAGGGGTAGCTGTCAGAAGTAGAGAGAAACGGCAAACAGAGTTTTGCAAACAAATGTGTGGTGGGGATTCAGGTTTTCATGTACGTGTTGCATCTGTGACCTAGAAGATATCAGACACATGGCCTAGGATAAATCAAGGGTGAGAAGTCACCAGCCCACAGAGAAGGTATCACTAACTTTGAGGCTAACAGAAGTAAATGACAGTTTGTGGCAGCAGCTGTTGGTCACCCACTCAACAGTGATTACCTCCTTCTTCTTTGTTAACAGAAAATGATTTCTGTTCAGGAACTGAGCAGCAGATAGTTTTTAGAATCTGGACCCCATTGAAGTTTCAAGGTGTCGACCTTGATTAGTCTGTGTCCAAAATTGTAGTTCTGTGTCCCTTGTTAGTGATCAGTTTACGATGGGGCATGTGGCACACTTCTGATCAATGAGAAGTCTGCTAGAGGTACTTCCAGAAGAGTTTTCCTTACTTTTAAAAAAGAAGAAACCACAGAGACTTTCTGTTTCCGTCATTTGGATGTTGCTGGGAGATAATGTGATGCTTGGAGCTGTTGCAGCCATTTTGCAACCATGAGGGGAGGACCCTGAGGCAAAGGCAACATGCTTAGGGTAACAGAATAGGAACATTGACAAATCTAGACTCCTGTATTAGGTTGAGGTGCTAAACCAATCAGTGCCAGTACTGCCTCCCTGTAGACTTATTACCTGGTCACTCAGAGATGAGACTATGGAGTCAGACTTCCTAGGTTCAAATTCCAACTTTCCCACTTACCAGCTGTGTGACTTTGGACTTCTCTGTGCCTCATATTTCTGATTTGTGTATCTACCCTGTAGTATTCTTGTTAGAATTAAATGAATTAATACGTGGAGAGTGCTAGAACCATACCTGATCACTCAAACATTTAACATTTTTTCATCATTTAAGCCATTTCGAGTTGCATCTTCTAGTTGTTGCTTTTGAAAGTATCCTATGTAACACAGCAACTTTCAGTTAACTTTTTTCCTGTCAGAAAGTTAGGAAACTCACAACAAAAAGACAAACCATCCCTTAAACAGTGGAAAAAGGACTTGAGTGGATATTTCTCCAAAGAAGATAGGCCATGGCCCACAAACACATGAAAACATTCTCAGCATCATTCATCATTAGGGAAATGCAAATAAAAAGGAGGCACCACTGTACACCCATTAGGATGGTAATAACTTTTTAAAAAGAAAACAGAAAACAGCAAGTATTGGTGAGGATGTGGAGAAACTGGAATTTGTATATTGCTGGTGGGAATGTAATATGGTTCAGCCACTGCAGGAAACAGTTGGTGGTTCCTCAGATGACTCAACACAGAATTATCACAGGACCCTGCAATTCCACTCCTAGGCATCTGTACCCAAAAGAATTGAAAACAGGGATGCAAGTACATGCATACACATGTTGATAGCAGCACAGTAGCCAAAAGGTGGAAGCAAACCACATGTCCATTGATGGATGAATGGATAAATAAATTGTGATATATACATACAGTCGAATAACATTCAGCCATAATAAATTAGAAAAAATGATGGGAAATGAGAAAAATATCCCATTTACAAAAGCAACCAAAATCACAGAATACTCAGAACCAAACACAGAAGAAATACAAAACGGCCTAAGGACACGGAAGAAGACATGAAATGAAGGGAAACATCACACACGTGACTGAGCAGGCTCAGGCCTGACAAGATATTAATTATTTCCCAGTCACCCTGTGAATTTAATCAATCTTTAATTTTTTAACTTAGCAAACTGATTTTTAAATTCCACCCAAAGAATACATTTGTAAAAGCAACTAAATTAATTTTTTTTAAAAGAGCCAGGTGTGGTGGTATGAGCCTGTATTCCCAGCTACTCTGGAGCCTGAGCTGAGATAGAAAGGTTGCTTGAGCCCAGAAGTTTAAGACCGGCCTGGACAACAGAGTGAGACCCCATTTAAAAAATTAAAGGGGATAGCTCTTACTAGATAGTAAGATATATTTTAAAATTGCTATAATTTATGAATTTGATACCAACATAGGAATGAGAAAATTGATTACCAAACCAGAAATCAGAATTTATCATATACTGCTTGGTATTTGCAATCGGTAGGAAAAGGAAAGATTAATTAAATAGTCTGGGAACAACTGCCTTGAAACTAATATACTAAAATAAATTCCACGTGGATTACACACAAAAATAAAACCACAATAGAACTCAAAGAAAATATAAGTAAATATTTTCCCATTTATCAGAACTCATCCACATGGTTCAATTCAACTGCAGGGGAGGTTTGAAAACGTGTGTGGTTTTTTGGGAGGCACTCGCTGTTATTGTCATAGATACATAACCTATTTCTAGGGATGAGGGAAAGGACAAAACAAAGGATTGAAACTGAGGGGCTTTCTGCCTATCCTCATGTTTATCAAAAAAATTCCAATACCCAAAATACACCATCCCACAATTATAATTGGTTGCATAGGCAAAGCTTCTCTTTCTCGTTTGGTGATCCTAGTATATCTCTATAAGGACCACATCTTAGCTGATATTCCAGCTGCACATTGGAATTACATCTGTTCTCATTCTCATATTAATAATGAAGCTTGATTAATAAATTGCAAGGGCTAACTCTGGAGCTATTGGTTCAAAATTCCTTGCTAGTGAGGAAAACAAAAGAACAACTGTATTTTAAGAATAGATCCACCATAATAACATGCTGATGGTCAAAACTGATCAGGTAGTCTGGATGAAGCCTCACACCTTCCTACACTTTGCAAAAGAAGTAGCAGGTAAGGAAGGACTAGCCTGAGCTCCTGTTCAGCCCTGGGGAGGAAGCAGGTATGATGGAGCTGGCAATGTGGTCAGTCCTGCTGTGCTCAGCCAATTTGCTTGAACTTCAAACAGAAGTGTTAACCTCACGGTGTGCAAGTTCATCCATCCTCTGCTTTTGTCCTCCTTGGAGGCTTTCAGTGGCGCATGTTGGGGGAAAAAAAGGCACTTGTTCTCTTCTCAATTGTACACAGCAGCTGATCAGTGTCTGCACGAATTCTTGAGCAAAGAACATATTTCAGACCTTCTTATTGCTTGCTTACTTAATTTAACAGATGTCAGTTGTGACACACACATACGACTTTCTCCCTAGACAATGGATTATGACAAATTTCATTTTATGCCTGGCATGAAAGCCATGCAATATTGGGTATTGAAAGGACTTTTTTTTTTTTTTTTTTTGAGAGAGAGACAGAAAGAGGGGAAAACCCGTTGTGCCTTAAAATCCCTAGTAATGCAAGAAAACCAATTTCCACAAAGGCATTGTCCTGGAAAGCTTTGTTGGTTTATGTCGCTACCTAATGGGAATGTGTCAGATTACACAAGGGCTGTTGTGTCAGGTCACACATCCTGTCACAATGAACACACTGGTGGTGTGTGGGTGGGAATGCAATTTATGGGGATGCCTGTGCTGGATGAGATGTTATCTTCACATTCTGTGTCTACTTCTAGTTATTTAACCTTGGGCAAGTCCCTCAACGCCTCTTAACTCAAGGATCCTCACCTAAAGGAGGGTTCCAGATGCCAGCTTTGTGAGATTGTTGACAGAACTAGGAAAAGGTGTACTTAACTGGGCTAGGTGGCTCATGCCTGCAATCCCAATGCTTTAGGAGGCTGAAGCAGGAGGATCACTTGAGGCCAGGAGTTAGAGACCAGCCTGGGCAAGATGGCAAGATCTCATTTCTTCAAAATAGAAATTAAAAAATTAGCTGGGTGTGGTGGTGTTAGCATGTATTATACACCATACCTGGGTAACAGAGAGACTCTGTCAGGGAAGAAAAGAAAAAAGAGAAGAGAGAAGGAGGAAGGAAGGAGAGAAAGGAAGGAAAGAAGGAAGGAAGGAAGGAAGGAACAAAGGAAGGAAGGGAGGGATGGAGGGAGGAAGGAAGAGAAGGGAAGAAGGAAGGAAGGAAGGAAGGAAGGAAGGAAGGAAGGAAGGAAGGAAGGAAGGAAGGAAGGAAGGAAGGCAGGCAGGCAGGCAGGCATGTATTTTAAACTGAGGCATAGTCCAAAGCTCGTAAACTCAGGGTTCTGTCAGTCCATGTAATAAAATCATGAAGCCCTACATATTTTTTCTTCTTTTGGTATAAGCTTCGGTTTCAGAGGTATGTTTTTTGACACAAGTAAAACTTCCAGCATGGAAATAAACTGCCGTCAATGGCTGCCCTTGAAGTTGGAGAGGTGATAGGAAACTGCATTGAACTGGACTGCATTGAACTGGTTTGAGTGGCTGCATTGATAGGCTGCATTGAACAGGACAACACTTATCTGGTCTCAGGTGGATGACTGCTGTCAGCACAGAATGGCCAGGATGTGTGGCAAGATCTTTCTGTTTACTAAAATCAACCAACCACTTGGGATATCCTGCTTGTAAATGCTGGCCCAATTTTTTAAACACTACAGGGGCTAAAGAAATCATCCCTGGGGGCCAGGTTCAGCTTGTGGATCTCAGCTGGCGCTCTGCTGTTCATTGCTATAGACTTGCAAGAAGGTGGGTGCTAGGTGTGGAGCCTACGCTATCTGGGGTACTCTATATGTGGGGAAGGGGGGCGGGGCTCAATGCTCCATGTCTGTGGGGAGGTTAGTGGGAATCTAGAGACAGAATCAGGATTGGGGACCTGAATTACTATGTTACTGGCCTGATGCCAGAGGCTCAGCCTGGTAGAGGCCTACGTAAGACCTTCCCTGGTCATCGATCCTCTTTCCTCGCCACCATGTGTTTCTCTCCTCTTCCTTGGGACAGCTCTCCCTGAAGCCTCCAGGCTTCCCTTATGAGATCCCCCCAAGAGCTAAACAGTTCCTGGAGACCACTGAGAAGACTGCCAGACTGAGAGTCAGACTTGTGGATACATACTTACTGTTTGGCCTTGAGCGGGAACCTCCATCCTTCTGAGTCTTTGTTTCCTCATTTGTAAAGTGAGGAGGAAGAGAAAAGCCTTTCCCAGCTTCTCAGGATGGCACCCGGGTACAGATCATAGAGATGATGCATGAGGCATGCTTCGTGATCTTGAAAGTGCTGAGCAGTACTCGGTCATTTTAAAACAATGACATCTTCTTTGAATAATTCTTAAATCCTGGTACAGAATTACGAAAGGATCATCTACTCAATTAGTCAACTATTTGTTCAAGAAATATGTACTGAGCCTTCATTATGTGCCAGGTACTTCTAAGCAATAACTAAGACAGACATGGATTGCCTGCCATGAAATGTCAATTCTAGAGTAGGAGGCAGAGCATAGGGAAGAAAGGACGGGAGGAGGGAAGAAAGGAAAGAAGGACGTGAGAAGGAAAGGAAGGGAAGGAGAGAAGGACAGAAGAAATGAGGGAGGGAGGGAGGAAACGAAGGAAGGAGGGGAGAAGGGAAGGAGGGGAGAAGGGGAGGAGGGAGGGATGGAGTGAAGGAAAGAAGCCAGCTTAAAATTGGCCGTGATGAGTATTTATACTACTAACATTGGAAAATTCAGTAAATCAGGGTTCTTCCTGCAGGCTGACTTTTAAATATTTGCCGTAACTACTGAAGCCAGAGGTTACAGTGAGGAGCCAGAGGAGGATTCTGAGTGCAGGAGAAACACAATTTGCTACTCATTTTATCCATTTTTCAAAGGATCCTCTTCACCACGTACAGAATAGACTGGAGCCAGGCACAGTAGCAGCGGGAGTTACCAGCCTAGAAGGCTGTGAAATAACCCAGGCATGAGATGCAAGGGGCTTCGGTTGGACTAGCAATGGAGTAGCCAGACATGGATGGTTGGGATATGATGGGGGGCAAGGCTGACAGCGTTCATTTGTGGATTGGCTGTGGGGTAAAGATAGAGACAGCTAGTGAATTGTACAGAAACACTCTGTTCATGAGGAGCTTACAGTTTAGTGGGAGAAACAAAGCAGGCAGTCAGCTAGGACTTCCACAGATATTTATTTATACTGGCTTTCAACGACATATAACACAGGGAAACCTAGCCACGTTTGGAAATGAAATGTCATTTGAGCTTTGTTATGGTGAGGTATGATACAATCACACACCCATGGAGGTATTTACGTATAATTTCTTCCACACCTGATTTGGTTCTGCAAACACCCCAGGCCCCAAACATGTCATTTGCTAGTAATGTGCTGTGGCAAGGAGGCGTCAGAACCGTGTGAGCTTTCACACATTATCTACCCACCCAACTTCTGGGTTTTGCCTATTCTGTCAGGGTCCTCTGTGAGCTGCTGGGGTAATGGGCAAAGGGTGGAGATGCAAATGAAAATAGAAATGCTGAGTGAACAGGTTATCTAGTGGAAAGAGGGTGCCAAAGGAAGCAGGGTAGCTAGTGTGAGTGGACTGTTTGATACAGAGTGTGGGAAAGAGTAAGATCTGGAGATGCCCTGATGAGGGGAGTCTTGAGGAAGGAAATGAATGATGAGTTTCTTCAGGGCTGATGATAGGTTATGTCATTCAACCCATTCTGCAATGACCACCATGTGACTTTGCTCCTAATAAATAAGCACATTATATTTCCCCACCCCTTGATATGGGGTTTGGCCATATCACTTGCTTTGGCTGAAAAGACTGAGATGAATGGGAGTGACAGGGAACTTGTTATGAGATTTCTGCTTTAAAGGCTTTCCACATTTGCCATTGTCATCTGCCATTGTTTGCCACAGGAGGAGAATGAGAGACATACGCTGCAGAGCCAGCCTAGCTAAGCCCTGCCTAGGTCAGCCAAAAAGCAGCTGACCTGCAGACATGTGAGCAATTATAAATGGTCATTGCTTTATCCTGCTGAGTCTTGAGGAGGTGTTTGCACAGCAACAGCTGACTGATGCAGGGACTTACAGTGTGTCCCACAGTGTAGTTTGGCTTTTCCTCATTTGGTGTTAGTAGGGACTTCAGTTACTTCTAAATGCTTTCCAAGTGGTTGATTACTATTTATTTTGGTAGTATATTGAAAGTGCCTTTGCAAAAATTCTATCAGTGAGAAAAATTATAACAGTAAGCTGAGCTAACTAGTTACACGTAGTTAGACAGGCATGACTGGGGCAAGAGAGACATCTTTCCCCTCCTACAAGGAATGTTAGGTGATACTTTGAGAACTATCACACTGTCTCTGAAAAAAAGATAATTTGGGGGTCTAGGCACAGTGGTTCACACCTATAATCCCAACACTTTGGGAGGCGGAGACCAACAGATAGCTTGACCCCAGGAATTCAAGACCAGCCTAAGCAACAAGGCAAATCCTGTCTCTACAAAAAATACAGAAGTTAGCCAAGTGTGGTGGCACACACCTGTAGTCCTGGCTACTCAGGAGGCTAAGGTGGGAGGATCAATTGAGCCCTGGAGGTTGAGGTTGCAGTGAACCATGATTGCCCCACTGCACGACATCTGGGGTGACAGAGTAAGACCTTGTCTCAAAAAAAAAAAAAAAAAGCTTTTGTTACCATAGGTAGTTAGGCAGGCATGAGCAGGGAAGGAGAGTGCCCTCTTCACCAGGAATGTCAGGCGACCATAAGGTGATAGTGAGGTGGTTGTTAAACTGTCTCTAAAATAATAATTGGTTGCAGCCGGCACCAGGGAAAGGCAGTCTCCCAACAGATAGAAAACACCTGAAACTGATGATCAGCAGCTTCCTGATTAGATCTCAGGAGTTGGGTGAGTGAACTCAAGCATGCACACTAAGAGGCAAAATGGTGGAATTAACTGGTACCTGACCTTCCTTAGGGAATACTCAACCGGTAAGGGAAAAATGTTTCAAGGAGGCCTGAATACAACTTTAGTAAACACAGTGCACACCTGGCCCCTCCTAAGTGCTGGCAGGCCACCCCAAGGGAAGGATCAGGGGAGAAGGGCACAATCACCCCGGAAGCATAAAAACCCAAGTCAACGGTCAAACCTTGCACTTGATCTCTCAAGTCACCCGCTTGCCCCTCTTCCAAGTGTACTTCACTTCCTTTCATTCTTGCTCTAAAACTTCTTAATAAACTTTCACTCCTTCCCTTAAACTTGCCTCCGTTTCTCCCTCTGCCTTATTCCCTTTGGTTGAATTCTTTCTTCTGATGGAGGTAAGAATTGAGGTTGCTGCAGTCTTGTGTGGATTCACCACTGATAACAGTTAAAATGGTAAATTTTATGTTATGTATATTTTATCACAATAAAAATTACCAAATAAGAGATAATTGGCTATTTAAACATAAATAATAACCATGTATTATAGGGGTTATGACTTATACAAATTGGAAGACAAAAACAATAACATAAAGGCTGGTGGGGGAGAAATAGAAGTATACCCATTTAAGGATGTCATACCACATATGAAAAGGTATAGTATCACTCAAAATATATTGTGATAAGAAAAGATGTATGCTACCACTAAAATAATAAAACAAAGACTTAAGGCTAATAAGTCTATAAAGGAGACAAAAATAGATCATAAAAATACTCAACTAATTCAAATCAATCCAGTTAATCTAAATTAATCCAATTAATCTAAAATAAAACAGAGGGGGAGGAAAAAAGGAACACAGAACAGGTGGAACAAATAAGAAACAAAGGCCAATGTGATAGAGTGAAAGTTAGCCATTACAGATAAAAAGTTTAAATAAAAATTGTCCAATTAGCCCCATTAAAAGGCAGACTGTCAGATTGGATAAAAATGCAACACAACTTTGTGCTGCCTGCAAGAGATGCACTTTAAAATATAAAGACACAAATGGGTTAAAAGTGAAAAAAAAATTTTTTTTTTCTTGAGGCCAGGCTGTTGTCAAACTCCTGCACTCAGGATCCACCTGCCTCAGCCTCCCAAACTACCGGGATTACAGGCATGAGCCACGGGGCCTGGCCAAATAGTCTAAGTTTTGACAAGGGTATGCCATTGCTGACACTGGCCAAGAGGAAGCTGGAGTGGCTGAGCAGTTTTCTGAGAGCCAAAACCCAACTCTGTGTGTGAGTTTTCAGCCACTACAAAGGACTTACCACAAGGTTTGTTCCATGGGTCCTCCCCACCTGGCCTCGGTGCACAATCAGAGCACACAGTCCCCTAGGGAAGTTGTATCAAAGACTCAGTTCCCCCCGTACTTATGTTCTTACACATACCTGCATTCCCAGCCCAGATACTTCCATGCAGAGGTCCCCAGATCAGGAGGGTGCTGGCAGAGGTCTTTCTTGGCTGCCTCTACTAGACACCAACTTCTTGAGGGTAACCTGAAAATCATGCTTTTCTCCCTTCTTCTTCTTCCTCCTCTTCTTCTTCTGCTTCTTCTTCCTCTTCTACTTCTCTTCTTCTTCTTCCTCTTCCACTTCCTTCTCTTCTTCTTCCCCTTCTTCCCCTTCTTCCTCCTCTTCTTCTTCTTTCTTCTTCTTCTTCTTCTCCTCCTCCTCCTTCTCCTTCTTCTTTTCTTCTCCTTCTCCTCCTCCTCCTCCTCCTCCACCTCCACCTCCCTCCTCCTCTTCTTCTTCTTCTTTTTTTTTTTTTTTGAGACTGAGTCTCATGCTGTACCTTAGGATGGACTGCAGTGGCGCGATCTCGGCTCACTGCAACAACCTCCACCTCTGCGGTCCTCAGTATTAAGTATCTTCCACTCCTAGCCTTCCCCAAACTCCCACCCTTCACCACAGGGTCCATAAATTCCCAGCAACAGCAAAATAGCAGGAGGCTCATGTTCGGCAGTCCCTCTCGCTAAGCAGGGAGAT
Source organism: Gorilla gorilla gorilla (assembly GCF_029281585.2). Taxonomy (NCBI): domain Eukaryota; kingdom Metazoa; phylum Chordata; class Mammalia; order Primates; family Hominidae; genus Gorilla; species Gorilla gorilla. The sequence continues at coordinate 42,974,320 of NC_073248.2, read as the reverse complement.
GATCACCCCCATACCCCAAACACCCCTCCTCTGAGCTGCTCCATGGGGGAAAACATGGAACATTCTGGGAGCTGGCACTTCTTCCTTTTTTGCTTCTTGCTTATACTGTTGCATAAGTGAATAAAGTCTTGATGGTTTCTTTTTTTTTCTTTTTAAGTTTGGCCGTTTTCTTAACTGACCACGTTAAAACCTGGCAGCTCAGCTCTCTCTCCAGCTGAGCCCTCGACAGAGGCTATATTAATATACTAAAAGAAGTAAATCTTAGAGTGAAAAATGTTACCGTGGGCAGAGAGTCATTTCAGCATGACAAATTGGTCAGTTAATGAAAATGTGACAATCCTAAGTGTTTATGTACTTCATAACAGTGCTTCAAATACATGAGGCAAAAACTAATAGATTGCAAGGAGAAATAAACACATCCATAATTGTAGCTGGGAATTTCAATAATCCTTTCTCGATAATTAATAGAACAAGTGGACAGAAAATCAGCAAGGATATAACAGATTTGAACAATACTATCAAACAACCCCTAATTGACATTTTTACAACACTCCATCCAATGGCAGCAGAATATATATTATTTTCAAGTACACATGGGCCATTTACAAAGACCAACTACATTCTGAGCCATAAAACCATTCTCAATATACGTAAAAAGATTCAAGTCATACAAATATGTTCTTTGACCACAATGAAATTAAATTAGAAATCAATAGAAGAGGGATAACTGAAAAATACCCAAATATCTAGAAACTAAATAACATGCTTCTAAATAACTCACAGTTCAAAGAAGAAATCAAAAGGGAAATTACAAAATATTCTGAGGTGAATGAAAATGAAAATACAGTATATCAGAATTTGTAGGATGCCACTAATGTTTGGCATGTAATACTAATACTAATGGAACTGTATAACACCAAATACCTATTTTACAAAAAAAAAAAAAAAAAAAAAAAAAAGATTCAAGGCAATGACCTCAGGATCCATCACAAGAAATAAATAATAAAAACAAGAGTGCACATTAAACTCTAAGGAAACAGACAGTAGGAAATAATAAAGATCAAAAGAGAAATCAATAAAATAGAAGACAAAAATAGAGAAAATCAACAAAAACAAAGTTGGTTTCTTGACAAGAAAAATAAAATGGAGTTGGGCACACTGGCTCATGCCTGAAATCCCAACACTTTGGAAGGCCAGGGCAGGTGGATCACCTGAGGTCAGGAGTTCTAGATGAGCCTGACCAATATGGTGAAACACCATCTCTACTGAAAAATGCAAAAATTAGCTGGGCTTGGTGGTGCACACCTGTAATCCCAACTACTCAGGATGTTGACGCAGGAGAATTGCCTGAACCCAGGAGGTGGAGGTTGCCCCATTGAGCCGAGATCGACCCATTGCACTGCAGCCTGGGCAACGAGACTGAATCTCCATCTCAGAGAGGGGGGAAGAAAAAACACAAAGCAAAAGAGAATGGATAAATCTCAAGACAGATTGATTAGGAAAAAGGAGAGATCAAAATTTTTCACATTAGGAATGAGAGAATGGGTATCAGTGGTTTCTAAGATACTAAAAAGTATAAAAAGGGAATATCACTTGTAAAATTTTATGCCCATAAATTTTACAATGGAAATGAAATTAACAAATTTCCTAAAACACATAAAATATCAAAGCTCAGTCACAAAGAAACAGATAATAGCCTTATATTTTAAAAAAAATTCAATATAGGGTGTGCACGGTGGCTCATGCCTGTAATCCCAACACATTGGGAGGCTGAGACAGGTGGATCATCTGAGGTCAGAAGTTCAAGACCAGCCTGACTAACATGGCAAAACCCTGTCTCTATTAAAGATTCAAACAAATTAGCTGGGTGTGGTGGCACACACCTGTAATCCCAGCTGCAAGGGAGACTGGGGCAGAAGAATTGCTTGAACCCAGGAGACAGAGGTTGCAGTGAGCTGAGATCGCACCACTGGGCTCCAGCCTAGGTGACAGAGAGACACTCCATCTCAGAAAATAAATAAATGTACAAATACAAATAAATTTAAAAATTTTCAATTTGTAGTTAGAAGTCTTCCCACAAAGGAAATTTGAGACCCAGATAGCTTTGCCAGTGAATTCTCCCAAACATTTAATGAAGAAATAATACCAATTCTATACAAACCATCCCAGAGAACTTACGAGGCAGGGAACACTTGTAAGAGACCAGAATTACCATGACACAAAAACCTTACTAAGATGTTAACAAAAAAGCAAACTATAGGCCAAGATTCTTCATGAATATAGAAGAAAAAAATTAAAATTTTAGCAAGTTGAATTCAAAATATGTAAAAAGAATACAATATCATCATAAATTGGGATTTCACTTCCTAGGAATTCAGGATGATTTTACACTGAAAATAAATCAATACAATTCTCCATGTTAGCAAAGAGATAAATCACATGATCATCTCAAAAGACACAGAAAAAGCAGGTGACAAAAATCTAACATGTATTATTAAATAAAAACTTTCAGCAAACTAAGCATAGAAAAGCATTTCCTCAAACTGATAAAGGGCGTCTGTGATGGTTAATACTGAGTATTAACTTGACTAGCTTGAAGGATGCCAAGTAGTGTTCCTGGGTGTGTCTGTGAGGGTGTTGCCAAAGGAGATTAACATTTGAGTCAGTAGACTAGGAGAGGCAGACCAGCCCTCATTCTGGGTGGGCACAATCTAATCAGCTGCCAGCACAGCTAGAATAAAGCAGGCAGAAGAACATGGAAGAACTAGACTTGCTGAGTCTTCCGGCTTTCATCTTTCTCCTGTGCTGGATGCTTCCTGCCCTCAAACATCGGAGTGCATGTTTTTCAGCTTTTGGAGTCTCAGGCTTAATGCCAGTGGTTTGCTAAGGGCTCTCAGGCCTTCGGCCACAGAGTGAAGGCGGCACTGTTGGCTTCCCTATTTTTGGGGTTTTGGGGCTTGGACTGGCTTTCTTGCTCGTCAGCTTGTAGACGGCCTATCATGGGATTTCACCTTGTGATCATGTGAGTCAATACTCCTTAATAAATTCCCTTTCATATACACATCTCTCCTATTAGTTCTGTTCCTCTGGAGACTCCTGAATAATACAGCATCTATGAAAAATCTATAGCTAAAAACATACTTCATGATAAAAGACTGAATGCATTTCCTCTGTGATCAGGACTAAGACAAGGATGTCTGCTCTCACCACTTGTATTCAACCTTGTGCTGGAGATACTGGAACATATAACCAGACATGAAAAAAAAATGCATCCAGAATGGAAGAAATAAAACTGTCTTTATATGTAGCCAACATGACTATCTATGTAGAAAATCTAATAGAAACACAAAAAAGTTAGAAGTAATAATTGATTTTAGCTAAGGTTTTAGGATAAAATATCAATAAAAAATCAACTGTATTTCTACAGACTAGCAAAGAACAATCACAAGTTGAAATTTTAAAAATACTTTGAATAACATAAAAATATGAAATACATAGGGATAAATCTGACATAAAATGTGAAAGACGTGTACACTATAAACTATAATACATTGCCAAAAGAAATTAAGGACCTATATAAATGGAGAGATAGACCATGTTTATGGATTAAAAGACTCATTATTATTAATATGCCAATTATCTCCAAATTACGGATTCAATGGAATCACAATCAAAACCCTAGCAGACATTTTACAGAAATTGACAAGCTGACTCTAAGATTAATGTGGAAATGAAAAGGACCCATACTAGACAAAACAATTTGGGAAAAGAAGAACGAGGCGGATTAACACTGTCTCAGGTCAAGACTTATTACTAAGCTACAGTAACCAGAATAGTGGGTATTGACATCACAATAGACAAGGGATATCATTAAAAAATAGAGAGAGCCCAGAAAGAGACCTAAATATATATGGGGTGTGCGTGTGTGTGTGTGTGTGTGTCTGTGTGTGTGTGTGTGTGTCTGTCTGTCTGTCTGTGTGTTTGTGTTTACAAAGGTGCAAATGTAATTAAGTGGAGAAAGGACAGTCTTTTCAACAAATGGTGCTAGAATAATTGGTTACCATATGCAAAATCCATACTTCACACTATACCTAGAAATGAACTGAAAAATGGGTCACAGGCCTAAGTTAGAAACCAAAAACGATAACATTTCTAAAAGAAAATCTTTGTGACTTTGCACTGGGCAAAGATTTCTTAGCTATAACACCAAAAGCATGATCCATAAAAGAACAAACTGATAAACTGGATTTCATCAAAATTCAAAACTTCTGTTCTTCAGATGATGCTACTAAGAGAATGAGAAAACAAGCCAGACTGGGAGAAAATATTCACACAGAATATGTCTGATAACAACCTTCATCCAGAATGTATAAAGTACTCTCAAAATTGAGTTAGAAAAACAATAAAACAATGGGCAAAATACTTGAACAGATACTTCCACAAAGAAGATACAGGGATGGGAAATAAGCGTATGAAAAGATGTTCAAAATCATTAGTAGTTAGGAAAATACAAATTAAAAGCATCATATGCCTACCACAATAGCTAAATTTAAAAAGATTGACAATACCAAATGTTGTCAAGGAGGTGGAGGAATTAGAACTGATATACTGTTGGAAACGAAAAATGGAAAACTGGCAGTTTCTTAAAAAGTCAGACATATTCCTGCTATGTGATCCAGCACTTGTATATCCAAGAAAACTAAAAGCGTATCATAAAGTGACTCATATATAAATGTTTATAGCAGCTTTATTTGTAAAAGTCTCACACTGAAAACAACCCAAATGTCCAAAACAAGTAACTAGATAAAGAAACGTTGGTGTATTCATACAATGAAATACTATTCAGCAAAAAAAAAAGAAAGGTCTATGCATACATATAACAATATGAATGAATGTTAAAGTAATTATGCTGAATAAAAGAAGCCACACCAAAATAAACTAGTAAGTGTATTATTACATTGGTATATGCCTCTAGACAATTAAAACCAATCTGTATGACAGAAAGGAGATCAGTGGTTGCCTGAGAAGAGGGTACATGGAGAGAGACAGGAAAGAGAGATTACAAAGGAGCACAAGGATACCTTTTGGGATGATGTTTATGTTCACTATATTGATCGGCTTCATGGGTATATACATATGTCAAAACTTATCAAATTGTACACTAGATACATATGCTGTTTATTTTATGTCACTTACACTTCAAAATGCTGTTAAAACTCTCACCGGCTTAGGTATGCAAGGAATGTTCCTCAGCAGAATAAATGCCATATTGGACAAGCCCACAGCCAACACCATACCCAATGGTAAAAAGCAGAAAGCTTTTCTTCTATGATCAGGAACAAGGGTGCCCACACTCACCACTTCTATTGTGCATAGTACCACAAGTGCTACCTAGAGCAGTTAGGCAAGAAAAAGAAATAAAAAATGTCCAAATCAGAAAGGAAGAAGCAAAATTGTCTCCGCAGATGACGCGACCTTGTATACAGAAACTCCACCAAAAAACTGTTAGACCTAAAAAGAGAATTCAGTAAAGTTCCAGAATACCAAAATCAACATTAAAATTGAATTGCACTTCTTTATTATTATTATTATTATTATATTATTATTATAACTTTAAGTTTTAGGGTACATGTGCACAACGTGCAGGTTTGTTACATATGTATACATGTGCCATGTTGGTGTGCTGCACCCATTAACTCCAACAATGATAGACTGGATTAAGAAAATGTGGCACCTATACACCATGGAATACTATGCTGCCATAAAAAATGATGAGTTCATGTCCTTTGTAGAGACATGGATGAAGCTGGAAACCATCATTCTCAGCAAACTATCGCAAGGACAAAAAAACAAACACCGCACGTTCTCAACCACTGGTGGGTATTGGACAATGAATTGCACTTCTATACAGCAACAACAAATTATCTGAAAAAGAAAGAAAGAAAACAATCCTACTTACAATAGCAACAAGCACAATAAAATTACTTAGGAATACATTTAATCAAGAAGTTTAAATATCAGTATATAAAACACTGAGAAAATAAATTGAAGATGACACAAATAAAAAGAAAGACATCACATGTTCATGTATCAGAATATTATTAAAATATCCATACTACCCAAGGTGATCTATAGGTTCATTGCAAACTCTATCAAAATTCCAATGGCAGCATTCTTCACAGATAGAGAAAAAATAATTCTAAGATTCACATGGAACCACAAAAAAACCTGACCAAAGGAATCTTGAGAAAGAAGAGCAAAGCTGGAGGCATCACATTTCCTGATTTCAAACTATGTTACAAAGCTATGTTGATCTAAAGAGTATGGTACTGGCATAAAAACAAACACATAGACTAATATAACATCACGAGTTTGAACGGTACAGGTCCACTTATATGTGAATTTTCTTCTGTTTCTGCCACATCTGAGACAGCAAGACCAATCCTCCTCTTCCTTCTCTTCCTCAGTCTACCCAATAGGAACACAAGGAGTATGAAGACCTCTCCGCTTTGACTTAAGGAATAGTAAATATATTTTCTTTTCCTTATGATTTTCTTAATAACACCATCTTTTCTATAGTTTACTTTAGCGCACGAATACAGTATATAATACATATACAAAATACATGTTAATCAAGTGTTTACGTTATTGGTAAGGCTATTGGTCAATAGTAGGCTATTAGTAGTTAAGTTTTTGGAGAATCAAGTTTTAAGGCCAAGGTAATTCAAGGTCAGTCTGGGCAACATAGTGAGACCCCATGCCTTAAGAAAAAGTTATATGCTGATTTGCGACTATGCAGGGGTCAGTGCTCAAACTCCACGCTGTTCAAGGGTCAACGGTATATTATATGCAGAATATAAGAGAGTTGAACTCATCAAAACATAGAGTACCATGGCAGTTGCCAGGGAATGGGGGTGGGGGAAATGGGTAGATTTTGACCAAAGGGCCCAAACTTTCAGTTATAAGATGAGCAATTTCTGAGAATCTAATGTATAGCATGGGTGATAATGTATGTATTAATTAATTTGATTGTAGTAATTATACAATGTATTAGGTTGGTGCAAACTAATTGCACCAACCTAATTTAGGTATATCAAATAATTGCATTGTACACCTTGAGTATATACGCTCTTCATCAATTAAATAAATAAAAATAAAAATGGTCAGATGAGTTTAATAATTAAGAATCTGAAAGAGGGAAAAGTCAGTTAAAATTTTGCTTGTAGTTACAGAATAGAGCCAAATATGTAAAATTTCCTTGTTCAATTAAAAATCACTAAAAAACTAACACTAATATGAATGTATGCTAATTCTGCAATGGTTTTGTACAGTGTGGTCATCTACAAGTTCAAATGCTACACAAGTATTCAAAAAATCATTCGGAAAGTGTTTCTAGTCTAATGCTAAGTGAGTAAAGGAGACTGAAAAATTGTGCCTAAACCTATGGGTGACAACTTTCCTTCTCACTATTAAAACTTGTTTCGAGCAATACTTTGTAACAAAATAGGAATGGAAACATTTTAAGGCTATTAATTTTTAATCAATGACTTAAAGACAGTCACTTATTTTTTTTTTTTCTAAATGATTCAAAACCTAAACAGGTGGTATGGAGGAAAGACCTGCACTTTTTTAGGAGTTTGAATAATCAGGCAATTGACCACATCAAACAAATTAATCTCTAGGGAGAGGCTGAAAATCCCTTCTCCAAAATGCTTGAAACCAGAAGTGTTTCGGATTTGGCGGTTTTTTTGTTTGTTTGTTTTTGTTTTTGATTTTGGAATATTTGCATATATATAATGAGATATCTGGGAGTGAGACCCAAATCTAAATATGGAATTCATTTATGTTTCATATATACCTTAGGCACATAGTCTGAAAGTAATTTTATACAACACCTTAAATAATTTTGTCTATGAAACAATGTTTTTGTACACTGAACCATCTGAAAGCAAAGGTTTCACTATCTCATATTAGCACCGAAAAACTTTCAGATTCAGGGGCATTTTTGGATTTGGGATTTTTGTATTAGGACACACACATCCTGTACTGATTTTAGAAGAAGGCTTTCCCGGGAATGATGCAGCCCAATAGGAATGGCAACTGCCATTAAAAGCAAAAAGCTAGATTGAAATATTATCAGAATAAGTTGCCACATCACTCATTATTCACTAAAACACTTCTATTCAAAAGGCCCAATTTTTGTAGATTCCTGAAGTAGGACTTGACACCGGGTATCACAAATTTACAAACTTACCACTTCAGCGTTTTAAAACTTTCTTACCAGGATCCCTGGTCTTCTGGGTGCCACGGAAACTCCAACTAGAAAAAAAAAAATGAAATTCCCTTCGGCTGGAAACTCTGTTCGTGTCATTCCTGAGCCCCCCTAGGTGTCTATTGTAGATTTATATAAGCTGCAGTTCGCAAACGCACTTTGCATTTGTTCCACAAACCCTGTTGAACACTTGTTTTGTAGGAGGTTCCACATGCTGGGCAAAGAAGAATGAATAAAACACAGTCTCTGCCCTGGAAGAATTTACAAAGAAATAGTGGTACTACAGGTGCTGTGGAACAGCACAGAGTGTGTAAATGTTAGCTTAATGGTATCTTTCTAACATCAAACTTTTTTATTTCTTCTGTTTTCACACTCTCGTTGCAAAAAACTCAAACAATTTAGAAAAGAATAAAGAAGAAAATTTTAAACTCTTTGAAATCCTACCATCAAGTAATAAGCATTGCTAACATTTGATGAACATCTTTCTTAAGCATTCATGTACTAAAAAAATGAGAATTACACCCTAAATGCTATTTTTATAAACTCAGTGCTATTTTTCAACATTCCTTTTCCTAATCAGGAGCATGTAGTAGATCTCATGAGATGCTGCATCTTTTTTTTAATGTGATGTCAGCTATTATCATTTATATGCATTGGCCTGTCATAAAAGTCTGCAGAATCTAACTAAAGCCACCTATGTTCATTCACCTCTACCTTATCTTGCAGGTGCTGCCTCTTGTCCCAGTGTGGAAGGAACCCTGACCTTGCAATTGAAAGGCCTTGCTTCTGGTACTGACCACGTTCTGACCCTCAGCCATCCCTTAAACCTCCCTAAGTTCCAATGTTCTCTTCTGTAAAACGAGGGTTGTAAATATTTGCCCTGCCTGCCTTCTTCCCACTGGCTATTCCCTCTGCCAAAAACTGGGCTACTTGACCTCCAGGAACCTTGCATATGTGTCACTCTTTATTCTCCTTATCATCTTTCTCCTTCACTAGAACATAAAGCACTACAAGGGCAAACATTTTTGTATGCTTTGTTTCCCGATATTTCTGTCTAGAACAATGTCTAGTGTAGTAGATGACAAACAAATGCTTGCTGAATTAATTGGACAGAGCTGAACAGAGAATGGGAGGTGGGAAGACTGCCTCGCCACACAACTCTGGGGGAATCCTTCACATTGTAGTCCATGTGATGGCATCTCCTGGAATTGTGCAACTGCACAGGCTTCACAGCTGTGCGGCAACCCCAACAACAACCATGGAAGTACTCTGTCAAAGAGTATGAATTATTAAATAAAAATATTTTTTCTAGTAATGAAAAAATGTGAAAACAAAAAAAGGAAAAAAATCATCTCAAATTCTTCAACCTAGTGATAATATCTTCATTAATATTTGCTGAACATCCTTCTAGACACTTCTCTACTGATATATATACATATCAATCTTCATTTTGCATAAGTGACATCATACCATAAATGCTATACTAAGTATCTGCTTTTGTTTTTGCCCAAGAGTATATTATAATCAGCTCTCTTTGTCAGTAAATACAAATCCAAATCCATATCATCTGTGTAAACCAGGGGTCTGCAAATTAAGGCTCATAAGCCAATTCCACCTGGGTTTTGTGTGTTTTTTTGTAAATAAACAAAGTTTTATTGGAACATGAATGTGCTGATTCCTTTATGTACTATCTATGCCCATTTCTGTGCTACAATAGCAGAATTGATTATTTCTGACAGATGCCATATGGCCCACAAATCTACAATACTTACTATCTATTCTTTTCCAGAAAAGTTTGCCAGCCCTGCTTCGTAGCTGAGTATTAAGTGGTATGAAAATACTCTATTTGAATTATTCCTCTATTAGAACATATTTACCTTGTTCCAATTTTTGTTGCTAAATACGTCATATACACATCTTTCAACTCATATCCAGTACATCACCTTGAGATAACTTCCTAGAAGTGGATTGGCTGGGCCAGACATGAACTCTATAAAGGTTCTTGATACACATGATTAAAATGCCCATGGCATGGAACCCTCATCTATTTCTGTGCTTTTGTATTTTCTGTGTGTATTTCAGTTTTGTTTAGTTGGCTCAAGTAAAATTAGTTCCTTTCGAAAACGTTCAGCTTGTATGAACTCAACTAAGGGTACCAGGAATTTCCATCTGCAACCCAGCCAGGAGTTTGCCAGAGGCCAGGAGAGCTCCTGTCCAGGAAGCTCCAAAGAGGCCAGGGGTCTGGTGAGGAATGGAGAAGAGCACGACTGAAAACTTAGAAGAGAGCAGCCAGGGACTGATGCCAGATCCTTTGACCCTGTCAAAAGATCTGAACTCTGGCCCACATTTGTCCTTTTGACCCCATCAAGTTAACCAAGAGTTTAGCCATCCATGCTCCACACAACTGTAGCTTTTCTTCTTCTTCTGTGCACCTATAACTCTTGTCTCATTAGATTGCTCTGAAGTTTGTTATTGATTATCTAGGAAATAAATACAACCAACTTTTTGCCTATTTCCCAATTGTTACGGCTGGTAGAAATAATCAGCATAAAATAAAACTGACAACAGATGATACCACACATGGCAACAATGCTATTGATTAAAAATGGAAAGAAGGCTCGCATCCTTTTAATAAAATGTATTCAAATTTTATTTTTTGTTTTTGTTTTTATTTTTTATTTCAATAGCTTTAGGGGTGCACGTGGTTTTTTGTTACATGGATGAATTGTATAGTGGTGAAGTCTGAAATTTTAGTGCACCCATCACCTGAGTAGTGTATATCGTACCCAATATGCAGCTTTTAGCCCTCATGCCTCACCCACCTTCTCCCCCTTTTGATTCTCTGATGTCCACTGTATAACTCTGAATGTCTTTGTGTCCTTATAGCTTAGCTCTCACTTATAACTGAGAACACATGGTTTCTGGATCTCCAGTCTTAAGTTACTTCATTTAGAATAATGGCCTCCAGTGACACCCAAGTTGCTGCAAAAGACATTTTCTTTACATTTAGACTTGCAAAATTTGATGTGAGGGAGATTTGGATTTGGAAAACAAAAGCAAAAATTGCAGTGGTTGAAACTAAATAAGGAAAAATTAATGTGATACAAAAAAACTGATCAATGAATCTAATTTGTGTAAAAACAATGAAAATAAGGAAAGAATTGCAGTGAAAAGAAAGTTCAGTGAAATAAAAATAAACACAGCAAACATGGAAACTGGCTTTGCTGCATGGTACAGAATACAATCAAGGGATTAAATTGGCTTGAGATTGTGCTGGAAAATATTTTCTTGATGAAAAGCCACCTATGTTGGGGATGAAATTTCTTTAAACCGACAGCTAGACAAATAACTTTCTACTCATTATTGGACTTCTATAGTCAATTTTTCACAAGAATGTTGGGGTCTCTGAAATCACTAAAGCCCCAGTAAAAAGGAAAATGGAATCTCCTATCAGTTGCTGTATGTAGAACCTCTTTTGTAAGCAAGTGGCAGCCAGTGTTAACACTTCTCACACTGACCTTAACAATTCTTAGAATATTAAAAAAAAATCTGCACAGAAATTAAGTATTATGTACTTATTTCTAACAATTCCAAGGAGGTAAACATTACTGTACCATTTCAAAGTCTTTTTGTAGTGTACATTTAATAGCAAATAAGAGAATATTTTACAATTTGATTACATAATTTTACTTGTGAGTTTTGTAGGGTTTATAGGCCATATTATTTTTTACCCATCTACTATACTTATTTAATAGGCTTCTGGAGAGGATTTTATAATGTTACACTAGTTAGTCTTATTTTTATTAGAATACGCTTATTACTGAAGGTTTCCTATATCAAAGAAACAAAGGAGAAAAATAAAATACAAAAATTAGAAATCAGCCATAGCCTCTGTGGAGTGCAGTCACCAAAGTGCCAATTCCAGAGGCAAAGTATTTTTGTTTTATTTATATTGTTATGGCTCATGTGGTGACTTCATTTAAAGACACTGTTCCCAAAGCTGAATTATGTATGAAAGCAAATACGGGAGACAGGAAGCAGGGAAGGAAAAGAGTAAAATCAAGAAAGCAACATCTCAAATACCATGAATGATCCCGTTACTTTTTCCCCCTCATCAAGACCGACTCAAGGCCCGGGCTGCACAATACTGAGAAAGACCAATTAAAAACTAAATTGTCTGAAATGACTGTGGTCACACAGGTGAAATTTTGTTTTCTGAAGAGAAAAAAGAAATTTGTCAGCTTCTTGAGGGCAGAAAAATATTGTTGTAGATCTCTATGTTGCCAACACTTAGTATAGAGCTAGTATAGTTATTTCTGAATAAATGAATGGGTAAGAAAAAAATAACGCACAAATGAAAATATGTCATTATTTAAATACTTGGGACTTGTCTGTCTAGTCTTGCTCAGTGGTTCTCAATATTGACTGCACATTACAATCATTTCGAGAGTTATTTTTTCTTCACTTTTTACAATGTATTATATACAGAGAAGTGCACATTTCTAGGGGAGATTTTAGAAACTGCTAATGACCCCTATAATGGTTTAAATTTAAGATACTGACAATATTGTGGTGTGGCAAAAATGTAGGACAACTGAACACTCACACATCACTGGTGGATGTGCGAAATAGCACAACTACTTTGAAAAATGGTTTGGAGGTTAGGCACAGTGGCTCATGGCTGTAATCCCAGCACCTTGGTAGGCCGAGGAGGGTAGATCATGAGGTTAGGAGTTGGAGACCAGCCTGGCCAACATGGTGAAACCAACGCCTCTATTAAAAACACAAAAATTACCCGGGCATGGTGGCACGTGCCTGTAATCCCAGCTATTCAGAAGACTGAGGCAGGAGAATTGCTTGAGCCTGGGAGGCCGAGGTTGCAGTGAGCCGAGATCGTGCCATTGCACTCCAGTCTGGGAGGCAGAACAAGACTCTGTCTTGGAAAAAAAGAAAAATGATTTGTAAATTTCTTATAAAGTTAAACAGACACTTACCATAAGACCCAGCAATTCTACTCCTACACATTTACCCAAGAGAAATGAAAACATATCTCCACACAAAGACTTATAAGAACGCACGTAGAAGCTCTATTCATAACAGTCAATACGTGGAAACAGCCCAGATGCCCATCAACAGGTGAATGGATAAACAAAATGTGGTACCTCCATACAATGAAATACTAATCAGTAGTGAAAAAGAATAAACTATGGATATATGTAACAATATGATGACTCTGATAAACATGCTGAGTGAAAGAAGCCAGACTCTTAGGTTCTGTTTATATGAAATTCTTGAATAATCACCATTAATCTACAGTAACAAGCCAGATTAGGGGTTGCCTGGGATGAAATGTGGGGTATTTGAAGATGATGGAAATATTGTATACTGGATTAGAGTAGTGTTTATAGGGAGGATATATACTTGTCAAAACTCATTGAACTGTACACTTAAAATAAATGCATTTTGTTGTATGTAAATCACTACCTTTGAAAGATTGATTAAAAAAAAATAATAAAAACTATTGACACCCAGACTCCACCTCAGACCAATTAAATTAGAATCTCTAATGGAATCCAGACATTGGGCCTATTTAAAAGAGCTTCCTGAGTAGTCTGATGTGTAGGAAGAGTTGAGAACTAGCGGCCTTAACTTTAAGAGAATATTGGGGAGGAAATAAAACAACAAAATAATTTTTTAAAGAGTGACTATGAAGGATCATGGATGATTTTTACTTTCTTCTTTAAGCTACTCTTTATTTTTGGATTTTTTTCCATCATGAATTATGTGCATAATTTTAAAAGACAGTGTTATTTTATTTATTTACCTATTCTACTCCTCTCATCCTCTCCAATTTTGCCCTCTCATTCATTTTGGTTCAGATAAGCCATTATCTGACATTCGTTCATCCAAAGCTGATTAACCATCCTTTTATGCAAAGGACTGTTTTGGGAATTGAAGGTGCAAAAAAGAACAAATAAATGTGCTCCAGGCAATCAAAGGCATAGGAGACAAAGATGTACACATTTATTTTTAAAAGAACCTCCAAATATTATAGTAGCACAAAGATGACAAGAGATAAGAATATGTTAATTTATTCTTGTGTGTTTCCAGAAAATGGTGTGGAAATTTCTTTAAAAACTTAAAATGCACCTAACATAGGACCTTGCTGTTCAATTCCTGGGTCTTTGCCCAAAAGAAATAAAAGCATACATCTACACAAAGACTTACACACTAACGTTAGTAGCACCTTTGTTTGCAATAGCCCCAAACTTGAAATAGCCCAAATGTCCATCAGTATAAGAACGGAAACACAAATTTTGCAAAATCTTTATTATGAAATACTACTAGGCAATAAAAAGGAAGAAACTATTGATACATGCAACAACACAGACGAATCTAAAAATCATTATGAGAAATGAGAGAAGTCACAGACCAAAGGGTATATACTGTATGATTCCATTTATATAAACTTCTAGAAAGCTTGAAGTAATTCATAGTGACAGAAAACAGATTATTAGTTGAGGGTGGGTTGGGGAATGAATTACAACGAGATGATGGGAATGTTTCTTATCTTCACTGTTGTGATGGTTTCACAGTTGTATACATATGTCAAAACTCAGCAAGGTGTACGATTTTAATATGTGCAGTTTATGTACAGTAATTATATTGCAATGAACCTGTTAAAATTAAAAGGAGGAAGAAAGAAAAAGTGAAACCAACAAGGCTGTGAATGGGCCTGAATGAGACCCACGGCATCCAACTGGTATCCTTGCTAACAACAGGGAACCATCTTGTGGGTCTGGACTAGGGAGAAGAATCTGGTGACTTCCTAAACTTTAGAGTCGGTTACTAATAGCAGAAGCAGCCAGTGGAGAGGAGGACACTTGGGATGGGGCTTTCTTTGAACCTTGAGAAGAACCTGCATGGATGACAGACATATCAAGAAAACGTGGGGCAGAGTCCCAGCACTTCCTCGTCTCATTGATTGTTTGGATTAAGCTAAAGTGATTTCAATCACTATTCAACAAACAACAAGGTACCAAGACCTTTTAGTGGGGGAAACAATTGTCTTTAATGATGCTGGGACAACTGAATATCCAAATGCAAAAGAAGAAAGTCGAGACCCTACTTCATACTATATAAAATGTTAACTCAAGATGAATCAATAACCTAAATATAAAAGCTAAAACTGTACCCCTTTGAAGAAAACATAGGTGTAAATCTTCTTCAAAGTGGATTTAGCAATAGATTATTACATATGACACCAAAAGCATGAAAAACAAAAACAGATAAATTATATTATGTCAAAATTTTTAAATTTTATGCATCAAAGGAAGGACATTACCAAGGAAGTAAAAATCCAGCCTACAAAATGGGTGAAAATAATTGTAAATCATATTTTTGATAAAGATCTAGTATTGAGAACATACATATAAACAACTTTTAACAACTCAACTACAAAATACCTAACAATCTGATTTTAAAAGGAGCAAAGGACTGAATAGATGTTTCTATAAAGAATATATACAAATGGCAAACAAACATGTTTTACAAATGTTCAATATCATTAGTCATTAGGGAAATGCAAATAAAAGCCACAATAAAGTATCACTTCACAGCCTCTAGGATAGCTATTCTTTTTTTAAATGGAAAATTAACAAGTGCTGGTGAGAAATTAGAACTTGTACATTGCTGGTTATAACGTAATATGGTTCAGCTGCTGTGGAAAACAGTTTGGCAATCTCTCAGATGATTAAACACACAATTACCATACGACCCTTAAGTTCATTGCTGTGTATACACCCAAGAGAATTAAAAATCGGAACTCAACAAAAAATAATAGATGCTAGTGAGGTTGCAGAGAAAAGGGAACCCTTATACACCACTGGTGGAGTGTAAATTCATTCAACTCTTATGAAAAGCGGTATGGCAACCCCTCAAACAGCTAAAAGCAGAACTGCCATTCGACCCAACAATCCAATTACTGGGTATATATATACCCAGGGGAATACAAATCATTCTGCCTTAAAGACAAATGCACACAAATGTTCATTGCAGCACTATTCACAATAGCAAAAACAACAAATCAACCTAAATGCCCATCAATGACAAATGGGATAAAGCAAATGTGGTACATATACACTATCAAATACTATGTAGCCATACAGAAAGAACAAGATCATGTCTTTTGCAGGAACGTGGATGGAGCTGGAGGCCATTATCCTCAGCAAAATAGTGCAGGAACAGAAAACCAAATACTGCATGTTCTCACTTATAAGTGGGAGCTAAATGATGAGAACTTGTGAATACAAAGAAGGAAACAACAGGCACTGAGGTGCACTTCAGGCAGGAGGGTGGGAGGAGAGAGAGGAGCAGAAAAGGTAACTGTTGGGTACTGGGTTTAATTCCTGGGTGATGAAATAATCTGTACAACAAACACTCCCATGACATGAGTTTATCTGTGTAACACGCCTTCACATGTACCCCCAAACCTAAAATAAAAGTATTAAAAAAGAAGAAAATAGGGACTCATAAATAAGTACATGTGCACACATGTTTATAGCAGCACTATTTACAATAATCAAAAAGTAGAAACAGCCCAAAAGTCCAGCAGGGGGAATGGATAAACATAATGTGGTATATTCATGGAACGGAATATTATTCAACCACGAAAAGGAATGAAGTATTTGATACCTGCTGCAATGTATGCTAAGTGAAGAAAACATGCTAAGTGAAAGCAGATAAAACATCACATACTGCATGATTCAATTCATACGAAATATTCAGAAAAGGTAAGAGTGCACCTAGGTGGTTTCCAGCGATTGCAGCTGTAGAGGGATGGGGGAAAATGGCTTAAAGGTATTTTTACTTTGGCATGATGAAAACATTTTAGAACTAAGATAGAGGTGCTGTTTGTAAGACATTATGAATCTACTTAGTGCTACTTTAAAATGGTTAATTTCATTATTTTAATTTCACCTCAACAAATTATTTTTTTAAAAGATTATCCGTATTCTAAACAAATCAGATCCGTTCTGTGTAAACCACTGCCTTCTAAGAAAAGGGCATGGAGTGAGATGGGATTGAAGTTTAAGTGACAGAGGAATTTAGGGTGGTAAACTGGGGGGCTCTGCAGTCAGACCCCTGGCTCTGTAGCTAACTAGCTCTGTGACATTTAGGTAAGACATTTAGGTAAGATACACTTACATTAGGTAAGTGTAAGTATTTGTGTTCTCATATATAAAAAATAAGAACAATATCTAACTTCACTAGGGTGTTGTAAGGATTAAATGAGGGGAGTTACTTAATGTGATTTTGTACAGAGCCTGCTGACACATGGTAAATTTTAGCTCAACCTATTCTTAAGTGAATTTTTTTCTCCCTCAAATTTTAAGTTGTCCATTTCACACTATAGTCCTAGTTATAGCTTTCATAAAGCCCAGTCAAAAATATTTCTGTCTCTTGGATTAATTAAGAGCAAGGCTGACTAGAAGCCCCTAGAGCTTGTCTCCATCACAGACACCAGAAAGACTAAAAAAACACTACATTTTAATGAGAGTAACTGAAGGAGAGATCCAGAGAAGCTCAGAGGAATAGCAGGAACCCTGATGAGCACAGAAACAGAACAGCCACAAAGAGAATGGAAGGAAATGCCAGGCCTTCACCACTCCATCCCCAAACTGAGATAAGCTAGGAACAAAGAGGAACTTCTTCATACAGTGAGGAGGTAAGCAAGAGAACACCAGCAACCCCGATCAACACCTTGGACATCCACAGACCTCACCATGGCAGAGGTGCCCTACGGTCCTCACAGGCACTACCTAAGCCCACCTGAAGGAGCTGTCTAGAGTTCACAAAGCTGTGCTCCCTTCAGAGAAGTAGCTAACACTATGTTCTCCTCTGTGGCCCACATGTCTACTGTGCTATACCATCTTGCAGCTAGACCTACAGCTGGAGTGTGTCGTGCTCAGGGTTCAAGTAGGCACAGGTCCCCTTCATCCCTGAGGCTAAACTGCCACCAAAACACTCCCAGCCTAGTGACTGAACATCCCCAAGGTGAGCTATAAGCATCTGTTACACACTTCTCCTGGGGCCAAGTGGAGGTGGAGCTGATCCACCTACTCTTCCCCTAAGTCCTCAGGCCAGATCTGAAACAGTACCCTGCCTCCAAGAAAACAATACCTTAGTCACTTTGAGCAGTCATGCCTCCCTGTGCCTAAGTTTTAGCAGTGCCCTGTATCCCAGAAAATGGTCTCTGGGCCACCTGGGGAATCAGGGCCCTGGCCAAGCTGAGCTAAACTGCTATAGTACCTTGCATCCCAGAGAAGCAAAACCGTGGCTGAACTGAGACAGTCTGCCCTACAGGCCAAACAACTCTAGTATCCTAATTCCCCGGAGAGCTGGACTAGCCACCTAGAGCTGGAGCTGCTGAGACACCCCTCTCCCTGGAAAGTAAAATCATCACAGTGCTGTTTCCTGCCTAACAGGGCCCAAAGGACAGCTGTGCTCCACTATTCAGGGTACTTGCTACTGCTACACCTGGCCTCAGAGAATCTGGAATACTGCTGACTCCACCATCACAAGGTCTAGAGTCACTACTACTGCCACTACAACAACTATTACTACTACAACTACAACTACAACTACAACAACTACTACACCTACTACTACTACTACAGCTACAACTACTACTACTACTACTATCACCACTACTACTACTACAATGGGACCCACATTGCCACTGATACCTATTGGCTTGGGTTCCTGAATTGCAGCACTACCCTGCTCCCTAGGCCCAAACATCCAGAGCACCCCTTCTTCTCCAGAGTTGGTCCAGTGCTGCTCCCTGGCCACTAGGGATAGAATCACAGCTACAACCCAAATCCCTGTAACCAAGCTGCTAGGGGGTACCTCAGAGTCAGAGATCCTGGCTCTTCGGGCAACCTGCATTCAACCTCACCACAGAGAATAAACAAGCACCCCAAGACCCAAGTGCCACACATAGTTCATGAAACCTTGAGCCTAGGACCCTAGCACCATAGCCATTTGGAGCACCTAAACCTGGAACACAGCACTGCTATAGCTACTTATAGGCCATGTCAGACCTGAATCCAGAAAGGATACTCTTGTCTAAATCTCCCCAGTGTGTGGAAAATGAGAATGAAGAAAACCCCCAAAGCCTTTGATATGGAGGACATTAACAACTTATGCCATCATCACTACCACAAACTTGTATGGCCTAGGCAACTGAGGTACTCACAGCTACTGCTGATATTGAATGCAGCCAAAGAAGCTGAATGAGGCCATACCACTTCATCTATCTTGAAAAAGAGTCACTGCACCCTTCTCAACTGGCACACTAAAACTCAGGTGCACATGAAAGTCTTTCTCTACAAAAGCAAGAGAAAAGCATCAAGTCACATATAAGGGCATCTCCATTAGACTAGTAGTGGTTTTCTCTGCAGAAATCTTACAGGCCAGGAGAAAATGAGATGATATAATTCAACATGCTAAAAAAAAAAAAAAAAATTCAGTCAAGAATGCTATTCCCAGCAAAGCAATCCTTCATAAATGAGGGAGAAATAAAGTCTGCCTAAAGCAAGCAAAAACTGAGGGAGTCCATCACTGCTAGACTGGCCTTACAAGAAACGGTTAAGGAAGTCCTACATCTGGAAGTAAAAAGATGATAATCACTACTACAGAGACATATACAAGTATAAAGATCACTGGTAGAGCAGATATACAACAAAAGGAACAATAATCAAATCGTATCACTATAGAAATGACCAAACTGCAATGATAAACAATAAGGCAGAAATAAATGAACAAAGGATATACAAAACAACAAGAAAATAATTAACAAAATGACAGGAGTAAGTCCTCACCTATCAGTAATACCTTGAATGTAAACAGATTAAATTCCTCACATAAAAGACTTAGGCTAGCAGAATGGATTGGAAAAAAAAAAAAAAAAATGACCCCAACTGGATGCTGCCTACAAGTAACTGACTTCACCTGTAAAGACACTTGTGTGATTACATAGACTGAAAGTGAAGGAACAGAAAAAGATATTCCATGTGAACCAAAACCAAAAGTGAATTAGAGTAGCTATACATATCAAATGAAACAGACTTCAAGTCAAAAACTGTAAAAAGAGACCAAAAAGGTCATTATGTAATCATAAAGGGTCCAATTGAGCCAGAGGATATAACAATTGTGAATATATATTCACCAAACATCAGAGCACCCAGATATATAAAAACCAAATATTATTAAATCTAAAGGGTGAGATAGACTTCAATATAGTAATAGTTGGGGACTTCCAACACTCACTCTCTGCATTAGACAGATATCTCTATATATACATATATATATATATATATATATATATATATACAGAAACCAACAAAGAAACATTAAACAGGAAATGAATCTGAGACCAGACAGACCTAACAGACATTTCTAGAACATTTTATCCAATAGCTGCAGAATACACATGCTTTTCATCAGTAAATTCTGCACATGGACTGTTCTTGGGGACAGACCACATGTTCATCCACACAATTAAGTTTCAACAAATTTAAATGAACTGAAATCATGGTAAGTATCTTCTCTTAACCACAATGGAATAAAACTAGAAATCGATAACAAGAGTAACTTTTGAAATTACACAAATACATGGAAATTAAACAACATGCTCCTGAATGAGAAGTAAGTCAATGAAAAAATTAAAACGATAATTTAAAAATTTCTGGAAACAAATGAAAACAGCAACATTTGAAAACCTATGCGATACAACAAAGCCATTTTAAGAGGGAAACTTACAGCAATAAATACCTGTATCCGAAAAGTGGAAATAAAATTAAAAACCTAATGATGCATATCAAGGAACTAGAAAAGTAAGAGCAAACCATGACCAAAATTAGTAGAAGAAAAAAAATAATGAAGATCAGAGCAGAAATAAAATGGGAAGTATAAAAATACAGAAGATCAACAAAAGAAGAAGTTGGTTTTGTGAAAAGGTAAACAAAATTTGCAAACAGTTAGCTACACAAACCAAGAATAAAAGAGAAAAAGACTATCAGAAATGAAATAGGAGACTACCAGAGAAATATAAAGGATCATTACAGACTATTCTGAACAACTATACACCAACAAATCAGAGAACCTAGCAGAAAGAAATAGACAAATTCCTGGACACATAAAACCTACCAAGATTGAACCAGTAAGAAATAGAAAACACGGGCCGGGCACGGTGGCTCACATCTGTAATCCCAGCACTTTGAGAGGGAGAGGCGGGTGGATAATGAGGTCAGGAGATGGAGACCATCCTGGCTAACACGGTGAAACCCCATCTCTACTAAAAATACAAAAAAAATTAGCTGGGCATCATGACAGGTGCCTGTAGTCCCAGCTACTCAGGAGTCTGAGGCAGGAGAATGGCATGAACCCAGAAGGAGGAGTTTGCAGTGAGCCAAGATCGCGCCACTGCACTCCAGCCTGGGTGACAGAGAGAGACTCCCTCTCAAAAAAAAAAAAAAAAAAAAAAAAAAAAAAAAAAAAAAAGAGAAATAGAAAACCTGAACAGACCAATTATGAGTAAGAAGACTGAATCTGTAATAAACAGCCTCCCATCAAATAACTGAGGAACTGAGGGCTTCAATGCTGAATTACACCACAAATTTAAATAAATAATAGCAATTCTTCTCAAACCCTTCCAGAAAGTTGAAGAGAATTCTTCAAAGTTCATTATTTGAGGTCAGCATTACTCTGTTACCAAATCCAGACAAGGACACAACAAAAAAAGAAAACTATAGACCAGTATCTCTGATTAACATAAACGCAAAAAACCTCAACCAAATACTAAGAAACTGAAACCAACAGCACATTAAAAAGATCATTCCCCATGACCAAGTGGGACTTATCCCAGGGATGCAAGGGATTCATCCCAGTAGAGCAGATATACAAGGGAGAAAGGAAAAAGAATCAAACTTTATCACTACAGGAAAATACTAAACTGCAATGATAAACAATAAGAAAGAAGTCAACAAAGGTTATACAAAACAACCAGAAAATAATTAACAAAATGACAGGATGTTTCCACATATGCAAACCAACTTAAATATGATACATCGCATTGACAGAGTGAAGAACAAAAACCATTTGATCATCTCAATAGATGCAGAAAAAACATTTGATAAAATTCAACAGAGCTTCATGATAAAAACTCTCCACAAGTCAGACATAAAAGGAATATATCTGAACACAATAAAGGCCATATATAATAAACCCACAACCAACATCATACTGAACAGGGAAAAATTCAAAGGATTTCCTCTAACATATGGAAGAGACAAAAATATCCACTTCACAACTTTTATTCAGCATAGTACCAGAAGTTCTAGCCACAGCAATTAGGCAAGGAAAAAAAAAAGAGCATCCAAATTGGAAAGGAAGAAGTCAATTTGTCCCTGTTTGCAGATACAAAACCTTTAAAACTCCACCAAAAAACTTTCAGAAGTCATAAATGAATTCAGCAAATTTGTTTGCAGATACAAAAACCCTTAAAACTCCACCAAAAAAACTTTCAGAAGTGATAAGTGAATTCAGTAAATTTGCAGTACACAAAATTAATATACAAAAACCACTAGACTTTCTGTGTACCAACAACAAGCCAGCAGGAAAAAATAATCAAGAAAGCAATCCCATTTATAATAGGTATAAAAAATAAAATAAAGTGTCTAGGAATACATTTAACCAATGAGACAAAAACCTCTACAAGGAAAACTATTAAAAAACTTACGAAATAAAGATTACACAAAAAAGTAGAAAGACACCCCAACCCCATGTTCACGGGTTGGAAGAATTAATATTGTTAAAATAACCAATTCTGCCAAAAGTGATCTACAGATTTCATGCAATCCCCGTGAAAATGCCAAATACTTCTTCATAGAAATTAGAAAAAAAAAATCATAAAATTCTATGGAACCACAAAAGACTCCAAGTAGCGAAAGCAATCCTGAGTCAAAAGAATAAAGCTGAAGGCATCACACTAGCGAATTTCAAAATGTACTGCAAAACCGTAGTAGTAACAAAAACAGCATGGCATGTTGAAGAGATCTCTGCACTCTCATGTTTATTGCACTACTATTCACAATATCCAAGATTTGGAACCAGCCTAAGTATCCGTCAACAGATGAACGCATAAAGAAAATGTGGTACATCTACACAGTGGAGTACTACTGAGCCGTTAAAAAGAATGAGATCCTGTCATTTGCAGCAACATGGATGGAACCAAGGACATTATTTTAAGTGAAATAAACCAGGCACAGAAAGACAAATGTCTTTATTCTCACTCATATGTGGGAGCCAAAATAATTGATCTCATGGAGGTACAGTGTAGAACAGTAGTTAACAGAGGCTATACAGAGTGAGTGTTGGGGTTGGGGGATGGGAATTAAGGGAGGTTGTTTACTGGATACAAAAATATAGTTAGAAGGAATAAGTTCTAGTGTTTGACAGCACAGGAGGGTGACTACAGTTAACAATAATTTATTGTGTAGTTCCAAATAGGTAGAAAATGCTCCCCACACAAAGAAATGATAAATGTTTGAGGTGATGGATATCCCAATTACCCTGTTTTGATCACCACATATTGCATGGAAGCATGAAATTGTCACAGATATCCCATAAATTGTGTATC
Organism: Gorilla gorilla gorilla; assembly: GCF_029281585.2. Taxonomy (NCBI): domain Eukaryota; kingdom Metazoa; phylum Chordata; class Mammalia; order Primates; family Hominidae; genus Gorilla; species Gorilla gorilla. The sequence continues at coordinate 42,950,345 of NC_073248.2, read as the reverse complement.
ATTATTATGTATTAGTAAAAATATTTCTGTATTTTGATTTGGAGAGTCTGCTATCTATGAGATAGTATAAAAAGCAATGGCCCAGATGTCAAGTCTCAGTTTCTTATTTATCTGAATCCCAGGGTGTGTAAATTTAAGAAAATCACACCTAAAACCTAGACATGTCTAGCACTTCAAAGGAGTTGACGAAGACCAAACGAAATCATATATACGAAGTAGCTCTGAAAACCCTAAAATCCTATACAAATTTCAGGGAGTATGCATGTGATGAGAAGAATGGGATATGAAATCCTGCCTGCCACCTCCAGCATTTCATGAAGGAAAAACAGAAATTGTGCTTAGGGAATGCTGGCCTATGTACCATTATTTCACTCATTTGTTAGTGTTCTACGCATTCAAGGCCCTCTCAGAAAAAGGGAACTATTCTAGAAAATATCCCGAAGAGCCTAGCATAATGAGCTGTTTCCTGCTACCAAAGAAGATACGCAAAAGACTACATTTCAGGACACAGTCATTCACCAAACCATGGCTGCTCTATACACAGACCACGTGTGAAGCTCTAGTTACTGAAATGTAAAGGCTACAGAAAACTTAGGTGGGTTTGAGTGGGATGCAGGTGGGTAGATTTGTGGATGGGAAGCTAACCACATTGATGTGTTGCCCCAAATAATCTCATAGTAACACTATAAAGTAGATATTAGTATCGTTGTTTTACAGAGGAAACCAAGACTCAGTGAGAAGCTCGTCCAAGCTTACTCAGGAAGTATTTGGGGCTGGGATTTAAAGTTCACTCTTTTTTATGACATTCTAGTACCTAAGTGATCAGAGGCATTTAACAATGTTCATAGGAGCATAGTTTGTAACAGCAATCAACGAATCAACACAATTTACATTTAAAATTTTAAAACGAAAAATAAAAGTCAATTGTCCCCCAGCGAGGGAAATAATAAACCGTAAAATATTCAACTGATACAACTAAAAAGCAGTGAAAATAAATACAATCTCCCAGTCAACACGGATGAGTCTAACAATGTGCCAAAAAAAAAAAAAAAAAAGTTACAGTATATGTTCTCTTAAAGTTCAAAATATTGTGAAAAGAAGCATTTTATTCAGCAGATGATTAAACCAAAATTCAATTTAGTGGTTTCTTCTTCTTGGGGAGGAAGAGGGTGTGATCAGGGAGGCCATATTTTTTAATTAATGAAATGTTCTATTTCTCAAGCCAACTTGGGTATTTATTATTCTTTAAATAAATATTTTTATACTTTTGAGTGAATTAAATGTGAAATTTTAAAACACAAATACACATACAAAAAGAATATGGATATCAAATGCCTAAGGCTGTCTCTGGAACTTGATCTCAACATAGTTTTTTGATATTGATCTGTTATTATCATTCTTGCTTAAAGGTGTTAAGAGGTATTAGTTAATTCCATAGCAGGAAAAGGAGCAGTGACAGGCCATGCTTTTCTAAAAACCGTGGGTAATACTATTTGTAAAGTGTGTCAAGTGAGTCAAAGGCATAGTTCTTCACTACAGGAGGCAAACACAGTGTCTCTGTCCCCACGATATCCACTCTGCCCCTTCCCACTCGAGCCTAGTCCCTCACCCTTGGCTTGCCTGCTCTTGGCCTTGGAATCCAGCTTTGCCTCTGTAGTCATTCCCTCCTGTCACTGATTTCTGGCCACAAGTCTTGGTTTTCAAACTTTCTATTCAATCTATTTCAGCCCATTCATGAGTCACTCTTGCCTGTGGACAGCTGGCATTCCCAGGCAGGGGCTTGGCAGGGAAAGATGAATTCGGTGAATTAAGCCAATGGAATCCTTTATGAAAGTCATAATTGACCTGACAGGGCTGTTTCTATCCTAAATCCAGGGGCAGCTTGAGATGATATAAGGAGAGCTCCCCAACTGAGGCCATATTTCTCGAAGTATGTTACAGTGGTCAGAATCACCTGGGGCACACGTTAAAAATGCAGATTACTGGGCCCATCCAGAGCATTAGAATAAGAGCATCTGAGAATGGGGCCCAGGATTTGGCTTCTGAAAAACACCCCTTATGATAGCTCTGATGCTCTTTGACTTCCCTGTAAAATTGGTATCTTGAGGAAACCTGCCCTATCGAATACTGCGCTGATCTGAACATGGGACACAACTTTGGATGGTGAGCATATCGGTTTGTCAAAGACACATCACCAACCAAAATGATGAGCAACAACCAAGTCATGTTCAGGGGGGGAAAAAAAAGTGCAGGTCACACTTTCCTCAATATAGTGGGTTTACTGCTTAAACACTTCAGATTTTACTCACAGTGAAGCTGCTCCAACACCACCAGGTAGGGGATCAGCATAGGTAAAAACAAGGAGAAAAATGTCCTCTGCCTTTTAAATTACCTCTCTCCATTCTTATGGGCCTAGTCAGATTTATGGAGGGTGTGAAGGAGGCGGGAAGAGTCCTATCAAAATTTTTAAACAAATGTACAAGGGCAGAGGGGACACGTCCACTTAAACAGCTGGCCTGGCTGTATCATTATCAACTGCCTTTCTTCTGGAGTTTCATCTAAGATTGAGCCAGAATGGAGTGTGTCTCTATCCATGTTATTTTGGGCAAAGACAATAGATGTGATTAGTACCTTAGTGTATTTTTGTTATTCTATAAAAAGATCTGATTGAGGGTTATGAAACCTCCAATTTTCCAAAGTGCTTAAAATGTTACTATTGCTTCAAATTTATAAGGAGTGTTCATGACCTGAATATCCCAGTCATGCAAGTATTTGTTCTATTGTTAAAGATGTAGTGAACCGGTATCTTGAAGTTTCATGTGGAAAAGACCTAGTGAACCGGCATCTTGAAGTTTCATGTGGAATTCCTGGCACGCAGCATTAATGAAGGTGCACGTAAGATACAAAGCCTTGTCTTGGGGAAACGAACTACAGACTTAACTAGAGAACTGTTTCAGACCAGTTAAAAATGTAAAATACAGCGACCATAGAGTTTAATTGTACAGTGGTAGTTTCAACTTCTGTACCAAGAGACAATTTTTTTTGTTTTTTTTTTTTTTTTGGTTTTTTTTTTTTTTTGCGTTTACTTAGGATTGGCCCACAGCTACAGCCATACTGGACAGATGTTTTTAACTCTAAGTGCAGTGTTGAATTGTCTATTATTTCTTTGCTACCCAGATTATCTTGCATGAGCATTCAAAAACATCTTTATAGTTTGAACTTCTTATGTCTATTGTTTTCTACTACAAAATGTACTGTCTACAGATGGAAAGTTCTGTCTTTGATGAGTGGCAAGGAATTGCTCACAACAATCAGTTACATACAGAGACATATACTACACATGTTGGGAAGGGATAGATTACACTTATCAAAATATGTACAGGAGCAATCCTTACCTAGGGATTCCAAATGATCATACTCAATAGCTGGCCCATTCACAAGACTTGGTCCATGTAAAATACTGCTACTTTTTTCTCCCTTATGTTTCCCCACTTTCTCTATTGGCATCTTTGTGAAAGCAAGGTGGCACACTGCCTTATCGTTGCTGCTCCTCATTACCCTCAACTGACAGCAAGGAAAGCAGGCAAGGCGATTAAGCAATGTGGCAGCCCATTTTTATCAGTTTACCTTTAAAAAAAAGCCAAGAAAAATTCAGTGAAGAGGGGGCTAGAGGTGCTTTATAACGACAGGGATGTGCTGTGGAGTATTTATTTTTAAGAGTCAATGACTTCCTTGCCAGACAGGTACTACCAATTCTGAAGTTATTTTGAATTAAAGGTAATCTGATTTTAGAAAAAGAAAAAACCAACATGCAGAATACACTTATGGAGGTGACCAACCTTTTTAGAGCTGCTTGATTTCACCATAACTTGAACTTTTTACAAAAAAGTGCTTAACTGTTATTTTTCAATTCCAAAGATTTTTGTGGTAATAATTTAATAGGAAACTAGAAACAAGCTGGTGTAAAGCAACTAACTTAACCCATATGTAGTCTAGTTTTGGGGTCTGAAAATACTGAAAACCTACTAGCTTGATCAGCTAGAACCAAATATTCTGGATAATTGTTAGTATGTACGTAACCATAAATATATGCATATATAGACACATATGTATACATATATACACACAGGCACATAAAAGAATTACTAATTTTTAGCCTATTATTGGACACTAAACATCACAATTTAATCTTTGGTGATGCAGAAAGCACTGTTTGCTATCCTGCATATCCTTGGAGTCAACTTTCTGGTTATGAATCAGCAAGCCTACTAACTAATGAAATACAAGAGTGTCTGAGGAGTTTCCTCTCCACTGGACTCAGCTTATAGAACTGAGTACTAACACTAAAGCTAGAAGAAGCGGTACTGATTTTTTTGATTGTATCCACAGGAAGTACCTGCAATATAAAAAATTTAAGCTCCATTAGGCAACTGCAATACCCCGAAATAAATGATCTAGAGACTAGGCCCAAAGTGTACAGCAGACAAAATGCTTCATAGGGTCCAAAATGTGAGGGACCTTAGCCGTGAGATAGCAGAGTCGGACGTGTTCATCAGCATTCCTACTCTGCACTGCTGTTGATGCACCTCTTAAACTTATCTTTGTACCTACAATTGCTTTTATAGGCTAACTCAGACAGATTAGTAAATTGAACTTTATACTTCTGCATTTTAACAATTATACTTCTGCATTTTAACAATCTAAAGCTTGTTATACGAATTTAAACCTTGTTACACAGTTCCCATGCAACTCCCCACCATTTTACATTATTACATCAGAAAGCCAAAAACACATTTGAAGAAAAAAAAGTTTATTTTTATTCATTTATGCAAAGACAGTATCAGCAATAGGTAGTAGGAACATTTTTCTCAGTTTAGAATTAATTTTCCATTTTGAAAGGTTTACGACTTAATATCTTCTTTACCTTACTCTATTAAACACTTCACTCCAACAAAGACAAAAATTTATTCCCTTACTTTTCCTTAAGGTCATATCGGAATAATTAGAATTAACTCTTTAGAATATAGGTATCATTTATAGAAATCTGGAGATTTAATCACAGAATGATGTATGTTGGAATGTTAAAAGCACTAAAAAAACTATGGATAATTTTTTAATGGACAAATTCATGGTGCTTTCAATTTCTGAGGTGTAATAAAGCCTTCTTGGGAATTCTAAAGTTTAAAGACTCTATCCTTCGGATTCAGAATGAAAATTTTGAGAAATCATAGACCCCAGTGGGCATTAGTAATATGGCCCATAGTAACGACATTAACTTAGAGTCTCCACGTTTTAGGGAAGAAGCCATTGAAAGAAGGGCCAGAAAGCCACTTTAAACACATGTCCATGGCAGATCAAATGATACTGATACAAATGTTTCCCTTAGAAAGGTATTATATCCCATTGCTACCATTCCACGGCTTGGCCCTTGAACTGCTCATACAGCTACTTCCATTCTTTACATCACCAGTTCTAAGAGCAAACCTCCTGAAAGACTAGTAAAAGAGGCTGGGAAAACAAGACTGTGGGTATAGCAAAAGGGCTCTGGTGCTCTAGCTGTGTGGTCACAATATAAAATGAGGACACTACCTAATCTAGAAACAACGCTAACTTTAACTCTAGCAGATTCTAAAGATATACTTACTAAACAACTTTCGTGGTTTAGAAATATCAAAACTACCTATTTTGCCTCTTCTGGACATATTTTATTTTACAAAAGGAAATATAACAGGCTAAAAAACAAAAATAAAAATCTATTTATAGCAAGTAACTAATACTTCAATGTTTTTATAAAAACAATTCCTTTCAGATACTCTGATTAACCTTTGAGTGACATAAAAAAGCTGCAGCGTTCTTTATTACCAGTATTTTGCAAATTTCACATACAGCCATTAAATTTAGCATTTCAAGGAACAATTTTTTTAATAAAAAAGAAGAATGGTAACTCATTGAGAAGGTTATATACCTAGTAAGGTTTAGTTTGTCTTCGATTCTTTAAAAAATTAGGCCCAGAATTTTAGTTATCCTAACTACTATCCCAATCAAATTGGACATACATATGTGGATTCTAGATAAAAGATAAAATACTTTGAATAAACATTATGACTCACTGATTGGACTGTTTGCTTAGAATCTGTTTTACTGGGTTTGGATAAGACTTCAACAAAGCTAACTATACATTGAGTTCCACTGATTAAAAATGCAGTTTTAAAAATTCTGCTTCTGAGGTAAATTTCTAGATAAATCATAAATGCAAAGCTCAATACTGAAATATTGTACTGTTCACAGGTACTTCTTGGAGAAGTGAAATGCTTGTGTTCAGACTATCAAAATTCTTAGCTTTCAAATCAGGTTTTAAAAACTTTTTTTGAAAATCAGTATTTGCTTTTAAACACTTAAAATGCAAATTTCAATTTTTTAAAAATCCTTGCAGATAAATCTTAACGTTCTTTCAGTCTCGATTATTTGTTACTTTAAACTATATATTAAACACAGAACCAGGTTCTAAATAAACATCTAATGAAGAACAGTTTCAGTGTTAAGATAAAACTAGAGAGTCTAATAATACAAGTTACACAGAAAGTTTCAGTGTGATTTACCAAAATTCAGACTTTCTGTAATAGTGGAAAACTTTTAGCTTAATATTCAAAACCAGCAACTTCCCATGAAACTAGATAGCTGAGAGGATCCAACAGATTTAAATACTGCCAAACTTCTTCTAAAGCGATGCACTCTTTTACCCTGGAAAAGACAGAAATAGTCCTTTTATTTTACTGATAATTTCTGATGACTACTATGGATCTGAAAGTTGTCAAAACTTAAACCATTTGTTTTGGGTTTAAACATTATAAATAATGAGAAAAAAAGATGATTCTTTTCAGGAAGCATATTTGAACACTGGGATAACAAATGTACCAAGATGGCTAGTTTTATTAAACAGTTAAAAAAAGAAATCAATAATTAAATAAAACAAATTCCAGTAAACTGAGAAATAATAGGACTTAAACTCAGTATCATTTTATGTACTTCTTAGTTAATAATTTTGCAGTAATGTCCCAAAGACAGCTGGTAGAAAATGTAGTTGTAAAGAATACTTTTTTCACTAATTGAACTGCATTTAATACCAACTACAGCTTGCAAACAGCTCTCCAATCTGAAATTTTGTGTTTTTAGATTAAAATATGTAAGTTTTGGCATTTGAAGAACATATCATTAACCTGTGAAGACATATCATTCTTTAGAAAGGAAGATAAAACTTTAAAATACATGCAAAACTTTCTCTTCACTCTATGTTGCCTGCAGACGTGCAGAGAGAAGTGAGAGGTCTTACAAGGAGGAATGGGAATGAGTGACCGAGTAATAACATTTCCTTTTCTACAAAGCTGTGCCCTTTTTTTAAGACTTCAGTTTCATTTTCATATAAATAAAAGTGGCTTCTGGAAGTTACCTCATCTGTCAAAAGAGTGATAATCAATTTAGGTTAAAATCTAGAAAACTGGTCACCAACATGTATGTATCTTCAGAGGTCATGTAGGAAACAAGATTGTGAAAGGGCTAGATAACTAAGACAGTGAAGAGAAATCGGCTATGGAAATTGTAAATACATTCAAAAATATCTCAGGCATTCTAATTCAATATAACAACGTGCAGTCAATTAAAATAGGTCTAAATGTCAGACAACTGCAGGATGCCAACTTCTGATTCCTCTCCCAAATAAGCAGAAAACTCTGGAAGTTTCAAAGCGAGTCTTTTGTCTACCACCAGGTGAGAACTCAAGTTTAAAAAAATATTTTCTGGGCTGGACATGGTGGCATACGCCTGTAATCCCAGCACTTTGGGAGGCTGAGGCAGGAGGATCACTTGAGCCCAGGAGTTCAAGACAAGCCAGGGCAATATAGTAAGATTCTCTCTTAAAAAAAAAATCTTTTGGCTGGGCACGGTGGCTCACACCTGTAATCCCAGCCATTTGGGAGGCCGAGGCGGGCAGATCACAAGGTCAGGAGATCGAGACCATCCTGGCTAACACGATGAAACCCCATCTCTACTAAAAACACAAAAAATTAGCTGGGCGTGGTGGCGGGCACCTGTACTCCCAGCCACTCGGGAGGCTGAGGCAGGAGAATGGCATGAACCCGGGAGGCAGAACTTGCAGTGAGCCAAGATCGCACCACTGCACTCCAGCCTGGGTGACACAGTGGGACTCTGTCTCAAAAAAAAATAATAATAATTTCTTTTTAACTAGTTAAGTGTGGTGCTGCATGTCTGTCGTCCTGTTTGGGACGCTGAGGCAGAAGGATCCCTTGAGTGCCGGAGTTTGAGGTTGTAGTAAGCTGTGATTGCGACACTGCACTCCAGCCTGGATGACCAAATGAGGTCACCTCAAAAAAAAAAAAAAAAAAAAAAAAAAAGAAAACACAAAAGACTATCTTCTGCTTTGAAAATCACTTAAGTACTACTGTAGACACCAATGTAATCAGAATTTTGGGCAAGATAAGCTGATGTACAACTCCAGTTCTTTCTTTTCTAAATTGTACTATCTATGTAGAATGAAGCAACGAGAGAACAAATGTCAAATTTATATATGTTTACTCCATGTTGCAAAGATGTTAAGAACTTAATTCTGCTATCTGGCTCTACTCTTCTACATTATACAGAAGATTCATAATATAACCCTTTAAAAAGGCTTAGGCTTCATCCCATATCCATTCACAGACAAAAAAAAAGCTAGTTCTGTTGTAAGACACAAAGTGATGGCTAAACATTTTCTTTTCAATGTAAAGTGTGTAGCCAGTTTTGACAAATCTGGCAGTTCCACTAAAGGTTAAATATGACTTAGCAATTCCATTCCCAAGTATATACGCAAGAGAGGTAAGCACGTATGTCCACACAATAACTTGTACATGAATGTTCACAGCATTAGTTATAACAGCTAAACAGTGGAAATAATCCAAATGTCTTTAACAGATGAATGCATAAACAGAATAAGGTAATATCCACAAATAAAAAGAAATGATTAAGTTCTGATACGTGCTAAAATATTGATGAACCTTACAAACATTATGCTGAGTGAAAAAAATCCAGTCACAAAATGCCACATCATTATGTATGATTCCATATACAAGAAATCTCCAGGACAGGAAAATCCTTAGAGGAAAAAAGTAAATTAGTGTTTGCCTAGGGATACACACAAGTTCCAGGAAAATAGCAGGTGACTGCTAAGGTACGGGGGTGATTTTTGAGGTGATTTAAATATTCTAAAATTGATTGTGGACATGGTTGCACAACTTTGAATATATGAAAAAACAGTGAAGTGCACATTTTAAATACATAAATTGTATTACTGGTATTGTTTCAATATAATTGTTATTTAAAAAACACCTTCCCTTTATTAACCATAATATTTTTCTCCCACCGGACTGACCAAGTTAGTTCTTTTTCGTATTTATAGACTTAGAACCACAGGGACCCAGAAACCTTTAGTCCTGTACCTTCTCATTTTAGACTTGTAAGAATTAGAGCCCTAATAAAAGATTTATCTATCCAACATGGATAGAAAGTGGGATCAGAAGTCAGATCTTTCTGGAATTCAACTAGCCACATTCTCTTCCACTTCACCAACTCTGAATCAACCTCTCTTTCTTTCTACTCAACTTTTTACTGCTTCATTTTACCCCTTTTCTCCCTTCACACTGTTCAGGTGTATCATCTGAGTAAACCATTTCTTTTCTTCTCTTTAGTTCAATATGCATGTATTAAGTTCTACTTTTTTTTTTTTTTTTTTTTTTTTGAGACAAGGTCTCTCACTCTGTTGCCCAGGCTGGACTACAATGGCACAATCATGGCTCAGTGAAGCCTCAACTTCCCAGGCTCAAGCGATCCTCCTGCCTCAGACTCCTCTGGAGTAGTTGGCACTACAGGTATGTACCATCACAACTGGCTGATTTTTGTATTTTTTTGTAGAGATGGTGTTTTGCCTTGTTACCCAGGGTGGCCTCGAACTCCTGAGCTCAAGCAATCCACCCACCTCAGCCCCACAAAGTGTTGGGATTACAGGCGTTAGCCTCTGCACCCAGCCAAGATCTGCTTTCTGTATCTAAAATTTTCTTTTACTATTTGGTCAAGGTAGTCAACTAACTCTCTTCTCTAGTAAACCCTTTCAATTACAAATTTCTGCTGCAGGATTCTTCCCTAAATTTGACTACATTATATCAAGGCTCGGCAGCAGAAAATATACTGCCAGGTAAAACCCACACTGGTTTACTGGGTTACAGTCAAATGCCAACAGTTCAATTAAATGTTCTAGGCCGGGCACGGTGGCTCATGCCTGTAATCCCAGCACTTTGGGAGGCTGAGGCAGGTGGATCACGAGGTCAGGAGATCGAGACCATCCTGGCTAACACGGTGAAACCCCGTCTCTACTAAAAATACAAAAAAATTAGCTGGGCGTGGTGCTGGGCGCCTGTAGTCCCAGCTACTCGGAAGGCTGAGGCAGGAGAATGGCGTTAAGTAAACCCGGGAGGTGGAGCTTGCAGTGAGCCTGGATGGGGCCACTCACTGCACTCCAGCCTGGGCGACAGAGGAGAGTCCGTCTCAAAACAAAAAAAAAGAAAAAAAATTCCTCTAAGAAAGCCCAAAACACATGTACCACAAGGAAAACAGCTAACTTGAGAGGGAACAAGTGTGCTTTTTAATTATGCATGCCATTCCTTTCATACCTTGAAGCAGTCATCTTGAGTAACAGCGGAATTTATCAGTCTCTTCTCTGGATTAAACAGACAAGATACCACCATTTGTATGCTTCGGTCCACAGATTTCTGAAACACAGAAGTTTTCAGTAATGTAAAGACAACTCTTTCTTTCACTCACTCTTAATAAGGGTGTGTTTTTTTTTTTTTTTTTTTGATGGTTTAATGAACATATTAGTTTATTTCTAAAGAAATGCAAAAATGCTAAAAGAGGCTGGGAGCAGTGGCTCACACCTGTAATCCCAGCACTTTGGGAGGCCAAGGAGGACGCATCACCTGATGTCAGGAGTTCAAGACCATCCTGGCCAACATGGCGAAACCCCTTCTCCACTAAAAAATACAAAAATTAGCTGGGTGATGGGTGCCTGTAATTCCACCTATTCGGGAGGCTGAGGCAGGGAAAATTACTGGAACCTAGGAGACAGAAGTTGCAGTGAGCCGAGATCATACCACTGCACTTCCAGCCTGGGCGACACCGCAAGACCCTGTCTCAATAAAAAAAGAAATTCATAAAAATGTGATTCATAATTGCTGCCACAGATCCTCAGTATGTAAGTTTTCTGACAAATCGAAGAATTATTTTAGAACCTTAGCGATAGAATGCTGGTTTAAAAAGCAGAATTTGTTAAATCCCTAAGTGAACTCCAATGTTTCAAGAAAAAATACTCAGAACAAAACCAGACAATTATACTGTAAGAGTTATGTTTTCCTATTTATTCACATTTTAAAATCCAATATCAAATCAAGGAATTTACATTCCAATGGGACTTCCTGGGTATTATACATATTACCAGCACATCAACTACTTCCACACTCCCACCTATCTAACAGAACATATGTGACGCAAGAGTGACAGTACTGTTATTACAGAAATTTGCACTAATGATAAAAAAAAGAAACAACCCTGTCTATTTCAGTATTTGAATAATTACTACTGACTTCACCACTGTTGGAAACTTCTGCCACATATAATGTTATGGAGAGAATGCTTATTTAAATAATATTTTTCACTGCTTAAGATCAAAACTGTTGTAAAAGAAAAGGGACATATAATTCATACTAATTCTTCTTTTGAGTAGAATTCTAGAGGAAACCCTCCCATAGCATTCTGCCAAATCATATTAATACAGTATTTATTAAAGAATGGCTTTTTAAAATTAGTGAAACTAAAATACAGGAAAGGACTTGCTGAATCAGAAACTTTAGGTATATACTGAAAATTTGGGGTATCTGAAATTTCAACAACCTTTACATTAACTGCTGAGTATCAGTCCACTATTTAAGCTCCATGATTTATGGCTAACATCTTTAAATTTGGGCAAAAATGTTTGCTTCTCAAAAAAAGTTATTCAAACTAGAAAAAAATATGAAATATATATTGTAAAAAAAATTCAAAATTAGATGTTTGCCTTTTGTGGGCCATTTCCAGAGGGTGGGGTAGCTTCATGAATTGAGCATTCATTTAGCACAACATCACCTCCCGTATCAACTTCACTACAGTGACAGTTAAGAGCTGAATAAGCCTATATTTAAAATAATGAAACTGTAATTAAACAGATAATACAGATACGTTTAAAAGCTGCTTATTTATTCCTCAAAAAGGTGAGCTGGTATCAAAAGTTTCAATGTAGGTTGTGTTGAAATTCAATTGTGTTACTTCAGAAACCTTGTTTTAAACAAAAAGTTGAAATACATTAAGGCAGCCTTTTGTTTTAAAACGTCTTCCAGGTATCAACATAATCAGAGGTAGAAGGATTCTAAGAAACAAATGTAGTTAAGGGAGTGTTTGAGAATTTTAACACTTATTATATATCCTTCAAATATCCAATCGTGATGTAAGACAGCAGCTCTGTTGTATTAGAGGTAATACTCTTGTTTTATTCCTATTCGTCTTTTTCCTCTTTAAGAGTAATTAATAGCAAAACATTTCGGTTTCTCTTCAACAAATGTTTTATGGCTAGTAAAGCCAGAGGCATATTCTAGGCAGATACATGCTAATTCTAAAGCCAGTTAATACCACCATTCCTGGATTATATCATCTATCAACAAGTAACTGAACACTTATCATTATGTGGACCAGCCACTGCTTCAGCACACAAAAATCCGAGAGACAAAAAGGCACTGTTGCTCCGGTGGGAGTTTATAATTGGGTTAAAAATAAAGTAACAAAACATAAAACGTTAATATAAAGAACCATTTAAAAATATCTATAGGCATATATGGCATAGAAAAGAAGTCAAGAAAGATGAGGAAGTATACGTTTCACTAATTCACTTTACTCCATAACCCCTTTTGCTCCCCAACAGGCCACTGCGGTAGTACCTTAAAAAAAAAAAAAAAAAAAAAAAGAAGGAAACCAAAACTATTAAAACATTCCTACACATTTTCAAAAACTCATGAGATACACAATATTGAAGCACTTATCATGCTGGCTCCTTTGTTATTAAAGTGAAAGAAACAGAGCAAAAAAAAAAGAAGTACTTTATGTTTCTAATCCCTGATGTTCTTGTTACTTTTATACATAAAACCTCGCCATTTTCCCAATTTTCTGGAGTTGGCATTGTGGAAATCTCAAGGATACTAGTTTTTTTCAATTTATTACTTATCATCATAGATATGATTATGGGTCACAGATGTAGTCATATCTATGAAAAGAGGCCCAGAGAACTACTATCATGAAGCAGCAAGCTAAAATAAAAATATAATTGGAATTCTGTGCTCTAAGAATGGGATGATAAAAAGATGAAAAAATACATGCTGAAATATAGAAGGGGACAACGAATCTCAGAAAACTGTTTTACAGAAAAGTTATTGCTAAGTATATCCCTGTCAAAATGTTAATTCATTACTTCTAAATAATACAGAAGGCTTCATTCTAGACCATTGCAAGTGTTTTCCTAAATTTTAGGTACATTTCACTAGTTTAATTCAGGAAATTCATATAAACAAATTAAAGGCTTCAATAATATCTGAAAACAAATCATTTTACTCCCTCTTCAATTACCTGATAATTATATACAGGCAACTGACACCCAGTGGTGACCTGACCTGGTAAATGTGGATAAGTAGGATATGTCTGAAAGTAAGTTTACAGAAAGAATGAATATGGTAAAACATCTTTTTAAATTAGAAAAAAAAATTATCCCCAAAATAAAAAAAATGAAAAACTTTAAAATATTTATTAATGTTCTATATAAAACAATGCAGAATTCTAAATGAATGAATGACTTTAGGAAGAAATAAATATTCTCTGTCAAGTGCTAAGCCCCTTTGGATGGGGCGGGGGAACACACAAATGACAAAGTAGTGACTATTTCACCAGGCAAAGTTCACCTTACTGACACTGTGTACTTATGCCCACCCAGAAGTTGTTTCTTACACTGCTGATAAGGCTCCATTAAGACAGATCTCAATGTAAGTTAAGTTAATACATTTGCTATTTCTTTGTCAATATACTTCCAGATAGTTTTGTCTTTAACAATATTACAGGGTAATATGTAGTTCTCCTACAGATGTTATGTTTTTTTTTCTGTACTTCATTTTGAAAAACTAAGGGCAGTGTACAATCCAAAACTGGAGAAGGACAGTACAATGTCTTATATGTTTCGATAAATACTTATTGTTTGAAAACATATAGGAAGCAGCATACATGAATACACCCAGATTCAGTAATGGCCCACCGTAAATGTTAGGAACAAGGAGGGCTTTGTCTCTAGCCATTGTTCAGAGAAGAAAAAAGAAGAAGAGGTATATCCTACACATTTCAAGTACACAGAAAATGTCAATAAATGAGAGACACTGAAGAACTATTTCACTACTATTTTGTTCCTTTATTTTCCATCAGAGAAAATGTCTTTTAAACTAACACATAAATAAAATGGACTAAGAAGAAAATAGACGTTATTTATCACCAATAAGTGATAGAGTATGCCAAATCCTACTTTAAGTATCAAAGTAATCAGGATCAGAGAAATTACATGCCAGAAATTCACAGGATTTATAGGTACAGTAAAATAGGTCAGAAATCTATACATTCCAGAACGAGAATATATCCAGAAGTCAGCAGTTTATATGAGGAGTCACCTGGAAATCATTGCAAGTAAAGAAGAGCTAGATTAATCGCTATCCTTAAAGAATAAACTAGGCAGAAACATTAGAACAGCTGCTTTCAAATGTTTTCAGAACTAGGTATAATGGGGGAAAGAAGTTCAGGTATTTTAGAGGTAATACTCTTTTTTTATTCCTATTCTTATTTAAGGGTAATTAACAGCAAAACATTTCTGTTTCTCTTCAACAAATTTTTGGTGGCTGGTAAAGCCAGAGGCAGACCCTATGCAGATACATGCTAATTCTAAAGTAAGTAACATTAATACTATCTTTCTTAGATTACACAGTCTATCAACAAGTAACTGAACACTTATGATGTGGACCAGCCACTCCTTAAGAACACAAAAACCTGAGAGAGAAAAAGGCACTGTTGCACCCATGGGAGATTGTAACTGGGTTAAAAAGAAAGTAACAAAATGTAACACATTAATATAAATAATCATTTAAAAATATTTATAAGGCATAAATGATATGGAAAATAATCCAGAAAGAACAGAAGTACATGGTAGGCTAATTCACTTTACCAGAGGTACAACCTACCTGCTTTGCTCCCCAACAGGCCACTGCGGTGGCATCTTAAAAAAAAATAGGAAAACAAAATTATTCAAATATTCATAAACATTTTCAAAAACAAATGATATATAAAATATTGAAGTACCTATGCTGGCTCCTTTGTTATTATAATAAAAGAAACGCAATGGAAAAAAGAAGTACTTTATGGTTCTAATTCCTGACACTCTTGTTGTTACTTCCACATACAAATATGAAACCACACCTTTTCCCCAATTTTTTGGATTTGGCATTGTGGAAATCTCAAAGATGTTACTACTTTGAACTTATTATGCTACATATGATTATTGGTCATAGATAGAGTCCTACCTACTATGAGAAGAGAACCAGACAACAACTGTCGGGAAACAGCCTACTAAATGAAACTATAATTTGAATTGTGTGCTCTAAGAATTGGGTAATAATTTTATTTACTCTATATCCCTAAAAAATTCATGAAAGTCATTCTGGAGGTTTCAATCAGCTATTTGACAGCAAAGATGAAAACTATATCCTGAAATATAGAAGGGCCAAATCTCAGAAAACTGTTCTACAGAAAAGTTATTGCCAAGTACATTCCTGTCAAAATATTACTTCATTACTTCTAAATAAGACAGAGGTCTTCACTCTACACTAATTCTAAGTGTTTTCTTAAATATTAGGTCACTTCACTGGTTTAAAATGACCAACTATTCAGGAAATTTGTATAAACAAGTTAAAGGCCTCAATAATACCTGAAAGCAAATCATTTCATTCCTACCTACATTACCTGGTAATTGTATACATGGAACTGATATCCAGTGGTGACCTGAACCGCTGAATTTGGATAAGCAGGAAATGCCTGAAAAGAAAGGTGGCAGAAAAAAAAGAATATGGTAAACCATTTTTTTAAATTAGAAAGAAATATCATGCCCAATATAACAAAAATATTAAAAAAGGTAACATATCATTTTTATACATACAACAATGCAGAATTCTAAATGAATGACTGACTTTATGAAGAAAGAAAGAATCTATGTCAT
Source organism: Gorilla gorilla gorilla (assembly GCF_029281585.2). NCBI lineage: Eukaryota > Metazoa > Chordata > Mammalia > Primates > Hominidae > Gorilla > Gorilla gorilla. The sequence continues at coordinate 42,933,922 of NC_073248.2, read as the reverse complement.
GTGCTACACTTTGGGTGTGAAGGGGGAACAAATGACAAAAGAATTGACTATTTCACCAAAGTTTACCTTACACTGTGTACTTATTCACACCCAGAAATTATTTCTTACACTGGTGATGAGGCTCCATTAAGACAGATTGCAATGTAAGTTAAAATTATACATTTGCTATTTCAATGTCAGAATATTTCCAGATTGTTTTGTATCAGACAATATTAAAGGGTAATATGTAGTTCTATAGATATTAGTGCTAGGTCTGTACTTCATTCCAAAAAACTAAGCGCAGTCTATAATCCAATACTGGAGAAGAGAAAGTAGAATGTCTTATATGTTTCAATGAATTCTTATTGTTTGAAAACATACAGGTAGCAGCATACATGAATACACCCAGATTCAGTAATGCCTCACAGTAAATGACAGAAACAAGTAGGGCTTTTTTTCCAGCCATCGTTCAGAGAAGGAAAAAGAAGAGGTATACCATACATGTTTCAAGTACACGGAAAACATCAACAAATTAAAGACACTGCAGAACTATTTCACTATTATTTTGTTACTTCATTTTCCATCAAAGGAAATGTCTTTTAAGCTAACACATAAATAAAATGAACTAAGAAGAATATAAACGTTATTTATCAACATTAAGTGATGGAGTATGTCAAACCCGACTTTAAATATCAATGTAACCAAGATCAGAGAAATTAGATGACAGAAGCTCACGGGATTTAAATATATACTAAAGCACATCAGAAATCTACCCATTCCAGAAACAGAATATATCCAGAAGTCAGCAATTTATATGAGGAGGCATCTGGAAATCATTTCAAATAAAGGATAGCTAGATGAACTGTTAAACTTACCAAAGAATAAAGTAGGCAGACACATAAGGAGAGCTGCTTTCATTCAATCTGGTACTGGTTATAAGGGGGAAAGCAGCTCTGGTGATTTGGAGGTAATACTCTCGTTTACTCCTATTCTTATTTAAGCGTAATTAACAGCAAAGCATTTCTGTCTCTTTTCTACAAATTTTCTATTGCTGGTAAAGCCAGCGGCAGAATCTACGCAGATACATGCTAATTCAAAAGCCACGTGAATACTACCTTTCTTTGATTATATAGTCTATCATGAAGTGGACCTGCCATTGCTTAAGCAAATAAAAACCTCAGGGCAAAAAAGGCACTGTTGCTCCCATGGGAGTTTATAATCGGGTTAACAAGAAAGTAAAAAAATAAAATAAAACATTAATATAAAAATCACTTAAAAATATTTACAGGCATATACGACGTGGAAAAAAAATCAAGAATGAACAGGAAGTCTATGTTTGGCTAATTCACTTAACGTCAAGGAAAACATAATCCCTTTGCTCCCCAACAGGCCCCTAAGGTGGCATCTTAAAAAAAAAAAAAGAAACCAAAACTATTAAAATATTCCTACACATTTTCAAAAACACACGAAAAACACAATTTTTTTTTTCAAAAAACTTTATTTTTATCGACAAATAATAATCATATATATTTATGGGATACAATACAGGTATACATTGTAGACTGAGAAAATTAGGCTAATTAATGTATCCATCACCTCACATTCTTCAGCTTTGTCAGTGTCCCTTTGGACATGATATCTTCTCTTTTTTTTTTTCACTAGTATTATGGTAATTATATGATTGTTTTGGTCTTCTCACCTCACTGCCTGCTTCTTCCAAGATATCTTTTGTTTTGTGCACGGTTTCTGTCTTTCATCAATGTACTGTAATATTTACCTATCTGTTCATATGAAGAGACACTAAAAAAGCTGAAAAACACAATACTGAAGTACTTATCCTGCTGTCTCCTTTTTTATTATAATAAAAGTAACAGAAAGGAAAACTTGAGTACTTTATGTTTCTAGTCCATGACATTCTTGGTACTTTTATATTAGAAACTTCAACTTTCTCCAAATTTTCAGGAGTTGGCAATGTGGAAACCTCAAAGATACTAGCTCTTTCAGTTTATTACCATATATATAATTAGTGGTCATAGATATACTTGTATCTATGAAAAGAGATCCAGAGAATTACTATCCTGAAACAGCCAGCTAAAATGAATATATAATTGGAATTCTGTGCTCTGAAAAGTGGATCATAATTTTATTTCACTCTATCTCCGTAAGAAAATTCATGAGAGTCAGTTTGGATGTTTCATTCAGCTATTTGACAGTAAAGATGAAAACTACATCCAGAAATGAAGAAGGGGACACCCAATCTCAGAAATCTGTTCTACAGAAAAGTTATTGCCAAGTATATTCCTGTCAAAATATTACTTCATAACTTCTAAATAAGACAGAGGTCTTCATTCTACACTAAGTCTTTCCTTAAATTTTAGGTACATTTCACTAGCTTAAAATGACCAACTATTCAGCAAATTTGCATAAACAAGTTAAAGGCCTGAATAATACCTGAAAGCAAATCATTTTACTCCCTCTTACATTACCTGATAATTGTATACAGCCAACTGATATCCAGTGGTGACCTGAACTGGTGAATTTGGACAAGCAGGAAATGCCTGAAAACAAAGGTTGCAGAGAAAAATGAATATGGTAAAACATTTTTTTAAAATTAGAAAAAAATATAATTTCCAACATAACAAAAATATTGAAAAAAGGTAAAATATCGTTTTTCTACATACAACAATGCAGAATTCTAAATGAATGACTTTATGAAGAAAGAAAGATTCTATGTCAAGTGCTACACTTTGGGTGTGAAGGGGAACAAATGACAAAAGAATTGACGATTTCACCAAAGTTTACCTTATACTGTGTACTTACTCACACCCAGAAGTTATTTCTTGGTGTGATACACTGGTGATAAGGCTCCATTAAGACAGATTGCAATATAAGTTAAATTAATACATTTGCTATTTCCCTGTCAGAATATTCCTAGACTCGTTTGTATCACACAATATTATAGGACAATATGTACTTCTACAGATGTTATGGCTTTGTCTGTACTTCATTCCGAAAAACTAAGTGCAGTCTATGATCCAATACTGGAGAAGAGAAAGTACAATGTCTTATATGTTTCAATAAATTCTTATTGTTTGAAAACATACAGGTAGCAGCATACATGAATACACCCAGATTCAGTAGTGCCTCACAGTAAATGACAGAAATAACTACGGCTTTTTTTCCAGCCATCGTTCAGAGAAGGAAAAAAAGAGGTATACCATACATGTTTCAAGCACACGGAAAATATCAACAAATTAGAGACACTGCAGAACTATCTCCCTATTATTTTGTTACTTCATTTTCCATCAAAGAAAATGTCTTTTAAGCTAACACATAAAGAAAACAAACTAAGAATGTAAACGTTATTTATCAACATTAAGTGATGGAGTATGTCAAACCCTACTTTAAATATCAATGTAACCAGGATCAGAGAAATTACATGCCAGAAGCTCACGGGATTTATATATATATATATATATATACTAAACATATCAGAAATCTACCCATTCCAGAACCAGAATATATCCAGAAGTCAGCAATTTATATGAGGAGGCATCTGGAAATCATTCCAAATAAAGGATAGCTAGATGAACTGCTAAACTTACTGAAGAATAAAGTAGGCAGACACATAAGGAGAGCTGCTTTCATTCACTTTAGGAACTGGTTATAAGGGGGAAAGCAGCTCCGGTGATTTGCAGCTAATGCTCTCGTTTACTCCTATTCTTATTTAAGCGTCATTAACAGCAAAGCATTTCCCTTTCTCTTCTATAAATATTCTATTGCTGGTAAAGCCAGAGGCAGATTCTATGCAGACACATGCTAATTCTAAAGTCACGTGAACACCACCTTTATCTGATTACATAGTCTATCATTATGTGGACCTGCCATTGCTTAAGCACATAAAAACCTGAGGGCAAAAAAGGCACTCTTGCTCCCATGGGAGTTTATAATCGGGTTAACAAGAAAGTAACAAAAAAAAATTAATATAAAGAATCACTTAAAAATATTTATAGGTATATCTGACATGGAAAAAAAAATCAAGAATGAACAGGAAGTCTATGTTTGGCTAATTCACTTAATGTCAAGGGAAACATAATCAATCCCTTTGCTCCCCAACAGGCCCCTATGGTGGCAACTTAAAAAAAAAAAAAAAAAAAAAAGGAAACCAAAACTATTAAAGTATTCCTACACATTTTCAAAAACACAGGGGAAACACAGTATTGAAGTACTTATCCTGCTGTCTCCTTTTTTATTATAATAAAAGTAACAGAAAGGAAAACTTGAGTACTTTATGTTTCTAGTCCATGACATTCTTGTTACTTTTATACGTGAAACTTCACCTTTCGCCAAATTTTCGGGAGTTGGCAATGTGGAAACCTCAAAGATACTAGCTCTTTCAGCTTAGTACCATAGACATAATTATGTGTCATAGATATACTCGTATCTATGAAAAGAGACCCAGAGAATTACTATCGTGAAACAGCCAGCTAAAATGAAAATATAACTGGAATTCTGTGCTCTGAAAAGTGGGTCATAATTTTATTTCACTCTATCTCCATAAGAAAATTCATGAAAGTCAGTCTGGATGTTTCATTCAGCTATTTGACAGTAAAGATGAAAACTACATCCAGAAATGAAGAATGGGACACCAAATCTCAGAAATCTCTTCTACAGAAAAGTTATTCCCAAGTATATTACTGTCAAAATATGACTTCATTACTTCTAAATAAGACAGAGGTCTTCATTCTACACTGATTCTAAGTGTTTCCTTAAATTTTAGGTACACTTCACTAGTTTAAAATGACCAACTATTCAGGAAATTTGTATAAACAAGTTAAAGGCCTCAATAATACCTGAAAGCAAATCATTTTACTCCTTCTTACATTACCTGGTAATTATATACAGGCAACTGATATCCAGTGGTGACCTGAAATGGTGAATCTGGATAAGCAGGAAATGCCTGAAAAGAACGGTTGCAGAAAAAAATGAATATGGTAAACAACTTTTTAAAATTAGAAAGAAATGTAATTCCCAATATAACAAAAATCTTAAAAAAGGTAAAATATCATTTTTCTACATACACCAATGCAGAATTCTAAATGAATGACTGACTTTATGAAGAAAAAGATTCCATGTCAAGTGCTACACTTTGGGTGTGAAAGGGGAACAAATGACAAAAAAGAATTGACGATTTCACCAAAGTTTACCTTATACTGTGTACTTATTCACACCCAGAAGTTATTTCTTACACTGGTGATAAGCCTCCATTAAGACAGATTGCAATGTAAGTCAAATTAATACATTTGCTATTTCCCTGTCAGAATATTTCTACACTGTTTTTTATCAGACAATATTATAGGACAATGTGTAGTTGTACACACGTTATGGCTTTGTCTGTACTTCATTTGGAAAAACTAAGTGCAGTCTATAATCCAATACTGGAGAAGAGAAACTGTAATGTCTTATATGTTTCAATAAATTCTTATTGTTTGAAAACATACAGGTAGCAGCATACATGAATACACCCAGATTCAGTAATGCCTCACAGTAAATGACAGAAATAACTAGGGCTTTTTTTCCAGCCATTGTTCAGAGGAGGAAAAAGAGGAGGTATACCATACATGTTTCAAGTACATGGAAAATATCAACAAATTAGAGACATGGCAGAACTATTTCACTATTATTTTGTTACTTCATTTTCCGTCAAAGAAAATATCTTTAAAGCTAACACATAAATAAAATGAACTAAGAAGAATATAAACGTCCTTTATCAACATTAAGTGATGGAGTATGTCAAACCCTACTTTAAATATCAGTGTAACCAGGATCAGAGAAATTACATGCCAGAAGCTCACGGGATTTATATATACACTAAAGCACATCAGAAATCTACCCATTCCAGAACCAGAATATATCCAGAAGTCAGCAATTTATATGAGGAGGCATCTGGAAATCATTTCAAAGAAAGGGTAGCTAGATGAACTGTTAAACTTACCAAAGAATGAAGTAGGCAGACACATAAGGAGAGCTGCTTTCATTCACTTTAGGAACTGGTTATAAGGGGGAAAGCAGCTCTGGTGATTTGCAGCTAATACTCTCGTTTACTCCTATTCTTATTTAAGCGTCATTAACAGCAAAGCATTTCCCTTTCTCTTCTATAAATATTCTATTGCTGGTAAAGCCAGAGGCAGATTCTATGCAGATACATGCTAATTCTAAAGTCACGTGAATACTACCTTTCTTTGATTATATAGTCTATCATTATGTGGACCTGCCATTGCTTAAGCAAATAAAAACCTAAGGGTAAAAAAAGGCACTGCTGCTGCCATGGGAGTTTATAATCGAGTTAACAAGAAAGTAAAAAAATAAAATAAACCATTAATATAAAAATCACTTAAAAATATTTGTAGGCATATACGACGTGCAAAAAAATGAGGAACGAACAGGAAGTCTATGTTTGGCTAATTCACTTAACGTCAAGGACAACATAATCCCTTTGCTTCCCAACAGGCCACTATGGTGGCATCTTAAAAAAAAAAGGGGGGGGGGGGGAGGAGCCAAGATGGCTGAATAGGAACAGCTCTGGTCTACAGCTCCCAGCGTGAGCGACGCAGAAGACGGGTGATTTCTGCATTTCCATCTGAGGTACCAGGTTCATCTCACTAGGGAGTGCCAGACAGTCGGCGCAGGTCAGTGGATGCGCGCACCGTCCACGAGCCGAAGCAGGGCGAGGCACTGCCTCACTTGGGAAGCTCAAGGGGTCAGGGAGTTCCCTTCTGAGTCAAAGAAAGGGGTGATGGAGGGCACCTGGAAAATCAGGTCACTCCCACCCGAATACTGCGCTCTCCTGATGGGCTTAAAAAACAGCGCACCACTAGATTCTATCCCGCACCTGGCTCAGAGGGTCCTACGCCCATGGAGTCTCCCTGATTGCTAGCGCAGCAGTCTGAGATCAAACTGCAAGGCGGCAGCCAGGCTGGGGGAGGGGCGCCCGCCATTGCCCAGGCTTGATTAGGTAAACAAAGCAGCCGGGAAGCTCCAACTGGGTGGAGCCCACCACAGCTCAAGGAGGCCTGCCTGCCTCTGTAGGCTCCACCTCTGGGGGCAGGGCACAGACAAACAAAAAGACAGCAGTAACCTCTGCAGACTTAAATGTCCCTGTCTGACAGCTTTGAAGAGAGCAGTGGTTCTCCCAGCACGCAGCTGGAGGTGTGAGAACGGGCAGACTGCCTCCTCAAGTGGGTCCCTGTCCCCTGACCCCCGAGCAGCCTAACTCGGAGGCACCCCCCAGCAGCAGCACACTGACACCTCACACGGCAGGCTATTCCAACAGAACTGCAGCTGAGGGTCCTGTCTGTTAGAAGGAAAACTAACAAACAGAAAGGACATCCACACCAAAAACCCATCTGTACATCACCATCATCAAAGACCAAAAGTAGATATAACCACAAAGATGGGGAAAAAACAGAACAGAAAAACTGGAAACTCTAAAAAGCAGAGCGCCTCTCCTCCTCCAAAGGAATGCAGTTCCTCACCAGCAACGGAACAAAGCTGGATGGAGAATGACTTTGACGAGCTGAGAGAAGAAGGCTTCAGACTATCAAATTACTCTGAGCTACGGGGAGGACATTCAAACCAAAGGCAAAGAAGTTGAAAACTGAAGAAAATTTAGAAGAATGTATAACTAGAATAACCAATACAGAGAAGTGCTTAAAGGAGCTGATGGGGCTGAAAACCAAGGCTCGAGAACTACGTGAAGAATGCAGAAGCCTCAGGAGACGATGCGATCAACTGGAAGAAAGGGTATCAGCAATGGAAGATGAAATGAATGAAATGAAGCGAGAAGGGAAGTTTAGAGAAAAAAGAATAAAAAGAAATGAGCAAAGCCTCCAAGAAATATGGGACTATGTGAAAAGACCAAATCTACGTCTGATTGGTGTACCTGAAAGTGACGGGGAGAATGGAACCAAGTTGGAAAACACTCTGCAGGATATTATCCAGGAGAACTTCCCCAATCTAGCAAGGCAGGCCAACGTTCAGATTCAGGAAATACAGAGAACGCCACAAAGATACTCCTCGAGAAGAGCAACTCCAAGATACATAATTGTCAGATTCACCAAAGTTGAAATGAAGGAAAAAATGTTAAGGGCAGCCAGAGAGAAAGGTCGGGTTACCCTCAAAGGGAAGCCCATCAGACTAACAGCGGATCTCTTGGCAGAAACCCTACAAGCCAGAAGAGAGTGGGGGCCAATACTCAACATTCTTAAAGAAAAGAATTTTCAACCCAGAATTTCATATCCAGCCAAACTAAGCTTCATAAGCGAAGGAGAAATAAAATACTTTACAGACAAGCAAATGCTGAGAGATTCTGTCACCACCAAGCCTGCCTTATAAGAGCTCCTGAAGGAAGCACTAAACATGGAAAGGAACAACCGGTACCAGCCGCTGCAAAATCATGCCAAAATGTAAAGACCATCGAGACTAGGAAGAAACTGCATCAACTAACGAGCAAAATAACCTGCTAACATCATAATGACAGGATCAAATTCATACATAACAATATTAACTTTAAATGTCAATGGACTAAATGCTCCAATTAAAAGACACAGACTGGCAAATTGTATAAAGAGTCAAGACCCATCAGTGTGCTGTATTCAGGAAACCCATCTCACGTGCAGAGACACACACAGGCTCAAAATAAAAGGATGGAGGAAGATCTACCAAGCCAATGGAAAACACAAAAAAGGCAGGGGTTGCAATCCTAGTCTCTGATAAAACAGACTTTAAACCAACAAAGATCAAAAGAGACAAAGAAGGCCATTACATAATGGTAAAGGGATCAATTCAACAAGAAGAGCCAACTATCCTAAATATATATGCACCCAATACAGGAGCACCAAGATTCATAAAGCAAGTCCTGAGTGACCTACAAGGAGACTTAGACTCCCACACATTAATAATGGGAGACTTTAACACCCCACTGTCAACATTAGACAGATCAACGAGACAGAAAGTCAACAAGGATACCCAGGAATTGAACTCAGCTCTGCACCAAGTGGACCTAATAGACATCTACAGAACTCTCCACCCCAAATCAACAGAATATACATTTTTTTCAGCACCACACCACACCTATTCCAAAACTGACCACATACTGGGAAGTAAAGCTCTCCTCAGCAAATGTAAAAGAACAGAAATTATAACAAACTATCTCTCAGACCACAGAGCAATCAAACTAGAACTCAGGATTAAGAATCTCACTCAAAACCGCTCAACTACATGGAAACTGAACAACCTGCTCCTGAATGACTACTGGGTACATCACGAAATGAAGGCAGAAATAAAGATGTTCTTTGAAACCAACGAGAACAAAGACACAACATACCAGAATCTCTGGGACGCATTCAAAGCAATGTGTACAGGGAAATTTATAGCACTAAATGCCCATAAGAGAAAGCAGGAAAGATCCAAAATTGACACCCTAACATCACAATTAAAAGAACTAGAAAAGCAAGAGCAAACACATTCAAAAGCTAGCAGAAGGCAAGAAATAACTAAAATCAGAGCAGAACTGAAGGAAATAGAGACACAAAAAACCCTTCAAAAAATTAATGAATCCAGGAGCTGGTTTTTTGAAAGGATCAACAAAATTGATAGACTGCTAGCAAGACTAATAAAGAAAAAAAGAGAGAAGAATCCAATAGACGCAATAAAAAAGGATAAAGGGGATATCGCCACCGATCACACAGTAATACAAACTACCATCAGAGAATACTACAAACACCTCTATGCAAATAAACTAGAAAATCTAGAAGAAATGGATAAATTCCTCGACACATACACTCTCCCAAGACTAAACCAGGAAGAAGTTGAATCTCTGAATAGACCAATAACAGGAGCTGAAATTGTGGCAATAATCAATAGCTTACCAACCAAAGAGTCCAGGACCAGATGGATTCACAGCCGAATTCTTACCAGAGGTACAAGGAGGAACTGGTACCATTCCTTCTGAAACTATTCCAATCAACAGAAAAAGACGGAATCCTCCCTAACTCATTTTATGAGGCCAGCATCATTCTGATACCCAAGCCAGGCAGAGACACAACCAAAAAAGAGAATTTTAGACCAATATCCTTGATGAACATTGATGCAAAAATCCTCAATAAAATACTGGCAAAACGAATCCAGCAGCACATCAAAAAGCTTATCCACCATGATCAAGTGGGCTTCATCCCTGGGATGCAAGGCTGGTTCAATATATGCAAATCAATAAATGTAATCCAGCATATAAACAGAACCAAAGACAAAAACCACATGATTATCTCAATAGATGCAGAAAAAGCCTTTGACAAAATTCAACAACCCTTCATGCTAAAAACTCTCAATACATTAGGTATTGATGGGACGTATTTCAAAATAATAAGAGCTATCTATGACAAACCCACAGCCAATATCGTACTGAATGGGCAAAAACTGGAAGCATTCCCTTTGAAAACTGGCACAAGACAGGGATGCCGTCTCTCACCACTCCTATTCAACACAGTGTTGGAAGTTCTGGCCAGGGCAATTAGGCAGGAGAAGGAAATAAAGGGTATTCAATTAGGAAAAGAGGAAGTCAAATTGTCCCTGTTTGCAGACGACATGATTGTACATCTAGAAAACCCCATTGTCTCAGCCCAAAATCTCCTTAAGCTGATAAGCAACTTCAGCAAAGTCTCAGGATACAAAATCAATGTACAAAAATCACAAGCATTCTTATACACCAACAACAAACAGAGAGCCCAATCATGAGTGAACTCCCATTCACAATTGCTTCAAAGAGAATAAAATACCTAGGAAATCAACTTACAAGGGATGTGAACGACCTCTTCAAGGAGAACTACAAACCACTGCTCAAGGAAATAAAAGAGGATACAAACAAATGGAAGAACATTCCATGCTCATGAGTAGGAAGAATCAATATCCTGAAAATGGCCATACCGCCCAAGGCAATTTACAGATTCAATGCCATCCCCATCAAGCTACCAATGCCTTTCTTCACAGAATTGGAAAAATACTACTTTAAAGTTCATATGGAACCAAAAAAGAGCCCGCATTGCCAAGTCAATCCTAAGCCAAAAGAACAAAGCTGGAGGCATCACACTACCTGACTTCAAACTATACTACAAGTCTACAGTAACTAAAACAGCATGGTACTGGGTACCAAAACAGAGATATAGATGAATGGAACAGAACAGAGCCCTCAGAAATAACGCCACATATCTACAACTATCTGATCTTTGACAAACCTGAGAAAAACAAGCAATGGGGAAAGGATTCCCTATTTAATAAATGGTGCTGGGAAAACTGGCTAGCCGTATGTGGAAAGCTGAAACTGGATCCCGTCCTTACACCTTATACAAAAATCAATTCAAGATGGATTAAAGACTTAAACGTTAGACCTAAAACCATAAAAACCCTAGAAGAAAACCTAGGCAATACCATTCAGGACACATGCATGTGCAAGGACTTCATGTCTAAAACACCAAAAGCAATGGCAACAAAAGACAAAATTGACAAATAGGACCTAATTAAACTAAAGAGATTCTGCACAGCAAAAGAAACTACCATCAGAGTGAACAGGCAACCTACAAAATGGGAGAAAATTTTTGCAACCTACTCATCAGACAAAGGGCTAATATCCAGAATCTACAATGAACTCAAACAAATTTACAAGAAAAAGAAAAACAACCCCATCAAAAAGTGGGCGAAGGACATGAACAGACACTTCTCAAAAGAAGACATTTATGCAGCCAAAAAACACACGAAAAAATGCTCATCATCACTGGCCATCAGAGAAATGCAAATCAAAACCACAATGAGATACCATCTCACACCAGTTAGAATGGCAATCATTAAAACGTCAGGAAACAACAGGTGCTGGAGAGGATGTGGAGAAATAGGAACACTTTTACACTGTTGGTGGGTAGTTCAATCATTGTGGAAGTCAGTGTGACGATTCCTCAGGGATCTAGAACTGGAAATACCATTTGACCCAGCCATCCCATTACTGGGTATACACCCAAAGGACTAAAAATCATGCTGCTATAAAGACACATGCACACGTATGTTTATTGCGGCATTATTCACAATAGCCAAGACTTGGAACCAAGCCAAATGTCCAACAATGATAGACTGGATTAAGAAAATCTGGCACATATACACCATGGAATACTATGCAGCCATAAAAAATGATGAATTCACGTCCTTTGTAGGGACATGGGTGAAACTGGAAATCATCATTCTCAGTAAACTATCACAAGAACAAAAAACCAAACAGCACATATTATCACTCATAGGTGGGAACTGAACAATGAGATCACATGGACACAGGAAAGGGAATATCACACTCTGGGGACTGTTGTGGGGTGGGCGGAGGGGGGAGGGATAGCATCGGGAGACATACCTAATGCTAGATGACGAGAAGGTGGGTGCAGCGCACCAACATGGCACATGAATACATATGTAACTAACCTGCACGATGTGCACATGTACCCTAAAACTTAAAGTATAATAATAAAAAAGAAAAAATAAATATATAAAGGAAACCAAAAATATTAAAATATTCCTACACATTTTCAAAAACACCTGAGAAACACAATATTCAAGTACTTATCCTGCTGTCTCCTTTTTTATTATAATAAAAGTAACAGAAAGGAAAACTTGAGTACTTTATGTTTTCAGTCCATGACATTCTTGTTACTTTTATAGTAGAAACTTCAACTTTCTCCAAATTTTTGGGAATTGGCAATGTGGAAACCTCAAAGATACTAGCTCTTTCAGTTTATTACCATATATATAATTAGCGGTCATAGATATACTTGTATCTATGAAAAGAGATCCAGAGAATTACTATCCTGAAACAGCCAGCTAAAATGAAAATATAATTGGAATTCTGTGCTGTGAAAAGTGGATCATAATTTTATTTCACTCTATCTCCGTAAGAAAATTCATGAGAGTCAGTTTGGATGTTTCATTCAGGTATTTGACAGTAAAGATGAAAACTACATTCAGAAATGAAGAAGGGGACACCCAATCTCAGAAATCTGTTCCACAGAAAAGTTATTGCCAAGTATATTCCTGTCAAAATATTACCTCATAACTTCTAAATAAGACAGAGGTCTTCATTCTACACTAAGTCTTTCCTTAAATTTTAGGTACACTTCACTAGTTTACAATGACCAACTATTCAGGAAATTTGTATAAACAAGTTAAAGGCCTCAATAATACCTGAAAGCAAATCATTTTACTCCCTCTTACATTACCTGATAATTGTATACAGCCAACTGATATCCAGTGGTGACCTGAACTGGTGAATTTGGACAAGCAGGAAATGCCTGAAAAGAAAGGTTGCAGAAAAAAATGAATATGGTAAAACATTTTTTTAAATTAGAAAAAAATATAATTCCCAACATAAAAAAATATCAAAAAAGGTAAAATATAGTTTTTCTACATACAACAATGCAGAATTCCAAATGAATGACTGACTTGATGAAGAAAGAAAGATTCTATGTCAAGTGCCACACTTTGGGTGTGAAGGGGGAACAAATGACAAAAGAATTGACTACTTCACCAAAGTTGACTTTATACTGTGTACTTACTCACACCCAGAAGTTATTTCTTACACTGGTGGTAAGGCTCCATTAAGACAGATTGCAATGTAAGTTAAATTAATACATTTGCTATTTCCCTGTCAGAATATTCCTAGACTCTTTTGTATCACACAATATGATAGGACAATATGTACTTCTACAGATGTTATGGCTTTGTCTGTACTTCATTCCGAAAAACTAAGTGCAGTCTATGATCCAATACTGGAGAAGAGAAAGTATAATGTCTTATATGTTTCAATAAATTCTTATTGTTTGAAAACATACAGGTAGCAGCATACACGAATACACCCAGATTCAGTAACGACTCACAGTAAATGACAGTAACAAGTAGTGCTTTTTTTCTACCCATTGTTCAGAGAAGGAAAAAGAAGAGGTATACCATACATGTTTCAAGTACATGGAAAATATCAACAAATTAGAGACACTGCAGAACTATCTCACTATTATTTTGTTACTTCATTTTCCATCAAAGAAAATGACTTTTAAGCTAACACATCAACAAAATGAACTAAGAAGAATATAAACGTTATTTATCAACAGTAAGTGACAGAGTATGACAAACCCTACTTTAAATATCAATGTAACCAGGATCAGAGAAATTAGATGCCAGAAACTCACGGGGTTTATATATATATATATATATATATGTGTATATATATATATACACACATGTATATATATACATATATATGTGTATATATATATATACACACACACATATATATATGTATATATAGTAAACCACATCAGAAATCTACCCATTCCAGAACCAGAATATATCCAGAAGTCAGCAATTTATATGAGGAGGCATCTGGAAATCATTTCAAATAAAGAATAGCTAGATGAATTGCTAAACTTACTGAAGAATAAAGTAGGCAGACACATAAGGAGAGCTACTTTCATTCACTTTAGGAACTGCTTATAAGGGGGAAAGCTGCTCTGGTAATTTGCAGGTAATACTCTCCTTTACTTCTATTTTTATTTAAGCATAATTAACAGCAAAGCATTTCTGTTTCTCTTCTACAAATTTACTACTGCTGGTAAAGCCAGAGGCAGATTCTATGCAGCTACATGCAAATTCTAAAGTCATGTGAATACTACCTTTCTCTGATTATATAGTCTATCATTATGTGGAGCTGCCATTGCTTAAGCACATAAAACCCTGAGGGCAGAAAAGGCACTGTTGCTGCCATAGGAGTTTATAATCGGGTTAACAAGAAAGTAACAACAACAAAGAAAACATTAACATGAAGACTCACTTAAAAATATTTATAGGCATATATGACATGGAAAAAAATCAAGAATGAACAGGAAGTCTATGTTTGGCTAATTCACTTAACGTCAAGGACAACATAATCCCTTTGCTCACCAACAGGCCCCCATGATGGCATCTTAAAAAAAAAAAAAGGGAACTAAAACTATTAAACTATTCCTACACATTTTCAAACACACATGAGAAACACAGTATTGAAGTACTTATCCTGCTGTCTCCTTTTTTATTATAATAAAAGTAACAGAAAGGAAAACTTGAGTACTTTATGTTTCTTGTCCATGACATTCTTGTTACTTTAAATTTGAATCTTCACCTTTCTCCAAATTTTTGGGAGTTGGCAATGTGGAAACCTCAAAAATACTAGCTCTTTCAGTTTATTACCATAGATATAGTTATTGGTCATAGATATACTTGTATCTATGAAAAGAGATCCAGAGAATTACTATCGTCAAACAGCCAGCTAAAATGAAAATATAATGGGAATTCTGTGCTCTGAAAAGTGGATCATAATTTTATTTCACTCTATCTCCCTAAAAAAATTCATGAAAGTCAGTTTGGATGTTTCATTCAGCTATTTCACAGCAAAGATGAAAACTACATCCAGAAATGAAGAAGGGGACACCCAATCTCAGAAATCTCTTCTACACAAATGTTATTGCCAAGTAAATTCCTGTCAAAATATTACTTCATTACTTCTAAATAAGACACAGGTCTTCATTCTACACTAAGTCTTTCCTTAAATTTTAGGGACACTTCACTAGTTTTAAATGACCAAGTATTCAGGACATTTGTATAAACAAGTTAAAGGCCTCAATAATACCTGAAAGCAAATCATTTTACTCCCTCTTACATTACCTGATAATTGCATACAGGCAACTGATATCCAGTGGTGACCTGAAATGGTGAATCTGGATAAGCAGGAAATGCCTGAAAAGAAAGGTTGCAGAAAAAAAAGAATATGGTAAACCACTTTCTAAAATTAGAAAGAAATATAATTCCCAATATAACAAAAATATTAGAAAAGGTAAAATATCGTTCCTCTACATACAGAAAAACAGAATTCTAAATGAATGACTGACTTGATGAAGAAAGAAAGATTCTATGTCAAGTGCCACACTTTGGGTGTGAAGGGGGAACAAATGACAAAAGAATTGACTACTTCACCAAAGTTGACTTTATACACTGTACTTACTCACACCCAGAAGTTATTTCTTACACTGGTGGTAAGGCTCCATTAAGACAGATTGCAATGTAACTTAATTAATAGGTTTGCAATTTTGCTGTAAGAATATTTGTAGACTGTTTTGTATCAGACAATATTATAGGGTAATATGTAGTTCTATAGATGTTATGGCTTTGTCTGTACTTCATTCCAAAAAACTACGTGCAGTCTATAATCCAATACTGGAGAAGAGAAAGTATAATGTCTTGTATGTTTTAATAAATTCTTATTGTTTGAAAACATACAGGTAGTAGCATACATGAATACACCCAGATTCAGTAATGGCTCACAGTAAACGACTGAAACAAGTAGGGCTTTTTTTCTGGCCATTGTTTGGAGAAGGAAAAAGAAGAGGTATACCATACATGTTTCAAGAACATGGAAAGTATCAACAAATTAGAGACACTGCAGAATTATTTCACTATTATTTTGTTACTTCATTTTCCGTCAAAGAAAATGTCTTTTAAGCTAACACATCAATAAAACGAACTAAGAAGAATATAAACGTTATTTATCAACAGTAAGTGACAGAGTATGACAAACCCTACTTTAAATATCAATGTAACCAGGATCAGAGAAATTAGATGCCAGAAGCTCCCGGGGTTTATCTAGATATACTAAACCACATCAGAAATCTACCCATTCCAGAACCAGAAAATATCCAGAGGTCAGCAATTTATATGAGGAGGCAACCGGAAATCATTTCAAACAAAGGATAGCGAGATGAACTGCTAAACTTACCGAAGAATAAAGTAGGCAGACACATAAGGAGAGCTGCTTTCATTCACTTTAGGAACTGGTTGTAAGGGGGAAAGCAGCGCCGGTGATTTGGAAGTAATACTCTCGTTTACTCCTGTTCTTATTTAAGTGTCATTAACAGCTAAGCAATTCTGTTTCTCTTCTATAAATTTTCTATTGCTGCTAAAGCCAGAGGCAGATTCTATGCAGATACGTGCAAATTCTAAAGTCACGTGAATACTACCTTTCTGTGATTATATAGTCTATCATTATGTGGACCAGCCATTGCTTAAGCACATAAAAACCTGAGGACAAAAAAGGCACTGTTGCTGCCCTGGGAGTTTATAATCGGGTTAACAAGAAAGTAACAATAACAAAAAAATTAATATAAAGAATCTCTTAAAAATATGTATAGGCATATATGACATGAAAAAAAATCAATAATGAACAGGAAGTCTATGTTTGGCTAATTCACTTAATATCAAGGACAACATAATCCCTTTGCTCCCCAACAGGCTCCTATAGTGGCACCTTAAAAAAAAAAAAGGACACCAAAACTATTAAAGTATCCCTACACATTTTCAAAAACACCTGAGAAACACAATATTCAAGTACTTATCCTGCTGTCTCCTTTTTTATTATAATAAAAGTAACAGAAAGGAAAACTTAAGTACTTTATGTTTCTAGTCCATGACATTCTTGTTACTTTTATATTTGAAACTTCACTTTTCGCCAAATTTTCAGGAGTTGGCAATGTGGAAACCTCAAAGATACAAGCTCTTTCAGTTTATTACCATAGATATAATTATAGGTCATAGATATACTTGAATCTATGAAAAGAGATCCAGAGAATTACTATCGTCAAACAGCCAGCTAAAACGAAAATATAATTGGAATTCTGTGCTGTGAAAAGTGGATCAGAATTTTATTTCACTCTATCTCCTTAAGGAAACTCATGAAAGTCAGTTTGGATGTTTCGTTCAGCTTTTTGAAAGTAAAGATGAAAACTACATCTAGAAATGAAGAAGGGGACACCAAATCTCAGAAATCTGGTCTACAAAAAAGTAATTGCCAAGTATATTCCTGTCAAAACACTACTTCATTACTTCTAAATAAGACAGAGGTCTTCATTCTACACTAATTCTAAGTGTTTCCTTAAATTTTACGTACACTTCAATAGTTTAAAATGACCAACTATTCAGCAAATTTGTATAAACAAGTTAAAGGCCTCAATAATACCTGAAAGCAAATCATCTTACTCCTTCTTACATTACCTGATAATTATATACAGGCAACTGATATCCAGTGGTGACCTGAAATGGTGAATTTGGATAAGCAGGAAATGCCTGAAAAGAAAGGTTGCAGAAAAAAATGAATGTGGTAAACCACTTTTTAAAATCAGAAAGAAATATAATTCTCAATATAACAAAAAATATTACAAAACAAAAAATATCGTTTTTCTACATACAACAATGTAGAATTCCAAATGCATGACTGCCTTCATGAAGAAAGAAAGATTCTATGTCAAGTGCTATACTTCGGGTGTGAAGGGGGAACAAATGACAAAAGAATTGACTACTTCACGAAAGTTTACCTTATACTGCATACTTATTCACACCCAGAACTTATTTCTTACACTGGTGATAACAGAGACACCAATCTGTCTTAATAGAGACAGATTGCAATGTAAGTTAAATTAATACATTTGCAATTTCGCTGTAAGAATATTTCTAGACTGTTTTGTACCAGACAATATTGTAGGGTAATATGTAGTTCTACAGATGTTATGGCTTTGTCTGTACTTCATTCCAGAAACTAAGTGCAGTCTATAATCCAATACTGGAGAAGAGAACGTATAATGTCTTATATGTTTCAATAAATTCTTACTGTTTGAAAACACACAGGTAGCAGCATGCATGAATACACCCAGATTCAGTAATGCCTCACAGTAAATGACAGAAACAAGTACGGCTTTTTTCCTAGCCATTGTTCAGAGAAGGAAAAAGAAGAGGTACACCATACATGTTTCAAATACATGGAAAATACCACCAAATTAGAGACACTGCAGAACTATTTCACTATTATTTCGTTACTTCATTTTCCGTCAAAGAAAATGTCTTTTAAGCTAACACATCAATAAAACGAACTAAGAAGAATATAAACGTTATTTATCAACAGTATGTGACAGAGTATGTCAAACCCTACTTTAAATATCAATGTAACCAGGATCAGAGAAATTAGATGCAAGAAGCTCACGGGGTATATATATATATATACACGTATATATATACACATATATATATACGTATATATATATATATATACGTATATATATATATACACATATATATACGTATATATATATATACGTATATATATGTACATGTATATACGTATATGTGTATATATATATATATACACTAAACCACATCAGAAATCTACCCATTCCAGAACCAGAAAATATCCAGAAGTCAGCAATTTATATGAGGAGGCAACCAGAAATCATTTCAAATAAAAGATAGCTAGACGAACTGCTAAACTTACTGAAGAATAAAGTAGCCAGACACATAAGGAGAGCTGCTTTCATTCACTTTAGGAAACGGTTATAAGGGGGAAAGCAGCTCCGGTGATTTGCAGGTAATACTCTCGTCTACTCCTATTCTTATTTAAGCATAATTAACACCAAAGTATTTCTGTTTCTCTTCTACAAATTTTCTACTGCTGGTAAAGCCAGAGGAAGATTCTATGCAGATACATGCTAATTCTACAGTCACGTGAATACTACCTTTCTTTGATTATATAGTCTATCATTATGTGGACCTGCCATTGCTTAAGCACATAAAATCCTGAGGGCAAAAAACGCACTGTTGCTGCCATGGGAGTATATAATCGGGTTAACAAGAAAGTAACAACAACAACAAAAAAAAAAAACATTAACATAAAGCGTCACTTAAAAATATTTATAGGCAAATATGACATGGAGAAAAATCAAGAATGAACAGGAAGTCTATGTTTGGCTAATTCAATTAACGTCAAGGACAACATAATCCCTTTGCTCCCCAACAGGCCCCTATGGTGGCATCTTTAAAAATAATAATAATAAATAAATAAAATAAACGGAAACCAAAACTATTAAAGTATTCCTACACATTTTCAAAAACACATGAGAAACACAATATTCAAGTACTTATCCTACTGTCTCCTTTTTTATTAGAATAAAAGTAACAGAAAGGAAAACTTAAGTACTTTATGTTTCTAGTCCATGACATTCTTGTTACTTTTATATTTGAAACTTTGCCTTTCTCCAAATTTTCGGGAGTTGGAAATGTGGAAACCTCAAAGATAATAGCTTTTTCAGTTTATTACCATAGATATAATTATGGCTCATAGATATACTTGTATCTATGAAAAGAGATCCAGAGAATTACTATCGTCAAAAAGCCAGCTAAAATGAAAATATAATTGGAATTCTGTGCTCTGAAAAGTGGATCTTGATTTTATTTCACTCTATCTCCCTAAGAAAATTCATGAGAGTCAGTTTGGATGTTTCATTCAGCTATTTGACAGTAAAGATGAAAACTACATCCAGAAATGAAGAAGGGGACACAAAATCTCAGCAATCTATTCTACAGAAAAGTTATTCCCAAGTATATTCCTGTCAAAATACTACTTCATTACTTCTAAATAAGACAGAGGTCTTCATTCTACACTAAGTCTTTCCTTAAATTTTAGGGACACTTCACTAGTTAAAAATGACCAACTATTCAGGAAATTTGTATAAACAAGTTAAAGGCCTCAAAAATACCTCAAAGCAAATCATTTTACTCCTTCTTACATTACCTGATAATTATATACAGGCAACTGATATCCAGAGGTGACCTGAAATGGTGAATTTGGATAAGCAGGAAAGGCCTGAAAAGAAACGTTGCAGAAAAAAATGAATATGGTAAACCACATTTTAAAATTAGAAAGAAATAGAATTCCCAATATAACAAAAATATTACAAAACAGAAAATATCCTTTTTCTACATACAACAATGCAGAATTCCAAATCAATCACTTTATGAAGAAAGAAAGATTCTATGTCAAGTGCTACACTTTGGGTGCGAAGGGGGAACAAATGACAAAAGAATTGACTACTTCACGAAAGTTTACCTTATACTGCGTACTTATTCACACCCAGAAATTATTCCTTACACTGGTGATAAGGTTCCATTAAGACAGATTGCAATGTAAGGTAAATCAATACATTTGCAATTTCGCTGTAAGAATATTTCCAGACTGTTTTGTATCAGACAATATTGTAGGGTAATATGTAGTTCTATAGATGTTATGGCTTTGTCTGTATTTCACTCCAAAAAACTAAGTGCACTCTATATTCCAATACTGGAGAAGAAAAAGTATAATGTCTGACATGTTTCAATAAATTCTTATTGCTTGAAAACATACAGGAAGCAGCATACATGAATACACCCAGAATCACTAATCCCTCACAGTAAACAACAGAATCAAGTAGGGCTTTTTTTCTAGCCATTCTTCAGAGAAGGAAAAAGAAGAGGTATACCATACATGTTTCAAGTACATGGAAAATATCAACAAATTAGAGACACGGCAGAACGATTTCACTATTATTTCGTTACTTCATTTTCTGTCAAAGAAAATGCCTTTTAAACTAACACATCAATAAAATGAACTAAGAGGAATATAAATGTTATTTATCAACAGTAAGTGACAGACTATGTCAAACCCTACTTTAAATATCAATGTAACCACGATCAGAGAAATTGCATGCCAGAAGCTCACAGGGTTTATATATATATACTAAACCACATCAGAAATCTACCCATTCCAGAACCAGAATATATCCAGAAGTCAGCAATTTATATGAGGAGGCATCTGGAAATCATTTCGAATAAAAGATAGCTAGATGAACTGCTAAACTTACCGAAGAATAAAGTAGGCAGACACATAAGGAGAGCTGCTTTCATTCACTTTAGGAACTGCTTATAAGGGGGAAAGCAGCTCCAGTGAGTTGGAGGTAATACTCTCCTTTACTCCTATTCTTTTTTAAGCGTAATTAACAGCAAAGCATTTCCCTTTCTCTTCTATAAATTTTCTACTGCTGGTAAAGTCAGAGGCAGATTCTATGCAGACACATGCTAATTCTAAAGTCACGTGAATACTACCCTTCTTTGATTATATAGTCTGTCATTACGTAGACCTGCCATTGCTTAAGCACATAAAAACCTGAGGACAAAAAAGGCACTGTTGCTGCCATGGGAGTTTATAATCAGGTTAACAAGAAAGTAACAACAACAACAACAACAAAATTAACATAAAAAGTCACTTAAAAATATTTGTAGGCATACATGACATGGAAAAAAATCAAGAATGAACAGGAAGTCTATGTTTGGCTAATTCAAATCACATCAAGGACAACATAATCCCTTTGCTCCCCAACACGCCCCTAAGGTGGAATCTTAAAAAATAAATAAATAAATAATAAATAAATAAATAAATAAATAAAAAAAATAAAAGGACACCAAAACTATTAAAGTATTCCTACACATTTTCCAAAACACATGAGTAACACAATATTAAAGTATTTATCCTGCTGTCTCCTTTTTTATTATAATAAAAGTAACAGAAAGGAAAACTCAAATACTTTATGTTTCTACTCCATGACATTCTTGTTACTTTTATATTGGAAACTTCACCTTTCTCCAGATTTTCGGGATTTCGCAATGTGGAAACCTCAAAGATACTAGCTCTTTCAGTTTATTACCATAGATATAATTATGGGTCATAGATATACTTGTATCTATGAAAAGAGAGCCAGATAATTGCTATCCTCAAACAGCCCGCTAAAATGAAAATATAATTGGAATTCTGTGCTCTGAAAAGTGGGTCAGAATTTTATTTCACTCTATCTCCATAAGAAAATTCATGAAAGACACTTTGGATGTTTCATTTAGCTATTTGAAAGTAAAGATGAAAACTACATCCAGAAATGAAGAAGAGAACACCAAATCTCAGAAATCTGTTCTACAGAAAAGTTATTGCCAAGTATATTCCTGTCAAAATACTACCTCATTATTCTAAATAACACAGAGGTCTTCATTCTACACTAATTCTAAGTGTTTCCTTAAATTTTAGGGACACTTCCCTAAGTTAAAAGGACCAACTATTCAGGAAATTTGTATAAACAAGTTAAAGGCCTCAGTAATACCTGAAAGTAAATCATTTTACTCCTTCTTACATTACCTGATAATTATACACAGGGAACTGATATCCAGTGGTGACGTGAAATGGTGAATTTGGATAACCAGGAAATGCCTGAAAACAAAGGTTGCAGAAAAAAATGAATATGGTAAACCACTTTTTAAAATTAGAAAGAAATACAATTCCCAATATAACAAAAATATTAGAAAAGGTAAAATATGGTTTATGTACATACAACAATGCAGAATTCCAAATGAATGACTGACTTTATGAAGAAAGAAAGATTCTATGTCAAGTGCTACGCTATGAGTGTGAAGGGGGAACAAATGACAAAAGAATTGACTACTTCACCAAAGTTTACCTTATACTGTACTTATTCACACCCAGAAGTTATTCCTTATACTGGTGATAAGGCTCCATTAAGACATATTACAATGTAAGTTAAATTAATACATTTGCAATTTCGCTGTAAGAATATTTCTAGACTGTTTTGTATCAGACAATATTATACGGTAACATGTAGTTCTGCAGATGTCATGGATTTTTCTGTACTTCATTCCAAAAAACTAAGTGCAGTCTATAATCCAATACTGGAGAAGAGAAAGTATAATGTCTTGTATGTTTTAATAAATTCTTATTGTTTGAAAACATACAGGTAGCAGCATGCATGAATACACCCAGATTCAGTAATGGCTCACAGTAAACGACTGAAACAAGTAGGGCTTTTTTTCTGGCCATTGTTTGGAGAAGGAAAAAGAAGAGGTATACCATACATGTTTCAAGAACATGGAAAATATCAACAAATTAGAGACACTGCAGAATTATTTCACTATTATTTTGTTACTTCATTTTCCGTCAAAGAAAATGTCTTTTAAGCTAACACATCAATAAAACGAACTAAGAAGAATATAAACGTTATTTATCAACAGTAAGTGACAGAGTATGACAAACCCTACTTTAAATATCAATGTAACCAGGATCAGAGAAATTAGATGCCAGAAGCTCCCGGGGTTTATCTAGATATACTAAACCACATCAGAAATCTACCCATTCCAGAACCAGAAAATATCCAGAGGTCAGCAATTTATATGAGGAGGCAACCGGAAATCATTTCAAACAAAGGATAGCGAGGTGAACTGCTAAACTTACCGAAGAATAAAGTAGGCAGACACATAAGGAGAGCTGCTTTCATTCACTTTAGGAACTGGTTGTAAGGGGGAAAGCAGCTCCGGTGATTTGGAAGTAATACTCTCGTTTACTCCTATTCTTATTTAAGCGTCATTAACAGCTAAGCAATTCTGTTTCTCTTCTATAAATTTTCTATTGCTGCTAAAGCCAGAGGCAGATTCTATGCAGATACGTGCAAATTCTAAAGTCACGTGAATACTACCTTTCTGTGATTATATAGTCTATCATTATGTGGACCAGCCATTGCTTAAGCACATAAAAACCTGAGGACAAAAAAGGCACTGTTGCTGCCCTGGGAGTTTATAATCGGGTTAACAAGAAAGTAACAATAACAAAAAAATTAATATAAAGAATCTCTTAAAAATATGTATAGGCATATATGACATGAAAAAAATCAATAATGAACAGGAAGTCTATGTTTGGCTAATTCACTTAATATCAAGGACAACATAATCCCTTTGCTCCCCAACAGGCTCCTATAGTGGCACCTTAAAAAAAAAAAAAAAGGACACCAAAACTATTAAAGTATCCCTACACATTTTCAAAAACACCTGAGAAACACAATATTCAAGTACTTATCCTGCTGTCTCCTTTTTTATTATAATAAAAGTAACAGAAAGGAAAACTTGAGTACTTTATGTTTCTAGTCCATGACATTCTTGTTACTTTTATATTTGAAACTTCACTTTTCGCCAAATTTTCAGGAGTTGGCAATGTGGAAACCTCAAAGATACAAGCTCTTTCAGTTTATTACCATAGATATAATTATAGGTCATAGATATACTTGAATCTATGAAAAGAGATCCAGAGAATTACTATCGTCAAACAGCCAGTTAAAATGAAAATATAATTGGAATTCTGTGCTCTGAAAAGTGGATCAGAATTTTATTTCACTCTATCTCCTTAAGGAAACTCATGAAAGTCAGTCTGGATGTTTCGTTCAGCTTTTTGAAAGTAAAGATGAAAACTACATCTAGAAATGAAGAAGGGGACACCAAATCTCAGAAATCTGGTCTACAAAAAAGTAATTGCCAAGTATATTCCTGTCAAAACACTACTTCATTACTTCTAAATAAGACAGAGGTCTTCATTCTACACTAATTCTAAGTGTTTCCTTAAATTTTACGTACACTTCAATAGTTTAAAATGACCAACTATTCAGCAAATTTGTATAAACAAGTTAAAGGCCTCAATAATACCTGAAAGCAAATCATCTTACTCCTTCTTACATTACCTGATAATTATATACAGGCAACTGATATCCAGTGGTGACCTGAAATGGTGAATTTGGATAAGCAGGAAATGCCTGAAAAGAAAGGTTGCAGAAAAAAATGAATGTGGTAAACCACTTTTTAAAATCAGAAAGAAATATAATTCTCAATATAACAAAAAATATTACAAAACAAAAAATATCGTTTTTCTACATACAACAATGTAGAATTCCAAATGCATGACTGCCTTCATGAAGAAAGAAAGATTCTATGTCAAGTGCTATACTTCGGGTGTGAAGGGGGAACAAATGACAAAAGAATTGACTACTTCACGAAAGTTTACCTTATACTGCATACTTATTCACACCCAGAACTTATTTCTTACACTGGTGATAACAGAGACACCAATCTGTCTTAATAGAGACAGATTGCAATGTAAGTTAAATTAATACATTTGCAATTTCGCTGTAAGAATATTTCTAGACTGTTTTGTACCAGACAATATTGTAGGGTAATATGTAGTTCTACAGATGTTATGGCTTTGTCTGTACTTCATTCCAGAAACTAAGTGCAGTCTATAATCCAATACTGGAGAAGAGAACGTATAATGTCTTATATGTTTCAATAAATTCTTATTGTTTGAAAACATACAGGTAGCAGCATGCATGAATACACCCAGATTCAGTAATGCCTCACAGTAAATGACAGAAACAAGTACGGCTTTTTTTCTAGCCATTGTTCAGAGAAGGAAAAAGAAGAGGTACACCATACATGTTTCAAATACATGGAAAATACCACCAAATTAGAGACACTGCAGAACTATTTCACTATTATTTCGTTACTTCATTTTCCGTCAAAGAAAATGTCTTTTAAGCTAACACATCAATAAAAAGAACTAAGAAGAATATAAACGTTATTTATCAACAGTATGTGACAGAGTATGTCAAACCCTACTTTAAATATCAATGTAACCAGGATCAGAGAAATTAGATGCAAGAAGCTCACGGGGTTTATATATATATATACACATACATATATATTTATATATATATATATATACACATACTATATATATATAAATACACATACATATATATATATACACACATACATATATATATATATATATACACATACATATATATATATATATATATATACACACATTAAACCACATCAGAAATCTACCCATTCCAGAACCAGAAAATATCCAGAAGTCAGCAATTTATATGAGGAGGCAACCAGAAATCATTTCAAATAAAAGATAGCTAGACGAACTGCTAAACTTACCGAAGAATAAAGTAGCCAGACACATAAGGAGAGCTGCTTTCATTCACTTTAGGAAACGGTTATAAGGGGGAAAGCAGCTCTGGTGATTTGCAGGTAATACTCTCGTTTACTAATTTTCTTATTTAAGCGTAATTAACAGCTAAGCAATTCTGTTTCTCTTTTATAAGTTTTCTGTTGCTGGTAAAGCCAGAGGCAGATTCTATGCAGATACCGGCTAATTCTAAAGTCACGTGAATACTACCTTTCTATGATTACATACTCTATCGTTATGTGGATCTGCCATTCCTTAAGCACAGAAAAACCTAAGGGCAAAAAAGGCACTCTTGCTCCCATGGGAGTTTATAATCGGGTTAACAAGAAAGTAACAAAAAAAATTAATATAAAGAATCACTTAAAAATATTTATAGGCATATATGACATGGAAAATATCAAGAATGAACAGGAAGTCTATGTTTGGCTAATTCACTTAACGTCAAGGACAACATAATCCCTTTGCTGCCCAACAGGTCCCTATGGTGGCATCTAAAAAAAAGAAAAAGAAAAAAAAACGGCACCAAAACTATTAAAGTATTCCTGCACATTTTCAAAAACACATGAGAAACACAATATCGAAGTACTTATCCTGCTGTCTCCTTTTTATTATAATAAAAGTAACAGAAAGGAAAACTTAAGTACTTTACGTTTCTAGTCCATGACATTCTTGTTACTTTTATATTAGAAACTTCACCTTTCTCCAAATATTCGGGAGTTGGCAATGTGGAAACCTCAAAGATACTAGCTCTTTCTCTTTATTACCACAGATATAATTTTCGGTCATAGATAAAATTGTATCTATGAAAAGAGATCCAGAGAATTACTATCGTCAAACAGCCAGCTTAAATGAAAATATAATTGGAATTCTGTGCTCTGAAAAGTGGATCAGAATTTTATTTCACTCTATCTCCCTAAGAAAATTCATGAAAGTCAGTTTGGATGTTTCATTCAGCTATTTGACAGTAAAGTTGAAAACTACATCCAGAAATGAAGAAGGGGACACCAAATCTCACAAATCTGTTCTACAGAAAATTATTCCCAAGTATATTCCTGTCAAAATACTACTTCATTCCTTCAGAATAAGACAGAGGTCTTCATTCTACACGAATTCTAAGTGTTTCCCTAAATTTTAGGTACACTTCACTAGTTTAAAATGACCAACTATTCAGGAAATTTGTATAAACAAGTTAAAGGCCTCAATAATACCTGAAAGCAAATCATTTTACTCCCTCTTACATTACCTGATCATTATATACAGGCAACTGATATCCAGTGGCGACCTGAAATGGTGAATTTGGATAAGCAGGAAATGCCTGAAAAGAAAGGTTGCAGAAAAAAATGAATATGGTAAACCACTTTTTAAAATTAGAAAGAAATATGATTCCCAATATAACAAAAATATTACAAAAGGTGAAATATTGTTTTTCTACATACAACAATGCAGAATTCTAAATGAATAACTGACTTTATGAAGAAAGAAAGATTCTATGTCAAGTGCTACACTTTGGGTGTGAACGGGGAACAAATGACAAAAGAATTGATTATTTCACCAAAGTTTACCTTATACTGTGTACTTATTCACACCCAGAAGTTATTTCTTACACTGATGATAAGGCTCCATTAAGACAGATTGCAATGTAAGTTAAATTAATACATTTGCTATTTCCCTGTCAGAATATTTCTAGATTGTTTTGTATCAGACAATATTATAGGACGATATGTAGTTCTACAGATGTTATGGCTTTGTCTGTACTTCATTCGAAAATCTAAGTGCAGTCTCTAATCCAATACTGGAGAAGAGAAAGTATAATGTCTTATATGTTTCAATAAATTCTTATTGTTTGAAAACATACAGGTAGTAGCATACAAGAATACATCCAGATTCAGTAATGCCTCACAGTAAATGACAGAATCAAGTAGGGCTTTTTTTCTAGCCATTGTTCAGAGAAGGAAAAAGAAGAGGTATACCATACATGTTTCAAGTACATGGAAAATATCAACAAATTAGAGACACTGGAGAACTATTTCACTATTATTTTGTTACTTCATTTTCCATCAAAGAAAATGTCTTTTAAGCTAACACATCTATAAAATGAACGAAGAATATAAACATTATTTATCAACTGTAAGTGATACAGTATGTCAAATCCTACTTTAAGTATCAATGTACCCAGGATGAGAGAAATTAGATGCTAGAAGCTCACGGGGTTTATATATATATATATATACTAAGCCACATCAGAAATCTACCCATTCCAGAACCAGAATATATCTAGAAATCAGCAATTTATACGAGGAGGCATCTGGAAATCACTTCAAATAAAGCATAGCTAGACGAACTGCTAAACTTACCGAAGAATAAAGTAGGCAGACACATAAGGAGAGCTGCTTTCATTCACTTTAGGAACTGCTTATAAGGGGGAAAGCAGCTCCGGTGATTTGGAGGTAATACTCTTGTTTACTCCTATTGTTATTTAAGCGTAATTAACAGCAAAGCATTTCCCTTTCTCTTCTATAAATATTCTATTGCTGGTAAAGCCAGAGGCAGATTCTATGCAGATACATGCTAATTCTAAAGTCACGTGAATATTACCTTTCTTTGATTATATAGTCTGTCATTATGTGGACCTGCCATTGCTTAAGCACATAAAAACCTGAGGGCAAAAAAGGCACTGTTGCTGCCATGGGAGTTTATAATCAGGTTAACAACAAAGTAACAAAAAAAATAAAAGATTAATATAAGGAATCACTTAAAAATATTTATAGGCATATATGACATGGAAAAAAATCAAGAATGAACAGGAAGTATGTGTTTGGCTAATTCACTTAAAGTCAAGGACAACATAATCCCTTTGCTCCCCAACAGGCCCCTATGATGGCATCTTAAAAAAAAAAAAAAAGGATACCAAAACTATTAAAGTATTCCTACACATTTTCAAAAACACATGAGAAACACGATATTGAAGTACTTATTCTGCTGTCTCCTGTTTTATTACAATAAAAGTAACAGAATGGAAAACTTGAGTACTTTATGTTTCTAGTCCATGACATTCTTGTTACTTTTATATTAGCAACTTCACCTTTCTCCAAATTTTCAGGAGTTGGCAATGTGGAAACCTCAAAGATACGAGCTCTTTCAGTTTATTACCATAGACATAATTATGGGTCACAGATATAATTGTATCTCTTTTCATAGAGATCCAGGGAATTACTATCGTCAAACAGCCAGCTAAAATGAAAATATAATTGGAATTCTGTGCTCTGAAAAGTGGATCAGAATTTTATTTCACTCTATCTCCTTAAGAAAATTCATGAAAGTCAGTTTGGATGTTTCATGCAGCTATTTGACAGCAAAGATGAAAACTACATCCAGAAATGAAGAAGGGGACACCAAATCTCAGAAGTCTGTTCTACAGGAAATTATTGCCGAGTATATTCCTCTCAAAATACTACTTCACTACTTCTAAATAAGACAGAGGTCTTCGTTCTACACTAATTCTAAGTGTTTCCCTAAATTTTAGGTACACTTCACTAGTTTAAAATGACCAACTATTCAGCAAATTTGTATAAACAAGTTAAAGGCCCCAATAATACCTGAAAGCAAATCATTTTACTCCCTCTTACATTACCTGATAATTATATACAGGCAACTGATATCCAGTGGTGACCTGAAATGGTGAATTTGGATAAGTAGGATATGCCTGAAAATAAATTATACAGAAAGAATGAATTAATACGGTAAAACATTATTTTTAATTAGGAAGAATTAGTCCCAATATAACAAAACTATGAAAAATTTTGAAATACTAATTATTTTTCTATATGCAACAATGTAGAATTGTAAGTGACTGACTGATTTATGAAGAACGTATTATTCTCGGTCAAGTGCTATGGTTGGGCGTGGAGGGGGAACAGACAAATGTCAAAAGAACTGGCTATTTCACCAGGCAAAGTTAACCTTACTTATATTGTGTACTTATGCCCACCCAGAAGTTATTTCCTGCACTGGTGATAAGGCTGCATTAAGACAGAGTTCAATGTAAGTTAAATTAATACATTTGCTATTTCCCTGTAAAAATGCTTCCAGAGTGATGTGTATTTGACAATATTATAAGGTAATACGTAGTTCTACAGAATTTACGGCGTTTTCTGTACTTCATGTTGAAAAACTAAGTGCAGTATATAATCCAATACTGGAAAAGAGACAGTATAATGTCTCATATGTTTCAATAAATACTTATTGATTGTTTCAACACATATAGGTAAGCAGCATGCATCAATACACCCAGATTCAGTAATGGCTCACAGTAAATGTTAGAAGTAGGGCTTTTATTCCAGCCATTGTTCAGAGAAGGAAAAAGAAGATGAGGTATACCGTACATGTCTCAAGTACAGGGAAAATGTCAACGAATGAGAAACACTGAATAACTACTTCACTACTATTCTGTTACTTTATTTTCCATCAAAGAAAATGTCTTTTAAACTAAGATATAAATAAAATGAACTAAGAAGAAAATAAACGTTATTTACCACCAGTAAGTGACAGAATATGTCAAATCTACTTTAAATAGCAAACTAACAAGGATCAGAGACATTACATGCCAGAAACTGACAGGATTTACAGATATCTAAAACACATCAGAAATCTACCCATTCCAGAACCAGAATATATCTGGAAGTCAGCAATTTAATATGCAGAGGCATCTGGAAATCATTTCAAATAAAGAATAGCTGGATTAACTGCTAAACTTAGAGAAGAATAAAGCAGGCAGACACATGAGGAGAACTGCTTTCAAATATTTTAGTTATATGGGGGAAAGCAGCTCAGGTGTTATAGAGGTAATACTCTTTTTAATCCTATTCTTATTTAAGAGTAATTAACAGCAGAACATTTCTGTTTCTCTTTATGAAATGTTTTATGGTTGGTACATCCAGATGCAGAGTCTCATCAGATACATGCTATTCTAAAGCCAAATTAATACTACCTTTCTTAGATAAAGCCACATTAGGACTACCTTTCTTAGATTAAATAATCTATCGACAAGTAACTGAACACTTGTCATTATGTGGAGAAGCCATTGCTTAAGCATACAAAAACCTGAGAGAGAAAAAGGCACTGTTGCTCCCACGGGAGATTATAATTGGGTTAAAAAGAAAGTAACAAAACGTTAACACATCAATATAAAGAATCATTAAACATATTTATAGGCATATATGCCACACAAAAAATCAAGAAAGAAGAGCAAGTATATGTTTCACTAATTCGCTTTACCGGAGGAACAACATAACTCCTTTGCGCCCCAACAGGCCAGTGCAGTGGAATCTTAAATAAATAAAAAAAAGTAACCAAAATTATTTAAATACTCCTACACATTTTCAAAAACACAGGAGTTACATAATATTGGAGTATTTATCATGACGGCTCCTTTGTTATAATAAAAGAAACAGAATAGAAAAAAGAAGTACTTTAGGTTTCTAATCCCCAAAGTTCTTGTTGTTACTTCTACACAGAAAACCTCACCCTTTTCCCAATTTTCTGGAAATAGAATTGTGGAACCCTCAAAGATATTAATTCTTTGAATTTGTTACCACAGATACAATTATGGGTCACAGATAATAGTTGTACCGTTGAAAAGAGACCCAGAGAACTACTACTATCATGAAGCAGCAAGCTAAAATAAAAATACAATTGAAATTCTGTGCTCTAAGAATTCGGTAAAGCTTTTATTTCACTCTGTATCTCTACAAGATTCATGCAAGTCAGTCTGGATGTGTCAGCTCTTTGACAGCAAAGATAACAAAATACATGCTGAAACAAAGAAGGGAACACCAAATCTCAGAAATTGTTCTATGGAAAAGTTATTGCTAAGTACCCTCCAGTCAAAATCTTATTTCATCACTTCTAAATAAAACAGAGGTCCTCATTACACTAATTCTAAGTGATTTCTTAAATTTTAGGTACATTTCACTAGTTTAAAACGACAACCTATTCAAGCAATTTGTATAAGCAAGTTGAAGGCCTCAATAGTAGCTGGAAGTAAATCATTTTACTCCCTCTTCAATTACCTGATAATTATATACAAGCAACTGATATCCAGTGATGACCTGACCTGGTGAATGTGGATAAGCAGAATAAGCCTGAAAATAAAGTTTACAGAAAGAATGGATTAATACGGTAAAACATTTTCTTTATTTAGAAAGAAATATCATTCCCAAAATAATAAAATACGAAAAACTTTAAAACAGTAATTATTTTTCTATATACAGCAATGCAGAATTCTAAATGACTGACTTTATGAAGAAATAAACATTCTCTGTCAAGTGCTACCCTTTGGGCGGGGAGGGGGAAGAGACAAATGACAAAAGAAGTGACTGTTGCACCGGCCAAAGTTTACCTTATTTATACTGTGTACTTAATGCCCACCCAGAAGTTATTTCTTACACTGGTGATAAGGCTCTATTAAGATACATTTCAACATAAGTTAAATTAATACACTTGCTATTTCTTTGGCAAAATACTTCTCGACTTTGTTATTTCACAATATCATAGGGTAATACTGTAGTTCTTCGGCAGATGTTACGGCTTACTCTGTACTTAATTTCCACAAATTAAGGGCAGTATATAAGCCACAACAGGAAAACAGACAGTATAATGTCTTCTACGTTTCAATAAATACTTACTGATTAAAAACATACAGGTAGCAGCATTCATGAATACACCCACATTCAGTAATGGCTCACAGTAAATGCTACAAACAAGTAGGGCTTTTCTTCTAGCCATTGCTCAGAGAAGGAAAAAGAAGAGGTGTACCCTACACGTTTCAAGTACATGGAAAATGTCAACAAACGAGAGACACTGAAGAACTATTTCACTACTATTTGGTTACTTTATTTTCCATCGAAGATAATCTCTTTTAAAGTAACACATAAATAAAATGAACGAAGAACAAAATAAACATTATTTATCACCCATAAGTGACAAGAGTACGTCAAATCCTACTTTAAATATCAAAGCAACCAGCATCAGAGAAATTACATGCCAGAAACTCAAGGGATTTCTAGATAGAGCAAAAGAGATCAGAAATCTACCCATCCCAGAACCAGAATATATCCAGAAGTCAGCAATTTATATGAGGAGGCATCTGGAAATCATTGCAAGTAAAGAATAGCTGGGTTAACTGCTAACCTTAGAGAACAATAAACTAGGCAGACACATAAGGAGGGCTGCTTCCAAATACTTTAGGAACTAGTTATATGAGGTGAAAAAGGAAGAGATAGGAAGAGATTTGTTCATGTGTCTACAGAGGTCATTTCTAAGCGAAAGCTTCGCCAAGTATATAGAAGATTCTTAGCTCAAATGACGAACACGAAGAATAAGAAATTTCTAACAAAAGTAACAGATTTCCCATTACTCACACTGTTCAAACAGGGATTCTACTACCACTTACTATGGAAAGTGTAGATACAATTCCACAGAGGGAAGGATGACTACAATAAGCAAGAGAACAGGAACATAAGCAGTTCTTACCTGAACGTGCTGAGTTATAGGATTCAGCGTGATTAGGGGCTGCAGGCAGGTTTCAGTGTTTGGATTCTGCCAGATGTTCTGAAACTGTGGCGGAGGAGGCGGATTAGACACCAAAGGACCTGGCTGCACACGACAAGCACCTTTTTAAAAAGCAAGAAGAAAAAAGCCTATTTTCAGTTATTTGAAAAGCTACACGGGTCAAAAAAGAACAATTTCTTTTCCTACTCACATAACTTTTGTTTCCTGATTGCAGGGCCCAGCTTCAGCTTTTTACCATGGAAATGTATCTGTGACTGAAAATAGAACCGTTAACAAAACTAGAATCAATTTTCAAGCCTTAGCTTCCAAGACTTGGGTAAACAC
The DNA here is from genome assembly GCF_029281585.2 of Gorilla gorilla gorilla. Taxonomy (NCBI): domain Eukaryota; kingdom Metazoa; phylum Chordata; class Mammalia; order Primates; family Hominidae; genus Gorilla; species Gorilla gorilla. The sequence continues at coordinate 42,899,223 of NC_073248.2, read as the reverse complement.
CTGAAGTCTTCTAAAGTACCTATCATCATAGAAGATCGGGGACAACTACGCACCAAATTAAAATTTGTCATCACGAAGCTACCTTACTTACCCTTACTACTCTAATCAGTGTCAAGAGGCATCAAGTGAAAGTTGATCAAAAACTTTCCATCACCCTGTCTCCAACCCTTCCTGTCTGTAGTTCATGAACCTAGGTGTCCAGTCAAAAATAAACAGGATCAAACAAGCTATGTGAGGTTACTCTCAGTTTGGATTATGAACAGGAAGTGTGTCTCTCTCCCAATTTTACACAAGTCCGAGTATATCACTGACACTAAACGTTGTATCAATAAGATAAATAAGAGAATTTTCTATTAGATTACTTACTTCTACTATCTTCTGGACATCCACGTCATTAACAAACGAAACAAATCCACAGCTATAAAGGCAGATAAACGAAGCATAAAATCACCATCATACAGTACATGGTTCAGACCTTCTACTATACTATATACAGAAGTGATCATGACAAAAGACGAATAATATACCATGATAAGTATCTGCTGAGAAGTACATGACAGATCCTCTACAAATATTACTTTTTCTTTAGCAGAACTATGTCAAAATGTGCTAGGATTAGGGCAGTGTGAAAACTTTATTGATTAACAAAGAATTCATATCTGTGAACCTGAATTTAACTTACTGTCTAAGACAAGGTGGTTAAAATTTAAGATGCTGTGCAGTGTATGAAGAAAACAATTGTTTGAGAAAACTGATTAACTCATCTGTATGAAATAGAAACTGGAGACATTTAAAAACAAACATCAGAAAAATGGTTAAATAAAAGAACTGGTAATAGCCTTTTATCCCCTACGTGAAAGAAATTAACACTGCAGAATATTTCATTTATACAAGGGTCCGAATATCAGTTTTGAAGTCTTGTCTGACACCTATAGAATGGGTGACTGGAGTTCAGATATTTTTGATAAAATTACTCACCCTTTGGACACACCAGTTCGATTGGTGATTATCTTCACTTCTTTCACTGAACCGTATCTACCAAAGAAGCTTCTAATCTCAGTTGCATCCGTCTATGGAAAAGAATTGAACGTCAGAGTAAAAATTCAGCATTCAAAAATTTCAACTTTACTACAATTTTACTACCATGAGGTGGAAATTTCTCCCCCATTTGTCCCCGAATGACCAGCAGCCCTTTGTCAAAGATATTTTTAGTACCTATGGGTCAAACCTAAAAGCAATTCTAAACCTCCAGGAAGTACAAAAAAAAATTTAAGTTTGTAACAGGGCCCAAATCCCATTGTTCATGATGTATTTTAAGGTAAAAATGAGGTATGAATACAATACCCTATCATCAATTCCACCAACAAAAACAGTGTTGGGCACGATTTTGCCTTCTGGTAACACCCAGCCTTGGCTAGCTGCAGCTGATGAAGACTGGGTGCTGGCCTCTCTGGAGATGGTTGAGTTTGGAGTCTCAGGATTTGCAGAAGACTGTAATTTGGAAAGTAGACATCATAATTACGTACGCAGGCAAAACCCATACATAATGTGAAATACCATTTTTGTATTTTAAGTATATTTTATATAAATTACTTTCATTGTAAATTAGTCACCAGTGCAGCTCAGTTCAGGCTCAGGATTTAAACTAATCAGAGTACATCAGCATGGAATTTTAACCGAAGGATACGGTACTTTCTTAAACCTAGTGCCGCTCATCGCCGAGTCTTGTATAATGCTGTGGAAGAATACCCATTTAGTATTTGTGAAAGTACTATGTGAAGTAGTTAAAAAAGACACCCAAAACTAGAGAGTTTAGATGTGTAAAAATTAAAGTTATTAAAATCATCCTGTTCTATATTCATAAACAACTTTTCACTTTACTGAGTAGACTAAAGATAAATCTTAAAAAAAAAAAAAAAAAAAAAAAGCCCCACCAAAAAGAAAATAAGCCTCAACGTTTTAACCCAATTTGTTACAATCCTCTTCCCTAACGCTAGGGTGTTCGAAGCATCTTTTGAAATAACATTTTTCTACCTCAGTAACACGAAATCAGTCTGACTGATAATTCTGATTTTCACAGTGGGCTGATAGATATAAATGATACCATCTTTATTTTCAGATAAAAAAACACATACATATAACTCACTAATTTTCTAGATTCTGATCAGAACTGTCTTTATTCTTTCCACAGTAGACTCTAAGGTTAATGTAAAATTTTCTGAAGTAGTATTCGTAAGTAATATATACGTTGGAGAAACAATATAGCATAGTGAAACAAAAATTAATTCAGTCAGGAGATCTAGGTTTATGTCCCTTACAGGTAAGTGGTTATAAGCCACCTACTTGCCAGCTATGTATCTGTGGGCAAACTGCTTGGAGAATGACATGAGATCACATCTGTGAATTCACTTTGTACGTATAAAGTGGTACAAGTGGTTTGCCAATGTAAGTTAGTGTCCTGTTATTTGAATTTATTTTCAGCCGATTTGTTTTCAAGTTTCTCTTTTGGCTTCACTATTTAGCTGACTTATTTTGAAAAAAATTTAATTAAGAACTAATTGACACATCAGGAAACTATGACACATCATTAATTTAAAAATCATTGGTGAAGTGCTGTTGACTTCACAAATGTCAGTACAAAATGCTGCAAAAGAGAAAGCTATTACACATATACCTGTCTGAAAGAAAACAAAAGACAAAAGAAACTGTGTTATCTTTTTGAACACAGTAATGTTATAGAAGTTAATAAGAAAGGAGGGTTCCTGCTTTGTTAATTAGAGGCTAGAAGTTACTGATTCTACACAGCATTACTAGAGATGAAATCTAAATTGTCAAATCAACTAAAGCCGAGGTTACTGCATTTCTCTATTCTTTCCTGCTTGTACTTGGTATTTTGGGTTTGTAACTAATTCCTGATTCTTTCCTTTAACAGCGTTATTTCATGACAATGATGTCAAAGAGAAATTTAAAACACTATTTTTAAAGTTTTTCCTTTCAAAAATGTCTCACATTATTGTTTTTTCCAAATGACATTAAGCTGCATTATCTTGAACCATTGGGAACCTGATTAGATCTCCCTTCCCTGTAGACAATTTACCAATTCCTTCTCAGTTCATTCAGAAATCCCAAACAGAATAAAACAAAACAAAACAAATTCTGAAATTCTTGTAGTTTCTTCTTCTCCTTTCCAATTCCCCCTTGATTTGTGGATGAACTTTGGGTATGTTTTTCTTTGATAAACAAGCTATATTACAGTATTGTCTCTGCACCACAGTGTTTGGATGTATTTTAATTTAGAAATGTAACATCTGGCAGTAAACTGTGTCAGACTACGAGAGGTTATGGAAATGCACTGATTCTCAACTGGGCAAGATTTTTGAGACCCAGGGGCAGTTAGCGACGTTTAGAGATTGGCTGTCACAACTGAGATGTATTCCTGGAATCTGATGGGCCGAAGGCCAGGCATACTACTGCGCATCCTACAGTGTAAAGACCGCCTCCTACAATAAGGAAGTATTTGGTGCAAAATTTGAAAAGGGTCTGGTTAAGAAACCTTGTCACAGTGCCACAAGAAGTGAAGAGGAAAATTCTCCTTTGGGAAGAACCTGATTTCCATTGCTCACTAAAGTGAATCTTTTCATGACCTCGGTTTCAGTTTCCTTGCTTGAAAATGAATGGCCGGAAAAGACCTCGGGTGTCTCTTCTGATTCTCATACTCTATACAACTGTAAAATGGATACTCAGTTCAGTAAAGAGGAAGAAAGGCATTTGATTTTATAAGAAGTTTGACGTTAGCTTGAGTCTTACAAACTGACTGCCTGCTTAACTGGAATCGTACATATAAAATTCACTGAATCTCTTTAACATCGTCAGAACATTTTAAATTAAGGAAGTCACCATCATGTCCCAGTCTGCAGCCGGCAGGTGGCGCCCAAAGCTAACAAAGTAAGCAATGTACTTCATTTTTTGCAACGTACTTCATTTTTACCATGGCTTGACTAGCAGGGATTGTTCAATTCCAACTGTGTGTGTATTTATACATAATCATATAATGTGTGTGTGTGTGTGTGTGTGTGTGTGTATGTATATATGTGTATATATGTATATATACATGTATATACACGTATACGTGTATACGTATATATACATATGTGTGTATATGTGTATATATATGTATATATGTGTATATGTGTATATAGGTATATATGTATATATACACACACATACATACATACATACATATAAATCCACAATCAATAGATAATACTTCGGTTAGTTTTACAACTATGGCCAAAAATATAAATGAATGCTTAGGATAAGCTGAAGTTTAATTTTAAAGAAAGTACCATCATAACCGTCAATAGCATCCTGCAAACAAACTGCATAATAAAAGTAATTTTCTTAATGATACCTTCAAGTGAGTTTGTGAATTTTGAAATGAGAAATGTTGGAATCGTAAACAGGGGTGAGCTTCAAGACCATCATAATCACAACTCTCACTGCTATTTCTAGCAAACATATTCCTTGTTATATGCGGACTATCAAGTGACAAAGACAGCTAAAAGCTGGAAAAAATTATCATTAAACTCCTGCCATGTCAGCTCCTTTGCCAGTATTGTCTAATGCAATTACTATGTGAACATGTAAGCAAATTGATATTTACATAAACTGGCCAGGAAAAAGCCTATCATTTGCAGTCATCAAAGTTACATTCACAGCAATAGGAAGAGGGGCAAATAAAGAGAATGCTAAAATTAAGAAAATATGACGTGAAAATCAGAAGTTAATCCAAGAACACATTCTCGGGGAGTGGTGGGTGGGAAGGATGAAATTCAAGCAATATACAATCCTTGCAAAACTGTGCAAGAAAAAGCAAAAATATATATGAGACCTGAAAAATGAGCTGTAGCCACAGGTTATAGAAGAATGCAATGCACAATCTCTTTGGGAATAAACTTATATATATACATATTTTTTTTTCTATAGGAAGAAATATTTATATAAACTGACCAGGAAAAAACCTATCATTTGTAGTCAGCAAAGTTACACTCACAGCAATAGGAAGAGGAGCAAATAAAGAGAGTACTAAAATTAAGAAGATATGACGTGAAAATCAGAATCAAAACCTTAAGCAAATCAAGGAGCAGATTCTCGGGGAGTGGCGGGTGGGGAGGATGAAATTCAAGCAAGAAACAATCCTGGCAAAACAAAGCCAGATAACACAAGAAAGCTGAAGTATATATGAGACCTCAAAAATGGGTTGTGGCCACAGACAATAATAAAAGAATGCTATGCAGAAACATTATTTTCAAAGAGGAAGTATTTCTCAACGCATTTTACAAAGCTAAAAGCATGTAAGTAACAAAGCCTCATCCAGATGATCCATCCCTGCCCTCAACACAAATGCAAAATTCCAGCAGTATATAAAGAGTCTAAGTTTATATTGGGAATGCAAGAATACTCCATTCGCAGGATACATTACTTTAATTCATCACTGAAAATCAATTGATAAAATACAGCACTCGTTTTTAAATTTTGTAAAAACCCAAGTAAAATAGAGATAGAGGAATCGTAATTTCTATCAATCTTATTCTACCCTATCATCAAGCTTACAAGTGATGATAATAGCTGAGTCAACTCAATTGAAAGCAGGAATAAGGTAAGGGCACTGGGGTCACCTCCTTATTACTCCTGTATGTTTTTTCCACTATGTATGACAAAAGTGAATACTAGTACAAAGCTTCTTATGAATCAGTAACAAAAATAGTATTTAAAAAGTGATTAAAAAACCTAAAGATCAATGATCAACTTCACTGATGATTTTAAAAAGTGCACATCAACATAATGTAGTATTTTCCAGCTATTAGGCTGACAATTTAAAAAATACTAGTAATTTTCGCTGGAATGGGTGTGGAAAAGAGAGCACTCTACACACCATCAGTGAGAAAATACTAATACGTGATTTACCAAGAGTACTTTGGAAAAGGTGTATCATAATTTGATAAGCGGGGATACACACCAGTATACTAAAAAGGAGAATTCATTATAAAATTGTTATACAAGGGGCAAACTGCTTTCACCTAGCAATTCCACTTATAGCAATTCATCTCAAGAAATTAATAGTACAAGCGTGCCAAGATATTTACACAAAGATATTCATAGCGTTGTTCTTTTTGAGACTGAGTCTCTCTTTGCCGCCTAGGCTGGAGTGCAGTGGCACAATCTCAGCTCACAGCAATCTGCGTCCCAGGATCAAGTGATTCTGCTGCCTCAGCCTCCCGAGTAGTTGGGATTACAAGTGTGCGCCACCACCCCTGGCTAATTTTTTTTTGTATTTTTAGTAGAGACAGGAAACAAAAATCATTCCCATATTCCTTCACATTTTCAAAAACACATGAGATAACACAATATTGAAGTACATACGCTGGCTCCTTTAATTTGTTACTATACTACAAGAAACAGAACAGAGAAAAGAATTACTTTAGGTTTCTAATCCCTGACGTTCTTGTTGTTACTGCTATACGTAAAACCTCAACTTTTTCCCAGTTTTCTGGGGTTGGTATTGTGGAAATCTCAAGGATATTAGTTCTTTGAATTTATTACCATAGATATGATTATGGGTCATGTATACGGTCATATCTATGAAAAGAGACCTAGAGGACTACTATTGAGAAGCAGCCAGCTAAAATAAAAATATAATTCAAATTCTGTGCTCTAAAAAGTGGGTAATAATTTTATTTCACTCTGTCTCTCTAAAAAATTGATAAAATTCAGTCTGGATATTTCACCTATTTGACAGCAAAGATGAAAATAAACATGCTACAATATAGAAGGAAACACCAAATCTCAAAAAACTGTTCTGAAGTTTTTGCTAAGTACATTCCTGTCAAAACGTTACGCAATTACTTCTAAATAATACAGAGGCCTTCATTCTAGACTAATTCAAAGTGTCGTCTTAAATTTTAGGTACATTTCACTTCTTTAAAGTGGCAAACTATTCAAGCACTTTATATAAACAAAGGGCTCAAATAGTATCTGAAAGTAAATCATTTTACTCCCTCTTAAATTACGGATAATTATACACAGGCAAATGATATCCAGTGATGACGTGAACTGCTGAATTTGGATAAGTACGATGTGCCTAAAAATAAAGTTTACAGTAAGAATGAATGAATACGGTAAAACATTTTCTTAATTAGAAATACCACTCCCAATATAAAAAACTATGAAAAAGTTTTAAAACATTATTTTTCTATATACAGCATTGCAGAATTCTAAATGAGTGACTGATTTTATGAAGAAAGAAATATTCTGTCAAGTGCTGCCCTTTGGCTGGGAAGGGGGAACAGACAAATGACAAATGAAGTGACTATTTCACCAGACAAGTTTACCTTATTTATACTGTGTACTTATGCCCACCCAGAAGTTATTTCTTACGCTGGTGACAAGTCTCTACTAAGACAGACGTTAGTGTAAGTTAAATTAATACACTTGCTATTTCTTTGTTAAAATACTTCTAAAGGGTTTTGTATTTGACAATACTATAGGGAAATATGAAGTTCTCCTACAAATGTTACGGCTTTTTCTGTACTTCATTTCAAAAAACTAAGGGCAGTATATGATGCGCAACTGGAAAAGAGACAGTATGATGTCTTCTACGTTTCAATAAATACTTACTGATTGAAAACATATACGTAGCATCACACCTGAATACACCCAGATTACGTAATGGCTCACCGTAAATGTGAGAAACAGGGCTTTTTTTCTAGCCATCGTTCAGAGGACAAAAAAGAAGCAGAGGTATACCCTACCTGTTTCGAGTACATGGAAAATGTCAACAAAGGAGAGACACTGAAGAACTATTTCACCACTGTTTGGTTACTTTATTTTCCATCAAGAAAATGTCTTTTAAACTAGGACATCAATAAAACAAACTAAAAAGAAAATAAACGTTACTTATCCCCAGTAAGTGACAGAGTATGTCAAATCCTGCTTTAAATATCAAGGTAACCAGCATCAGAGAAATCACATGCCCGAAACTCACGGGATTTATAAATATAGTAAAACACATCAGAAATCTACCCATTCCAGAACCAGAATATATCCAGAAGTCAGCAATCTATATGAGGAGGCATCTGGAAATCATTGCAAGTAAAGAACAGCTGGATGAATTGCTAACCTTCGGGAAGAATAAACTAGGCAGACACACAAAGACAGCCGCTTTCAAATATTTTCGGAACTAGTTATGTGGGGGGAAAGCAGTTCGGGTGTTTTACAGGTAATACTCTTTTTTCTTCCTATTCTTATTTAAGAGTAATTAATAGCAAAACATTTCTGTTTCTCTTGAACAGACTTTTTTTACCGAGGGTAAAGCCAGAGGCAGATTCTAGGCAGACACATGCTCATTCTAAAGCCACATTAATACTACCTTTCATGGATTGTATAGTCTATCAAAAAGTAACTGAATTCTTATCATTATGTGGACCAGCCATCGCTTAAGCACACAAAAACCTGGGAGAGAAAAAGGCACCGTTGCTCCCACAGGAGTTTATAATTGGGTTAAAAAGAAAGTAACAAAACGTGCCACTTTAATAGAAAGAACCGTTTAAAAAATTTATAGGCATATATGACAGAGAAAAAAAATCCAGGAACAATAGGGAGTATATGTTTGACGCATTCACTTTACCGGAGGTACAGCATAACTCCTTTGCTCCCCAACAGGCCACTGTGGCGGCATCTTGAAAAAACAAGAAGGAAACCAAAAGTATTCAAATATTCCTGTACATTTTCAAAAACACATGAGATACATAACATTGAAGTACTTCTCATTCTGGCTCTTTGGTTAATATAACAAAAGAAACACAATAGAAAAACGAAGTACTTAAGGTTTCTGATCCCTGAAGTTCTTGTTGTTCCTTCTACACAGAAAACCTCACCCTTTTCCCAATTTTCTGCAAATGGCATTGTGGAACTCTCAAAGATATTAATTCTCTGAATTTCTTACCACAGATAGGAGTATGGGTCACAGACATAGTCGTATCGTTGAAAGGAGACCCAGAGAACTACTATCGTGAAGCAGCAAGCTAAGATAAAAATACAATTGGAATTCTGTGCTCTAAGAATTGGGTAAAGCTTTTATTTCACTCCGTATCTCTATAAAATTCATCAAAGTCACTCTGGATGTTTCAGCTCTTTGACAGCAAAGATAACAAAATACATGCTGAAACAAAGAAGGGAACACCAAATCACAGAAATTGTTCTACGGAAAAGTTATTGCTAAGTACCCTCCTGTCAAAATATTATTTCATCACTTCTAAATAATACAGAGGTCCTCATTACGCTAATTCTAAGTGTTTTCTTAAATTTTAGGTACATTTCACTAGTTTAAAATGAAAAACTATTCAAGCAATTTGTATAAACAAGTTGAAGGCCTCAATAGTAGCTGAAAGTAAATCATTTTACTCCCTCTTCAGTTACCTGATAATTATATACAAGCAACTGATATACAGTAATGACCTGACCTGGTGAATTTGGATAAGTAGAATAAGCCTGAAAATAAAGTTTACAGAAAGAGTGGATTAATACGGTAAATTATTTTTTATTAGAAAGAAATATCATTCCCAATATAAGAAAAATGTGAAAAACTTTGAAACAGAAATTATTTTTCTATATACAGCAAAGCAGAATTCTAAAAGAATGACTGACTTTATGAAGAAACAAACATTCTCTGTCAAGTGCTACCCTTTGGGCGGGGACGGGGAAGAGACAAATGATGAAAGACGTGACTATTGCAACAGCCAAAGTTTACATCACTTATACTGTGTACTTATGGCCCACCCAGAAGTTATTTCTTACACTGGTGATAAGGCTCTATTAAGATAGATTTCAACGTAAGTTAAATTAATACATTTGCTATTTCTTTGGCAAAATACTTCTAGACTGTTTGCTATCTGATGAAATTATAGGGTAATACTGTAGTTCTTCCACAGATGTTACGGCTTTCTCTGTACTCCATTTCCACAAATTAAGGGCAGTAAATAAGCCACAACTGGAAAAGAGACAGTATAACGTCTTCAACGTTTCAATAAATACTTACTAATTAAAAACATACAGGTAGCAGCATTCATGAATTCACCCACATTCAGTAATGGCTCACAGTAAATGCTACAAACAAGTAGGGCTTTTCTTCTAGCCATTGCTCAGAGAAGGAAAAAGAAGAAGAGGTGTACCCTGCACGTTTCAAGTACATGGAAAATGTCAACAAATGAGATGCACTGAAGAACTAATTCACTACTATTTGGTTACTCTATTTTCCATCGAAGAAAATCTCTTTGAAACTAACACATAAATAAAATGAACAAAAAACAAACTAAACGTTATTTATCACCAGGAAGTGACAAGAGTATGTCAAATCCTACTTTAAATATCAAAGCAACCAGCATCAGAGAAATTACATGCCAGAGACTCGCGGGATTTATAGATCGAGTAAAAGAGATCAGAAATCTACACATCCCAGAACCAGAATATATCCAGAAGTCAAGCAATTTATATGCGGAGGCATCTGGAAATCATTTCAAGTAAAGAACAGCCAGGTTAACTGCTAACCTTAGAGAACAATAAACTAGGCAGACACATAAGGAGGGCTACTTCCAAATACTTTACTAGTTATATGGGGTGAAAAAGGAAGAGATAGGAAGAGAATTGTTCACGTGTCTACAGAGGTCATTTCTAAGAGAGAGGCTTGCAAAGACTATAGAAGATTTTTAGCTCAAATGACAAACACGAAGAATAAGAAATTTCTAACAAAAGTAACAAATTTCCCATTACTCACACTGTTCAAACAGGGATTCTATTGCCACTTACTATGGAAAGTGTAGATACAATTCCACAGAGGGAAGGATGACTAAAATAAACAAGAGAACAAGAACATAAGCAGTTCTTACCTGAACATACTGAGTTACAGGATTCAGCGTGATTAGGGGCTGCAGGTAGGTTTCAGTGTTTGGATTCCTCCAGATGTTCTGACACTGTGGCGGAGGAGGCGGATTAGACACCAAAGGACCTGGCTGCACACGACAAGCACCTTTTTGAAAAGCAAGAAGAAAAAAGCCTATTTTCAGTTATTTGAAAAGCTACACGGGTCAGAAAAGAACAATTTCTTTTCCTACTCACATAACTTTTGTTTCCTGATTGCAGGGCCCAGCTTCAGCTTTTTACCATGGAAATGTATCTGTGACTGAAAATAGAACCATTAACAAAACTAGAATCAATTTTCAAGTCTTAGCTTCCAAGACCTGGGTAAACACCTGAAGTCTTCTAAAGTACCTATCATCATAAAAGATCAGTGACAACTACGCACCAAATTAAAATTTGTCATCACGAAGCTACCTTACTTACCCTTACTACTCTAATCAGTGTCAAGAGGCATCAAGTGAAAGTTGATCAAAAACTTTCCATCACCCTGTCTCCAACCCTTCCTGTCTGTAGTTCATGAACCTAGGTGTCCAGTCAAAAATAAACAGGATCAAACAAGCTATGTGAGGTTACTCTCAGTTTGGATTATGAACAGGAAGTGTGCCTCTCTCCCAATTTTACACAAGTCCGAGTATATCACTGACACTAAACGTTGTATCAGTAAGATAAATAAGAGATTTTTCTATTAGATTACTTACTTCTACTATCTTCTGGACATCCACGTCATTAACAAACGAAACAAATCCATAGCTATAAAGGCAGATAAACGAAGCATAAAATCACCATCATACAGTACATGGTTCAGACCTTCTACTATACTATATACAGAAGTGATCATGACAAAAGACGAATAATATACCATGATAAGTATCTGCTGAGAAGTACGTGACAGATCCTCTACAAATACTACTTTTTCTTTAGCAGAACTATGTCAAAATGTGCTAGGATTAGGGCAGTGTGAAAACTTTATTGATTAACAAAGAATTCACATCTGTGAACCTGAATTTAACTTACTGTCTAAGACAAGGTGGTTACAATTTAAGATGCTGTGCAGTGTATGAAGAAAACAATTGTTTGAGAAAACTGATTAACTCATCTGTATGAAATAGAAACTGGAGACATTTAAAAACAAACATCAGACAAATGGTTAAATAAAAGAACTGGTAATAGCCTTTTATCCCCTACGTGAAAGAAATTAACACTGCAGAATATTTCATTTATACAAGGGTCCGAATATCAGTTTTGAAGTCTTGTCTGATACCTATAGAATGGGTGACTGGAGTTCAGATATTTTTGATAAAATTACTCACCCTTTGGACACACCAGTTTGATTGGTGATTATCTTCACTTCTTTCACTGAACCGTATCTACCAAAGAAGCTTCTAATCTCAGTTGCATCCATCTATGGAAAAGAATCGAACGTCAGAGTAAAAATTCAGCATTCAAAAATTTCAACTTTACTACAATTTTACTACCATGAGGTGGAAATTTCTCCCCCATTTGTCCCCGAATGACCAGCAGCCCTTTGTCAAAGATATTTTTAGTACCTATGGGTCAAACCTAAAAGCAATTCTAAACCTCCAGGAAGTACAAAAAAAAAATTTAAGTTTGTAACAGGGCCCAAATCCCATTGTTCATGATGTATTTTAAGGTAAAAATGAGGCATGAATACAATACCCTATCATCAATTCCACCAACAAAAACAGTGTTGGGCACGATTTTGCCTTCTGGTAACACCCAGCCTTGGCTAGCTGCAGCTGATGAAGACTGGGTGCTGGCCTCTCTGGAGATGGTTGAGTTTGGAGTCTCAGGATTTGCAGAAGACTGTAATTTGGAAAGTAGACATCATAATTACGTATGCAGGCAAAACCCATACATAATGTGAAATACCATTTTTGTATTTTAAGTATATTTTATATAAATTACTTTCATTGTAAATTAGTCACCAGTGCAGCTCAGTTCAGGCTCAGGATTTAAACTAATCAGAGTACATCAGCATGGAATTTTAACCGAAGGATACGGTACTTTCTTAAACCTAGTGCCGCTCATCGCCGAGTCTTGTATAATGCTGTGGAAGAATACCCATTTAGTATTTGTGAAAGTACTATGTGAAGTAGTTAAAAAAGACACCCAAAACTAGAGAGTTTAGATGTGTAAAAATTAAAGTTATTAAAATCATCCTGTTCTATATTCATAAACAACTTTTCACTTTACTGAGTAGACTAAAGATAAATCTTAAAAAAAAAAAAAAAAAAAAAAAAAAAGCCCCACCAAAAAGAAAATAAGCCTCAACGTTTTAACCCAATTTGTTACAATCCTCTTCCCTAACGCTAGGGTGTTCGAAGCATCTTTTGAAATAACATTTTTCTACCTCAGTAACACGAAATCAGTCTGACTGATAATTCTGATTTTCACAGTGGGCTGATAGATATAAATGATACCATCTTTATTTTCAGATAAAAAAACACATACATATAACTCACTAATTTTCTAGATTCTGATCAGAACTGTCTTTATTCTTTCCACAGTAGACTCTAAGGTTAATGTAAAATTTTCTGAAGTAGTATTCGTAAGTAATATATACGTTGGAGAAACAATATAGCATAGTGAAACAAAAATTAATTCAGTCAAGAGATCCAGGTTTATGTCCCTTACAGGTAAGTGGTTATAAGCCACCTACTTGCCAGCTATGCATCTGTGGGCAAACTGCTTTGAGAATGACATGAGATCACATCTGTGAATTCATTTTGTACGTATAAAGTGGCACAAGTGGTTTGCCAATGCAAGTTAGTGTCCTGTTATTTGAATTTATTTTCAGCCGATTTGTTTTCAAGTTTCTCTTTTGGCTTCACTATTTAGCTGACTTATTTTGAAAAAAATTTAATTAAGAACTAATTGACACATCAGGAAACTATGACACATCATTAATTTAAAAATCATTGGTGAAGTGCTGTTGACTTCGCAAATGTCAGTACAAAATGCTGCAAAAGAGAAAGCTATTACACATATACCTGTCTGAAAGAAAACAAAAGACAAAAGAAACTGTGTTATCTTTTTGAACACAGTAATGTTATAGAAGTTAATAAGAAAGGAGGGTTCCTGCTTTGTTAATTAGAGGCTAGAAGTTACTGATTCTACACAGCTTTACTAGAGACGAAATCTAAATTGTCAAATCAACTAAAGCCGAGGTTACTGCATTTCTCTATTCTTTCCTGCTTGTACTTGCTATTTTGGGTTTGTAACTAATTCCTAATTCTTTCCTTTAACAGCGTTATTTCATGACAATGATGCGAAAGAAAAATTTAAAACACTATTTTTAAAGTTTTTCCTTTCAAAAATGTCTCACATTATTGTTTTTTCCAAATGACATTAAGCTACACTATCTTGAACTACTGGGAACCTGATTAGATCTCCCTTCCCTGTAGACAATTTACCAATTCCTTCTCAGTTCATTCAGAAATCCCAAACAGAATAAAACAAAACAAAACAAATTCTGAAATTCTTGTAGTTTCTTCTTCTCCTTTCCAATTCCCCCTTGATTTGTGGATGAACTTTGGGTATGTTTTTCTTTGATAAACAAGCTATATTACAGTATTGTCTCTGCACCATAGTGTTTGGATGTATTTTAATTTAGAAATGTAACATCTGGCAGTAAACTGTGTCAGACTACGAGAGGTTATGGAAATGCACTGATTCTCAACTGGGCAAGATTTTTGAGACCCAGGGGCAGTTAGCGACGTTTAGAGATTGGCTGTCACAACTGAGATGTATTCCTGGAATCTGATGGGCCAAAGGCCAGGCATACTACTGCGCATCCTACAGTGTAAAGACCGCCTCCTACAATAAGGAAGTATTTGGTGCAAAATTTGAAAAGGGTCTGGTTAAGAAACCTTGTCACAGTGCCACAAGAAGTGAAGAGGAAAATTCTCCTTTGGGAAGAACCTGATTTCCATTGCTCACTAAAGTGAATCTTTTCATGACCTCGGTTTCAGTTTCCTTGCTTGAAAATGAATGGCCGGAAAAGACCTCGGGTGTCTCTTCTGATTCTCATACTCTATACAACTGTAAAATGGATACTCAGTTCGGTAAGGAGGAAGAAAGGCATTTGATTTTATAAGAAGTTTGACGTTAGCTTGGGTCTTACAAACTGACTGCCTGCTTAACTGGAATCGTACATATAAAATTCGCTGAATCTCTTTAACATCCTCAGAACATTTTAAATTAAGGAAGTCACCATCATGTCCCAGTCTGCAGCCGGCAGGTGGCGCCCAAAGCTAACAAAGTAAGCAATGTACTTCATTTTTTGCAATGTACTTCATTTTTACCATGGCTTGACTAGCAGGGATTGTTCGATTCCAACTGTGTGTGTATTTATACATAATTATATAATGTGTGTGTACATATACATAGATAGATATATACACATATAAATCCACAATCAATAGATAACCTTTGGTTAGTTTTAAACTATGGCCAAAAATATAAATGAATGCTTAGGATAAGCTGAAGTTTAATTTTAAAGAAAGTACCATCATAACCGTCAATAGCATCCTGCAAACAAACTGCATAATAAAAGTAATTTTCTTAATGATACCTTCAAGTGAGTTGGTGAATTTTGAAATGAGAAATGTTGGAATCGTAAACAGGGGTGAGCTTCAAGACCGTCATAATCACAACTCTCACTGCTATTTCTAGCAAACATATTCCTTGTTATATGCGGACTATCAAGTGACAAAGACAGCTAAAAGCTGGAAAAAATTATCATTAAACTCCTGCCATGTCAGCTCCTCTGCCAGTATTATCTAATGCAATTACTATGTGAACATGTAAGCAAATTGTTATTTACATAAACTGGCCAGGAAAAAGCCTATCATTTGTAGTCATCAAAGTTACATTCACAGCAATAGGAAGAGGAGCAAATAAAGAGAATGCTAAAATTAAGAAAATATGACGTGAAAATCAGAAGTTAATCCAAGAACGGAGTCCCGGGGAGTGGTGGGTGGCAAGGATGAAATTGAAGCAATACACAATCCTTGCAAAACTAAGCAAGAAAAAGCAAAAATATATGAGACCTGAAAAATGGGCTGTGACCCGTGGTTATAAAAGAATGTTATGCACAAACTCTATAGGAATAAATTTTGAAATCAACGACATGGTCAACTTGTACAGAAATTTTAATTCTTCCCAAACAATCTTGAAAAAGAACACCCAATGGTATTTGGCTTAGTTTCCCTGGGAGTTTTTTCAACTTGTAAAGAAACAGGTAACTTGGGTGTATGTGGTGTGTCACAGAGAGGTGCACACAGACGCCAGAAATCTGAAGTAAAGATAGAAGAAGAGATTAAGAAATTTAAACTCTTTTCTTCAATTTTCAAAGAGGAAAAAAGTACTTCTCAATGCATTTTACAAAGGTTAACAGCATATAAGCAACAAAGCCTCATCAAGATGGTCCAACCCTCTCCTCAACACAAATGCAAAATTCCAGTAGTAAAGAATATAGTTTATATTGGCAATGAAAGAATACTCCATTCGCAGGATACGTTACTTTAATTCATCATTGAAAAAGTATTTAATAAAATACAGCATTCATTTTAAAATTTTTTAAAAACCTAAGTAAAATAGAAATAGAGGATTCTTATTTTCTATCAATCTAATTCTACCCTATCATGAAGCTTACAGTGAAATACTAGAGCCATCTCCACTGAAAATAGGAATAAGGTAAGGGCACCACGGCACCTCATCATTACTACTATATATATTTTCCCACTATGTATGAGAAATGCGAATATTAATACAGAGATTTTATGAGTCAGTAAGAAAAATAAAATTAAAAAAGGAAATTTAAAAAGCTAATGATCAAAGCTCAACTTCACTGATGATTCAAAAAAGTGCACAACAACATAGTGTAATATTATCCAGCTATTAGGCTGACGATGTACAAAATCCTAATACCGTTCACTAGAAAGGGTGTGGAACAGAGATCACTCTACACACCATCAGTGGGAAAATACTGATACATGCTTTACCAAGAGTACCTTGGAAAAGGTGTATCATAATTTGACAGGGGGATACTCACCACTATACTAATGAGGAGCATAATTTAAAATTGTTATGAAAGGGCAAAGCACTTCCACCCAGCAATGCCGCTTACAGCAATTCATCTCAAGGAATTAGTAATTAAGTACAAGTGTACCAAGATATTTATTTACACAAGGACATTCATGGCATTTTTTTAAATTTTGTTTTGAGACTGAGTCTCCCTTTGTTGCCTAGGCTGGATTGCAGTGGCACCATCTCAGCTCACTGCAACCTGCTTCCCAGGTTCAAATGATTCTCCTGCCTCAGCCTCCCGAGTAGCTGGGATTACAAGTGCACGCCACCACGCCTGGCTAATTTTTCGTATTTTTAGTAGAGATGGGGTTTCACCATGTTAATCGGGCTGCTCTCGAAATCCTGACCTCAAGTGATCCGCCCGCCTCAGTCTCCCAAAGTGTTGGGATTACAGGCGTGAGCCACCGCGCCCAGCCCATGATAGTTTTAATACTGAAAAAGTATTCATCGTAAGGGAATTCAGTAAAACAACAGTACAATTTTTAACATGATATACTGAAAATTAAAGTTATCTTCAGAATAATACCCACATTAATTGAAAGCTGCCAGTTGTAGAATAGTATTAAGCAGCACTATGTAACTTTTGTAAAAGCTGGCCTATCTATATGCAATTGCAATACATGCATAAAAATAAGCTGGAAAGGCATTCATGTATCAAAATTTAACTGTGGTTTTATGTGTTGGTATTAAGATGGACTGCTATTTTCTTACTGTGATTGTTTTCAAATGAGTAAATATACTACTTTTATAATCAGCAAAAAAACCTAATGAAACTATAAGCATTTCTTCCCTCTACCTCTAAAAGTGAAAAGTATTATTGTAAATAATTATAACTTATAACTCAAGGTGATTTTTTCATTAGCATGGGTAACATGTTGCACACTTATTACACATAATAGTTGCTTATATATTTCTATTTTAATGTTTATACATGGTAATATAAACCGTGTATAAAACTCCTTTTATTTCTAAAAACGAAAAGACAGAATTATCAATGCAGATACGCACACAGCATGTAACACGCGTGTTTGTGACTCAGTGTTTGGTCAGCGTATTCAGAGCCACATCTGTGATGGCGCTCAACGAACGCTGGGCATTTACCAAACTCACAGAAATGCACACCCAACATTATCTACCAACTGGACATTTAGTCAGAGATTCCTGGTTTATCTACGGGGGAAAGATTGTGCCTGGAGTTTAAAAATTCTAAAATTCTCAATGGTAACTGCCGAAGCCAACCTCCTGCCACAAAGATGGCGTCGAGTGAGCTTTTGTGCCTGTCGCCGCCGCAGTAGGGAGCCGCCATCAGCCAAGCCCCCAGCAGCTGCTAGCCGCGAAAGGATCAGAGGCACTTCCCACCCAGGCCCCTCAGCTAGTGGGCCGCGCCTTCAGGCCGCCCCACCCGCCACACTCAGGCCCCCACAAACCCCACCAACCCACCCCACGCAGTAGTACAAGGACCAGGAGGGAACCACTTCCTGAAGAAGTTCCGGCCCTCCCAATCCAAGGAGGCAAGTCTCTCAGCAGGCCCGCCGCCATCTTGCGGAGCCACCAGGAGGGCGTCAGAAGTGAAGTTGGCGGGGTGGGGGCGCGTGGGAGTGGGGGAAGGAGAAAGGGCGCCTAGGAGTGGGGGTGGGGAACCCACACCCCAAACCGCCGCCAGGAGAGAACCCGGGGCAGGAAATGGGTTCTGCAAGGAGGCCGTGGCCCTTGTAAGTGAACTGTGAGGCAGGGCGTCCTGGGGGCCCACGCCATGCTTGCTGTCCCGCCACTTCTGTGCCTGCCCCTCTGTATAGGCCGCGCTGCTGCCAGGCCGCCTCACCCCACCCTGCGGGCCACGGCTCCTAATGCGTTCAGGGGGGTGGCCACGAAACAGGAAAACCGAGGATAAGGCGGAGCCTGGTTTCACCCACCGGTGAAGACCCCACAGGCCTTGCCCCTCAGGTCTTTCCTTCAACTCACCATGATGGTGGCAGGCAGCAGCTCCCGACAGGCTCAAGGAGGAGCAGAGGCAGTGTTTCACCCACCACTTCTGGGTCTGCTGGTGAAGTCCGCTGGAACACGCTGTGGGGCTTCGAGGGGTCAAAGGAGCCAAAGGCGAAGGTGTAAGGAAAACCAAGGGCGGGCGAACCCTCGGAGGCAGAACCGCCAGGCTGAGGAGCGCAGGCGGACTGAGGCATGGACTGCGGGGCTCTGGGAGGTGGCTCCTGTGCCGGGTATCGGGGCGCGTGGTATCGGCCTGAGCCAATGGGTGGCAGCACACCCGCCCCCTGGAGGGTGGAGGCCTGCCGGGGATGATGGCGTCCCCCACGCTGTGGGTGCGTAGAGTACGCAGGGTATGCCGTGCGTGTGTGCTGGCAAGTGCCTGGGTTCCAGGCAGGCACCGCCTCCAAAACACCCTTGAAATAAGTAGGCATACTGAAATATATGGTATAGTTTTAAAAAATGATAATGTGTCTGGGCTGTAGTTTGAAAATGGCTTCCGGAATGCACAGGTTTAGCACAATCACTGTTAGCGTCACACCCACCCCAAAATCTTTTAAAGTACCTACAGAAATAAATAGTAGCAAGTCTGTGGAAAACGGAAGGAGACATCAACAGGCCAGAAACTTGGACTCCTTTCTGTCAAGTTTGAGATATAAGGGGTTGGATGGCAGGAAATGCCAGTTTTGACATTCAGGATGTTCCTTCTTTCAAGAGATAGTTACTGAGTGCCTGTGATTACCAGGTACTGCAGATGCAGGAGTGAACAGAATAAAATAATATCTCTTTGCTCAGGGATTTTACATTTTAATGGAAGACTTCACGTTCTAGGACTTACAGAAAGGTGCTAGGCCTGCCTGGAGACTTACAGAACATTCTCAAGATCAGAGCAAGGGCCTAGAGCGGGAGCAAGCTGTGGGGCAGTTGGTGGAGCCAATCACATAACTTTGGGGACCACTCCAGCACCTTGTTATGCACACAGGGCTAAGTGGCTATGACCTTTATCCTCAAACTTCACTTCTGTACTGACGGAAAGAATTAAAATGTGACTTTTTGAACTGGCAAAATGCTGGACTGCTGTAACGTGAGACGTGTCTCACTACTGACATCTAGTAATGCGGGATTTAAAAAAAATAACGTTTTGTTTCCAATAGGCAGATAAACCCATAAAAAAAGAAGGGAAATTCCAAGAACCAAAAATAAACTGAAAACCAGAGCAATGAATTGTTCAAATGATTGTTCTCCTGCCCTGGATATGGGGGCTGGGTTGTAGGGCAGCCAGTCATACTAGTTTGCCCAGGACTTACTGGTTTTAGCACTGAAAAATTCCTGCATCCCTAAGGAAACCAGAAGGATTGGTCCTCCTAGGTGTGGGCAAAATGTTACTCTCTCTAACTTGAGGTCTGGTTGTTTAGGGGCAGGAGGTAAGGGCTCAAGGTGGGAGCTGGAACTGAGTACTCTGCAAAAAGCCATTGTCCCTAAAATCCTTAGGAAAAGGATGGAGTGGGGAAAATATAAATCACCCATGAACGAGCAGATGAGGAAGCTTGCCCCATCTCTGGATGAAGTTAAATACGTATTTAACTCTCATTATATTTTAAAACCCTAGACCTGCATTTCACCAAAGTTTGCGGTTTAAATCTATGACATATTGTTGGAATCCGCAAGCCAAGAAATGGGTCCTCCTACACCATCACCCTCTCTCCTGCCTAAAGAGATCCTAGACATGGGGCATCTAGAATGCCTGGCAGAAGCAAACATAAAGCCGACTTGGATGAATCCTTCTACAACCTAGGCTGAAAGAAAATGATCCTTTAAGGACACGCTCACAGTAAAAATTTATGCAACACTACTTATCTTGAATAAGAATGGCATACAAACAAGAAAGTTAAAACTTACAGAAGAAGCTTCTCAGTAGCAATAGAAACTAGAAGATAACAGTAATATGCTCACGTGTGTATGTGTTTTGTTTTGTGTTTTTTCTTTTTGTCACGTTATTTTTTTCCTCGACTTATTTGGAGTAATGCAGTCTATATTTTTAAGTGACTGTTTTACTATTTGAAAATGTAAACTTAAAATATAAAGCTAATACATAGTTTTACTCTCCTCTTGAATAATACAAAGGCCTTTAGGACGTTTTAGCTTTGGACACCCTCCCCTCTCTCAGTTTATATGTTATTCACTATTTTAGCTCTATCCTGGTTTCATCATATAAATTAGACATCGTTTTTTTAGACCCATCCACATATGTAGTAACATTTTGCCTACCATTTCTTTGCATATCTCAGATCTGCCTTCTGAATCATTTTCCTTACGCCTGTAGCGAATTCTTTATAATTTCCTTGTGTGACAGTGTGATGTGGTAAACTCTTGGGGTTTTTTCTACCTAAAATATTTTGATTGTTCCCTGTTGTTTCATAATTATACTGAATATATAATTATAGGTTTAAAAGTATTTTCCCTCTCAGAATATTGAGCATATTACTCTGTTATCTTCTAGTTTCTATTGCAACTGAGAAATCTGCTGTCAGTCTTTTTGCTGTGTAAGATCAGTTTTTCTTTGGTGTTCTGAACTTTTACAATGATGTAAGTAGGTGTGGAGTTTTTAAAAATTTCGCCTGCTTAGGAGTTTTAACACTTTCTGGATTTGTGTATTAGTTCTTAACAGTTCTGAACAGTTTCACCCATTTTCTTGTTAAAGGTTAGCTGGTCAAGGGATCAAACATTATTTGTATTTTATATTTCATAAGCGATTCTTAGAATTTACTTTTCTTTAGATCATGAATTTTTCAAAGGCTGGTGCTGTTTTCCTGAAATCTTATGAAATCTCTTAAAAAAAATTTTAGGATCAAAACTGATTGTATCCATTTCAATGTGTTAAGTAAGATTAGTGGCGTAATTCGTATCAGCTCAGAAATAGATCTCTATATTTCTTCCTATACGCTGGGGGAGAAGAAAAAACGCTGGTGTCTTTGAACACCTCTGCCAGTTCTTCTGTGCTCCTAAAGCCTACGGCTTTGGAAAGAAGGCTACGTTTGTATAGGCACACTTGAATTTCAATCACTTGCAAATCATTTTCAAGATTTTTGTTTTATCTGCCCTGAGCGTCTATTATTATTTACCTGTTTTTAAAATTAACTTCTTGTCCTAAACAATAACATTTGCAAGATCAGATGTACTGTTTTAGCTACATTTTAAACAGTGACATTAAAATAAATACAGAAAGATTCAAATTTAAAACACTGTTTGTTTATGCGTCACTTCATACCACATTCTGCCAGGTCAACGGGTAACATGGTTTTGGGAAACACTGGATTAGCAGAACTCTATAGAGCTTTAGATACGCAAAGTTAGGCCCAAGGGACTAAAGAGTAGAGTTTCAAATTGTTCTGCCTAATAAATGAGAATAATCAAATTACAAGGGGAGAAAGCAAGCAAGGGGGTGGGGGGAGAAGTGGAAGTCCTGGAAGCTGGAGAAAAGAAGTAACCTTGCAGGTTGGCTTATTTGCTCACACCTGTAATTCTCACACTTTGGGAGGCTGAGCCCGATGGATCGCCTAAGTTCAGGAGTTTGAGACCAGTCTGGGGAACATGGGAAAACCCTGTCTCTACCAAAAATACCAAAAATTAGCTGGGTGTGGCAGTGTGCAGCTGTGGTCCCTGCTCCTCAGGAGGCTGAGGTGGGAGGATCATTTGAGTCTGGGAGGTGGCGGTTGCAGTGAGCCAAGATTGCCCCCACTGCATTCCAGCCTGGGTGACACAGTGAGACTCCTTCTCAGAAAAATGAAATTAAAATAACCTTGCAAAGAGACAAGAAGTTGGAGCCTGCAGTGAAAGATGTCTGAGTATATTAGAAACTTTTATTTTTTTATATATTTTTTAAATAATTTATATTTTTTAATTTTAAAAATTATATTTATTGTTTAAATAAATTTAACTATTTTTTAAACAAATTTAAAAAATTTGTATGTCCGTGCCTCACCCCAAACCAATTAAATCAGCTGAGGGCAGGGCTCAGAAGTCAATATTTTTTTTTAAGGAAATGTTTCTCTTGTTACTCCAATATGGCGCCAAATTTGAAAATTGGTGCTATTGGTGCTATGGAGGCTTGCTACTCAGTGTATGTAATCCTCAGATCAGCAACTTCACATCACGCGGGTGCTGTAGAATCTCAGGTCCCATGCCAAACCTACTGAATCAGAGTCTGCATTTTAACAAGATCTCCAAATGGCTCATGTGCACACTGACGGTCAAGAAACATTACCATCGAGAGCACTTGTCATAAACAAGTTGCACCCCCCCCCTGGATCTGAGAATGCTTCACCTTATAAATAAATAGTCTACTTTCTCAGCCTTTCTTGCAGCTACATCTTGGGCAGGTAACCTACACAACATCAGTGAGATGCACCCATCCCAAATTTTGAAGAGGGGACTACTGATGCTGTAAAGAAGGGACTGCAGAGAATACTTTCTGGAGAAGAGTATCAACAGCAGCAGCAGCAGCCATGGTATCGGTTAGAGCTGCAATGGCCACTACTGTCAGTTGTGCAAGCCACAATGTAACTCAGTGCCCAGTGGTGACAACTGAGGTTTCTTCACTGGACAAGTTCTGCGGCATGGTTTTGTGTGTCATTCCTGGAGACAACCTGGCTCTTTGGTTCATTTTGAGATTCTGTGGGCTAGTTACCCAATAAATTTTAGTAAGTTGTTCTCCTGTTTAAACCAGCCAAAACTTCTGTGACTACTGCTTGCAACGAAGCATCTTGACTACATTAGGTGATGAGTGAGGTTAGCCAAACTGCTTTTAAAAAGAAGGTTAACAGCTAAAATATGACTCTTTACTGTGATTACGTAGCATACTGTCCTGCTATTGTGTCCAACCTTTACCAAGCTTCCAGTACACACACAAATGCCTTATGTCAGCGGTATTTTGTGAGGAGTGTCAAGGACACTGTCCGTTGCAACATGGGTCAGGGACAGCATGCTGATCCACAGCAAGATGATATGTAGATGAAATAATTCAGCAGGAACAGTAGCTTACAGCCAAAAGTGACCTGGAAAAGCAAAAATCATAAGCTCAGTATGCCCAGAAAGATAGAAAGAAATATGTGCTATTCCCATTGCATGTTAGCAGATGTTTAAACCAATTCCATTTAAATCTCAGGGTATGGTGCCTCATCTTCTATTGGGCCTGTATTCGTGTGGTCCAGCATAGCAACACACATCTCGTGTACACTTGTGCATACTTACAGATATGTCTATCAACTGAGCAACGTTGGCTTAAGCCCTGCCTATTCACCTTTAATCCTACTACCTGCAATAATAGTTTATTCAGCCAAAACTTAAATCTCCTAAGCAGATTGTCTGAATTTTGGGATTGGTCTGAAGCAAACTTGCATAATCTTCATGATGGCCTCTTGATACTAAATATTAAATATTTAACTGAAAAATTATTGATTTGTTAAAAGTAATAATATTGACACAAGGCACTGATACTGATACGGTGCATACTATGTACCAGGCATTATTGTAATCATTTTACTTCTAGTTCACCTAATCCTCATAACAATACTAGGTGCTATTATTATCTCAATTTTACAGAGAAGGAAGTAGAGGTACACAGAGGTTGGATAACTTGCCTGAGGTCATAGTTGGTAGGCATCAGAGCTGTGATTTAAACCCAGTCAGACTTTAACATCTGAGTTGTCAACCATTATGCTATATTAGCAAACTACATGGAGGAAGAAAGGGGTAATATAGTGGGACAAATTTATGTATTAAATGTCTTGTTCCCATGAGAGTAGCTAAACAAAGAAGCAAAACCACAAATCTAAGCCCTAAACAACACTATGGTCTGAATGTTTGCCCCCACTCAACCCCTCACCTATACATATGTTGAAACTCTAGTCCCTGGGGTGATGGTATCAGGAAGTGGAGCCTTTGGGAGATGAATTAGGTCCTAAGGGCAGAGCGTTCGTGAATGAGTGATGGTATTAGGAAGTGGAGCCTTTGGGAGACGAATTATGTCAGGAGGCCAGAGCTTTGGTGAATGGGAGTGATGCCCTTGTAAAAGAGGACTCAGGGAGCTTAGTTACTCCTTCTACCATGTAAGAATACAGCAAGAAGTTGGCAGTCTGCAGCCCAGAAAAGTGTCCTCACCAGAACCTCACCATGCTGACACCCTGGTCTTGGACTTGCCAGTCTCCAAAACTGTGAGATACAAATTTCTGTTGTTTATAAGCCATCCAGGTTCAGGTATTTTTATTATAAGAGCCTGAACAGATTAAGAAAGGTAGTACTGGGAGAGGGGTGCTGCTATAATAAATGCCTAAAACTATGGAATCAGTTTTGGAAATGGGTAATGGGTAGAGGCTGGAAGAGTTTTGACATGTATCCTAGAAAAATGCTACACTGCTGTGAACAGACCAGGCCATAAAGGGTGGTTCTGATGAGGGTTCAGAAGGAGAAAAGGAGAGCTGTAGAGAAAACTTGACTCTTCTTAGAGAGTACCTAAGTAGTTGTGAAGAGACTTAGTAGAAATATAGACAGTAAAGACCATTCTGACGTGAGGAACATGTTATTGGAAACTAGAGGAAAGACAATCCTTGTTACAAAGTAGCAACAAACTTGGATAAATCATGTTCATGTACTATTGTTTTGTGGAGTATTGCTTTTACTATAGCAGCCTGAACAGATAATACATCTATCTACGCTAATGAATTGCTCCAAAACAATTGGCCCTTGAGGAGCCTATCTGCTTAACAGAAGTAAAATTTCCACATTTCCTTCTGAATTTTGCCTGTTAACAAATCCTTCAGTACTTTTTTCAAATGTTGGAATCAATCTCACCTCTACACCACTGACTGCCTACTCACACACATACTTCTCCCAGTTGCTTTGAAACTGCTTTTTCTGCATCAGGAGGCATCATTACTGAGCAAACTCTTGCAAATCACAAGTTGAACACTTGTGGAGGAAGCAGAGAGAAAAAGCTGGTATAACTCACTCTTCTTCCTTTCCTCATCCCTAATCATGCTAACCTTCATTTCCTTAATTTTATTCTTTCTTCATTCATTTTTTGTTTCTTACCCATTTTTGACAATACGAGTAATAGATAATATGTGCCCCTTTCTTTAAAATACTAAAAACATTCAGGTAGGCTTAAGTTACCTTTTGACCACCAGCTCTACATCCCAGATCCATTCCCAGAGATTGGTAGTTTGGTGTAAATCCTTTCAGATGTTTTTCTAGATGTTTCCTTTTATACACTTATACAGAACATTTGATATTTGAACTTACAGAACATATTTACTAACATAAAATATGTGGTATTTTTACTATACTTGTAATAGAGAAATTATATTCATATAATAAGTAATATGTATATGTATACATATTGTAGAAAATATATGCTTACACTATATATTTATACTTAAAGGGTATATAGAGGGAATATATATTATTTGGGGTATATGTTCTTGAACAAAAATGCTATTAAAATGTATGTAACTTGATTTTTTTCCCCCAAGAACATGACTCAGAAATATCTACATTAACAGGTAGATTTTTTTTCTTTTTTAGAAATGAGGTCTTGCTGTATTGCCCAGGCTGGCCTGGAACTCCTGGGTTCAAGTGATCCTCCCACCTCAGCCTATGAGTAGCTGGGACTATGGGCGTACACCATCACACCCAGTTACTCAGAAATTTCTAATGTCAGCATATATATATATATATACTTAATTCCTTTTAACTTTGGCATAATTTTACATAATATGGGTATGCCACCATTAGTAGCCATTCCCTGGTCAATGGACATTTAGGTCACTTGTGCTTTCTCGTGGTTATTAATAATATACAATGAACCTCTCTCATTGGAGCCAAATGAGTATTTATTTTTTCTGGGGGTGAACGCCAAGAGATATATCTGTCGGGTCATGGATATGCACATTTCAAATTTTAATAGATAACAGAAAATTGCCCTTTGAAGTGTTGTGCCAGTATGTACCAATTTACATTCCACCATTTGTGAGTTAGAGTCTTCATTTGTCTATTCACTTTCCAATATTGATATCACTACTCTTTAATTTGCCAACCTGGTGGTCAAGAAGTGGCATCTCATTTTCATTTTACTTTGGTTTTCCCTGATTGCTCATGGAGTTAAACTTTTTTCTACTGTTTGTTGACTGTTTGGATTCCTCATTGTTGAGAGACCTGTTCATAGACTCCGGTCATTTTTCATTTGAGTTGCTTGTCTTTATCATATTGTTTTGTGGTAATCTGGCTTCCTTCATTTTTTTGTTTGTTTGTTTGTTTGTTTGTTGTTTTGTTTTTTTTGGTTGTTTTCAGGCAGAGTCTGGCTCTGTTGCCCAGACTGGAGTGCAGTGGCGCGATCTTGGCTCACTGCAACCTCTGCCTCCCAGGTTAAACTGATTCTCCTGCCTCAGCGTCCAGTGTAGCTGAGACTACAGGCACACACCACCACGCCTGGCTAATTTTTGTAATTGTAGTACAGATGAGGTTTCACCATATTGGTCAGGCTGGTCTCGAACTCCTGACCTCAGGTGATCCACCCACCTCAGCCTCCCAAAGTGCTGGGATTACCGGCATGAGCCACCACACCCAGCCAGCTTCCTTCTTTATCTTCCTCCTCAGTCCCTCAGGCAAAGGTGCAGCGGTATTGGTGCCTCTTTGAAGTTCCGCTTCAGTGTGATGAACTACAGTTACATTTATTTTCAAGAATTTCTTTTCCTAAACTGGAGAAATTTAAGCCATGAATCAGAGAGAAAGGGAAATCTCTGGTGTAAACATTAACCACTGAAACTTTCAATGTCTTTGAACCCGTCAGCTCTGCTGACCTCTTTCTAAAAAACAGATGAGAGTTGTTATTCAAGTCAGTTAGCCCTTTAGTACTTTCAAACATTTTTTTTTAGGAGCTCGAGGAATTGCCAGAGAGAAGGAGAACTGTTAGCTCTGATTTCTAAAGAGCTTTCCTAAATATTGATTGCATTTTTTAGGCAATGCGACAATCTCAAAGCACTTTGCTAAGGGCAACATTGTGTTGTGGTCTAACAACTGTTAAATTTCTCATCTTGCCCCGATTCCCTTAATTTACAATGAGAATATCTGTAGAGAAATGAGGTGAGACATCAGGTGAGTAAATACACATTAACAGGGGCAGCATTTACAGATTAGCAGGGAAGGTTCTGATGAAAACTTGATTAATGCAAAACTAAATTAATCAATCTCTGATCACCACAAAAAGGAGCGGGTGAAATGTTTCTTTTTTTCTCATGAAGGATTTTTTTTTTCTGTGACTTACATGGCATTGACTGAAAAAAAAAAAAGTCCACAATTTCAAAACCCTTTTGGCAAAAACTTTATGTACCTATAGCTAGCACTGGGTCCAAGTTCCAACATTTCACCCAAAAGTCCAAGTTCAAAGTCTCACCTGAGACAAGGCAAGTCTCGCGTATGAGCCTGTAAAATCAGCCTGCTTTCACAGGCTGGCATTGAATGTATTTTGCATTTTCCAGGAGCACAGTGCAAGATGTGAGTGGATCTGCCATTCTGGGGTCTGAAGGGTAGTGGCTCTCTTCTCACACATCTGCTAGGTAGTGCCGCAATGGGGACCATGTAGGGGCTTCAACCCCACATTTCTCTCCTGCACTGCCCTGGCAGAGATTCTCCATGAGGGCTCCACCCCTGCAGCAAACTTCTCCCTGGACATGCAGGCATTGTCATGCATCCTCTGAAATCTAGGCAGAGGTTCCTAAACCTAACTTCTTGGCTTCTGTGCACCCACAGGCTCAACAGCACATGGGAGATGCCAAGGCTTGGGGCTTGCAGCCTCTGAAGCAATAGCCTGAGCTCTGTGTTATCCCCTTTTACCCATGGCTGAGATGCAGGGCACCAAGTCCCAAGACTGCACAAAGCAGCAAGGCCCTGTGCCCAGCCCATGAAACCATTTTTTCCCCCTAGGCCTCCAGGTGTGTCATAAGAGGGGCTGCTGTGAAGTTCTCTGGCATGCCCTGGAGACATCTTCCCCACCGTCTTGGTGACTATCATTTGGTTCCTTGTTACTTATGCAAATTTCTGAAGCCAGCTCAAATTTCTCAACAGAAAATGGGTTTTTCTTTCTTTTCTGTCACATGATGAGGTTACAAATTTTCCAAACTTTTACACTCCATTTCACTTTTAAACATAAGTTCCAATTCCAAACCATCTCTTTATGAATGCATAAAACTGAGTGCTTTTAGGAGCATCCAAGTCAATTCTTGAACACATTGCTGCTGAGAAATTTCTTCCACCAGATACCCTAAATCTTCTCCTTCAAGTTCAAAGTTCCACAGATCTCTAGGGTAGGTGCAAAATGCTCCCAGTCTCTTTGCT
Organism: Gorilla gorilla gorilla; assembly: GCF_029281585.2. NCBI lineage: Eukaryota > Metazoa > Chordata > Mammalia > Primates > Hominidae > Gorilla > Gorilla gorilla. The sequence continues at coordinate 42,869,766 of NC_073248.2, read as the reverse complement.
AAATTATAGCAATAGTCACCTTTATTCTGCTTCCCAACAAGTTCCTCATCTCCATCTGAGACCACATCAGCCTGGACTTCATTGTCTATATCACTATCAGCATTTTGGTGAAAGACATTCAACAAGTCTCTAGGAAGTTCCAAACTTTCCCTCATTTTCTTGTCTTCTTCTGAGCCCTCCAAACTATTCCAACCTCCGCCTGTTACCCTGTTCCAAAGTTGCTTCCACATTCTTGGATATCTTTATAGCAGCACCCCACTCTCAGTCATACCAACTTACTGTATTAGGCCATTTTCATACTGCTATAAATAACTGCCCAAAACTGAGTAATTTACAAAGGAAAAAGGGTCTAATTGACTCACAGTTCAGCATGCCTGGAGAGGCCTCAGGAAACTTACAATCATGGTGGAAGGTGAAGGGGAGGCAAGGCACCTTATTCACAAGGTAGCAGGAAAAACTGCCAAGGGAAGGGGGAAGACACCCTCATAAAACCATCAGCTCTCATGAGAACTCATTATAATTAGAACGGTGTGGGGGAAGCTGTCCCCTATGATTCAATTACCGCCACCTGGTCTCTCCCTTGACATTTGGGGATTATGGAGATTACAATTCAGGATGAGATTTGGGTGAGGACACAAAGCCTAACCATATCAGACCCCATCTCTACAAAAAATACAAAAATGAAAACAAAATTAACTGGACATGGTGGCATGAACCCATAGTACTACCTCCTTGGGAGGCTGAGGTGGGAGGATCCCTTGAGCCCAGGAATTTGAGACTGCAGTGAGCTATGACAACACCACCGTACTCCAGCCTAGCTGACAGAACGAGACCTGTCTCTTAAAAACGGAACAAAACAAAATAAAACTTGTTGACTGACTAGGTATTGGAAATAACAAAAAAGGTTTGCCTCAACTTCCTTCCTTTTTTTAAAAAGTATGCATATTATCTCTGTGTCTGGTTTTTCTTTATTCCATGATTTTCCTTTGACTGTATTCTCTTCTTTAGTCCTTGCAGTTCCTTGTACTTGCTCATGCTGGCTGAAATGCTACCTATAGGTACATAAAGTTTTTGCCAAAAGGGTTTTGAAATTGTGGACTTTTTTTTTTTTCAGTCAATGCCATGTAAGTCACAGAAAAAAAAAATCCTTCATGAGAAAAAAAGAAACATTTCACCCGCTCCTTTTTGTGGTGATCAGAGATTGATTAATTTAGTTTTGCATTAATCAAGTTTTCATCAGAACCTTCCCTGCTAATCTGTAAATGCTGCCCCTGTTAATGTGTATTTACTCACCTGATGTCTCACCTCATTTCTCTACAGATATTCTCATTGTAAATTAAGGGAATCGGGGCAAGATGAGAAATTTAACAGTTGTTAGACCACAACACAATGTTGCCCTTAGCAAAGTGCTTTGAGATTGTCGCATTGCCTAAAAAATGCAATCAATATTTAGGAAAGCTCTTTAGAAATCAGAGCTAACAGTTCTCCTTCTCTCTGGCAATTCCTCGAGCTCCTAAAAAAAAATGTTTGAAAGTACTAAAGGGCTAACTGACTTGAATAACAACTCTCATCTGTTTTTTAGAAAGAGGTCAGCAGAGCTGACGGGTTCAAAGACATTGAAAGTTTCAGTGGTTAATGTTTACACCAGAGATTTCCCTTTCTCTCTGATTCATGGCTTAAATTTCTCCAGTTTAGGAAAAGAAATTCTTGAAAATAAATGTAACTGTAGTTCATCACACTGAAGCGGAACTTCAAAGAGGCACCAATACCGCTGCACCTTTGCCTGAGGGACTGAGGAGGAAGATAAAGAAGGAAGCTGGCTGGGTGTGGTGGCTCATGCCGGTAATCCCAGCACTTTGGGAGGCTGAGGTGGGTGGATCACCTGAGGTCAGGAGTTCGAGACCAGCCTGACCAATATGGTGAAACCTCATCTGTACTACAATTACAAAAATTAGCCAGGCGTGGTGGTGTGTGCCTGTAGTCTCAGCTACACTGGACGCTGAGGCAGGAGAATCAGTTTAACCTGGGAGGCAGAGGTTGCAGTGAGCCAAGATCGCGCCACTGCACTCCAGTCTGGGCAACAGAGCCAGACTCTGCCTGAAAACAACCAAAAAAAACAAAACAACAAACAAACAAACAAACAAACAAAAAAATGAAGGAAGCCAGATTACCACAAAACAATATGATAAAGACAAGCAACTCAAATGAAAAATGACCGGAGTCTATGAACAGGTCTCTCAACAATGAGGAATCCAAACAGTCAACAAACAGTAGAAAAAAGTTTAACTCCATGAGCAATCAGGGAAAACCAAAGTAAAATGAAAATGAGATGCCACTTCTTGACCACCAGGTTGGCAAATTAAAGAGTAGTGATATCAATATTGGAAAGTGAATAGACAAATGAAGACTCTAACTCACAAATGGTGGAATGTAAATTGGTACATACTGGCACAACACTTCAAAGGGCAATTTTCTGTTATCTATTAAAATTTGAAATGTGCATATCCATGACCCGACAGATATATCTCTTGGCGTTCACCCCCAGAAAAAATAAATACTCATTTGGCTCCAATGAGAGAGGTTCATTGTATATTATTAATAACCACGAGAAAGCACAAGTGACCTAAATGTCCATTGACCAGGGAATGGCTACTAATGGTGGCATACCCATATTATGTAAAATTATGCCAAAGTTAAAAGGAATTAAGTATATATATATATATATGCTGACATTAGAAATTTCTGAGTAACTGGGTGTGATGGTGTACGCCCATAGTCCCAGCTACTCATAGGCTGAGGTGGGAGGATCACTTGAACCCAGGAGTTCCAGGCCAGCCTGGGCAATACAGCAAGACCTCATTTCTAAAAAAGAAAAAAAATCTACCTGTTAATGTAGATATTTCTGAGTCATGTTCTTGGGGGAAAAAATCAAGTTACATACATTTTAATAGCATTTTTGTTCAAGAACATATACCCCAAATAATATATATTCCCTCTATATACCCTTTAAGTATAAATATATAGTGTAAGCATATATTTTCTACAATATGTATACATATACATATTACTTATTATATGAATATAATTTCTCTATTACAAGTATAGTAAAAATACCACATATTTTATGTTAGTAAATATGTTCTGTAAGTTCAAATATCAAATGTTCTGTATAAGTGTATAAAAGGAAACATCTAGAAAAACATCTGAAAGGATTTACACCAAACTACCAATCTCTGGGAATGGATCTGGGATGTAGAGCTGGTGGTCAAAAGGTAACTTAAGCCTACCTGAATGTTTTTAGTATTTTAAAGAAAGGGGCACATATTATCTATTACTCGTATTGTCAAAAATGGGTAAGAAACAAAAAATGAATGAAGAAAGAATAAAATTAAGGAAATGAAGGTTAGCATGATTAGGGATGAGGAAAGGAAGAAGAGTGAGTTATACCAGCTTTTTCTCTCTGCTTCCTCCACAAGTGTTCAACTTGTGATTTGCAAGAGTTTGCTCAGTAATGATGCCTCCTGATGCAGAAAAAGCAGTTTCAAAGCAACTGGGAGAAGTATGTGTGTGAGTAGGCAGTCAGTGGTGTAGAGGTGAGATTGATTCCAACATTTGAAAAAAGTACTGAAGGATTTGTTAACAGGCAAAATTCAGAAGGAAATGTGGAAATTTTACTTCTGTTAAGCAGATAGGCTCCTCAAGGGCCAATTGTTTTGGAGCAATTCATTAGCGTAGATAGATGTATTATCTGTTCAGGCTGCTATAGTAAAAGCAATACTCCACAAAACAATAGTACATGAACATGATTTATCCAAGTTTGTTGCTACTTTGTAACAAGGATTGTCTTTCCTCTAGTTTCCAATAACATGTTCCTCACGTCAGAATGGTCTTTACTGTCTATATTTCTACTAAGTCTCTTCACAACTACTTAGGTACTCTCTAAGAAGAGTCAAGTTTTCTCTACAGCTCTCCTTTTCTCCTTCTGAACCCTCATCAGAACCACCCTTTATGGCCTGGTCTGTTCACAGCAGTGTAGCATTTTTCTAGGATACATGTCAAAACTCTTCCAGCCTCTACCCATTACCCATTTCCAAAACTGATTCCATAGTTTTAGGCATTTATTATAGCAGCACCCCTCTCCCAGTACTACCTTTCTTAATCTGTTCAGGCTCTTATAATAAAAATACCTGAACCTGGATGGCTTATAAACAACAGAAATTTGTATCTCACAGTTTTGGAGACTGGCAAGTCCAAGACCAGGGTGTCAGCATGGTGAGGTTCTGGTGAGGACACTTTTCTGGGCTGCAGACTGCCAACTTCTTGCTGTATTCTTACATGGTAGAAGGAGTAACTAAGCTCCCTGAGTCCTCTTTTACAAGGGCATCACTCCCATTCACCAAAGCTCTGGCCTCCTGACATAATTCGTCTCCCAAAGGCTCCACTTCCTAATACCATCACTCATTCACGAACGCTCTGCCCTTAGGACCTAATTCATCTCCCAAAGGCTCCACTTCCTGATACCATCACCCCAGGGACTAGAGTTTCAACATATGTATAGGTGAGGGGTTGAGTGGGGGCAAACATTCAGACCATAGTGTTGTTTAGGGCTTAGATTTGTGGTTTTGCTTCTTTGTTTAGCTACTCTCATGGGAACAAGACATTTAATACATAAATTTGTCCCACTATATTACCCCTTTCTTCCTCCATGTAGTTTGCTAATATAGCATAATGGTTGACAACTCAGATGTTAAAGTCTGACTGGGTTTAAATCACAGCTCTGATGCCTACCAACTATGACCTCAGGCAAGTTATCCAACCTCTGTGTACCTCTACTTCCTTCTCTGTAAAATTGAGATAATAATAGCACCTAGTATTGTTATGAGGATTAGGTGAACTAGAAGTAAAATGATTACAATAATGCCTGGTACATAGTATGCACCGTATCAGTATCAGTGCCTTGTGTCAATATTATTACTTTTAACAAATCAATAATTTTTCAGTTAAATATTTAATATTTAGTATCAAGAGGCCATCATGAAGATTATGCAAGTTTGCTTCAGACCAATCCCAAAATTCAGACAATCTGCTTAGGAGATTTAAGTTTTGGCTGAATAAACTATTATTGCAGGTAGTAGGATTAAAGGTGAATAGGCAGGGCTTAAGCCAACGTTGCTCAGTTGATAGACATATCTGTAAGTATGCACAAGTGTACACGAGATGTGTGTTGCTATGCTGGACCACACGAATACAGGCCCAATAGAAGATGAGGCACCATACCCTGAGATTTAAATGGAATTGGTTTAAACATCTGCTAACATGCAATGGGAATAGCACATATTTCTTTCTATCTTTCTGGGCATACTGAGCTTATGATTTTTGCTTTTCCAGGTCACTTTTGGCTGTAAGCTACTGTTCCTGCTGAATTATTTCATCTACATATCATCTTGCTGTGGATCAGCATGCTGTCCCTGACCCATGTTGCAACGGACAGTGTCCTTGACACTCCTCACAAAATACCGCTGACATAAGGCATTTGTGTGTGTACTGGAAGCTTGGTAAAGGTTGGACACAATAGCAGGACAGTATGCTACGTAATCACAGTAAAGAGTCATATTTTAGCTGTTAACCTTCTTTTTAAAAGCAGTTTGGCTAACCTCACTCATCACCTAATGTAGTCAAGATGCTTCGTTGCAAGCAGTAGTCACAGAAGTTTTGGCTGGTTTAAACAGGAGAACAACTTACTAAAATTTATTGGGTAACTAGCCCACAGAATCTCAAAATGAACCAAAGAGCCAGGTTGTCTCCAGGAATGACACACAAAACCATGCCGCAGAACTTGTCCAGTGAAGAAACCTCAGTTGTCACCACTGGGCACTGAGTTACATCGTGGCTTGCACAACTGACAGTAGTGGCCATTGCAGCTCTAACCGATACCATGGCTGCTGCTGCTGCTGTTGATACTCTTCTCCAGAAAGTATTCTCTGCAGTCCCTTCTTTACAGCATCAGTAGTCCCCTCTTCAAAATTTGGGATGGGTGCATCTCACTGATGTTGTGTAGGTTACCTGCCCAAGATGTAGCTGCAAGAAAGGCTGAGAAAGTAGACTATTTATTTATAAGGTGAAGCATTCTCAGATCCAGGGGGGGGGTGCAACTTGTTTATGACAAGTGCTCTCGATGGTAATGTTTCTTGACCGTCAGTGTGCACATGAGCCATTTGGAGATCTTGTTAAAATGCAGACTCTGATTCAGTAGGTTTGGCATGGGACCTGAGATTCTACAGCACCCGCGTGATGTGAAGTTGCTGATCTGAGGATTACATACACTGAGTAGCAAGCCTCCATAGCACCAATAGCACCAATTTTCAAATTTGGCGCCATATTGGAGTAACAAGAGAAACATTTCCTTAAAAAAAAATATTGACTTCTGAGCCCTGCCCTCAGCTGATTTAATTGGTTTGGGGTGAGGCACGGACATACAAATTTTTTAAATTTGTTTAAAAAATAGTTAAATTTATTTAAACAATAAATATAATTTTTAAAATTAAAAAATATAAATTATTTAAAAAATATATAAAAAAATAAAAGTTTCTAATATACTCAGACATCTTTCACTGCAGGCTCCAACTTCTTGTCTCTTTGCAAGGTTATTTTAATTTCATTTTTCTGAGAAGGAGTCTCACTGTGTCACCCAGGCTGGAATGCAGTGGGGGCAATCTTGGCTCACTGCAACCGCCACCTCCCAGACTCAAATGATCCTCCCACCTCAGCCTCCTGAGGAGCAGGGACCACAGCTGCACACTGCCACACCCAGCTAATTTTTGGTATTTTTGGTAGAGACAGGGTTTTCCCATGTTCCCCAGACTGGTCTCAAACTCCTGAACTTAGGCGATCCATCGGGCTCAGCCTCCCAAAGTGTGAGAATTACAGGTGTGAGCAAATAAGCCAACCTGCAAGGTTACTTCTTTTCTCCAGCTTCCAGGACTTCCACTTCTCCCCCCACCCCCTTGCTTGCTTTCTCCCCTTGTAATTTGATTATTCTCATTTATTAGGCAGAACAATTTGAAACTCTACTCTTTAGTCCCTTGGGCCTAACTTTGCGTATCTAAAGCTCTATAGAGTTCTGCTAATCCAGTGTTTCCCAAAACCATGTTACCCGTTGACCTGGCAGAATGTGGTATGAAGTGACGCATAAACAAACAGTGTTTTAAATTTGAATCTTTCTGTATTTATTTTAATGTCACTGTTTAAAATGTAGCTAAAACAGTACATCTGATCTTGCAAATGTTATTGTTTAGGACAAGAAGTTAATTTTAAAAACAGGTAAATAATAATAGACGCTCAGGGCAGATAAAACAAAAATCTTGAAAATGATTTGCAAGTGATTGAAATTCAAGTGTGCCTATACAAACGTAGCCTTCTTTCCAAAGCCGTAGGCTTTAGGAGCACAGAAGAACTGGCAGAGGTGTTCAAAGACACCAGCGTTTTTTCTTCTCCCCCAGCGTATAGGAAGAAATATAGAGATCTATTTCTGAGCTGATACGAATTACGCCACTAATCTTACTTAACACATTGAAATGGATACAATCAGTTTTGATCCTAAAATTTTTTTTAAGAGATTTCATAAGATTTCAGGAAAACAGCACCAGCCTTTGAAAAATTCATGATCTAAAGAAAAGTAAATTCTAAGAATCGCTTATGAAATATAAAATACAAATAATGTTTGATCCCTTGACCAGCTAACCTTTAACAAGAAAATGGGTGAAACTGTTCAGAACTGTTAAGAACTAATACACAAATCCAGAAAGTGTTAAAACTCCTAAGCAGGCGAAATTTTTAAAAACTCCACACCTACTTACATCATTGTAAAAGTTCAGAACACCAAAGAAAAACTGATCTTACACAGCAAAAAGACTGACAGCAGATTTCTCAGTTGCAATAGAAACTAGAAGATAACAGAGTAATATGCTCAATATTCTGAGAGGGAAAATACTTTTAAACCTATAATTATATATTCAGTATAATTATGAAACAACAGGGAACAATCAAAATATTTTAGGTAGAAAAAACCCCAAGAGTTTACCACATCACACTGTCACACAAGGAAATTATAAAGAATTCGCTACAGGCGTAAGGAAAATGATTCAGAAGGCAGATCTGAGATATGCAAAGAAATGGTAGGCAAAATGTTACTACATATGTGGATGGGTCTAAAAAAACGATGTCTAATTTATATGATGAAACCAGGATAGAGCTAAAATAGTGAATAACATATAAACTGAGAGAGGGGAGGGTGTCCAAAGCTAAAACGTCCTAAAGGCCTTTGTATTATTCAAGAGGAGAGTAAAACTATGTATTAGCTTTATATTTTAAGTTTACATTTTCAAATAGTAAAACAGTCACTTAAAAATATAGACTGCATTACTCCAAATAAGTCGAGGAAAAAAATAACGTGACAAAAAGAAAAAACACAAAACAAAACACATACACACGTGAGCATATTACTGTTATCTTCTAGTTTCTATTGCTACTGAGAAGCTTCTTCTGTAAGTTTTAACTTTCTTGTTTGTATGCCATTCTTATTCAAGATAAGTAGTGTTGCATAAATTTTTACTGTGAGCGTGTCCTTAAAGGATCATTTTCTTTCAGCCTAGGTTGTAGAAGGATTCATCCAAGTCGGCTTTATGTTTGCTTCTGCCAGGCATTCTAGATGCCCCATGTCTAGGATCTCTTTAGGCAGGAGAGAGGGTGATGGTGTAGGAGGACCCATTTCTTGGCTTGCGGATTCCAACAATATGTCATAGATTTAAACCGCAAACTTTGGTGAAATGCAGGTCTAGGGTTTTAAAATATAATGAGAGTTAAATACGTATTTAACTTCATCCAGAGATGGGGCAAGCTTCCTCATCTGCTCGTTCATGGGTGATTTATATTTTCCCCACTCCATCCTTTTCCTAAGGATTTTAGGGACAATGGCTTTTTGCAGAGTACTCAGTTCCAGCTCCCACCTTGAGCCCTTACCTCCTGCCCCTAAACAACCAGACCTCAAGTTAGAGAGAGTAACATTTTGCCCACACCTAGGAGGACCAATCCTTCTGGTTTCCTTAGGGATGCAGGAATTTTTCAGTGCTAAAACCAGTAAGTCCTGGGCAAACTAGTATGACTGGCTGCCCTACAACCCAGCCCCCATATCCAGGGCAGGAGAACAATCATTTGAACAATTCATTGCTCTGGTTTTCAGTTTATTTTTGGTTCTTGGAATTTCCCTTCTTTTTTTATGGGTTTATCTGCCTATTGGAAACAAAACGTTATTTTTTTTAAATCCCGCATTACTAGATGTCAGTAGTGAGACACGTCTCACGTTACAGCAGTCCAGCATTTTGCCAGTTCAAAAAGTCACATTTTAATTCTTTCCGTCAGTACAGAAGTGAAGTTTGAGGATAAAGGTCATAGCCACTTAGCCCTGTGTGCATAACAAGGTGCTGGAGTGGTCCCCAAAGTTATGTGATTGGCTCCACCAACTGCCCCACAGCTTGCTCCCGCTCTAGGCCCTTGCTCTGATCTTGAGAATGTTCTGTAAGTCTCCAGGCAGGCCTAGCACCTTTCTGTAAGTCCTAGAACGTGAAGTCTTCCATTAAAATGTAAAATCCCTGAGCAAAGAGATATTATTTTATTCTGTTCACTCCTGCATCTGCAGTACCTGGTAATCACAGGCACTCAGTAACTATCTCTTGAAAGAAGGAACATCCTGAATGTCAAAACTGGCATTTCCTGCCATCCAACCCCTTATATCTCAAACTTGACAGAAAGGAGTCCAAGTTTCTGGCCTGTTGATGTCTCCTTCCGTTTTCCACAGACTTGCTACTATTTATTTCTGTAGGTACTTTAAAAGATTTTGGGGTGGGTGTGACGCTAACAGTGATTGTGCTAAACCTGTGCATTCCGGAAGCCATTTTCAAACTACAGCCCAGACACATTATCATTTTTTAAAACTATACCATATATTTCAGTATGCCTACTTATTTCAAGGGTGTTTTGGAGGCGGTGCCTGCCTGGAACCCAGGCACTTGCCAGCACACACGCACGGCATACCCTGCGTACTCTACGCACCCACAGCGTGGGGGACGCCATCATCCCCGGCAGGCCTCCACCCTCCAGGGGGCGGGTGTGCTGCCACCCATTGGCTCAGGCCGATACCACGCGCCCCGATACCCGGCACAGGAGCCACCTCCCAGAGCCCCGCAGTCCATGCCTCAGTCCGCCTGCGCTCCTCAGCCTGGCGGTTCTGCCTCCGAGGGTTCGCCCGCCCTTGGTTTTCCTTACACCTTCGCCTTTGGCTCCTTTGACCCCTCGAAGCCCCACAGCGTGTTCCAGCGGACTTCACCAGCAGACCCAGAAGTGGTGGGTGAAACACTGCCTCTGCTCCTCCTTGAGCCTGTCGGGAGCTGCTGCCTGCCACCATCATGGTGAGTTGAAGGAAAGACCTGAGGGGCAAGGCCTGTGGGGTCTTCACCGGTGGGTGAAACCAGGCTCCGCCTTATCCTCGGTTTTCCTGTTTCGTGGCCACCCCCCTGAACGCATTAGGAGCCGTGGCCCGCAGGGTGGGGTGAGGCGGCCTGGCAGCAGCGCGGCCTATACAGAGGGGCAGGCACAGAAGTGGCGGGACAGCAAGCATGGCGTGGGCCCCCAGGACGCCCTGCCTCACAGTTCACTTACAAGGGCCACGGCCTCCTTGCAGAACCCATTTCCTGCCCCGGGTTCTCTCCTGGCGGCGGTTTGGGGTGTGGGTTCCCCACCCCCACTCCTAGGCGCCCTTTCTCCTTCCCCCACTCCCACGCGCCCCCACCCCGCCAACTTCACTTCTGACGCCCTCCTGGTGGCTCCGCAAGATGGCGGCGGGCCTGCTGAGAGACTTGCCTCCTTGGATTGGGAGGGCCGGAACTTCTTCAGGAAGTGGTTCCCTCCTGGTCCTTGTACTACTGCGTGGGGTGGGTTGGTGGGGTTTGTGGGGGCCTGAGTGTGGCGGGTGGGGCGGCCTGAAGGCGCGGCCCACTAGCTGAGGGGCCTGGGTGGGAAGTGCCTCTGATCCTTTCGCGGCTAGCAGCTGCTGGGGGCTTGGCTGATGGCGGCTCCCTACTGCGGCGGCGACAGGCACAAAAGCTCACTCGACGCCATCTTTGTGGCAGGAGGTTGGCTTCGGCAGTTACCATTGAGAATTTTAGAATTTTTAAACTCCAGGCACAATCTTTCCCCCGTAGATAAACCAGGAATCTCTGACTAAATGTCCAGTTGGTAGATAATGTTGGGTGTGCATTTCTGTGAGTTTGGTAAATGCCCAGCGTTCGTTGAGCGCCATCACAGATGTGGCTCTGAATACGCTGACCAAACACTGAGTCACAAACACGCGTGTTACATGCTGTGTGCGTATCTGCATTGATAATTCTGTCTTTTCGTTTTTAGAAATAAAAGGAGTTTTATACACGGTTTATATTACCATGTATAAACATTAAAATAGAAATATATAAGCAACTATTATGTGTAATAAGTGTGCAACATGTTACCCATGCTAATGAAAAAATCACCTTGAGTTATAAGTTATAATTATTTACAATAATACTTTTCACTTTTAGAGGTAGAGGGAAGAAATGCTTATAGTTTCATTAGGTTTTTTTGCTGATTATAAAAGTAGTATATTTACTCATTTGAAAACAATCACAGTAAGAAAATAGCAGTCCATCTTAATACCAACACATAAAACCACAGTTAAATTTTGATACATGAATGCCTTTCCAGCTTATTTTTATGCATGTATTGCAATTGCATATAGATAGGCCAGCTTTTACAAAAGTTACATAGTGCTGCTTAATACTATTCTACAACTGGCAGCTTTCAATTAATGTGGGTATTATTCTGAAGATAACTTTAATTTTCAGTATATCATGTTAAAAATTGTACTGTTGTTTTACTGAATTCCCTTACGATGAATACTTTTTCAGTATTAAAACTATCATGGGCTGGGCGCGGTGGCTCACGCCTGTAATCCCAACACTTTGGGAGACTGAGGCGGGCGGATCACTTGAGGTCAGGATTTCGAGAGCAGCCCGATTAACATGGTGAAACCCCATCTCTACTAAAAATACGAAAAATTAGCCAGGCGTGGTGGCGTGCACTTGTAATCCCAGCTACTCGGGAGGCTGAGGCAGGAGAATCATTTGAACCTGGGAAGCAGGTTGCAGTGAGCTGAGATGGTGCCACTGCAATCCAGCCTAGGCAACAAAGGGAGACTCAGTCTCAAAACAAAATTTAAAAAAATGCCATGAATGTCCTTGTGTAAATAAATATCTTGGTACACTTGTACTTAATTACTAATTCCTTGAGATGAATTGCTGTAAGCGGCATTGCTGGGTGGAAGTGCTTTGCCCTTTCATAACAATTTTAAATTATGCTCCTCATTAGTATAGTGGTGAGTATCCCCCTGTCAAATTATGATACACCTTTTCCAAGGTACTCTTGGTAAAGCATGTATCAGTATTTTCCCACTGATGGTGTGTAGAGTGATCTCTGTTCCACACCCTTTCTAGTGAACGGTATTAGGATTTTGTACATCGTCAGCCTAATAGCTGGATAATATTACACTATGTTGTTGTGCACTTTTTTGAATCATCAGTGAAGTTGAGCTTTGATCATTAGCTTTTTAAATTTCCTTTTTTAATTTTATTTTTCTTACTGACTCATAAAATCTCTGTATTAATATTCGCATTTCTCATACATAGTGGGAAAATATATATAGTAGTAATGATGAGGTGCCGTGGTGCCCTTACCTTATTCCTATTTTCAGTGGAGATGGCTCTAGTATTTCACTGTAAGCTTCATGATAGGGTAGAATTAGATTGATAGAAAATAAGAATCCTCTATTTCTATTTTACTTAGGTTTTTAAAAAATTTTAAAATGAATGCTGTATTTTATTAAATACTTTTTCAATGATGAATTAAAGTAACGTATCCTGCGAATGGAGTATTCTTTCATTGCCAATATAAACTATATTCTTTACTACTGGAATTTTGCATTTGTGTTGAGGAGAGGGTTGGACCATCTTGATGAGGCTTTGTTGCTTATATGCTGTTAACCTTTGTAAAATGCATTGAGAAGTACTTTTTTCCTCTTTGAAAATTGAAGAAAAGAGTTTAAATTTCTTAATCTCTTCTTCTATCTTTACTTCAGATTTCTGGCGTCTGTGTGCACCTCTCTGTGACACACCACATACACCCAAGTTACCTGTTTCTTTACAAGTTGAAAAAACTCCCAGGGAAACTAAGCCAAATACCATTGGGTGTTCTTTTTCAAGATTGTTTGGGAAGAATTAAAATTTCTGTACAAGTTGACCATGTCGTTGATTTCAAAATTTATTCCTATAGAGTTTGTGCATAACATTCTTTTATAACCACGGGTCACAGCCCATTTTTCAGGTCTCATATATTTTTGCTTTTTCTTGCTTAGTTTTGCAAGGATTGTGTATTGCTTCAATTTCATCCTTGCCACCCACCACTCCCCGGGACTCCGTTCTTGGATTAACTTCTGATTTTCACGTCATATTTTCTTAATTTTAGCATTCTCTTTATTTGCTCCTCTTCCTATTGCTGTGAATGTAACTTTGATGACTACAAATGATAGGCTTTTTCCTGGCCAGTTTATGTAAATAACAATTTGCTTACATGTTCACATAGTAATTGCATTAGATAATACTGGCAGAGGAGCTGACATGGCAGGAGTTTAATGATAATTTTTTCCAGCTTTTAGCTGTCTTTGTCACTTGATAGTCCGCATATAACAAGGAATATGTTTGCTAGAAATAGCAGTGAGAGTTGTGATTATGACGGTCTTGAAGCTCACCCCTGTTTACGATTCCAACATTTCTCATTTCAAAATTCACCAACTCACTTGAAGGTATCATTAAGAAAATTACTTTTATTATGCAGTTTGTTTGCAGGATGCTATTGACGGTTATGATGGTACTTTCTTTAAAATTAAACTTCAGCTTATCCTAAGCATTCATTTATATTTTTGGCCATAGTTTAAAACTAACCAAAGGTTATCTATTGATTGTGGATTTATATGTGTATATATCTATCTATGTATATGTACACACACATTATATAATTATGTATAAATACACACACAGTTGGAATCGAACAATCCCTGCTAGTCAAGCCATGGTAAAAATGAAGTACATTGCAAAAAATGAAGTACATTGCTTACTTTGTTAGCTTTGGGCGCCACCTGCCGGCTGCAGACTGGGACATGATGGTGACTTCCTTAATTTAAAATGTTCTGAGGATGTTAAAGAGATTCAGCGAATTTTATATGTACGATTCCAGTTAAGCAGGCAGTCAGTTTGTAAGACCCAAGCTAACGTCAAACTTCTTATAAAATCAAATGCCTTTCTTCCTCCTTACCGAACTGAGTATCCATTTTACAGTTGTATAGAGTATGAGAATCAGAAGAGACACCCGAGGTCTTTTCCGGCCATTCATTTTCAAGCAAGGAAACTGAAACCGAGGTCATGAAAAGATTCACTTTAGTGAGCAATGGAAATCAGGTTCTTCCCAAAGGAGAATTTTCCTCTTCATTTCTTGTGGCACTGTGACAAGGTTTCTTAACCAGACCCTTTTCAAATTTTGCACCAAATACTTCCTTATTGTAGGAGGCGGTCTTTACACTGTAGGATGCGCAGTAGTATGCCTGGCCTTTGGCCCATCAGATTCCAGGAATACATCTCAGTTGTGACAGCCAATCTCTAAACGTCGCTAACTGCCCCTGGGTCTCAAAAATCTTGCCCAGTTGAGAATCAGTGCATTTCCATAACCTCTCGTAGTCTGACACAGTTTACTGCCAGATGTTACATTTCTAAATTAAAATACATCCAAACACTATGGTGCAGAGACAATACTGTAATATAGCTTGTTTATCAAAGAAAAACATACCCAAAGTTCATCCACAAATCAAGGGGGAATTGGAAAGGAGAAGAAGAAACTACAAGAATTTCAGAATTTGTTTTGTTTTGTTTTATTCTGTTTGGGATTTCTGAATGAACTGAGAAGGAATTGGTAAATTGTCTACAGGGAAGGGAGATCTAATCAGGTTCCCAGTAGTTCAAGATAGTGTAGCTTAATGTCATTTGGAAAAAACAATAATGTGAGACATTTTTGAAAGGAAAAACTTTAAAAATAGTGTTTTAAATTTTTCTTTCGCATCATTGTCATGAAATAACGCTGTTAAAGGAAAGAATTAGGAATTAGTTACAAACCCAAAATAGCAAGTACAAGCAGGAAAGAATAGAGAAATGCAGTAACCTCGGCTTTAGTTGATTTGACAATTTAGATTTCGTCTCTAGTAAAGCTGTGTAGAATCAGTAACTTCTAGCCTCTAATTAACAAAGCAGGAACCCTCCTTTCTTATTAACTTCTATAACATTACTGTGTTCAAAAAGATAACACAGTTTCTTTTGTCTTTTGTTTTCTTTCAGACAGGTATATGTGTAATAGCTTTCTCTTTTGCAGCATTTTGTACTGACATTTGCGAAGTCAACAGCACTTCACCAATGATTTTTAAATTAATGATGTGTCATAGTTTCCTGATGTGTCAATTAGTTCTTAATTAAATTTTTTTCAAAATAAGTCAGCTAAATAGTGAAGCCAAAAGAGAAACTTGAAAACAAATCGGCTGAAAATAAATTCAAATAACAGGACACTAACTTGCATTGGCAAACCACTTGTGCCACTTTATACGTACAAAATGAATTCACAGATGTGATCTCATGTCATTCTCAAAGCAGTTTGCCCACAGATGCATAGCTGGCAAGTAGGTGGCTTATAACCACTTACCTGTAAGGGACATAAACCTGGATCTCTTGACTGAATTAATTTTTGTTTCACTATGCTATATTGTTTCTCCAACGTATATATTACTTACGAATACTACTTCAGAAAATTTTACATTAACCTTAGAGTCTACTGTGGAAAGAATAAAGACAGTTCTGATCAGAATCTAGAAAATTAGTGAGTTATATGTATGTGTTTTTTTATCTGAAAATAAAGATGGTATCATTTATATCTATCAGCCCACTGTGAAAATCAGAATTATCAGTCAGACTGATTTCGTGTTACTGAGGTAGAAAAATGTTATTTCAAAAGATGCTTCGAACACCCTAGCGTTAGGGAAGAGGATTGTAACAAATTGGGTTAAAACGTTGAGGCTTATTTTCTTTTTGGTGGGGCTTTTTTTTTTTTTTTTTTTTTTTTTTTAAGATTTATCTTTAGTCTACTCAGTAAAGTGAAAAGTTGTTTATGAATATAGAACAGGATGATTTTAATAACTTTAATTTTTACACATCTAAACTCTCTAGTTTTGGGTGTCTTTTTTAACTACTTCACATAGTACTTTCACAAATACTAAATGGGTATTCTTCCACAGCATTATACAAGACTCGGCGATGAGCGGCACTAGGTTTAAGAAAGTACCGTATCCTTCGGTTAAAATTCCATGCTGATGTACTCTGATTAGTTTAAATCCTGAGCCTGAACTGAGCTGCACTGGTGACTAATTTACAATGAAAGTAATTTATATAAAATATACTTAAAATACAAAAATGGTATTTCACATTATGTATGGGTTTTGCCTGCATACGTAATTATGATGTCTACTTTCCAAATTACAGTCTTCTGCAAATCCTGAGACTCCAAACTCAACCATCTCCAGAGAGGCCAGCACCCAGTCTTCATCAGCTGCAGCTAGCCAAGGCTGGGTGTTACCAGAAGGCAAAATCGTGCCCAACACTGTTTTTGTTGGTGGAATTGATGATAGGGTATTGTATTCATGCCTCATTTTTACCTTAAAATACATCATGAACAATGGGATTTGGGCCCTGTTACAAACTTAAATTTTTTTTTTGTACTTCCTGGAGGTTTAGAATTGCTTTTAGGTTTGACCCATAGGTACTAAAAATATCTTTGACAAAGGGCTGCTGGTCATTCGGGGACAAATGGGGGAGAAATTTCCACCTCATGGTAGTAAAATTGTAGTAAAGTTGAAATTTTTGAATGCTGAATTTTTACTCTGACGTTCGATTCTTTTCCATAGATGGATGCAACTGAGATTAGAAGCTTCTTTGGTAGATACGGTTCAGTGAAAGAAGTGAAGATAATCACCAATCAAACTGGTGTGTCCAAAGGGTGAGTAATTTTATCAAAAATATCTGAACTCCAGTCACCCATTCTATAGGTATCAGACAAGACTTCAAAACTGATATTCGGACCCTTGTATAAATGAAATATTCTGCAGTGTTAATTTCTTTCACGTAGGGGATAAAAGGCTATTACCAGTTCTTTTATTTAACCATTTGTCTGATGTTTGTTTTTAAATGTCTCCAGTTTCTATTTCATACAGATGAGTTAATCAGTTTTCTCAAACAATTGTTTTCTTCATACACTGCACAGCATCTTAAATTGTAACCACCTTGTCTTAGACAGTAAGTTAAATTCAGGTTCACAGATGTGAATTCTTTGTTAATCAATAAAGTTTTCACACTGCCCTAATCCTAGCACATTTTGACATAGTTCTGCTAAAGAAAAAGTAGTATTTGTAGAGGATCTGTCACGTACTTCTCAGCAGATACTTATCATGGTATATTATTCGTCTTTTGTCATGATCACTTCTGTATATAGTATAGTAGAAGGTCTGAACCATGTACTGTATGATGGTGATTTTATGCTTCGTTTATCTGCCTTTATAGCTATGGATTTGTTTCGTTTGTTAATGACGTGGATGTCCAGAAGATAGTAGAAGTAAGTAATCTAATAGAAAAATCTCTTATTTATCTTACTGATACAACGTTTAGTGTCAGTGATATACTCGGACTTGTGTAAAATTGGGAGAGAGGCACACTTCCTGTTCATAATCCAAACTGAGAGTAACCTCACATAGCTTGTTTGATCCTGTTTATTTTTGACTGGACACCTAGGTTCATGAACTACAGACAGGAAGGGTTGGAGACAGGGTGATGGAAAGTTTTTGATCAACTTTCACTTGATGCCTCTTGACACTGATTAGAGTAGTAAGGGTAAGTAAGGTAGCTTCGTGATGACAAATTTTAATTTGGTGCGTAGTTGTCACTGATCTTTTATGATGATAGGTACTTTAGAAGACTTCAGGTGTTTACCCAGGTCTTGGAAGCTAAGACTTGAAAATTGATTCTAGTTTTGTTAATGGTTCTATTTTCAGTCACAGATACATTTCCATGGTAAAAAGCTGAAGCTGGGCCCTGCAATCAGGAAACAAAAGTTATGTGAGTAGGAAAAGAAATTGTTCTTTTCTGACCCGTGTAGCTTTTCAAATAACTGAAAATAGGCTTTTTTCTTCTTGCTTTTCAAAAAGGTGCTTGTCGTGTGCAGCCAGGTCCTTTGGTGTCTAATCCGCCTCCTCCGCCACAGTGTCAGAACATCTGGAGGAATCCAAACACTGAAACCTACCTGCAGCCCCTAATCACGCTGAATCCTGTAACTCAGTATGTTCAGGTAAGAACTGCTTATGTTCTTGTTCTCTTGTTTATTTTAGTCATCCTTCCCTCTGTGGAATTGTATCTACACTTTCCATAGTAAGTGGCAATAGAATCCCTGTTTGAACAGTGTGAGTAATGGGAAATTTGTTACTTTTGTTAGAAATTTCTTATTCTTCGTGTTTGTCATTTGAGCTAAAAATCTTCTATAGTCTTTGCAAGCCTCTCTCTTAGAAATGACCTCTGTAGACACGTGAACAATTCTCTTCCTATCTCTTCCTTTTTCACCCCATATAACTAGTAAAGTATTTGGAAGTAGCCCTCCTTATGTGTCTGCCTAGTTTATTGTTCTCTAAGGTTAGCAGTTAACCTGGCTGTTCTTTACTTGAAATGATTTCCAGATGCCTCCGCATATAAATTGCTTGACTTCTGGATATATTCTGGTTCTGGGATGTGTAGATTTCTGATCTCTTTTACTCGATCTATAAATCCCGCGAGTCTCTGGCATGTAATTTCTCTGATGCTGGTTGCTTTGATATTTAAAGTAGGATTTGACATACTCTTGTCACTTCCTGGTGATAAATAACGTTTAGTTTGTTTTTTGTTCATTTTATTTATGTGTTAGTTTCAAAGAGATTTTCTTCGATGGAAAATAGAGTAACCAAATAGTAGTGAATTAGTTCTTCAGTGCATCTCATTTGTTGACATTTTCCATGTACTTGAAACGTGCAGGGTACACCTCTTCTTCTTTTTCCTTCTCTGAGCAATGGCTAGAAGAAAAGCCCTACTTGTTTGTAGCATTTACTGTGAGCCATTACTGAATGTGGGTGAATTCATGAATGCTGCTACCTGTATGTTTTTAATTAGTAAGTATTTATTGAAACGTTGAAGACGTTATACTGTCTCTTTTCCAGTTGTGGCTTATTTACTGCCCTTAATTTGTGGAAATGGAGTACAGAGAAAGCCGTAACATCTGTGGAAGAACTACAGTATTACCCTATAATTTCATCAGATAGCAAACAGTCTAGAAGTATTTTGCCAAAGAAATAGCAAATGTATTAATTTAACTTACGTTGAAATCTATCTTAATAGAGCCTTATCACCAGTGTAAGAAATAACTTCTGGGTGGGCCATAAGTACACAGTATAAGTGATGTAAACTTTGGCTGTTGCAATAGTCACGTCTTTCATCATTTGTCTCTTCCCCGTCCCCGCCCAAAGGGTAGCACTTGACAGAGAATGTTTGTTTCTTCATAAAGTCAGTCATTCTTTTAGAATTCTGCTTTGCTGTATATAGAAAAATAATTTCTGTTTCAAAGTTTTTCACATTTTTCTTATATTGGGAATGATATTTCTTTCTAATAAAAAATAATTTACCGTATTAATCCACTCTTTCTGTAAACTTTATTTTCAGGCTTATTCTACTTATCCAAATTCACCAGGTCAGGTCATTACTGTATATCAGTTGCTTGTATATAATTATCAGGTAACTGAAGAGGGAGTAAAATGATTTACTTTCAGCTACTATTGAGGCCTTCAACTTGTTTATACAAATTGCTTGAATAGTTTTTCATTTTAAACTAGTGAAATGTACCTAAAATTTAAGAAAACACTTAGAATTAGCGTAATGAGGACCTCTGTATTATTTAGAAGTGATGAAATAATATTTTGACAGGAGGGTACTTAGCAATAACTTTTCCGTAGAACAATTTCTGTGATTTGGTGTTCCCTTCTTTGTTTCAGCATGTATTTTGTTATCTTTGCTGTCAAAGAGCTGAAACATCCAGAGTGACTTTGATGAATTTTATAGAGATACGGAGTGAAATAAAAGCTTTACCCAATTCTTAGAGCACAGAATTCCAATTGTATTTTTATCTTAGCTTGCTGCTTCACGATAGTAGTTCTCTGGGTCTCCTTTCAACGATACGACTATGTCTGTGACCCATACTCATATCTGTGGTAAGAAATTCAGAGAATTAATATCTTTGAGAGTTCCACAATGCCATTTGCAGAAAATTGGGAAAAGGGTGAGGTTTTCTGTGTAGAAGGAACAACAAGAACTTCAGGGATCAGAAACCTTAAGTACTTCGTTTTTCTATTGTGTTTCTTTTGTTATATTAACCAAAGAGCCAGAATGAGAAGTACTTCAATGTTATGTATCTCATGTGTTTTTGAAAATGTACAGGAATATTTGAATACTTTTGGTTTCCTTCTTGTTTTTTCAAGATGCCGCCACAGTGGCCTGTTGGGGAGCAAAGGAGTTATGCTGTACCTCCGGTAAAGTGAATGCGTCAAACATATACTCCCTATTGTTCCTGGATTTTTTTTCTCTGTCATATATGCCTATAAATTTTTTAAACGGTTCTTTCTATTAAAGTGGCACGTTTTGTTACTTTCTTTTTAACCCAATTATAAACTCCTGTGGGAGCAACGGTGCCTTTTTCTCTCCCAGGTTTTTGTGTGCTTAAGCGATGGCTGGTCCACATAATGATAAGAATTCAGTTACTTTTTGATAGACTATACAATCCATGAAAGGTAGTATTAATGTGGCTTTAGAATGAGCATGTGTCTGCCTAGAATCTGCCTCTGGCTTTACCCTCGGTAAAAAAAGTCTGTTCAAGAGAAACAGAAATGTTTTGCTATTAATTACTCTTAAATAAGAATAGGAAGAAAAAAGAGTATTACCTGTAAAACACCCGAACTGCTTTCCCCCCACATAACTAGTTCCGAAAATATTTGAAAGCGGCTGTCTTTGTGTGTCTGCCTAGTTTATTCTTCCCGAAGGTTAGCAATTCATCCAGCTGTTCTTTACTTGCAATGATTTCCAGATGCCTCCTCATATAGATTGCTGACTTCTGGATATATTCTGGTTCTGGAATGGGTAGATTTCTGATGTGTTTTACTATATTTATAAATCCCGTGAGTTTCGGGCATGTGATTTCTCTGATGCTGGTTACCTTGATATTTAAAGCAGGATTTGACATACTCTGTCACTTACTGGGGATAAGTAACGTTTATTTTCTTTTTAGTTTGTTTTATTGATGTCCTAGTTTAAAAGACATTTTCTTGATGGAAAATAAAGTAACCAAACAGTGGTGAAATAGTTCTTCAGTGTCTCTCCTTTGTTGACATTTTCCATGTACTCGAAACAGGTAGGGTATACCTCTGCTTCTTTTTTGTCCTCTGAACGATGGCTAGAAAAAAAGCCCTGTTTCTCACATTTACGGTGAGCCATTACGTAATCTGGGTGTATTCAGGTGTGATGCTACGTATATGTTTTCAATCAGTAAGTATTTATTGAAACGTAGAAGACATCATACTGTCTCTTTTCCAGTTGCGCATCATATACTGCCCTTAGTTTTTTGAAATGAAGTACAGAAAAAGCCGTAACATTTGTAGGAGAACTTCATATTTCCCTATAGTATTGTCAAATACAAAACCCTTTAGAAGTATTTTAACAAAGAAATAGCAAGTGTATTAATTTAACTTACACTAACGTCTGTCTTAGTAGAGACTTGTCACCAGCGTAAGAAATAACTTCTGGGTGGGCATAAGTACACAGTATAAATAAGGTAAACTTGTCTGGTGAAATAGTCACTTCATTTGTCATTTGTCTGTTCCCCCTTCCCAGCCAAAGGGCAGCACTTGACAGAATATTTCTTTCTTCATAAAATCAGTCACTCATTTAGAATTCTGCAATGCTGTATATAGAAAAATAATGTTTTAAAACTTTTTCATAGTTTTTTATATTGGGAGTGGTATTTCTAATTAAGAAAATGTTTTACCGTATTCATTCATTCTTACTGTAAACTTTATTTTTAGGCACATCGTACTTATCCAAATTCAGCAGTTCACGTCATCACTGGATATCATTTGCCTGTGTATAATTATCCGTAATTTAAGAGGGAGTAAAATGATTTACTTTCAGATACTATTTGAGCCCTTTGTTTATATAAAGTGCTTGAATAGTTTGCCACTTTAAAGAAGTGAAATGTACCTAAAATTTAAGACGACACTTTGAATTAGTCTAGAATGAAGGCCTCTGTATTATTTAGAAGTAATTGCGTAACGTTTTGACAGGAATGTACTTAGCAAAAACTTCAGAACAGTTTTTTGAGATTTGGTGTTTCCTTCTATATTGTAGCATGTTTATTTTCATCTTTGCTGTCAAATAGGTGAAATATCCAGACTGAATTTTATCAATTTTTTAGAGAGACAGAGTGAAATAAAATTATTACCCACTTTTTAGAGCACAGAATTTGAATTATATTTTTATTTTAGCTGGCTGCTTCTCAATAGTAGTCCTCTAGGTCTCTTTTCATAGATATGACCGTATACATGACCCATAATCATATCTATGGTAATAAATTCAAAGAACTAATATCCTTGAGATTTCCACAATACCAACCCCAGAAAACTGGGAAAAAGTTGAGGTTTTACGTATAGCAGTAACAACAAGAACGTCAGGGATTAGAAACCTAAAGTAATTCTTTTCTCTGTTCTGTTTCTTGTAGTATAGTAACAAATTAAAGGAGCCAGCGTATGTACTTCAATATTGTGTTATCTCATGTGTTTTTGAAAATGTGAAGGAATATGGGAATGATTTTTGTTTCCTGTCTCTACTAAAAATACAAAAAAAAATTAGCCAGGGGTGGTGGCGCACACTTGTAATCCCAACTACTCGGGAGGCTGAGGCAGCAGAATCACTTGATCCTGGGACGCAGATTGCTGTGAGCTGAGATTGTGCCACTGCACTCCAGCCTAGGCGGCAAAGAGAGACTCAGTCTCAAAAAGAACAACGCTATGAATATCTTTGTGTAAATATCTTGGCACGCTTGTACTATTAATTTCTTGAGATGAATTGCTATAAGTGGAATTGCTAGGTGAAAGCAGTTTGCCCCTTGTATAACAATTTTATAATGAATTCTCCTTTTTAGTATACTGGTGTGTATCCCCGCTTATCAAATTATGATACACCTTTTCCAAAGTACTCTTGGTAAATCACGTATTAGTATTTTCTCACTGATGGTGTGTAGAGTGCTCTCTTTTCCACACCCATTCCAGCGAAAATTACTAGTATTTTTTAAATTGTCAGCCTAATAGCTGGAAAATACTACATTATGTTGATGTGCACTTTTTAAAATCATCAGTGAAGTTGATCATTGATCTTTAGGTTTTTTAATCACTTTTTAAATACTATTTTTGTTACTGATTCATAAGAAGCTTTGTACTAGTATTCACTTTTGTCATACATAGTGGAAAAAACATACAGGAGTAATAAGGAGGTGACCCCAGTGCCCTTACCTTATTCCTGCTTTCAATTGAGTTGACTCAGCTATTATCATCACTTGTAAGCTTGATGATAGGGTAGAATAAGATTGATAGAAATTACGATTCCTCTATCTCTATTTTACTTGGGTTTTTACAAAATTTAAAAACGAGTGCTGTATTTTATCAATTGATTTTCAGTGATGAATTAAAGTAATGTATCCTGCGAATGGAGTATTCTTGCATTCCCAATATAAACTTAGACTCTTTATATACTGCTGGAATTTTGCATTTGTGTTGAGGGCAGGGATGGATCATCTGGATGAGGCTTTGTTACTTACATGCTTTTAGCTTTGTAAAATGCGTTGAGAAATACTTCCTCTTTGAAAATAATGTTTCTGCATAGCATTCTTTTATTATTGTCTGTGGCCACAACCCATTTTTGAGGTCTCATATATACTTCAGCTTTCTTGTGTTATCTGGCTTTGTTTTGCCAGGATTGTTTCTTGCTTGAATTTCATCCTCCCCACCCGCCACTCCCCGAGAATCTGCTCCTTGATTTGCTTAAGGTTTTGATTCTGATTTTCACGTCATATCTTCTTAATTTTAGTACTCTCTTTATTTGCTCCTCTTCCTATTGCTGTGAGTGTAACTTTGCTGACTACAAATGATAGGTTTTTTCCTGGTCAGTTTATATAAATATTTCTTCCTATAGAAAAAAAAATATGTATATATATAAGTTTATTCCCAAAGAGATTGTGCATTGCATTCTTCTATAACCTGTGGCTACAGCTCATTTTTCAGGTCTCATATATATTTTTGCTTTTTCTTGCACAGTTTTGCAAGGATTGTATATTGCTTGAATTTCATCCTTCCCACCCACCACTCCCCGAGAATGTGTTCTTGGATTAACTTCTGATTTTCACGTCATATTTTCTTAATTTTAGCATTCTCTTTATTTGCCCCTCTTCCTATTGCTGTGAATGTAACTTTGATGACTGCAAATGATAGGCTTTTTCCTGGCCAGTTTATGTAAATATCAATTTGCTTACATGTTCACATAGTAATTGCATTAGACAATACTGGCAAAGGAGCTGACATGGCAGGAGTTTAATGATAATTTTTTCCAGCTTTTAGCTGTCTTTGTCACTTGATAGTCCGCATATAACAAGGAATATGTTTGCTAGAAATAGCAGTGAGAGTTGTGATTATGATGGTCTTGAAGCTCACCCCTGTTTACGATTCCAACATTTCTCATTTCAAAATTCACAAACTCACTTGAAGGTATCATTAAGAAAATTACTTTTATTATGCAGTTTGTTTGCAGGATGCTATTGACGGTTATGATGGTACTTTCTTTAAAATTAAACTTCAGCTTATCCTAAGCATTCATTTATATTTTTGGCCATAGTTGTAAAACTAACCGAAGTATTATCTATTGATTGTGGATTTATATGTATGTATGTATGTATGTGTGTGTATATATACATATATACCTATATACACATATACACATATATACATATATATACACATATACACACATATGTATATATACGTATACACGTATACGTGTATATACATGTATATATACATATATACACATATATACATACACACACACACACACACACACACATTATATGATTATGTATAAATACACACACAGTTGGAATTGAACAATCCCTGCTAGTCAAGCCATGGTAAAAATGAAGTACGTTGCAAAAAATGAAGTACATTGCTTACTTTGTTAGCTTTGGGCGCCACCTGCCGGCTGCAGACTGGGACATGATGGTGACTTCCTTAATTTAAAATGTTCTGACGATGTTAAAGAGATTCAGTGAATTTTATATGTACGATTCCAGTTAAGCAGGCAGTCAGTTTGTAAGACTCAAGCTAACGTCAAACTTCTTATAAAATCAAATGCCTTTCTTCCTCTTTACTGAACTGAGTATCCATTTTACAGTTGTATAGAGTATGAGAATCAGAAGAGACACCCGAGGTCTTTTCCGGCCATTCATTTTCAAGCAAGGAAACTGAAACCGAGGTCATGAAAAGATTCACTTTAGTGAGCAATGGAAATCAGGTTCTTCCCAAAGGAGAATTTTCCTCTTCACTTCTTGTGGCACTGTGACAAGGTTTCTTAACCAGACCCTTTTCAAATTTTGCACCAAATACTTCCTTATTGTAGGAGGCGGTCTTTACACTGTAGGATGCGCAGTAGTATGCCTGGCCTTCGGCCCATCAGATTCCAGGAATACATCTCAGTTGTGACAGCCAATCTCTAAACGTCGCTAACTGCCCCTGGGTCTCAAAAATCTTGCCCAGTTGAGAATCAGTGCATTTCCATAACCTCTCGTAGTCTGACACAGTTTACTGCCAGATGTTACATTTCTAAATTAAAATACATCCAAACACTGTGGTGCAGAGACAATACTGTAATATAGCTTGTTTATCAAAGAAAAACATACCCAAAGTTCATCCACAAATCAAGGGGGAATTGGAAAGGAGAAGAAGAAACTACAAGAATTTCAGAATTTGTTTTGTTTTGTTTTATTCTGTTTGGGATTTCTGAATGAACTGAGAAGGAATTGGTAAATTGTCTACAGGGAAGGGAGATCTAATCAGGTTCCCAATGGTTCAAGATAATGCAGCTTAATGTCATTTGGAAAAAACAATAATGTGAGACATTTTTGAAAGGAAAAACTTTAAAAATAGTGTTTTAAATTTCTCTTTGACATCATTGTCATGAAATAACGCTGTTAAAGGAAAGAATCAGGAATTAGTTACAAACCCAAAATACCAAGTACAAGCAGGAAAGAATAGAGAAATGCAGTAACCTCGGCTTTAGTTGATTTGACAATTTAGATTTCATCTCTAGTAATGCTGTGTAGAATCAGTAACTTCTAGCCTCTAATTAACAAAGCAGGAACCCTCCTTTCTTATTAACTTCTATAACATTACTGTGTTCAAAAAGATAACACAGTTTCTTTTGTCTTTTGTTTTCTTTCAGACAGGTATATGTGTAATAGCTTTCTCTTTTGCAGCATTTTGTACTGACATTTGTGAAGTCAACAGCACTTCACCAATGATTTTTAAATTAATGATGTGTCATAGTTTCCTGATGTGTCAATTAGTTCTTAATTAAATTTTTTTCAAAATAAGTCAGCTAAATAGTGAAGCCAAAAGAGAAACTTGAAAACAAATCGGCTGAAAATAAATTCAAATAACAGGACACTAACTTACATTGGCAAACCACTTGTACCACTTTATACGTACAAAGTGAATTCACAGATGTGATCTCATGTCATTCTCCAAGCAGTTTGCCCACAGATACATAGCTGGCAAGTAGGTGGCTTATAACCACTTACCTGTAAGCGACATAAACCTAGATCTCCTGACTGAATTAATTTTTGTTTCACTATGCTATATTGTTTCTCCAACGTATATATTACTTACGAATACTACTTCAGAAAATTTTACATTAACCTTAGAGTCTACTGTGGAAAGAATAAAGACAGTTCTGATCAGAATCTAGAAAATTAGTGAGTTATATGTATGTGTTTTTTTATCTGAAAATAAAGATGGTATCATTTATATCTATCAGCCCACTGTGAAAATCAGAATTATCAGTCAGACTGATTTCGTGTTACTGAGGTAGAAAAATGTTATTTCAAAAGATGCTTCGAACACCCTAGCGTTAGGGAAGAGGATTGTAACAAATTGGGTTAAAACGTTGAGGCTTATTTTCTTTTTGGTGGGGCTTTTTTTTTTTTTTTTTTTTTTTAAGATTTATCTTTAGTCTACTCAGTAAAGTGAAAAGTTGTTTATGAATATAGAACAGGATGATTTTAATAACTTTAATTTTTACACATCTAAACTCTCTAGTTTTGGGTGTCTTTTTTAACTACTTCACATAGTACTTTCACAAATACTAAATGGGTATTCTTCCACAGCATTATACAAGACTCGGCGATGAGCGGCACTAGGTTTAAGAAAGTACCGTATCCTTCGGTTAAAATTCCATGCTGATGTACTCTGATTAGTTTAAATCCTGAGCCTGAACTGAGCTGCACTGGTGACTAATTTACAATGAAAGTAATTTATATAAAATATACTTAAAATACAAAAATGGTATTTCACATTATGTATGGGTTTTGCCTGCGTACGTAATTATGATGTCTACTTTCCAAATTACAGTCTTCTGCAAATCCTGAGACTCCAAACTCAACCATCTCCAGAGAGGCCAGCACCCAGTCTTCATCAGCTGCAGCTAGCCAAGGCTGGGTGTTACCAGAAGGCAAAATCGTGCCCAACACTGTTTTTGTTGGTGGAATTGATGATAGGGTATTGTATTCATACCTCATTTTTACCTTAAAATACATCATGAACAATGGGATTTGGGCCCTGTTACAAACTTAAATTTTTTTTTGTACTTCCTGGAGGTTTAGAATTGCTTTTAGGTTTGACCCATAGGTACTAAAAATATCTTTGACAAAGGGCTGCTGGTCATTCGGGGACAAATGGGGGAGAAATTTCCACCTCATGGTAGTAAAATTGTAGTAAAGTTGAAATTTTTGAATGCTGAATTTTTACTCTGACGTTCAATTCTTTTCCATAGACGGATGCAACTGAGATTAGAAGCTTCTTTGGTAGATACGGTTCAGTGAAAGAAGTGAAGATAATCACCAATCGAACTGGTGTGTCCAAAGGGTGAGTAATTTTATCAAAAATATCTGAACTCCAGTCACCCATTCTATAGGTGTCAGACAAGACTTCAAAACTGATATTCGGACCCTTGTATAAATGAAATATTCTGCAGTGTTAATTTCTTTCACGTAGGGGATAAAAGGCTATTACCAGTTCTTTTATTTAACCATTTTTCTGATGTTTGTTTTTAAATGTCTCCAGTTTCTATTTCATACAGATGAGTTAATCAGTTTTCTCAAACAATTGTTTTCTTCATACACTGCACAGCATCTTAAATTTTAACCACCTTGTCTTAGACAGTAAGTTAAATTCAGGTTCACAGATATGAATTCTTTGTTAATCAATAAAGTTTTCACACTGCCCTAATCCTAGCACATTTTGACATAGTTCTGCTAAAGAAAAAGTAATATTTGTAGAGGATCTGTCATGTACTTCTCAGCAGATACTTATCATGGTATATTATTCGTCTTTTGTCATGATCACTTCTGTATATAGTATAGTAGAAGGTCTGAACCATGTACTGTATGATGGTGATTTTATGCTTCGTTTATCTGCCTTTATAGCTATGGATTTGTTTCGTTTGTTAATGACGTGGATGTCCAGAAGATAGTAGAAGTAAGTAATCTAATAGAAAATTCTCTTATTTATCTTATTGATACAACGTTTAGTGTCAGTGATATACTCGGACTTGTGTAAAATTGGGAGAGAGACACACTTCCTGTTCATAATCCAAACTGAGAGTAACCTCACATAGCTTGTTTGATCCTGTTTATTTTTGACTGGACACCTAGGTTCATGAACTACAGACAGGAAGGGTTGGAGACAGGGTGATGGAAAGTTTTTGATCAACTTTCACTTGATGCCTCTTGACACTGATTAGAGTAGTAAGGGTAAGTAAGGTAGCTTCGTGATGACAAATTTTAATTTGGTGCGTAGTTGTCCCCGATCTTCTATGATGATAGGTACTTTAGAAGACTTCAGGTGTTTACCCAAGTCTTGGAAGCTAAGGCTTGAAAATTGATTCTAGTTTTGTTAACGGTTCTATTTTCAGTCACAGATACATTTCCATGGTAAAAAGCTGAAGCTGGGCCCTGCAATCAGGAAACAAAAGTTATGTGAGTAGGAAAAGAAATTGTTCTTTTTTGACCCGTGTAGCTTTTCAAATAACTGAAAATAGGCTTTTTTCTTCTTGCTTTTTAAAAAGGTGCTTGTCGTGTGCAGCCAGGTCCTTTGGTGTCTAATCCGCCTCCTCCGCCACAGTTTCAGAACATCTGGCAGAATCCAAACACTGAAACCTGCCTGCAGCCCCTAATCACGCTGAATCCTATAACTCAGCACGTTCAGGTAAGAACTGCTTATGTTCCTGTTCTCTTGCTTATTGTAGTCATCCTTCCCTCTGTGGAATTGTATCTACACTTTCCATAGTAAGTGGTAGTAGAATCCCTGTTTGAACAGTGTGAGTAATGGGAAATCTGTTACTTTTGTTAGAAATTTCTTATTCTTCGTGTTCGTCATTTGAGCTAAGAATCTTCTGTATACTTGGCGAAGCTTTCTCTTAGAAATGACCTCTGTAGACACATGAACAAATCTCTTCCTGTCTCTTCCTTTTTCACCTCATATAACTAGTTCCTAAAGTATTTGGAAGCAGCCCTCCTTATGTGTCTGCCTAGTTTATTGTTCTCTAAGGTTAGCAGTTAACCTAGCTATTCTTTACTTGCAATGATTTCCAGATGCCTCCTCATATAAATTGCTTGACTTCTGGATATATTCTGGTTCTGGGATGGGTAGATTTCTGATCTCTTTTGCTCTATCCAGAAACCCCTTGAGTTTCTGGCATGTAATTTCTCTGATGCTGGTTGCTTTGATATTTAAAGTAGGATTTGACATACTCTTGTCACTTATGGGTGATAAATAACGTTTAGTTTGTTCTTCATTCGTTTTATTTATGTGTTACTTTAAAAGAGATTTTCTTTGATGGAAAATAGAGTAACCAAATAGTAGTGAATTAGTTCTTCAGTGTCTCTCATTTGTTGACATTTTCCATGTACTTGAAACGTGTAGGGTACACCTCTTCTTTTTCCTTCTCTGAGCAATGGCTAGAAGAAAAGCCCTACTTGTTTGTAGCATTTACTGTGAGCCATTACTGAATGTGGGTGTATTCATGAATGCTGCTACCTGTATGTTTTTAATCAGTAAGTATTTATTGAAAAGTAGAAGACATTATACTATCTCTTTTTCAGTTGTGGCTTATTTACTGCCCTTAATTTGTGGAAATGAAGTACAGAGAAAGCCATAACATCTGTTGAAGAACTACAGTATTACCCTATAATATCGTCAGATAGCAAACAGTCTAGAAGTATTTTGCCAAAGAAATAGCAAATGTATTAATTTAACTTACGTTGAAATCTGTCTTAATAGATCCTTATCACCAGTGTAAGAAATAACTTCTGGGTGGGCATAAGTACACAGTATAAATAAGGTAGACTTTGGCTGGTGCAGCAGTCAGTTCTTTTGTCATTTGTCTCTTCCCCCTCCCCGCCCAAACGGTAGCACTTGACAGAGAATATTTGTTTCCTCATGTCAGTCATTCATTTAGAAATCTGTATTTCTGTATGTAGAAAAATAATCACCATTTCAAGGTTTTTCGTATTTTTGTTATTTTGGGAATGATATTTCTTTCTAGTAAAAAAAATACATTTTACCGTATTAATCCATTCTTTCTGTAAACTTTATTGTCGGCTTATTCTCCTTATCCAAACTCACCAGGTCAGGTCATCACTGGATATCAGTTGCCTGTGT
This sequence comes from Gorilla gorilla gorilla, assembly GCF_029281585.2. NCBI lineage: Eukaryota > Metazoa > Chordata > Mammalia > Primates > Hominidae > Gorilla > Gorilla gorilla. The sequence continues at coordinate 42,838,442 of NC_073248.2, read as the reverse complement.
ATAATTGTCAGGTAACTGAAGAGGGAGTAAAATGATTTACTTTCAGCTACTACTGAGGCCTTCAACTTGTTTATACAAATTGCCTGAATAGTTTGTCCTTTTAAACTAGTGAACTGTACCTAAAATTTAAGAGAACACTTAGAATTAGCATAATGAAGACCTCTGTAGTATGTAGAAGTGATGAAATAATATTTTGACAGGAGGGTACTTAGCAGTAACTTTTCTGTAGAACAGTTTCTGAGATTTGGTGTTCCTGTCTTGGTTTCAGCATGAATTTTGATATCTTTGCTGTCAAAGAGCTGAAACATGCAGACTGTCTTTTGTGAATTTTGTAGAGATACAGAGTGAAATAAAAGCTTTACCCAATTCTTAGAGCGCAGAATTCCAATTGTGTTTTTATTTTAGCTTGCTGCTTCGTGATAAAGACTTCTCTGGGTCTCTTTTCAACGATACGAGTATATCTATGACCGATAATCGTATCTGTGGTAACAAATTCAAAGAATTAGTATCTTTGAGAGTTCCACGATGCCATTTGCAGAAAATTGGGAAAAAGGTGAGGATTTTCTATGTAGAAGGAACAACAAGAACTTCAGGGATTAGAAACCTAAAGTACTTCTTTTTTCTATTCTGTTTCTTTCGTTATATTAACCAAGGAGCCAGCATGAGAAGTACTTCAATATTGTGTATCTCATGTGTTTTTGAAAGAGTACAGGAATATTTGAATAATTTTGGTTTCCTTTTTTTTTTTTTTCGAGTTGCCACCACAGTGGCCTGTTGGGGAGCAAAGGAGTTAACGCTGTACCTCAGATAAAGTGAATGCGCCGAACCTATACTCCCTGTTCTTTCTTGATTTTTTTTCTATGTGATATACGCCTATAAAATTTTTAAATCGTTCTTTGTATTAATGTGGCACATTTTGTTACTTTCTTTTTAACCCAATTTTAAACTCCTATGGGAGCAACAGTGCCTTTTTCTCTGTCAGGTTTTTGCGTGCTTAAGGAATGGCTCGTACACATAATGATAAGAATTCAGTAACTTTTTGATAGACTATACACTCCATGAAAGGTAGTACTAATAGTGGCTTTAGAATGAGCATGTATCTGCCTGGAATCTGCCTCTGGCTTTACCCTTGGTAAAAAAAAAAAAAAAAAAAGTGTTCAAGAGAAACAGGAATGTTTTGCTATTAATTACTCTTAAATAAGAGTAGGAAGAAAAAAGAGTATTACCTCTAAAACACCCGAACTGCTTTCCCCCCACATAACTAGTTCCGAAAATATTTGAAAGCAGCTGTCTTCGTGTGTCTGCCTAGTTTGTTCTTCCCGAAGGTTAGCAATTCATCCAGCTGTTCTTTACTTGCAATGATTTCCAGATATCTCCCCATATAGATTGCTGACTTCTGGATATATTCTGGTTCTGGAATGGGTAGATTTCTGATGTGTTTTACTATATTTATAAATCCTGTGAGTTTCGGGCATGTGATTTCTCTGATGCTGGTTACCTTGATATTTAAAGTAGGATTTGACATACTCTGTCACTTACTGGGGATAAGTAACGTTTATTTTCTTTTTCGTTTGTTTTATTGATGTCTTAGTTTAAAAGACATTTTCTTTGATGGAAAATAAAGTAACAAAATAGTGGTGAAATAGTTCTTCAGTGTCTCTCATTCGTTGACGTTTTCCATGTGCTTGAAACAGGTAGGGTATACCTCTGCTTCTTTTTTGTCCTCTGAACGATGGCTAGAAAGAAAGCCCTGTTTCTCACATTCACTGTGAGCCATTACGTAATCTGGGTGTATTCATGTGTGATGCTACGTATAGTTTTCAATCAGTAAGTACTTATTGAAACGTGGAAGACATCATACTGTCTCTTTTCCAGCTGTGGATCATATACTGCCCTTAGTTTTTTGAAATGAAGTACAGAAAAAGCCGTAACATTTGTAGGAGAACTTCATATTACCCCATAATATTGTCAAATAGAAAACCCTTTAGAAGTATTTTAACAAAGAAATAGCAAATGGATTAATTTTACTTACAATTGAAGTCTGTCTTAATAGAGCCTTATCACCAGCGTAAGAAATAACTTCTGGGCGGGCATAAGTACACAGTATAAATAAGGTAAACTTGTCTGGTGAAATAGTCCCTTCTTTTGTCATTTGTCTGTTCCCCTTCCCCAGCCTAAGGGCCTCACTTGACAGAATATTTTTTCTTCATAAAATCAGTCACTCATTTAGAATACTGCAATGCTGTATATAGAAAAGTAATGTTTTAAAACTTTTTCATATTGGGAATAGTATTTGTAATTAACAAAATGTTTTACCGTATTCATTCATTCTTACTGTAAACTTTATTTATAGGCACACACTACTTATCCAAATTCAGCAGTTCACGGCATCACTAGATATCATTTGCCTGTATATAATTATCAGGTAATTTAAGAGGGAGTAAAATGATTTACTTTCAGATATTATTGAGCCCTTTGTTTATACAAATTGCTTGAATAGTTTGCCATTTTAAAGAAGTGAAATGTACCTAAAATTTAAGACAACACTTCAAATTAGTCTAGAATGAAGGCCTCTGTATTATTTAGAAGTAATTGAGTAATATTTTGACAGGAATGTACTTAGCAAAAACTTTACTGTAGAATAGTTTTTTGAGATTTGGTGTCCCCTTCTATATTGTAGCATTTTTTTTTATCTTTGCTGTCAAATAGCCGAAACATCCAGACTGACTTTTATCAATTTTTTAGAGAGACAGAGTGAAATAAAATTATTACCCACTTTTTAGAGCACAGAATTAAATAAATTAAATAAAATATTTTTATTTTAGCTGGCTGCTTCACAATAGTAGTCCTCTGTGTCTCTTTTCATAGATATGACTGTGTATATGACCCATGATCATATCTATGGTAATACATTCAAAGAACTAATATCCTTGAGATTTCCACAATACCAACCCCAGAAAATTGGGAAAAAGTTGAGGTTTTACCTATAGAAGTAACAAGAAGAACGTCAGGGATTAGAAACTTGAAGTAATTCTTTTTTCCATTCTGTTTCTTTTATTATAATAACAAATTAAAGGAGCAAGCGTATGTACTTCAATATTGTGTTATCTCATGTGTTTTTGAAAATGTGAAGGAATATTTGAATGATTTTTGTTTCCTGTCTCTACTAAAAATACAAAAAAATTAGCCAGGCATGGTGGCGCACACTTGTAATCCCAACTACTCGGGAGGCTGAGGCAGCAGAATCACGTGATCCTGGGACGCAGATTGCTGTGAGCTGAGATTGTGCTGCTGCACTCCAGCCTAGGCGGCAAAGAGAGACTCAGTCTCAAAAAGAACAATGCTGTGAATATCTTTGTGTAAATATCTTGGCACGCTTGTACTATTAATTTCTTGAGATGAATTGCTATAAGTGGAATTGCTAGGTGAAAGCACTTTGCCCCTTGTATAACAATTTTATAATGAATTCTCCTTTTTATTATACTGGTGAGTATCCCCACTTATCAAATTATGATACATCTTTTCCGAAGTACTCTTGGTAAATCACATATTAGTATTTTCTCACTGATGGTGTGTAGAGTGCTCTCTTTTCCACACCCATTCCAGTGAAAGTTATTAGTATTTTTAAATTGTCAGCCTAATAGCTGGAAAATATTACATTATGTTGATGTGCACTTTTAAAAATCATCATTGACGTTGATCATTGACCTTTAGCTTTTAAAATTACCTTTTTAATTTTATTTTTCTTACTGATTCATAAGAATACTTTGTATTAGTATTCGCTTTTGTCATACGTAGTGGAAAACATATGTAGGAGTAATAAGGAGGTGCCCTGGTGCCCTTACCTCATTCCTACTTTCAATTGAGTTGACTCAACTATTTCACTTGTAAGCTTGATGATAGGGTAGAATGAGATTGATAGAAAATAAGATTCCTCTACCTCTATTTTACTTGGGTTTTTAAAATTTTAAATTATGAGTGCTGTATTTTATCAAATAATTTTCAGTGATGAGCTAAAGTAATGTATCCTGCGAATGGAGTATTCTTGCATTCCCAATATAAACTTAGACTCTTTATATACTGCTGGAATTTTGCATTTGTGTTGAGGGCAGGGATGGATCATCTGGATGAGGCTTTGTTACCTATATGCTTTTAGCTTTGTAAAACGCGTTGAGAAATACTTTCTTCCTCATTGAAAATAGAGTTTCTGCATAGCATTCTTCTATTATCTGTGGCCGCAACCCATTTTTCAGGCCTCATGTATACTTTTGCTTTCTTGCGTTTTCTTGCTTTGTTTTGCCAGGATTGTTTATTGCTTGAATTTCATCCTCCCCACGCACCACTCCCCGAGAATCTGCTCTTTGATTTGCTTAAGGTTTTGATTCTGATGTTCACGTCGTATTTTCTTGATTTTATCACTCTCTTTATTTGCTCCTCTTCTATTGCTGTGAATGTAACTTTGCTGACTACAAATGATAGGCTTTTTCCTGGTCAGTTTATATAAGTATCAGTTTGCTTACAGGTTGAGATAGTAATTGAATTAGGTAATACTGGCAAGGGAGCTGACATGCCAGGAGTTTAAATAACGATGATTTTTTTTTTGCAGCTTTTAGCTGTCGTTGTCACTTGGTTGTCCACATGTAACAAGGAATGTATTTGCCCTATGTAGCAGTGAGAGTTGCGTGTATGATGGTGTTGAAGCTCACCCCTGTTTACTATTGCAACATTTCTCATTTGAAAATTCAACAACTCACTTGAAGATACGGTTAAGAAAATTACTTCTTTAATGCAGTTTGTTTTCAGGATGCCATTGACGGTTACGATGGTACTTTCTTTAAAATTAAACTTTTGCTTATCCGAAGCATTCATTTATATTTTTGGCCGTAGTTTAAAACCAACCAAAGATTGTCTGCTGATTGTGGATTTTTATATATACATTATATAATTATGTATAAATACACAGTCGGAATTGAACAATCCCTGCTACTCGAGCCATGGTAAAAGTGAAGTACATTGCAGAAAACGAAGTACATGGCTTACCTTGTTAGCTTTGAGCGCCACCTGCTGGCTGAGGACTAGGACATGATCATTACTTCCTTAATTTAAAATATTATGACGCTATTAAAGAGATTCAGTGAATTTTATATGTACGATTCCAGTTAAGCAGGCAGCTGGTTTGTAAGATCCAAGCTAAAGTCAAACTTCTTAATAATATCAAATGCCTTTTTTCCTCTTTACCAAACTACGGTTATTTCGAGTATCCAAATGAGTATGAGAATCAGAAGTGACACCAGAGATCTTTTCCAGCCATTCGTTTTCAAGCAAGGAAACTGAAACTGAGGTCATGAAAAGATTTACTTTAGTGAGCGATGGAAATCAGGTTCTTCCCAAAGAGGAATTTTCCTCTTCAATTCTTGTGGCACGGTGACAAGGTTTCTTAACCAGACCCTTTTCAAATTGTGCACCAAATAATTCCTTATTGTAGGAGGCTGTCTTTACATTGTAGGATGTGCAGTAGTATGCCTGGCCTTCGACCCATCAGATTCCAGGAATACATCTCAGTTGTGACAGCCAATCTCTAAACGTCGCTAAATGCCCCTGGGGCTCAAAAATCTTGCCCAGTTGAGAATCAGTGCATTTCCATAACCTCTCATAATCTGACACAGTTTTCTGCCAGATGTTACATTTCTAAATTAAAATACATCCAAACACTATGGTGCAGAGACAATACTGTAATATAGCTTGGTTTATCAAAGAAAAACATACCCAAAGTTCATCCACAAATCAAGGGGGAGTTGAAAAGGAGAAAAAGAAACTACAAGAATTTCAGAATTTGTTTTGTTTTGTTTTATTCTGTTTGGGATTTCTGAATGAACTGAGAAGGAATTGGTAAATTGTCTATAGGGAAGGGAAATCTAGTCAGGTTCCCAATGGTTCAAGATAATGCAGCTTAATGTCATTTGGAAAAAACAATAATGTAAGACATTTTTAGAAAGGAAAAACTTTAAAAAGAGTGTTTTAAATTTTTCTTCCACATCATTGTCATGAAAAAACGCTGTTAAAGGAAAGAATTAGGAATTAGTTACAAACCCAAAATAGAAAGCACAAGCAGGAAAGAAAAGAGAAACGCAGTAACCTCAGCTTTGGTTGATTTGACAATTTAGATTTCATCTCTAGTAAAGCTGTGTAGAATCAGTAACTTCTAGCCTCTAATTAACAAAGCAGGAACTCTCTTATTAACTTCTGTAACATTACTGTGTTGTTCAAAAAGATACACAGTTTCTTTCATCTTTTGTTTTCTTTCAGACAGGTGTATATGTATAATGGCTTTCTGTTTTGCAGCTTTTTGTACTTACCTTTTATAGTCAACAGCACTTCACCAATGATTTTTAAATTAATGATGTGTCATAGTTTCCTGATGTGTCAATTAGTTCTTAATTAAATTTTTTTCAAAATAAGTCAGCTAAATAGTGAAGCCAAAAGAGAAACTTGAAAACAAATCGGCTGAAAATAAATTCAAATAACAGGACACTAACTTACATTGGCAAACCACTTGTACCACTTTATACGTACAAAGTGAATTCACAGATGTGATCTCATGTCATTCTCCAAGCAGTTTGCCCACAGATACATAGCTGGCAAGTAGGTGGCTTATAACCACTTACCTGTAAGGGACATAAACCTAGATCTCCTGACTGAATTAATTTTTGTTTCACTATGCTATATTGTTTCTCCAACGTATATATTACTTACGAATACTACTTCAGAAAATTTTACATTAACCTTAGAGTCTACTGTGGAAAGAATAAAGACAGTTCTGATCAGAAGCTAGAAAATTAGTGAGTTATATGTATGTGTTTTTTTATCTGAAAATAAAGATGGTATCATTTATATCAGCCCACTGTGAAAATCAGAATTATCAGTCAGACTGATTTCGTGTTACTGAGGTAGAAAAGTGTTATTTCAAAAGATGCTTCGAACACCCTAGCGTTAGGGAAGAGGATTGTAACAAATTGGGTTAAAACGTTGAGGCTTATTTTCTTTTTGGTGGGGCTTTTTTTTTTTTTTTTTTTTTTAAGATTTATCTTTAGTCTACTCAGTAAAGTGAAAAGTTGTTTATGAATATAGAACAGGATGATTTTAATAACTTTAATTTTTACACATCTAAACTCTCTAGTTTTGGGTGTCTTTTTTAACTGCTTCACATAGTACTTTCACAAATACTAAATGGGTATTCTTCCACAGCATTATACAAGACTCGGCGATGAGCGGCACTAGGTTTAAGAAAGTACCGTATCCTTCGGTTAAAATTCCATGCTGATGTACTCTGATTGGTTTAAATCCTGAGCCTGAACTGAGCTGCACTGGTGACTAATTTACAATGAAAGTAATTTATATAAAATATACTTAAAATACAAAAATGGTATTTCACATTATGTATGGGTTTTGCCTGCATACGTAATTATGATGTCTACTTTCCAAATTACAGTCTTCTGCAAATCCTGAGACTCCAAACTCAACCATCTCCAGAGAGGCCAGCACCCAGTCTTCATCAGCTGCAGCTAGCCAAGGCTGGGTGTTACCAGAAGGCAAAATCGTGCCCAACACTGTTTTTGTTGGTGGAATTGATGATAGGGTATTGTATTCATACCTCATTTTTACCTTAAAATACATCATGAACAATGGGATTTGGGCCCTGTTACAAACTTAAATTTTTTTTTGTACTTCCTGGAGGTTTAGAATTGCTTTTAGGTTTGACCCATAGGTACTAAAAATATCTTTGACAAAGGGCTGCTGGTCATTCGGGGACAAATGGGGGAGAAATTTCCACCTCATGGTAGTAAAATTGTAGTAAAGTTGAAATTTTTGAATGCTGAATTTTTACTCTGACGTTCAATTCTTTTCCATAGACGGATGCAACTGAGATTAGAAGCTTCTTTGGTAGATACGGTTCAGTGAAAGAAGTGAAGATAATCACCAATCGAACTGGTGTGTCCAAAGGGTGAGTAATTTTATCAAAAATATCTGAACTCCAGTCACCCATTCTATAGGTGTCAGACAAGACTTCAGAACTGATATTCGGACCCTTGTATAAATGAAATATTCTGCAGTGTTAATTTCTTTCACGTAGGGGATAAAAGGCTATTACCAGTTCTTTTATTTAACCATTTTTCTGATGTTTGTTTTTAAATGTCTCCAGTTTCTATTTCATACAGATGAGTTAATCAGTTTTCTCAAACAATTGTTTTCTTCATACACTGCACAGCATCTTAAATTTTAACCACCTTGTCTTAGACAGTAAGTTAAATTCAGGTTCACAGATATGAATTCTTTGTTAATCAATAAAGTTTTCACACTGCCCTAATCCTAGCACATTTTGACATAGTTCTGCTAAAGAAAAAGTAATATTTGTAGAGGATCTGTCATGTACTTCTCAGCAGATACTTATCATGGTATATTATTCGTCTTTTGTCATGATCACTTCTGTATATAGTATAGTAGAAGGTCTGAACCATGTACTGTATGATGGTGATTTTATGCTTCGTTTATCTGCCTTTATAGCTATGGATTTGTTTCGTTTGTTAATGACGTGGATGTCCAGAAGATAGTAGAAGTAAGTAATCTAATAGAAAAATCTCTTATTTATCTTATTGATACAACGTTTAGTGTCAGTGATATACTCGGACTTGTGTAAAATTGGGAGGGAGACACACTTCCTGTTCATAATCCAAACTGAGAGTAACCTCACATAGCTTGTTTGATCCTGTTTATTTTTGACTGGACACCTAGGTTCATGAACTACAGACAGGAAGGGTTGGAGACAGGGTGATGGAAAGTTTTTGATCAACTTTCACTTGATGCCTCTTGACACTGATTAGAGTAGTAAGGGTAAGTAAGGTAGCTTCGTGATGACAAATTTTAATTTGGTGCGTAGTTGTCCCCGATCTTCTATGATGATAGGTACTTTAGAGGACTTCAGGTGTTTACCCAAGTCTTGGAAGCTAAGACTTGAAAATTGATTCTAGTTTTGTTAACGGTTCTATTTTCAGTCACAGATACATTTCCATGGTAAAAAGCTGAAGCTGGGCCCTGCAATCAGGAAACAAAAGTTATGTGAGTAGGAAAAGAAATTGTTCTTTTTTGACCCGTGTAGCTTTTCAAATAACTGAAAATAGGCTTTTTTCTTCTTGCTTTTTAAAAAGGTGCTCGTCGTGTGCAGCCAGGTCCTTTGGTGTCTAATCCGCCTCCTCCGCCACAGTTTCAGAACGTCTGGCAGAATCCAAACACTGAAACCTACCTGCAGCCCCTAATCACGCTGAATCCTATAACTCAGCACGTTCAGGTAAGAACTGCTTATGTTCCTGTTCTCTTGCTTATTGTAGTCATCCTTCCCTCTGTGGAATTGTATCTACACTTTCCATAGTAAGTGGTAGTAGAATCCCTGTTTGAACAGTGTGAGTAATGGGAAATCTGTTACTTTTGTTAGAAATTTCTTATTCTTCGTGTTCGTCATTTGAGCTAAGAATCTTCTATATACTTGGCGAAGCTTTCGCTTAGAAATGACCTCTGTAGACACATGAACAAATCTCTTCCTATCTCTTCCTTTTTCACCTCATATAACTAGTTCCTAAAGTATTTGGAAGCAGCCCTCCTTATGTGTCTGCCTAGTTTATTGTTCTCTAAGGTTAGCAGTTAACCCAGCTATTCTTTACTTGCAATGATTTCCAGATGCCTCCTCATATAAATTGCTGACTTCTGGATATATTCTGGTTCTGGGATGGGTAGATTTCTGATCTCTTTTGCTCTATCTAGAAATCCCTTGAGTTTCTGGCATGTAATTTCTCTGATGCTGGTTGCTTTGATATTTAAAGTAGGATTTGACGTACTCTTGTCACTTATGGGTGATAAATAATGTTTATTTTGTTCTTCGTTCATTTTATTTATGTGTTACTTTAAAAGAGATTATCTTCGATGGAAAATAAAGTAACCAAATAGTAGTGAAATAGTTCTTCAGTGTCTCTCGTTTGTTGACATTTTCCATGTACTTGAAACGTGTAGGGTACACCTCTTCTTTTTCCTTCTCTGAGCAATGGCTAGAAGAAAAGCCCTACTTGTTTGTAGCATTTACTGTGAGCCATTACTGAATGTGGGTGTATTCATGAATGCTGCTACCTGTATGTTTTTAATCAGTAAGTATTTATTGAAACGTAGAAGACATTATACTGTCTGTTTTCCTGTTGTGGCTTATATACTGCCCTTAATTTGTGGAAATTAAGTACAGAGTAAGCCGTAACATCTGCCGAAGAACTACAGTATTACCCTATGATATTGTGAAATAACAAAGTCGAGAAGTATTTTGCCAAAGAAATAGCAAGTGTATTAATTTAACTTATGTTGAAATGTATCTTAATAGAGCCTTATCACCAGTGTAAGAAATAACTTCTGGGTGGGCATTAAGTACACAGTATAAATAAGGTAAACTTTGGCCGGTGCAACAGTCACTTCTTTTGTCATTTGTCTCTTCCCCCTCCCCGCCCAAAGGGTAGCACTTGACAGAGAATGTTTATTTCTTCATAAAGTCAGTCATTTAGAATTCTGCATTGCTGTATATAGAAAAATAATTACTGTTTTAAAGTTTTTCGTATTTTATTATTTTGGGAATGATATTTCTTTCTAAATAAAGAAAATGTTTTACCGTATTAATCCATTCTTTCTGTAAACTTTATTTTCAGGCTTATTCTGCTTATCCACATTCACCAGGTCAGGTCATCACTGGATATCAGTTGCTTGTATATAATTATCAGGTAATTGAAGAGGGAGTAAAATGATTTACTTCCAGCTACTATTGAGGCCTTCAACTTGCTTATACAAATTGCTTGAATAGGTTGTCGTTTTAAACTAGTGAAATGTACCTAAAATTTAAGAAATCACTTAGAATTAGTGTAATGAGGACCTCTGTTTTATTTAGAAGTGATGAAATAAGATTTTGACTGGAGGGTACTTAGCAATAACTTTTCCATAGAACAATTTCTGAGATTTGGTGTTCCCTTCTTTGTTTCAGCATGTATTTTGTTATCTTTGCTGTCAAAGAGCTGACACATCCAGACTGACTTGCATGAATCTTGTAGAGATACAGAGTGAAATAAAAGCTTTACCGAATTCTTAGAGCACAGAATTTCAATTGTATTTTTATTTTAGCTTGCTGCTTCATGATAGTAGTAGTTCTCTGGGTCTCTTTTCAACGGTACAACTATTATCTGTGACCCATAATTGTATCTGTGGTAACAAATTCAAAGAATTAATATCTTTGAGGGTTCCACAATTCTATTTCCAGAAAATTGGGAAAAGGGTGAGGTTTTCTGTGTAGAAGTAACAACAAGAACTTTGGGGATTAGAAACCTAAAGTACTTCTTTTTTCTATTCTGTTTCTTTTATTATAACAAAGGAGCCGTCATGATAAATACTCCAATATTATGTAACTCCTGTGTTTTTGAAAATGTGTAGGAGTATTTAAATAATTTTGGTTACTTTTTTTTATTTATTTAAGATTCCACTGCACTGGCCTGTTGGGGCGCAAAGGAGTTATGTTGTTCCTCCGGTAAAGCGAATTAGTGAAACATATACTTGCTCTTCTTTCTTGATTTTTTGTGTGGCATATATGCCTATAAATATGTTTAATGATTCTTTATATTGATGTGTTAACGTTTTGTTACTTTCTTTTTAACCCAATTATAATCTCCCGTGGGAGCAACAGTGCCTTTTTCTCTCTCAGGTTTTTGTATGCTTAAGCAATGGCTTCTCCACATAATGACAAGTGTTCAGTTACTTGTCGATAGATTATTTAATCTAAGAAAGGTAGTCCTAATGTGGCTTTATCTAAGAAAGGTAGTATTAATTTGGCTTTAGAATAGCATGTATCTGATGAGACTCTGCATCTGGATGTACCAACCATAAAACATTTCATAAAGAGAAACAGAAATGTTCTGCTGTTAATTACTCTTAAATAAGAATAGGATTAAAAAGAGTATTACCTCTATAACACCTGAGCTGCTTTCCCCCATATAACTAAAATATTTGAAAGCAGTTCTCCTCATGTGTCTGCCTGCTTTATTCTTCTCTAAGTTTAGCAGTTAATCCAGCTATTCTTTATTTGAAATGATTTCCAGATGCCTCTGCATATTAAATTGCTGACTTCCAGATATATTCTGGTTCTGGAATGGGTAGATTTCTGATGTGTTTTAGATATCTGTAAATCCTGTCAGTTTCTGGCATGTAATGTCTCTGATCCTTGTTAGTTTGCTATTTAAAGTAGATTTGACATATTCTGTCACTTACTGGTGGTAAATAACGTTTATTTTCTTCTTAGTTCATTTTATTTATATCTTAGTTTAAAAGACATTTTCTTTGATGGAAAATAAAGTAACAGAATAGTAGTGAAGTAGTTATTCAGTGTTTCTCATTCGTTGACATTTTCCCTGTACTTGAGACATGTACGGTATACCTCATCTTCTTTTTCCTTCTCTGAACAATGGCTGGAATAAAAGCCCTACTTCTAACATTTACTGTGAGCCATTACTGAATCTGGGTGTATTGATGCATGCTGCTTACCTATATGTGTTGAAACAATCAATAAGTATTTATTGAAACATATGAGACATTATACTGTCTCTTTTCCAGTATTGGATTATATACTGCACTTAGTTTTTCAACATGAAGTACAGAAAACGCCGTAAATTCTGTAGAACTACGTATTACCTTATAATATTGTCAAATACACATCACTCTGGAAGCATTTTTACAGGGAAATAGCAAATGTATTAATTTAACTTACATTGAACTCTGTCTTAATGCAGCCTTATCACCAGTGCAGGAAATAACTTCTGGGTGGGCATAAGTACACAATATAAGTAAGGTTAACTTTGCCTGGTGAAATAGCCAGTTCTTTTGACATTTGTCTGTTCCCCCTCCACGCCCAACCATAGCACTTGACCGAGAATAATACGTTCTTCATAAATCAGTCAGTCACTTACAATTCTACATTGTTGCATATAGAAAAATAATTAGTATTTCAAAATTTTTCATAGTTTTGTTATATTGGGACTAATTCTTCCTAATTAAAAATAATGTTTTACCGTATTAATTCATTCTTTCTGTATAATTTATTTTCAGGCATATCCTACTTATCCAAATTCACCATTTCAGGTCACCACTGGATATCAGTTGCCTGTATATAATTATCAGGTAATGTAAGAGGGAGTAAAATGATTTGCTTTCAGGTATTATTGGGGCCTTTAACTTGTTTATACAAATTTGCTGAATAGTTGGTCATTTTAAACTAGTGAAGTGTACCTAAAATTTAGGGAAACACTTAGAATTAGTGTAGAACGAAGACCTCTGTCTTATTTAGAAGTAGTGAAGTAGTATTTTGAGAGGAATATACTCGGCAATAATTTCCTGTAGAACAGACTTCTGAGATTTGGTGTCCCCTTCTTCATTTCTGGATGTAGTTTTCATCTTTGCTGTCAAATAGCTGCATGAAACATCCAAACTGACTTTCATGAATTTTCTTAAGGAGATAGAGTGAAATAAAATTCTGATCCACTTTTCAGAGCACAGAATTCCAATTATATTTTCATTTTAGCTGGCTGTTTGACGATAGTAATTCCCTGGATCTCTATGAAAAGAGATACAATTATATCTGTGACCCATAATTATGTCTATGGTAATAAACTGAAAGAGCTCGTATCTTTGAGGTTTCCACATTGCCAACTCCTGAAAATTTGGAGAAAGGTGAAGTTGCTAATATAAAAGTAACAAGAATGTCATGGACTAGAAACATAAAGTACTCAAGTTTTCCATTCTGTTACTTTTATTGTAATAAAACAGGAGACAGCAGAATAAGTACTTCAATATCGTGTTTCTCATGTGTTTTTGAAAATGTGTAGGAATACTTTAATAGTTTTGGTATCCTTTTTTTTTTTTTTTAAGATGCCATCATAGGGGCCTGTTGGGGAGCAAAGGGATTATGTTGTCCTTGACTTTAAGTGAATTAGCCAAACACATACTTCCTGTTCATTCTTGATTTTTTTCCATGTCATATATGCCTATAAATATTTTTAAGTGATTCCTTATATTAATCTTTTATTTTTTTTGTTACTTTGTTGTTAACCTGATTATAAACTCCCATGGCAGCAACAGTGCCTTTTTTGCCCTCAGGTTTTTATGTGCTTAAGCAATGGCAGGTCCACATAATGACAGACTATATAATCAAAGAAAGGTAATATTCACGTGACTTTAGAATTAGCATGTATCTGCATAGAATCTGCCTCTGGCTTTACCAGCAATAGAATATTTATAGAAGAGAAAGGGAAATGCTTTGCTGTTAATTACGCTTAAATAACAATAGGAGTAAACAAGAGTATTACCTCCAAATCACCGGAGCTGCTTTCCCCCTTATAAGCAGTTCCTAAAGTGAATGAAAGCAGCTCTCCTTATGTGTCTGCCTACTTTATTCTTCGGTAAGTTTAGCAGTTCGTCTAGCTATGCTTTATTTGAAGTGATTTCCTGATGCCTCCTCGTATAAATTGCTGATTTCTAGATATATTCTGGTTCTGGAATGGGTAGATTTCTGATGTGGCTTAGTATATATATATATATATAAACCCCGTGAGCTTCTAGCATCTAATTTCTCTCATCCTGGGTACATTGATACTTAAAGTAGGATTTGACATACTGTATCACTTACAGTTGATAAATAATGTTTATATTCTTCGTTCATTTTATAGATGTGTTAGCTTAAAAGACATTTTCTTTGATGGAAAATGAAGTAACAAAATAATAGTGAAATAGTTCTCCAGTGTCTCTAATTTGTTGATATTTTCCATGTACTTGAAACATGTATGGTATACCTCTTCTTTTTCCTTCTCTGAACAATGGCTAGAAAAAAAGCCCTACTTGATTCTGTCATTTACTGTGAGGCATTACTGAATCTGGATGTATTCTTGTATGCTACTACCTGTATGTTTTCAAACAATAAGAATTTATTGAAACATATAAGACATTATACTTTCTCTTCTCCAGTATTGGATTAGAGACTGCACTTAGATTTTCGAATGAAGTACAGACAAAGCCATAACATCTGTAGAACTACATATCGTCCTATAATATTGTCTGATACAAAACAATCTAGAAATATTCTGACAGGGAAATAGCAAATGTATTAATTTAACTTACATTGCAATCTGTCTTAATGGAGCCTTATCATCAGTGTAAGAAATAACTTCTGGGTGTGAATAAGTACACAGTATAAGGTAAACTTTGGTGAAATAATCAATTCTTTTGTCATTTGTTCCCCGTTCACACCCAAAGTGTAGCACTTGACATAGAATCTTTCTTTCTTCATAAAGTCAGTTATTCATTTAGAATTCTGCATTGTTGTATGTAGAAAAACAATATTTCACCTTTTGTAATATTTTTGTTATATTGGGAATCATATTTCTTTCTAATTTTAAAAAGTGGTTTACCATATTCATTTTTTTCTGCAACCTTTCTTTTCAGGCATTTCCTGCTTATCCAAATTCACCATTTCAGGTCGCCACTGGATATCAGTTGCCTGTATATAATGATCAGGTAATGTAAGAGGGAGTAAAATGATTTGCTTTCAGGTATTATTGAGGCCTTTAACTTGTTTATACAAATTTCCTGAATAGTTGGTCATTTTAAACTAGTGAAGTGTACCTAAAATTTAGGGAAACACTTAGAATTCGTGTAGAATGAAGACCTCTGTCTTATTCTGAAGGAATGAAGTAGTATTTTGACAGGAATATACTTGGGAATAATTTTCTGTAGAACAGATTTGTGAGATTTGGTGTCCCCTTCTTCATTTCTGGATGTAGTTTTCAACTTTACTGTCAAATAGCTGAATGAAACATCCAAACTGACTTTCATGAATTTTCTTAGGGAGATAGAGTGAAATAAAATTCTGATCCACTTTTCAGAGCACAGAATTCCAATTATATTTTCATTTAAGCTGGCTGTTTGACGATAGTAATTCTCTGGATCTCTTTTCATAGATACAATTTTATCTATGACCGAAAATTATATCTGTGGTAATAAAGAGAAAGAGCTAGTATCTTTGAGGTTTCCACATTGCCAACTCCCGAATATTTGGAGAAAGGTGAAGTTTCTAATATAAAAGTAACAAGAATGTCATGGACTAGAAACGTAAAGTACTTAAGTTTTCCTTTCTGTTACTTTTATTATAATAAAAAGGAGACAGCAGGATAAGTACTTCGATATTGTGTTTCTCATGTGTTTTTGAAAATGTGCAGGAATACTTTAATAGTTTTGGTGCCGTTTTTTTTTCTTTTTCTTTTTTTTAGATGCCACCATAGGGACCTGTTGGGCAGCAAAGGGATTATGTTGTCCTTGACGTTAAGTGAATTAGCCAAACATAGACTTCCTGTTCATTCTTGATATTTTCCATGTCATATATGCCTATAAATATTTTTAAGTGATTCTTTATATTAATTTTTTTTGTTACTTTCTTGTTAACCCGATTATAAACTCCCATGGGAGCAAGAGTGCCTTTTTTGCCCTTAGGTTTTTCTGTGCTTAAGGAATGGCAGATCCACATAACGATAGAGTATGTAATCATAGAAAGGTAGTATTCACGTGACTTTAGAATTAGCCGGTATCTGCATAGAATCTGCCTCTGGCTTTACCAGCAACAGAAAACTTATAAAAGAGAAACAGAATTGCTTAGCTGTTAATTACGCTTAAATAAGAAAATTAGTAAACGAGAGTATTACCTGCAAATCACCAGAGCTGCTTTCCCCCTTATAACCGTTTCCTAAAGTGAATGAAAGCAGCTCTCCTTATGTGTCTGGCTACTTTATTCTTCGGTAAGTTTAGCAGTTCGTCTAGCTATCTTTTATTTGAAATGATTTCTGGTTGCCTCCTCATATAAATTGCTGACTTCTGGATATTTTCTGGTTCTGGAATGGGTAGATTTCTGATGTGGTTTAATGTGTGTATATATATATATATATATATATGTATGTGTATATATATATATATATATGTATGTGTGTATATATATATATATGTATGTGTATTTATATATATATAGTATGTGTATATATATATATATATAAATATATATGTATGTGTATATATATATATAAACCCCGTGAGCTTCTTGCATCTAATTTCTCTGATCCTGGTTACATTGATATTTAAAGTAGGGTTTGACATACTCTGTCACATACTGTTGATAAATAACGTTTATATTCTTCTTAGTTCTTTTTATTGATGTGTTAGCTTAAAAGACATTTTCTTTGACGGAAAATGAAGTAACGAAATAATAGTGAAATAGTTCTGCAGTGTCTCTAATTTGGTGGTATTTTCCATGTATTTGAAACATGTATGGTGTACCTCTTCTTTTTCCTTCTCTGAACAATGGCTAGAAAAAAAGCCGTACTTGTTTCTGTCATTTACTGTGAGGCATTACTGAATCTGGGTGTATTCATGCATGCTGCTACCTGTATGTTTTCAAACAATAAGAATTTATTGAAACATATAAGACATTATACGTTCTCTTCTCCAGTATTGGATTATAGACTGCACTTAGTTTCTGGAATGAAGTACAGACAAAGCCATAACATCTGTAGAACTACATATTACCCTACAATATTGTCTGGTACAAAACAGTCTAGAAATATTCTTACAGCGAAATTGCAAATGTATTAATTTAACTTACATTGCAATCTGTCTCTATTAAGACAGATTGGTGTCTCTGTTATCACCAGTGTAAGAAATAAGTTCTGGGTGTGAATAAGTATGCAGTATAAGGTAAACTTTCGTGAAGTAGTCAATTCTTTTGTCATTTGTTCCCCCTTCACACCCGAAGTATAGCACTTGACATAGAATCTTTCTTTCTTCATGAAGGCAGTCATGCATTTGGAATTCTACATTGTTGTATGTAGAAAAACGATATTTTTTGTTTTGTAATATTTTTTGTTATATTGAGAATTATATTTCTTTCTGATTTTAAAAAGTGGTTTACCACATTCATTTTTTTCTGCAACCTTTCTTTTCAGGCATTTCCTGCTTATCCAAATTCACCATTTCAGGTCACCACTGGATATCAGTTGCCTGTATATAATTATCAGGTAATGTAAGAAGGAGTAAGATGATTTGCTTTCAGGTATTATTGAGGCCTTTAACTTGTTTATACAAATTTGCTGAATAGTTGGTCATTTTAAACTATTGAAGTGTACGTAAAATTTAAGGAAACACTTAGAATTAGTGTAGAATGAAGACCTCTGTCTTATTTAGAAGTAATGAAGTAGTGTTTTGACAGGAATATACTTGGCAATTACTTTTTTGTAGACCAGATTTCTGAGATTTGGTGTCCCCTTCTTCATTTCTAGATGTAGTTTTCATCTTTACTTTCAAAAAGCTGAACGAAACATCCAGACTGACTTTCATGAGTTTCCTTAAGGAGATAGAGTGAAATAAAATTCTGATCCACTTTTCAGAGCACAGAATTCCAATTATATTTTCATTTTAACTGGCTGTTTGACGATAGTAATTCTCTGGATCTCTTTTCATAGATTCAAGTATATCTATGACCTATAATTATATCTATGGTAATAAACTGAAAGAGCTTGTATCTTTGAGGTTTCCACATTGCCAACTCCTGAAAATTTGGCGAAAAGTGAAGTTTCAAATATAAAAGTAACAAGAATGTCATGGACTAGAAACATAAAGTACTCAAGTTTTCCTTTCTGTTACTTTTATTATAATAAAAAAGGAGACAGCAGGATAAGTACTTGAATATTGTGTTTCTCAGGTGTTTTTGAAAATGTGTAGGGATACTTTAATAGTTTTGGTGTCCTTTTTTTTTTTTTTTAAGGTGCCACTATAGGAGCCTGTTGGGGAGCAAAGGGATTATGTTGTCCTTGATATTAAGTGAATTAGCCAAACATAGACTTCCTGTTCATTATTGATTTTTTTCATGTCATATATGCCTATACATATTTTTAAGAGATTCTTTATATTAATTTTTTTGTTATTGTTACTTTCTTGTTAACCCGATTATAAACTCCCAGGGCAGCAACAGTGCCTTTTTTGTCCTCAGGTTTTTATGTGCTTAAGCAATGGCTGGTCCACATAATGATAGACTATATAATCACAGAAAGGTAGTATTCACGTGACTTTAGAATTTGCACGTATCTGCATAGAATCTGCCTCTGGCTTTAGCAGCAATAGAAAATTTATAGAAGAGAAACAGAATTGCTTAGCTGTTAATGACGCTTAAATAAGAATAGGAGTAAACGAGAGTATTACTTCCAAATCACCGGAGCTGCTTTCCCCCTTACAACCAGTTCCTAAAGTGAATGAAAGCAGCTCTCCTTATGTGTCTGCCTACTTTATTCTTCGGTAAGTTTAGCAGTTCACCTCGCTATCCTTTGTTTGAAATGATTTCCGGTTGCCTCCTCATATAAATTGCTGACCTCTGGATATTTTCTGGTTCTGGAATGGGTAGATTTCTGATGTGGTTTAGTATATCTAGATAAACCCCGGGAGCTTCTGGCATCTAATTTCTCTGATCCTGGTTACATTGATATTTAAAGTAGGGTTTGTCATACTCTGTCACTTACTGTTGATAAATAACGTTTATATTCTTCTTAGTTCGTTTTATTGATGTGTTAGCTTAAAAGACATTTTCTTTGACGGAAAATGAAGTAACAAAATAATAGTGAAATAATTCTGCAGTGTCTCTAATTTGTTGATATTTTCCATGTTCTTGAAACATGTATGGTATACCTCTTCTTTTTCCTTCTCCAAACAATGGCCAGAAAAAAAGCCCTACTTGTTTCAGTCGTTTACTGTGAGCCATTACTGAATCTGGGTGTATTCATGCATGCTGCTACCTGTATGTTTTCAAACAATAAGAATTTATTAAAACATACAAGACATTATACTTTCTCTTCTCCAGTATTGGATTATAGACTGCACTTAGTTTTTTGGAATGAAGTACAGAAAAATCCATGACATCTGCAGAACTACATGTTACCGTATAATATTGTCTGATACAAAACAGTCTAGAAATATTCTTACAGCGAAATTGCAAATGTATTAATTTAACTTACATTGTAATATGTCTTAATGGAGCCTTATCACCAGTATAAGGAATAACTTCTGGGTGTGAATAAGTACAGTATAAGGTAAACTTTGGTGAAGTAGTCAATTCTTTTGTCATTTGTTCCCCCTTCACACTCATAGCGTAGCACTTGACATAGAATCTTTCTTTCTTCATAAAGTCAGTCATTCATTTGGAATTCTGCATTGTTGTATGTACATAAACCATATTTTACCTTTTCTAATATTTTTGTTATATTGGGAATTGTATTTCTTTCTAATTTTAAAAAGTGGTTTACCATATTCATTTTTTTCTGCAACCTTTGTTTTCAGGCATTTCCTGGTTATCCAAATTCACCATTTCACGTCACCACTGGATATCAGTTCCCTGTGTATAATTATCAGGTAATGTAAGAAGGAGTAAAATGATTTACTTTCAGGTATTACTGAGGCCTTTAACTTGTTTATACAAATTTCCTGAATAGTTGGTCCTTTTAACTTAGGGAAGTGTCCCTAAAATTTAAGGAAACACTTAGAATTAGTGTAGAATGAAGACCTCTGTGTTATTTAGAATAATGAGGTAGTATTTTGACAGGAATATACTTGGCAATAACTTTTCTGTAGAACAGATTTCTGAGATTTGGTGTTCTCTTCTTCATTTCTGGATGTAGTTTTCATCTTTACTTTCAAATAGCTAAATGAAACATCCAAAGTGTCTTTCATGAATTTTCTTATGGAGATAGAGTGAAATAAAATTCTGACCCACTTTTCAGAGCACAGAATTCCAATTATATTTTCATTTTAGCGGGCTGTTTGAGGATAGCAATTATCTGGCTCTCTTTTCATAGATACAAGTATATCTATGACCCATAATTATATCTATGGTAATAAACTGAAAGAGCTAGTATCTTTGAGGTTTCCACATTGCGAAATCCCGAAAATCTGGAGAAAGGTGAAGTTTCCAATATAAAAGTAACAAGAATGTCATGGAGTAGAAACATAAAGTATTTGAGTTTTCCTTTCTGTTACTTTTATTATAATAAAAAAGGAGACAGCAGGATAAATACTTTAATATTGTGTTACTCATGTGTTTTGGAAAATGTGTAGGAATACTTTAATAGTTTTGGTGTCCTTTTATTTTTTTTATTTATTTATTTATTTATTTATTATTTATTTATTTATTTTTTAAGATTCCACCTTAGGGGCGTGTTGGGGAGCAAAGGGATTATGTTGTCCTTGATGTGATTTGAATTAGCCAAACATAGACTTCCTGTTCATTCTTGATTTTTTTCCATGTCATGTATGCCTACAAATATTTTTAAGTGACTTTTTATGTTAATTTTGTTGTTGTTGTTGTTGTTACTTTCTTGTTAACCTGATTATAAACTCCCATGGCAGCAACAGTGCCTTTTTTGTCCTCAGGTTTTTATGTGCTTAAGCAATGGCAGGTCTACGTAATGACAGACTATATAATCAAAGAAGGGTAGTATTCACGTGACTTTAGAATTAGCATGTGTCTGCATAGAATCTGCCTCTGACTTTACCAGCAGTAGAAAATTTATAGAAGAGAAAGGGAAATGCTTTGCTGTTAATTACGCTTAAAAAAGAATAGGAGTAAAGGAGAGTATTACCTCCAACTCACTGGAGCTGCTTTCCCCCTTATAAGCAGTTCCTAAAGTGAATGAAAGCAGCTCTCCTTATGTGTCTGCCTACTTTATTCTTCGGTAAGTTTAGCAGTTCATCTAGCTATCTTTTATTCGAAATGATTTCCAGATGCCTCCTCATATAAATTGCTGACTTCTGGATATATTCTGGTTCTGGAATGGGTAGATTTCTGATGTGGTTTAGTATATATATATAAACCCTGTGAGCTTCTGGCATGCAATTTCTCTGATCGTGGTTACATTGATATTTAAAGTAGGGTTTGACATAGTCTGTCACTTACTGTTGATAAATAACATTTATATTCCTCTTAGTTCATTTTATTGATGTGTTAGTTTAAAAGGCATTTTCTTTGACAGAAAATGAAGTAACGAAATAATAGTGAAATCGTTCTGCCGTGTCTCTAATTTGTTGATATTTTCCATGTACTTGAAACATGTATGGTATACCTCTTCTTTTTCCTTCTCTGAAGAATGGCTAGAAAAAAAGCCCTACTTGATTCTGTTGTTTACTGTGAGGGATTAGTGATTCTGGGTGTATTCATGTATGCTGCTTCCTGTATGTTTTCAAGCAATAAGAATTTATTGAAACATGTCAGACATTATACTTTTTCTTCTCCAGTATTGGAATATAGAGTGCACTTAGTTTTTTGGAGTGAAATACAGACAAAGCCATAACATCTATAGAACTACATATTACCCTACAATATTGTCTGATACAAAACAGTCTGGAAATATTCTTACAGCGAAATTGCAAATGTATTGATTTACCTTACATTGCAATCTGTCTTAATGGAACCTTATCACCAGTGTAAGGAATAATTTCTGGGTGTGAATAAGTACGCAGTATAAGGTAAACTTTTGTGAAGTAGTCAATTCTTTTGTCATTTGTTCCCCCTTCGCACCCAAAGTGTAGCACTTGACATAGAATCTTTCTTTCTTCATAAAGTGATTGATTTGGAATTCTGCATTGTTGTATGTAGAAAAAGGATATTTTCTGTTTTGTAATATTTTTGTTATATTGGGAATTCTATTTCTTTCTAATTTTAAAATGTGGTTTACCATATTCATTTTTTTCTGCAACGTTTCTTTTCAGGCCTTTCCTGCTTATCCAAATTCACCATTTCAGGTCACCTCTGGATATCAGTTGCCTGTATATAATTATCAGGTAATGTAAGAAGGAGTAAAATGATTTGCTTTGAGGTATTTTTGAGGCCTTTAACTTGTTTATACAAATTTCCTGAATAGTTGGTCATTTTTAACTAGTGAAGTGTCCCTAAAATTTAAGGAAAGACTTAGTGTAGAATGAAGACCTCTGTCTTATTTAGAAGTAATGAAGTAGTATTTTGACAGGAATATACTTGGGAATAACTTTTCTGTAGAATAGATTGCTGAGATTTTGTGTCCCCTTCTTCATTTCTGGATGTAGTTTTCATCTTTACTGTCAAATAGCTGAATGAAACATCCAAACTGACTCTCATGAATTTTCTTAGGGAGATAGAGTGAAATAAAATCAAGATCCACTTTTCAGAGCACAGAATTCCAATTATATTTTCATTTTAGCTGGCTTTTTGACGATAGTAATTCTCTGGATCTCTTTTCATAGATACAAGTATATCTATGAGCCATAATTATATCTATGGTAATAAACTGAAAAAGCTATTATCTTTGAGGTTTCCACATTTCCAACTCCCGAAAATTTGGAGAAAGGCAAAGTTTCAAATATAAAAGTAACAAGAATGTCATGGACTAGAAACATAAAGTACTTAAGTTTTCCTTTCTGTTACTTTTATTCTAATAAAAAAGGAGACAGTAGGATAAGTACTTGAATATTGTGTTTCTCATGTGTTTTTGAAAATGTGTAGGAATACTTTAATAGTTTTGGTTTCCGTTTATTTTATTTATTTATTATTATTATTTTTAAAGATGCCACCATAGGGGCCTGTTGGGGAGCAAAGGGATTATGTTGTCCTTGACGTTAATTGAATTAGCCAAACATAGACTTCCTGTTCATTCTTGATTTTTCTCCATGTCATATTTGCCTATAAATATTTTTAAGTGACGCTTTATGTTAATGTTTTTTTTTTTTGTTGTTGTTGTTACTTTCTTGTTAACCCGATTATATACTCCCATGGCAGCAACAGTGCGTTTTTTGCCCTCAGGATTTTATGTGCTTAAGCAATGGCAGGTCCACATAATGATAGACTATATAATCAAAGAAAGGTAGTATTCACGTGACTGTAGAATTAGCATGTATCTGCATAGAATCTTCCTCTGGCTTTACCAGCAGTAGAAAATTTGTAGAAGAGAAACAGAAATACTTTGGTGTTAATTATGCTTAAATAAGAATAGGAGTAGACGAGAGTATTACCTGCAAATCACCGGAGCTGCTTTCCCCCTTATAACCGTTTCCTAAAGTGAATGAAAGCAGCTCTCCTTATGTGTCTGGCTACTTTATTCTTCAGTAAGTTTAGCAGTTCGTCTAGCTATCTTTTATTTGAAATGATTTCTGGTTGCCTCCTCATATAAATTGCTGACTTCTGGATATTTTCTGGTTCTGGAATGGGTAGATTTCTGATGTGGTTTAGTGTATATATATATATATACACATATACGTATATACATGTACATATATATACGTATATATATATATACGTATATATATGTGTATATATATATATACGTATATATATATATATATACGTATATATATATGTGTATATATATACGTGTATATATATATATATACCCCGTGAGCTTCTTGCATCTAATTTCTCTGATCCTGGTTACATTGATATTTAAAGTAGGGTTTGACATACTCTGTCACATACTGTTGATAAATAACGTTTATATTCTTCTTAGTTCGTTTTATTGATGTGTTAGCTTAAAAGACATTTTCTTTGACGGAAAATGAAGTAACGAAATAATAGTGAAATAGTTCTGCAGTGTCTCTAATTTGGTGGTATTTTCCATGTATTTGAAACATGTATGGTGTACCTCTTCTTTTTCCTTCTCTGAACAATGGCTAGGAAAAAAGCCGTACTTGTTTCTGTCATTTACTGTGAGGCATTACTGAATCTGGGTGTATTCATGCATGCTGCTACCTGTGTGTTTTCAAACAGTAAGAATTTATTGAAACATATAAGACATTATACGTTCTCTTCTCCAGTATTGGATTATAGACTGCACTTAGTTTCTGGAATGAAGTACAGACAAAGCCATAACATCTGTAGAACTACATATTACCCTACAATATTGTCTGGTACAAAACAGTCTAGAAATATTCTTACAGCGAAATTGCAAATGTATTAATTTAACTTACATTGCAATCTGTCTCTATTAAGACAGATTGGTGTCTCTGTTATCACCAGTGTAAGAAATAAGTTCTGGGTGTGAATAAGTATGCAGTATAAGGTAAACTTTCGTGAAGTAGTCAATTCTTTTGTCATTTGTTCCCCCTTCACACCCGAAGTATAGCACTTGACATAGAATCTTTCTTTCTTCATGAAGGCAGTCATGCATTTGGAATTCTACATTGTTGTATGTAGAAAAACGATATTTTTTGTTTTGTAATATTTTTTGTTATATTGAGAATTATATTTCTTTCTGATTTTAAAAAGTGGTTTACCACATTCATTTTTTTCTGCAACCTTTCTTTTCAGGCATTTCCTGCTTATCCAAATTCACCATTTCAGGTCACCACTGGATATCAGTTGCCTGTATATAATTATCAGGTAATGTAAGAAGGAGTAAGATGATTTGCTTTCAGGTATTATTGAGGCCTTTAACTTGTTTATACAAATTTGCTGAATAGTTGGTCATTTTAAACTATTGAAGTGTACGTAAAATTTAAGGAAACACTTAGAATTAGTGTAGAATGAAGACCTCTGTCTTATTTAGAAGTAATGAAGTAGTGTTTTGACAGGAATATACTTGGCAATTACTTTTTTGTAGACCAGATTTCTGAGATTTGGTGTCCCCTTCTTCATTTCTAGATGTAGTTTTCATCTTTACTTTCAAAAAGCTGAACGAAACATCCAAACTGACTTTCATGAGTTTCCTTAAGGAGATAGAGTGAAATAAAATTCTGATCCACTTTTCACAGCACAGAATTCCAATTATATTTTCGTTTTAGCTGGCTGTTTGACGATAGTAATTCTCTGGATCTCTTTTCATAGATTCAAGTATATCTATGACCTATAATTATATCTGTGGTAATAAACTGAAAGAGCTTGTATCTTTGAGGTTTCCACATTGCCAACTCCTGAAAATTTGGCGAAAAGTGAAGTTTCAAATATAAAAGTAACAAGAATGTCATGGACTAGAAACATAAAGTACTTAAGTTTTCCTTTCTGTTACTTTTATTATAATAAAAAAGGAGACAGCAGGATAAGTACTTGAATATTGTGTTTCTCAGGTGTTTTTGAAAATGTGTAGGGATACTTTAATAGTTTTGGTGTCCTTTTTTTTTTTTAAGGTGCCACTATAGGAGCCTGTTGGGGAGCAAAGGGATTATGTTGTCCTTGATATTAAGTGAATTAGCCAAACATAGACTTCCTGTTCATTATTGATTTTTTTTCATGTCATATATGCCTATACATATTTTTAAGAGATTCTTTATATTAATTTTTTTGTTATTGTTACTTTCTTGTTAACCCGATTATAAACTCCCAGGGCAGCAACAGTGCCTTTTTTGTCCTCAGGTTTTTATGTGCTTAAGCAATGGCTGGTCCACATAATGATAGACTATATAATCACAGAAAGGTAGTATTCACGTGACTTTAGAATTTGCACGTATCTGCATAGAATCTGCCTCTGGCTTTAGCAGCAATAGAAAATTTATAGAAGAGAAACAGAATTGCTTAGCTGTTAATGACACTTAAATAAGAACAGGAGTAAACGAGAGTATTACTTCCAAATCACCGGCGCTGCTTTCCCCCTTACAACCAGTTCCTAAAGTGAATGAAAGCAGCTCTCCTTATGTGTCTGCCTACTTTATTCTTCGGTAAGTTTAGCAGTTCATCTCGCTATCCTTTGTTTGAAATGATTTCCGGTTGCCTCCTCATATAAATTGCTGACCTCTGGATATTTTCTGGTTCTGGAATGGGTAGATTTCTGATGTGGTTTAGTATATCTAGATAAACCCCGGGAGCTTCTGGCATCTAATTTCTCTGATCCTGGTTACATTGATATTTAAAGTAGGGTTTGTCATACTCTGTCACTTACTGTTGATAAATAACGTTTATATTCTTCTTAGTTCGTTTTATTGATGTGTTAGCTTAAAAGACATTTTCTTTGACGGAAAATGAAGTAACAAAATAATAGTGAAATAATTCTGCAGTGTCTCTAATTTGTTGATACTTTCCATGTTCTTGAAACATGTATGGTATACCTCTTCTTTTTCCTTCTCCAAACAATGGCCAGAAAAAAAGCCCTACTTGTTTCAGTCGTTTACTGTGAGCCATTACTGAATCTGGGTGTATTCATGTATGCTACTACCTGTATGTTTTCAAACAATAAGAATTTATTAAAACATACAAGACATTATACTTTCTCTTCTCCAGTATTGGATTATAGACTGCACGTAGTTTTTTGGAATGAAGTACAGACAAAGCCATAACATCTATAGAACTACATATTACCCTATAATATTGTCTGATACAAAACAGTCTACAAATATTCTTACAGCAAAATTGCAAACCTATTAATTAAGTTACATTGCAATCTGTCTTAATGGAGCCTTACCACCAGTGTAAGAAATAACTTCTGGGTGTGAGTAAGTACAGTGTATAAAGTCAACTTTGGTGAAGTAGTCAATTCTTTTGTCATTTGTTCCCCCTTCACACCCAAAGTGTGGCACTTGACATAGAATCTTTCTTTCTTCATCAAGTCAGTCATTCATTTAGAATTCTGTTTTTCTGTATGTAGAGGAACGATATTTTACCTTTTCTAATATTTTTGTTATATTGGGAATTATATTTCTTTCTAATTTTAGAAAGTGGTTTACCATATTCTTTTTTTTCTGCAACCTTTCTTTTCAGGCATTTCCTGCTTATCCAGATTCACCATTTCAGGTCACCACTGGATATCAGTTGCCTGTATGCAATTATCAGGTAATGTAAGAGGGAGTAAAATGATTTGCTTTCAGGTATTATTGAGGCCTTTAACTTGTTTATACAAATGTCCTGAATACTTGGTCATTTAAAACTAGTGAAGTGTCCCTAAAATTTAAGGAAAGACTTAGTGTAGAATGAAGACCTGTGTCTTATTTAGAAGTAATGAAGTAATATTTTGACAGGAATTTACTTGGCAATAACATTTGTGTAGAAGAGATTTCTGAGATTGGGTGTCCCCTTCTTCATTTCTGGATGTAGTTTTCATCTTTGCTGTGAAATAGCTGAATGAAACATCCAAACTGACTTTCATGAATTTTTTTAGGGAGATAGAGTGAAATAAAATTATGATCCACTTTTCAGAGCACAGAATTCCCATTATATTTTCATTTTAGCTGGCTGTTTGACGATAGTAATTCTCTGGATCTCTTTTCATAGATACAAGTATATCTATGACCAATAACTATATCTATGGTAATAAACTGAAAGAGCTAGTATTTTTGAGGTTTCCACATTGCCAACTCCCAAAAATTTGGAGAAAGGTGAAGATTCAAATTTAAAGTAACAAGAATGTCATGGACAAGAAACATAAAGTACTCAAGTTTTCCTTTCTGTTACTTTTATTATAATAAAAAAGGAGACAGCAGGATAAGTACTTCAATACTGTGTTTCTCATGTGTGTTTGAAAATGTGTAGGAATAGTTTAATAGTTTTAGTTCCCTTTTTTTTTTTTTAAGATGCCATCATGGGGGCCTGTTGGTGAGCAAAGGGATTATGTTGTCCTTGACGTTAAGTGAATTAGCCAAACATAGACTTCCTGTTCATTCTTGATTTTTTTCCATGTCATATATGCCTATAAATATTTTTAAGTGAGTCTTCATGTTAATGTTTTCTTTGTTGTTGTTACTTTCTTGTTAACCCGATTATAAACTCCTATGGCAGCAACAGTGCCTTTTCTGCCCTCAGGGTTTTATGTGCTTAAGCAATGGCAGCTCCACATAATGATAGACTATATAATCAGAGAAAGGTAGTATTCACATGACTTTAGAATTTGCATGTAGCTGCATAGAATCTGCCTCTGGCTTTACCAGCAGTAGTAAATTTGTAGAAGAGAAACAGAAATGCTTTGCTGTTAATTATGCTTAAATAAAAATAGAAGTAAAGGAGAGTATTACCTGCAAATTACCAGAGCAGCTTTCCCCCTTATAAGCAGTTCCTAAAGTGAATGAAAGTAGCTCTCCTTATGTGTCTGCCTACTTTATTCTTCAGTAAGTTTAGCAATTCATCTAGCTATTCTTTATTTGAAATGATTTCCAGATGCCTCCTCATATAAATTGCTGACTTCTGGATATATTCTGGTTCTGGAATGGGTAGATTTCTGATGTGGTTTACTATATATACATATATATATGTGTGTGTGTATATATATATATACACATATATATGTATATATATACATGTGTGTATATATATATATACACATATATATATATATATATATATAAACCCCGTGAGTTTCTGGCATCTAATTTCTCTGATCCTGGTTACATTGATATTTAAAGTAGGGTTTGTCATACTCTGTCACTTACTGTTGATAAATAACGTTTATATTCTTCTTAGTTCATTTTGTTGATGTGTTAGCTTAAAAGTCATTTTCTTTGATGGAAAATGAAGTAACAAAATAATAGTGAGATAGTTCTGCAGTGTCTCTAATTTGTTGATATTTTCCATGTACTTGAAACATGTATGGTATACCTCTTCTTTTTCCTTCTCTGAACAATGGGTAGAAAAAAAGCACTACTTGTTACTGTCATTTACTGTGAGTCGTTACTGAATCTGGGTGTATTCGTGTATGCTGCTACCTGTATGTTTTCAAACAATAAGAATTTATTGAAACATATAAGACATTATACTTTCTCTTCTCCAGTATTGGATCATAGACTGCACTTAGTTTTTCGGAATGAAGTACAGACAAAGCCATAACATCTGTAGAAGTACATATTGTCCTATCATATTGTGTGATACAAAAGAGTCTAGGAATATTCTGACAGGGAAATAGCAAATGTATTAATTTAACTTACATTGCAATCTGTCTTAATGGAGCCTTACCACCAGTGTAAGAAATAACTTCTGGGTGTGAGTAAGTACACAGTATAAAGTCAACTTTGGTGAAGTAGTCAATTCTTTTGTCATTTGTTCCCCCTTCACACCCAAAGTGTGGCACTTGACATAGAATCTTTCTTTCTTCATCAAGTCAGTCATTCATTTGGAATTCTGCATTGTTGTATGTAGAAAAACTATATTTTACCTTTTTTGATATTTTTTTATGTTGGGAATTATATTTTTTTCTAATTTAAAAAAATGTTTTACCATATTCATTTTTTTCTGCAACCTTTCTTTTCAGGCATTTCCTGCTTGTCCAAATTCACCAGTTCAGGTCACCACTGGATATCAGTTGGCTGTATACAATTATCAGGTAATGTAAGAGGGAGTAAAATGATTTGCTTTCAGGTATTATTGAGGCCTTTAACTTGTTTATACAAATTTCCTGAATAGTTGGTCATTGTAAACTAGTGAAGTGTACCTAAAATTTAAGGAAAGACTTAGTGTAGAATGAAGACCTCTGTCTTATTTAGAAGTTATGAGGTAATATTTTGACAGGAATATACTTGGCAATAACTTTTCTGTGGAACAGATTTCTGAGATTGGGTGTCCCCTTCTTCATTTCTGAATGTAGTTTTCATCTTTACTGTCAAATACCTGAATGAAACATCCAAACTGACTCTCATGAATTTTCTTACGGAGATAGAGTGAAATAAAATTATGATCCACTTTTCACAGCACAGAATTCCAATTATATTTTCATTTTAGCTGGCTGTTTCAGGATAGTAATTCTCTGGATCTCTTTTCATAGATACAAGTATATCTATGACCGCTAATTATATATATGGTAATAAACTGAAAGAGCTAGTATCTTTGAGGTTTCCACATTGCCAATTCCCAAAAATTTGGAGAAAGTTGAAGTTTCTACTATAAAAGTAACAAGAATGTCATGGACTGAAAACATAAAGTACTCAAGTTTTCCTTTCTGTTACTTTTATTATAATAAAAAAGGAGACAGCAGGATAAGTACTTGAATATTGTGTTTCTCAGGTGTTTTTGAAAATGTGTAGGAATATTTTAATATTTTTGGTTTCCTTTATATATTTATTTTTTCTTTTTTATTATTATACTTTAAGTTTTAGGGTACATGTGCACATCGTGCAGGTTAGTTACATATGTATTCATGTGCCATGTTGGTGCGCTGCACCCACCTTCTCGTCATCTAGCATTAGGTATGTCTCCCGATGCTATCCCTCCCCCCTCCGCCCACCCCACAACAGTCCCCAGAGTGTGATATTCCCTTTCCTGTGTCCATGTGATCTCATTGTTCAGTTCCCACCTATGAGTGATAATATGTGCTGTTTGGTTTTTTGTTCTTGTGATAGTTTACTGAGAATGATGATTTCCAGTTTCACCCATGTCCCTACAAAGGACGTGAATTCATCATTTTTTATGGCTGCATAGTATTCCATGGTGTATATGTGCCAGATTTTCTTAATCCAGTCTATCATTGTTGGACATTTGGCTTGGTTCCAAGTCTTGGCTATTGTGAATAATGCCGCAATAAACATACGTGTGCATGTGTCTTTATAGCAGCATGATTTTTAGTCCTTTGGGTGTATACCCAGTAATGGGATGGCTGGGTCAAATGGTATTTCCAGTTCTAGATCCCTGAGGAATCGTCACACTGACTTCCACAATGATTGAACTACCCACCAACAGTGTAAAAGTGTTCCTATTTCTCCACATCCTCTCCAGCACCTGTTGTTTCCTGACGTTTTAATGATTGCCATTCTAACTGGTGTGAGATGGTATCTCATTGTGGTTTTGATTTGCATTTCTCTGATGGCCAGTGATGATGAGCATTTTTTCGTGTGTTTTTTGGCTGCATAAATGTCTTCTTTTGAGAAGTGTCTGTTCATGTCCTTCGCCCACTTTTTGATGGGGTTGTTTTTCTTTTTCTTGTAAATTTGTTTGAGTTCATTGTAGATTCTGGATATTAGCCCTTTGTCTGATGAGTAGGTTGCAAAAATTTTCTCCCATTTTGTAGGTTGCCTGTTCACTCTGATGGTAGTTTCTTTTGCTGTGCAGAATCTCTTTAGTTTAATTAGGTCCTATTTGTCAATTTTGTCTTTTGTTGCCATTGCTTTTGGTGTTTTAGACATGAAGTCCTTGCACATGCATGTGTCCTGAATGGTATTGCCTAGGTTTTCTTCTAGGGTTTTTATGGTTTTAGGTCTAACGTTTAAGTCTTTAATCCATCTTGAATTGATTTTTGTATAAGGTGTAAGGACGGGATCCAGTTTCAGCTTTCCACATACGGCTAGCCAGTTTTCCCAGCACCATTTATTAAATAGGGAATCCTTTCCCCATTGCTTGTTTTTCTCAGGTTTGTCAAAGATCAGATAGTTGTAGATATGTGGCGTTATTTCTGAGGGCTCTGTTCTGTTCCATTCATCTATATCTCTGTTTTGGTACCCAGTACCATGCTGTTTTAGTTACTGTAGACTTGTAGTATAGTTTGAAGTCAGGTAGTGTGATGCCTCCAGCTTTGTTCTTTTGGCTTAGGATTGACTTGGCAATGCGGGCTCTTTTTTGGTTCCATATGAACTTTAAAGTAGTATTTTTCCAATTCTGTGAAGAAAGGCATTGGTAGCTTGATGGGGATGGCATTGAATCTGTAAATTGCCTTGGGCGGTATGGCCATTTTCAGGATATTGATTCTTCCTACTCATGAGCATGGAATGTTCTTCCATTTGTTTGTATCCTCTTTTATTTC
Organism: Gorilla gorilla gorilla; assembly: GCF_029281585.2. Lineage (NCBI taxonomy): Eukaryota > Metazoa > Chordata > Mammalia > Primates > Hominidae > Gorilla > Gorilla gorilla. The sequence goes on along the minus strand of NC_073248.2, from coordinate 42,805,638 downwards.
CTTGAGCAGTGGTTTGTAGTTCTCCTTGAAGAGGTCGTTCACATCCCTTGTAAGTTGATTTCCTAGGTATTTTATTCTCTTTGAAGCAATTGTGAATGGGAGTTCACTCATGATTGGGCTCTCTGTTTGTTGTTGGTGTATAAGAATGCTTGTGATTTTTGTACATTGATTTTGTATCCTGAGACTTTGCTGAAGTTGCTTATCAGCTTAAGGAGATTTTGGGCTGAGACAATGGGGTTTTCTAGATGTACAATCATGTCGTCTGCAAACAGGGACAATTTGACTTCCTCTTTTCCTAATTGAATACCCTTTATTTCCTTCTCCTGCCTAATTGCCCTGGCCAGAACTTCCAACACTGTGTTGAATAGGAGTGGTGAGAGACGGCATCCCTGTCTTGTGCCAGTTTTCAAAGGGAATGCTTCCAGTTTTTGCCCATTCAGTACGATATTGGCTGTGGGTTTGTCATAGATAGCTCTTATTATTTTGAAATACGTCCCATCAATACCTAATGTATTGAGAGTTTTTAGCATGAAGGGTTGTTGAATTTTGTCAAAGGCTTTTTCTGCATCTATTGAGATAATCATGTGGTTTTTGTCTTTGGTTCTGTTTATATGCTGGATTACATTTATTGATTTGCATATATTGAACCAGCCTTGCATCCCAGGGATGAAGCCCACTTGATCATGGTGGATAAGCTTTTTGATGTGCTGCTGGATTCGTTTTGCCAGTATTTTATTGAGGATTTTTGCATCAATGTTCATCAAGGATATTGGTCTAAAATTCTCTTTTTTGGTTGTGTCTCTGCCTGGCTTGGGTATCAGAATGATGCTGGCCTCATAAAATGAGTTAGGGAGGATTCCGTCTTTTTCTGTTGATTGGAATAGTTTCAGAAGGAATGGTACCAGTTCCTCCTTGTACCTCTGGTAAGAATTCGGCTGTGAATCCATCTGGTCCTGGACTCTTTGGTTGGTAAGCTATTGATTATTGCCACAATTTCAGCTCCTGTTATTGGTCTATTCAGAGATTCAACTTCTTCCTGGTTTAGTCTTGGGAGAGTGTATGTGTCGAGGAATTTATCCATTTCTTCTAGATTTTCTAGTTTATTTGCATAGAGGTGTTTGTAGTATTCTCTGATGGTAGTTTGTATTACTGTGTGATCGGTGGCGATATCCCCTTTATCCTTTTTTATTGCGTCTATTGGATTCTTCTCTCTTTTTTTCTTTATTAGTCTTGCTAGCAGTCTATCAATTTTGTTGATCCTTTCAAAAAACCAGCTCCTGGATTCATTAATTTTTTGAAGGGTTTTTTGTGTCTCTATTTCCTTCAGTTCTGCTCTGATTTTAGTTATTTCTTGCCTTCTGCTAGCTTTTGAATGTGTTTGCTCTTGCTTTTCTAGTTCTTTTAATTGTGATGTTAGGGTGTCAATTTTGGATCTTTCCTGCTTTCTCTTATGGGCATTTAGTGCTATAAATTTCCCTGTACACATTGCTTTGAATGCGTCCCAGAGATTCTGGTATGTTGTGTCTTTGTTCTCGTTGGTTTCAAAGAACATCTTTATTTCTGCCTTCATTTCGTGATGTACCCAGTAGTCATTCAGGAGCAGGTTGTTCAGTTTCCATGTAGTTGAGCGGTTTTGAGTGAGATTCTTAATCCTGAGTTCTAGTTTGATTGCTCTGTGGTCTGAGAGATAGTTTGTTATAATTTCTGTTCTTTTACATTTGCTGAGGAGAGCTTTACTTCCCAGTATGTGGTCAGTTTTGGAATAGGTGTGGTGTGGTGCTGAAAAAAATGTATATTCTGTTGATTTGGGGTGGAGAGTTCTGTAGATGTCTATTAGGTCCACTTGGTGCAGAGCTGAGTTCAATTCCTGGGTATCCTTGTTGACTTTCTGTCTCGTTGATCTGTCTAATGTTGACAGTGGGGTGTTAAAGTCTCCCATTATTAATGTGTGGGAGTCTAAGTCTCCTTGTAGGTCACTCAGGACTTGCTTTATGAATCTTGGTGCTCCTGTATTGGGTGCATATATATTTAGGATAGTTGGCTCTTCTTGTTGAATTGATCCCTTTACCATTATGTAATGGCCTTCTTTGTCTCTTTTGATCTTTGTTGGTTTAAAGTCTGTTTTATCAGAGACTAGGATTGCAACCCCTGCCTTTTTTGTGTTTTCCATTGGCTTGGTAGATCTTCCTCCATCCTTTTATTTTGAGCCTGTGTGTGTCTCTGCACGTGAGATGGGTTTCCTGAATACAGCACACTGATGGGTCTTGACTCTTTATACAATTTGCCAGTCTGTGTCTTTTAATTGGAGCATTTAGTCCATTGACATTTAAAGTTAATATTGTTATGTATGAATTTGATCCTGTCATTATGATGTTAGCAGGTTATTTTGCTCGTTAGTTGATGCAGTTTCTTCCTAGTCTCGATGGTCTTTACATTTTGGCATGATTTTGCAGCGGCTGGTACCGGTTGTTCCTTTCCATGTTTAGTGCTTCCTTCAGGAGCTCTTATAAGGCAGGCTTGGTGGTGACAGAATCTCTCAGCATTTGCTTGTCTGTAAAGTATTTTATTTCTCCTTCGCTTATGAAGCTTAGTTTGGCTGGATATGAAATTCTGGGTTGAAAATTCTTTTCTTTAAGAATGTTGAGTATTGGCCCCCACTCTCTTCTGGCTTGTAGGGTTTCTGCCAAGAGATCCGCTGTTAGTCTGATGGGCTTCCCTTTGAGGGTAACCCGACCTTTCTCTCTGGCTGCCCTTAACATTTTTTCCTTCATTTCAACTTTGGTGAATCTGACAATTATGTATCTTGGAGTTGCTCTTCTCGAGGAGTATCTTTGTGGCGTTCTCTGTATTTCCTGAATCTGAACGTTGGCCTGCCTTGCTAGATTGGGGAAGTTCTCCTGGATAATATCCTGCAGAGTGTTTTCCAACTTGGTTCCATTCTCCCCGTCACTTTCAGGTACACCAATCAGACGTAGATTTGGTCTTTTCACATAGTCCCATATTTCTTGGAGGCTTTGCTCATTTCTTTTTATTCTTTTTTCTCTAAACTTCCCTTCTCGCTTCATTTCATTCATTTCATCTTCCATTGCTGATACCCTTTCTTCCAGTTGATCGCATCGTCTCCTGAGGCTTCTGCATTCTTCACGTAGTTCTCGAGCCTTGGTTTTCAGCCCCATCAGCTCCTTTAAGCACTTCTCTGTATTGGTTATTCTAGTTATACATTCTTCTAAATTTTCTTCAGTTTTCAACTTCTTTGCCTTTGGTTTGAATGTCCTCCCCGTAGCTCAGAGTAATTTGATAGTCTGAAGCCTTCTTCTCTCAGCTCGTCAAAGTCATTCTCCATCCAGCTTTGTTCCGTTGCTGGTGAGGAACTGCATTCCTTTGGAGGAGGAGAGGCGCTCTGCTTTTTAGAGTTTCCAGTTTTTCTGTTCTGTTTTTTCCCCATCTTTGTGGTTATATCTACTTTTGGTCTTTGATGATGGTGATGTACAGATGGGTTTTTGGTGTGGATGTCCTTTCTGTTTGTTAGTTTTCCTTCTAACAGACAGGACCCTCAGCTGCAGTTCTGTTGGAATAGCCTGCCGTGTGAGGTGTCAGTGTGCTGCTGCTGGGGGGTGCCTCCGAGTTAGGCTGCTCGGGGGTCAGGGGACAGGGACCCACTTGAGGAGGCAGTCTGCCCGTTCTCACACCTCCAGCTGCGTGCTGGGAGAACCACTGCTCTCTTCAAAGCTGTCAGACAGGGACATTTAAGTCTGCAGAGGTTACTGCTGTCTTTTTGTTTGTCTGTGCCCTGCCCCCAGAGGTGGAGCCTACAGAGGCAGGCAGGCCTCCTTGAGCTGTGGTGGGCTCCACCCAGTTGGAGCTTCCCGGCTGCTTTGTTTACCTAATCAAGCCTGGGCAATGGCGGGCGCCCCTCCCCCAGCCTGGCTGCCGCCTTGCAGTTTGATCTCAGACTGCTGCGCTAGCAATCAGGGAGACTCCATGGGCGTAGGACCCTCTGAGCCAGGTGCGGGATAGAATCTAGTGGTGCGCTGTTTTTTAAGCCCATCAGGAGAGCGCAGTATTCGGGTGGGAGTGACCTGATTTTCCAGGTGCCCTCCATCACCCCTTTCTTTGACTCAGAAGGGAACTCCCTGACCCCTTGAGCTTCCCAAGTGAGGCAGTGCCTCGCCCTGCTTCGGCTCGTGGACGGTGCGCGCATCCACTGACCTGCGCCGACTGTCTGGCACTCCCTAGTGAGATGAACCTGGTACCTCAGATGGAAATGCAGAAATCACCCGTCTTCTGCGTCGCTCACGCTGGGAGCTGTAGACCAGAGCTGTTCCTATTCAGCCATCTTGGCTCCTCCCCCCCCCCCCTTTTTTTTTTAAGATGCCACCATAGTGGCCTGTTGGGAAGCAAAGGGATTATGTTGTCCTTGACGTTAAGTGAATTAGCCAAACATAGACTTCCTGTTCGTTCCTCATTTTTTTGCACGTCGTATATGCCTACAAATATTTTTAAGTGATTTTTATATTAATGGTTTATTTTATTTTTTTACTTTCTTGTTAACTCGATTATAAACTCCCATGGCAGCAGCAGTGCCTTTTTTTACCCTTAGGTTTTTATTTGCTTAAGCAATGGCAGGTCCACATAATGATAGACTATATAATCAAAGAAAGGTAGTATTCACGTGACTTTAGAATTAGCATGTATCTGCATAGAATCTGCCTCTGGCTTTACCAGCAATAGAATATTTATAGAAGAGAAAGGGAAATGCTTTGCTGTTAATGACGCTTAAATAAGAATAGGAGTAAACGAGAGTATTAGCTGCAAATCACCAGAGCTGCTTTCCCCCTTATAACCAGTTCCTAAAGTGAATGAAAGCAGCTCTCCTTATGTGTCTGCCTACTTCATTCTTTGGTAAGTTTAACAGTTCATCTAGCTACCCTTTCTTTGAAATGATTTCCAGATGCCTCCTCATATAAATTGCTGACTTCTGGATATATTCTGGTTCTGGAATGGGTAGATTTCTGATGTGCTTTAGTGTATATATAAATCCCGTGAGCTTCTGGCATGTAATTTCTCTGATCCTGGTTACACTGATATTTAAAGTAGGGTTTGACATACTCCATCACTTAATGTTGATAAAGGACGTTTATATTCTTCTTAGTTCATTTTATTTATGTGTTAGCTTTAAAGATATTTTCTTTGACGGAAAATGAAGTAACAAAATAATAGTGAAATAGTTCTGCCATGTCTCTAATTTGTTGATATTTTCCATGTACTTGAAACATGTATGGTATACCTCCTCTTTTTCCTCCTCTGAACAATGGCTGGAAAAAAAGCCCTAGTTATTTCTGTCATTTACTGTGAGGCATTACTGAATCTGGGTGTATTCATGTATGCTGCTACCTGTATGTTTTCAAACAATAAGAATTTATTGAAACATATAAGACATTACAGTTTCTCTTCTCCAGTATTGGATTATAGACTGCACTTAGTTTTTCCAAATGAAGTACAGACAAAGCCATAACGTGTGTACAACTACACATTGTCCTATAATATTGTCTGATAAAAAACAGTGTAGAAATATTCTGACAGGGAAATAGCAAATGTATTAATTTGACTTACATTGCAATCTGTCTTAATGGAGGCTTATCACCAGTGTAAGAAATAACTTCTGGGTGTGAATAAGTACACAGTATAAGGTAAACTTTGGTGAAATCGTCAATTCTTTTTTGTCATTTGTTCCCCTTTCACACCCAAAGTGTAGCACTTGACATGGAATCTTTTTCTTCATAAAGTCAGTCATTCATTTAGAATTCTGCATTGGTGTATGTAGAAAAATGATATTTTACCTTTTTTAAGATTTTTGTTATATTGGGAATTACATTTCTTTCTAATTTTAAAAAGTTGTTTACCATATTCATTTTTTTCTGCAACCGTTCTTTTCAGGCATTTCCTGCTTATCCAGATTCACCATTTCAGGTCACCACTGGATATCAGTTGCCTGTATATAATTACCAGGTAATGTAAGAAGGAGTAAAATGATTTGCTTTCAGGTATTATTGAGGCCTTTAACTTGTTTATACAAATTTCCTGAATAGTTGGTCATTTTAAACTAGTGAAGTGTACCTAAAATTTAAGGAAACACTTAGAATCAGTGTAGAATGAAGACCTCTGTCTTATTTAGAAGTAATGAAGTCATATTTTGACAGTAATATACTTGGGAATAACTTTTCTGTAGAAGAGATTTCTGAGATTTGGTGTCCCATTCTTCATTTCTGGATGTAGTTTTCATCTTTACTGTCAAATAGCTGAATGAAACATCCAGACTGACTTTCATGAATTTTCTTATGGAGATAGAGTGAAATAAAATTATGACCCACTTTTCAGAGCACAGAATTCCAGTTATATTTTCATTTTAGCTGGCTGTTTCACGATAGTAATTCTCTGGGTCTCTTTTCATAGATACGAGTATATCTATGACACATAATTATGTCTATGGTACTAAGCTGAAAGAGCTAGTATCTTTGAGGTTTCCACATTGCCAACTCCCGAAAATTTGGCGAAAGGTGAAGTTTCACGTATAAAAGTAACAAGAATGTCATGGACTAGAAACATAAAGTACTCAAGTTTTCCTTTCTGTTACTTTTATTATAATAAAAAAGGAGACAGCAGGATAAGTACTTCAATACTGTGTTTCCCCTGTGTTTTTGAAAATGTGTAGGAATACTTTAATAGTTTTGGTTTCCTTTTTTTTTTTTTTTTTTTTTTAAGTTGCCACCATAGGGGCCTGTTGGGGAGCAAAGGGATTGATTATGTTTCCCTTGACATTAAGTGAATTAGCCAAACATAGACTTCCTGTTCATTCTTGATTTTTTTTTCCATGTCAGATATACCTATAAATATTTTTAAGTGATTCTTTATATTAATTTTTTTTTGTTACTTTCTTGTTAACCCGATTATAAACTCCCATGGGAGCAAGAGTGCCTTTTTTGCCCTCAGGTTTTTATGTGCTTAAGCAATGGCAGGTCCACATAATGATAGACTATGTAATCAGATAAAGGTGGTGTTCACGTGACTTTAGAATTAGCATGTGTCTGCATAGAATCTGCCTCTGGCTTTACCAGCAATAGAATATTTATAGAAGAGAAAGGGAAATGCTTTGCTGTTAATGACGCTTAAATAAGAATAGGAGTAAACGAGAGCATTAGCTGCAAATCACCGGAGCTGCTTTCCCCCTTATAACCAGTTCCTAAAGTGAATGAAAGCAGCTCTCCTTATGTGTCTGCCTACTTTATTCTTCAGTAAGTTTAGCAGTTCATCTAGCTATCCTTTATTTGGAATGATTTCCAGATGCCTCCTCATATAAATTGCTGACTTCTGGATATATTCTGGTTCTGGAATGGGTAGATTTCTGATATGTTTAGTATATATATATATATATATATAAATCCCGTGAGCTTCTGGCATGTAATTTCTCTGATCCTGGTTACATTGATATTTAAAGTAGGGTTTGACATACTCCATCACTTAATGTTGATAAATAACGTTTACATTCTTAGTTTGTTTTCTTTATGTGTTAGCTTAAAAGACATTTTCTTTGATGGAAAATGAAGTAACAAAATAATAGGGAGATAGTTCTGCAGTGTCTCTAATTTGTTGATATTTTCCGTGTGCTTGAAACATGTATGGTATACCTCTTTTTTTCCTTCTCTGAACGATGGCTGGAAAAAAAGCCGTAGTTATTTCTGTCATTTACTGTGAGGCACTACTGAATCTGGGTGTATTCATGTATGCTGCTACCTGTATGTTTTCAAACAATAAGAATTTATTGAAACATATAAGACATTGTACTTTCTCTTCTCCAGTATTGGATCATAGACTGCACTTAGTTTTTCGGAATGAAGTACAGACAAAGCCATAACATCTGTAGAAGTACATATTGTCCTATAATATTGTGTGATACAAACGAGTCTAGGAATATTCTGACAGGGAAATAGCAAATGTATTAATTTAACTTATATTGCAATCTGTCTTAATGGAGCCTTATCACCAGTGTATCACACCAAGAAATAACTTCTGGGTGTGAGTAAGTACACAGTATAAGGTAAACTTTGGTGAAATCGTCAATTCTTTTGTCATTTGTTCCCCTTCACACCCAAAGTGTAGCACTTGACATAGAATCTTTCTTTCTTCATAAAGTCATTCATTTAGAATTCTGCATTGTTGTATGTAGAAAAACGATATTTTACCTTTTTTCAATATTTTTGTTATGTTGGAAATTATATTTTTTTCTAATTTTAAAAAAATGTTTTACCATATTCATTTTTCTCTGCAACCTTTGTTTTCAGGCATTTCCTGCTTGTCCAAATTCACCAGTTCAGGTCACCACTGGATATCAGTTGGCTGTATACAATTATCAGGTAATGTAAGAGGGAGTAAAATGATTTGCTTTCAGGTATTATTCAGGCCTTTAACTTGTTTATGCAAATTTGCTGAATAGTTGGTCATTTTAAGCTAGTGAAATGTACCTAAAATTTAAGGAAAGACTTAGTGTAGAATGAAGACCTCTGTCTTATTTAGAAGTTATGAAGTAATATTTTGACAGGAATATACTTGGCAATAACTTTTCTGTAGAACAGATTTCTGAGATTGGGTGTCCCCTTCTTCATTTCTGGATGTAGTTTTCATCTTTACTGTCAAATAGCTGAATGAAACATCCAAACTGACTCTCATGAATTTTCTTACGGAGATAGAGTGAAATAAAATTATGATCCACTTTTCAGAGCACAGAATTCCAATTATATATTCATTTTAGCTGGCTGTTTCAGGATAGTAATTCTCTGGATCTCTTTTCATAGATACAAGTATATCTATGACCACTAATTATATATATGGTAATAAACTGAAAGAGCTAGTATCTTTGAGGTTTCCACATTGCCAACTCCTGAAAATTTGGAGAAAGTTGAAGTTTCTAATATAAAAGTACCAAGAATGTCATGGACTAGAAACATAAAGTACTCAAGTTTTCCTTTCTGTTACTTTTATTATAATAAAAAAGGAGACAGCAGGATAAGTACTTCAGTATTGTGTTTTTCAGCTTTTTTAGTGTCTCTTCATATGAACAGATAGGTAAATATTACAGTACATTGATGAAAGACAGAAACCGTGCACAAAACAAAAGATATCTTGGAAGAAGCAGGCAGTGAGGTGAGAAGACCAAAACAATCATATAATTACCATAATACTAGTGAAAAAAAAAAAGAGAAGATATCATGTCCAAAGGGACACTGACAAAGCTGAAGAATGTGAGGTGATGGATACATTAATTAGCCTAATTTTCTCAGTCTACAATGTATACCTGTATTGTATCCCATAAATATATATGATTATTATTTGTCGATAAAAATAAAGTTTTTTGAAAAAAAAAATTGTGTTTTTCGTGTGTTTTTGAAAATGTGTAGGAATATTTTAATAGTTTTGGTTTCTTTTTTTTTTTTTAAGATGCCACCTTAGGGGCCTGTTGGGGAGCAAAGGGATTATGTTTTCCTTGACGTTAAGTGAATTAGCCAAACATAGACTTCCTGTTCATTCTTGATTTTTTTTCCACGTCGTATATGCCTGTAAATATTTTTAAGTGATTTTTATATTAATGTTTTATTTTATTTTTTTACTTTCTTGTTAACCCGATTATAAACTCCCATGGGAGCAACAGTGCCTTTTTTGCCCTGAGGTTTTTATTTGCTTAAGCAATGGCAGGTCCACTTCATGATAGACTATATAATCAAAGAAAGGTAGTATTCACGTGGCTTTTGAATTAGCATGTATCTGCGTAGATTCTGCCGCTGGCTTTACCAGCAATAGAAAATTTGTAGAAAAGAGACAGAAATGCTTTGCTGTTAATTACGCTTAAATAAGAATAGGAGTAAACGAGAGTATTACCTCCAAATCACCAGAGCTGCTTTCCCCCTTATAACCAGTACCAGATTGAATGAAAGCAGCTCTCCTTATGTGTCTGCCTACTTTATTCTTTGGTAAGTTTAACAGTTCATCTAGCTATCCTTTATTTGAAATGATTTCCAGATGCCTCCTCATATAAATTGCTGACTTCTGGATATATTCTGTTTCTGGAATGGGTAGATTTCTGATGTGCTTTAGTATATATTTAAATCCCGTGAGCTTCTGTCATCTAATTTCTCTGATCTTGGTTACATTGATATTTAAAGTCGGGTTTGACATACTCCATCACTTAATGTTGATAAATAACGTTTATATTCTTCTTAGTTCATTTTATTTATGTGTTAGCTTAAAAGACATTTCCTTTGATGGAAAATGAAGTAACAAAATAATAGTGAAATAGTTCTGCAGTGTCTTTAATTTGTTGATGTTTTCCGTGTACTTGAAACATGTATGGTATACCTCTTCTTTTTCCTTCTCTGAACGATGGCTGGAAAAAAAGCCCTACTTGTTTCTGTCATTTACTGTGAGGCATTACTGAATCTGGGTGTATTCATGTATGCTGCTACCTGTATGTTTTCAAACAATAAGAATTCATTGAAACATATAAGACATTCTACTTTCTCTTCTCCAGTATTGGATTATAGACTGCGCTTAGTTTTTTGGAATGAAGTACAGACCTAGCACTAATATCTATAGAACTACATATTACCCTTTAATATTGTCTGATACAAAACAATCTGGAAATATTCTGACATTGAAATAGCAAATGTATAATTTTAACTTACATTGCAATCTGTCTTAATGGAGCCTCATCACCAGTGTAAGAAATAATTTCTGGGTGTGAATAAGTACACAGTGTAAGGTAAACTTTGGTGAAATAGTCAATTCTTTTGTCATTTGTTCCCCCTTCACACCCAAAGTGTAGCACATGACATAGATTCTTTCTTTCTTCATAAAGTCAGTCATTCATTTAGAATTCTGCATTGTTGTATGTATAAAAATGATATGTTACCTTTTTTAATATTTTTGTTATATTGGGCATGATATTTCTTTCTAATTTAAAAAAATGGTTTACCATATTCTTTTTTTTCTGCCACCTTTCTTTTCAGGCATTTCCTGCTTATCCAAATTCAGCGGTTCAGGTCACCACTGGATATCAGTTCCATGTATACAATTACCAGGTAATGTAGGTAGGAATGAAATGATTTGCTTTCAGGTATTATTGAGGCCTTTAACTTGTTTATACAAATTTCCTGAATAGTTGGTCATTTTAAACCAGTGAAGTGACCTAATATTTAAGAAAACACTTAGAATTAGTGTAGAGTGAAGACCTCTGTCTTATTTAGAAGTAATGAAGTAATATTTTGACAGGAATGTACTTGGCAATAACTTTTCTGTAGAACAGTTTTCTGAGATTTGGCCCTTCTATATTTCAGGATATAGTTTTCATCTTTGCTGTCAAATAGCTGATTGAAACCTCCAGAATGACTTTCATGAATTTTTTAGGGATATAGAGTAAATAAAATTATTACCCAATTCTTAGAGCACACAATTCAAATTATAGTTTCATTTAGTAGGCTGTTTCCCGACAGTTGTTGTCTGGTTCTCTTCTCATAGTAGGTAGGACTCTATCTATGACCAATAATCATATGTAGCATAATAAGTTCAAAGTAGTAACATCTTTGAGATTTCCACAATGCCAAATCCAAAAAATTGGGGAAAAGGTGTGGTTTCATATTTGTATGTGGAAGTAACAACAAGAGTGTCAGGAATTAGAACCATAAAGTACTTCTTTTTTCCATTGCGTTTCTTTTATTATAATAACAAAGGAGCCAGCATAGGTACTTCAATATTTTATATATCATTTGTTTTTGAAAATGTTTATGAATATTTGAATAATTTTGTTTTCCTATTTTTTTTTAAGATGCCACCGCAGTGGCCTGTTGGGGAGCAAAGCAGGTAGGTTGTACCTCTGGTAAAGTGAATTAGCCTACCATGTACTTCTGTTCTTTCTGGATTATTTTCCATATCATTTATGCCTTATAAATATTTTTAAATGATTATTTATATTAATGTGTTACATTTTGTTACTTTCTTTTTAACCCAGTTACAATCTCCCATGGGTGCAACAGTGCCTTTTTCTCTCTCAGGTTTTTGTGTTCTTAAGGAGTGGCTGGTCCACATCATAAGTGTTCAGTTACTTGTTGATAGACTGTGTAATCTAAGAAAGATAGTATTAATGTTACTTACTTTAGAATTAGCATGTATCTGCATAGGGTCTGCCTCTGGCTTTACCAGCCACCAAAAATTTGTTGAAGAGAAACAGAAATGTTTTGCTGTTAATTACCCTTAAATAAGAATAGGAATAAAAAAAGAGTATTACCTCTAAAATACCTGAACTTCTTTCCCCCATTATACCTAGTTCTGAAAACATTTGAAAGCAGCTGTTCTAATGTTTCTGCCTAGTTTATTCTTTAAGGATAGCGATTAATCTAGCTCTTCTTTACTTGCAATGATTTCCAGGTGACTCCTCATATAAACTGCTGACTTCTGGATATATTCTCGTTCTGGAATGTATAGATTTCTGACCTATTTTACTGTACCTATAAATCCTGTGAATTTCTGGCATGTAATTTCTCTGATCCTGATTACTTTGATACTTAAAGTAGGATTTGGCATACTCTATCACTTATTGGTGATAAATAACGTCTATTTTCTTCTTAGTCCATTTTATTTATGTGTTAGTTTAAAAGACATTTTCTCTGATGGAAAATAAAGGAACAAAATAGTAGTGAAATAGTTCTTCAGTGTCTCTCATTTATTGACATTTTCTGTGTACTTGAAATGTGTAGGATATACCTCTTCTTCTTTTTTCTTCTCTGAACAATGGCTAGAGACAAAGCCCTCCTTGTTCCTAACATTTACGGTGGGCCATTACTGAATCTGGGTGTATTCATGTATGCTGCTTCCTATATGTTTTCAAACAATAAGTATTTATCGAAACATATAAGACATTGTACTGTCCTTCTCCAGTTTTGGATTGTACACTGCCCTTAGTTTTTCAAAATGAAGTACAGAAAAAAAAACATAACATCTGTAGGAGAACTACATATTACCCTGTAATATTGTTAAAGACAAAACTATCTGGAAGTATATTGACAAAGAAATAGCAAATGTATTAACTTAACTTACATTGAGATCTGTCTTAATGGAGCCTTATCAGCAGTGTAAGAAACAACTTCTGGGTGGGCATAAGTACACAGTGTCAGTAAGGTGAACTTTGCCTGGTGAAATAGTCACTACTTTGTCATTTGTGTGTTCCCCCGCCCCATCCAAAGGGGCTTAGCACTTGACAGAGAATATTTATTTCTTCCTAAAGTCATTCATTCATTTAGAATTCTGCATTGTTTTATATAGAACATTAATAAATATTTTAAAGTTTTTCATTTTTTTTATTTTGGGGATAATTTTTTTTTCTAATTTAAAAAGATGTTTTACCATATTCATTCTTTCTGTAAACTTACTTTCAGACATATCCTACTTATCCACATTTACCAGGTCAGGTCACCACTGGGTGTCAGTTGCCTGTATATAATTATCAGGTAATTGAAGAGGGAGTAAAATGATTTGTTTTCAGATATTATTGAAGCCTTTAATTTGTTTATATGAATTTCCTGAATTAAACTAGTGAAATGTACCTAAAATTTAGGAAAACACTTGCAATGGTCTAGAATGAAGCCTTCTGTATTATTTAGAAGTAATGAATTAACATTTTGACAGGGATATACTTAGCAATAACTTTTCTGTAAAACAGTTTTCTGAGATTCGTTGTCCCCTTCTATATTTCAGCATGTATTTTTTCATCTTTTTATCATCCCATTCTTAGAGCACAGAATTCCAATTATATTTTTATTTTAGCTTGCTGCTTCATGATAGTAGTTCTCTGGGCCTCTTTTCATAGATATGACTACATCTGTGACCCATAATCATATCTATGATGATAAGTAATAAATTGAAAAAAACTAGTATCCTTGAGATTTCCACAATGCCAACTCCAGAAAATTGGGAAAATGGCGAGGTTTTATGTATAAAAGTAACAAGAACATCAGGGATTAGAAACATAAAGTACTTCTTTTTTTTTTGCTCTGTTTCTTTCACTTTAATAACAAAGGAGCCAGCATGATAAGTGCTTCAATATTGTGTATCTCATGAGTTTTTGAAAATGTGTAGGAATGTTTTAATAGTTTTGGTTTCCTTCTTTTTTTTTTTTTTTTTTTTTTTAAGGTACTACCGCAGTGGCCTGTTGGGGAGCAAAAGGGGTTATGGAGTAAAGTGAATTAGTGAAACGTATACTTCCTCATCTTTCTTGACTTCTTTTCTATGCCATATATGCCTATAGATATTTTTAAATGGTTCTTTATATTAACGTTTTATGTTTTGTTACTTTATTTTTAACCCAATTATAAACTCCCACCGGAGCAACAGTGCCTTTTTGTCTCTCGGATTTTTGTGTGCTGAAGCAGTGGCTGGTCCACATAATGATAAGTGTTCAGTTACTTGTTGATAGATGATATAATCCAGGAATGGTGGTATTAACTGGCTTTAGAATTAGCATGTATCTGCCTAGAATATGCCTCTGGCTTTACTAGCCATAAAACATTTGTTGAAGAGAAACCGAAATGTTTTGCTATTAATTACTCTTAAAGAGGAAAAAGACGAATAGGAATAAAACAAGAGTATTACCTCTAATACAACAGAGCTGCTGTCTTACATCACGATTGGATATTTGAAGGATATATAATAAGTGTTAAAATTCTCAAACACTCCCTTAACTACATTTGTTTCTTAGAATCCTTCTACCTCTGATTATGTTGATACCTGGAAGACGTTTTAAAACAAAAGGCTGCCTTAATGTATTTCAACTTTTTGTTTAAAACAAGGTTTCTGAAGTAACACAATTGAATTTCAACACAACCTACATTGAAACTTTTGATACCAGCTCACCTTTTTGAGGAATAAATAAGCAGCTTTTAAACGTATCTGTATTATCTGTTTAATTACAGTTTCATTATTTTAAATATAGGCTTATTCAGCTCTTAACTGTCACTGTAGTGAAGTTGATACGGGAGGTGATGTTGTGCTAAATGAATGCTCAATTCATGAAGCTACCCCACCCTCTGGAAATGGCCCACAAAAGGCAAACATCTAATTTTGAATTTTTTTTACAATATATATTTCATATTTTTTTCTAGTTTGAATAACTTTTTTTGAGAAGCAAACATTTTTGCCCAAATTTAAAGATGTTAGCCATAAATCATGGAGCTTAAATAGTGGACTGATACTCAGCAGTTAATGTAAAGGTTGTTGAAATTTCAGATACCCCAAATTTTCAGTATATACCTAAAGTTTCTGATTCAGCAAGTCCTTTCCTGTATTTTAGTTTCACTAATTTTAAAAAGCCATTCTTTAATAAATACTGTATTAATATGATTTGGCAGAATGCTATGGGAGGGTTTCCTCTAGAATTCTACTCAAAAGAAGAATTAGTATGAATTATATGTCCCTTTTCTTTTACAACAGTTTTGATCTTAAGCAGTGAAAAATATTATTTAAATAAGCATTCTCTCCATAACATTATATGTGGCAGAAGTTTCCAACAGTGGTGAAGTCAGTAGTAATTATTCAAATACTGAAATAGACAGGGTTGTTTCTTTTTTTTATCATTAGTGCAAATTTCTGTAATAACAGTACTGTCACTCTTGCGTCACATATGTTCTGTTAGATAGGTGGGAGTGTGGAAGTAGTTGATGTGCTGGTAATATGTATAATACCCAGGAAGTCCCATTGGAATGTAAATTCCTTGATTTGATATTGGATTTTAAAATGTGAATAAATAGGAAAACATAACTCTTACAGTATAATTGTCTGGTTTTGTTCTGAGTATTTTTTCTTGAAACATTGGAGTTCACTTAGGGATTTAACAAATTCTGCTTTTTAAACCAGCATTCTATCGCTAAGGTTCTAAAATAATTCTTCGATTTGTCAGAAAACTTACATACTGAGGATCTGTGGCAGCAATTATGAATCACATTTTTATGAATTTCTTTTTTTATTGAGACAGGGTCTTGCGGTGTCGCCCAGGCTGGAAGTGCAGTGGTATGATCTCGGCTCACTGCAACTTCTGTCTCCTAGGTTCCAGTAATTTTCCCTGCCTCAGCCTCCCGAATAGGTGGAATTACAGGCACCCATCACCCAGCTAATTTTTGTATTTTTTAGTGGAGAAGGGGTTTCGCCATGTTGGCCAGGATGGTCTTGAACTCCTGACATCAGGTGATGCGTCCTCCTTGGCCTCCCAAAGTGCTGGGATTACAGGTGTGAGCCACTGCTCCCAGCCTCTTTTAGCATTTTTGCATTTCTTTAGAAATAAACTAATATGTTCATTAAACCATCAAAAAAAAAAAAAAAAAAACACACCCTTATTAAGAGTGAGTGAAAGAAAGAGTTGTCTTTACATTACTGAAAACTTCTGTGTTTCAGAAATCTGTGGACCGAAGCATACAAATGGTGGTATCTTGTCTGTTTAATCCAGAGAAGAGACTGATAAATTCCGCTGTTACTCAAGATGACTGCTTCAAGGTATGAAAGGAATGGCATGCATAATTAAAAAGCACACTTGTTCCCTCTCAAGTTAGCTGTTTTCCTTGTGGTACATGTGTTTTGGGCTTTCTTAGAGGAATTTTTTTTCTTTTTTTTTGTTTTGAGACGGACTCTCCTCTGTCGCCCAGGCTGGAGTGCAGTGAGTGGCCCCATCCAGGCTCACTGCAAGCTCCACCTCCCGGGTTTACTTAACGCCATTCTCCTGCCTCAGCCTTCCGAGTAGCTGGGACTACAGGCGCCCAGCACCACGCCCAGCTAATTTTTTTGTATTTTTAGTAGAGACGGGGTTTCACCGTGTTAGCCAGGATGGTCTCGATCTCCTGACCTCGTGATCCACCTGCCTCAGCCTCCCAAAGTGCTGGGATTACAGGCATGAGCCACCGTGCCCGGCCTAGAACATTTAATTGAACTGTTGGCATTTGACTGTAACCCAGTAAACCAGTGTGGGTTTTACCTGGCAGTATATTTTCTGCTGCCGAGCCTTGATATAATGTAGTCAAATTTAGGGAAGAATCCTGCAGCAGAAATTTGTAATTGAAAGGGTTTACTAGAGAAGAGAGTTAGTTGACTACCTTGACCAAATAGTAAAAGAAAATTTTAGATACAGAAAGCAGATCTTGGCTGGGTGCAGAGGCTAACGCCTGTAATCCCAACACTTTGTGGGGCTGAGGTGGGTGGATTGCTTGAGCTCAGGAGTTCGAGGCCACCCTGGGTAACAAGGCAAAACACCATCTCTACAAAAAAATACAAAAATCAGCCAGTTGTGATGGTACATACCTGTAGTGCCAACTACTCCAGAGGAGTCTGAGGCAGGAGGATCGCTTGAGCCTGGGAAGTTGAGGCTTCACTGAGCCATGATTGTGCCATTGTAGTCCAGCCTGGGCAACAGAGTGAGAGACCTTGTCTCAAAAAAAAAAAAAAAAAAAAAAAAGTAGAACTTAATACATGCATATTGAACTAAAGAGAAGAAAAGAAATGGTTTACTCAGATGATACACCTGAACAGTGTGAAGGGAGAAAAGGGGTAAAATGAAGCAGTAAAAAGTTGAGTAGAAAGAAAGAGAGGTTGATTCAGAGTTGGTGAAGTGGAAGAGAATGTGGCTAGTTGAATTCCAGAAAGATCTGACTTCTGATCCCACTTTCTATCCATGTTGGATAGATAAATCTTTTATTAGGGCTCTAATTCTTACAAGTCTAAAATGAGAAGGTACAGGACTAAAGGTTTCTGGGTCCCTGTGGTTCTAAGTCTATAAATACGAAAAAGAACTAACTTGGTCAGTCCGGTGGGAGAAAAATATTATGGTTAATAAAGGGAAGGTGTTTTTTAAATAACAATTATATTGAAACAATACCAGTAATACAATTTATGTATTTAAAATGTGCACTTCACTGTTTTTTCATATATTCAAAGTTGTGCAACCATGTCCACAATCAATTTTAGAATATTTAAATCACCTCAAAAATCACCCCCGTACCTTAGCAGTCACCTGCTATTTTCCTGGAACTTGTGTGTATCCCTAGGCAAACACTAATTTACTTTTTTCCTCTAAGGATTTTCCTGTCCTGGAGATTTCTTGTATATGGAATCATACATAATGATGTGGCATTTTGTGACTGGATTTTTTTCACTCAGCATAATGTTTGTAAGGTTCATCAATATTTTAGCACGTATCAGAACTTAATCATTTCTTTTTATTTGTGGATATTACCTTATTCTGTTTATGCATTCATCTGTTAAAGACATTTGGATTATTTCCACTGTTTAGCTGTTATAACTAATGCTGTGAACATTCATGTACAAGTTATTGTGTGGACATACGTGCTTACCTCTCTTGCGTATATACTTGGGAATGGAATTGCTAAGTCATATTTAACCTTTAGTGGAACTGCCAGATTTGTCAAAACTGGCTACACACTTTACATTGAAAAGAAAATGTTTAGCCATCACTTTGTGTCTTACAACAGAACTAGCTTTTTTTTTGTCTGTGAATGGATATGGGATGAAGCCTAAGCCTTTTTAAAGGGTTATATTATGAATCTTCTGTATAATGTAGAAGAGTAGAGCCAGATAGCAGAATTAAGTTCTTAACATCTTTGCAACATGGAGTAAACATATATAAATTTGACATTTGTTCTCTCGTTGCTTCATTCTACATAGATAGTACAATTTAGAAAAGAAAGAACTGGAGTTGTACATCAGCTTATCTTGCCCAAAATTCTGATTACATTGGTGTCTACAGTAGTACTTAAGTGATTTTCAAAGCAGAAGATAGTCTTTTGTGTTTTCTTTTTTTTTTTTTTTTTTTTTTTTTTTGAGGTGACCTCATTTGGTCATCCAGGCTGGAGTGCAGTGTCGCAATCACAGCTTACTACAACCTCAAACTCCGGCACTCAAGGGATCCTTCTGCCTCAGCGTCCCAAACAGGACGACAGACATGCAGCACCACACTTAACTAGTTAAAAAGAAATTATTATTATTTTTTTTTGAGACAGAGTCCCACTGTGTCACCCAGGCTGGAGTGCAGTGGTGCGATCTTGGCTCACTGCAAGTTCTGCCTCCCGGGTTCATGCCATTCTCCTGCCTCAGCCTCCCGAGTGGCTGGGAGTACAGGTGCCCGCCACCACGCCCAGCTAATTTTTTGTGTTTTTAGTAGAGATGGGGTTTCATCGTGTTAGCCAGGATGGTCTCGATCTCCTGACCTTGTGATCTGCCCGCCTCGGCCTCCCAAATGGCTGGGATTACAGGTGTGAGCCACCGTGCCCAGCCAAAAGATTTTTTTTTTAAGAGAGAATCTTACTATATTGCCCTGGCTTGTCTTGAACTCCTGGGCTCAAGTGATCCTCCTGCCTCAGCCTCCCAAAGTGCTGGGATTACAGGCGTATGCCACCATGTCCAGCCCAGAAAATATTTTTTTAAACTTGAGTTCTCACCTGGTGGTAGACAAAAGACTCGCTTTGAAACTTCCAGAGTTTTCTGCTTATTTGGGAGAGGAATCAGAAGTTGGCATCCTGCAGTTGTCTGACATTTAGACCTATTTTAATTGACTGCACGTTGTTATATTGAATTAGAATGCCTGAGATATTTTTGAATGTATTTACAATTTCCATAGCCGATTTCTCTTCACTGTCTTAGTTATCTAGCCCTTTCACAATCTTGTTTCCTACATGACCTCTGAAGATACATACATGTTGGTGACCAGTTTTCTAGATTTTAACCTAAATTGATTATCACTCTTTTGACAGATGAGGTAACTTCCAGAAGCCACTTTTATTTATATGAAAATGAAACTGAAGTCTTAAAAAAAGGGCACAGCTTTGTAGAAAAGGAAATGTTATTACTCGGTCACTCATTCCCATTCCTCCTTGTAAGACCTCTCACTTCTCTCTGCACGTCTGCAGGCAACATAGAGTGAAGAGAAAGTTTTGCATGTATTTTAAAGTTTTATCTTCCTTTCTAAAGAATGATATGTCTTCACAGGTTAATGATATGTTCTTCAAATGCCAAAACTTACATATTTTAATCTAAAAACACAAAATTTCAGATTGGAGAGCTGTTTGCAAGCTGTAGTTGGTATTAAATGCAGTTCAATTAGTGAAAAAAGTATTCTTTACAACTACATTTTCTACCAGCTGTCTTTGGGACATTACTGCAAAATTATTAACTAAGAAGTACATAAAATGATACTGAGTTTAAGTCCTATTATTTCTCAGTTTACTGGAATTTGTTTTATTTAATTATTGATTTCTTTTTTTAACTGTTTAATAAAACTAGCCATCTTGGTACATTTGTTATCCCAGTGTTCAAATATGCTTCCTGAAAAGAATCATCTTTTTTTCTCATTATTTATAATGTTTAAACCCAAAACAAATGGTTTAAGTTTTGACAACTTTCAGATCCATAGTAGTCATCAGAAATTATCAGTAAAATAAAAGGACTATTTCTGTCTTTTCCAGGGTAAAAGAGTGCATCGCTTTAGAAGAAGTTTGGCAGTATTTAAATCTGTTGGATCCTCTCAGCTATCTAGTTTCATGGGAAGTTGCTGGTTTTGAATATTAAGCTAAAAGTTTTCCACTATTACAGAAAGTCTGAATTTTGGTAAATCACACTGAAACTTTCTGTGTAACTTGTATTATTAGACTCTCTAGTTTTATCTTAACACTGAAACTGTTCTTCATTAGATGTTTATTTAGAACCTGGTTCTGTGTTTAATATATAGTTTAAAGTAACAAATAATCGAGACTGAAAGAACGTTAAGATTTATCTGCAAGGATTTTTAAAAAATTGAAATTTGCATTTTAAGTGTTTAAAAGCAAATACTGATTTTCAAAAAAAGTTTTTAAAACCTGATTTGAAAGCTAAGAATTTTGATAGTCTGAACACAAGCATTTCACTTCTCCAAGAAGTACCTGTGAACAGTACAATATTTCAGTATTGAGCTTTGCATTTATGATTTATCTAGAAATTTACCTCAGAAGCAGAATTTTTAAAACTGCATTTTTAATCAGTGGAACTCAATGTATAGTTAGCTTTGTTGAAGTCTTATCCAAACCCAGTAAAACAGATTCTAAGCAAACAGTCCAATCAGTGAGTCATAATGTTTATTCAAAGTATTTTATCTTTTATCTAGAATCCACATATGTATGTCCAATTTGATTGGGATAGTAGTTAGGATAACTAAAATTCTGGGCCTAATTTTTTAAAGAATCGAAGACAAACTAAACCTTACTAGGTATATAACCTTCTCAATGAGTTACCATTCTTCTTTTTTATTAAAAAAATTGTTCCTTGAAATGCTAAATTTAATGGCTGTATGTGAAATTTGCAAAATACTGGTAATAAAGAACGCTGCAGCTTTTTTATGTCACTCAAAGGTTAATCAGAGTATCTGAAAGGAATTGTTTTTATAAAAACATTGAAGTATTAGTTACTTGCTATAAATAGATTTTTATTTTTGTTTTTTAGCCTGTTATATTTCCTTTTGTAAAATAAAATATGTCCAGAAGAGGCAAAATAGGTAGTTTTGATATTTCTAAACCACGAAAGTTGTTTAGTAAGTATATCTTTAGAATCTGCTAGAGTTAAAGTTAGCGTTGTTTCTAGATTAGGTAGTGTCCTCATTTTATATTGTGACCACACAGCTAGAGCACCAGAGCCCTTTTGCTATACCCACAGTCTTGTTTTCCCAGCCTCTTTTACTAGTCTTTCAGGAGGTTTGCTCTTAGAACTGGTGATGTAAAGAATGGAAGTAGCTGTATGAGCAGTTCAAGGGCCAAGCCGTGGAATGGTAGCAATGGGATATAATACCTTTCTAAGGGAAACATTTGTATCAGTATCATTTGATCTGCCATGGACATGTGTTTAAAGTGGCTTTCTGGCCCTTCTTTCAATGGCTTCTTCCCTAAAACGTGGAGACTCTAAGTTAATGTCGTTACTATGGGCCATATTACTAATGCCCACTGGGGTCTATGATTTCTCAAAATTTTCATTCTGAATCCGAAGGATAGAGTCTTTAAACTTTAGAATTCCCAAGAAGGCTTTATTACACCTCAGAAATTGAAAGCACCATGAATTTGTCCATTAAAAAATTATCCATAGTTTTTTTAGTGCTTTTAACATTCCAACATACATCATTCTGTGATTAAATCTCCAGATTTCTATAAATGATACCTATATTCTAAAGAGTTAATTCTAATTATTCCGATATGACCTTAAGGAAAAGTAAGGGAATAAATTTTTGTCTTTGTTGGAGTGAAGTGTTTAATAGAGTAAGGTAAAGAAGATATTAAGTCGTAAACCTTTCAAAATGGAAAATTAATTCTAAACTGAGAAAAATGTTCCTACTACCTATTGCTGATACTGTCTTTGCATAAATGAATAAAAATAAACTTTTTTTTCTTCAAATGTGTTTTTGGCTTTCTGATGTAATAATGTAAAATGGTGGGGAGTTGCATGGGAACTGTGTAACAAGGTTTAAATTCGTATAACAAGCTTTAGATTGTTAAAATGCAGAAGTATAATTGTTAAAATGCAGAAGTATAAAGTTCAATTTACTAATCTGTCTGAGTTAGCCTATAAAAGCAATTGTAGGTACAAAGATAAGTTTAAGAGGTGCATCAACAGCAGTGCAGAGTAGGAATGCTGATGAACACGTCCGACTCTGCTATCTCACGGCTAAGGTCCCTCACATTTTGGACCCTATGAAGCATTTTGTCTGCTGTACACTTTGGGCCTAGTCTCTAGATCATTTATTTCGGGGTATTGCAGTTGCCTAATGGAGCTTAAATTTTTTATATTGCAGGTACTTCCTGTGGATACAATCAAAAAAATCAGTACCGCTTCTTCTAGCTTTAGTGTTAGTACTCAGTTCTATAAGCTGAGTCCAGTGGAGAGGAAACTCCTCAGACACTCTTGTATTTCATTAGTTAGTAGGCTTGCTGATTCATAACCAGAAAGTTGACTCCAAGGATATGCAGGATAGCAAACAGTGCTTTCTGCATCACCAAAGATTAAATTGTGATGTTTAGTGTCCAATAATAGGCTAAAAATTAGTAATTCTTTTATGTGCCTGTGTGTATATATGTATACATATGTGTCTATATATGCATATATTTATGGTTACGTACATACTAACAATTATCCAGAATATTTGGTTCTAGCTGATCAAGCTAGTAGGTTTTCAGTATTTTCAGACCCCAAAACTAGACTACATATGGGTTAAGTTAGTTGCTTTACACCAGCTTGTTTCTAGTTTCCTATTAAATTATTACCACAAAAATCTTTGGAATTGAAAAATAACAGTTAAGCACTTTTTTGTAAAAAGTTCAAGTTATGGTGAAATCAAGCAGCTCTAAAAAGGTTGGTCACCTCCATAAGTGTATTCTGCATGTTGGTTTTTTCTTTTTCTAAAATCAGATTACCTTTAATTCAAAATAACTTCAGAATTGGTAGTACCTGTCTGGCAAGGAAGTCATTGACTCTTAAAAATAAATACTCCACAGCACATCCCTGTCGTTATAAAGCACCTCTAGCCCCCTCTTCACTGAATTTTTCTTGGCTTTTTTTTAAAGGTAAACTGATAAAAATGGGCTGCCACATTGCTTAATCGCCTTGCCTGCTTTCCTTGCTGTCAGTTGAGGGTAATGAGGAGCAGCAACGATAAGGCAGTGTGCCACCTTGCTTTCACAAAGATGCCAATAGAGAAAGTGGGGAAACATAAGGGAGAAAAAAGTAGCAGTATTTTACATGGACCAAGTCTTGTGAATGGGCCAGCTATTGAGTATGATCATTTGGAATCCCTAGGTAAGGATTGCTCCTGTACATATTTTGATAAGTGTAATCTATCCCTTCCCAACATGTGTAGTATATGTCTCTGTATGTAACTGATTGTTGTGAGCAATTCCTTGCCACTCATCAAAGACAGAACTTTCCATCTGTAGACAGTACATTTTGTAGTAGAAAACAATAGACATAAGAAGTTCAAACTATAAAGATGTTTTTGAATGCTCATGCAAGATAATCTGGGTAGCAAAGAAATAATAGACAATTCAACACTGCACTTAGAGTTAAAAACATCTGTCCAGTATGGCTGTAGCTGTGGGCCAATCCTAAGTAAACGCAAAAAAAAAAAAAAACCAAAAAAAAAAAAAAAACAAAAAAAATTGTCTCTTGGTACAGAAGTTGAAACTACCACTGTACAATTAAACTCTATGGTCGCTGTATTTTACATTTTTAACTGGTCTGAAACAGTTCTCTAGTTAAGTCTGTAGTTCGTTTCCCCAAGACAAGGCTTTGTATCTTACGTGCACCTTCATTAATGCTGCGTGCCAGGAATTCCACATGAAACTTCAAGATGCCGGTTCACTAGGTCTTTTCCACATGAAACTTCAAGATACCGGTTCACTACATCTTTAACAATAGAACAAATACTTGCATGACTGGGATATTCAGGTCATGAACACTCCTTATAAATTTGAAGCAATAGTAACATTTTAAGCACTTTGGAAAATTGGAGGTTTCATAACCCTCAATCAGATCTTTTTATAGAATAACAAAAATACACTAAGGTACTAATCACATCTATTGTCTTTGCCCAAAATAACATGGATAGAGACACACTCCATTCTGGCTCAATCTTAGATGAAACTCCAGAAGAAAGGCAGTTGATAATGATACAGCCAGGCCAGCTGTTTAAGTGGACGTGTCCCCTCTGCCCTTGTACATTTGTTTAAAAATTTTGATAGGACTCTTCCCGCCTCCTTCACACCCTCCATAAATCTGACTAGGCCCATAAGAATGGAGAGAGGTAATTTAAAAGGCAGAGGACATTTTTCTCCTTGTTTTTACCTATGCTGATCCCCTACCTGGTGGTGTTGGAGCAGCTTCACTGTGAGTAAAATCTGAAGTGTTTAAGCAGTAAACCCACTATATTGAGGAAAGTGTGACCTGCACTTTTTTTTCCCCCCCTGAACATGACTTGGTTGTTGCTCATCATTTTGGTTGGTGATGTGTCTTTGACAAACCGATATGCTCACCATCCAAAGTTGTGTCCCATGTTCAGATCAGCGCAGTATTCGATAGGGCAGGTTTCCTCAAGATACCAATTTTACAGGGAAGTCAAAGAGCATCAGAGCTATCATAAGGGGTGTTTTTCAGAAGCCAAATCCTGGGCCCCATTCTCAGATGCTCTTATTCTAATGCTCTGGATGGGCCCAGTAATCTGCATTTTTAACGTGTGCCCCAGGTGATTCTGACCACTGTAACATACTTCGAGAAATATGGCCTCAGTTGGGGAGCTCTCCTTATATCATCTCAAGCTGCCCCTGGATTTAGGATAGAAACAGCCCTGTCAGGTCAATTATGACTTTCATAAAGGATTCCATTGGCTTAATTCACCGAATTCATCTTTCCCTGCCAAGCCCCTGCCTGGGAATGCCAGCTGTCCACAGGCAAGAGTGACTCATGAATGGGCTGAAATAGATTGAATAGAAAGTTTGAAAACCAAGACTTGTGGCCAGAAATCAGTGACAGGAGGGAATGACTACAGAGGCAAAGCTGGATTCCAAGGCCAAGAGCAGGCAAGCCAAGGGTGAGGGACTAGGCTCGAGTGGGAAGGGGCAGAGTGGATATCGTGGGGACAGAGACACTGTGTTTGCCTCCTGTAGTGAAGAACTATGCCTTTGACTCACTTGACACACTTTACAAATAGTATTACCCACGGTTTTTAGAAAAGCATGGCCTGTCACTGCTCCTTTTCCTGCTATGGAATTAACTAATACCTCTTAACACCTTTAAGCAAGAATGATAATAACAGATCAATATCAAAAAACTATGTTGAGATCAAGTTCCAGAGACAGCCTTAGGCATTTGATATCCATATTCTTTTTGTATGTGTATTTGTGTTTTAAAATTTCACATTTAATTCACTCAAAAGTATAAAAATATTTATTTAAAGAATAATAAATACCCAAGTTGGCTTGAGAAATAGAACATTTCATTAATTAAAAAATATGGCCTCCCTGATCACACCCTCTTCCTCCCCAAGAAGAAGAAACCACTAAATTGAATTTTGGTTTAATCATCTGCTGAATAAAATGCTTCTTTTCACAATATTTTGAACTTTAAGAGAACATATACTGTAACTTTTTTTTTTTTTTTTTTGGCACATTGTTAGACTCATCCGTGTTGACTGGGAGATTGTATTTATTTTCACTGCTTTTTAGTTGTATCAGTTGAATATTTTACGGTTTATTATTTCCCTCGCTGGGGGACAATTGACTTTTATTTTTCGTTTTAAAATTTTAAATGTAAATTGTGTTGATTCGTTGATTGCTGTTACAAACTATGCTCCTATGAACATTGTTAAATGCCTCTGATCACTTAGGTACTAGAATGTCATAAAAAAGAGTGAACTTTAAATCCCAGCCCCAAATACTTCCTGAGTAAGCTTGGACGAGCTTCTCACTGAGTCTTGGTTTCCTCTGTAAAACAACGATACTAATATCTACTTTATAGTGTTACTATGAGATTATTTGGGGCAACACATCAATGTGGTTAGCTTCCCATCCACAAATCTACCCACCTGCATCCCACTCAAACCCACCTAAGTTTTCTGTAGCCTTTACATTTCAGTAACTAGAGCTTCACACGTGGTCTGTGTATAGAGCAGCCATGGTTTGGTGAATGACTGTGTCCTGAAATGTAGTCTTTTGCGTATCTTCTTTGGTAGCAGGAAACAGCTCATTATGCTAGGCTCTTCGGGATATTTTCTAGAATAGTTCCCTTTTTCTGAGAGGGCCTTGAATGCGTAGAACACTAACAAATGAGTGAAATAATGGTACATAGGCCAGCATTCCCTAAGCACAATTTCTGTTTTTCCTTCATGAAATGCTGGAGGTGGCAGGCAGGATTTCATATCCCATTCTTCTCATCACATGCATACTCCCTGAAATTTGTATAGGATTTTAGGGTTTTCAGAGCTACTTCGTATATATGATTTCGTTTGGTCTTCGTCAACTCCTTTGAAGTGCTAGACATGTCTAGGTTTTAGGTGTGATTTTCTTAAATTTACACACCCTGGGATTCAGATAAATAAGAAACTGAGACTTGACATCTGGGCCATTGCTTTTTATACTATCTCATAGATAGCAGACTCTCCAAATCAAAATACAGAAATATTTTTACTAATACATAATAATGATACACAATTTATGGGATATCTGTGACAATTTCATGCTTCCATGCAATATGTGGTGATCAAAACAGGGTAATTGGGATATCCATCACCTCAAACATTTATCATTTCTTTGTGTGGGGAGCATTTTCTACCTATTTGGAACTACACAATAAATTATTGTTAACTGTAGTCACCCTCCTGTGCTGTCAAACACTAGAACTTATTCCTTCTAACTATATTTTTGTATCCAGTAAACAACCTCCCTTAATTCCCATCCCCCAACCCCAACACTCACTCTGTATAGCCTCTGTTAACTACTGTTCTACACTGTACCTCCATGAGATCAATTATTTTGGCTCCCACATATGAGTGAGAATAAAGACATTTGTCTTTCTGTGCCTGGTTTATTTCACTTAAAATAATGTCCTTGGTTCCATCCATGTTGCTGCAAATGACAGGATCTCATTCTTTTTAACGGCTCAGTAGTACTCCACTGTGTAGATGTACCACATTTTCTTTATGCGTTCATCTGTTGACGGATACTTAGGCTGGTTCCAAATCTTGGATATTGTGAATAGTAGTGCAATAAACATGAGAGTGCAGAGATCTCTTCAACATGCCATGCTGTTTTTGTTACTACTACGGTTTTGCAGTACATTTTGAAATTCGCTAGTGTGATGCCTTCAGCTTTATTCTTTTGACTCAGGATTGCTTTCGCTACTTGGAGTCTTTTGTGGTTCCATAGAATTTTATGATTTTTTTTTTCTAATTTCTATGAAGAAGTATTTGGCATTTTCACGGGGATTGCATGAAATCTGTAGATCACTTTTGGCAGAATTGGTTATTTTAACAATATTAATTCTTCCAACCCGTGAACATGGGGTTGGGGTGTCTTTCTACTTTTTTGTGTAATCTTTATTTCGTAAGTTTTTTAATAGTTTTCCTTGTAGAGGTTTTTGTCTCATTGGTTAAATGTATTCCTAGACACTTTATTTTATTTTTTATACCTATTATAAATGGGATTGCTTTCTTGATTATTTTTTCCTGCTGGCTTGTTGTTGGTACACAGAAAGTCTAGTGGTTTTTGTATATTAATTTTGTGTACTGCAAATTTACTGAATTCACTTATCACTTCTGAAAGTTTTTTTGGTGGAGTTTTAAGGGTTTTTGTATCTGCAAACAAATTTGCTGAATTCATTTATGACTTCTGAAAGTTTTTTGGTGGAGTTTTAAAGGTTTTGTATCTGCAAACAGGGACAAATTGACTTCTTCCTTTCCAATTTGGATGCTCTTTTTTTTTTCCTTGCCTAATTGCTGTGGCTAGAACTTCTGGTACTATGCTGAATAAAAGTTGTGAAGTGGATATTTTTGTCTCTTCCATATGTTAGAGGAAATCCTTTGAATTTTTCCCTGTTCAGTATGATGTTGGTTGTGGGTTTATTATATATGGCCTTTATTGTGTTCAGATATATTCCTTTTATGTCTGACTTGTGGAGAGTTTTTATCATGAAGCTCTGTTGAATTTTATCAAATGTTTTTTCTGCATCTATTGAGATGATCAAATGGTTTTTGTTCTTCACTCTGTCAATGCGATGTATCATATTTAAGTTGGTTTGCATATGTGGAAACATCCTGTCATTTTGTTAATTATTTTCTGGTTGTTTTGTATAACCTTTGTTGACTTCTTTCTTATTGTTTATCATTGCAGTTTAGTATTTTCCTGTAGTGATAAAGTTTGATTCTTTTTCCTTTCTCCCTTGTATATCTGCTCTACTGGGATGAATCCCTTGCATCCCTGGGATAAGTCCCACTTGGTCATGGGGAATGATCTTTTTAATGTGCTGTTGGTTTCAGTTTCTTAGTATTTGGTTGAGGTTTTTTGCGTTTATGTTAATCAGAGATACTGGTCTATAGTTTTCTTTTTTTGTTGTGTCCTTGTCTGGATTTGGTAACAGAGTAATGCTGACCTCAAATAATGAACTTTGAAGAATTCTCTTCAACTTTCTGGAAGGGTTTGAGAAGAATTGCTATTATTTATTTAAATTTGTGGTGTAATTCAGCATTGAAGCCCTCAGTTCCTCAGTTATTTGATGGGAGGCTGTTTATTACAGATTCAGTCTTCTTACTCATAATTGGTCTGTTCAGGTTTTCTATTTCTCTTTTTTTTTTTTTTTTTTTTTTTTTTTTTTTTTTTTTTTGAGAGGGAGTCTCTCTCTGTCACCCAGGCTGGAGTGCAGTGGCGCGATCTTGGCTCACTGCAAACTCCTCCTTCTGGGTTCATGCCATTCTCCTGCCTCAGACTCCTGAGTAGCTGGGACTACAGGCACCTGTCATGATGCCCAGCTAATTTTTTTTGTATTTTTAGTAGAGATGGGGTTTCACCGTGTTAGCCAGGATGGTCTCCATCTCCTGACCTCATTATCCACCCGCCTCTCCCTCTCAAAGTGCTGGGATTACAGATGTGAGCCACCGTGCCCGGCCCGTGTTTTCTATTTCTTACTGGTTCAATCTTGGTAGGTTTTATGTGTCCAGGAATTTGTCTATTTCTTTCTGCTAGGTTCTCTGATTTGTTGGTGTATAGTTGTTCAGAATAGTCTGTAATGATCCTTTATATTTCTCTGGTAGTCTCCTATTTCATTTCTGATAGTCTTTTTCTCTTTTATTCTTGGTTTGTGTAGCTAACTGTTTGCAAATTTTGTTTACCTTTTCACAAAACCAACTTCTTCTTTTGTTGATCTTCTGTATTTTTATACTTCCCATTTTATTTCTGCTCTGATCTTCATTATTTTTTTTCTTCTACTAATTTTGGTCATGGTTTGCTCTTACTTTTCTAGTTCCTTGATATGCATCATTAGGTTTTTAATTTTATTTCCACTTTTCGGATACAGGTATTTATTGCTGTAAGTTTCCCTCTTAAAATGGCTTTGTTGTATCGCATAGGTTTTCAAATGTTGCTGTTTTCATTTGTTTCCAGAAATTTTTAAATTATCGTTTTAATTTTTTCATTGACTTACTTCTCATTCAGGAGCATGTTGTTTAATTTCCATGTATTTGTGTAATTTCAAAAGTTACTCTTGTTATCGATTTCTAGTTTTATTCCATTGTGGTTAAGAGAAGATACTTACCATGATTTCAGTTCATTTAAATTTGTTGAAACTTAATTGTGTGGATGAACATGTGGT
Source organism: Gorilla gorilla gorilla (assembly GCF_029281585.2). NCBI lineage: Eukaryota > Metazoa > Chordata > Mammalia > Primates > Hominidae > Gorilla > Gorilla gorilla. The sequence goes on along the minus strand of NC_073248.2, from coordinate 42,775,179 downwards.
CTGTCCCCAAGAACAGTCCATGTGCAGAATTTACTGATGAAAAGCATGTGTATTCTGCAGCTATTGGATAAAATGTTCTAGAAATGTCTGTTAGGTCTGTCTGGTCTCAGATTCATTTCCTGTTTAATGTTTCTTTGTTGGTTTCTGTATATATATATATATATATATATATATATATGTATATATAGAGATATCTGTCTAATGCAGAGAGTGAGTGTTGGAAGTCCCCAACTATTACTATATTGAAGTCTATCTCACCCTTTAGATTTAATAATATTTGGTTTTTATATATCTGGGTGCTCTGATGTTTGGTGAATATATATTCACAATTGTTATATCCTCTGGCTCAATTGGACCCTTTATGATTACATAATGACCTTTTTGGTCTCTTTTTACAGTTTTTGACTTGAAGTCTGTTTCATTTGATATGTATAGCTACTCTAATTCACTTTTGGTTTTGGTTCACATGGAATATCTTTTTCTGTTCCTTCACTTTCAGTCTATGTAATCACACAAGTGTCTTTACAGGTGAAGTCAGTTACTTGTAGGCAGCATCCAGTTGGGGTCATTTTTTTTTTTTTTTTTCCAATCCATTCTGCTAGCCTAAGTCTTTTATGTGAGGAATTTAATCTGTTTACATTCAAGGTATTACTGATAGGTGAGGACTTACTCCTGTCATTTTGTTAATTATTTTCTTGTTGTTTTGTATATCCTTTGTTCATTTATTTCTGCCTTATTGTTTATCATTGCAGTTTGGTCATTTCTATAGTGATACGATTTGATTATTGTTCCTTTTGTTGTATATCTGCTCTACCAGTGATCTTTATACTTGTATATGTCTCTGTAGTAGTGATTATCATCTTTTTACTTCCAGATGTAGGACTTCCTTAACCGTTTCTTGTAAGGCCAGTCTAGCAGTGATGGACTCCCTCAGTTTTTGCTTGCTTTAGGCAGACTTTATTTCTCCCTCATTTATGAAGGATTGCTTTGCTGGGAATAGCATTCTTGACTGAATTTTTTTTTTTTTTTTTAGCATGTTGAATTATATCATCTCATTTTCTCCTGGCCTGTAAGATTTCTGCAGAGAAAACCACTACTAGTCTAATGGAGATGCCCTTATATGTGACTTGATGCTTTTCTCTTGCTTTTGTAGAGAAAGACTTTCATGTGCACCTGAGTTTTAGTGTGCCAGTTGAGAAGGGTGCAGTGACTCTTTTTCAAGATAGATGAAGTGGTATGGCCTCATTCAGCTTCTTTGGCTGCATTCAATATCAGCAGTAGCTGTGAGTACCTCAGTTGCCTAGGCCATACAAGTTTGTGGTAGTGATGATGGCATAAGTTGTTAATGTCCTCCATATCAAAGGCTTTGGGGGTTTTCTTCATTCTCATTTTCCACACACTGGGGAGATTTAGACAAGAGTATCCTTTCTGGATTCAGGTCTGACATGGCCTATAAGTAGCTATAGCAGTGCTGTGTTCCAGGTTTAGGTGCTCCAAATGGCTATGGTGCTAGGGTCCTAGGCTCAAGGTTTCATGAACTATGTGTGGCACTTGGGTCTTGGGGTGCTTGTTTATTCTCTGTGGTGAGGTTGAATGCAGGTTGCCCGAAGAGCCAGGATCTCTGACTCTGAGGTACCCCCTAGCAGCTTGGTTACAGGGATTTGGGTTGTAGCTGTGATTCTATCCCTAGTGGCCAGGGAGCAGCACTGGACCAACTCTGGAGAAGAAGGGGTGCTCTGGATGTTTGGGCCTAGGGAGCAGGGTAGTGCTGCAATTCAGGAACCCAAGCCAATAGGTATCAGTGGCAATGTGGGTCCCATTGTAGTAGTAGTAGTGGTGATAGTAGTAGTAGTAGTAGTTGTAGCTGTAGTAGTAGTAGTAGGTGTAGTAGTTGTTGTAGTTGTAGTTGTAGTTGTAGTAGTAATAGTTGTTGTAGTGGCAGTAGTAGTGACTCTAGACCTTGTGATGGTGGAGTCAGCAGTATTCCAGATTCTCTGAGGCCAGGTGTAGCAGTAGCAAGTACCCTGAATAGTGGAGCACAGCTGTCCTTTGGGCCCTGTTAGGCAGGAAACAGCACTGTGATGATTTTACTTTCCAGGGAGAGGGGTGTCTCAGCAGCTCCAGCTCTAGGTGGCTAGTCCAGCTCTCCGGGGAATTAGGATACTAGAGTTGTTTGGCCTGTAGGGCAGACTGTCTCAGTTCAGCCACGGTTTTGCTTCTCTGGGATGCAAGGTACTATAGCAGTTTAGCTCAGCTTGGCCAGGGCCCTGATTCCCCAGGTGGCCCAGAGACCATTTTCTGGGATACAGGGCACTGCTAAAACTTAGGCACAGGGAGGCATGACTGCTCAAAGTGACTAAGGTATTGTTTTCTTGGAGGCAGGGTACTGTTTCAGATCTGGCCTGAGGACTTAGGGGAAGAGTAGGTGGATCAGCTCCACCTCCACTTGGCCCCAGGAGAAGTGTGTAACAGATGCTTATAGCTCACCTTGGGGATGTTCAGTCACTAGGCTGGGAGTGTTTTGGTGGCAGTTTAGCCTCAGGGATGAAGGGGACCTGTGCCTACTTGAACCCTGAGCACGACACACTCCAGCTGTAGGTCTAGCTGCAAGATGGTATAGCACAGTAGACATGTGGGCCACAGAGGAGAACATAGTGTTAGCTACTTCTCTGAAGGGAGCACAGCTTTGTGAACTCTAGACAGCTCCTTCAGGTGGGCTTAGGTAGTGCCTGTGAGGACCGTAGGGCACCTCTGCCATGGTGAGGTCTGTGGATGTCCAAGGTGTTGATCGGGGTTGCTGGTGTTCTCTTGCTTACCTCCTCACTGTATGAAGAAGTTCCTCTTTGTTCCTAGCTTATCTCAGTTTGGGGATGGAGTGGTGAAGGCCTGGCATTTCCTTCCATTCTCTTTGTGGCTGTTCTGTTTCTGTGCTCATCAGGGTTCCTGCTATTCCTCTGAGCTTCTCTGGATCTCTCCTTCAGTTACTCTCATTAAAATGTAGTGTTTTTTTAGTCTTTCTGGTGTCTGTGATGGAGACAAGCTCTAGGGGCTTCTAGTCAGCCTTGCTCTTAATTAATCCAAGAGACAGAAATATTTTTGACTGGGCTTTATGAAAGCTATAACTAGGACTATAGTGTGAAATGGACAACTTAAAATTTGAGGGAGAAAAAAATTCACTTAAGAATAGGTTGAGCTAAAATTTACCATGTGTCAGCAGGCTCTGTACAAAATCACATTAAGTAACTCCCCTCATTTAATCCTTACAACACCCTAGTGAAGTTAGATATTGTTCTTATTTTTTATATATGAGAACACAAATACTTACACTTACCTAATGTAAGTGTATCTTACCTAAATGTCTTACCTAAATGTCACAGAGCTAGTTAGCTACAGAGCCAGGGGTCTGACTGCAGAGCCCCCCAGTTTACCACCCTAAATTCCTCTGTCACTTAAACTTCAATCCCATCTCACTCCATGCCCTTTTCTTAGAAGGCAGTGGTTTACACAGAACGGATCTGATTTGTTTAGAATACGGATAATCTTTTAAAAAAATAATTTGTTGAGGTGAAATTAAAATAATGAAATTAACCATTTTAAAGTAGCACTAAGTAGATTCATAATGTCTTACAAACAGCACCTCTATCTTAGTTCTAAAATGTTTTCATCATGCCAAAGTAAAAATACCTTTAAGCCATTTTCCCCCATCCCTCTACAGCTGCAATCGCTGGAAACCACCTAGGTGCACTCTTACCTTTTCTGAATATTTCGTATGAATTGAATCATGCAGTATGTGATGTTTTATCTGCTTTCACTTAGCATGTTTTCTTCACTTAGCATACATTGCAGCAGGTATCAAATACTTCATTCCTTTTCGTGGTTGAATAATATTCCGTTCCATGAATATACCACATTATGTTTATCCATTCCCCCTGCTGGACTTTTGGGCTGTTTCTACTTTTTGATTATTGTAAATAGTGCTGCTATAAACATGTGTGCACATGTACTTATTTATGAGTCCCTATTTTCTTCTTTTTTAATACTTTTATTTTAGGTTTGGGGGTACATGTGAAGGCGTGTTACACAGATAAACTCATGTCATGGGAGTGTTTGTTGTACAGATTATTTCATCACCCAGGAATTAAACCCAGTACCCAACAGTTACCTTTTCTGCTCCTCTCTCTCCTCCCACCCTCCTGCCTGAAGTGCACCTCAGTGCCTGTTGTTTCCTTCTTTGTATTCACAAGTTCTCATCATTTAGCTCCCACTTATAAGTGAGAACATGCAGTATTTGGTTTTCTGTTCCTGCACTATTTTGCTGAGGATAATGGCCTCCAGCTCCATCCACGTTCCTGCAAAAGACATGATCTTGTTCTTTCTGTATGGCTACATAGTATTTGATAGTGTATATGTACCACATTTGCTTTATCCCATTTGTCATTGATGGGCATTTAGGTTGATTTGTTGTTTTTGCTATTGTGAATAGTGCTGCAATGAACATTTGTGTGCATTTGTCTTTAAGGCAGAATGATTTGTATTCCCCTGGGTATATATATACCCAGTAATTGGATTGTTGGGTCGAATGGCAGTTCTGCTTTTAGCTGTTTGAGGGGTTGCCATACCGCTTTTCATAAGAGTTGAATGAATTTACACTCCACCAGTGGTGTATAAGGGTTCCCTTTTCTCTGCAACCTCACTAGCATCTATTATTTTTTGTTGAGTTCCGATTTTTAATTCTCTTGGGTGTATACACAGCAATGAACTTAAGGGTCGTATGGTAATTGTGTGTTTAATCATCTGAGAGATTGCCAAACTGTTTTCCACAGCAGCTGAACCATATTACGTTATAACCAGCAATGTACAAGTTCTAATTTCTCACCAGCACTTGTTAATTTTCCATTTAAAAAAAGAATAGCTATCCTAGAGGCTGTGAAGTGATACTTTATTGTGGCTTTTATTTGCATTTCCCTAATGACTAATGATATTGAACATTTGTAAAACATGTTTGTTTGCCATTTGTATATATTCTTTATAGAAACATCTATTCAGTCCTTTGCTCCTTTTAAAATCAGATTGTTAGGTATTTTGTAGTTGAGTTGTTAAAAGTTGTTTATATGTATGTTCTCAATACTAGATCTTTATCAAAAATATGATTTACAATTATTTTCACCCATTTTGTAGGCTGGATTTTTACTTCCTTGGTAATGTCCTTCCTTTGATGCATAAAATTTAAAAATTTTGACATAATATAATTTATCTGTTTTTGTTTTTCATGCTTTTGGTGTCATATGTAATAATCTATTGCTAAATCCACTTTGAAGAAGATTTACACCTATGTTTTCTTCAAAGGGGTACAGTTTTAGCTTTTATATTTAGGTTATTGATTCATCTTGAGTTAACATTTTATATAGTATGAAGTAGGGTCTCGACTTTCTTCTTTTGCATTTGGATATTCAGTTGTCCCAGCATCATTAAAGACAATTGTTTCCCCCACTAAAAGGTCTTGGTACCTTGTTGTTTGTTGAATAGTGATTGAAATCACTTTAGCTTAATCCAAACAATCAATGAGACGAGGAAGTGCTGGGACTCTGCCCCACGTTTTCTTGATATGTCTGTCATCCATGCAGGTTCTTCTCAAGGTTCAAAGAAAGCCCCATCCCAAGTGTCCTCCTCTCCACTGGCTGCTTCTGCTATTAGTAACCGACTCTAAAGTTTAGGAAGTCACCAGATTCTTCTCCCTAGTCCAGACCCACAAGATGGTTCCCTGTTGTTAGCAAGGATACCAGTTGGATGCCGTGGGTCTCATTCAGGCCCATTCACAGCCTTGTTGGTTTCACTTTTTCTTTCTTCCTCCTTTTAATTTTAACAGGTTCATTGCAATATAATTACTGTACATAAACTGCACATATTAAAATCGTACACCTTGCTGAGTTTTGACATATGTATACAACTGTGAAACCATCACAACAGTGAAGATAAGAAACATTCCCATCATCTCGTTGTAATTCATTCCCCAACCCACCCTCAACTAATAATCTGTTTTCTGTCACTATGAATTACTTCAAGCTTTCTAGAAGTTTATATAAATGGAATCATACAGTATATACCCTTTGGTCTGTGACTTCTCTCATTTCTCATAATGATTTTTAGATTCGTCTGTGTTGTTGCATGTATCAATAGTTTCTTCCTTTTTATTGCCTAGTAGTATTTCATAATAAAGATTTTGCAAAATTTGTGTTTCCGTTCTTATACTGATGGACATTTGGGCTATTTCAAGTTTGGGGCTATTGCAAACAAAGGTGCTACTAACGTTAGTGTGTAAGTCTTTGTGTAGATGTATGCTTTTATTTCTTTTGGGCAAAGACCCAGGAATTGAACAGCAAGGTCCTATGTTAGGTGCATTTTAAGTTTTTAAAGAAATTTCCACACCATTTTCTGGAAACACACAAGAATAAATTAACATATTCTTATCTCTTGTCATCTTTGTGCTACTATAATATTTGGAGGTTCTTTTAAAAATAAATGTGTACATCTTTGTCTCCTATGCCTTTGATTGCCTGGAGCACATTTATTTGTTCTTTTTTGCACCTTCAATTCCCAAAACAGTCCTTTGCATAAAAGGATGGTTAATCAGCTTTGGATGAACGAATGTCAGATAATGGCTTATCTGAACCAAAATGAATGAGAGGGCAAAATTGGAGAGGATGAGAGGAGTAGAATAGGTAAATAAATAAAATAACACTGTCTTTTAAAATTATGCACATAATTCATGATGGAAAAAAATCCAAAAATAAAGAGTAGCTTAAAGAAGAAAGTAAAAATCATCCATGATCCTTCATAGTCACTCTTTAAAAAATTATTTTGTTGTTTTATTTCCTCCCCAATATTCTCTTAAAGTTAAGGCCGCTAGTTCTCAACTCTTCCTACACATCAGACTACTCAGGAAGCTCTTTTAAATAGGCCCAATGTCTGGATTCCATTAGAGATTCTAATTTAATTGGTCTGAGGTGGAGTCTGGGTGTCAATAGTTTTTATTATTTTTTTTTAATCAATCTTTCAAAGGTAGTGATTTACATACAACAAAATGCATTTATTTTAAGTGTACAGTTCAATGAGTTTTGACAAGTATATATCCTCCCTATAAACACTACTCTAATCCAGTATACAATATTTCCATCATCTTCAAATACCCCACATTTCATCCCAGGCAACCCCTAATCTGGCTTGTTACTGTAGATTAATGGTGATTATTCAAGAATTTCATATAAACAGAACCTAAGAGTCTGGCTTCTTTCACTCAGCATGTTTATCAGAGTCATCATATTGTTACATATATCCATAGTTTATTCTTTTTCACTACTGATTAGTATTTCATTGTATGGAGGTACCACATTTTGTTTATCCATTCACCTGTTGATGGGCATCTGGGCTGTTTCCACGTATTGACTGTTATGAATAGAGCTTCTACGTGCGTTCTTATAAGTCTTTGTGTGGAGATATGTTTTCATTTCTCTTGGGTAAATGTGTAGGAGTAGAATTGCTGGGTCTTATGGTAAGTGTCTGTTTAACTTTATAAGAAATTTACAAATCATTTTTCTTTTTTTCCAAGACAGAGTCTTGTTCTGCCTCCCAGACTGGAGTGCAATGGCACGATCTCGGCTCACTGCAACCTCGGCCTCCCAGGCTCAAGCAATTCTCCTGCCTCAGTCTTCTGAATAGCTGGGATTACAGGCACGTGCCACCATGCCCGGGTAATTTTTGTGTTTTTAATAGAGGCGTTGGTTTCACCATGTTGGCCAGGCTGGTCTCCAACTCCTAACCTCATGATCTACCCTCCTCGGCCTACCAAGGTGCTGGGATTACAGCCATGAGCCACTGTGCCTAACCTCCAAACCATTTTTCAAAGTAGTTGTGCTATTTCGCACATCCACCAGTGATGTGTGAGTGTTCAGTTGTCCTACATTTTTGCCACACCACAATATTGTCAGTATCTTAAATTTAAACCATTATAGGGGTCATTAGCAGTTTCTAAAATCTCCCCTAGAAATGTGCACTTCTCTGTATATAATACATTGTAAAAAGTGAAGAAAAAATAACTCTCGAAATGATTGTAATGTGCAGTCAATATTGAGAACCACTGAGCAAGACTAGACAGACAAGTCCCAAGTATTTAAATAATGACATATTTTCATTTGTGCGTTATTTTTTTCTTACCCATTCATTTATTCAGAAATAACTATACTAGCTCTATACTAAGTGTTGGCAACATAGAGATCTACAACAATATTTTTCTGCCCTCAAGAAGCTGACAAATTTCTTTTTTCTCTTCAGAAAACAAAATTTCACCTGTGTGACCACAGTCATTTCAGACAATTTAGTTTTTAATTGGTCTTTCTCAGTATTGTGCAGCCCGGGCCTTGAGTCGGTCTTGATGAGGGGGAAAAAGTAACGGGATCATTCATGGTATTTGAGATGTTGCTTTCTTGATTTTACTCTTTTCCTTCCCTGCTTCCTGTCTCCCGTATTTGCTTTCATACATAATTCAGCTTTGGGAACAGTGTCTTTAAATGAAGTCACCACATGAGCCATAACAATATAAATAAAACAAAAATACTTTGCCTCTGGAATTGGCACTTTGGTGACTGCACTCCACAGAGGCTATGGCTGATTTCTAATTTTTGTATTTTATTTTTCTCCTTTGTTTCTTTGATATAGGAAACCTTCAGTAATAAGCGTATTCTAATAAAAATAAGACTAACTAGTGTAACATTATAAAATCCTCTCCAGAAGCCTATTAAATAAGTATAGTAGATGGGTAAAAAATAATATGGCCTATAAACCCTACAAAACTCACAAGTAAAATTATGTAATCAAATTGTAAAATATTCTCTTATTTGCTATTAAATGTACACTACAAAAAGACTTTGAAATGGTACAGTAATGTTTACCTCCTTGGAATTGTTAGAAATAAGTACATAATACTTAATTTCTGTGCAGATTTTTTTTTAATATTCTAAGAATTGTTAAGGTCAGTGTGAGAAGTGTTAACACTGGCTGCCACTTGCTTACAAAAGAGGTTCTACATACAGCAACTGATAGGAGATTCCATTTTCCTTTTTACTGGGGCTTTAGTGATTTCAGAGACCCCAACATTCTTGTGAAAAATTGACTATAGAAGTCCAATAATGAGTAGAAAGTTATTTGTCTAGCTGTCGGTTTAAAGAAATTTCATCCCCAACATAGGTGGCTTTTCATCAAGAAAATATTTTCCAGCACAATCTCAAGCCAATTTAATCCCTTGATTGTATTCTGTACCATGCAGCAAAGCCAGTTTCCATGTTTGCTGTGTTTATTTTTATTTCACTGAACTTTCTTTTCACTGCAATTCTTTCCTTATTTTCATTGTTTTTACACAAATTAGATTCATTGATCAGTTTTTTTGTATCACATTAATTTTTCCTTATTTAGTTTCAACCACTGCAATTTTTGCTTTTGTTTTCCAAATCCAAATCTCCCTCACATCAAATTTTGCAAGTCTAAATGTAAAGAAAATGTCTTTTGCAGCAACTTGGGTGTCACTGGAGGCCATTATTCTAAATGAAGTAACTTAAGACTGGAGATCCAGAAACCATGTGTTCTCAGTTATAAGTGAGAGCTAAGCTATAAGGACACAAAGACATTCAGAGTTATACAGTGGACATCAGAGAATCAAAAGGGGGAGAAGGTGGGTGAGGCATGAGGGCTAAAAGCTGCATATTGGGTACGATATACACTACTCAGGTGATGGGTGCACTAAAATTTCAGACTTCACCACTATACAATTCATCCATGTAACAAAAAACCACGTGCACCCCTAAAGCTATTGAAATAAAAAATAAAAACAAAAACAAAAAATAAAATTTGAATACATTTTATTAAAAGGATGCGAGCCTTCTTTCCATTTTTAATCAATAGCATTGTTGCCATGTGTGGTATCATCTGTTGTCAGTTTTATTTTATGCTGATTATTTCTACCAGCCGTAACAATTGGGAAATAGGCAAAAAGTTGGTTGTATTTATTTCCTAGATAATCAATAACAAACTTCAGAGCAATCTAATGAGACAAGAGTTATAGGTGCACAGAAGAAGAAGAAAAGCTACAGTTGTGTGGAGCATGGATGGCTAAACTCTTGGTTAACTTGATGGGGTCAAAAGGACAAATGTGGGCCAGAGTTCAGATCTTTTGACAGGGTCAAAGGATCTGGCATCAGTCCCTGGCTGCTCTCTTCTAAGTTTTCAGTCGTGCTCTTCTCCATTCCTCACCAGACCCCTGGCCTCTTTGGAGCTTCCTGGACAGGAGCTCTCCTGGCCTCTGGCAAACTCCTGGCTGGGTTGCAGATGGAAATTCCTGGTACCCTTAGTTGAGTTCATACAAGCTGAACGTTTTCGAAAGGAACTAATTTTACTTGAGCCAACTAAACAAAACTGAAATACACACAGAAAATACAAAAGCACAGAAATAGATGAGGGTTCCATGCCATGGGCATTTTAATCATGTGTATCAAGAACCTTTATAGAGTTCATGTCTGGCCCAGCCAATCCACTTCTAGGAAGTTATCTCAAGGTGATGTACTGGATATGAGTTGAAAGATGTGTATATGACGTATTTAGCAACAAAAATTGGAACAAGGTAAATATGTTCTAATAGAGGAATAATTCAAATAGAGTATTTTCATACCACTTAATACTCAGCTACGAAGCAGGGCTGGCAAACTTTTCTGGAAAAGAATAGATAGTAAGTATTGTAGATTTGTGGGCCATATGGCATCTGTCAGAAATAATCAATTCTGCTATTGTAGCACAGAAATGGGCATAGATAGTACATAAAGGAATCAGCACATTCATGTTCCAATAAAACTTTGTTTATTTACAAAAAAACACACAAAACCCAGGTGGAATTGGCTTATGAGCCTTAATTTGCAGACCCCTGGTTTACACAGATGATATGGATTTGGATTTGTATTTACTGACAAAGAGAGCTGATTATAATATACTCTTGGGCAAAAACAAAAGCAGATACTTAGTATAGCATTTATGGTATGATGTCACTTATGCAAAATGAAGATTGATATGTATATATATCAGTAGAGAAGTGTCTAGAAGGATGTTCAGCAAATATTAATGAAGATATTATCACTAGGTTGAAGAATTTGAGATGATTTTTTTCCTTTTTTTGTTTTCACATTTTTTCATTACTAGAAAAAATATTTTTATTTAATAATTCATACTCTTTGACAGAGTACTTCCATGGTTGTTGTTGGGGTTGCCGCACAGCTGTGAAGCCTGTGCAGTTGCACAATTCCAGGAGATGCCATCACATGGACTACAATGTGAAGGATTCCCCCAGAGTTGTGTGGCGAGGCAGTCTTCCCACCTCCCATTCTCTGTTCAGCTCTGTCCAATTAATTCAGCAAGCATTTGTTTGTCATCTACTACACTAGACATTGTTCTAGACAGAAATATCGGGAAACAAAGCATACAAAAATGTTTGCCCTTGTAGTGCTTTATGTTCTAGTGAAGGAGAAAGATGATAAGGAGAATAAAGAGTGACACATATGCAAGGTTCCTGGAGGTCAAGTAGCCCAGTTTTTGGCAGAGGGAATAGCCAGTGGGAAGAAGGCAGGCAGGGCAAATATTTACAACCCTCGTTTTACAGAAGAGAACATTGGAACTTAGGGAGGTTTAAGGGATGGCTGAGGGTCAGAACGTGGTCAGTACCAGAAGCAAGGCCTTTCAATTGCAAGGTCAGGGTTCCTTCCACACTGGGACAAGAGGCAGCACCTGCAAGATAAGGTAGAGGTGAATGAACATAGGTGGCTTTAGTTAGATTCTGCAGACTTTTATGACAGGCCAATGCATATAAATGATAATAGCTGACATCACATTAAAAAAAAGATGCAGCATCTCATGAGATCTACTACATGCTCCTGATTAGGAAAAGGAATGTTGAAAAATAGCACTGAGTTTATAAAAATAGCATTTAGGGTGTAATTCTCATTTTTTTAGTACATGAATGCTTAAGAAAGATGTTCATCAAATGTTAGCAATGCTTATTACTTGATGGTAGGATTTCAAAGAGTTTAAAATTTTCTTCTTTATTCTTTTCTAAATTGTTTGAGTTTTTTGCAACGAGAGTGTGAAAACAGAAGAAATAAAAAAGTTTGATGTTAGAAAGATACCATTAAGCTAACATTTACACACTCTGTGCTGTTCCACAGCACCTGTAGTACCACTATTTCTTTGTAAATTCTTCCAGGGCAGAGACTGTGTTTTATTCATTCTTCTTTGCCCAGCATGTGGAACCTCCTACAAAACAAGTGTTCAACAGGGTTTGTGGAACAAATGCAAAGTGCGTTTGCGAACTGCAGCTTATATAAATCTACAATAGACACCTAGGGGGGCTCAGGAATGACACGAACAGAGTTTCCAGCCGAAGGGAATTTCATTTTTTTTTTTCTAGTTGGAGTTTCCGTGGCACCCAGAAGACCAGGGATCCTGGTAAGAAAGTTTTAAAACGCTGAAGTGGTAAGTTTGTAAATTTGTGATACCCGGTGTCAAGTCCTACTTCAGGAATCTACAAAAATTGGGCCTTTTGAATAGAAGTGTTTTAGTGAATAATGAGTGATGTGGCAACTTATTCTGATAATATTTCAATCTAGCTTTTTGCTTTTAATGGCAGTTGCCATTCCTATTGGGCTGCATCATTCCCGGGAAAGCCTTCTTCTAAAATCAGTACAGGATGTGTGCGTCCTAATACAAAAATCCCAAATCCAAAAATGCCCCTGAATCTGAAAGTTTTTCGGTGCTAATATGAGATAGTGAAACCTTTGCTTTCAGATGGTTCAGTGTACAAAAACATTGTTTCATAGACAAAATTATTTAAGGTGTTGTATAAAATTACTTTCAGACTATGTGCCTAAGGTATATATGAAACATAAATGAATTCCATATTTAGATTTGGGTCTCACTCCCAGATATCTCATTATATATATGCAAATATTCCAAAATCAAAAACAAAAACAAACAAACAAAAAAACCGCCAAATCCGAAACACTTCTGGTTTCAAGCATTTTGGAGAAGGGATTTTCAGCCTCTCCCTAGAGATTAATTTGTTTGATGTGGTCAATTGCCTGATTATTCAAACTCCTAAAAAAGTGCAGGTCTTTCCTCCATACCACCTGTTTAGGTTTTGAATCATTTAGAAAAAAAAAAAATAAGTGACTGTCTTTAAGTCATTGATTAAAAATTAATAGCCTTAAAATGTTTCCATTCCTATTTTGTTACAAAGTATTGCTCGAAACAAGTTTTAATAGTGAGAAGGAAAGTTGTCACCCATAGGTTTAGGCACAATTTTTCAGTCTCCTTTACTCACTTAGCATTAGACTAGAAACACTTTCCGAATGATTTTTTGAATACTTGTGTAGCATTTGAACTTGTAGATGACCACACTGTACAAAACCATTGCAGAATTAGCATACATTCATATTAGTGTTAGTTTTTTAGTGATTTTTAATTGAACAAGGAAATTTTACATATTTGGCTCTATTCTGTAACTACAAGCAAAATTTTAACTGACTTTTCCCTCTTTCAGATTCTTAATTATTAAACTCATCTGACCATTTTTATTTTTATTTATTTAATTGATGAAGAGCGTATATACTCAAGGTGTACAATGCAATTATTTGATATACCTAAATTAGGTTGGTGCAATTAGTTTGCACCAACCTAATACATTGTATAATTACTACAATCAAATTAATTAATACATACATTATCACCCATGCTATACATTAGATTCTCAGAAATTGCTCATCTTATAACTGAAAGTTTGGGCCCTTTGGTCAAAATCTACCCATTTCCCCCACCCCCATTCCCTGGCAACTGCCATGGTACTCTATGTTTTGATGAGTTCAACTCTCTTATATTCTGCATATAATATACCGTTGACCCTTGAACAGCGTGGAGTTTGAGCACTGACCCCTGCATAGTCGCAAATCAGCATATAACTTTTTCTTAAGGCATGGGGTCTCACTATGTTGCCCAGACTGACCTTGAATTACCTTGGCCTTAAAACTTGATTCTCCAAAAACTTAACTACTAATAGCCTACTATTGACCAATAGCCTTACCAATAACGTAAACACTTGATTAACATGTATTTTGTATATGTATTATATACTGTATTCGTGCGCTAAAGTAAACTATAGAAAAGATGGTGTTATTAAGAAAATCATAAGGAAAAGAAAATATATTTACTATTCCTTAAGTCAAAGCGGAGAGGTCTTCATACTCCTTGTGTTCCTATTGGGTAGACTGAGGAAGAGAAGGAAGAGGAGGATTGGTCTTGCTGTCTCAGATGTGGCAGAAACAGAAGAAAATTCACATATAAGTGGACCTGTACCGTTCAAACTCGTGATGTTATATTAGTCTATGTGTTTGTTTTTATGCCAGTACCATACTCTTTAGATCAACATAGCTTTGTAACATAGTTTGAAATCAGGAAATGTGATGCCTCCAGCTTTGCTCTTCTTTCTCAAGATTCCTTTGGTCAGGTTTTTTTGTGGTTCCATGTGAATCTTAGAATTATTTTTTCTCTATCTGTGAAGAATGCTGCCATTGGAATTTTGATAGAGTTTGCAATGAACCTATAGATCACCTTGGGTAGTATGGATATTTTAATAATATTCTGATACATGAACATGTGATGTCTTTCTTTTTATTTGTGTCATCTTCAATTTATTTTCTCAGTGTTTTATATACTGATATTTAAACTTCTTGATTAAATGTATTCCTAAGTAATTTTATTGTGCTTGTTGCTATTGTAAGTAGGATTGTTTTCTTTCTTTCTTTTTCAGATAATTTGTTGTTGCTGTATAGAAGTGCAATTCATTGTCCAATACCCACCAGTGGTTGAGAACGTGCGGTGTTTGTTTTTTTGTCCTTGCGATAGTTTGCTGAGAATGATGGTTTCCAGCTTCATCCATGTCTCTACAAAGGACATGAACTCATCATTTTTTATGGCAGCATAGTATTCCATGGTGTATAGGTGCCACATTTTCTTAATCCAGTCTATCATTGTTGGAGTTAATGGGTGCAGCACACCAACATGGCACATGTATACATATGTAACAAACCTGCACGTTGTGCACATGTACCCTAAAACTTAAAGTTATAATAATAATATAATAATAATAATAATAATAAAGAAGTGCAATTCAATTTTAATGTTGATTTTGGTATTCTGGAACTTTACTGAATTCTCTTTTTAGGTCTAACAGTTTTTTGGTGGAGTTTCTGTATACAAGGTCGCGTCATCTGCGGAGACAATTTTGCTTCTTCCTTTCTGATTTGGACATTTTTTATTTCTTTTTCTTGCCTAACTGCTCTAGGTAGCACTTGTGGTACTATGCACAATAGAAGTGGTGAGTGTGGGCACCCTTGTTCCTGATCATAGAAGAAAAGCTTTCTGCTTTTTACCATTGGGTATGGTGTTGGCTGTGGGCTTGTCCAATATGGCATTTATTCTGCTGAGGAACATTCCTTGCATACCTAAGCCGGTGAGAGTTTTAACAGCATTTTGAAGTGTAAGTGACATAAAATAAACAGCATATGTATCTAGTGTACAATTTGATAAGTTTTGACATATGTATATACCCATGAAGCCGATCAATATAGTGAACATAAACATCATCCCAAAAGGTATCCTTGTGCTCCTTTGTAATCTCTCTTTCCTGTCTCTCTCCATGTACCCTCTTCTCAGGCAACCACTGATCTCCTTTCTGTCATACAGATTGGTTTTAATTGTCTAGAGGCATATACCAATGTAATAATACACTTACTAGTTTATTTTGGTGTGGCTTCTTTTATTCAGCATAATTACTTTAACATTCATTCATATTGTTATATGTATGCATAGACCTTTCTTTTTTTTTTGCTGAATAGTATTTCATTGTATGAATACACCAACGTTTCTTTATCTAGTTACTTGTTTTGGACATTTGGGTTGTTTTCAGTGTGAGACTTTTACAAATAAAGCTGCTATAAACATTTATATATGAGTCACTTTATGATACGCTTTTAGTTTTCTTGGATATACAAGTGCTGGATCACATAGCAGGAATATGTCTGACTTTTTAAGAAACTGCCAGTTTTCCATTTTTCGTTTCCAACAGTATATCAGTTCTAATTCCTCCACCTCCTTGACAACATTTGGTATTGTCAATCTTTTTAAATTTAGCTATTGTGGTAGGCATATGATGCTTTTAATTTGTATTTTCCTAACTACTAATGATTTTGAACATCTTTTCATACGCTTATTTCCCATCCCTGTATCTTCTTTGTGGAAGTATCTGTTCAAGTATTTTGCCCATTGTTTTATTGTTTTTCTAACTCAATTTTGAGAGTACTTTATACATTCTGGATGAAGGTTGTTATCAGACATATTCTGTGTGAATATTTTCTCCCAGTCTGGCTTGTTTTCTCATTCTCTTAGTAGCATCATCTGAAGAACAGAAGTTTTGAATTTTGATGAAATCCAGTTTATCAGTTTGTTCTTTTATGGATCATGCTTTTGGTGTTATAGCTAAGAAATCTTTGCCCAGTGCAAAGTCACAAAGATTTTCTTTTAGAAATGTTATCGTTTTTGGTTTCTAACTTAGGCCTGTGACCCATTTTTCAGTTCATTTCTAGGTATAGTGTGAAGTATGGATTTTGCATATGGTAACCAATTATTCTAGCACCATTTGTTGAAAAGACTGTCCTTTCTCCACTTAATTACATTTGCACCTTTGTAAACACAAACACACAGACAGACAGACAGACACACACACACACACACAGACACACACACACACACACACGCACACCCCATATATATTTAGGTCTCTTTCTGGGCTCTCTCTATTTTTTAATGATATCCCTTGTCTATTGTGATGTCAATACCCACTATTCTGGTTACTGTAGCTTAGTAATAAGTCTTGACCTGAGACAGTGTTAATCCGCCTCGTTCTTCTTTTCCCAAATTGTTTTGTCTAGTATGGGTCCTTTTCATTTCCACATTAATCTTAGAGTCAGCTTGTCAATTTCTGTAAAATGTCTGCTAGGGTTTTGATTGTGATTCCATTGAATCCGTAATTTGGAGATAATTGGCATATTAATAATAATGAGTCTTTTAATCCATAAACATGGTCTATCTCTCCATTTATATAGGTCCTTAATTTCTTTTGGCAATGTATTATAGTTTATAGTGTACACGTCTTTCACATTTTATGTCAGATTTATCCCTATGTATTTCATATTTTTATGTTATTCAAAGTATTTTTAAAATTTCAACTTGTGATTGTTCTTTGCTAGTCTGTAGAAATACAGTTGATTTTTTATTGATATTTTATCCTAAAACCTTAGCTAAAATCAATTATTACTTCTAACTTTTTTGTGTTTCTATTAGATTTTCTACATAGATAGTCATGTTGGCTACATATAAAGACAGTTTTATTTCTTCCATTCTGGATGCATTTTTTTTTCATGTCTGGTTATATGTTCCAGTATCTCCAGCACAAGGTTGAATACAAGTGGTGAGAGCAGACATCCTTGTCTTAGTCCTGATCACAGAGGAAATGCATTCAGTCTTTTATCATGAAGTATGTTTTTAGCTATAGATTTTTCATAGATGCTGTATTATTCAGGAGTCTCCAGAGGAACAGAACTAATAGGAGAGATGTGTATATGAAAGGGAATTTATTAAGGAGTATTGACTCACATGATCACAAGGTGAAATCCCATGATAGGCCGTCTACAAGCTGACGAGCAAGAAAGCCAGTCCAAGCCCCAAAACCCCAAAAATAGGGAAGCCAACAGTGCCGCCTTCACTCTGTGGCCGAAGGCCTGAGAGCCCTTAGCAAACCACTGGCATTAAGCCTGAGACTCCAAAAGCTGAAAAACATGCACTCCGATGTTTGAGGGCAGGAAGCATCCAGCACAGGAGAAAGATGAAAGCCGGAAGACTCAGCAAGTCTAGTTCTTCCATGTTCTTCTGCCTGCTTTATTCTAGCTGTGCTGGCAGCTGATTAGATTGTGCCCACCCAGAATGAGGGCTGGTCTGCCTCTCCTAGTCTACTGACTCAAATGTTAATCTCCTTTGGCAACACCCTCACAGACACACCCAGGAACACTACTTGGCATCCTTCAAGCTAGTCAAGTTAATACTCAGTATTAACCATCACAGACGCCCTTTATCAGTTTGAGGAAATGCTTTTCTATGCTTAGTTTGCTGAAAGTTTTTATTTAATAATACATGTTAGATTTTTGTCACCTGCTTTTTCTGTGTCTTTTGAGATGATCATGTGATTTATCTCTTTGCTAACATGGAGAATTGTATTGATTTATTTTCAGTGTAAAATCATCCTGAATTCCTAGGAAGTGAAATCCCAATTTATGATGATATTGTATTCTTTTTACATATTTTGAATTCAACTTGCTAAAATTTTAATTTTTTTCTTCTATATTCATGAAGAATCTTGGCCTATAGTTTGCTTTTTTGTTAACATCTTAGTAAGGTTTTTGTGTCATGGTAATTCTGGTCTCTTACAAGTGTTCCCTGCCTCGTAAGTTCTCTGGGATGGTTTGTATAGAATTGGTATTATTTCTTCATTAAATGTTTGGGAGAATTCACTGGCAAAGCTATCTGGGTCTCAAATTTCCTTTGTGGGAAGACTTCTAACTACAAATTGAAAATTTTTAAATTTATTTGTATTTGTACATTTATTTATTTTCTGAGATGGAGTGTCTCTCTGTCACCTAGGCTGGAGCCCAGTGGTGCGATCTCAGCTCACTGCAACCTCTGTCTCCTGGGTTCAAGCAATTCTTCTGCCCCAGTCTCCCTTGCAGCTGGGATTACAGGTGTGTGCCACCACACCCAGCTAATTTGTTTGAATCTTTAATAGAGACAGGGTTTTGCCATGTTAGTCAGGCTGGTCTTGAACTTCTGACCTCAGATGATCCACCTGTCTCAGCCTCCCAATGTGTTGGGATTACAGGCATGAGCCACCGTGCACACCCTATATTGAATTTTTTTTAAAATATAAGGCTATTATCTGTTTCTTTGTGACTGAGCTTTGATATTTTATGTGTTTTAGGAAATTTGTTAATTTCATTTCCATTGTAAAATTTATGGGCATAAAATTTTACAAGTGATATTCCCTTTTTATACTTTTTAGTATCTTAGAAACCACTGATACCCATTCTCTCATTCCTAATGTGAAAAATTTTGATCTCTCCTTTTTCCTAATCAATCTGTCTTGAGATTTATCCATTCTCTTTTGCTTTGTGTTTTTTCTTCCCCCCTCTCTGAGATGGAGATTCAGTCTCGTTGCCCAGGCTGCAGTGCAATGGGTCGATCTCGGCTCAATGGGGCAACCTCCACCTCCTGGGTTCAGGCAATTCTCCTGCGTCAACATCCTGAGTAGTTGGGATTACAGGTGTGCACCACCAAGCCCAGCTAATTTTTGCATTTTTCAGTAGAGATGGTGTTTCACCATATTGGTCAGGCTCATCTAGAACTCCTGACCTCAGGTGATCCACCTGCCCTGGCCTTCCAAAGTGTTGGGATTTCAGGCATGAGCCAGTGTGCCCAACTCCATTTTATTTTTCTTGTCAAGAAACCAACTTTGTTTTTGTTGATTTTCTCTATTTTTGTCTTCTATTTTATTGATTTCTCTTTTGATCTTTATTATTTCCTACTGTCTGTTTCCTTAGAGTTTAATGTGCACTCTTGTTTTTATTATTTATTTCTTGTGATGGATCCTGAGGTCATTGCCTTGAATCTTTTTTTTTTTTTTTTTTTTTTTTTTGTAAAATAGGTATTTGGTGTTATACAGTTCCATTAGTATTAGTATTACATGCCAAACATTAGTGGCATCCTACAAATTCTGATATACTGTATTTTCATTTTCATTCACCTCAGAATATTTTGTAATTTCCCTTTTGATTTCTTCTTTGAACTGTGAGTTATTTAGAAGCATGTTATTTAGTTTCTAGATATTTGGGTATTTTTCAGTTATCCCTCTTCTATTGATTTCTAATTTAATTTCATTGTGGTCAAAGAACATATTTGTATGACTTGAATCTTTTTACGTATATTGAGAATGGTTTTATGGCTCAGAATGTAGTTGGTCTTTGTAAATGGCCCATGTGTACTTGAAAATAATATATATTCTGCTGCCATTGGATGGAGTGTTGTAAAAATGTCAATTAGGGGTTGTTTGATAGTATTGTTCAAATCTGTTATATCCTTGCTGATTTTCTGTCCACTTGTTCTATTAATTATCGAGAAAGGATTATTGAAATTCCCAGCTACAATTATGGATGTGTTTATTTCTCCTTGCAATCTATTAGTTTTTGCCTCATGTATTTGAAGCACTGTTATGAAGTACATAAACACTTAGGATTGTCACATTTTCATTAACTGACCAATTTGTCATGCTGAAATGACTCTCTGCCCACGGTAACATTTTTCACTCTAAGATTTACTTCTTTTAGTATATTAATATAGCCTCTGTCGAGGGCTCAGCTGGAGAGAGAGCTGAGCTGCCAGGTTTTAACGTGGTCAGTTAAGAAAACGGCCAAACTTAAAAAGAAAAAAAAAGAAACCATCAAGACTTTATTCACTTATGCAACAGTATAAGCAAGAAGCAAAAAAGGAAGAAGTGCCAGCTCCCAGAATGTTCCATGTTTTCCCCCATGGAGCAGCTCAGAGGAGGGGTGTTTGGGGTATGGGGGTGATCATCTCCCTGCTTAGCGAGAGGGACTGCCGAACATGAGCCTCCTGCTATTTTGCTGTTGCTGGGAATTTATGGACCCTGTGGTGAAGGGTGGGAGTTTGGGGAAGGCTAGGAGTGGAAGATACTTAATACTGAGGACCGCAGAGGTGGAGGTTGTTGCAGTGAGCCGAGATCGCGCCACTGCAGTCCATCCTAAGGTACAGCATGAGACTCAGTCTCAAAAAAAAAAAAAAAGAAGAAGAAGAAGAGGAGGAGGGAGGTGGAGGTGGAGGAGGAGGAGGAGGAGGAGAAGGAGAAGAAAAGAAGAAGGAGAAGGAGGAGGAGGAGAAGAAGAAGAAGAAGAAAGAAGAAGAAGAGGAGGAAGAAGGGGAAGAAGGGGAAGAAGAAGAGAAGGAAGTGGAAGAGGAAGAAGAAGAAGAGAAGTAGAAGAGGAAGAAGAAGCAGAAGAAGAAGAGGAGGAAGAAGAAGAAGGGAGAAAAGCATGATTTTCAGGTTACCCTCAAGAAGTTGGTGTCTAGTAGAGGCAGCCAAGAAAGACCTCTGCCAGCACCCTCCTGATCTGGGGACCTCTGCATGGAAGTATCTGGGCTGGGAATGCAGGTATGTGTAAGAACATAAGTACGGGGGGAACTGAGTCTTTGATACAACTTCCCTAGGGGACTGTGTGCTCTGATTGTGCACCGAGGCCAGGTGGGGAGGACCCATGGAACAAACCTTGTGGTAAGTCCTTTGTAGTGGCTGAAAACTCACACACAGAGTTGGGTTTTGGCTCTCAGAAAACTGCTCAGCCACTCCAGCTTCCTCTTGGCCAGTGTCAGCAATGGCATACCCTTGTCAAAACTTAGACTATTTGGCCAGGCCCCGTGGCTCATGCCTGTAATCCCGGTAGTTTGGGAGGCTGAGGCAGGTGGATCCTGAGTGCAGGAGTTTGACAACAGCCTGGCCTCAAGAAAAAAAAAATTTTTTTTTCACTTTTAACCCATTTGTGTCTTTATATTTTAAAGTGCATCTCTTGCAGGCAGCACAAAGTTGTGTTGCATTTTTATCCAATCTGACAGTCTGCCTTTTAATGGGGCTAATTGGACAATTTTTATTTAAACTTTTTATCTGTAATGGCTAACTTTCACTCTATCACATTGGCCTTTGTTTCTTATTTGTTCCACCTGTTCTGTGTTCCTTTTTTCCTCCCCCTCTGTTTTATTTTAGATTAATTGGATTAATTTAGATTAACTGGATTGATTTGAATTAGTTGAGTATTTTTATGATCTATTTTTGTCTCCTTTATAGACTTATTAGCCTTAAGTCTTTGTTTTATTATTTTAGTGGTAGCATACATCTTTTCTTATCACAATATATTTTGAGTGATACTATACCTTTTCATATGTGGTATGACATCCTTAAATGGGTATACTTCTATTTCTCCCCCACCAGCCTTTATGTTATTGTTTTTGTCTTCCAATTTGTATAAGTCATAACCCCTATAATACATGGTTATTATTTATGTTTAAATAGCCAATTATCTCTTATTTGGTAATTTTTATTGTGATAAAATATACATAACATAAAATTTACCATTTTAACTGTTATCAGTGGTGAATCCACACAAGACTGCAGCAACCTCAATTCTTACCTCCATCAGAAGAAAGAATTCAACCAAAGGGAATAAGGCAGAGGGAGAAACGGAGGCAAGTTTAAGGGAAGGAGTGAAAGTTTATTAAGAAGTTTTAGAGCAAGAATGAAAGGAAGTGAAGTACACTTGGAAGAGGGGCAAGCGGGTGACTTGAGAGATCAAGTGCAAGGTTTGACCGTTGACTTGGGTTTTTATGCTTCCGGGGTGATTGTGCCCTTCTCCCCTGATCCTTCCCTTGGGGTGGCCTGCCAGCACTTAGGAGGGGCCAGGTGTGCACTGTGTTTACTAAAGTTGTATTCAGGCCTCCTTGAAACATTTTTCCCTTACCGGTTGAGTATTCCCTAAGGAAGGTCAGGTACCAGTTAATTCCACCATTTTGCCTCTTAGTGTGCATGCTTGAGTTCACTCACCCAACTCCTGAGATCTAATCAGGAAGCTGCTGATCATCAGTTTCAGGTGTTTTCTATCTGTTGGGAGACTGCCTTTCCCTGGTGCCGGCTGCAACCAATTATTATTTTAGAGACAGTTTAACAACCACCTCACTATCACCTTATGGTCGCCTGACATTCCTGGTGAAGAGGGCACTCTCCTTCCCTGCTCATGCCTGCCTAACTACCTATGGTAACAAAAGCTTTTTTTTTTTTTTTTTGAGACAAGGTCTTACTCTGTCACCCCAGATGTCGTGCAGTGGGGCAATCATGGTTCACTGCAACCTCAACCTCCAGGGCTCAATTGATCCTCCCACCTTAGCCTCCTGAGTAGCCAGGACTACAGGTGTGTGCCACCACACTTGGCTAACTTCTGTATTTTTTGTAGAGACAGGATTTGCCTTGTTGCTTAGGCTGGTCTTGAATTCCTGGGGTCAAGCTATCTGTTGGTCTCCGCCTCCCAAAGTGTTGGGATTATAGGTGTGAACCACTGTGCCTAGACCCCCAAATTATCTTTTTTTCAGAGACAGTGTGATAGTTCTCAAAGTATCACCTAACATTCCTTGTAGGAGGGGAAAGATGTCTCTCTTGCCCCAGTCATGCCTGTCTAACTACGTGTAACTAGTTAGCTCAGCTTACTGTTATAATTTTTCTCACTGATAGAATTTTTGCAAAGGCACTTTCAATATACTACCAAAATAAATAGTAATCAACCACTTGGAAAGCATTTAGAAGTAACTGAAGTCCCTACTAACACCAAATGAGGAAAAGCCAAACTACACTGTGGGACACACTGTAAGTCCCTGCATCAGTCAGCTGTTGCTGTGCAAACACCTCCTCAAGACTCAGCAGGATAAAGCAATGACCATTTATAATTGCTCACATGTCTGCAGGTCAGCTGCTTTTTGGCTGACCTAGGCAGGGCTTAGCTAGGCTGGCTCTGCAGCGTATGTCTCTCATTCTCCTCCTGTGGCAAACAATGGCAGATGACAATGGCAAATGTGGAAAGCCTTTAAAGCAGAAATCTCATAACAAGTTCCCTGTCACTCCCATTCATCTCAGTCTTTTCAGCCAAAGCAAGTGATATGGCCAAACCCCATATCAAGGGGTGGGGAAATATAATGTGCTTATTTATTAGGAGCAAAGTCACATGGTGGTCATTGCAGAATGGGTTGAATGACATAACCTATCATCAGCCCTGAAGAAACTCATCATTCATTTCCTTCCTCAAGACTCCCCTCATCAGGGCATCTCCAGATCTTACTCTTTCCCACACTCTGTATCAAACAGTCCACTCACACTAGCTACCCTGCTTCCTTTGGCACCCTCTTTCCACTAGATAACCTGTTCACTCAGCATTTCTATTTTCATTTGCATCTCCACCCTTTGCCCATTACCCCAGCAGCTCACAGAGGACCCTGACAGAATAGGCAAAACCCAGAAGTTGGGTGGGTAGATAATGTGTGAAAGCTCACACGGTTCTGACGCCTCCTTGCCACAGCACATTACTAGCAAATGACATGTTTGGGGCCTGGGGTGTTTGCAGAACCAAATCAGGTGTGGAAGAAATTATACGTAAATACCTCCATGGGTGTGTGATTGTATCATACCTCACCATAACAAAGCTCAAATGACATTTCATTTCCAAACGTGGCTAGGTTTCCCTGTGTTATATGTCGTTGAAAGCCAGTATAAATAAATATCTGTGGAAGTCCTAGCTGACTGCCTGCTTTGTTTCTCCCACTAAACTGTAAGCTCCTCATGAACAGAGTGTTTCTGTACAATTCACTAGCTGTCTCTATCTTTACCCCACAGCCAATCCACAAATGAACGCTGTCAGCCTTGCCCCCCATCATATCCCAACCATCCATGTCTGGCTACTCCATTGCTAGTCCAACCGAAGCCCCTTGCATCTCATGCCTGGGTTATTTCACAGCCTTCTAGGCTGGTAACTCCCGCTGCTACTGTGCCTGGCTCCAGTCTATTCTGTACGTGGTGAAGAGGATCCTTTGAAAAATGGATAAAATGAGTAGCAAATTGTGTTTCTCCTGCACTCAGAATCCTCCTCTGGCTCCTCACTGTAACCTCTGGCTTCAGTAGTTACGGCAAATATTTAAAAGTCAGCCTGCAGGAAGAACCCTGATTTACTGAATTTTCCAATGTTAGTAGTATAAATACTCATCACGGCCAATTTTAAGCTGGCTTCTTTCCTTCACTCCATCCCTCCCTCCTCCCCTTCTCCCCTCCTTCCCTTCTCCCCTCCTTCCTTCGTTTCCTCCCTCCCTCCCTCATTTCTTCTGTCCTTCTCTCCTTCCCTTCCTTTCCTTCTCACGTCCTTCTTTCCTTTCTTCCCTCCTCCCGTCCTTTCTTCCCTATGCTCTGCCTCCTACTCTAGAATTGACATTTCATGGCAGGCAATCCATGTCTGTCTTAGTTATTGCTTAGAAGTACCTGGCACATAATGAAGGCTCAGTACATATTTCTTGAACAAATAGTTGACTAATTGAGTAGATGATCCTTTCGTAATTCTGTACCAGGATTTAAGAATTATTCAAAGAAGATGTCATTGTTTTAAAATGACCGAGTACTGCTCAGCACTTTCAAGATCACGAAGCATGCCTCATGCATCATCTCTATGATCTGTACCCGGGTGCCATCCTGAGAAGCTGGGAAAGGCTTTTCTCTTCCTCCTCACTTTACAAATGAGGAAACAAAGACTCAGAAGGATGGAGGTTCCCGCTCAAGGCCAAACAGTAAGTATGTATCCACAAGTCTGACTCTCAGTCTGGCAGTCTTCTCAGTGGTCTCCAGGAACTGTTTAGCTCTTGGGGGGATCTCATAAGGGAAGCCTGGAGGCTTCAGGGAGAGCTGTCCCAAGGAAGAGGAGAGAAACACATGGTGGCGAGGAAAGAGGATCGATGACCAGGGAAGGTCTTACGTAGGCCTCTACCAGGCTGAGCCTCTGGCATCAGGCCAGTAACATAGTAATTCAGGTCCCCAATCCTGATTCTGTCTCTAGATTCCCACTAACCTCCCCACAGACATGGAGCATTGAGCCCCCCCCCCCTTCCCCACATATAGAGTACCCCAGATAGCGTAGGCTCCACACCTAGCACCCACCTTCTTGCAAGTCTATAGCAATGAACAGCAGAGCGCCAGCTGAGATCCACAAGCTGAACCTGGCCCCCAGGGATGATTTCTTTAGCCCCTGTAGTGTTTAAAAAATTGGGCCAGCATTTACAAGCAGGATATCCCAAGTGGTTGGTTGATTTTAGTAAACAGAAAGATCTTGCCACACATCCTGGCCATTCTGTGCTGACAGCAGTCATCCACCTGAGACCAGATAAGTGTTGTCCTGTTCAATGCAGCCTATCAATGCAGCCACTCAAACCAGTTCAATGCAGTCCAGTTCAATGCAGTTTCCTATCACCTCTCCAACTTCAAGGGCAGCCATTGACGGCAGTTTATTTCCATGCTGGAAGTTTTACTTGTGTCAAAAAACATACCTCTGAAACCGAAGCTTATACCAAAAGAAGAAAAAATATGTAGGGCTTCATGATTTTATTACATGGACTGACAGAACCCTGAGTTTACGAGCTTTGGACTATGCCTCAGTTTAAAATACATGCCTGCCTGCCTGCCTGCCTTCCTTCCTTCCTTCCTTCCTTCCTTCCTTCCTTCCTTCCTTCCTTCCTTCCTTCCTTCCTTCTTCCCTTCTCTTCCTTCCTCCCTCCATCCCTCCCTTCCTTCCTTTGTTCCTTCCTTCCTTCCTTCCTTCTTTCCTTCCTTTCTCTCCTTCCTTCCTCCTTCTCTCTTCTCTTTTTTCTTTTCTTCCCTGACAGAGTCTCTCTGTTACCCAGGTATGGTGTATAATACATGCTAACACCACCACACCCAGCTAATTTTTTAATTTCTATTTTGAAGAAATGAGATCTTGCCATCTTGCCCAGGCTGGTCTCTAACTCCTGGCCTCAAGTGATCCTCCTGCTTCAGCCTCCTAAAGCATTGGGATTGCAGGCATGAGCCACCTAGCCCAGTTAAGTACACCTTTTCCTAGTTCTGTCAACAATCTCACAAAGCTGGCATCTGGAACCCTCCTTTAGGTGAGGATCCTTGAGTTAAGAGGCGTTGAGGGACTTGCCCAAGGTTAAATAACTAGAAGTAGACACAGAATGTGAAGATAACATCTCATCCAGCACAGGCATCCCCATAAATTGCATTCCCACCCACACACCACCAGTGTGTTCATTGTGACAGGATGTGTGACCTGACACAACAGCCCTTGTGTAATCTGACACATTCCCATTAGGTAGCGACATAAACCAACAAAGCTTTCCAGGACAATGCCTTTGTGGAAATTGGTTTTCTTGCATTACTAGGGATTTTAAGGCACAACGGGTTTTCCCCTCTTTCTGTCTCTCTCTCAAAAAAAAAAAAAAAAAAAGTCCTTTCAATACCCAATATTGCATGGCTTTCATGCCAGGCATAAAATGAAATTTGTCATAATCCATTGTCTAGGGAGAAAGTCGTATGTGTGTGTCACAACTGACATCTGTTAAATTAAGTAAGCAAGCAATAAGAAGGTCTGAAATATGTTCTTTGCTCAAGAATTCGTGCAGACACTGATCAGCTGCTGTGTACAATTGAGAAGAGAACAAGTGCCTTTTTTTCCCCCAACATGCGCCACTGAAAGCCTCCAAGGAGGACAAAAGCAGAGGATGGATGAACTTGCACACCGTGAGGTTAACACTTCTGTTTGAAGTTCAAGCAAATTGGCTGAGCACAGCAGGACTGACCACATTGCCAGCTCCATCATACCTGCTTCCTCCCCAGGGCTGAACAGGAGCTCAGGCTAGTCCTTCCTTACCTGCTACTTCTTTTGCAAAGTGTAGGAAGGTGTGAGGCTTCATCCAGACTACCTGATCAGTTTTGACCATCAGCATGTTATTATGGTGGATCTATTCTTAAAATACAGTTGTTCTTTTGTTTTCCTCACTAGCAAGGAATTTTGAACCAATAGCTCCAGAGTTAGCCCTTGCAATTTATTAATCAAGCTTCATTATTAATATGAGAATGAGAACAGATGTAATTCCAATGTGCAGCTGGAATATCAGCTAAGATGTGGTCCTTATAGAGATATACTAGGATCACCAAACGAGAAAGAGAAGCTTTGCCTATGCAACCAATTATAATTGTGGGATGGTGTATTTTGGGTATTGGAATTTTTTTGATAAACATGAGGATAGGCAGAAAGCCCCTCAGTTTCAATCCTTTGTTTTGTCCTTTCCCTCATCCCTAGAAATAGGTTATGTATCTATGACAATAACAGCGAGTGCCTCCCAAAAAACCACACACGTTTTCAAACCTCCCCTGCAGTTGAATTGAACCATGTGGATGAGTTCTGATAAATGGGAAAATATTTACTTATATTTTCTTTGAGTTCTATTGTGGTTTTATTTTTGTGTGTAATCCACGTGGAATTTATTTTAGTATATTAGTTTCAAGGCAGTTGTTCCCAGACTATTTAATTAATCTTTCCTTTTCCTACCGATTGCAAATACCAAGCAGTATATGATAAATTCTGATTTCTGGTTTGGTAATCAATTTTCTCATTCCTATGTTGGTATCAAATTCATAAATTATAGCAATTTTAAAATATATCTTACTATCTAGTAAGAGCTATCCCCTTTAATTTTTTAAATGGGGTCTCACTCTGTTGTCCAGGCCGGTCTTAAACTTCTGGGCTCAAGCAACCTTTCTATCTCAGCTCAGGCTCCAGAGTAGCTGGGAATACAGGCTCATACCACCACACCTGGCTCTTTTAAAAAAAATTAATTTAGTTGCTTTTACAAATGTATTCTTTGGGTGGAATTTAAAAATCAGTTTGCTAAGTTAAAAAATTAAAGATTGATTAAATTCACAGGGTGACTGGGAAATAATTAATATCTTGTCAGGCCTGAGCCTGCTCAGTCACGTGTGTGATGTTTCCCTTCATTTCATGTCTTCTTCCGTGTCCTTAGGCCGTTTTGTATTTCTTCTGTGTTTGGTTCTGAGTATTCTGTGATTTTGGTTGCTTTTGTAAATGGGATATTTTTCTCATTTCCCATCATTTTTTCTAATTTATTATGGCTGAATGTTATTCGACTGTATGTATATATCACAATTTATTTATCCATTCATCCATCAATGGACATGTGGTTTGCTTCCACCTTTTGGCTACTGTGCTGCTATCAACATGTGTATGCATGTACTTGCATCCCTGTTTTCAATTCTTTTGGGTACAGATGCCTAGGAGTGGAATTGCAGGGTCCTGTGATAATTCTGTGTTGAGTCATCTGAGGAACCACCAACTGTTTCCTGCAGTGGCTGAACCATATTACATTCCCACCAGCAATATACAAATTCCAGTTTCTCCACATCCTCACCAATACTTGCTGTTTTCTGTTTTCTTTTTAAAAAGTTATTACCATCCTAATGGGTGTACAGTGGTGCCTCCTTTTTATTTGCATTTCCCTAATGATGAATGATGCTGAGAATGTTTTCATGTGTTTGTGGGCCATGGCCTATCTTCTTTGGAGAAATATCCACTCAAGTCCTTTTTCCACTGTTTAAGGGATGGTTTGTCTTTTTGTTGTGAGTTTCCTAACTTTCTGACAGGAAAAAAGTTAACTGAAAGTTGCTGTGTTACATAGGATACTTTCAAAAGCAACAACTAGAAGATGCAACTCGAAATGGCTTAAATGATGAAAAAATGTTAAATGTTTGAGTGATCAGGTATGGTTCTAGCACTCTCCACGTATTAATTCATTTAATTCTAACAAGAATACTACAGGGTAGATACACAAATCAGAAATATGAGGCACAGAGAAGTCCAAAGTCACACAGCTGGTAAGTGGGAAAGTTGGAATTTGAACCTAGGAAGTCTGACTCCATAGTCTCATCTCTGAGTGACCAGGTAATAAGTCTACAGGGAGGCAGTACTGGCACTGATTGGTTTAGCACCTCAACCTAATACAGGAGTCTAGATTTGTCAATGTTCCTATTCTGTTACCCTAAGCATGTTGCCTTTGCCTCAGGGTCCTCCCCTCATGGTTGCAAAATGGCTGCAACAGCTCCAAGCATCACATTATCTCCCAGCAACATCCAAATGACGGAAACAGAAAGTCTCTGTGGTTTCTTCTTTTTTAAAAGTAAGGAAAACTCTTCTGGAAGTACCTCTAGCAGACTTCTCATTGATCAGAAGTGTGCCACATGCCCCATCGTAAACTGATCACTAACAAGGGACACAGAACTACAATTTTGGACACAGACTAATCAAGGTCGACACCTTGAAACTTCAATGGGGTCCAGATTCTAAAAACTATCTGCTGCTCAGTTCCTGAACAGAAATCATTTTCTGTTAACAAAGAAGAAGGAGGTAATCACTGTTGAGTGGGTGACCAACAGCTGCTGCCACAAACTGTCATTTACTTCTGTTAGCCTCAAAGTTAGTGATACCTTCTCTGTGGGCTGGTGACTTCTCACCCTTGATTTATCCTAGGCCATGTGTCTGATATCTTCTAGGTCACAGATGCAACACGTACATGAAAACCTGAATCCCCACCACACATTTGTTTGCAAAACTCTGTTTGCCGTTTCTCTCTACTTCTGACAGCTACCCCTACAGATCACAGGGGCATGCATCTCTTTAGGGTGACCTTTGCATGTTTATGCTAATTGCAGATTAAGTCTGTAAGCCCTAACACTCATAATCTCCTAGCTTCCTTCTGTAAAAAATCCCC
Organism: Gorilla gorilla gorilla; assembly: GCF_029281585.2. NCBI lineage: Eukaryota > Metazoa > Chordata > Mammalia > Primates > Hominidae > Gorilla > Gorilla gorilla. The sequence continues at coordinate 42,744,528 of NC_073248.2, read as the reverse complement.
CTTAGTGATACTTAATTTCACATGCTTGCCAAATCTTAAATCCAAAAGCAGAAGTCGATTTACCTCTGTACTGAAATTAAAGCTATACAAAGTTTTTGGCTTTGGGGGCACACTTCACTGTTCTCAATGGCCCTTTGTAGGTCAGATTCAAGTTAAGAGTCTCCCTGACATTTCAAAATGTCATCAAATGATCCTGGCTAAAAAGAAATGAAGAAGCTTTCTTCCACATTTATGCAAGTCACAGGAAATCTTTCTAAGTGGACAAAGTGAAATAATCTTGGGACAAACATTTTATTCCATGTTTATACAATGAATACACTGCACTGAGCATCTGTGAATTTTTCTGCACATTGCTCCTAATCCAATTTTAATGTATTTCTGGTCACAAAAACAAAAACAAAAACAAACACACTTAACCTTCAAAAGGGAAGATGAATGACACTGACTTCAGGTTTTTCACAAATATCTGTAAATAGCAGAACAACACAATCTACAAGGTGATATTTCTGCTATTGCTGGATGAGTCAGTTTCTCCCTTCCCATTTACTCTGGAGCTTATGTGAGATGGCTGTGATTTAACCAGAGGAAGCTCAAGTCATAGGGCTTTGTGGTAGTGAGTTCTTCTTCAAAGAAAGGTAGTAAGTTTCCCATAATAGCAAGGATTCAAGCAGAGGGTAGACGACCTTTTGTCCAGGATTGTGCATAGTAGAGGTTGAACTTAGATAACTTATTGAAGGTCTCTTATTGAAGGTCTCTTTCAAAAGGTCCTAAGATAAGTCAGGAAAACAATCCTTATATACCTGTGGTGTTTTACGAATCAGAAAACCCTTAGACACATGCTTTGTCTCATTTAAGTATCAAAACAACCCTATGAGGTAGGTGGGTTGATTATTCTTGTTTTACAGATGATGAAATTGAGGTTCCGGTAGAGGTTAAGCAACTTATCTAGGGTCACACATTTAGGAAGTGAGGTCCTAGGACCTCCAGGTCAGAGATATCTCCATCCTCAGGACAAGGCAGAGAGGAGGCAGGCCCATTCTGCATGGCTGGAGCATTGCTAGGCGGGTGGCTACACTGCTGGGCACAGAGAAGTGGCTGTGGCTGCTCCGGCCTTTCGCTTTCTCCTGTGCCCTAAGGCTGGTCATCAACAAAGCTCTCTGTCCTCAAGGACCGCTATGTATTCTTTCTCAGCTGCTGCAGGTTGGAGCTGACCTGCCTCCCAAAAGGCAAGTGTGTGAAGCCTGTGATTTACACTTGCTTGGTGTTTCAACCCATGCCCCGAATACACCCTTTTTAAAAGGACCACCGCAGAAACACCTCCAAAGCAGGGGGCTATCAGGCGGGTTCTCTCTCAGCCCACAGTTTTGGCAAGGGAGAAGGGGGACACTTCTGCTCAGTAGGGTCATTCCAGTCATGCCGTGCAGGCTACTCCACCTAGTCTGAATTGTGTGAGAACACAAAAGAAAATGCCACTGCTTCATGGGGAAAGAATGTTGGTAGAGGGGACAGGGTGTTCCGTTGCAATCTCCTCATAGTCCCCAGGCTCCGACACAGATGGGAGCACAGAGTCGCTTGTGTGAGGGCCTGGGAGCTGAGCTTTCTTCCATGTAGCTCTCCCAATCACATTGTGCCCTTTTCTGGTAACTCAGTGGGAAACAAATCCACCCAAGAATCTGGGCTGGCCCACAAAAGGAAGGTAAATATCCCAAAGAAAAAAATTATTGCCAATTACAGAGACCATGTGTTCACAGGAATAAACAGGAATACAGCTGAGCGGAAAAATGGGCGTTATCACCACACATTCCATCTGATCAGGCAAGAGCCGGGCCAGAAACGAGTTTCATATCTTTTTTCATTTGGGTCAGCCAGGAGGGGTATGTATGAAAGGGAATAAAGTATACACAGATAGCTTCAAAAATAATATCTCTAAGCTTTTAGAAAGCCAGCCAGTCTGGCTACTCCTAAGCAACAGGAAGTTGTTGCATTTGCATTGAATCCAGAAGATTTTTCTCTCTCTGCTTGACTGTATTTGACCATACAGGATGAGCCTTGGGCCTGCTGGCACTATGTTTTCTAACTCTGAGGGCCTGAGGAAACTGATGTTTGGAGAGAGGTCAGTGGCTTGCCCAGGGTTACACAGCTTGGAAATGAGAGGTCAGGACTTTCCCTGTCAGGTGCATCCCACACACCTGGACAAGACCCAGGCATGAGAGGAGCCAGACACCCACTGCACACCAAGGTGATGTGCGGGTCCTGATTTCCTCACTATTTTCACCCCAAGGGCTTTCTCCCATTGGAGCTACACTGGGAGGTATCTGCTGTCTAAAAGGAGGGATGCTGGGGAATATGAAGAGAAACTCATGTTTTCTGTTTCCACACCAAAGGTTTGAGATGCAGGAGCTTAAAACCCTGACCCTTACAGTTCAGGTACTAAGTTGATGCCAGAAGCATTTGACTTGGAAGAGTAAATAAAGTTGGAAGAACTGGTTCTTCTCACTCCAGAGAGCGGGAGAGAAGAGAGATTAGGGACCACGAGAGTTTGGCTGTTGGTAAATGTCACTGAGAAAAGGGACTGTGCCTCATTCCTGTCACAGACCTTTCATAGCAGCACCCAAGGGAGATGTGGGAATTGCTGAGATGATTCACTCCAGCCTCAGGAAGCCCTGGCTGATGGGGCTAAGGCAGATGAGGTCTTCATGGACCAATGATGGAGAGCATAGGAGAGCGAGGACATCTCGGAGGCACAACAGAGTGGGTGGTGATGGAAACCAGGTGGCCCCTGGGATCATGACTGTCACAAACCCTGGGAGTGATGGAGACAAATTATCATCTGGGCCATATGTAGTTGCAATTTTTATAGTTTAGAAATGATCAAATAGCAGCAATTTCATATTGTTTTGTGTAACTTCATGGGAAAGCCTGAACTGCCTGCTGTTTCATTTCTACCATGCAGTAGAATAAGAGTTTGAAGTGGAACCAAATTCAGTCTTAGTCAAAGACAATCAGGCTTCTCACCCACCTGCATGGAGGCTATGTGTAGCACTAACCACACTGAAATGCCTCGACACTACCTCGCCACAAAGCAGTTCTTCAGGTGCCTGATGGTTCAGATCTCCTTCCCCAGGAGGATCCTGGGATGTCTTCATAACATTCGACTCTAATTTGAACGGATTCTCCTCCACACCTTGCTGTTTAAGATTTACACATAGTTTCCAGTATTCAGATGGGACATGCTTGGGAGCTGGGGAAAACTTGTTCTTTCCTCACAATTCAATCCAGTTTTCATTCTTACCTATGTCATATGCCTGTGAGCACAGGATGAGAGGAATATAGGTAATTTCAGAAAACATGCAGGAGCCTACCATCATCACCTTTACTTTTTAAATGGGTTGGGTTTTGCTTCATGTTGGGAAGCTTGGTTCCTCCTGGCTGAGGAATGGTAGCTGGGAAACTGCTGGTAAAATCATCAGCCCTTTGTCCTCCTGGCATGACACAGGAGCCTGGAAAGGACAGAGGAAGTGACTGCCAGGCAGGTTAGAAGGCATTACTCCTCCAGAACAGCCATATCTAGGCATAGCATGGTGACTTGTACGTCATGGTTCTCAAATTGTGTGCTGAGGCTCTCTGAGGTGCCTCAGTGAACACATCAGAACACGGCAAGATAGTTTAGACTTTTGAAGGAAACTCATTAACATCTGTCAGATACTGTGCAAAAACACTGGTTTTGATGGTTTTGCACAGTATCTGAGTTTCAGACAGTTGCTATGATAAAAAAGACGCATTGTGAAAAAAATCAACGTGAAATAGGAAATGAGAATGGCAGTATCCAATCTGAGTCCAAGGTCTGAGTAACTGTTCAGTGCCCAACAGGCACACACCTCACATTATTAAGAAATTGTGGCTGGGCACGGTGGCTCCTGCCTGTAATCCCAGCGCTTTGGGAGGCCGAGGTGGGTGGATCATGAGGTCAGGAGATTGAGACCATCCTGGCTAACATGGTGAAACCCTGTCTCCACTAAAAATACAAAAAAAAAAAAAAAAAAAAAATAGCCAGGCATGGTGGCCGGCGCCTGTGATCCCAGCTACTCGGGAGGCTGAGGCAGGACAATGGTGTGAACCCAGGAAGCGGAGATTGCAGTGAGCCGAGATTGGCCCACTGCACTCCAGCCTGGGCAACAGAGCGAGACTCCGTCTCAAAAAAAAAAAAAAAAAATTGTGATCATTTGAAAATAAAGTAAATGTATTTTTATTTCAGTCTGTCTGTATTATTTTTTCCTGAAGTGGCCACTGTGTTTTCAGGACATAAATAATTGGTAAATTATTTGGGCCTGACTAATTCATAAACAAATTTTGGGGTATTTATTTTGACCTGTATGTGCCATGAAAAAATTACAGAGATACTAGGGGAGCTGTGAACTGGAAAAACTTGAGAATCTCTGTCCTAGTGAGAGGTGACAGCGTGCTGGCAGCCCTTGCTTGCTCTCGGTGCCTCCCCGGCCCCAGTGCTCATTCTGGCTGCACTTGAGGAGCCCTTCAGCCTGCCGCTGCACCATGGGAGCTCTTCTCTGGGCTGGCCGAGGCTGGAGGCGGCTCCCTCCGCTTGTGGGAGGTATGGAGGGGGAGGCATGGCGGGGGGAACCGGGGCTGCGCCCGGCGCTTGTGGGCCAGCTAGAGTTCCGGGTGGGTGTGGGCTTGGCAGGCCCGCACTCGGAGCAGCCAGCCAGCCGGCCCTGCTGTACCCAGGCAGTGAGGTGCTTAGCACCCAGGCCAGCAGCTGTGAGGGTGCACCGGGTCCCCCAGCACGGCTGGCCCACTGGTGCTGCCCTCGATTTCTCACCGGGACTTAGCTGCCTCCCCGCGGGGTAGGGCTCCGGATGTGCAGCCCCCCATGCCTGAGGCTCCACACCCCTACCCCCGCCCGCCCTCCACCGCTGTCCTCACAAAACCGCCCCCCCAACCGCTCCCACCCACCCAATCCCTCCTGCCACCCCCCTCAGTCCCCGCCATCACCCCCCCTCCCCACCATGGGTTCCTGCCTGGCCTGAGCCTCCACAGTGAGCACCACCCCCTGTTCAATGGCACCCGGTCCCACTGACCACTCAAGGGCTGAGGAGTGTGGGCGCATGGTGAGGGACTGGTGGGCAGCTCCACCTGTCTCCTGGTGTGAAATCCACTGGGTGAGGCCAGCTGGGCTCCTGAATCTAGTGGGGACTTGGAGAACCTTTGTGTCTAGCTAAGGGATTGTGAGTGCACCAATGAGCACGCTGTGTCTAGCTCAAGGTTTGTGAACACACCAATCAGCACCCTTTGTCTAGCTCAGGGTTTGTGGATGCGCCAACCGGCACTCTGTATCTAGCTAATCTGGTGGGGACTTGGAGCATCTTTATGTCCAGCTAAGGGATTGTGAATGCACCAGTCAGCACTCTGTGTCTAGCTCAAGGTTTGTAAATGCACCAATCAGAGCTCTGTGGCTAGCTAATCTGGTGGGGACTTGGAAAATCTTTATGTCTAGCTAAGGGATTGTGAATGCACCAGTCGGCACTCTGTCTAGCTCAAGGTTTGTAAATGCACCAATCAGCACTCTGTGTCTAGCTCAGGGTTTGTAAATACACCAATCGACACTCTGTATCTAGCTAATCTAGTGGGGATGTGGAGAACCTTTTTGTCTAGCTCAGGGATTGTAAACGCACCAGTCAGCACCCTGTCAAAACAGACCATTCAGCTCTCTGTAAAACAGACCAATCGGCTCTCTGTAGAACAGACCAATTGGCTCTCTCTAAAATGGACCAATCAGCAGGATGTGGGTGGGGTCAGATAACAGAATAAAAGCAGGCTGCCTGAGCCCACAGTGGCAACCTGCTCGGGTCCCCTTCCACTCTGTGGAAGCTTTGTTCTTTTGCTCTTTGCAATAAATCTTGCTACTGCTCACTCTTTGGGTCCACACTGCCTTTATGAGTTATGACACTCACTGTGAAGGTCTGGAGCTTCACCCCTGAAGCCAGCGAGACCATGAACCCACTGGGAGGAACGAACAACTCCAGACGTGCTGCCTTAAGTGCTGTAACACTCATCGTGAAAGTCTGCAGCTTCACTCATCAGCCAGCGAGACCACAAACCCACCAGAAGGAAGAAACTCCAAACACATCCGAACACCAGAAGGAAAAATCTCCGGACGTGCTGCCTTTAAGAACTGTAACACTCACCACAAGGGTCCACGGCTTCATTCTTGAAGTCAGTGAGACCAAGAACCCGCCAATTCCGGACACATTTTGGTGACCACGAAGGGACTATCGCCAAGCGGTGAGACTGTCGCCTGTCACCAAGCAGTGAGTACCATCAGACCCCTTTCACTTGCTATTCTACCCTATTTTCCTTAGAATTCGGGGGCTAAATATCGGGCACCTGTCGGCCAGCTAAAAGCGACTAGTGCGGCCACCGGACTAAAGACACGGGTGTCAGGCTTTCTGGAAATGCGCTCTCTAACAACCCCCAACTCTTCGGAGTTGGGAGCATTGGTTTGCCTAGAACAAGCTTCTGCTTTTCCTGTACTTCTGGGCTGAGCCGAGGGTCAACAGAGAGGAAAGCCATTCAGCTCCGGGGTCCCGACAACACGTTGGTTGACCCTACGGCCATGAGTGGAACTCTCAAAGGCATGTCGCCCAAGCGAGACTCGCCCATCTATCTTATCTATCCCTGACCCTTGCCCTCTGTGTCCAAATGCTTGCCACACAAACTTCCTCTTGCCTCTCTTCTCTGAGGTTAGTCCTCCTTCTAAAAATTGTTACCTGTCTCTGGTGCTTTTCTAGTTTCTCCTGTAAGAATGATTTCTAGTATAAACTCCAGGACTCTGTTACTTTCTTCAGGCACCTGGGCTCACCAATCAGAAAGACATAACTTTTGCCCAAAGCCCTGTCATAGTGGGGACTACCTGGAATTTTAGGATCCCTCCTCAGACTAATAGGCCTAAAAAAAGCTATTCCTGAAGCTAGGATATGGGGAGCCTCAGAAATTGTATCCTTCCTATTCATGTAAGTGAGGACAAGATGTGTCACTCTTCCAACCCTGGAGATCCCCTCCCTCCCTCAGGGTATGGCCCTCCACTTCATTTTTGGGGCATAACATCTGTATAGGACAGGGGTAAAGTCCCAACACTAAAAGGTGAATGCTTAGGACTCTAACAGGTTTTTAAGAATGTGTTGGTAAGGGCCACTAAATCTGACTTTTCTCAGTCTGTCCTCTTTGTGGTCTAGGAGGACAGCAAGGGTGCAGGTTTTTGAGAATGCATCGGTAAGGACCGACCTTCCTCAGTCCTCCATGTGGTCTGGAAGGAAAGCTAGTGTTTCTGCTGCTGCATTGGTGAGCACAACTATTCTGACCAGCAGGGTCCAGGGACAATTGTGGGTTCCTGGGCAGGGGTTGTTTCTGCTGATGTGTTGGTGAGTGCAACTATTCTGATCAGCAGGGTCCAGGGACTGTTGCGGGTTCTAGGGCAGGGGGAGAAACAAAACAAACCAAAACCGCAGGCGGTTTTGTCTTTCAGATGGGAAACACTCAGGCATCAAGAGGCTCACCCTTGAAATGCATCCTAAGCCATTGGGACCAATTTAACCCACAAACCCTGAAAAAGAGGTGGCTCTTTTTTTTCTGCACTACGGCTTGGTCCCAATATTCCCTCTCTGATGGGGAAAAATGGCCACGTGAGGGAAGTAGAAATTACAATACTATCCTGCATCCTGACCTTTTCTGTAAGAGGGAAGGCAAATGGAGTGAAATACCTTATGTCCAAGCTTTCTTTTCATTGAGGGAGAATACACAACTATGCAAAGCTTACAATTTACATCCCACAGGAGGACCTCTCAGCTTACCCCCATATCCTAGCCTCCCTATAGCTCCCCTTCCTATTAATGATAATCCTCCTGTAATCTCCCCTGCCCAGAAGGAAATAAGCAAAGAAATCTCCAAAGGACCACAACCCCACCCCCCAGGCAATCGGTTATGTCCCCTTCAAGCTGTAGGGGGCAGAGAACTTGGCCCAACCCACGTGCATGTCCCCTTCTCCCTCTCTGATTTAAAGCAGATCAAGGCAGACCTGGGGAAGTTTTCAGATGATCCTGATAGGTACATAGATGTCCTACAGGGTCTAGGGAAAACCTTTGACCTCGCTTGGAGAGATGTCATGCTACTCTTAGATCAAACCCTGGTCTTTAATGAAAAGAATGTGGCTTTAGCTGCAGCCTGAGAGTTTGGAGATACCTGGTATCTTAGTCAGTAAATGATAGAATGGCAGCTGAAGAAAGGGACAAATTCCCTACTGGTCAGCAAGCCATCCCCAGTATGGATCCCCACTGAGACCTTGACTCAGATCATGGGGACTGGAGTCGTAAACATCTGTTGACCTGTGTTCTAGAGGGACTACGGAGAATTAGAAAAGAGCCCATGAATTATTCAATGATGTCCACCGTAACACAGGGAAAGGAATAAAATCCTTCTGCCTTCCTCGAGCAGCTACGAGAGGTCTTAAGAATGTATACTCCCCTCTCGCCTGACTCCCTCGAGGGTCAATTGATTCTAAAAGATAAATTTATTACCCAATCAGCCACAGCTATCAGGAGAAAGCTCCAAAAGCAAGCCCTGGGCCCTGAACAAAATCTAGAGGCATTATTAAACCTGGCAACCTTGTCGTTCTATAATAGGGACCAAGAGGAAGAGGCCCAAAAGAAAAGCGAGGTCAGAGAAAGGCTGCGGCCTTAGTCCTGGCCCTGAGATAAACAAACCTTGGTGGTTCAGAGAGGACAGAAAATGGAGCAGGCCAATCACCTGGTAGGGCTTGTTATCAGTGTGGTTTACTAGGACACTTTAAAAAAGATTGTCCGATGAGAAACAAGCTGCGCCCTCATCCATGTCCACTAGAGGATGAAGGTTTCCTGGGTCAGAAGCCCCCAACCAGATGATCCAACAACAGGACTGAGGGTGCCCGGGGCAAGCACCAGCTCATGCCATCACCCACACTGAGCCCCGGGTATGTTTAACTATTGAGGGCCCGGAAATTGACTTCGTCCTGGACACTGGTGCAGCATTCTCAGTGTTAATCTCTGGTCCTGGATGACTGTCCTCAAGGTCCGTTACCATCTGAGGAATCCTGGGACAACCTGTTACCAGGTATTTCTCGCACCTCCTGAGTTGTAATTGGGAGACTTTGCTCTTTTCACATCCCTTTCTTGTTATGCCTGAAAGTCCCACACCCTTATTAGGGAGCGGTATATTAGCCAAGGCTGGAGCTATTATCTACATGAATATGGGGAAGAAGTTACCCATTTGTTGTCCCCTACTTGAGGAGGGAATCAACCCTGAAGTCTGGGCATTGGAAGGACAATTTGGAAGGGCAAAAAATTCCCACCCAGTCCAAATCAGTTTAAAAGATCCCACCACTTTTCCTTATCAAAGACTATCCCTTGAGGCCTGAAGCTAATAAAGGGCTACAGAATATTGTTAAACATTTGAAAGCTCAAGGCTCAGTAAGGAAATGCAGCCATCCCTGCAACACCCCAATTCTAGGAGTAGAAAAAGCGAATGGTCAGTGGAGACTAGTGCAAGATCTTAGACTCATCAATGAGGCAGTAATTCCTCTATATCCACTTGTACCCAACCCCTATACCCTGCTCTCAAATACCAAAAGAAGCAGAATGGTTCACACTTCTGGACCTCAAGGATGCCTTCTTCTGTATTCCCCTGCACTCTGACTCCCAGTTCCTCTTTGCCTTTGAGGATCCCACAGACCACACATCCGAACTTAACATGGACGGTCTTGCCCCAAGGGTTTAAGGATAGCCCTCTCCTGTTTGATCAGGCACTGGCCCAAGATCTAGGCCACTTCTCAAGTCCAGGCACTCTGGTCCTTTGGTATGTGGATGATTTATTTTGGCTAGCAGTTTGGAAGCCTCATGCCAGCAGGCTACTCTAGATCTCTTGAACTTTCTAGCTAATCAAGGGTACAAGGTGTCTAGGTCGAAGGCCCAGCTTTGCCTAGAGCAGGTCAAATATCTAGGCCTAATCTTAGCCAGAGGGACCAGGGCCCTCAGCAATGAATGAATACAGCCTCTACTGGCTTATCCCCACCCTAAAACATTAAAACAGTTGCGGGGTTCCTTGGAATTACCGGCTTTTGCTGACTGTGGATCCCCAGATGCAACAAGATAGCCAGGCCCCTCTATACTCTAATCAAGGAAACCCAGAAGGCAAATACTCATCTAGTAGAATGGGAACCAGAAGCAGAAACAGCCTTCAAAACCTTAAAGCAGGCCCTAGTAGAAGCTCCAGCTTTAAGCCTTCCCACAGGACAAAACTTCTCTTTATACTTCACAGAGAGAGCTAGGATAGCTCTTGGAGTCCTTACTCAGACTCGTGGGACAACCCCACAACCAGGGGCATACCTAGGTAAGGAAACTGATGCAGTAGCAAAAGGCTGCCCTCACTGTTTAAGGGTAGCTGCAGCAGTGGCCGTCTTAGTGTCAGAGGCTATCAAAATAATACAAGGAAAGGATTTCACTGTCTGGACTACTCATGATGTAAATGGCATACTAGGTGCCAAAGGAAGTTTGTGGCTATCAGGCAACCACCTACTTAGATACCAGGTGCTACTCCTTGAGGGACCGGTGCTTCAAATACTCATGTGCATGGCCCTCAACCCTGCCACTTTTCTCCCAGAGGATGGGGAACCAATCGAGCATGACTGCCAACAAATTATAGCCCAGACTTATGCCGCTTGAGATGATCTCTTAGAAGTCCCCTTAACTAATCCTGACCTTAACCTATATACCGATGGAAGTTCATTTATGGAGAATGGGATACGAAGGGCAGGTTATGCCATAGTTAGTGATGTATCCATACTTGAAAGTAAGCCTCTTCCCCCAGGGACCAGTGCCCAGTTAGCAGCACTAGTGGCACTTACCCGAGCCTTAGAACTGGGAAAGGGAAAAAGAATAAATGTGTATACAGATAGCAGATATGCTTATCTAATCCTACATGCCCATGCTGCAATATGTTAAGAGAGGGAGTTCCTAACCTCTGGGGGAACCCCTGTTAAATGCCACAAGGAAATTATAGAATTATTGCATGCAATGCAAAAGCACAAGTAGGTGGCACTCTTACACTGCCAAAGCCATCAAAATGGGAAGAAGAGGGGAGAACAGCAGCATGAGTGACTGGCAGAGGTAGGGAAAGACCAGCAAGAAGGAGAGAAAAAGAAAGTCAGAGAAAGAGAGAGAGAGAGAGAGGAAGAAACAGAGGGACAAAGAGAAGGAGTCAGAGAGAAAGAGGGTCAGACACAGAAAGTCAAAGAGAGAGTTAAAAAGAGAGGAAGAGACAAAGAAAGAGTTGAAGAGAGAAAGAGAGAGAAAGAAATAATAAAGAAAAAAAAAACAGTGTACACTATTCCTTTAAAAGCCAGGGTTAAGTCCTGTCTACCCAGGCAAGGCATATTCTTCTTACGTGGAACAACGACCTGTGTCTGCCTCCCCACTAACTTGACAGGCACCTGCACCTTAGTCTTTCTAAGTCCCAACATTATCATTGCCCCAGGAAATCAGACCTTATCAGTACCCCTCAAAGCTCAAGTCTCTCAGCACAGAGCCATACAACTAATACCCCTACTTGAAGGGTTAGGAATGGCTACAGGAACCGGAATATCTGGTTTATCTACTTCATTATCCTACTACCACACATTCTCAAAGGATATCTCAGACAGTTTGCAAGAAATAGTGAAATCTGTTCTTACTTTACAATCCCAAATAGACTCTTTGGCAGCAGTGACTCTCCAAAACTGCCAGGGCCTAGACCTCCTCACTGCTGAGAAAGGAGGACTGTGCACCTTCTTAGGGGAAGAATGTTGTTTTTACACTAACCAGTCAGGGATAGTAGGAGATGCTGCCGGCGTTTATAGGAAAAGGCTTCTGAAATCAGGCGACACCTTTCAAACTCTTATACAAACCTCTGGAGTTGGGCAACATGGCTTCTCCCCTTTCTACGTCCCATGGCAGCCATCTTGCTGTTACTCCCCTTTGGGCCCTATATTTTTAACCTTATCAAATTTGTCTCCTCTAGAATTGAGGACATCAAGCTACAGATGGTCTCACAAATGGAACCCCAAATGAGTTCAACTAACAACTGCTACTGAGGACTCCTGGACCAACCCACTGGCGCTTTTGCTGGCCTAGAGAGCTCCCCTCTAGAGGACACTACAACTGCAGGGCCCCTTTATTGCCCCTATGCAGCAGGAAGTACCTAGAGCAGTCATCAGCCAAATTCCCAACAGCAGTTGGGGTGTCCTGTTTAGAGGGGGGATTGAGAGGTGACAGCATGCTGACAGCCCTGGCTCACTCTCGGTGCCTCCTCAGCCTCAGCGCCCATTCTGGCCATGCTTGAGGAGCCCTTCAGCCTGCCACTGCACCATGGGAGCCCTTGTCTGGGCTGGTCGAGGCCGGAGCCAGATCCCTTGGCTTGCGGGGAGGTGTGGAGGGAGAGGCAGGGGTGGGAGCCAGGGCTGCGTGCAGTGCTTGTGGGCCAGCTAGTGTTCTGGGTGGGTGTGGGCTTGCTGATCCCTGCACTTGCAGTGGCCAGCCAGCCCTGCCAGCCCCAGGCAGGGAGGGACTTAGTACCCAGGCCAGCAGCTGCAGAGGGTGTGCCGGGTCCCCCAGCAGTGCTGACCCACCAGTGCTGTGCTGGATTTCTCACCAGGCCTTAGCTGCCTCCCCACGGGGCAGGGCTTGGGACCTGCAGCCCACCATGCCTGAGTCTCCCCCCACCGCCATGGGCTCCTGCATGGCCTGAGCCTCCCGGATGAGCGTCACCCCCTACTCCATGGTGCCTGGTCCCATCGGCCGCCCAAGGGCTGAGGAGTGCAGGCGCACGGTGAGTGACTGGCGGGCAGCTCCACCTGTGGCCCCGGTATAAGATCCACTGGGTGAGGCCAGCTGGGCTCCTGAGTCTAGTGGGGACTTGGAGAACCTCTGTGTCTAGCTAAGGGATTGTGAGTGCACCAATCAGCATGCTGTGTCTAGCTCAAGGTTTGTGAACACACCAATCAGCGCCCTGTGTCTAGCTCAGGGTTTGTGGATGCACCAACCGGCACTCTGTATCTAGTTAATCTGGTGGGGACTTGGAGAATCTTTATGTCTAGCTAAGGGATTGTGAATACACCAATCAGCACTCTGTATCTAGCTCAAGGTTTGTAAACACACCAATCAGCACACTGTGTGTAGCTCAGGGTTAGTGGATGCACCAATTGGCACTCTGTATCTAGCTAATCTAGTGGGGACTTGGAGAATCTTTATGTCAAGCTAAGGGATTGTGAATGCACCAGTCAGCACTCTGTGTCTAGCTCAAGGTTTGTAAGTGTAGCAATTAGAGCTCTGTGTCTAGCTAATCTGGTGGGGACTTGGAGAATCTTTATGTCTAGCTAAGGGATTGTGAATGCACCAGTTGGCTCCCTGTATGTAGCTCAAGGTTTGTAAATGCACCAATCAGCACTCTGTGTCTAGCTCAGGGTTTGTAAATACACCAATCGACACTGTGTATCTAGCTAATCTAGTGGGGATGTGGAGAACCTTTTTGTCTAGTTCAGGGATTGTAAACGCACCAGTCAGCACCCTGTCAAAACAGACCATTCAGCTCTCTGTAAAACAGACCAATCGGCTCTCTCTAAAATGGACCAATCAGCAGGATGTGGGTGGGGCCAGATAAGAGAATAATAACCATGGAAATATTTTGAAAACTGTTGTGCAGATGTAGGTAGTCATTCTTGTTGAAACATTGATGAAGATGCTAATAACTCATGAGACCATCTTAAAAGGGGCTGGTTGGTAGGAAGGAAAGCCTGAATTAGTGCAAGGTCTGAATAATCGGGTTCCTTCTTACTTTTTAAAAAAAATCAAACTTAATTGTTCCCAGCAGTTTAGAAATACATTTCAAGGGCTGCCACTTAGAGGCAAATTTTAACAAAGAAAGGCCAGGCACAGGGGATCATGCCAGTAATCCCAGTACTATGGGTGACTGTGATGGAAAGATAACTTGAGGCTAGAAGTTTGAGCCAGGGCAACACAGTGAGCCCCTGTCTCTACAAAAATTAAAAATTAAAACCTTGCCAGATATGGTGGCATGTACCTGTAGTCCTGACTATCTGAGAGGCTGAGATGAGAGGATTGCCGGAGCCTGAGATTTGGAGGCTGCAGTGAGATTTGATCGTGTCACTGCACTCCAGCCTGGATGACAGAGCAAGACCCTCTCTAAAAAAAAGAAAGAGAGAGAGAGAGCACCAAAATTTCAGTCCCAGTAGCTCACTTACTTAGGTGGTTTGAGTATCACTAAATTCGTCAGGGTCACCAAACAGTTAATTAAGTAGATAAAGGGTCCTCCATTTTATTGATACCTTTTGTTTATTAAAAATTTCCTTTTCCTTTTTCAACATTACTGTTAAGCTCTATTCCTTCCCCTGGGTGAGTTCTTGTAATATTAAATTGGTAGGATCTGAATTCATACCTGTTTCGGATAAATCTATCAAATTTAAGAAGGAACCTAGGAAAGAACAACTTGAGAGGTGGCCGTAGAGCAGACAGGAGCCCTGTACGACACTGATCATTTGGAGGCCACCTGGCCTCCACTTCTCTCTGTGACTGCCTCCTCTTGAGGGATTTTCCATTGTGTGGGGCTTTGGGAGGTGAGAACACAGCTGGGGAAGAAGACTCTACCACTTGGGCTCAACTTTTCCTGAAGACTCTGAATCCTGTAAACACGGGGCAAGCAGTGGCCTTGGTACATCTCAGACTGAGGAGAAGCTCAGATCGGGTAGTTCCTACGACAAGGCCCTCTTGAGGAGCTCCCTGATTCTGGGACCCCCCTGGCCTAAAATCAAGTTAGTAAGCCCCAGATATCCTCCAATTATCCTTCTTTTCATTCAGGAGAGCCAAAAATCGGCTTTTATTTGTAAGTAGATAACATGGCTAATAAGGTGTCCTTTTCCAAACAATTTTTCACCTACAAACAATTTTTGTGTGTGTGTGCTAATCTGTAATGTTGCTGAGTGAATTATTTAACAAGAAGCAAATCAGAGTGATTTTAGCAACAAGAGCACTCATTCCTGTCTCGGTCTAGAACTCCTGCGATTTAAGATGGATCTGAAAAATTCTGTGTTCTCTTAAAGTGTAGTCATGTTTTCATAATCGGTGTGTTGTGCCTTTTTCATATTCTTTATCGGCATGCAGCTGTTCAAATTTAAAGGAAAGTTTCTGTCCCAAAAGCGTAATTCCTCGACAGAAAGTTGTTTGTTGGTTTTTGTTTGTTTGTTTGTAAGTCTTAATCATGTTTTTGAGAATGTTTATTTCACTTTACTGTAGCATCATACAATTCAACCTCATGGGCATTCTTTATTCTGACACTTATAACTCTGAGTAAGAACACCATCTCTCTTGGGAGAAAAAGCAAAAGAGAATGTTTCTTTAATAAATATGCTTAATGTTCAATTAAAGTGTGTCTGTGGTGGAGAAGAGGGACAATAGATTTTTTCTTGAAATTTGTAAAAGGCTAAATTATTCAACACAGACAGTCTACCTTGAATAAACTTTATCATCTAAAAACATTAAGAATTTGGGCCTCTGGGCCTCTCAAAAAAAAAAAGAAAGAAAGAAAAAAAGAAGAATTTGGACCTCTGGATGCTGACATTCTTAACCTTGGATACAAACCCAAGGGAAGTGATTGCAACACCAATTGTTATAATTTGGCTGTAATATTCAGTCTGAAGAGACTAATTGTAAATGCAACTCTGCCTTTTTGTGTGTAAAAATTATTTAGCTTACTATCATAATTTTCAATTCAGCTCTCTTTTCTAACCACCCAGTTTAATCCATTCTCTCAAGTGATTTTCTTCTCTCTGCACCGTATTGGTTGAGGCTGCCTCATCTCCTGCTCATAGTAACATGGCACATTTTTATCTGATTCTGTTACTCTCTTCTCACTCCAACTCGTCTTCTCCAGTCCATTTTCAATAGCTACAGAGACCTGTTAAAACACAAATCTGGTCACTTTATCTTCTGCCAAAGATTAATGTGCTCCCATTGTTCTTAGGATGAAAACCAAAGTCATTAATTAATATGCTAAGGCCAGCATTATCACTTTATTTTTAACATTAAACAAAACCTAAAAGGTTTGTCATATAATTGATATCTACCATATCCTGTAGTCAATTATTTCAAACAAATTTACCAGAGATGGATTTTGAAACTTGTAATCTGCCACAGCTTCATCTTTCCATAACTCTATCAGTAAATAATTGGTCAAATTTCATGCTTTTGGTGGAGAAAAACTGCAAAGCCACAGAAACATCTAGTTTTGCCTGAAAACTAAGCAAAAACATGTAATTTGCCAAAAATTTGAGCCAAGAAACCATGGAGAAAACAGCCAAGCCCACCCATCAGGAAAGGCTTGGTTAGTGCCCATATCCAGACTGGAATATACAATCCCAAGAGTTGAAAAATGTGTGGGCAAAATGTAAGTTTGAGCAATAGTCACTTTCTTTTTCTTTTTTTTTTAAAGAGGTATGTGCTTGTCAGTGGGAATAAAAATAAAATGACATGCTTTTGGGATAAAATTGCTACGGCTGCAATATCTTCCTTAGTGGGTAATTGGCCATGCATCATAAAGAATGCGGTACCAGAGGGAGATCTTTAATACCTCATCTTTAGTGTCATGGCCCTATTAACCTTGACTTCAGATGGATTGGCCGTGGGGTTCACTTACTCCAGAGACCCAGCCTACAGAAAAAGACTTATGCAAAACTAGGTTTATTTTTCATTACTCTAGAGGGAAGGGATGTGTTGAATGTATAAAGATCCACTGCTTTCTCTAGGTAGAGGTTCAGAACTGCAAAATGGTGTGGTTGGAGTTGCAAGATCATTGATCTGTGCTAGGATGTAAAATCCAGAGAGAGCTGAATCAAAAATTAAGATGATAAGCTAAAATTATTTAGCTACAATTATTTAAAATTATTATATATTAGGGACTTCCCATAAGCCACACTGTGCTGTTTTATCTCATTAAATTTTCACAATGTAGCCACAGTTTTCCCCCATTTTACAGGTGACAAGATACAGTCCCAGAGAGAGGAGAGACATCTCTGCCCTCCCCATGCTCAGCATCCTTCACCCTTTTTCTGGTGCCAGCATCCTGGCTTTCTTTGAGGGAAGTGCTTCCTTCCCCTGTGTTGGTAGACAGATGCCTGGAAGCTACCACTCACGGTATCCTGCTCTCCCCTGGCCAGCCGTACCCTCTTCCCAAAGAACCCAGTCATGATTAAATAACAGGCAGGGATAAAATGTTTGAGAAAGATCCATTTCTCCCGCAAAGTACCTTCTGCCACCATTCCCCTTCTTCCCTTTCTGTCTTCTGGTTCTTCAGTTTATCTTCTTTTTGGCTTAGGTTGCCCAGAGTGGATTTCTGTTGCTTGCAGTGAGCTAACTGTGGCTGAAATAAGAGGGTTAGTAGCTTTTCTGCACACACACATTCCAACTGCTACTTTCCTCACCCTTTCTGCCTCATCTCCCTGCTGCCTGTGGTAGTGATTGCTGGGCACTGGGTGCTTGATGCATGTGCATCCTGACCCTCCTTCCCACACTAGGATAGCGGAGGAGGTGGTGTGCTTTGGTCTCTGGGCACAAGCAACCCTAACCCAAGACTTTGGGTTGCTGTTTCTCTGTACTGCTGGACTGCACAAAAGCCGAGCTTCCGTCTCAGTGTGGTTTGAAGGTGGCCAAATGACCATTAACTGGGTGCTGTGTCCAGCAGTATCACTCAATTCCACATGTAGAAAAAGTTAGCCAAGGGATAAGAGCTAAAACACCTACAGAATGGGAGGAAGATATGTCAAAATACCCTCTGTGGCTCTGGCACAGGCAGGACAGTAGCATCATCAGGCTGCTGGGCCCACCAGTATGCAATAATTCCCTCTTTATTCAGTGTCGTAGCAGAAGTGTAACATCCTCTGTGCGCAAATTGTCAAAATTTTTCTTTGTGGGCATGGTTCAGATAAAAACAGGAGAATCACATGACCTAAATGCTGTGCTCAGCAATATGTCACAATTCCACCATTTGAAAGGCCCAGGCAGGGAAAGAGAGTCATATCAGTTAGGTTATGGCCTCAGAGATATGTCCCAGTGTCCCCATTAGGCAGGACTCAGGCAGAAAAGGAGAGTCTTATCACCTGGGTTCTTCTTTAGGTATACGTCACAGTATAAGACATAGACAGAAACCAGGCAGAAGAACCACATCGCCCGGGTGTTGGGTCCTGAGATATGTTGCAAGGCTCCCTTAGGACAGAATCAAGGTGAAAGAGTTACATCACCTTGGTGTAGGTTCAACTTTTATGTCACAATGCCTTATGTGGGTGAGGCCCAAGCTTTGAGTCACATCACTTTGGTAATATGCCCAAAGATATGTCACAATGCCCTGTTTAAAACACAGCCCTGGCAAAAGAGTACCGTCACTTGTGTGCCTGGGCCTAGCAATATGTTACTACCACCTGCTGTGTTCAGCGTCCTTTCCAGAGAGGAGAGTTACATTTCCTAAGTGGTGGACACAGTGATATGTTACAATGATGTCTGCGGAAATGGCGCAGGCAAGAATGTAACATCATCTGGGTGTTAGATCTGGTAATATTTCACAATCCTTAGAGAATGGCGAAGGCAGGATGCTCACATCCTCTAGAAGCTGTAACATCACCTGGGTTTTACATCCAGTGATATGTCACAATCCTGAGAAGACATCCAAGGGAGGAGAGTCATATCATCGAGAAGTTGGCCCAGGTAGAGATCACAGTCCCTTATGTGGGCTGAAACCAATCTAGAGGGTCAAATCACACAGATGCTTGCAAATATTTGTATCACATTCACACTGGTAGAATATACCAGAGATGAGATTTACAATACCACACATGTCCTGTTTTCATGAGTGACAATGTGAGATGTGACAGTCCTTACTTTAAGGTGGGTGTGCATGTGAAACTTACAATTTCATCCTTCTGGGTTCTGTTAAGACACTCTCTGTACAAGTCATGGGCTTTATAAAATATCCGAGGCTGTTATAATCTTCAGTGGCCTTTTTTTACCAGAAAGAGATCTAAGACATCACTCGTGTTTCTAGAGCAAGTTACAAAAGTCAAATTAACTCCTGTTTCTGGGGTCCGCATATCAGAGTCATTATGATGCCTGTGAGCTGTGCCAAGGCATATGTCAAAATTTACTCTGTGGTAATGAAACAGGCATGACAGCCATATAACCTAAATGCCGAGGCAGAAATATTCCAATATTCTCTTTTCAGGCAAGTTCCTGGCAGAAATGTCACATAAGTTTGGGGCTACGCCTAACTCTGTGGCACAATGGCCCTTGTGGGCAGTTTCCAGGCAGAAGAGGAGAGTCAAATCACCTAAATAAGAGGCCCAGAGATATGTCACAATGCCTCCCGTTGAAAGTGGCAGGAACGTATTAACATATTATTTCTGATTATATCCATCTGAACTGGAGTAATCTGGTATCCTATTGTGGCTTTAATTTGCATTTTTCTAATAATTAATAGTGTTGACCCTCTTGGCATGTACTTGGCCATTTGTATGTCTTCCTTGGAGAAATTTCACTTAAGGTCTCTCATGTATTACTAAATTCTGGTTATTTTTGCTTTTGTGTTTGTTATATATTTTGTGTGATTATCCCTTGTCGTATGCATATTTTGCAAATATATCCTCCCACACTGTAAGTTGTCTCTATTCTATTAATTTATTTTTGCTATGTAATTTTTTTAGATTCTGTTAAATTCACTTGCCTGCTTTTGCTTTTGTTGCCTATGCTTTTGAGTTCTTATTTACATTTTCTTCCTGTCCTATTTGGTAAATCATTTCCCTATGTTTTATTCAAATAGTTTTTAAGATTGAGTTGTACCTTTAAGTCTTCTAATTATATACAATTAAGTTGTTTTAATATGGTAGGTAACCAGTTGGCATCTAGTTATATTCATTTAAATAATCAATTTTCCTAGCACCATTCATTGAAAAGATTGTTGTTTCTTGAGTGCGTATTCCAAACAGCTTAACAATTACTTGGCCCTAGGTTTCTGAATTTATTATTGGGATCGCTGCATACTTTGGTCTATGTGTCTGTTTTCTATGCCAGTATCATGCTCTTTTGCTTGTTATAGCTTTGTAGGATATTTTAAAGTCAGGTGCTTTGATGCTTTCAGGTTGTTCTTTTTTCATAGGATTACTTTGGCTATTTGGAGAGGTTTTCTTTTGTTTCCTATGAATTTTTGGCCTGTTTTTTCCATTTCTGTGAAAAAAAAATGTCATTTGGTATTTTATAGAGTTTGCATTGAATCTGTAGATGCCCTTGAGTGGCAAAGCCATTTTAACAATATGTTTTATAGCTAATGAGCAAAAATATCTCTCAAACTTTTCATGTTTTACTTTCTTTAGAAGTGTTTTATGATTTACAGTGTAGAGAGTGTTTATTTTTTAACTAGTTTTACTGCTAGGCACCTTTATTTTTTATTCTAGATGCAAAAAAAGTATTTGGAAAAATCTAACATGCCTTTGTGATTAAAACAACAGAAGAAATTAGGTATAGATGGTATCTACCTGAATACAATTAAGGCAAAATATGAAATTCATTAGCTGATATCACACTGAACAGGAAAATAGGAAAGTTTTTCATTTGAGATCTGGAACAAGACAATGATGTCTACTTTTACCACTTTCATTCAACAGAGTACTGGAATTCTCAGTCTGATCATTTTGCAAGAGAAAGAAATAAAAGACATCCAAATGAAAAAGGAGAAAGTCAGATTGTCTCTGATCGCAGATCATACAATTTTTTATATAGCAGAACTAAATAGTACACTAAAAATCTTGAGAATTAATAAAGAAATTCAGTAAAGTGGCATTATATCAAATTCACATACAAAATTAGGAGCATGTTTACATGCCAAGAATGAGCCATCTGAAAGAAAAGTTCAAGAAAAAAATTATTTACAACAGCTATAAAAATAAGTCCTGTTTCATTTTAAGTTCATCCTTGTGGTAAGGTTCAAAAATTGTTTTTTTGTTTGAATATTCAGTATTCTCTACTTCATTTGTTAAATAAACTGTTCTTTTTTCATGTAAAGTGATAGAGACCGGAGATAGCCAAGGGACCTTTTCTCATTTTGAGTAACAGAGACAGGAGACAGTCAAGAGTCCTGGCCAAAACTTCACTTTTAAGCCTAAAACAGCCTAAAGGCTGATAAATTGAACTGCTGATTTCAGATAAAATCGGCCCTTTCCTGACTGTTTCTCTCTGAGTAATGGCCACACGTGCACTGGGAAAAGGAGGTGGAGCCATGGAAATGTCAAGGAAGGGGAACAAGTAAAGAAAAAAATGGATGCATGAGAGGCCAGTAATTCAATCAGGAAATTGGCAAATTTAAAATCTTATAGGTACTAGGTTTTTCTTCTGCCTGTATGTGTGTAAAAGAGCTCCAATAAGTTTACTGAAAAAATGATAAGCACTTGGATCAAATATTTTTGAAGGAAAGATGAAAGATGTGTATGTTTTAGTTCACATGACTTTAATGCTTGAGGAATAAAAACAGCCTTAAGATTATCAGTAAAACACAAATGTCATCAATATGTGAGTAGGTGGACTAAATTATGCAGGTCAGATACTAGGTTTGCTGAACGTTTTAAGGTTATAACTGCTTTTTTGGTTTTTGAAAACAGTTCAACTTTGCTTCACAATTGGTCAAGCCTGAGGAAAAATGGAACTAAACACACCCTTAATTATGGCTGCTCCTAGCACATAATTAGGACAATTTACCTGGCTTTACATTAAAGTTAAAATTGCTAAAATTTACCGTGATAATATGTAATTGAAACCACTGGAAGTACATTTCCAGACAAGGTGTGTAAGGACAGTAAAATGTGTTTTTAATAAAAGATTATAAGAAGGAATGCAAATATAAATTCTTGCCTAGGATCAAACAACTGTTTTGAATTACAGATAATAAAGCTGAAAGTTGAAACAAGTTATGGAAGAATTGTAAAAATAAATCTTTCCAAGAAATTCTGTGTGTGAACATCAATTAAATTCAAGAGGATATTATATGATTTTTGTTTTTGTTTTTTGTTTTTTGTAAATTGAGCATTGAAATGAAAGCACAAAAAGTACTCTTAAGGCACGAATCTGCTCTGAAGGAAAATTTTTAAATAATGTAAAAGTTTCTGCTTTTTTATTTATAGGTCATTATTTTCATTAAATAAATAATTTATGGTAATCTGCAATTTTATTTTGTAACATCAAGTATTTTAAACTCCTAACATGTAGTATCCTTCTCAAAATCAAACTTTGATTACAAAATGGTCTTTCCTAATTTCTGGTTTTCGAATGCTAAAGAGGGTGCCTGGAGTATCCACGAGAGCTTTATACAGGATCATACAACATGTTTAGTTACAAGGAATCCCAAAAATGGTTTTCAATATTCTTTAGATGGCATTTTCATGAATAATGCTAATACATGTTCCTAAATTGTACGGCATTTCTAAAATTCTAATGTCTGACATATATGCTATCAACCACAATTAATGCTGTTATATTAAGTTATTGCAAACCATAGACATAACCAAAATTTTTGTCAATCATCTTTCTGACTGTAACTACTCTGGATGTTTTGTTAAACACAGACAGTTGTCATCTGGTTTCGATGTTTTTCCAAAAATGTTTTTTAATCAGCTATAGACCTTTGACTGGTGCTCACAAATGCAGGCTTCTGAAAACTCTGGAGCTGTGACAGGAATACAGGAAAAACCTACCAGGACCCATGAAGAGCTAAAATGTTTATGAATATTAAACAAAACAAGAGTTAACTGAATGGACTGGACTGATAGAAACATGAAGTAATCTTTCCTATTTTTGCTTGTAACATTACTGACTCATGTATTGTTTACCATAGTCAAGGAAACATATTTTGAGCTGTTTACAGCCTTTAATATTTGAGTAAGGTGTACTCCTGTGAAGAAAATTTGAATCATGTTTATCTTTCTCTTCCTGGCTTCTTCAGAATTTGAAAAATAGTTATGAGTGTTCTTAACTTATGACAATATAGCTGTTTGAATCAGTGTAATAATAGTCCATTTTATTTGCAACAGGACACAGTTAGAGAAACTGGTTGTTTTATCAAGGCCTTGATTGAAAAGTTCTGCTTCCCTTTAGGCAGTCAAGCTCAACTTGCAGAGCCAATAATAGCCCCTTGGATAAACTGGCCTTATACCTTATCTACAGAGTCCTTGTGCAGGGCTCCAGATCTGTGGTAAGTAAAGAATGACACTTCAGACAGGCCCAGGAGCTCCAAGTTTATTTTGGGACCATAAGAGAAGAGGATCACCCAACTCATAAGTAACTGATGGTACAAAACCATGGCTGGGTTTGACTTCAGAAAGTCCTCTCTGAAATTTCCTGTGGAAGAGTTCTATTAAAGCCAATGTAAAATAACTATGTAGGAATAATTTTTCTTGCTGCGCTTTATGTAAATAATGAATCCAAGCATATGACTAAAGCTGATTTCACAAAGAACTCAGTTCTATCATTATTTGTTTCTAACAACAACAACGAAAGAACTGAATGGAAAAGATTACTTGTCAAAACTAATTATATGGTTGTCATTAAATCCTAAACTCATTAGATTTGCATTTTTCCTACATTTTAGAACAAACCGGCTTATTCTTGTAAGCCAATTAGTGATATGCAACTGCAGCTCAGAAGAAATGAGAAGAAACTGGTAAAAATCGGGATTAATATTCTAGTTCTGGGCAATTATCCTGCAAACCCTGCATTGTTATGGGAATAAATAGTGTGCCCACCCAAATCTTAGCATGCATGACTAGAGCCACTAGATATCTGGGTGTGTTACAAGACATTATTTTTCTCCCTCGTGGAAAGAGGACTCAATCCCACAGCTTCATCTAAAAATTCAGCTAATTATATGGAGTCCATGCAAATCCCTGAGACACATTTTTGTCCCCACCTCAATTTCAAGCTTCAGGTTGAAGTCCTAGGAAATAACACTGGATCTGAGAAATCCAGAAGGAGATGATAATGGAGGATAAAAGGCACAGTGCAGGTGAGTGTGACAAATTCCAGACAATTAAGCCAAGCCTCCCATTTCATCGATAAAGATTATGCTAGTGTCCTTGGCATAAATAAAGTCTAGTGAACTCCAGAACTACTGACAGCAGAGTAGATAGGGCATACGTGGGTAAGAGCAGACATTTCAACCACCCTAGTTTTCTCTGTTAACATGGGTGAAAGCTGCTTTGACACCCATGGATGGACCTTGTTACAATCACGGGACTTGGGGATAGAAGAATAGGAGCAGGAAAGAGAAGATTTTTCCTCCTATCCCTCAACATACCCTGGAAATTTGCAAGAAAGAGAAAGGAACCAGGGACAACTGCTTCTCTCTTTCTAGATGAGTAGCCATTTGTCTTCAGTCTATGTGCCTTTTGAATGCAAACTAAACCCTTGGGACTTCTCTGAAAATAATGTTTTTTGTTTTTTCTTTCTCCTCTGTCCTCTATTTACAGATACGTAATCATGTCTTCATACTATGGGACACTTTCCTCAGATGCGTCCTCAAAGCCTGGAAGAGTTAATTTCCCAAAATTTAGACTGGTTTGCTTAGGATCAAACTCAAGGCAAAAGAACCCAGAAGACTGACATGCTGGCCGAACAATTTTTTTTTTTCTATTTGAGTTTTTGTCCTTCCTCTTTCAATGGGAAAAGACCTTCCCTTTTCAAGGGAAAAGACCTTGGAAATTTTGAGCTGACCTTGCCATTTGCCCGTTGTTTCATTTCAGTACATGTTTTTTAATAACCCAGTTTGATTCTTTTTATTTTTAGCCTACCAAAGTTCAAAAAGCCACTCAACCAGAGCCTTGAACAGTGGCCCATTTTACTGGGGACAATTAGATAGGCCTCTTAGTGAGATCTTATTGCCATTTTTTTCCAAAAAAAAAAGTGCCCCCTCTCAGCAGGAAGCACTTACAAGTGGTTTTTGTCCTAATCCTTATCCTTATTCTAATGGCAGTCAGATGTACTCATTTAAAGGGGGGAAATAACGAGTTAGAAAAGAGCCAAGGGTCCTTGGCAAAACCACACATTCAAGCTTAAAACAGCCTGAAGTCTGTGTTGGCCCCAGATAAAGCCTTCCTTTTTCCAACTGATTTTCTCTCAGTAATATCCACCTGCACAACTAGGGAAGAGAGTGGAGCCACGGAAAGTTCACCTCTTGTGCAGGGAGGAGAAGCCTGGACTCTTCAGTTTCCTGTGATGGTCTGGTGTTCATCAATTTGGGAGGTGGGGGCCTGTAAACAGGACTCCAACTCATTTCGTTAAAAGTTTTCTCCTTCTTCTTCTTCTTTTTTTTCCATTTTCCCCAATCAACTCTACTCCTCAGCCTTCAGAGTGTCCCTGACTTAATATTTTCTAGTCATGTGACCAGAACCCAATTTTTTTGATGTAAGGAAATTGTTCTGCAACATGAGGATTTGCAACCCTCGTTTAAGATAAGCTGAGTATATGCATGTGGGTTTCTTTCTGGCTTCTCTTATCTCTTTCAACATTTATTTTTCTGTCTTTTTCCCAGCACCACACTGTTTGATTACTGTAACTTTGCAATGTGTTTTAAAACAAAAAATATATGACTCTGACTTTATTATATTTTCCCAGGTTGTTTGTCTACTTGTGGTTTTTGAGCATTTATAAAAATTATAGGGCAATATTTGGTGGCTCACTCCTGTGATCCCAGAATTTTGGGAAGTCAAGGCAGGTGGATTGCTTGAGTCCAGAATGTTTGAGATCAGCATTGGCAATATGGTGAAACCCTGTCTCTACAAAAACCCCCAAATCTTGCTGACCGTGGTGGCATGCACCTGCAGGCCCAGCTACTTGTGAGGCAGAGGTGGGAGGATCAATTGAACTTCAGAGCTCAAGGCTACATGCAGTGAGCCATGATTAGGACAGTGCACTCTAGCCTGGGTGACACAGCCAAATATTGATGCCAACACTTCAGAATATTTTAGTACTTCTGGAAAAACTACCATTGGTTTTTTGAAGGAGTTCTCATTGATCTGTAGATCATTTTGAATACCATAAACGTCTAAAGAAACGTGCATGTTCTAACTCTTTTAAAATAGTGTGCGGAAGAATTTGTCTACTTTTCATATACATGCAGACATGCTAGCTTTCTTTTGGTTTTGAACCTCCAGTTATATTTTACTGTAGTCAGAAGTAATACTTTTTTATAACCATTTGTTTAAATATGCTAAAACTTGCATGCTAGCTAAGAAGTTTGCCTATCTTAGGAAATAAACTATATGCAATTAGAAATATTATGTATTATGCTATCGTTGCACGAAATGTTTTGTAGATTATCCCTAGATCTTATTTTTCTTTTTAATCTTTTATTTTTCTGTACATTTGTCTTTGTTTTTATCTTGTTTCTCTTTATTTTTATTTACTTTCATTTTTTTCTATTAATTTAATTTTATTTCATTTTTTATTTTTTGCTTTTTCATTATAGTCTCTTAATTTCAAATTTTCTAGATTCTTGTCATTTGTAATTTTATTCAATTTCTTGTTTCTTTTATTTATTTCCATGCATATCTCTTTGTTATTTTATTTTTTCTCTGCATTTCTTTTTTACTTTCACTTGTCTCTTCTTATTCTTAAAATTTTCTTATTTCTATTTCTCAATTTTATTGTATTTACTGTTTATCTTCATCTTGATTTTATTTTCACTAATCTTAGTTATATTTTTCTTTACTTTTCTCTATTTTGTTTCAGTTTATTTTATTTGCCCTTACTATTTTCCAATCGCTTTAAATTTATTTTTAAATTTTATTTCTCTTGAATTATTTTTTCTTTATTTGTCTACATTTTGCTGAGGCAGGGTATAGTCGGGGGCTCCTATCAGAATTGCTGTTATCCCTGGACAGATCTTTTATTGTTACAAGCCCATCTAGCATTCAGTTTTATGGGCCATTTCTACTGCTTTCGAAAGCCCCCTGCAAGCCTCAGTATTGCTAGGCTGAAGCCCTGATTGCCTCTTTATTTGTGTACCAATGGGTTCCCTACACACAATCCAGGGCACTGATTGCTCTTCCTACTTTACAAGGACAGAGCCACACCCACTCCACTCCAACAAGTAATGTCTGCACCATATGTGAATCTTTTTGCCGTTAAAAAATAAAATTTTGAGACAGTCTTGCTGTGTCACCCAGGCTGGAGTGCAGTGACGTGATCTCAGCTCACTGCAACCTCTGCCTTTCAGTTTCAAGTGATTCTCCTGCCTCAGCCTCCAAAGTAGCTGGGATTACAGATGCCAAGAATTTTTTTTTTCCTTTTTGTATTTTTAGTAGGGACGGGATTTCACCACGTTGGCCAAGCTGCTTTCAAACACCTGACCTCAATGATCTACCCTCCTCGATCCCCCAAAGTGCTGGGATTACAGGTGTGAGCCACTGCACCCAGTCAAAAAAAATTTTTTTAAGTTTTAACTTGACATATATTTGATTTATTTTGAATATATTAGCTTTATGGGTAGATACACATTCATATATGTACAAAAATGCAATTGATGTGAGAAGATGAATATTTCTACATTTTATCTTACGATTTCATGGAGTTGCTGTTTTACCTTTTCCTTTCTTTATCTTTATGTGTTTAATGGGAAGATCCTCAGTGAAGACCCCTCACTGTGATAGACAAAATATTGTACAATAAATCATGGATAGATGCAGTGAAGTAGCTTCTGGTTTTTATTTGGAGATCTCATAGCTGGGATTAAAAACTCTTGGTGGTAAAAATCACCTGATGAGGACTTTTAATATGCTGTCTTCTTCTGCATATTTTCCCACCATCACAATTTTTTGAATTTCCCAAGAAAAAATGTGCAAAATTATTTCCCTCATACCTACTCATCTCCCTTTTATAGGTTTTCAGGTTATGCTTTGTCCAGATTGCTTAGAAGCTCACGATCACAGACATCATATTTGTCAAGAGAAAGCTTTGTTGAGCCAGGATTAAGTGTAGGTGTTTACCTCCTAAGGGCCCGTGGTTCCTCTAGAGGTTGGATGGATCTTCAAAACCATTACTGAATCCAGGAACTGAGGACAGAATTTGAGGGCATTGAAAAATGCTCCCTTTTGATTTCCAAGTGGTCACTGCTTATTCTGGCATTAATCTTGATTGTGACCACGATGTTTTTCTTAGTCATCTTTCCTGGTACACCACTGATTGTGCATCCAAGGAAAAGAGGCCTGAATGAGAGTGGTAAAGAGAACAACAGCATCTTTCTTAGCTGATGCCTTGGTGAGCTTTGAAGCACATTGAGCAGAGTCTGAAATCCTTCCTTAATATACGATAAGTTGCATCAAATTCAACTCCCATGGAAATGGCACCAGGTTCAAGATGTCAAAGAAGAGACTCAGAACCAGTGAATGAGATAATGAGTTTTACCGGGGACTTAAAAAGACGGGAAAAAGTCCACTGTCAGTGGGCTTAGCATGATAACCATTCTCACTTACAAAAAGCATGCAGTTTGTATAGCATTGTTATTTAGCACTTTTTTCAACAACTTTTCACCTGTCAGCATTTATTTAACAAAAAAGGAGTGGCCTCAGTCCCTTGTGTGGCCTCTATTCCATGCCACAGGATGCAACAGACCTGGTACTGAGATATTCCTCATAAATAAAGAATAATTTTCAGGTCAGCCACTACTAAGTTTTTTATCTTGGATCTCTGGGAACTCAGAAGCTTTTTTTTTTTTTTTTTTTTTTTTTTAATACAAGGTCAGTCTCCAGCTGTGCCCAAATCAAGTTAACACTGTCAGTTTCATCCATCATACAGGCTGGTTAAGGCAGTGGAGGGTCTTCTTCCTGAGACTCTAAATTCAAAATGGTTTGATTTTTCTTAAATCCTTGAGTTGACAGTTTACTAAAAGGCCCATTGTGTGTGCACATTGCTGGTATGGTTGTCTAAGATAATGAGATGGCTTCTTAGTTGGTAGGGTGTGTTTCTGTTACAGGTGTGACTGGGTTTGTACAGGCTGCTGAGGTGCCCCTTCTCCAGACTGTCATTGGATCATGACATTCTGGGGTCCCAGTTCCACTATTTTCCAAGGTGGGACACGCTGACGCAGAACCTGAAATTGTGATTCACGGTGACTAGGCTGAGGCTGGCCCTTAAAAGGCAGAACTGCCAGGTCTGTGTCTTATTTTCTTTGTCATTCTAATTTATCTTTTGGTATGGAGAGCAGAAAACAGTCTGAGGATGTGACAGCCCTCCTCCTAGAGTTGGCACTATTTATGCATGGTTCTTAAGTGTCAAGGTAGGTTGAGAGATCTCTCTTCCTGGCACAGCCTGAGTGGGCTAGAGTGCTGTGACCCTTAACTCTAGTCATGCAGCCTTCAGAGGAATTTCAAAAACCACAGGATGTGGGGGATAGAGAAAGAGGTAGTACAAATGACAAGTTGTAGGTAAAATAATTGGAGACAGGAAGAGAATGGGACCTGCTTGGGTCAGTACACACACTGCATGGGTGCAGCTTAACAGTCAATCCATTTCTCTGATTTGGCCCTTGTGTCATGGAATTAACATGTCCACTTCTGCTCTGGCCTCGGAGCTGAACTCTTTGTTTCTAGAACCAAATTTAAATTCTCATCTCTGGAATTACATTTGGGTTTCACAGGCCACTGGAGTGTGGAGGCCCAGGTGTACCCACAAAAGTGGCTGTTGTTGGGCTTTCCTCACATGACTTTTGTGCCTACGCTCACAAGGATAAGGGATCTTCTTCCTCAAGGCATGCCAGGAAGGTTTATGGGAGCCAGTGAAGAAAAAAGGTGATGCCTCAGCCCAGTGATCTTGCCCCTCCTGGCTTGTGGCTTTGGGCTCTCAATCATGCTCATCAGAAAAATGAGCAATGAAAGCCCCTCAGTGACTGACTGCTTACCCCACCTTTACCATGCCACAGGACAGTGCCACCCCTGAAGCTCCAAGTACAGCCTGTGCTTCAAAAATCTGAAGAATCTCTCGGTTCAGTTCAGGGCCCTAAGAGGGTTCTCCCCCGCAGGGAACTCTGATGCCTACCCCTCCTTGCCCAACTGACAGCTAAGCATGTCTGCTGTGTTGCACCCTTGTTGCCTGCTGTTATCAAGCCCGTGTCTCCATGAATTGACTAGGGGCACAGGCTCACTGAAGCCCAAGTGACGTGTCTAACACTCCTTCAATGCACAGCCTCAGGCATGTGCCATACAGGTTTCTCCTAGAATGTAATCTGAGGGTGTCACACCACCAAATTCTGCTCTAACGTTTGGACTAGCTAATCAGTAAGTCACTTAATGTTCCAAGATGGGCATGAGCCTTGACTCTCTTTATCTCCTTCCTCTAGTGGGGCTGCATTGTGGGTTGCCATCCTGATTTCTTTGTGGAAAAAGATAGCAGATGAGGCAGGACCCAAGGGCCAGGGACAGGACAGAACACCTAGGCTGGCCTCCCCTAATGCCCTCTGAGGTCCCTGCAGGAGAGAGGGCTCAATGGAGTTCCAGGCCCCTTTTCTAGGATGGTGGGAATAGCCCCTTCCTGGACCACCAAGAAAAGCCTACTGTTTCTGCAACCTGCACCTACTTGTCTCTAGGAGATGAGCATCCGTTTATCTTTGTGGTCATGGCCTTCTGCTTCATTTCCATAAGATAGTCTCCTGGAAGAAATGCCTAGGGAATCCTGGGCCTACAGTGAAGGTTCTCAAAGTGCCAAAGTCCATAAGATTCTCAAAAACATAATTAATAGTATTTTCTACACATTGCTATCTCAGGGTTGATTTTGCCAAATAATGTGTAAAAACAAATATTAAAATTTTTATCCTTTACATTATTTTAATTAGATCATCATACAAAGCTTTTATTTTCTGAAATTTATTGTTATACCAATCATTGAAGTTTTCTTTTCTTCTTTGTCCAAATTGTTACCTGTTTTAGACACCAAATCTTAAAAAAAGTGCTGCACAAATACTAATAGGTGACAGAAATTTATTTAAAATTTAATCAAGTTTCTTAAATAAGTAAATAATTTCAGTAAACTTAGTTTATGTTATTTACATAAATTATTTTTCATCTTATCCTCAATCTTAAAATAAGGTTATCTTGGTATGCAATTCTAAATCAACAGATTTTTTTAAATAGGCAAATTAAAAACATTTTTTGGACATGTTGGGTAATATAATTCTCAAATAGCTTATCTTTCTCAAGTAAAAAAAGAAATCAACGCACTTGAAAATTGATATTCATAGTATCTTTAAAAGTTACATTATGAATATGCTTTTATAGTTGCCAAAAACTTAGCAAACCTAAATCTAGTCTTCCACAGTAAAACTTAAAGATTATACAAAGGAGATTAAATTTACAGGCTAAATTTCCCACAAAAAATGAAACAGATTCTTTGCTTTATCTTTCAGTATCTGATAATAAGCAGATTTTATGACATTCAGAATCTGCTTGAGTGAAGAAATAAGGCTAAAGAGCTCTTGTGAAAGAATCATTAAAAAATATACAGAACAAACCTATTATGTGTATTATTTTTTAAAATCACCCAATTCATATTTCAAACAAATACTAATTTTACTGGGTTTTACTACTTGCAGAAGGTGGATTGACTTAGAACCTGATGGAACATAACCACTCTTTATATACCCCCCAATTGCCCATAATCTACCCAGAATTGAAGGCTGATCCTGCCAGTTCCTAAGAAGACAAACTTGACACACACGGAATTCTCATTTAGGCTTGTTTCCCACTTCTGCCTTCCGGGAATGTCTGCCAGCCCTACACTTCTGAGAATCCAGGACAGCAGGGCACAAACAAAATCTCCTTGAATTGTAATAAATGTTTGGTTTTGTTCTTCCATATTACACAGCTTTTCTATCTGCAGAAACAATAAGTTGAAAATGTGCTGTGTCAAGATCCAGAATCCAGTCTGGGCATGGTGGCTCATGCCTGTACTCCCAGCACTTTGGGAGATCAAAGAGGGAAGATCGTAAGGTCAAAATATCTAGATCCTCCTGGCTAACATGGTAAAACCCAGCCTCTGCTAAACATAAAAAATTAGCCAGGCGTGATGACACACACCTGTAGTCCCAGCTACTAAGGAGGCTGACGCAGGAGAAGCACTTGAACCTGGGATGTGGAGGTTGCAGTGAGCCAAGATCATGCCACTGCACTCCAGTCTGGGTGACAGAGTGAGACTCTATCTCAAAAAGTAAGTAAGTAAGTAAGTAAGTAAGTAAGTAAATAAATAAATAAATAAATAAATAAATAAATAATCTAGAATCAAATCTACATGAAATGGCTTGATAATTCTTTCTAAGCCAGAATGTAGAGGATGAAGACAAAAACAATACTTTGTTAATCTAAACGAAAAGAGTTCAGGGCATTTTAGGTGTCAATACCTGTGGTGAATACTGTTAACATGTGTCAGACATTTCAAGTTTGACTGGATAGACTTGTGCACTACTTCTCTCACTAAATGTTTAAGTGCAGAAACATAATCTGAAAATTTTACAACGTTTTCACTTAGTTTTGCTAAAATGTCCATCTCTTAATCTTGTTTCAATTGGGAGATTCACTAGTGCAGCATTGGTTACGATTATGCTCTCCTCGTATGCAGAATTAATGTCATTTATTTACTATAGATATTTTAAATTTTTCACTTGAGACCACAGGCTAATTTTAAAGGGAATATTTATTTCTATTTACATAGCTTCCATTACATACCTAGTATTGTATTTGTTTACTTCATGTGTGTGTCAAAAAGACCTCATGACTTACTAAACGTTCTATTGTTTACTTAAATATATTGACCCAATAAAATTAATAAACTCAATTCTGTCAACTTTATAGAGTAAAATAGTCAATAAGTAAACAAAAATTGGATTAAATAGAATTCTAAAATTGAAAAAAATACAAAATGTACTAAATAAATAGCATACCATACATGCACTGTAAAATTACTCACATGTAAAAATTATTTTCTGAATAGCATTACATTTTACCAAAGTCACTTTCATAATTTCTGAGGGGATTGTACAGAGAATGTCTTTTTGTTTGTTTGTTTTGAGATGAAGTTTTGCTTTGTTGCTCAGGCTGGAGTGCAATGGCACCATCTTGGCTCACTGTAATGTTCATCCCCTGGGTTAAAGTGATTCTCCTGCCTCAGCCTCCTGAGTAGCTGGGGATTACAGGAGCCCGCCATCATGCCCACCTAATTTTTGCATTTTTAGTAAAGACAGCATTTCACCATGTTAGCCAGGCCGGTCTGAAACTCCTAATCTCTGGAGATCCACCTGCTTCAGCCACTCAAAGTGCTGGGATTTCAGGCATGAGCCACCAAGCACAGTCCAAAGAAAGTGTTATGAAATTTGATGAAAAGAAAATTAGATATTATGTCTAGGGTGAGCAACAGGCAAACCTACAAAAAAAGAAAAAATTTGCAGAAGATGATTCTAAGCCACTAGCAATCACATTTTAAATCAAGGAGCTTAATACAAAGCAGAGAAAATAGATTTGCTTTGAAAATCTTTGAAGTTTCTGGTTTGCTGGTAAGATGTCAACACTTGTAAAAGGATTCGTTTCATTTTAATATTTTTTATTTTCTTCTCAATGTAACCAACCATAAATAAATATGATTATTTTCTATAAGTTTGTTACATACCTAGAGTTTACTTTACAGTAATATATTTCTTATATTTAAATTCATGTAAATCAAAACTAAAGGTCTGTGTGTGTTTATCAGAGCAGAACAGTCACACCTTTAATAGACAAAAAGTAGGATCAAATTTTATAAATAGTTGTTCAGTATTCAGAAACATAGAGCTCCATTATACTAATATGATCTTCATTACAACCATCATAATAACCTGTAGTTAGAAGGAAAAAAAAATGTAAGTTGTAAAAACCATACTTTCCAAATTATTTCATTTTAAAAACCACTGACAAAGGAATCACTACAGATGTTATTCCACTATCTCTCAGTAGTATATTGTTACCATCAGTTACCTACAGCCTTGGTTAGGATGGGATAACTTATCATCAGTTGCAAGATACACATTCAATGTCAAATAGCTTTAACAAAATAACAATATTGGTCTACTAAAAGAAATTAAGTCCACACATTTTCATTAAAAAGGCATTTTGGAATTCACTTTATTCCAATTACCTTAATTTGCAAATCGTAAAGCAATTTCCAACTAAAAATCAAATTGTTTCTCTTACTATGCAGAATGTCGCCCTTACTCCACTCCTATCATCCTGTCATTTATGATACTGTCGTAAACCAACAACTAAGTTGCCTTTGTACATAGAAATTCTTCAGGTATCTTAGATTTCTGTTTTCTTAACCTTCCATGGAAAAGTATATAAATCTGTCCTTGTAATATAGAAGAACCTCTCATAACTCTGGTGCAGCAGCTATTGACCATGTTCTTTCACATAAATTCTAGAAATAAAGATATATCACCAAAGGTAAGAGATGAATTACAACAATATTTGCTTTTGAAAATATATGTTCTCAAAAAATATTAAATTCTTTTAATATAAAAAGTAAATTCCTTTTAGAGGAAGGTGATCAAGTTTGCTGACTAGAAAGAGGCAGCTAGACTCTGTAGTTCTCATAGACAGGAATGCAAGGTGTGCATAAATACATGACCTTCAGCTGAAACACCAGGTAATTGCATTGAGACTAATCAAAGAAGCAACGTAACATAAGGAGAATGGAGTAAAGCAAGGCAGGACACTGGGACACCTGAAAGCAACATGGAGCCAGGGACACCTTCACAGCCAGTAAGGCAGTAAGTGAATGCATGATCCTGGGAACCCACGATTCTTCCACAGATCTTTGCAAACCTCAGGTAAGGTGATCCCCTAATAAACCCACTTCACCGGTGCCTTTTGTATAATGCACATAGCTACAGGGAGTCTCAGCAGAGCAGCCACTCAAGACTGCAGTGATTCAAGAGCCTTAGATTCGCTGACTTTCCAGGCTTCCCAGAAAAATTCGCTGGAACTCCAGCAAAGCAGGAGGTTACAATCTTGAACATATCCGTAGGAAAAAGGCAGAATTCAGGGTGCTTAGCATTGATGGTCTGTAGGACGCATTTTCTCAGGGCCTCACAGGGTAAGATGTACTGGCTAAAATTCCAGCCAACCGTTGGTAGCAGCACTGCATCTCCCTGGGATGGAACTACCAGAAAGAGGAGTGGGCCGTCATCTTTGCTGCCTGGGAAACTTAGCCATTTCAGCCTTCAGGCTTTGAAGAGCCCAAGCTGACTAGAATCACAAAGCATAGCACAGGTGCTCTAGAAAGACATGGCCAGACTGCCTGTTAAAGCAGGTCCCCAATCTCCTTCTTCCTCACTGGAAAGTACTTCCTGATGAGTTTCTCCAGCTAACACCACTGGTACTCTTTGGTTGATGGAATTTTGAAAATTTTTTGGGCTATAGTTCCTAGAGCAAAGAGTGAGCTGCCATTTTTCCTGTTTGTGTCACTTACCTGTTCCATCCTTCTGGCTTTGGAGAATCCAAATAAACTGGATGGAAGTGGTACCTCTGCATAGCAGACCTGTTCTACAAAAGATGGTTACAGTGCTTCCTTCCTTCCTTCCTTTCTTTCTTTCTTTCTTTCTTTCTTTCTTTCTTTCTTTCTTTCTTTCTTTCTTTCTTTCTTTCTTTCTTTCCTTCTTTCTTTCTTTCTTTCTCTTTCTTTCTTTCTTTGTCTTTCTTTCTTTCTCTCCTTCCTTCCTTCCTTCCTTCCTTCCTTCCTTCCTTCCTTTCTTCTTTCTTGAGACAGAGTGTCACTTTTGTTGCCCAGGCTGGAATGCAATAAAGCAATCTCAGATCACCACAACCTTTGCCTCTTGGGTCCAAATGATTCTCCTGCCTCGGCCTCCAGACTAGCTGGGATTACAGGCATACACAAACACACCTGGCTAATTTTGTATTTTTAGTAGAGATGGGGTTTCACCATGTTGGTTCAGTCTGGTCTCCAACTCCAGACCTCAGGTTGATCCGCCCACCTCAGCCTCCCAAAGTGCTGAGACTACAGGCAAGAGCTGCTGCACCCAGTAGGCTGCTTTCTTAAGTGGATCCCCAATCATTTTCTTTTCACTGGGGAAGACCTTTCCACAGGCATTTCCGGCTACTTCCTACAGGTGCTTTTGGGCTGAAAACAGGTCTATACCTCCCTGGGATGGAGCTCCCAGAGAAAAGGGCATGTGCCATTGTTGCTTTTTTTGCACATTCACTGGGGATAACTTCAGGTACCGGACTGTAGTGGACACCCAGTGTATTGCAGATGCAGCAGCTTTTCACAAAAGGGGTCAGACTGTTACATGTGTTCCTGTTCTTATATATTCTCACTGGGCAGGTCCTCCAGGCCTGGGCCACTAGCCAATCATTGCCAGAGCTATTGAGCCAGCAAAAACTTAGGAACTCCATGGACACAGCTTCCAGGGGCAACTGAATATATTTCATCACTGCCTGTGCAGAAGAGCTGTCCCTGCTACCCTCAGACTAATGAAATATCCCAAACCCTAACTGCCTTATTCACACCTCAAACGAGCTGCATTATACCCAAGGAGAGGAGGTTAGACCATCCTCCATGGGGCTCACAAACTCCCCAGTGCTCCTCACCAGACAGTGAGCCCCTAACTTGGCCGAAAGCACATATTTTCCATCCAGGGCTGACTGCACCGAGAGATTGATGACCTACATCTCTCTCAAGTGCAGCCCCCTAGAAGACCAGCAAAGAGGTGGGGCAGTAAGCCAGCTCATACAGTTTCCAGAGGGTTTGGTGCAAGAGCATCCATAGTAAAATAAGGCCAGTGATGGCCATTTCTATAGACTAAACTTGCTCCCATAAGAGACTTTAGCCTGAGGGGAACTAATTTCTACAGGATAATGTTGCAAATCAGAAGGGGTGGTCCAACCGAGCACTCCTTGGTCTTCGGGCCTCTCCCAGGGTCCCAGTCTAGCTACAGTTGCTTACAGGGCAGTCTCAGTTACCCTGGAAGATAATACCACAGCATCGGCAATGGTAATCCATGCCTGACCCCTGAAGAACTACAGCATGGCAGACCCTATCACTGCAGCTTACATGTATCTTCCCCATTCTGCAGCCCACATGTATCTTCCTCATACTGCAGCTTCCCCTGATACCATGGCAACTCTCCATATTACTTTCCTGGCATATGTCTGCAAAGGTGGGTTTGGCTTTGCTTGCCCCACCAGCAAGTGGGAATGCAGTATGCCTCTGCCACCCTCAGCAACTTCTACTGTAGATAAAGCTTTGGTGGGTAGAGAACCAGAAAGCCTCACCCCTGCTTTTCTGCTAACACTGTGTGGTGAGCAGTGTATCCTCCCACACTCTGAACAATTAGAACTTCATGAGGGGGCACAAATAAGGCATCAAAACATTCACTGGCCAGCATCCTGCCCAACCCAACACCAACTTTAGTGCAGCAGCACACACAGTCTCCAGCAGATACAGCCTACTCACCTCTTAGCTGCTTTGTTCCTGCCACTGAGGTGAATGCCCAAAGACAGGCAGAAACCCCATATCCACTAACACTCTTCTGAAGCTGCGACACATTAGTCACAAAGAGTGGTGGACTCTAAATATCAAGGAGCCAGAGAAGACAGCTGGAGCTCAATACAAGTTCCTAAGAGTAGGAAGCCTCCAAGCAGTGAGCTGAGCATAGCCGCTCCACCACCAAAAAAAAAAAAAAAAAAATCTCCCGGGAACAAAGCCTGTTAGTTGCAAACACCTTATTGCACATCAAATACTCAAGACCATTAAATAGGATCAAAAAAAAAAAAAAAAAACAAAAACAAAACCCCATTCAAAGGTCAGCAATCTCAAAGATACATGCACAAAGATTAGACAAAATCAGTGCAAAAATGTTGAAAACACAAAAAGCCACAGTGACGTCTCTCATCCAAATGAAAAAATTACATTTCCACCGAGGCCTAAGATGACAGAAGTATAATTCAGAATACGGAAATGAATAAACTTCATTGAGCTACAAATGGAGTTGCAACCCAATGCAATGAAGGGAAAAAAATTGCAGGAATGGATAGAAAAAACTGCCAATCAGGAGGAAAATGTGACCAATCTGATAGAGCTGAAAAAACACAATATGAAAACTTTGTAATGTAATCACAAGCAGAATAGGCCAAGCAGAGGAAAGAATCTCAGAGCTTCAATACTGGCTTTCTTAAATAAGACAGACAAGACGAGTGAAAAAAAAAAAGAGGAACAAACAAAACCTCTAAGAAATATGGAATTATGTAATGAAACCAAATCTATGATTAAAAAGAGTGCCTGAAAGTGATGGGGAGTATGAAAACAACTTGAAATACTTATTTTCAGATATCATTCAAGAGAGCTTTCCCAGCCTATATAGAGAGGCAAACATTCACATGCAGGAAATGGGGAAAATCCCAGTAAGATACCTCACAAGAAGGTCATTTTCAAGACACGTAATCATGAGATTCTCCAAGGTCAAAATGAAAGAAAAAAATGTATTAAAGGCAGCTAGACTAAAAAGCCAGGTCACCTCTAAAAGAAGGCCATCAGGTAAACAACAAACCTTTCAGTTGAAATGCTACACATCAAAAGAGATTAGGGGCCAATATTCAACATTCTTAAAAAAGAATTCCAAATCAAGAATTTATATCCAACCAAAGTAAGCTTCAGAAGTGAAAAATAAATGTGATCCTATTCGGATATGCAAATGCTGAGGAAATCTTTTAGCACAGACCTGCTTTACAAGAGCTTCTAAAGAAAACATTAAATAAGAAAAAGACTATAACAGTCACTACAAAAACACACTAAAAATCATAAATTGATGACACTATAAAGCAACCACATAAATGTGCAAAATAGCCAGCTAAGATCATAGTGACAGAATCAAATCCATACATATGAATACTAACCTCAAATGAAAATGGGCTAAGTTCCCCAATTACAAAACAGAGTGGCAAGCTGAATAAAATATCAATATCTAATGATGTGCTATAATCAAGACACCCATCTCAAATAAGCTCAAAAGAAAGGGAAAAAGAAAAATCTACCAAGCAAATAGAAAACAGAAAAAAAGTAGGGGCTGCAATCCTAGTTTCTGGCAAAACAGACTTTATGTCAACATAGGTTTTAAAAAAGACAAAGAATGGCATTACATAATAGTAAACACTTATATATGTACCCAACAAAAAAGCGCTCAGATTATGAAGCAACTTCCTAGAGACTCTCCAAGACCAAAAGTTAAATGTTCTTAAACAGTCATTAACTTTATACCGCATTGGTTCAGTATAAAGTCTCTGATGTTGAACCCAAAATGAGGACTTATTGAAGGCTTTTCCACATTTTGAACACTTGTGGAGCTTCTCTCTATATGAATTATCTTATGTCTAATGAGGTGTGAGAATGAGCTCAATGCTTTGCCACATTCTTCACATTTGTGGGGTTTCTCGCCAGTGTGAATTATCCTATGATTAGTAAGGTCTGAGAAGCACTTAAAGGTTTTGCCACATTCTTTGTATTTGTAAGGTCTCTCTTCCATACGAATTCTCTTGTGGTTAATAAGGGTTGAGGAGCGGTTAAAGGCTTTGCCACATTCTTCATGGATGTGGGGTTTCTCTCCAGTATGAACTATTTTATGTTTACTAAGGACAAAGAACTACATAATAGCTCTTCCATGTACATTACATTTGTAGAGTATGACTCTCTAGTATGAATTGTCTTATGTTTACTAAGGTCTGAGAACCACCTATAGGGTTTATTACATTCTTCACCTTTGTAGGTTTTCTCTACAGTATGAATTATCTTATGTTTATGAAGGTCTGAGAACTACCTATAGGCTTTGTTACATTCTTCACATTTGTAGGATTTCTCAGCAGTATGAATTCTCTTATAATTAGTAAGGTCTGAGAAGCACTTAAGGGATTTGCCACATTCTTCACATCTGTAGGGTCTGTCTCCAGTATAATTTCTCTTGTGTTTAATAAGGGTTGAGCATCAGGAAAAAGTTTTGTCTCATTCTTTACAATTGTAGGGTTTCTCTCCATTTTATACTCAAATTTATGTTCAGCAAGGTTTGAGAAATATTGAAGGCTTTGACACATTCCTCACATTTGTACCATCTCTCTGCCGTATGCATTCTCTTTTTTATAGTAAAATCTGAGAACAACCTACAGCCTTCGCCACATTCTTCACATTTTCAGCACTTGTCTCCACTAAAACTTTTTTTATGTTCAGTGAAGTTTGAGCACAGCTCAAAAGCTTTGCCTTATTTATTAGGTTGACAGGTTTTGCTAAGGGTAATTAACAAACATTGATAAAGCCCATCATAACTGCTTTCTGCACATTGGAATTACCCACACTTTGGTAGTCTTTCTTTAAATATAAACCATTAAGGTCACAGCTACCATATTTTCTCAGGATCACTTTTTGAAATGATTCTTTTATGTCATACTCCAGCAATAGCTCTACAGTAAAACAAAAAGAGAAAGCTAAGAAAAAAAAAAGGACTCTAAATCTCTCCCTCATTAGACTCAGGTGAATACACCTTACAAATATATAATTAAACAAAGCACATTAACAAGGTGACAATAAAATATCACAGGCTCTAATTCCTTAATAGAAATTTAAACTTAACAGAAATATACCGATCAAAATGCCTTTGTGAGAAGTCTAATAACCAGGTAAAAATTTGCAGCACCCGAAGGGAGCAAAATGCAAAAAACCACATAGTGATTTAACAAAAGTATTTTGTGTTTACTCACGAAAGCCATTCTTCATCCTATGATGACTTTAAATATCGACTCCCAACTCCTGTCTCCACTGTCCAATCATAAATAAAATAGTGACACCTGTGTCCATGCTTCTGGGTTTTTGAGACCTTACAATAAACTAATTTCTATATTCCATGGCAGTGTTGAAAGGAAAGTTGGTAACTGACAGTTTTGGATAGCTGAGACCAAAGGTAAATGACTGTTACAAGTGAAGGCAGAAAAGGGGTATAGCAACTGACTATAGGATCTCAATAAGAAACATGGAGAATGCCGGGAGCGGTTGCTCGCACCTGTAATATCAGCAATTTGGGAGCCTGAAACAGGCATATCACCAGAGGTGAGAAGTTCAAGACAAGCCAGGTCAACATGGTGAAACCTTGTCTCTACTAAAAATACAAAAATTAGCTGGGTGTGGTGGCAGGCTCCTGTAATTCCTGTTATTCAGGAGGCTGAGGATGGCGAATTGCTTGAACCCAGGAGCTGGAGGTTGCAGTGAGCCAAGATTGTGCCATTGTACTCCAGCCTGGGTAAGAACAGTGAAGCTCCCACTCAAAACAGAAAGAAATACCATTTGACCCAGCCATCCCATTGCTGGGTATATACCCAAAGGATTATAAATCATGCTGCTATAAAGACACATGCACATGTATGTTTATAGCGGCACTATTCACAATAGCAAAGACTTGGAACCAACCTAAATGTCCAACAACGATAGACTGGATTAGGAAAATGTGGCACATATACACCATGGAATACTATGCAGCCATAAAAAATGGTAAGTCCATGTCCTTTGTAGGGACATGGATGAAACTGGAAACCATCATTCTCAGCAAACTATCGCAAGGACAAAAAACCAAACACCCCACGTTCTCAATCACTGGTGGGAATTTAACAACGAGAACACTTGGACACAGGAAGGGGATCATCACACACCGGGGACGGTTGTGGGGTGAGGGGAGGGGGAGGGATAGCATTAGGAGATATACCTAATGCTAAATGACGAGTTAATGGGTGCAGCACACAAACATGGCACATGTATACATATGTAACAAACCTGCACGTTGTGCACAGGTACCCTAAAACTTAAAGTATAATAATAATAATAATAATAATAATAATAATAATAATAATAATAATAAAAACAACAGAAAGAAAGAGAAAGAAGGAAAGAAGGAAGGAAGGAAGGAAAAGAAGGAAAGAAAGAAACAGAGAGAAAGAGAGAAGAAGGAAGGAAGGAAGGAAAAGAAAAGAAGAAAAGAAAAGAAAAAAGAAAAATATGGGAAAACCTTTTAAACTAAAAAACACACAAGCCCAGAGAAAACATTTACAGAATAAGCTTTGGAGACCCAAGAATCTCTAGCCTAAAAAATGTGTATTTTATTCCCCCAGACAAAAGAAACTTAATAAAGATTTTGACATGTCACATTTTATGATACAAATTGCAACCTAAGATTACAACATATATGAAACATCAAGATAATATGGCTCGATCAAAGATAAAAATAAATATCCAGAAATAAATTATTAAAAAATGGGGATGTAAAAATTACCAGAGACAATATGAGTTATAGTCTAGATATATTCTTAAAAAAATTAATTACCCTTAAAAATTAGCGTTGCTGATTTAGTGATGCTCCGTGAGTAAAACAGAAATTAAGAAATTAAGAAAAAGGAAATAAACGAAATAACAAAAATTAAACCAACAAAAAATTAAAAGCACAAAAAGAAATAAAAATTGTGGAGTGGAAATACAGAAAAAGACTAATATGTACTTCAACATTAGTAAAAAAAAAATGAGAAAATCAATAAGCTCAGCAAATTTCAAATAAAATTAACATTAAGAGATTTACAACAAGACACAAGTTAAGCAACGTTTTGGAAGTCACATAAAAGAGAATGAAGAATGCAGAAAGAAAAAAACCAAATGTATTATTTATATTCATGCTTCTGCAAAATTGCCAGTAAATTTATGAACATAAATCTTTGAAGCAAGAAGCGGGTAGGATGACATTGGTAAAACCCTGAAAAAAAAAAGTTCTAAACAAGAATACTATATTTTGCAAAAATATCCTTCAAAATGAAAAAAAAAGACCTCTATCACTACCTATAAGAACATCTAACTATGTCATGTCTTCAAAAGACTCATTTCATATCTAATTTTAAAAGACTGAAAATCGTAGGAAAAAAATACATTTCATGCCAGTGTTAACCAAATGAGAGGAGAAGAGGCAACAATTCCTTAAGATGAAAACTGCCATATTTCATATAATTTACTTTATGTGAAAATTAACAAGAGACAAAGTAGGACATTCAATTATAGCAAGAGGGTTTATTCACTAAGAACTTATAAATATATGACAATTTTCCCAAACACATAAAGCAAACATTGACAGAATTGAAGAAAAAATAGACTAGACAACCATATAATAATGGAAATACATCAATATTTCACTTTCAGTAGTAAATAAATAACGAGAGACTATCAACGAGGGAACAAAAAACCTGAACGCATTACACAATAGTTACACCTAACAAATGTATGCAGACAACAGAATCACATTCTTTTCAATACCTCAGAAAACACTTTTCTAGATGGACCACATGTGACACCACAAAAGAAGCCTTAATAATTTTTTAACTAAAATTTTACAATTATTTACAGCCCAAATGGAATGAAACTAGGAATCAGTAACAGAAGAAAAGCTGAAAAATTCAAAACTTATAAAGATTAAGCAACACAATTTCCTGTTTTGTTTTGTTTTGAGATGGAGTATCTCTTTCACTAGGCTGAAGCGCAGTCGTGCAATATCACCTCACTGCAACCTCCACC
The DNA here is from genome assembly GCF_029281585.2 of Gorilla gorilla gorilla. NCBI lineage: Eukaryota > Metazoa > Chordata > Mammalia > Primates > Hominidae > Gorilla > Gorilla gorilla. The sequence continues at coordinate 42,700,741 of NC_073248.2, read as the reverse complement.
TCCGGGTTCAAGCGATTCTTCTGCCTCAGTCTCTGAGTAGCTGGGATTACAGGCATGCACCACCTCACCCAGCTAATTTTACGTATTTTAGCAGAGACAGGGCTTCACCATGTTGGCTAGGATGATCTCGATCTCCTGAGCTAGCCATGCATCCTCCTGGCCTCTCAAAGTTCTGGGTTAGAGGCATGAGCCACTACCCCCAGCTACGACACACTTTTTATTATGCTCTTTTTCAATGGTTGGAAGACCTAATATTGTGAAGATACCCATGCTGTTTAAAGTGACCAACACATTCAACACAGCCTGTTTCACTTTTCAATTATACTTTTGCAAAAATAGAAAAAAAAAACCCACAAAGTGATGTAAGATCTCAAGGCACCATGAGAAGCCTGGCCATCTTTAAAAAGAATTAAAATATTGGAAGCATTATACTTAACAATTTCCAAACACAAAACATTATTCACAATAGCAAAGACTTGGAACCAACCCAAATGTCCAACAATGATAGACTGGATTAAGAAAATGTGGCACATATACACCATGGAATACTATGCAGCCATAAAAAATGATGAGTTCATGTCCTTTGTAGGGACATGGATGAAATTGGAAACCATCATTCTCAGTAAACTATCGCAAGAACAAACAACCAAACACCGCATATTCTCACTCATAGGTGGGAATTGAACAATGAGATCACATGGACACAGGAAGGGGAATATCACACTCTGGGGACTGTTGTGGGGTGGGGGGAGGGGGGAGGGATAGCATTGGGAGATATACCACCAGCATGGCACATGTATACATATGTAACTAACCTGCACAATGTGCACATGTACCCTAAAACTTAAAGTATAATAAAAAAATAAAAATAAAAATAAAAATAAAAAATAAAAAACAAACCTATAGTAATCAAAGCACTCTGGTACTGGTATAAAAATAGAGCACCAAAGTAATAAAACAGAATGCAGCACAGATATAAACTGTTGAAGAGAGAGTAGAGGCATACCACCTAGGTTTTACATTCAGCCATATGTCACAATTCCTTTGGTAAGCAGGACCCAGGCAGGAGAGAAGAGTTACATTACATAGATGCTAGTTTCAGTGATATTTAAAACTGTCCTCTGGGAGCAAAGCACAGGCTGGAGAGACACATCACCTAGCTGATAGACCCAGAGATATGTGATAATATTCCCTGTTTACAGGGCCCAGGCAGAGGAGTCAAATTATTATGATTCTAACCCATCGATATGTAATAATGCACCCACAGAAAGGGATTTGAGACAAAAAGTCTCAACACCAGGATACTAGGCCCAGTGATATGACACAATCCCATCATCTTTGAGGATGACATTTTTAATGTTTAGCTGAGCATGTATATTAGAATCACAATCTCACATGTATGCCAGACAATATATAACTTTCTCTACAATATTCGAGGGCTTTATGAAACCTGTATGAGAGTTGCAAACCTCTCTGTGGCCTGCGTGCTCCTATGGACTCACAATCTTGCATATTGCTGTAAACCACGTTTGATAGTCAACATCTATAGGCAGGGTTAAGGGAGAAGACTCATTATTATGCCTGTGGGCTGGGTCCAGAAATGAATCACCATCTCCCCTGTGGCCAAAGCCACATATAAATGTCACAATTTTAACTGTGTACTGTATTCTTTTGTTAGACTCAGGACCTCAATAGTGGGAATTATAAATATGGAATGGTGACAACTCTTAATTGCACCTGGGTGTGCAACCAAGAGTCCCATTCTGAACCTTTTGCTGGTCCCTGTTATGAAACTCTTTACCACCAAAGAGTTTATACAATATAAGTTAGTGTTGTAAGCTTATGTGTGTTAGTACAAATATGCAACCCAGGACCTTAAATATTGCCTTAAGCCAAACAATGAGAGGAAAAATATCTCCTATTGGCTGTATCCCAATATAAGTTTGATCATTGTGCCTGTGAACTAAAGCAAGGTATATGTCATAATTCCATATGTGGGCAAAAAACAAGACAGGAGGGTAACATTACATAGATCATGTACCAAGCAATATGTCGCAATGCCTTCTCTAGGCAGGGTATAAAAATTTGGGTCACATTAACCTGGTGGTGGACCAAGCATTGGACAACATTTCACATGTGGAAAATACCAAACCAAGTTATGAGAGCCAAAACGCCTACATAATGGGCCCAAGATATGTCAAGGTATATTCGGTGGCTCCAGCATGGGCAGGAGAGTCACAGTCATAAGGGTGCTGGGCCTAGCAATATGCAATATGCCATAATTTCCTCTTTATGCATAATCCAGGAAGAAGCGAAAAATCACCTTGGTGTTGAGCCATTCGGTAGGTCAAAATTTCTTCTTTGTGGGTATAATTCAGGAAAAATAGGAGAGTTACATGTTTCGAGCGCTGGGCTTAGCAATATGCCAAAATCCACCTATTGTGAAGGCCCAGGCAACAAAAGGGCCACATCACTTAGGTCAAGGGCTCAGAGATATTACAAGGTGTCCCAGGAAGTCAGGGCTCAGGCAGATGTGGAGAGTCATATCACCTAGATGCTGCCCTAGGAATATGTCACAAGGGAACATGAGAGCAGCATGCAGGCAGAAGGTCCACATCACTTGAGTGCTGGGTTCTGAGGTATTTCATAAGGATCTCTTCACATAGTGCCCAGCAAGGAGAGTTACATCAACTAATTGAAGGTCCTCTGCTCATGTCACAATGCTCCATGTGGGTAGGGTCCAAGGAGGGACTCACATCTCCTAGGTGATAGGCCCAGAGATGTGTCACAATATCCTCTATGGAACATAGCCCTGGCAAAAGAGTACCATCACCTGTGTGCCTTGCCTAGAAATATGTCACACTCCAGGTTGACAGGACCCCAACAAGAGTCCCACCTAGCCTAGGTAGCAGGCCCAGAGATATGTCATGATTCCCTTCTTTGGGCATGGCTGTGGCAAAATGGTTCTCTTGCCTGTGTACCTGGCCTTGCAATATGTCTCTATATTTCCTTTGTGCAGGGCCCATTCCAGACAGGAGAGTTATATAACCTATGAGGCGAATACAGGGATATGTCCTAATAATTTTGGTGGGCATGGCACAGGCAAAAATGTAACATCACCTGGGTGCTAGATCCAGTGATAAGACAATCCTTACAGAGAGAAGGGCCCTGGCAGGAGAGTCACACCACCTTGAGGCTGGCGTAAGTAGATATCACAATCCCATATATGCGCTGAAACAAGTCTAGAGAGTCAGATTACACAAGTGCTTGGCAATAATTTACATCACAATCACACTGTCAGAAAATTCCAAAGGTGAGATTTTAAATACCAATCATTTCTTATTTTCATCTTTGACAATTGACTTCATCCATGTGAGGTAATGATAATTCTTACTGTCAGCTGGGTGTGAGTACAAGACTCACAATTTTACCTGTGTGCTGAGCCCGGCTTTGACTCCCTCTGTATAACCCAAAGACTTTGTAAAATATGTGTGAGTGTTGTAATCTTTTGCAACCTTTGTATAAAAGATGGTCCACGGTATCAGTCATGTCCCTAAAACTAGTTATAAAAGTCAAAATAGCCTCTATTGCCTGAGTCCACATATGACAGTCATTATCATTCCTGTTAGCCATGCCTAGATATAGGATTTAATTCCCTCTGCGGTTATGAAACAGGCAGAACAGGCACATCACCTAAATGCTGGGCCAGAAATATTCCAATATTCTTCTTGTAGGCAGGGTTCTGTCACAAATATCACATATTTGTGTGCTCAGTTCAGCTCTGTGTCACAATGTTTCTTGTGGGCAGTCTCCAGGCAGGAGAGGAGAGTCATATCACCAAAATGATGGGCCCAAAAATATGTCACAGTGCTTCCTGTGACAGAGCCCAGGCAAGAGATTTATATCATTTGGATGCAGTGTTTGGAAATGCTACAATTACTAAAGGAAGCCAGGTACAGGCAGGAGAGGAGACTTATGCAGCCTAGATGACGGGTCCAGAAATATGTTACAAATCCCCTTGAGGACATTGTTAAGATAGCACAGTCAAATCACCAAGTTACTTGGCTCAGGTACTCATGAAACTATTGTTTTTGGGCTATACCTATGCAGAATTATTAAATCGCTTAGGAGCTGGACAAAGGTATAAGACACAATTACACTTGTGGAAAGGCTTAAGTATAAGGGTCACCATCCTGCATATGTCGGGGCTCCACTCATATGAGTCGTTATTAGACTTTTGCTATGGTTTGTGGTATATGGCACAATATTACCTGGCCAGAAGGAAAGCAAGATATTCACATAACCTATGAGGGTGTGGCTCCAGTGTGATATCACAACTTACTTTGTGGACAGGACACTGGCTGAAGGGTCACATCACCTGAATGCTGATTTCAGTGACATATGAAAACCTTGTGTGTAGGCAAGACTTTGGCAAGAAAGAGACTTACTTCACCTAGGCAACTGGCCTAGATTTATGTCACAATGTCTGTTCTGTGCAGTACAAAAGCTGGAGAGTGACCTCACGTTGGTTCTGGGACCAGCAATATGTCACAATCTCCATGTGGTTACGGTACAGGAAAAGTGAACCAACGTCACCTAGGTGTGCAGCCAAGTGTTATGTTTCAATGCTTTCTGTTGGCAGAATCCCCCAAAAAGAATCACATCACCTGGATGCAGCTATGTGTCACAATGCATTGTAAGTGCAGGGCTAAAGGAGTAGAAGGGAGTCACATCACTTATGTGATGGACCTAGTTATAAAACACAATTCCTTTCGCAGCCATGTTTTAGGCAGATAATTCACATCACCTGGGTGACGATACGAGTGATAAATAAAAGTGCCCTTTGCAGGAGAAACATGGTAGATGTTATATATTGCAAAGGCGTTTGTTATACTTATGGCACAATTTTATCTGTGGTCTGGGCCTGGAAAAAGAGTCAAATCATTCATGTGCTGGGAAAAGTTACCTGACCCAATCACACTCTCAGAAAAGTTTGCAAATAAGTTTCGCATTCCACATAAGTTCTGGTTTCCCGTATGTAAGTCGTCAACTCTTTCTATGAGTTTGGTGGAAGTAGAGGAGTCAAAATCTCAACAGTGGTCAAGATCCATGTATAGGAGCTCCAGTCCCATTGGAAGATTGTGTTCCAGTAGGGGAGTCACAGCACCGCAGGCATGCTGAATCATGGTTAAAATGTTGTCAAAACACCTGTGAATTTAATCCCCGTATGAGAGTAATGATTTCAATCTTTGGTGACTTTTATGTGTGAGATTTAGTACCTCATTACTAGGCCCTGTTTATGCATGAGAATCACAATTGTATCAACTAGGTGTGCATAGAGAGTCACATTCTTGTCTGGTTGCTGGGGATAGTGACTTATGGCTCAACCATATGTCACTATCCCCAACTGTGTTCAGGGCCCATTCTGAGGAGAGTTATATCGCCTAAGTGGTTGACACAGTGATGTGTCACAATAATTTACGTGGGCATGGCTCAGCTGATTCTTACTGACAGTGGGGCCCAGGCAGAAGGGTCAAACCACCTAGAGATTGGCCCTCATAGATTTCAAAATAACATCACTGGGCTGGAACCAGTCTGGAGAGTCAAATCACACAGATGCTCAGAAAAGATTTATATCACAGTCAGACTGGCAGAAAATTCCCAGGATGAGACTAACAATACCACATATGTCCCATTTTTGTCAGTGACAGTTGGCTTTATATATATGAGACGGTTACAGTCTTTAACTGTCAGCTGGGTGTTCATATGAGACTCACAATTTCACCTCACTGATAGGTCCTGTTATGACACCCTCTGTACAAGATGAAGGCTTTTTAAAATCACTTATGCTGTTACAATCTTCTGCAATCTTTTTACCATAAAGAAACTTATCACTTAAATAACTCTAAAGCAAGTTATGAGATTAAAAATTACTCCTATTTGAGGGTTCTACATACGGGAGTCCTTATCATGCCTGTGAGCTGTGCTTAGATATATGTCACAATTTACACCATGGTAATGAAACAGGCATGAGAGCCATATAATCTAAATGCTGAGGCAGAAATCTTCCAACATTATTCTTTTTGGCAAATTCCTAGAAGAAAAATCACATAACTTTGGGGCTATGCCCAACTGTATGGCACAACACCCCTTGTAGGCAGTGGTCCAGAAAAGAGGAGAGTCATATCATGTAAATGATAGGTCTAGAGGTCAGTCATAATGTCTCTTGTTGAAAGGACCAGGCAAGAAATTCATATAATTTGAATGCAGTGTTTAAAAATGCTACAATACCCAGTGGAAGCAGAATTCAGGCAGGAGAGGGGACTGAAGTAACCTAGATGATGGATCCAGAGACATGCTACAAACGTGCCTGAGGATAACGTTAAGACAGGAGAATCAAATCACCAAAGTGCTCAGCGGAGATATATGTCCAAATCTCAATTGTGCGCTATACCTAGGCAAGATTACTAAATTACTCAGGAACTGGGCAGAAGTATATGTCACAATAACACTGGTAGAAAGTTCCAGGAGTGGGAGCCACCATCATGCATATAACCTGGCTCCAGGTTTAAGAGTCATGGTTAGTCCTCTTATCTGGTCTCAGTTGTATGGCACAATATCCCCATGGGCAGACAGCAAGCAAAAAGGTCACATCACCTGGGTGGGTACTGGTCCACTGAGCTGTCACAATCTTTATTGTGGGCAGACTTCTGGAAGAAGCATCACATCACCTGAATGCTGGTTTAAATGATGTATCAAAATTTCCCTTTTGGGCTTGGCTTAGAAAGGAGAGCAGACTCACTTCACCTAGGCAATTGGTATAGATAAATGTCACAATGGCCACTATGTGCAGGACCAAAGTTTGAAAGCGACCTTAACTTGGCGCTGGATTTAGCAATGTGTCACAATCTCCCCTGTGGTCAGGGCCCAGGGCAAGAGAGGAGAAACATCATCTAGGTGCTGAGCCAAGTTACATGTTACAAAGCTTTCTGATGGCAGAAACCAAAATGGAGAGTCCCATCACTTGGGAGCAGTACCCACTTATGTGTCACAATGCACCGTTAGTGCAGGGCCAAGGCAGTAGAATTGAGTAACATCACTACATGATGAACCCAGATATAAGCCACAGTGCTTTCCATAGGCAGGCATTAGGCAAATAATCCACGTTATCTGGGAGCTGTTCCCAGTGACATGTCAAAGTGCCCTTTGTATACAGGCCCAGGCACCTATGCTTAGGTGTATGGTCCATGTATATCACAATTTCATCTGTGGTCATGGGCCTAAAGAAGAGAGTCAAATTATTCAGGAGCTGGGCTAACTTTTATGTCCTAATCACACAGTAGGAAATATTCAGAAATGTTTCACAGTCACAGAAGTCCTGCCTTCACGTATACGTACAGGAGGAGTCAACACCTCCTGTGAGTTGTGTCGAAGCAGAGGAGTCCCAATCTCAACAATGGGCAAGATCCATGTATAAGATGCCCAGTCCCACTTGAAGATTGTGTTCCAGTAGGGGAGTCACGGCCTCACAGTTATGCTGAATCATGTATCACCAAACCACCTGTGGGTCAGATCTGTGTATGAGAGAAACAATTTCAACCTTCAACTGATCTTTTTTGTAACAATTTAGTACCTTATTTGTAGATCATATTTTTGTGAGGGAATGACAATTGTGTCAGCTAGGCATGCATCCAAGAGTCACAATCGCACCTGGTTACTGTTCCCTGTTATGACAGTTTGTGTACCACTCAGGCTTTATATGATATGCTTGAGTGTCATAATCCTTCGTGAACTTTATGCAATTAGGGGACTCATTTCTTTACTTATGGCCATGAGACTGACCATGAGAGTAAAAATATGTCTCCCTTCTGGGTAAAGTTATGATAGTTATATTTGTGTATGTAAGCTGAACTCAGGTATATGTTAAAATTTCACCTGTGGGCAGAAACAAGGCAGCATAATTGCCTTACTTGGATTCTGAGCACAGAATTCACTATAATCTCCTTCACAGGCAGGCCAAGTCAGAAGAGTCATGTCAACTGAGAACAGCCTCAATGAATATGACACCATGTCGACTGTAGACAAGGTTGAAGAAAAAGAGGAGAGTCACACCTCCTAGGTGCTTAGCTCAGCAATACGTAATAATTTCCTCTATTGGCTGCCTCCAGAATAAAGAGGATGGTTACATTACCTAGGTTTTGCGCTCAGTAGTATGTCACAATTCCTTTTGTGGGCAGAACCTAGGCAAGAGACGAGAGTCACATTTCCTAGATGTTATGACCACTGATGTCACAGTGTGCCTTGGGGCAAAAGTACAGGAAAAATAGGCAAATCACCTAGCTGATAGGCTCAGAGAAATGTGATAATATCCCTTGCTGTCAGGGTCCAGGCAAAAGAGTCACACTGTTATGATTCTTATGCAATGATATGTCAAAATACACGCATGGGAAACAATTAAAGCAAAAGTTTTAACACCTGGGTACTCGGCACAGTGATATGACACAATCTCCTCATGTTGGAGGGTGACACCTTTAACTGTCAGCTTGGCGTCTGTAACAAAGTCACATTGTCCTGTGTGTGTTGGACCACCGAATGACACCCTCTACAACATCCAAGGGCTTCAAACGGCATCCATTATATTTGCAAACTTCTCTGAGGCCCATAGGCTCATATGGACTCACAATCTTATATATTGTCTTAAATTCAGGTATGATAGTCAACATCTCTAATTTAGGCCACATTCAGGAATGAGAACCATTTTTATGCCTGTGAGCTGGGCCCAAAAATGAGTCACGATTACACCTGTGGCCAGACCCACAGGTGAGAGTCACAACTCCATTTTTTTTTTTTTTTTTTTTTTTTTTTGAGACGGAGTCTCGCTCTGTCGCCCAGGCTGGAGTGCAGTGGTGCAATCTCGGCTCACTGCAAGCTCCGCCTCCCGGGTTCACGCCATTCTCCTGCCTCAGCCTCCCGAGTAGCTGGGACTACAGGCGCCCGCCACTGCGCCCGGCTAATTTTTTGTATTTTTAGTAGAGATGGGGTTTCACCGTGGTCTCGATCTCCTGACCTCGTGATCCGCCCACCTCGGCCTCCCAAAGTGCTGGGATTACAGGCGTGAGCCACCGCGCCCGGCCCACAACTCCATTTTTGTACTGTTTTCTCGTGTTAGACTCAGTAACTCCATAGTGTACTTTGTAAATGTGGGATGGTGACAACTTTTACTTTCACCTGGGTGTGAAACTGAGAGTCACAATTTTAACTTTTTGCTGGGCCTTGTTATAAAATGCTCTGTACCACCCATAAAGTTTATACCACAGGAGTTCGTGTCATAAACTTCTGTGAGCTTTGTAGAAATATTCAACCAAGAATTTTTTCTATTGCCATAAGCCTAGTGATGAGAGGCAAAATATCTTCCACTGACTGAATCCCAGTATAAGTTTGCTCATCATGCCTGTGAACTGAAGCAAGATATAAACCATAATCCCATTTTTGGGCAAAAAATTAGAAAAAAAAGTGTAACATTACTTAGGCGATGTGGCAATTAACATGTCACAATATTCTCTCCACACAGAGTCTAGGAAAGAGGGCCACATTAACTGGATACTGGACCCAGCAATATGACACGATTCCACATGTGGAAAAACCTAATGAAGAGATGAGAGCCAAAACACTGACAGAATAAGCCAAAGATGTGTCAAAACACCCTCTGAGGCTCTGGCACAGACAGGACAGTAGCGTCATCAGGGTGCTGGACTTACCACTATGCAATAATTATCTCTTTATTCAGGATTCTGGCAGAAGAGTAACATCATCTGGGTGCAATAGGTCAAAATTTCCCTTTGTGGGCATGGTTCAAAAAAAAGAGTAGAGTCACACAACCTAAATGCTGGGCTCAGCAATATGTCATAATCCCACTATTTTAAAAGCCCAGGCAGAGGATGAGAGTCATATCACTTAGGTCATGGGCTCAGAGATATGTCCCAGTGTCCCCAGTAGGCAGGACTCAGGCAGAAAATGTGGGTCATATCACGTAGGTGCTTCTTTATGTGTACATCACAATATAACACACGGGGAGAACCCGTGATGTGGCAGAAAAGCCACATCACCTGGGTGCTGGGTGCTGAGATATGTCACAAGTTTCCCTAGGACAGCACTAGATTGAAAGAGTTACATCATCTTGATGCAGGTCTAACTTTTACGTTGCAACGATCTATGTGGGTGAGGCCCAAGCGTTCGATCACATCACTTAGGTGACAGGCCCAGAGATATGTCACAACGACCTCCTTGAAATATATCCCTGGCAAAAGAGTATCATCACCTGTATGCCCTGGCCTGCCAATATGGCACTACCATTCTCTGTGTTCAGGGTCCATTCCAGAGAGGGGAGTTACATCACCTAAGTGGTGGACACAGTAATATGTCACAATGATGCCTGTGAATATGGTCCAGGCAACAATGTAACATCACCTGAATGCTAGATCCAGTGATATGTCACAATCCTTACTGAAGAAAAAGGGTCCAGGCAGGAGAATCACATCACCTAGACATTGGCTCAGGTAGAGATCACAGTCCCATATACATGCTGGAACCTGTCTGGAGAGTCAAATCACACAGATAGATGCTTGGCAAAGATGTGTATGACATTCACACTGGGAGAATATTGCAGAGATGAGATTTACAATAACATACATGTCCTGTTTTCATGTTTCACAGTAGGCTTCATATACGTGAGATGCTGACAGTACTTCCTGTCAGCTGGGTGTGCATATGAGACTCACGATTTCATCTTTCATTTGGGTTTTGTTATGGCATTATCTGTACAAGCCAAGGGCTGTAAAATATCTGAGGGTGTTATGATCTTCGGTGACCCTTTTACCAGAAAGAGATCTAAGACATCACTTGCATTGCTAAAGCGAGTTACAAGAGTCAAACTTACTCCTATTTGGGAGGTCCACATATGAGTCATTATCATGCCTAGTGATTTGTCAGAATATTGAGCTGTGCCTAATTATTTGTCAAAATTTACTCTGCAGTAATGAAACAGGCATGACAGCCACATAACCTAAATGCTGAGGCAGAAATGTTCCCATATTCTCCTTGTAGGCAGGCTCCTGGCAGAAAAATCACATAACTTTGGGGCTGTGCCCAACTGTATGGCACAATGCCCCTTATGGGTAGTGTCCAGGCAGAAGAGGAGAGTATATCACTTAAATGATAGGCCCAGAGATATGTCACAATGCCTCCTGTTGAAAGGGCCAGGCACCTATTATTTATAATTGTAGCCGTTTTAACTGGAGTCATTTGGTATCTTATGGTAGCTTTAATTTGCATTTTTCTAACGATAATGTTGAGCATCTTTACATGTACTTGGCCATTTGCATGTCTTCTTTGGAGAACTGTCACATAGTGTATCTTGCCTATTGCTAAATTGTGAGTTAGTTTTGCTGTTACGTTTCTTATATATCTTTATGTTTTTCCATTGTGATATGCATATTTTGCAAATATATTCTCCCACACTGTAAGTTGTCCTTTCACTCTGTTAATTTATTTTTGCTATGTAAATTTTTTTTAGATTCTGTTAATTTTATTTGTCTGCTTTTGCTTTTCTTGCCTGTGGTTTTGAGATCTTATTTAAATTTTTTTTCCTGTCCTGTTTAGTAGAGAATTTCTCTACGTCTTATTCAAATAGTTTTATAAGTTTGAGTTTACATTTCAATCTTCTATTTATTTTTATTTAAATTGTTTTAATATGGTAACAGGTAGGCAACTAGTTGTATTCCTCTGTATTTAAATAGTCAATTTTCTTAGCACCATTCATTGAAAAGACTGTCTTTTCTTCAATGCATGTTCTAAGCAACTTAAAAATTACTTGGCTCTAGGTTTATGAATTTTGTTACTGGGATCGTTGGATACTTTGGTCTATGTGTCTGTTTTCTATGCCAGTATCATGCTGTTTTGCTCGTTATAGCTTTGCAGTATGTTTTGGAGTCAGGTAGTTTGATATTTTCAGATTTGTTCTTTTTTCACAGCTATTTGGGGAGTGTTTTTTTGGTTCCCCATAAATTTTATGCCTCTTAATTTCATTTTTGTTCAAAAATGTTCTTGGTATTTTTATAGAGTTTGCACTGAATCTGTAGATTTCCCTGTGTAGCATAGCCATTTTAGCAATATTTTTTATAACTCATGAGCAAAAATATCTTTTTTTTTTTACTTTTTTCATCAATGTTTTATAATTTATAGTGTAGAGAGTGTTTCTCTTTTTAATTAAGTGTACTGCTACACATCTTTATTTTTTATTCTAGATAAACAAAAAGTATTTGGAAAATTTTACATGACTTTGTAATTAAAAACAACTGAACAAATTAGGTATAGATGATATGTACTTCAACACAGCTAAGGCAAAATATGACAAATCAATAAACAAATTAAATATTGTTACCGGCAGGTCTTCATGATTTTTTTTTTAAATTAAAGGACTGGATAGAGAAAGATCATGTATCAAAACTTATACATTTGTCATTAAATTTTAAAACCATGAAGTTTGAATTTTTGCCTACATTTTAGACCAACCATTCTTATTCCTATGAAAAAACTTGCAGTCTTCAACCGCAGCTCAGAAGAGACAAAAAGGGATGAGTGATGAAAAATCTGGTTTAATATTCTAGTTCTGGGCAATTATCCTGCAAATTTTTCAGTGATGAAAATAAATAGGGTGCCCCCCCAAATCTTAGCAAAGTTAACTATTGCCACTAGTTATCTGGGTTTGTCACAAGCATTTTTTTCTCTTCCTTGTGGAAAGAGGACTCAATTCCACAGCTTTATCTTAGCATTTAGCTACTAATGAGGAGTCCATGCAATCCCCTGAGAAACATTTTTATCCCAACCTCAATTCCAAGCCTCAGGTTGAAGCCCTAAGAAAGAATACTGGATCTGAGAAATCCAGAGGCAGATGATTATGGTGGTTAAAATTCACCGTGGAAGTGAACATGACTAATTCCAGTGGATTAAGCCAAGCCTCACATTTCACGGATAAAGGTCATGATAGTATCTGTTGCATAAATGAAGTCTAATGAACTCCAGAACTACTGAGAGCAGGGAAGATAGGACATATGTAGGTAAGAGCAGATATTTCCACCCACAACAGGCCTCCCTGTTAACATGAGTGAAAGCTGCTTTGACATCCATGGGTTGCAACCTATCACAATCCCTGGGACTCGGGGATACAAGGATGCAAGGGGGAAAGACAACATTCTTTCTTCTATCCCTCAACATACACTGGATATTTCCTAGAAAGATAAAGGAATCAGGGATACATGGTCTTCACTCTCCTTCTAGATGAGTAGCCATTCATTATCAGTCTATATTCCTTTTAAACGCATCCTGAAATTTTGGGCCTCCTTTGAAAAAATGCTTACTTTTTACCTTGTTTTCTCCTCTGTCTTCTTTTTACAGACAGGTAATCATGTCTTCATACTATGGGACAGTCACCTCAGATGCATTCTCCAACCTTAGACTGGTTGGCTTAGCTTAGGATTGGACTCAGGGCAAAAGAACACAGAAGCCAGACATGCTGGCAAAAGGGTGAAAGAAAATTTTCAAGTTGTGCTTTTGTCCTCCTCCTTCCTATGCAAACTGGAAAAATACCTTGGAATTTTTGAGCTGTCCTTGCCACCTTCCCCTTGTTTTATTTTACTTTATTTTAATACATGATTTTTAATAACCCAGTTTGATTCTTCTCTCATTTAGGTTACCAAATTCATGCCACCAGAGCCTCAGACAAGGCCCTTTCACTGGAGACACTTAGGTAGGCCTCTTAGGAAAATGTGACTGCTGGTTTTCCAAAACAGTGCCCCCTGTCAACAGGAAGCTCTTAAAAGTGGTGTTGGTCCTGATCCTTCTCCTTCTTCTAATGGCAGTTAGATGTACTTCTTTATATGGGGAAATAACAGAGTTAGAAAACAGCCAGTGGTCCTGGGTGAAACCCCATCTTCAAGCCTAAAACAGCATAAAGACTGAAAAATCAGACTGCTTCTCCCAGATGAAGCCTGCCTTTTTCCAACTGATTCTCTCTGAATAGCGTCCATGTCCACACTGGGGGAAGTGATTGGAGCCACGGAAACTTCACTCCTTGTGCAGGGAGAAGGAGACTGGCCTCTGCAGTTCTTATGTGATGGTTTAGTGTTAATCTACCCAGGAGGTGGGGCTTATAAACAGGACTCCCACTCACTCTGTTGACAGTTTTTCTTTTCTTCTTTTTACCCAATCAACTCTACCCTTCATCCTTCAGAGTATCCCTGGGCCTAATCTTTCCTAGTCATGTGGGAAGAACCCAATTTTGCTGAAGTAAGGAGAAAGTTCTGCAACATGAGGATTGGGAACCCTCATTTATGATAAGCTGAGTATATGCATGTGGATTTATTTTTGCCTTCTCTCATCGGTTTCAACATTTATTTTTCTGTCTTTATGCCAGCACCACACTGTTTTGATTAATGTAACTTTGCAATATGTTTTGAAATACAAAACAATTATTCCTCTGAGTTTATTTATTTTTTTACAGGTTGTTTGGTTACTTGTGGTTTTTGAGTGTTTATAGAAATCATAGGGCAATATGTGTTGCCTCACTCCTGTAATCCTAGAACTTTGGGGAGCCAAGACAAGGTAGGTGGGTTGCTTGAGCCTAGGAGTCTGAGACCAGCCTGGGAAATATGGTGAAACCCTGTCTCTAAAAAAAAAAAAAATACAAAAACTTTCTGAGCATGCCAACATGCACCTGCAGTTTCAGCACTTGTGAGGCTGAGGTAGGAGGATCAACTGAGCTTTGGAGGTCAAAGATGCAGTAAGTCATGATTATGATATTATACTGTAGCCTGAGTTACACAGGTAAATATTGACTCAAACATTTTAGAATAATTTAGTACTTCTGCAAAAACTATCACCATTTTTAAACATCTCATTGATCCATAGATCACCTGGTATACCATTAACATCTAAAAAACTTGCACGTTCTAACACTTGAAAAATAGTATGCTCAAGAATATGTCCAGTTTTCAAATATATGCAAACATGATGGTTTTGTTTTAACTTCCAGTTGTATTTTATTGTAGTCAGAAATAATACTTTTTGTGATTACCATCAGTTTAAATATGCTAAAACTAGCATGCTACCTCACAAGTTTGCCTATCTTAGAAAATGTGTCATATGCAATTAGAAGTATTATGTATTATGCTGTTGTTGGGTGAAATGTTTTGTAGATTCACCTGACGTCTTATTTCTCTATTTAACTTTTTATTTTTGTGCATTCTCTTTATCTTTATTTTGTTTCTCTTTATTTTTTATTTTATCTATTAATTTAATTTAATTTTATTTCTATTTTTCTTTTTTCTCATTACATTCTCTTCATTTCAAATATACTTCAACTTGTATCTTGTTTTTAGCAGTTTATTTAATTTTATATTTTTTCTGTTATTTATTTCCAGTCATATTCCTTCATATTATCTTATTTTTATCCATTTCTTTTTTATTTTTTCTCCTTATTCTGAAATTTTTTATTGCAAATTATTTCATTTCTGTTTATTTCTTTTATTTTTTGTATTTATTGTTTATCTTCATTTTATTTTCACTTATCTTAATTACATTTCTCTATTTTTCTCTATTTCGGTTTATTTTATTTGTCCTTACTATTTTTCACTTGCTTTAAATTTATTTTTACATTTTATTTCTCTTGATTTTTTTTTTAAATTTACCTTTCTGTGTTCTGCTTCATAAAACAGAAGAGGTAAGATATTTTAGATTGCCCCAGCCATAGTCATCAAGGCTCGTGTTTGCTGAGGTTCTCTCTCAGCTACTCTGCCCCGGAGTCTTCAATCCAAATTATAGTCATGGCATCCTAGTAAGATTGCTAAGATCTCTGGGCAGATCTTTCATTGTTACAGGCCCATCTAGCATTCAGTGTCACAGGCCGGTTTTGCTGCTTTCAGAAGCCCCCTGCAAGCCTCAGTGTTGCTAGGTCGAGACCTGACTGCCTCTTCATTAGTGTCCCAATGGATCCCCCAAACATAATCCAAGGTCCTGACTGTTCTTCTCCTTTCCCAGAACAGGATCATACATACTTTACTCCACCAGGACATGTCTAGATCATATGTGTGTCTCTACATTTTATTTTATTTTATTTTTTGAGACACAAGCTTGCTCTGACACTCATGCTGGAGTGCAGGGACGTGATCTCTGCTCAGTGCAACCTCTGCCTCGTGGATTCAAGTGATTCTCCTGCCTCAGCCTCCCAAGTAGCTGAGATTACAAGTGCCTGTCATTTTTTTTTTTTTTGTATTTTTAGTAGAGATGGTGTTTCACCATATTTGCCAGGCTAGTTTCGAACTCTTGACCTGAAGAGATCCAGCCTCCTCGGCCTCCAAAAGTGCTGGGATTACAGGTGTGAACCACCACGCCTGGTTGAAAGTTTTTTTTATATTAACTTGACATATAACTGATTTATTGGCGCGGTGGCTTATGCCTGCAATCCCAGCACTTTGGGAAGCCGAGGTGGGCGGATCACGAGGTCAGGAGATCGAGACCATCCTGGCTAACACGGTGAAACCCCGTCTCTACTAAAAATACAAAAAATTAGCCGGTCACGGTGGCGGTCGCCTGTAGGCGGAGCTTGTAGTGAGCTGAGATCGCACCACTGCGCTCCATCCTGGGCGACAGAGCGAGATTCCATCTCAAAAAAAAAAAAGAAAATATCAGCTTTATGGGTAGATATACATGCAAATATGTGCAAAAAATGCTAATGATACAAGGAGATGAACGTTTCTACATTTTATCTAAGGATTTCATGGAGTTGCTATTTTACTTTTTCCAGTCTTTATCTCTATATATTCAATGGGAAAATCCTCAATGAAGACTCCTCACTGTGATAGACAAAATGTTCAATTAGTCATTGACAGATGCAGTGAGCTAACTTCTGGTGTTTATTTGGAGCTCTCACAGCTAGGATTAAAAACTCTTGGCTGTAAACTCACATGATGAGGAATTATACTATGCTGTCCTCTTCTATACACTTGTCTACCATCACAATTTTTTGAACTCGCCAAAGGAAATTGAGGGAAATTGTTTCCCTCAGACCTACTCATCTCCGTTTCATAAGTTTTAAGATTGGGCATTGTTTTAGATTTCTTATAAGCTCATAATCACAGAGGTCATGTTTGTCAGGAGAAAGCTTTCTTGCAGCAGGATTAAGTAAAGACGCTTGCCAACCATGGCTTATGGTTCCTCCAGAGGCAGAATGGAGCTTAAAAACCATTGCTGAAGCCAAAAAGTGGTGAAAGAAGTTGAGGGCTGCCCAGAGGATAAAGAAAAAATGCTACTTTTTACTACCAAAGCAGTCACAGCTCATTTTGGCATTAATCTTGCTTCTGACCACGATATGTTTCTTACTGGTCTTTCTTTGTATTCCACTGATTGTGCATTTAAAAAAAGAGGCCTGGATGAGCGTGGTAAAAAGAATAAATTCATCCTTCTACAGCTGATGCCTTGGTGAGCTTTGAAGCACACTGAGCAGAGTCTGAAATCCTTCCTCACTATGGGGTAAGTTGTGTCAAACTCGACACCCATTGAAATGGCACAAGGATCAAGATGTCAAAGAAGAGACTCAGAACCAGTAAATGAGATATGGACTTTTAGTGGCAACTTCCACAGAGAGCAGAAAGTACAGTGTCAGTGGGCCTAGCTGAATAACCATGCCCGCTTGCAAAAAACATGCAGTTTGTATGGCCTTTTTATTTGGCACTTTTTTTTCTGAACAAGCTTTCACCTTTCAGCCCTCATTTAACAAAAATGGAATAGCCTCACTTCCTTGTGTGACCTGTATTCCTACGCCACATGATGGGACAGAACAGGGGCTCAGACATTATTGGCGCGGTGGCTTATGCCTGTAATCTCAGCACTTTGGGAGGCCGAGGCGGGCGGATCACGAGGTCAGGAGGTCGAGACCATCCTGGCTAAGACGGGGTTTCACCGTCTTAGATAGATCTCTCTGAGATACTGTTCTCAGATAGAACTCAGAACAGTATCTCAGATTACTCATAGATAAAGAGTAAGCTCCAGGTTGACCATGACAAGGTTTTTTAGATTTGGAACTCTGAGCACTCAGAAGCATCTATTTATAGAGGGTCAGTAACCAGGTATGCCCAAGTCAAGATAACACCGTCAGTTTCATCCACCATACAGGCTGGTTTAGGCAGTGGAGTTTCTTCTTCCTGAGATTTTAGATTCAAAATAGTTATTGCTTTACTTGAATTGTTGTGTTGGCAGGAGTTTATCTGAAAGTCCTGATGTGTGTGCACATTGCAGGTACAGTTGTATAAGTTAATGTGATGGCTTCTTAGTTGGTAGAGTCTGTTTTTGTTATGGGTGTGACTGGGTATATACAGGCTGCTGAGGTGACTGTCTCCATATTCACTGGACCACGACAATCTGGGGCCCCAGTTCCACTATTTTCCAAAGTATGACATGCTGAACAAGACCCTGAAATTGTGGTTCACTGTGACCAGGCTGAGGCTGCGCTTCAAAAGGCAGAACTGCCAGCTTGGTGCCTTATTTTCCTTGTCATTCTAATCCATCTTTTGATAAGGAGACCAGAAAAGAGTATTTCAGTATGGAGACCAGAAAAGGGTCTGAATATGTGACAGCCCTCCTCATAGAGTTGGTACTATTTATTCATGACTCTCTTAAGTGTCAAGAAAGGTTGAGAGATCTCCTTCCTGGCACAGCCTGAGTAGGCTAGAGCACTGTGACCCTTCATGCTTAGCTCATGCGGTCTTCACAGAAATTTCAAAAAATCGTAGGATATGCGGGGTAGAGAAAGAGTTGGTACAAATAACAACTTGCAGGTGAAATAATTGGAGGCAGGAAGAGAATGGGATCTGCTTGGAAGAGTATACACACTGCGTAGGTGCAGCTGAACAGTCAAGTCTGTTCTCTGATTTGAGCCTTGTGTCTTGGAATTAACAGGTCCAGTTTGGCTCCGGCCTGAGTACTAAAATTTTGGTTCTAGAACCAAATGTGAACTCTGGACTCTGGAATTCCAGTTGGGTTTCATAGGCCAGTGGATTAAGGAGGCCCACATGAGCCCATAAAATGGGCTGTGGGTGGCTTTGCCACACATGACTGGCTGCTTTTGTGCCTAGACTCTCAAGGAAGAGACATCTTCTTCCTCAAGGCAAGCCCAGGGAAGTCTGAAACTTATGGGTGCCAGTGAAGAAAAATGGTAATGCCTCAGGCCAGTGCTTTTGCCCCTCCTGCCTTGTGGCTTTGGGGATTCAATTTGCTCATCAAAAAATGGGCAATGAAATCCCCTCAGTGACTGGCTGCTCACCCCACATTTGCCTGGCCACTGCGCAGTGCCCACCCACCACCTCCAGTTACATCCTGTGCTTCCACTGATTGGCTAGGGGAACATGCTCACTGAAGCCCAGGTGACCTATCCTTTCTCCAGTGCACAGCCTCATGCAGATGCCACCCAGCTGTCCTTTTAGATTGTAATCTTAGGGAGTTAGAGAGCACTAACTCATTGACTAATTAATCTGCTCTAACTTATTGACTAATAAATCAATAAGTCACTTAATGTTACAAGATGGGTGTGGGACTTGATACTCTTGATTTCTTTCCTCAGGTGGGACTGCACTGGGCATTGCCATCCTGATTTCGTTGTGAAAAAAGCTAGCAGGTGAGGCAGGATTCAAGGTCCAGGAACAGAACACAGCACCCAGGCTGGCCTGCACAGGGCCCTCTGA
The DNA here is from genome assembly GCF_029281585.2 of Gorilla gorilla gorilla. NCBI lineage: Eukaryota > Metazoa > Chordata > Mammalia > Primates > Hominidae > Gorilla > Gorilla gorilla. The sequence goes on along the minus strand of NC_073248.2, from coordinate 42,680,951 downwards.
GGCCCTTGCAGGCAGGAAGGAGGGCTCACTGCAAGTCCAGGCCCCTTTTCTAGGATGGTGACCATAGCCCCTCCCTGGACCTCCGAGGACAGCCTACTTTTTCTGCAACTTGCAACCACTGGATTCTAAGGGGTGAGCATCCAATTGTGTGTGTGTGTGTGTGAGTGTGTGGTGTGTGTGTGTGTGGTGTGTGTGTGTGTACATGGCCTTCTGCTTCATTTCCATGGGATGTTCTCCTAGAAGAAATTCCTAGGGAATCCTGGGACTGTGCTGGAGATTCTCAAACTGCCAAATTCAGTAAGAGTGTCTCAAGAATATAATTAATAGTATTTTCTGCAGATTACTGCTATGTCAGGGTTTCCTTTGCCAAAAAAAAGTGTGTAAAAAACAAAGTTGTTAATCCTTTACATTATTTTAATTAGGTCATCAAATAAACCTTTTATTTTCTTCAAACTTATTTTTATGACAATCATTGAATTTTTGTTTTCTTCTTTGTTCCAACTGTTACCTGTTTTAGAGAAAAATATTTAAAAAATGTGATACACAATTACTAACAAGTGACAGCAATTTATTTAAAATGCAATTAGATTTCTTAAATGAGTGAACAATTTCAGTAAACTTAGTTTGTGTTACTTGTATAAATTATTTTTCATCTTATCCTCAATCTTAAAAAAATTTAGCTAGGTATGCAATTCAAAATTGATAGATGTTTTATATAGACAACTTAAAAACATTTTATTGGTCATGTTGGGTAGTACAATTCTCACATATTTTATCTTAGAAATCAACACACTTGACAACTGATATTTATAGTATCTATAAAAGTGACTTTATAAACATGCTTTTATAGTTGCTAAAATTTTAGGAGAAAAAAATCTATTCTGGCCTTCATTAGTAAAACTTAAAGATGATAGAAATGAGACTATATTTACTGGCTAAATTAACGACAAAAACTGAAACAGATTCACTTACTTATTCTCTATCTTTCAGTATCTGATAATGAACAGAATTAAAGATGCTCAGAATCTGCATCAGTATAGAAATAAAGCAAACAGCTCTTGTGAAAGAATTATTGAAAATATACAGAACAAACCTATCAATTATATTTAAAAATTTACCCAATTCGTAGTCCAAAAAATACCACTCTTACAGAGGTTTACTACTGGCAGAATCCAGCGTTTCTTATGACCTGATACAACATAACCACTCTTTATATATCATCTGATTGCCCAAAATCTACCCAGAACTGAAGGCTAATCCTGCCAGTTCCTAAAAAGACAGTTTTCACACACACCCCAGTTTCATTTAAGCTTGTTTCCCACATCAACCTTTCAGTAATGTCTGCCAGAACTACACTTCTGAAAGTCCAGGACAGCAGGGCAGAAAGGAAGACTACTTAGGTTATAATAAATGTTTTGTTTTGTTTTGTTTTTCCATATCACACAGTATTTCTATCCTCAGAGACATTAAGTTGAGGATGAGCTGTTTCAAAACCTAGAAATAAGGCCGGGTGTGGTGGCTCATGCCTGTAATCCTGGCATTTTGGCATGCCCAGGTGGGTGGATCACGAGGTCAGGAGATCAAGACCACCCAGCCTAACATGGTGAAACACTGTCTCTGCTAAAAATACAACAAATTAGCCAGGCTTGGTGGAGGGCACCTGTATTCTCAGCTACTGGGTATACTGAGGCAAAAGAATAGATTTAACCCAGGAGACAGAGGTAGCAGTGAGCCGAGATTGTGCAACTACACTACAGCCTGGACAACAAGGTGAGATTCCATCTCAAAGAAAGAAAAAATACCTAAAATCGAATGTAAAAAAAGGCATGATAATTCTGTCTATGCCAGAATATAGAGGAGGAAGACTAAAACCATATTTTGTTAATCTAAATGAAAAGAGTTCAGGGCATTTTAGGTTTCAATACCTGTGGTGAATACCCTTAACATGTGTCAGCCATTCCAGGTTTGACTGCATAGACTAGCGCTCTGCCTTCCTCCATAGATGCTTAAATGTAGCACCATAATCCAATAATTTTACAAGGTTTTCATGCAATTATGATCTCTTTTTGAGAACAATTAATGTCACTTATTTATTATAGATGTTTTCAATTTTTCACTAGAGACAATAGGCTAATTTTAAAAAGAATATTTTTTAATCATGTAGCTTCCATTACATAGCTAGTTTTGTCTTTTTTACTTCGTGTATATGCCAAAAAGACCTCATAACTTATTAAACATTCAACTATTTACTTGAATAAATTGGCCCTATACATTTAATCAGCTCAATTATATCAATTTTATGAAGCAAAATGAACAATAACTAAACAAAAATTGGATTAATCGCATTTTCTAATTGAAACAAAATATAAAATATACTAAATACATAACATTCAATAATGCACACACTGTGAAATTACTCACATGTGAAAGTTATTTTGTGAACACCATTATATTTTACCAAAGCCACTTTCATAATCTGTGAGGAAATTATACAAATAATGTTTTACAAAATTGGACAAAAACAAAATTGTGTATTAGGTTTACAGTTAGCCACAAATGAACAGATATAAAAAAAGTAATTTGCATAAGATATTTCAAAGCCAGGAGCAATGACATATTAGATAAATACGTTTAATACAAAGCAGAGAAAATAAATTTGCTTTCAAATTCTTTGAAGATTCTGGTTTGCTGGTGACTTATCAATGCTTGTATAATTACCTATTTCATTCTAATATTTTTCTTTTCTTCTCAAAGTAGGTACATGACCGTAAACAAATACGATTATTCTCTATAAATCTGTTACACCTAAAGTTTATTTTACAGTGGTATATCTGTATATTTAAAACCATGTAAACCAAAACTGAAAGTCTGTATATGTTTAGCAGACCAGAGAAGTCATATTTAAAAAAAAGTAGGATAAAATGTTTTAAATAGTCGTTCAGAATTCTGAAACATGTAGTTCCGTTATACTCAAAGTCTTCATTGCAACCATCATAATAATCTGTAGTTACAAGAAAAACAAAAATGTAAGTGCTAGAAACCATATTCTCAAAATTATTTTCAGTTAAAGACCACTAACAAAGTAACCACTAGAGATGTTATTTCACTGTCACCAGATAGTATATTGTTACCATCTGTTACCTACAACCTTGAGTAAGATGGGAAAAGTTAACATCAGTGGCAAAATACACATTCAATGTAAAATAGCCATAACACAAAAACAACAATTTTGGTTTATTAAAACAAATTAAGTTTACACATTGTCATTAAAAAGGCATTTTTAAATTCACTGTATTTTAATTACATTAATTTGCAAATGGTAAAGGAATTTTCTTCTAAAATTCATATGGTTTCTCTTACTGTGCAGAATACTATCCTGATCACTTAAAACACCCCTATCATCCTGTCACATATAATACTGCTGTTAACATGGCCAGATGCAGTGGCTCATGCCTGTAATCCCAGCACTTTGGGAGGCTGAGGCAGGCAGATCACCTGAGGTCGGGAGTTTGAGACCAGCCTGACCAACGTGGAGAAACCCCGTGTCTCGTAAAAATACAAAATTAGCCAGGCATGGTGGTGCATGCCTGTAATCCCAGATACTCGAGAGGCTGAGGCAGGAGAAGTACTTGAACCTGGTTGAACCTGGGAGTTGGAGGTTGCAATGAGCAGAGATTGGGCCATTGCACTCCAGCCTGGGCAACAAGAGTGAAACTCCAACTCCAAAAAAACAAAACAAAAACAAAAACAAAAACAAAACAAAACAAAACAAAAATACTGCTGTAAACCAACCATTAAGTGGCCTTTCTACTTAGATATTCTTCATTTACATTAGATTTCAGTTTTCTTAACCTTCCATGAAAAAGAATATAAATCTGTCTAATATAGAAGAACCTCTCATAACTCTGGTACAGCAACAATTGACCATGTTCTTTCACATAAACACTAGAAATGAAGAGAGCATCAAATGTAAGAGTTAAATTACATCAATATTTGCTTTTGAAAACAATATTACATTTTATTTTTTGTTTTTGTTTGGGATGGAGTCTCACTCTGTTGCCAGGCTAGAGTGCAGTGGTGCGATCTCAGCTAACTGCAACCTTCACCTCCCGGGTTCAAGCCATCTTCCTTCCTCAGCCTCATATGTAGCTGAGACCACAGGCGCTCACCACTACAGCCAGCTAATTTTTTTTTTTTGTATTTTTAGTAGAGATGGGGTTTTGCCATGTTGGAGAAGATGGTCTTGATCCCTTGACCTCTTGATCTGATCCCCTCAGTGTCCCAAAGCACTGGGATCACAGGCTTGAGACACTGGCCTGGCCTAATTTCTTTTAAAATAAAAAAGTAGGTTTCTTTTAGAGGAAAGTAGTGAAGATTGCCAGCTAGAATCTGCTGGACTGCGTAGTTCTCAGAGAGAAATGCAAAATATGCATAAATACAGCACCTTAAACTGAAACATCGAGGTACTAGCATTGGGAACAACCAAAGAAATGACTTATCTAATGGAGAATGGAGTAAAGGAAGGTAGAATAATGGGCCATCCGGGAAAAACAAGAAGCCAAGGGAAACTTTCCACCCAGTAAATCAGTAATTGCATGTGTGACCCTGGCAACCCACAATTCTGTCACTGATTTTGCAACCCTCAGGTAAGGAGATATCCTCGTTAACCCACTTCATTATGGCCTTCCGTTTAACAAACAGAGCTACATGGGGTCACAGCAGAGCAGTCACCCAGGCCAGTGCAGAGATTCAAGAGCCTTAGATAATCTGGCTCTCCAGGCTTCCAAGAAAAATTAGCTGCAACTCCAGCAAAGCAGGAGGTTACATCCTTGTACGCTCCCATAGGAAACAGGCAGAATCCAGGGGCCTGAGCAGCGATGGTCTGTAGGACTCATTTCCACAATTCCTCACAGGGTAAGATCTACTGGCTTACAATTCCAGCCAACCATTGATAACAGCATTTCACCTCCATGTGATGGAGCTACCAGAAAGAGGGGTGGGCCACCCTCTTCGCTGCTTTGGCAAGTTAGCCATTCCAGCCTTCAGGCTTTGAAGAGCTCAAGCCGACTGGGGACAGAAAGAATCTCCTAGCACAGTACAGGTGCTGTAAAAACACATGTCCACATTGCCTGTTAAAGCAGGTCTGCAATCTCATTCCTCCTCGCTGGGAAATACTTTCCAACCAGGGTGTCCATCTACCACCACTGGTGCTATTTGATCGATGGAATTTTGAAATGTCTTTGGGATACAGTTCCTGGAGGGAAGAGTGAGCTGCCCTTTCTGCTGTTTGTGTGACTTAGCTGTTCCAGCCTTCTGGCTTTTGAGAATCCAAATAAACTGAGGGTGGAAGTGGTACCTCTGCCCAGCAGAGCTGTCCTACAGAAATGTGGCTAGATTGCTTTTCAAGTGGGTCCCCAATTATGTCACCCTCACTGGGTAAGATCTTTCAACTGAGATTTTTAGCTACCTCCTATATGTGCTTTTGTGCTGGAAACAGGTCTAACCTCCCTGGGATAGGGCTCCCAGAGAAAAGGGCATGTTGCCATTGTTGTTGTTTTGCAGCATTTACTGGTGATAACTTCAGATACTGGAAAATTGGAGATGACTAGAAACTGCAATGGACACTCAGGATAATCCAACAGCCCTTCAGAAAGTGGCCAGATTGTTACGTAAGGGCCTGCTCTCCTATATTCTCACTGGGAAGGTTCTCCAGGACTGGCCCACTAGCCAATCATTCCCAGAGTCATTGAGCCAGTAGCAAGTTAGCAATTCCCTGGACAGAGACTCCAGCAGCAATTGAAAATACTTCTGCCACTGCCCCTGCAGTAGAACTGTCCTTGCTTCCCTCAGGCTAATGAACAGTCCAAAAACTTAAGTGCGTTATTCACACCTTAAACAAGCTGCGGTTTACCCAAGGAGAAGAGGCCAGTCCATCCTCCTTGGGTTTCACACACTCCTCACTGCTCCTCACCAGACAGTGAACCTCTACTTGGCCAAAGCAGAGCTCCTCCATCCTGGGCTGACTGTACTGAGGGATTGCTGACCTACATCTCTCTGAGATGCAGCCCCCCAGAAGAGAAGCAAAGAGGTGGGCCAGCAAGCCAGCTTATGTGGTGTCCAGTGGGTTTGGCACAAAAGCATCTGTAGGAAAGTGTGGCCAATGATGGCCATTTCTCTAGGCTAAACTTTCTCTCATAAGAGACTTTAGCCCTAGAGAACCTGTTGGACCTAATTTCTGCAGGATAGTCTTGCAAATGAGAAGAAGCGGCTCCAGCTGAGCACTCCTTGGTCTGCTGGTCTCTCCCAGGGTCCCAGTCTGGCTGCAGCCACTTACAGGGCAGTCTCAGCTCCTCTGGAAGAGTAGTTTACCATACCATAGCATCTGCATTGGTGGACGATGCCTGAGCCCTAACTGCTCCAGCAAAGCAGCCCCTGTGGCTGCACCAGCACCCATGTATGTTCCCCATACTGCAGCTTCTCCAGAGACCGTGGCAACTCCTGATGTTACTTTGGTGGCACATGTCTGCAAAGCTGGGTTGGACTTTGCTTGACCCATCAGCAAATAAGAATGCAGTATTCCCCTGCCACCCACAGCAGCTTCCACTGTAGATGAAGCTTTGGTGGGCAGAGAGCCAGAAAGGCACAACTCTGCCTTTGTGTTAACACTGTGCAGAGAACTTGTATTCTCCCACACTCTGAACAATCACTTCTTTATTGGTGGGGCACAAAGAAGGCATCAAACATTCACTGGCCAGCTTCCCGCACCAAGCTAACACAACCAACCATTATTAGTGCAACAGCACACACAGTGTCCAGCAGTTACCTCCTCACTCACCTCCCAACTTCTTTGCTCCTGCCACTAAGGTAAATGCCCAAAGGCAGGCAGAAAACCCACATCCACTACCGCTTTGCTGCAGCTGTGGCATGCTAGTCCTACAGAGTGATGGACTTGAAATATCAAGGAGCCAGAGAAGACAGTTGGAAATAAATACAACTGCCCCAGAGTATGCAGCCTCTGAGTTGTGAGCTGAGCATTGTCTCCCTGCCACCAAAAACAAAACAAAACAAAACAAAACAAAAATGCCCAGGAACAAAGCCTGTAGGCTGAATCCACTTTATACCACAATTGGATATTACAGGCCATTGAATAGGATTAAAAAAAAAAAAAAACTCCATTCAAATGTCAGCAACCTCAAAGATATGCCCACAAAGATTTGATAAAATCCGTGCAAAAATGTTGAAAACACAAAAAACCACAGTGACTTCTTTCATCCAAATGACCAAATTATGTAATGTGGTCATTTCAGCAAGGCCTAAGATGAGAGAAGTAGAATTCAGAATATGGATAGAAATAAACTTCATTGAACTACAAATGTAAGTTGCAACCCAATGCAATAAAGGGAAAAAATTGCAGGAATTAATGGAAAAAACGGCCAATCAGGAGGAAAATGTGGTCAACCTGATAGAGCTGAAAAACACAATACAAAACTTTATAATGTAATCAAAAGTATTAACAACAGAATAGGCCAAGCAGAGGAAAGAATCTCAGAACTTCAAGACTGGCTTGCTGAAATAAGACAGACAAGAATAGTGAAAAAAGAATAAAGAGAAATGAACCAAAGTCTCTAAGAAATACAGGATTATGTAATGAAACCAAATCTATGATCAAAAAGAACATCTGAAATTGATGGGAAGAATGAAAACAACTTGAAATACCTATTTCCAGATATCATCCATGAGAATTTTTCCAGCCTAGACAGAGAGGTCAACATTCAAATGAAGGAAATGTGGAGAATCCCAGTAAGATACCCTACAAGAAGGTCATCCTCAAGACACAAAATCGTGAGATTCTCCAAGGTCAAAATGAAAGAAAAAAATGTGTTAAAGGCAGTTAGAGTGAAAGGCCAGGCCACCTGTAAAAGAAGACCATCAGACAAACAACAAACCTTTCAGCTGAAATCCTACAGCTCAAAAGAGACTAGGGGCCAATATTCTACATTCTTTAAATAAAAAGAATTCCAAACAAGAATTATCAGAGGAACCAGCCCCGAATATTTCAACATAGGTCCTTTTCTATTTTCCCTAAGTGTCGGCTGGTCTGAGAAATAAAGGGAAAGAGTAAAAAAAAAAAAAAAAAAAAAGGAAATTTTACAGCTGGGCCTCTCGGAGTGACATCACATGTCAGCAGGTTCTGTGATGTCCACCTGAGCCACAAAACCAGGAAGTTTTTCTTAGGTATCTCAAAAAGGGAGGGGTGTATGAATAGGGAGTGGGTCACAGGGTTCACATGCTTCATAGGGCAATAAAAGATCACAAGGCAAGGGGGCAGAGCAAGATCACAAGGCAAAGGTGAAATTAGAATTACTGATGAAGGTCCATGTCCCAATGGGCATGCACTGTCATTGATAAACATCTTAACAGGAAACAGGGTTTGAGAGCAGACAACGGATCTGACTAGAATTTGCCAGGCTGGAATTTCCTAATCCTAGCAAGCCTGAGGGCACTGCAGGAGACCAGGCAGTATTTCATCCCTTATCTTCAACTGCATAAGACAGACACTCCCAGAGCAGCCGTGTTAGAGACCTCCCCCTGGGAATGCCTTTTTTTCCCAGGGCTATTCCTTGCTGAGAAAAGAATTCAAGGATATTTCTCCTATTCACTTCCTGCAAGAAGAGAAGTATGATTCTGTTCTGCCTGGCCCCGTAGGCAGTCAGACCTCATGGCTGTGTCCCTTGTTCCCTGAACATCACTGTTATCCTGTTCTTTTTCAGGGTGCCCAGATGTCATATTGTTCAAACACACATGCTTTACAAACAATTTGTGCAGATAACCCAATCATCACAGGGTCCTGAGGGGACATACATCCTCAGCTTATGAAGATGAAAGGATTAAGAGATTAAAGTAAAGACAGGCATTGGAAATTACGAGAGTATTGATTGAGGAAGTGATAAATGTCCATGAAATCTTCCCAATTTATGTTCAGAGATTGCAGTAAAGACAGGCATAAGAAATTATAAAAGTATTCATTTGGAGAACTGACAAATGTCCATGAAATCTTCACGATTTATGTTCTTCTGCCATGGCTTCAGCAGGTGCCTTCATTCAGAGTCCCTGACTTCTCACAACAAGAATTCTATATCTTACCAAAGTAAGCTACAGAAGTAAAAAATGAATATAATCCTATTCAGATAAGCCAACGCTGAGGAACTCTGTTACCACAAGACCGGCCTTACAAGAGCTTCTGAAGAAAGCATTAAATAAGAGACTATTACAAGTCACTACAAACAAAATAAAAACAAAACAAAAACAAAACAAAACAAAAAAAAACAAAAAAACCCACTAAAGTACATAAACACCTGGCACTATAAAGCAACTACATAAATGTGTAAATGAGCCAGCTAAGATCACAGGGACAGAGTCAAATCCACACATAAAAATGCTAACTTTAAATGTAAATGGGCTAAATATCCCAATTAAAAAACAGAGTGGCAAATTGAATGCAGAGTTCATATCTAAGGGTATGCTGTAACTGAGACACCCATCTAAAACAAGATAACAATAAATTGAAAGAGAAAAATCTACCAAGCAAATAGAAAACAGAAAAAAAGCAGCGGTTGAGATTATAGTTTCTTGCAAAACAGACTTCTAAGTCAACATAGATTTTTTAAAAAGACAAAAAAGAACATTACATAAGAGTAAAGTGCTATATATGCACCCAATACAGAACCATACAGATGATAAACCAAGTTCTTAGAGACCCTCCAAGATGTTAAGTAAATGGACTTCATCAGTCGTTACCCTTACATTGCATTCATTCAGTATTAAATCTCTGATGTTGAACACAATATGAGAACTTGTTAAAGGCTTTTCCACATTTTTATCACTTGTGGACTTTCTCTGTAGTATGAATTTTCTTATGTCTAATGAGGTGTGAGAATGAGCTCAATGTTTGGCCGCATTTTTCACATTTGTAGGGTTTCTCTCCAGTGTGAATTCTCTTATGATTAGTAAGGTCTGAGAAGCACTTAAAGACTTTGCCACGTTCCATGCGTTTTTAGGATGTGTCTCCAGCATGATTTCTCTTGTGTTTAATAAAGTCTTAGGAGCAGGTGAAGGTTTGCCACATTCTTTATATTTGTAAGATTTCTCTCCAGTATAAACTTTCTTATGTTCAGTAAGGCTTGATAACTTTTTAAAGGCTTTGCCACATTCTTCACATTTGTATCATCTCTCTGCAATAGGAATTTCCTTTTTTATAGTAAAATCTGAGAACAATGTACAGTCTTTGCCACGTTCTTCATATTTGTAGCATTTCTCCCGCTAATTTTTTTTATGTTCACTGAAGTTTGAGCACAACTCAAAAGCTTTGCCGCATTTGTTTTGCTATGAGTGGATGACAGACATTGAGGAAAGCCATTAAAACTGCTTTTCTGCCCTTGCAATAACCCACACTTTGGTAGTGTTTCTTTAAAAGTAAGTTATTAAAGTCACAGCTTTCATATTTTATCAGAGTCACTTTTTGGAATGAATCTTTTATTTTGTGCTCCATCAATATCTCTGTAGTAAAATGAAAACAGCCAGCTGAAACAAACAAACAAAAAAAGACAAAATTTCTCCCTCATTAGACTCAGGTGAATACACTTGACAAATGTGTAATTATACAAAGCACATTAACAAGGTGACAATAAAATACAACAGGGCCTAATTCCTTCATAAACACATAAGATTAACATAATATACTTACCAAAATGCCTTTGTGAGAAGTCCAAGACTCAGTTAAGCATTTGTAGCACCAAGTGAGCAAAATGCCAAGAACCACATAGAAGTGTAATAAAAGTATTTCATATTTACCCACTACAGACATATTTTATCCTATGAAAAGTGTAGAGACTGACAGCTCCTGTCTTACCCCTTCAAAAATAAATAAAACAGTGACATGTCCATGCTTCTGGCTTTCTGAGTTTTTACCAAAGACAAATTCCTATATTCCAAGACAGTGTTGAAAGGAAAGATGGTATACTTTGACTGAGACTAAAGACAAATAACTGTTACAAAAAAAGAAAGACTTCAGTATCCTAGGCAGACCATGGGTATCCAGCTGACTGCAGGATCTCAATGAGAAATATGGGGAACGGGTGAGAGTATTGGATCACACCTGTAATTCTAGCTATTTGGGAGGCTGAGGTGGGTGGATCACCTGAGGTAAGAAGTTCAAGACCAGCCAGGTCAACATGGTGAAACCCTGTCTCTACTGAAAATACAAAAGTTAGCCATGCTCTTAAGTAGGCAGAGGCAGGAGAATTGTTTGAACCTGGGAGGTGGATGTTGCAGTCAGTCAAGATCATGCCATTGCACTCTAGCCTGGGCAATGAGAGTGAATCTCCAACTCAAATAAATAAATAAGTAATAAAAAGGAAAAAGAAAAAAAAAACATGGGGAATCTTTTTTAACTAAAAAACACACAAGATCAGAAAAAACATCCAAAGAACAGGCTTGAGAGACTCCAAGAATCTCTAGACTAAGAAATTGGTATCATATTCCCCCCAAAGTCACTTAATAGAGATTTTGAAATGTTGCTTTTTATTATACAAATTGCAACTTAAGATTACAACATATACAAAACATCAAGATAATATGGCTCAATCAAAGATAAAAATGAATATCCAGAAATCAGTTATAAAAAATGGAGATATAAAAATTACCAGAGGCCATTTGGGTTAGTTTAGATCTATTTTTAAAAAGAAAAAAAAAAGTGCTAAAAAATGAAAATCACCGTCTCAATGATGCTTAATCAGTAAAATAGAAATAAGGAAAAAAACATAAAAATAAATAAATGAAACCAACAAAAGATAAAAGTCACAAAAAGGAATGAAAATTGTGCAGTAGAAGCACAAAAAAAGACTAATATGCAGTTCAACATTAGTAAAAAATTTTAAGAAAATCAAGAAGCTCAGACAATTTCAACTAAGGCTAACACAAACAGATTTCTAACAAGACAAAACATAAGCAATGTTTTGAAAGTCAGAGAAAAGAAGAGAATCTGGAATTCAGAAATAAAAAATGGATGTGTTATTCATATGTATGCTTCCGCAAGATTACCAGTAAATTTATGAATGTCAATCTTTTGGGCATGAAGGGAATAAGATGACATAGTTAAAACACTGAAATAAATAGCCTAATAAAGAATACTATAGCCTGCAAAATTATCCTTCCAAATGAAAAAAAAAATGTGGCTATATTGTAGTCTATATCAGGATGTAACTATGTCATGCCTTTAAGAGACTCATTTCAGATCTAATAAAAATTAGACTGAAATTGGCAGTATAAAAATGCATTCCATGCAAGTGTTAATCAAATGAGAGGAGAAGAGGTAACAATTTATTAAGTTGAAAACTGTTATATTTATATAATTTATTTTATGTTAAAATTCACAAGGGACAAAGTAGGACATTCAAATGCAGTAAGAGGGTTCATTCACTGCGAACCTATAAAGGCAGGACAGTTATTCCAAACACATAAATCAAACATTGACAGAATTGAATCAAAAATAGGCAGGCAGCAATGAGATAATGGAAGTATACATCAATACCCCACTTTCAGTAACAAATAAAGCAAGACAGAATATCAATAAGGGAACAAAAACTTGAATGTACTGTACAACAATTACACCTAAGAAATGTATAGAGACAACAGAATAGACTTTCTTTTCAATAGCGCATAAAACATTTTCGTAGATGGACCACATGCGACACCACAAAAAGAGTCTTAATTATTTTTCAGTTGAAATTTTACAGAAAACTATTTATAGCCCAGACGGAATGGAACTAGAATTTAGTAACAAAAGAAAAGCAGAAAAACTCCAAAAATATGAAAATTAAGCAACACAGTTGTTTTTTTTTTTCTTTTGAGATGGACTCTCACTCTGGCACTCTGGAGCTAGGTTGGAGTCCAGTGGCACAATCTCAGCTCCACTGCAATCTCCACCTCCTTGGTTCAAGCCCTACTTGGCCTCCAAAAGTTCTGGGATTAGAGGTATGAGCCACCATGCCCAGAAAACAACGCACTTTTAAGCATGCTGTTTTTCAAGGGTTGGAAGATAAAATATTATGAAGATGTCCATACTGCTTAAAGTGAACCACACCGGCAACACACTCCTTTTCAATTTTTAATTTTACTTTTCCAAAAATAGACAAAACTCCACAAAATTACTTAAGATTCCAATGAACCGTGAAAAGCCTGACAATCTTAAAAATATATATAGGAAGCATTACACATAACAATTTCCAAACACAAAGCAAACCTACATTAATCAAAGGATTGTGCTGCCGGTATAATGGTAGAACACCAAAGTCATGAAACAAAATTCAGCACAGATATAAACTCTTGAATAGACAGGAGAGACATCACCTAGGTTTTGCATTCAGCCATATGTTGCAATTCCTTCAATAAGCAAGACCCAGGCAGGAGAGCGGAGTTACATTTCAATAAGCAAGACCCAGGCAGGAGAGCAGAGTGATATTTCAAAATGTCCTCTGGGTGCGGGACACAGGCTGGAGAGACACATCACCTAGCCGAAAAGACCAGAAATATGTAATAATATCCCCTATTGACAGGGCCCAGGCAGAAGAGTCAAGTTATTATGATTCTGTCCCATTGACATGTAACAACAATAAACCCATGGAAAGGAATATGAGCCAAAAAGTCTCAATACCTGCATACTACGTCCAGTCATATGACACAATCTCCTCATCTTTGAGAGTGACAGTTTTAACTTTTACCTGAATGTGTATATTAGCGTCACAATTTCACATGTGTGCTGGGCCAATATATAACACTGTCTACAGGAGCTGAGGGTTTTATACACCTGCATAAGAATTGCAAAGCTCTCTGAGGACTACATGCTCCTATGGACTCACAATCTTACATATGGCCGTAAACTCAGGTTTGATAGTCATCATCTCCCTATAGGCAGGGTTAGGGAGCAAGACCCATTATTATGCCAGTGGGCTGGGTCCAGACATGAGTCACCATCCCAACTTTTGTCAGATTAACATATAAAAGTCAAACCTCCAACTTTGTGCTGTATTCCCTTGTTAGACTCAGGACCTCAACCTTGGACATTGTAAATGTTGGATGATGACAACTTTTGATTTCACCTGGGTGTGTAAAAAGGAGTCTCAATCTGAACTTTTTGCTGGGCCCGGTCATGAAACATTCTACCACCAAAGGGTTTGAAAAAATATAACTCAGTGTTGTAAACTTCTATGACCTTGGTAGAAATATGTAACCCAGGAACTTACCTATTGCCCTAAGCCTAATGATGAGAGGTAAAATATCTCCTATTGGCTGAATCCCAAAATAAGTTTGATCATCATGCCTGTGAACTAAAAGCAAGATATATGTCATAATCCCATATGTGGCCAAATAAGTATGCAGGAGGGAAACATCACTTATATGGTGTGCCAGGCAATATGTCAAATTGCCTTCTTCCGGCAGAGTATAGGATATTAGGTCACAATAACCGGGTGCTGGAGCCAGCAATATGACAACATCTCACATGTAGAAAATACCCAGCCAAGTTAGGAGAGCCAAAACATCTGCATTATGGGCTGAAGATATGTCAAAATACCTTCAGTGGCTCCAACACAGGCCGGAGAGTCACATCATAAGGATGCTGGGCTTATCAATATGCAATATGCCATAGTTTCTTCTTTGTGCAAAACCCAGGCAGGTGAGTAACATCATCAGGATGCTGGGCCCTGCAATAGGTCCAAATTCTTTTTTTGTGGGCATGGCTCGGGAACAAGAGGAGAGTCACATATTCTGAGTGCTGGGATCAGCAATGTGCCAAAATCCTCTTAATGTGAAGCCCCAGGCAGAAAAATAGAGTCACATTTTTAGATCATGGGCTCAGAAATATGTCCAAATGTTTCCAGTAGGCAGGGCTCATTGAGACGAGGAAAGTCATATCACCTGGGTGCTTCCCTTCAAATATGCATAATGTAACATGTAAGCAGAAACAAGGTAGAGGAGCCACATCCCTTGGGTGCTGGGTTCTGAGATATGTCACAAGGCTGTCTTAGGATATCATCCAGGAAAGGGAGTTATATAAATGAGGTACAAATTCTCTGCTTATTCCACAATGCTCCGTGTGAGTAGATCCCAGAGAGGGAGTCACTTCAACCAGGTGATAGCTGAAGAGACGTGTCACAGTGTCCTCTATGAAGCACAGCCCTGGCTAAAGAGTACCCTCACCTGTGTGCCTGGCCTAGAAATACGTCACTCTCCAGGTTGGCAGGGCCCAAGCCGGAGAGCCACATAACTTAGGTGACAGGCCTAGAGATATGTCACAGTGCCCTACTTTCAGCATGGCTCTGGCAAAAGAATACCCTCACCTGTGTGATTGGCATTGCAATATGTCACTATCCTTCCTTTGGGCAGGGCCCATTCCGAAGAAGAGAGTTACATCACCTATGAGGTGGACACAGGAATATGTCACAGTAATTTTTGTGGACATGGCACAGGCAAGAATGTAACATCACCTGGCTGCTAGATCCAGTGACCTGTCACAACACTTACTGAGAGAAGAGCCCAGGCACGACAGTCATATCCCCTTGAGGTTGACCCAGCTAGATATCACAATTTCATATATAAACTGGGACCATTCTGGAAAGTCAAACTACACAGGTGCTTGGCAAATATGTATATCACAATCACACTGTCAGAAAATGTCAAAGGTGAGTTTTATGATACCACACATGTCCTGTTTTTACATGTGACAGTTGGCTGCAACCATGTGGCATGATGACAGTTATTTCTGTCAGCTGGGTTTGCATACAGGACTCACAATTTCACCTGTGTGCTGAGTGCTACATTGGTTCTGCTTGTATAACCCAAAGACTCTATAAAGTATGTGTCAATGTTGTAATCTTTTGTGATGTTTGTACAAGAATGTGATCCATGATATCACACATGTCCCTACACCTAGTTATAAGAGCCTAAATATTCTCTATTTGCTGAGTTCACATCTAAGAGTCATTATCATTCCTGCGAGCCTTGCCTAGGTATATGTTACAATTCCATGAGTGGTTATGAAGCAGGCAAAACAGCCTCATCACCTAAATTCTGGGCCTGAAATATTTCAATATTATCTTTGTAGGCAGGGTCCTGTCAGAAATGCCACGTGACTTGTGTGCTGGGTCCAGCTCTGTGGCACAATGTCCCTTGTGGGCAGTGTCCAGGAAGAAGAGGAGAGTAATATCACCTAAATGATAGGCCCCAAAGTATGTCAAAATGCCTCCTGTTGACAGGGCCCAGGAAAGAGAGTCATATCATTTAGATGCAGTGTTTAGAAATGCTACAATTACCAAAGCAAGCAGGGTACAGGCAGGAGAGGAGAATCATGTAACCTAGATGATGTGTTCAGAAATGTGATACAATCGCTCCTGAGGCCATTGTTAAAATAGCACAGTAAAATCATCAAGTTAGTTGGCCAGGTATTTGTCAAAATCTGATTTGTGGGCTATACCTAGGAAGAATTATTAAATCTCTCTGGAGCTGGACAAAGGTATGTGTCACAATTTCACTTCTGGAAAGATTTAGGAATTACAGTCACCATCCTGCACATGTCCTGGCTCCAAACATATGAGTTGTTATTAGGCTTTTGTTTTGGTCTCAGGTATATGACACAATATCACCTGTGGCCAGAAAGAAGGCAAGAAACTCACATCACCTACATGGGTGCAGGTCCAGTGAGATGTCGCAATCCACCTGGTGGGCAAAACCCTTGCAGAATTGTCAGATCACTTGGATGCTGGTTTCAGTGATATATTTAAAAAAAGCCCTCTGTGGGAAGGACTTTGGCATGAGAGAAGACTCACTTCATCTAGGAAATTGGCCTAGATTATGTCACAATGACCATTAACTGCAGTAAGAAGGCTAAAGAGTGCCCTCACCTTGGTGCTGTGCCCAGGAATATGTCCCAAGCTCCCTGTGGTCAGGACACAATGAAAAGTGAAGAAACATCACCCAGGTGCTGAGCCAAGTGGTATGTTACTATGTTGGCAGAACCCCCCAAAAAATCACATCTCCTGGGTGCAGTAGCCTGTTATGTGTCACAGTGCTCTGTAAC
The DNA here is from genome assembly GCF_029281585.2 of Gorilla gorilla gorilla. Lineage (NCBI taxonomy): Eukaryota > Metazoa > Chordata > Mammalia > Primates > Hominidae > Gorilla > Gorilla gorilla. Next base: position 42,663,820 of record NC_073248.2, on the reverse strand, counting down.
TGCAGGGCCAAGACAGTAGAAGAGAGTGACATCACTTATGTGATGGACCTAAATGTAAGACACAATTCTCTTTTTAGGCAGTTTTCAGGCAGGTAAATCACATCACCTGGGTGACGGTCCCAGTGATATATAAAAGTGCCCCTTATAGGCAGAGACAAGGATGATGTTATATATTGATTAGGGGCTTGTTCTGCATATGGCAAAATTTCATCTGTGGTCTGGGCCTAGAAATGTGCATCAAATTACTCATGTGCTGGGAAGAGTTACATGACCCAATCATATTTTCAGGAAGGTTCAGAAATAATTTTCAGTTCACTCAAGTCCGAGCTTTGAGTATGCAAATCAACACATTCTACGAGCTGGGTCGTAGTACAGGAGTCACAATCTCAGCAATGGGAAGATCCATGTGTAAGAGCCCCAATCCCACCTGAAGACTGTGTTCTAATAAGAGAGACACAGCACCACAGTTCTACTTAATCATGGTTCCAATGCCATCAAACACCTGTGGATCAGATTCACGTACAAGTGTAACAGTTTCAAGCTTCAATGTCTTATGTGTGTGAGATTTAGCACTGCATTGGTAGGCTCTGTTCATGTGTGAGAATAACAATTGTGTCAGCTTGGTGTGCATTCAAGAGTCACAATACCACCTGGTTTCGGGTGCCTGTTATGACACTCTTTGTACCACTCAGGCTTTATACGATATGCCTGAGTGGGATACTTTTCTGTGTATTCTTACAGGTGGGTAATATAGAACTCTACCCATGGCCATAGAGTTATTATTGTGCATGTGAGCTGAATCCAGGTATATGTCCCAAATTCACCTTTGGACAGAGACAAGACAGAAGAGTCTCATCATCTGGCTTCTGATCCAGGGATACATTTTATTCTGCACTGTAGGCAGGACTCAGTCAGAAGAATCATATCACCTGGGTACACTCTCAAATAATATGTCATCATGCCTACTGAATACAGGGATTAAAAAAAGTGGATAGTCAAATTCTCTAAGGACTGGGCTCAGCACATCTTCTGGGACTCTCTTGGCAGAGCCCAGGACAAAGGGGAGAGTCATGTCACCTAGGTTTTTCATTCAGTGGTATGTCACAATTTCTTCAGTGGGCAGGATTCAGCAGGAGAGGAGATTCACATTACCTAGATGCTTTATCTAGTGATATGTCACAGTGTCCTTTGTGGGCAGGGCACTGGCAGGAGAGACACACCACTTAGCTGATAGGCCTAAAGACATGTGATCATATCCCCTGTTGTCAGGGTCCAAGCAGAGGGTTAAACTATTATGATTCTAAGCAAGGGATGTTTTACAATGCAACCATGGAAAAGAATTTTAGCCTAAAATTCTCAACACCTAGAGGTACTGGGCCTCGTGATATGGCACAATCTCTTCATCTATTAGGGTGACAACTTTGACTGTTTGTTTGGTGAGTATATAAGAGTCACAATCTCATGTGTATTCTGGGTGATCCTATGACACAATCTACAACATACAAAGGCTTTGAGCAACATGCATGAGAGTTGCAATCCATTCTGAGGCCTACATGCTCCTACTGACTCACAATCTTACATACTGCTTTCAACTCAGTTATGATAGGCAACATTCCTCTTATAGGCTAGATTCAGACAGAAGACACATTATTATGCCCCTGATGTGGGTCCAGAAGTGAGTTACCATCTCACCCGTAGCAAGATCCATATATGAAAGTCACAATTCCATCTTTGTACTGTTACTTGTTAGACTCAGGACTTCAACAGTGGGCTTTGTAAATGTGGGATTTTGACAACTTTTTCTCTCACCTGCATGTGTAACCAAGAGTCAAAACCTTAACTTTTGCTGGGCCCTGTTATAAAACTCTGTGTACCAGCCAAGGAGTTTATAGATTATGTGTTACTGTTGTAACCTTCTGTGAACTTTGTACAAATTTGCAACTCATAACCTTGCCTATTGTTCTAAGTGTAGCCATGAAAGGCAAAACATCTACTATTGGTGAAATTTCAATTTCAGCTTGATTATAATGCGTCTGAATTGAAGGAATGTAAATTTCATACCATTTGTAGAAAAAAAAAAACTTCGCAGAAAGGTAGCGTACTTAGGTGCTGTGCCGAGCAATATATCACAAGGCCCTCTCAATGCAGGTCTAGAAATTGGGGTTATGATAACTGAGTTCTGGACTCAGCAATAAGACACAAACCCAAATGTAGAATATGTAGGAAAAAGAAATGCATACTAATGATGACAACAAGATTACCTACAGAATAGGCCCATGGTATGTAAAAATACTTTGTTATTCTAGCACAGGCAAAAGAGTTACATCATCATGGTGGGGGCCCCAGCAATATGCCCTAATTCTCTCTTTATGCTTGGCCTAGTAAGAAGAGAATTGTCATCTTCATGCTGGGATCAGTGATACATCAAAGTTCCTTTTCATGCCATAGTTCAGGATAAAAGGAGTCAATTTACCTAAGTATTGGGCTTAGCAATATGTCACATCACCCCATTCTAAAGGCTCTGGCAGAAAAAAAGATTCACATCACTTAAGACACAGGCTCAGATATATGGCCCAATGTCCCAGGTAGGCAGGACTCATGCAGAAGAGAAGAGTCATATCACCTAGGTGCTTCCTAGGTATATGACACAATCTAACATATGAGGTGAAGCCAGGCAGAAGAGTCACATCACCTTGATGCTGGGTCCTAAGATATGTCACAAGACTTCCTTAAGACAGGACACAGACAAGAGAGTTACAAAAAATAAGTACAAAAAATATCACAATGCTCCATGTGGGCAAGGCAGAAGCAGGGAGTCACATCACCTAGGGGACTGGCCCAGAGATATGTCACAATGTCCTCCTTGAGTCATGGCCCTGGTGAAAGAGTGCCATCACCCATGTGCGTAGCCTAGCAATATGTCCACTATCCAGGTAAGCAGGACCCAAGCAGGAGAGCAACATCATCTAGCTGATAGGCCCAGAGATTTGTCACAGTGTCTTCTTTAGGACATGGCCCTAGCAAGAAAGTACCATCACCTCTGTGTATTATGTTGTTATCCAGGTAAGCAGTACCCAAGCAGGAGCGCAGTATCACCTAGGATAGGCCAAGAGATTTGTCACAATGCCCTCTTTAGGACATGGCACTAGCAAAAAAGTCCTGTCACCTCTGTGCCTGGCCCAGCCACATGTCACTATCACCCACTGAGTGCTATGCCCATTCTAATAAGGAGAGTTGTGTTGCCTAGGTTGTTGACACAGTGGTATGGCCCAGTGGTTTCTCTATGCATGGCTTAGGCAAAAATGTAACATGACCTGGGTGCCGGATCTAGTGATATGTCATGATTCTTAATGACAGCAGGGCCGAGGCAGGAGCATCACATCACCTAAAGTTTGGCCCAGGTAGGTATCACAATAACATATGTGGACTGGAACAAGTCTGGAGAACAAAATCACACAGGTGCTTGGCGAAGATTTATATCACTCACACTGGCAGAAAATTCTGAGGATGAGATTTATAATACCACACATGTCCTGTTTTCATGATTGACAGTTGGCATCATATATGTGAGATGGTGACAGTACTTGCTGTCAGCTGAGTGCACATATAAGACTCACAGTTTCACCTTTCTCTTGGGTTCTGTTATAAAACTCTCTGTATGGGCCAAGGTGTTTATAAAACATCTGAGGCTGTTATAACCTTCCTTGTCTTCTTTTTTAACCAGAAAGTGATTTAATCACTCATGTTTCTGAAGCAAGTTATGAGACTCAGAATTAACTGTATTTATGGGGTCCACATATGAGGGTCATTATCATGTCTCTAAGTTGTACCTACGTATATGTGACAATTTACATTGTGGATTATGAAATAGGCACGACAGCCAAGTACACTAAATGCTGAGCCAGAAATGTTCCAATATTCTCCTTGTAGGCATAGTCCTGGCAGTAAAGTTGCATAAACTGGGGGTTACACCCAGATATATGGCACAATGCTCCTGTGGGCAGTTTCCAGACAGAAGAAGAGACTCATATCACCTAAATGCTAGGCCCAGAGATATGCCACAATGTCTCATGTTGAAGGGACCAGGAAATAGAGTCATATCATTTGGATGGCATGATTAGAGATGCTGGAATCCCCAGTGGAAGGAGGGTTCAGACAGCAGAGGAGAGTAAGACAACTAGACGAGGGGTCCAAAGCCATGTTACAATCCTTCCTGAGGATATTCTTAAGACAGGAGAGTCAAATTGCCAAGGTGCTCAGCTGGGTAATATGTCCAAATCTCATTTGTGGGCAACATTTAGGCAAGATGATTAAGTCACTCAAGAGATGGGAAATAGACTATGTCACAATAACACTGGTGGAAAGTTTCAGCAATGGGAGTCACCATCTTTGATGTGACCTGGCTTCAGGTCTAACAGTCATGATTAGTCCTCTCGTTTGCTCTCAAGTATATGGCATGATATCATCTATGGACAGAGAGCAAGCAGAAATGTCACATCACTTGTGAGGGTGCTGGTCCAGTGAGATGTCACAATCTTTCTTGTGGCCAGGACCCTGGAAGAAGAGGCATATCACCTGGAAGCTAGTTTCAGTGATATGTCAAAATTTCTTCTGTTAGGCAGGGCTTAAGAAGGTGAGGAGAATCACTTTACCTACATCTAGGCAATTGGCCTAGATATATGTCACAATGGCCACTAGGTGCAAAACCAAAGTATGAAAATGACCTCACCTTGGAGGTGGGTTTATCAATATGTCACAATCTCCCCTGTGGTCAGGGTGAGGTAGGAGAGTAGAAACATCACCTAAGTGCTAAGCCAAGTGATATGTTACAAAGCTTTCTGTTTGTAGAACCCAGAATGGAGTGTCGCATTTTCTGAGTATAGTATCCAGTTATGTGTCACAATGCACCATAATTACAGGGCAAAGGCAGTGGAAGTGAGTCACGTCACTTACATGATGGACCTAGATAAAAGCCACAATGCTTTATATAGGCAGGAATCAAGCAAATAATACACATCTCCTGGCTGCTCATCCCAGTGATATGTAAAAGTGCCATTTGTAGGCAGGCCCAGGCACCTTTGCTTAGGTTTTTGGTCCACATATGTCACAATTTCATCTCGGGTTATGGCCTAAAAAGGAGAGTCAAATTACTCAGGACCTGGGCTAACTTTTAAGTCCTAATCATACACCAGGAAATATTCTGAAGTAAGTTTCACAGCCCCACACAAGTCCTGGCTTTATGTACGAAAGTAAACACCTTCTGTGAGTTGGGTCGAAACAGAGGAGACACAATCTAAACAATGGGCATAATCCATGTAGAAGATGGCAATCCCACTTGATAACTGTGTTCCAGGGGGAGAGTCCCAGCCTCACAGATGTGCTGAACCATGCATCCCCAAACCACCTGTGAGTGAGATCCACATATGAGAGGAACAATTTCAATCTTTTACTGCTCTTTTGGTGAGATTTAGTACTTTATTTGCAGGTTCTGCTCTTGTGAGAGAATGGTAGTCGCGTCAGCTGGGTGTGAATCCAATAATCACAATAGCATTGGTTTGCTGTTCCCTGTTATAACACTCATTGTACTACTCACATTTTCTATGATACGTTGGAGTGTCATAACACTGTGTGAACTTTATACCACTACGAGAACCATTGCTTTGCTTATGGCCATAAGAATGGCAATGAGAATCAAAATATCTCTCCTTTTTGGGTCCAGGTATGATAGTTATATTATTGCATGGTATCTGAAGCTGGGTATATGACAAAATTTTACCTGTGGGCAGAAACAGAGCAGGAGAGTCTCATCACCTGGATGGTGAGCTCAGGATACATTATAATCTTAGAGAAACAGAGAAGACTCACATCACCTAGGTGCTGGACTCAGCAATATGTGATAATCCCTTGTTTTGGCAGACTCCAGAATAAAGAGGAGAGTTGCATTACCCAGTTTTTGCAGTCAGCGTTATGTCGCAATTCTTTTAGTGGGCAGGACCTAGGCAGGAGAGAAGAGTCACATTTCCTAGATGTTATCCCCGGTGATGTCACAATGTTCTTTGGTGAAAAAGCAGAAGCAAAATAGACAAATCACCCAAGCAATAGGCTCAGATATATGTGACAATATCCCTACTTGGCAGGATCAAGTAGTAAAGAGTCACATTATTGTGATTCTGACCCAACGATATGCCACAATGTACACATGGGAAACAATTAAAGCAGTTTTTACACCTGGGTACTAGGCCCAATGATACGACAATATCTCCTCATCTTTTAGGGTGACACCTTTAACTGTTAACTCATATGTATGTAAGTCACATTGTCGCATGTGTGCTGGGCAATTGTATGACATCCTCTAGAACATCTGAGAGTTTTATACAACATGCATGAGATTCACAAACTACTCTGAGGTCCACATGCTCATTTTGACTCTGAATATTATATATTGCCTTAAACCCAGATATGAGAGTCAATATCTCTCATTTATGCTTAGTTCAGGAATGAGACTTATTTTTATGCCTGTGAGCTGGGTCTAAAAATGAGTGATGGTTGTACCTGTGGCAAAATCCACAAATGAGAGTCACAATTCCATCTTTGTACTGTTTTACTTGTTAGACTCAGTATCTCAGCAACGGGCTTTCTTATTGAGGGGTGGTGACAAGTTTTACTTTCAATTGTGTGTGTAATTCAGAATCACAATCTTAATGTTTTGCTGGGCCTTGTTAGGAAACTCTGTACCACCCAAGGAGTTTATACAATATTAATTATTGTTCTGTGAGCTTTCCTCAAATACGCAACCCAGGATTTTACCTATTGCCCTAAGCCTTGCGATGAGAGGCAAAATATCTTCTATTTGCTGAATCACAATGTAAGTTTGACCATCATACCTGTAAACTGAAGCAAGGTATATTTTATAACCCCATTTGTGGGCAAAAAATTACAAAAAAGAGTAACATCACTTAGGTGCTGTGGCACGCAGCATGTCACAGTGCTGTCTCTAGGCAGAATACAGAAAGCAGGGTCACGTTATCTGGATGCTGGACCTCGCAATATGACACAATTTTACTTGTTAAAAAAAAAAGAAACTCAACCAAGGGATGAAAGCCAAAACACTTACAGATTTGGCTGAAGATACGTCAAAATGCCCTCTGTGGCTCTGGCACTGGCAGGACTGAAGCATCATTAGAGTGTTGGGCCTACCATTATGCAATCACTCCCTCATTATTCAGGACTGCAGCAGAAGAGTAACATCATCTGAGTGCAATAGGTGAAATTTTCCCTTTGTTGGCATGGTTCAGAAAAAAGGAAATAGTCACATAACCTAAATACTGGTCTCAGAAATACATCACAATTTCAGCATTTTAAAGGCTGAGGCAAGGGAAGAGAGTCATATCACTTAGGTCATAGGCTTAGAAACATGTCCCAATGTCCCCAGTAGGCAGAAGTCAGGCAGAAGAGGAGAGTGGTGTCTCATTGGTGCTTCTTTAGGTGTATGTCTCAATCTAACACATGGGCAGAACCAGACAGAAGAGCCATATAACCCGGGTGCTGGGTCCTAAGGTATGTTGCAAGTCCCGATTAGTTCAGAACCAAGGTGAAAGAATTACATCACCTTGGTTCAGGTTTCACTTTCACGTCACAATGCTCTATGTGTGTGAGGCCAAAGCATTTAGTCCCATCAACTAGTTTATTGGCCCAAGAGATAGGTCACAAAGTCCTCTGTGAAGCATAGTCTTGGCAAAAGAGTATCATCAGCTGTGTGCCTGGCCTAGAAATATGTCATTCTCCAGGTTGTCAGGGCCCAAGCAGGAGAGCCGCTTAACCTAGGTAATAGGTGCAGAGATATGTCACAATGCCCTACTTTGGGCATGGCTCTGGCAAAAAGTACCCACAGCTGTATGCCTGGCTTCACAATATGTCACCATCCTTCCTTTGTGCAAGGCCCATTCCAGAGATCAGAGTTTCATCACCTATGAGGTGCACACACAAATATGTTCACAATAATTTTGGTTGGCATGGCACAGGCAAGAATGTGAACATCAACTGGATGCTAGATCCAGTGATATGTACAATCCTTACTGAGAGAAGGGCCCAGGCAGGAGAGTCACATCTCCTTGAGGCTGGCCTAGGTAGATATCACAATCCCATATATGGGCTGGAACAAGTCTGGAGAGTCAAATTACACTAGTGCTTAGCAAAGATTTATATCACCAATCACACTGTCAGAAAATTCCAAAGATGTGATTTACAATACCACACATGTCCTGTTTTCATGTGTGACAGTTGACTTCATCCATGAGAGATGATGACAGTCCTTACTGTCAGGTGGGTGTGCATACAAGACTCACAATTTCACCTGAGTTGAACCCTGCTTTGACTCTTTCTGTATAAACCAAAGACTCTGTAAAATATGTGTGTGTGTTGTAATCTTTTGTGATGTTTGTACAAGAAAGTGATTCAGGACATCACTCATGTCCCTAAAGTGAGTTATAAGAGTAAAAATATTCTCTGTTGGATGAGTCCACATATAAGAGTCATTATTATTCCTGCAATCCCTGCCTAGGTATTTGTTACAATTTGCTCTGTGGTTATGAATCAGGCCTAACAGCCACATCACCTAAATGCTGGGCCAGAAATATTCCAGTATTCTTTATGCAGGAGGGGTCCTGTCCAAAATATCACATAACTTGTGTGCTAAATCCAACTCTGTTGCACAACGTTCATTTTGGGCTGTGTCTAGGCAGGAGAGGAGAGTCATATGACCTGAAAGCTGGGCTCAAGCATGTGTCAAAATGCCTCTCAACAGGAGAGTTTCTCCAAAAAAGAGAGCCATGTCATTTGAATGCAGTGTTTAGAAAAGGTACAATTACTATAGGAAGCAGGGTAAAGGTCAAAGAGGAGAGTGATATACCCTAAATAATGGGTCCAGAAATATGTGACTATTTTGCCTGAGGACACTTTTTAGATAGCACAGTCAAATCACCAAGGTGCTTGATGAAGATATTTGTCTAAATCGCTTTTGTAGGCTATATCTAGGCAGCATTATTAAATCACTCAGGAACTGAAATACAATATATGTCACAATTACACTTGTGGAAAGGTTTAGGTATAGGACTCAACTGTGGGCTTTGTAAATGTGGGATGGTGGCAACTTTTAATTCCACCTGGGTGTGTAATCGAGAGTCCCAATTTGAACTTTTTGCTGGCCCCTGCCATAAAAATTTCTACCACAAAGGAGTTTATAAAATGTAAGTTAGTTGTGTAAGTTTCTGTGAGCTTGGTACAAATATGCAGCCCAGGACCTTATCTATTGCCCCAAGCCTAACAATGAAAGGCAAATATTTTCTATTGGCTGAATCCCAGTATAAGTTTGATCATCGTGGCTGTGAGCTTTAACTGGGTATATGTTATAATGACATATGTGGGCAAAACACTACGCAGAAGGGTAACATCACTCAGATGCTGTGCCCAGCAATATGTCACAATGCCTTCTGTATGCAGGGTGTAGGAAATTGGGTCACATTAACTGGGTGCTGGACCCAGAAATATGACACAATTTCACATGTGTAAGAAACCCAGCCCAGTTATGAGAGCCAAAACACCTACATAATGGGCATAATATATGTCAAAATACATTCGGTATCAGCAGCACAGGCAGGAGCATCACATCTTAAGGGTGCTGGGCCCAGCAATATACAATATGCCATAATTATCTCTTTATGCAGATCCCATGCAGAAGAGTAACATGATCTGCATGCTGGGCAATAATATGTGTCAAATTTCTTTTTTGTAGGCATGGTTCAGGAGAAAGAGAAGAGTAACAGATCCTGAGTCCTGGTCTCAGCAATGTAACAAAATCCTCCTTTTATGAAGGCCCAGGAAGAAAAACAGAGTCACATCACTTAGGTCATGGGCTCAGAGACATGTCCTAATATTCCAACTAGGCAGAGCTCAGGCAGGTGAGGACAGCCGAGAGTCACATATCCTGAGTCCTGGGCTCAGCAATGTGACAAAATCCTCCTTTTATGAAGGCCCAGGAAGAAAAGGAGAGTCACATCACTTAGGTCATGGGCTCAGAGATATGTCCTAATATTCCAACGAGGCAGAGCTCAGGCAGATGAGGACAGCCATATCACCTATGTGCTTCCATCAAAATATGTCACAATTTAACATGGGGGCAGAAACTATGCAGAAGAGCCACATCACTTGGGTGCTGGGTCCTGTGATATGTCACAAAGTGCTCTTAACACAGCACCTAGCCAGGAGAGATACATCATACTAGGTGAAGGTTCTCTGCTTATGACACAATGCTTTATCTGGTTAGGACCCAGGGAGAGAGTCACTTCATTTAGGTGATAGGCCCAGAGATATGTCACAATGTACTGTGTGAAGCATAGCCCTGGAAAAGGGTACCATCACCTGTGTGCCTGGCCTAGAAGAGTGTCACTTTCGAGGTTGGAAGGACCCTAGCAGGAGAGCCACATAATGTAGGTGATAGACCCAGAGATATGTCACATTGCCCTCCTCCAGGCATCCACACGATAAGGAGGATCCTTGCCTGTGCACCGGTCCTTGCGTTATGTCACTATCCTTCTGTTGTGCAGTGCCCATTCCAGAGAGGAGACTCACATCAACTATGAGGTAAACACAGAAATATGTCACAATAATTTTGGTGGGCAGGGTGCAAGTAAGGATGTAACATTACCTGGGAGCTAGATCCAGTGATATGTCACAATATTTACTGAGAGATAGGACAAGGCAGGAAAGTCATGTCACCTCGAGGTTGGCCTAGGTAGATTTCATAACCCCACCTATGAGCTGGAACAAGTCCGGAGCCTCAAATTACACAAGTGCTTAGCAAAAATTTATATCATACTCACACTGTCAGAAAATTCCAAAGATGAGATTTACCATCTTACCACACATGCCCTGTTTCATGTGTGACAGTTACCTTAATCCATGTGAGATAATGAGTTCTTACTTTCAGCTGGGTGTGCAAACAAGACTCATGATTTCATCTGTGTGCTGAGCCCTGCTTTGACTTTGTGTGTATGACCCAAAGACTTTGTAAAATATGTACGAGTGTTGTAATATTTTGTGACCTTTGTACAAGAAGGAGATCCAGGACATCATGCATGTCCCTAAACTGAGTTATAAGATGCAAAATATCCTCTATTGGCTGAGTCCACACATGAGAGTCATTATCATGGCTGTGAGCCATGCGTAGGTATATGTTACAATTCACTCTGTGGTTAAGAAGGAGGCCTAACAGCCCTATCACATAAATGCTGGGTCAGAAATATTCCAATATTCTTTTTGTAGTCAGGGCCCTCTCAGAAATATCACATAACTTATGTGCTATGTCCAGCTCTGTGGCTCAATATCCTTTGTGGACAGTGTCTAGGCAGGAGAGGAGAGTAATATCACCTAAATGATGGGCCCAAAATTTTGTCACAATTCTTCCTTTTGACAGATCCCAGGCAAGAGTGTCATATCATTTGGATGCAGGGATTATAAATACTACAATCCACCAAAAGAAGCAGGGTACAGGCAGGAGAGAAGAGTCATGTAACCTAGATGAAGGGCACAGAAATATGTTACAAGAGCCCCTGAGGACATTTCAAGATACATCAGCCAGATCACCAAGGTGCTTGACCAATGTATCTGTCAAAATCTCATTTGCTATACCTAGGCAGAATTATTAAATCACTCAGGAGTTGAGCAAAGATATATGTCACAATTAGACTTGTGGAAAGGCTTAAGTCTAAGAGTCACCATCCTGCACAAGTCGTAGGCTCTAGTCATATGAGTTGTTACTAGGCTTTTGTTTTGGTCTCTGGTACATGGCAGAATATCACCTGTGGCCAGAGAGAACACAAGAAAGTCCCATCACCTATGTGGGTCTGGGCCACTGAGACATCACTATTCACCTTGTGGGTAGGAACCTGGTGGAAGAGTCACAGGACCTGGATTTCAGTGACATATCAAAACCCTCTCTCTGGGCAGGGCTTTGGCAAGAGAGGAGACTCACTTCACAAAGGCAGTTGGCCTAGATGTTTGCCACAATGTCTATTCTGTGCAGTAACCAAACTGTAGAGTGGCCTCACATAGGTGTTTGTCCCAGGAAATATGTCACAATCTGCCTGTGGTCTGGGCCAAGGCAAGAGTGAAGAAACATCACCTAGGTACTGAGCCAAGTGATATGTTCAATGCTTCCTGTTGGAAGAACCCAAAAAGAAGAATCACATCACTTGAATGCAGTACCCAGTTCTTTGTCACAACGCCCTGTAAGTGCATGGCCAAGGAAGTAGAAGAGAGTCACATCACTTACATGATGGACCTAGATACATAACAAAATTCCTTTTGTAGAAAGGTTTCAGGCAGATAACTCACATCATCTGGGTGATGGTCCCAGTGACATATGTAAAATTTCCCTTTGAAGGCAGAGCCACGATGGATGTTATCTATTGCTTAGCTGCTTGTTCCACATATGGCACAATTACTTCTGTGATCTGGGCCCAGAAAATGAGTCAAATTATTCATTTGCCGGACAAAGTGACCTTTCCCAATCACACTCTCATATATGTTCGGAAATAAGTTTCACATCCCACACAAGTCCTGGTTTTGTGTATGTGAGTCAATTCTTTCTGTAAGTTGGATCAAAATGGAGGAGTCAAAATCTCAACAATGGGCAAGATCCATGTATAAGAGCCGCAATCCCCCTTGAACATTGTGGTCCAGGAGGGGAGTCACGGCACCACAGGTGTGCTGAATCCTGGTTCAAATGTTAACAAACCACCTGTGGATCAGGTCCATGTATGTGAGTAATTATTTCAAACATCAACTGCTTTTTATGTGTGAGATTTAGTACCTCATTCCTACACCCTGTTAATATGCGAGAATGACAATGATTTCAGTGAAGTGTGCATACAAGAGTCATATTCTTACCTGGTTGCTGGTCTCTGTTATGACACTCTTTGCACCATTAACGCTTTATATGATATACCTGAGTATTATAATCCTTTGTGACTTTTATACAAGTGAAAAACACAGGGCTTTACCCATGGCCATGAGACTGGCTATGAGAGTCAAAATATTCCTACAGGCTGGGTCCAGGTATGAGAGTTATTTTTGTCCATGCGTGCTTAACCCAGGTATGTGTCAAAATTTCACCTGTAAGCAGGGACAAGGAAAGGGAGTCAACTCACCTCGACACTGAACCAGTGATACAGCATAATCTCATTTGTATGCTGGGCCTAGTCAGCAGAGTCACTTCACCCGGGTACAGTTTCACATAATATGTCAGCAAGCCCACTATGGACGGGGAAGAAAAAAGAGAGGACAGTCAGTCCACTTATGTGCTGGACTCTGCAATATGTAACAACCGTCTCTCTTGGTAGAGTCTAGAATATGAAGGAGAGTCACATCATGTAGGTTTTTCAATCAGCGGTATGTCACAATTTGTTTGCTGAGCAAGGTTCAGGCAGGAGGTGAGAGTCACATTACCTAGATGTTAAGCCAAACAATATTTCACAATGTCTTCTGGGTGCAGGACACTGTCAGAAGAGACAAATCCTCTAGCTTATAGACCCATAGATATGTGTTAATATCCCCTTTTGGCAGGGTCCAGACAGAAGAGTCACATTATGATTTTAACACAGTGATATGTTACAATCCACCCAAGGAAAGGAATTTAAGCCAAATAGTCTCAACACCTAAGCACTATGCCTATTAATAGGCCAAATCCCCTTGTCTTTGAGAGTGACACTATAAACTCTGAGCTGGGTGTGTATATGAGAGTAACAATTTTGCTAGTATCCTGGGCCATTGCATGACTCTCAACAATTTTCAAAAGCTTTACACATCACGCATGAGAGTTTCAAACCACTCTAAGGCCTACATATTCACATGAATTCATGACCTTACATATTCCCCTAAACCCAGGTATAATAGTCAGCATCTCCTCTATAGGCTGGGTTAGAAATGAGACTCACTTTTATGCCTGTGAGCTGGATCTAGAAATAAGTCACAATCCCACCTGTGGCCAGATCCACATACGAAAGTCACAATTCCACTTTGCACTGCATTCATTTGTAAAACTCAGGTTCTTAACAATGGCCTTTGGACATGTAGAATGATGACAACACTTGCTTTTACCTGGGTGTGTAATCAAGAATCTCAAACTGAACTCTTCACTGGTCCCTATCACCAAACTCTCTATACCAACAAAGAAGTTCATACATTATGAGTTAGTGTTGTAAAGCTCTGTGAGCTTGGTACAAATATGCAACCCAGACTTTATATATTGCCCAAAGCCTAGCAATGAAAGGTAAAATATCTCCTATTGGCTGAATCTCAGTATACATTTGACCATCATGCCTGTGAACTGAAGTCATAGTCCCATTTGTGAGCAAAACAAGTAGGCCCGAGGGTAACATCACTTAGGTGTTGTGCCAAGCAACATGCCACAGTGCCCTCTCTAGGTAGCATATAGGAATTAGAGTCATGTTAACTGAGTTCTGGACTCAGCAATATGAAACAATCCATTATGTGGAAACAAACAAAAACAAAAAACAAAAGTGAAAAAAAAAAAAAACAGCAAAAAGATGAGAACCAAAACACCTACATAATGGGCCCAGGATCTGTGAAAATACCTTCTCTGGCTCCAGCAAAGTCATGAGTTTTATATTTTCAGGATGCTGGACCCAGCAGTATGTTATAATATTCCCTACATACAGGACCCACGTAAAGGCGTAACATTATCTGGGTGCTGGGCCCTGCAATAGGCCAAAATTTCTGTTAGTGGGCATGATTTGAGATAAAAAAAAAAAAGGCGAATCAAATAACCTGATTGCTAGTTGAGCAATATTTCACAATCTCTCCATTGTAAAGACCCAGCAGAAAAAGAGAGTCACTTCCCTTAGTTCATGAGCTCAGAGATTTAGTCCAGTGTCCCCAGTAAACAGGGCCCAGGCAGAAAGGGAGACTCATATCATCTAAATGTTTCCCTAGTTATATGCCAAAAACCTTACCCATGGGCAGAAACTAGGCAGAAGAGCCACATCACCTGGGTACAACTGCAAGTAATATGTCACCATCCCCAGCATAGATAGGTTTCTTATAAAAATAGATAATGACACCACGTGGGTGCTCTGCTCACCAATATGTAAGAATTCCCTCTCTTGACAGAGTCCAGGAAAAAAAGGGGACTTCTGTCACCTAGGCTCTGCACTCAATGGTATATGACAATTTTTTCAGTGAGGAGGATCCAGGCAGTAAAGATGAGTCAAATTTCCTAGATTCTAAATCTAGTAATATGTTGCAGTTTCTCTTCTCAGCAGTGTAATGTCAGGAGAGACATATTACATAGCCAATAGGCCTGGAGATATGGGAAAATATCCTCTGTTTGCAGGGTCCTGGAAGAAGAGTCACATTATTTTGATTCTGACCCAGTGATATGTAACAATGCCCTAATGGAATGAAATTTAAACTAAAAGTTCTCAACACCAGCTACTAGGGCAAGAAATATGACAAAATCTCCTCATCTTTAAGGGTGACACCATTAAATGTTAGCTATCTGTGTATAAGAGAGTCACAATCTCATGTGTGTGCTTGCCATTGTATGACACTCTCGATAATACCTGAGAACGTGATGCAATATGCATGAGAGTTGCAATCCTCTCTGAGGCCTACAGGCATTTATAGAATTATGATTATGCATATTGCCCTAAACCCAGGTATGACAGACAGCATCTCTCCTATAGACTGGTGTTAGGGATGAGATCATTATTATGACTGAGAGTTGGCTCCAAAAATGAGTCACCATCCCACCTGCGGCCATATTCATTTATGAAAGTCACAATTCCATCTTTGTGGTGTATTCGCTTAGACTCAGGATCTCAACAATGGGCTTTGTAGATGTCGGATGGTAAAAACTTACTTTCATCTGAGTGTGCAGTCAAGAATCATAATCTTAACTGTTTGCTGGGCACTGTTAAGAAACTCTTTGTATCACCCAGGAAATTTTTATTACATGAGTTAGTGTTGTAAACTACTGTGAGCTTTGCAGAAATGTGCAATGAGTAACCTGACTCTTTGACCTAAACCTGGTGGTGAGAGGAAAAAATCTCTCCTATTGGCTGAATCCCAACATAAGCTTGATCATCATACCTTTGGACTGAAGCAAGGTATTTCTCACATTCCCATTTTTTAGCAACCTATGCAGAATATTAACATCACTTAGGTTCTTTGTCAAGCAACATGTCATGATGCCCTCTGTAAGCAGCGCCTAGGAAAGAGGGCCACATTAACTGCAGGCTGGAGTCAGCAATATAATACAACCACACGTGGAAGAAATTCAGCAAAGTGGTAAGAGTGAAAACACCTAGAAAATGGGCCAAAGATATGTCAAAATACCTTCTGCGGTCCTGGCACAAGCAGGAGAGTCACATCATTAGGGTTCTAGGCCAAGAAATATGCCGCAATTTCCTCTTTATGCACAACCTAGGCAGAAGAGCAGCTTCGTCTGGGTACTGGGCCCTGAAATATGGCAAAAGATCTGTTCCTGGGCATTGTTCAGTTACAAGATGAGAGTCACATTACCTAAATGCTGAGCTCATCAATATCTCATAATCTTACCATTGTAAAGCCCTAGACAAAAATAGAGTCACATCACTTAGGTCACGGGCTTAGAAATATGGCCCAATATCACCAGTAGGCTGGGTTCAGACAGAAGAAGAGTCATATTACCTAGATGCTTCTTTAGCTATATGTCACAATTTAATATGTGGGTGAAAACCAGGTTGAAGAACCACATCATGTGGTCCTGCGTACTGAGATATTCACAAGTCCCTCTTAGAAAAGGACCCAGGCAAGAGAGTTATGTCACCTAGGTGCAGATTCCACGCTTATGTCTCAATACTTCATGTGGGCAGGACCAAGCAGGAAGTCACATCACCTTGGCGATAGGCCCAGATATACATGACAAAGCATTTTTGAAAGCATGGTCCTGGCAAAAGAGTTCCATCACCATTGTGCCTGGCCTAGCAGTATGTCACTATTCAATTGGGCAAGTTTCAAGCAGAAGAGCCATATCGCCTACATGATAGGTCCTGTGACATGTCAAATGCCCCTTTTTGGGCACAGCCCTGGGAAAAGAGCATTATCACCTGTATGCCTGACCTAGAAACATGTCACTATTTTGCCCAGTGTTCAAGGCCCTTTCCAGAGAGGAGAGTGACATCTTCTAACTGATGGACACTGCAATATGTCACAATGATGTCTGCGAGCATGGTGCAAGCAAGAATGTAACGTCACCTGTGTGCTGGATCCAATGATGTTATAATTCTGAGTGGAGGGCCCAGGCAAAAGAGTCACGTCACTTCAAGGTTGGCTTAGGTAGATATCAAAATCCCATAGGTAGGCTGGAACCAATCTGAAGGGTGAACTCACACAGGCACTTGGCAAAGATTTATATCAGTCATGAAGGAATAAAATTCTAGGGATTAGATTTACAATATCAGGCATGTTCTATTTTTATGTAGGACAATTGCCTTCATCATCTGTAATGGTGAAAGCCGTTACTGTCAGCTGAATGTGCATATGAGAATCCCAATTTTCTCCATGTGCTAGGCCCTGTTATGACTCTCTCTATATAACACAAGGATGTTATAAACTATGTGTGAATGTTGTAATCTTCTGTGACCTTTTTACCAGAAGGAGATCCTGGATATCACTTATCTCCCTAAGCCTAGTTATAAGAGTCAAAATGTTTCCTATTGGCTGGGTCCACATATGAGAGTCCTTATCATGTATTTTAGATGTGTCTACAGATATGGCGCCATCTCATCTGTGGTAATTAAACAGGCAGAAAACGACATCACCTAAATCCTAAGCCAGAAATACCCCAACTTTATTTTGTAGAGAGGGCCCTAATAGAAATATGACAAAACTTAGGTGTTAGACTCAGCTCTATGGCATAATGCCCTTTGTGGAGTGTGTCCAGGCAGTAGAGGAGAGTCATATCACCTAAATGAAGGGCCCAGAGAGATATCACAAAGCCCCCCCCGCCCTTTAAAAAGCCCAGTCAAGAGACTCATGTCATTTGGGTGCAGTGCTTAGAAATGCTACTCTTCACTGGAAGCAGGGTTCATGCAGAAGAGGAGAGTCATGTAACCTAGACAATGGCTCCAGAGATATGTTATGATCACTTCTGAGAACCTGTTAGGACACAAGAGTAAAATCACAAAGGCTCTTGGCAAAGGTATAGGTCCAAATGTCATCTGCGGGCTATAACAAGGCAGGATTATTAAATCACTCAGGAGCTGGGCAAAGGTGTATGTCACAATAGTACCTGTGAAAATCTGGGGCAGGGATGAGGGTAATGATCCTGTCCTGCACGTGTCCTGGCTCTGGGGACAAGCGTCATCATTAGGCTTTTTATCTGGTCTCAGGTAAATGGAACAATATCACCTGTGGGCAGAGAGAAAAAGGAAAGTTCCATCACCTTAGTGGATGCTGGTCCAGTGAAATGTCTCAATTGTCCTTGTGGCTATGACTCTGATAGAAGAGTCACATCATCCGGATGCTCATTTCAGTGACATATAAGATCCCCCCTGTGAGCAGAACTTAGGCAGGAGAGAAGACAAACTTCACTTAGGCAGTTGGCCTGAATATACATCACAATGGCCCCTATGTGTAGGATCAAGGCAGGCGAGTAACCTCGCTTTGGTGCTAGGTTCAGCAACATGTCACAATCTCTCTGGCAGTCAGGGCACAGGCAAGAGAAAAGAAACATCACCTAGTCTCTGAGCCAAGTAATACGTTACAAAGCTTCCTATTGGCAGAAACTTCATTCTCCAAAAAAGTCACATCACCTGGGTGCAGTACCTAGTTACGTGTCACAATCCACCAGAAGTGCAGGGCCAAGAGAGTAGAAGAAAGCCATGTCACTTAAGTAATCAACTTGTATAAAAACCACAGTGCTCTCTGTAGGCAGGCTTCAGGCCAAGATTTCACATCAGCCAAGTGCTGATCTCAGTGATATGTAAAAGTGCCCTATGTTTCATTACCAAAAAAGATGTTACTTATTGCTTAGGTGCTTGGTGCATGTAAGTCACAATTTCAACTGTGCTCTGGGCCTAGAAAGGAGAGTCAAAACACTCAGATTCTGTGCAAAGTTATACTTCTCAATTATACACTCAAAAATGTTCAGAAATAAGTTTCACAGTCCCACACAAGTCCTGGATTTGGGTATGAGAGTCAACACCTCCTATAAGTTGGGTTGAAGTACAGGTGTCACAATCTCAAAAATAGGAAAGGTCCACATAGAAGAGTCTCAATCCCACTTGAAGATTGTGTTCCAGTAGGAAAGTCAAAGTACCACAGTTTGACTAAATCATAGTTCAAACATCACCAAATCACCTATGGATCAGATTCATGTATGAGAGTAACAATTTCAAGCTTCAACTGCTTATGTGTGTGAGATTTACTACCTCGTTTGTAGGCTCTGTACATGTGTGAAGATGAAAATCATGTCAGTTGTCTATGCATCCAAGAGTCACAATGGAACCTGGTTGCAGGTACCTGTTATGAAACTCTTTGTAACATTCAGGCTTTATATGATATGCCTGAGTAGTATAATTTCCTGTAAATTATTACAGGTGGGAGATCTAGGACTTTACCCATGGCCTTAAGACTGCCTGTGAAAGTCAACTATCTCCCACTGGCTAGGTCTAGGTATGAGAGTTATTATTGTGCTGAATCCAGTTATTATATGAGCTGAATCCAGGTATACATCACAATTTCACCTTTGGACGGAGACAAGAGAGAAGAGTTACATTATCTGGGTGCTGAGCAAGGGATACGTTATAATTTCCTTTTTAGTCACGACCCAGTCAGAACAGTCATATCACCTGGATACAGTGTCAGATAATATTATCATGACCACTAAACCCTGGATTGAAAAATAGAGGATTGTCATGCCCCTAGGTAATGGGCTCAGCAATATTTTATTATTTCCTCATTAGCAGAGTCCAAGACAAAGCTCACTGGCAGAGTCCAAGACAAAGAAGAGAGTCACATCACCTAGGTTTTGCACTCAGTGGTATGTCACAATTTCTTCAGTGTCCAGAATCCAGGCAGGAGTGGAGAGTCACATTACCTAGATACTATAGTGATACGTCCCAGTGTCCACTGTGGCAGGGCACTGGCATGAGAGACACCACATCACCTAGCTGATAGGCCCAGAGATACGTGATAATATCCCCTGTTGGCTGGGTCCAAGAAGAAGTTTCACATTGTTAGGATTCTGACCCAGTGATAATTCACAATGCACCTATGGGCAAAATTTAAGCCCAAATTCTCAACACTTGGTTACCAGGCCTATTGATAAGACACACTATCCTCATCTCTTAGGGTGACACCTTTAACTTTCAGCTAAGCTTGAATATTAGGGTCACAATCTCACATGTATGCTGGGCCAATGTATGACACTCTTTACATCCCAGGGCTTTATAAAACCTGCATGAGAGTTGTAAACCTCTCAGCGACCTTCATGCTCATATGGGTTCACAATTTTACATATTGCCCTCAATTCAGGTTTGATAGTCAGCATCTCTTTTATATGTAGGGTTAAAGGAGAAGACCCATTATTATCCCACCTCCAGACAGATCCACATATAAATTCACAATTGCAACTTTGTGCCGTATTCCACAGTGGGCATTGTGTATGGAGGATGGTGACAACTTTTAATTTTACCGGGGTGTAAAATCAGTACTCCAAATCTGAACTTTCTACTGGGCCCTGTTATGAAAGTTTTTACCACCAATGAGTTTATACAATATAAGGTAGTGTTGTAATCTTTGGACTTTGTACAAATATGCAACTCTCTGTGTACAAATATTACTCTCTGTGGTTATGAAGCAGGCAGAACAATCACATCACCTAAATTCTTGGCCAGAAATATTCCAATATTCTCTTTGTAGGCAGGATCCTGTAGAAATGCCATATAAATTGTGTGCTAGATCCAGCTTGGTGGCACAATGTCCCTTATTGGCAGTGTCCAAGCAGGAGAGGAGAGCTGCCATATCAGGTAAATGATGGAACCCAAAATATGTCACTATGCCTCCTATTGACAGGACCCAGGCAAGAGAGTCATATCATTTGGATACAGTGTTTAGAAATGATACAGTTACCAAAGAAAATCATGTACAGGTGGGAGAGAACAGTCATGTAACCTATGTGATGGGCCAGAAATATGTTACAATGACACCTGTGGATATTATTAAGATAACACAGTCAAATCATGAAGATGCTTATACCAAGGATTTGTCAAAATCTCATTTTGATGTTATACCTGTGCAGAATTATTAAATCACTAAGGAGCTGGGTAAAGGTATATGTCACAGTTACACTTGTATATAGCTTTAAGACTAAGAGTCACCATGCTGCACGTGTCCTGGCTCCAGATATATGTGTTGTTATTAGGCTTTTATTTATGGTCTCTTGTATACGGCACAATATCGGCAGTGGCCAGAGAGAAGAGAAGAAAATCTCATCAGCTACATGGGTGTGGATTCAGTGGGAAGTCACAGTCTACCTTGTGGACAGGACCCTGGCAGAAGAGTCAAATCACCTGGATGCTGGTGTCAGTGAAATATCAAAACCTCTTCTCTGGGCAGGATTTTTGCTAGAGAGGAAACTCACCTCACTTGGGCAATTGGCCTAGCTATTTGTCACAATGCTTCTTATGTGCATTACCAAGGCTGGAGAGTGACCTCACAAGGGTGCTGGACCCAGAAATATGTCACAATCTCCCTGTGGTCAGGGCTAGGAAAATGCGAGAAAACATCACCTACATTCTGAGCTAAGTGATATGTTACCATGTTCCAGTTGGCAGAACCCAAAAAGGACAATGATCTCCTGGACACAGTTTCTGCTTATGTGTCAAAATGCACTGTAAGGGCAGGGCCAAGGCAGTAGAAGGGAGTCACATCAATTCATGGTGGATGTAGATATAAAACACAATTCTTCTTGTAGGCAGGTTTTAGGCAGATAATTCACATCACCTGGGTGATGGTCCCAGTGATATATGAAAGTGCCCTTTGCAGACAAGGCCAAAGAAGGTATTACATATTTCTTAGGTGCTTGTTCAACATATGGCACTATTTCATCTGAGTTCTGGGCCTAGAAAACAGAGTCAGATTATTCATGTGCTGGACATGGTTACCTGTCCAAATCACACTCTCAGACATGTTTGGAAATAAGTTTCACATGCCACACAACACCTAGTTTCCTGTACCTGAGCCAACTCTTTCCATGAGGTAGATCTTAATAGAGGAGTCATAATCTCAACAATGGTCAAGATTCGTGTATAGGAGCCCCAATCCCCCTTGAAGACTGTGTTCCAGTAGGGAAGACACAACACCACAGGTGTGCTGAATCATGGTTCAAACTTTACCAAACCACCTGTGAATCAGATCTATGTGTAAAAGTAATTATTTAAACATTTGACTGCTTTTTTATGTGTGAGATTAGTATCTCATTCCTACGCCCTGTTCATGTGTGAGAATGACAATCATGTCAGCTGGGTGTGCATTTAAAAGTCCCATTCTCACTTCATTTCTGACCTCTCTTATGACACTCATTGTACAATTAAGGCTGTATATGACATACCTGAGTGTTATAATCCTTTGTGAACTTTATACAATTGAAAAACTCAGGACACAACCCATTGTCGTGAGACCGGCTATGAGAGTCAATTATCTCTGCTGGCTGGGTCCAGGTATGAGAGTTATTATTCTGCATGTGTGCTTAACCCAGATATATGTCAAAACTTGACCTGTGAGCAGGGACAAGAAAGGAAAGTCACATTACCTGGGTGTTGAGCCAATTATACAGTGTAGTATTATTTGAAGGCTGTGCATAGTCAGAAGTGTCAGCTCTATGCTGGTCCAGTGATACAATATAATCTTGGTGATGTGACAGCCTCAAAGATTATGTCACCAAGCACACTATTGCCAGGAAAAAAAGAAAAAGAGGAGTGTCACTCTACTCTACCTAAGTGCTGGGCTTTGCAAACTGTAATAATCTGCTGGCTTGGAAGAGTCTAGAATATGAAGGAAAGACACATTGCATAGATTTTGCAATCAGTGGTATGTCACAACTTCTTTGGTGAGCCGGACGCAGGCAGGAGAGTAGAATCACGTGACCTAGATGTTAACTTAATATTTTCCAATGTCTTCTGTGGGCAGGGAACATGCAGGAGAGAAAAATTCCCCTACTTATAGGTCCAGAGATATGTGATAATATCCCCTGTTGGCAGGGTCCAGACAGAAGAGTCACATTATAATGACATGAACCCAGTGATACGTCACCGTGCACCCGTGGGAAAGAATTTATGCCAAAATGTCTCAACAGCTGGGTACATGGCCTAGTAATATACCAAATTTTGTTGCCTTTGAGGGTGACACCATTAACTCTGAACTGGCTGTCTATATGAACATAACAATTTCATGTGTTTCCTGGGCTGTTGATTGACACTCTGTGACATTTCAAGGCTTTATGCAGCATGCGTGAGAGTTGCAAACCACTCTGAGGCCTACATGCTTGTATGGATTCATGATCTTACATGTTACCCTAAACTCAGGTATAATAGTCAACATCTCTTCTGCAGTTTGGGTTCAGGGATGAGACACTTTATTACGCCCGTAAGCTGGATCCAGAAATGAGTCACCATCCCACCTGTGGCCAGATCCACATATGAAGGTCACAATTCTGATTTTGTACTGTATTCACTTGTTAGACTCAAGACCTTAACAGTGAGGTTTGGACATATGGAATAGTGACAACGTTTGCTTTTACTTGGTTGTGTAATCGAGAGTCCCAGTCTGAATTTTTGCTACTCCCTGTCATGAAACTCTCTGTACTCCACACGTTTATACATTATGAGTTAGTGTTGTAAATGTCTTTGAGTTTGGTATAAATATGCAACCCACAACCTCACCTATTTCCCTTGTTCTAGTGATAAAAGGCAAAATATCTCCTTTGGCTGATTCCCAGTGTAATTTAGACCATCATGCCTGTGAACCGAAGTAAGGTATATGTCATAATCCTATTTGTGGGCCAAAACTAGGCAGGGGTGTAACATCACTGTGCTGTGCCAAGCATCATGCCACAATGCCATCTCTAGGCAGTGTATAGGAATCAAGTCATATTAACTGGGTACTGGACACAGCAATATGACACAATCCCATATGTAGAAAAAGAACAGGCAAAAAATCAGAGCCAAGACATCTACAGAATAAGCTCAGTATATGTCAAAATGCCTTCTGTAGCTGCAGGAAAGCATGATAGTCACATTTTTAGTGTGCTATTATTATATATTAGTATATGCCATAATTCTCAGTGTATGCAAAATCCAGGCAAAAGAGTAACATTGTATGTGTGCTGAGCCCTGCAATAGGTCAAAATTTCTGTTTGTTTGCATGGTTCAAGAGAAATAGCTGTCAATAAATCTGAGTGCTGGGCTCAGCAATATGTCACAATGCCCTCATTGCAAAGACCAGACTGAAGAAGAGAGTCACTTCACTTAGGTCTTGGGCTCAGAGATAGATCCCACTGTCCCAGTACGGCAGGGCATGGGCTGAAAAGGAGAGTCATCTACCTAGGTGCTTTCCTAGTTGTATGTCACAATCTAACATGTGAGCAGAAATCAGGCTGAAGAGCCACATCACCTGGGTAGAGCCTCACGTAATATGTCACCATGCCCAATGTAGACAGATTTGATGAAAAATAAAAGTAAAAAAAGAATCACAACACCTGGGTGCTGGGCTCAGCAATATGTAGTAATTCCCTGTCTTGGCAGAGTCCAGGACAAATAGGAGAGTCATGTCACCTAGGTTTTGCACTCAGTTGTATGTCACAATTTATTTGGTGGACAGGTTCCAGGCAGGAGTATTACCTAGATGCTGTATCTAGTGATATATCACAATGTCCCCTGTGGGCAATGCACTGGCAGGAGAGACATATCACCTAGCCAATAGGCTTGGAGGTGTGTGAAAATATCCCGTGTTTTCAAGGCCATTATCATTATTCTGACCCAGTGATATGTGACAATGCCCTTTTGGAAAGGAATTTAAACAAAAATGTCTCAACACTGGGGTATGACGCCAAGTGATATGACACAATCTCTTCACCTTTAAGGGTGACACAATTAATGGTTAGCTAGTTGTTTATATGACAGTCACAATCTCATGTGTGTGTTGACCCTTGTATGACATTCTCTGCAATATCTGAGAACACTATACAACATGCCTGAGAGTTGAAAACCTCTCTGAGGCCCACATGCTTATATGAACTCATGATCTTACGTATTGCCCCAAACCGAGGTATGACACTCAACATCTCTCCTCTAGGCTGGCTTCAGAGATGAGACCGTTTTTAAGCCTGGCACCAGATATGAGTCACCATCCCACCCCTGACAAGATTAGCTTTTGAAAATCACAACTCCAACTTGGTCCTGTATTCACTTGTTAGACTCAGGACCTTAACAATGAGATTTGTAAATGTGAGAAGGTAACAACTTTCACTTTCATTTGAATGTGTAGTGGAGATTCACAATCTCAATTTTTTGTTGGGATCCGTTATAAGTATCTCTGTACCACCCAGGAAGGTTTTATGATATGAATCAGTGTTGTAAATTTCTCTGAGCTCTGTATAAATATGCAATGAAGGGACTAACTTATTGATGTAAACCTAGCAATGCAAGGCAAAATATCTCCTGTTGGCTGAATCCCGATATAAGCTTGATCATCATGTTTTTGAACTGAATCAAGGTATCTGTCATAACCCCATTTGTGGGCAAAATCTAGGCAGAAGGTTAACATCACTTAGGTGCTGTTCCAAGCAATATGTCACACTACTCTACCTAGGCAGGGCCTAGGAAAGAGGGTCACATTAACTGGGGGCTGGAACCAGCAATATGCTACAACAACACGTGGACGAATACCAGCAAAGTTATGAGAGCCAAAACACGTACAGAAAGGGAGCAAGATATATCAAAATACCTTCTGTGGCTCTGGCACAAGCAGGAGAGTCATATCATTAGGGGACTGGGCCAAGCAATATGCCCTAATTCCCTCTTTATGCATGACCTAGGCAGAAGAGTAACATCATCCAGGTGTTGGGCCCTGAAATACAGCAGAAGTCTTGTTTGTGGGGGTTGTTCAGCAACCAGACAAGAGTTACGTTACCTAAGTGCTGGGCTCATTAACATTTCACAATCTTCTTATTGTCAAAGCGCAGACAGAATAAGAGAGTCACATCATATAGGCTATGTGCTCAGAGATATGGCCGAATGTCACCAGTAGGCAGGGATCAGGCAGAAAAAGAGAATCATATCACCTAGGTGCTTCTTTAGGTATATGTCACACTTTAATATGTGGGAAAAAACAAGGCTGAATACCATATCACATGGTCCTGGGTCCTGAGATATTCACAAGCCCCCCCTTAGAAAAGGACCCAGTCAAGAGAGTTACA
Organism: Gorilla gorilla gorilla; assembly: GCF_029281585.2. Taxonomy (NCBI): domain Eukaryota; kingdom Metazoa; phylum Chordata; class Mammalia; order Primates; family Hominidae; genus Gorilla; species Gorilla gorilla. The sequence continues at coordinate 42,637,284 of NC_073248.2, read as the reverse complement.
TCACCTAAGTGCAGGTTCCACACATATGTCACAATGCTCCATGTGGGCAGGGTCAAGCAGGAAGTCACATCACCTAGGTGATAGGCATAGAGATATGTCACAAAGCTTTTCTTTTCTTTCTTCCTTTTTTCTTTTTTTTTTTTGAGATGGAGCCTCGCTCTGTTGCCCAGACTGGAGTGCAGTGGCACGATCTCAGCTCACTGCAAGCTCCGACTCCTGGGTTCACACCATTCTCCCACCTCAGCCTCCCAAGTAGCTGGGATTTCAGGCACCTGCCATGGCACCTGGCTTATTTTTTGTATTTTTAGTAGAGATGGGGTTTCACCGTGTTAGCCAGGATGGTCTCGATCTCCTCACCTCGTGATCCACCCGCCTCGGCCTCCCAAAGTGCTGGGATTACAGGTGTGAGCCACCATGCCCAGCCATAAAGCTTTTCTTAAAGCATGTCCCTGGCTGAACAGTACCATCACCTTTGTGTCTGGCTTAGCGATGTGTCACTATTCAGGTGGTCAGATCCCAAGCAGAAGAGTCATATTACCTGCATGATAGGCCCTTTGATATGTCAAAATGCCTTCTTTTGGGCATGGCCCTGGCAAAAAAAAAAAAAAAAAAGTATCATCACCTGTGTGCCTGGACTATGAATATGTGACTATCCTATCCTATGTGCAGTGCCCATTCCAGAGAGGAGAGTTACATCTTTTAAGTGACAGACACAGTAATATGTCACAATGATGTCTGTGTCATGGTGCAGTCAAGAATATAACATTACCTGGTTACTGCATCCAGTGATGTCAAAATTCTTACTGAGAGCAGGGCCCAGGGAGAAGAGCCAAACCACTTCAAGGTTGGCCCTGGGAGATCTCAAAATTTTATATGTAGGCTTGAACCAGTCTTAAGAATGAAATCACAATGGTGCATGACAAAGATTTGTATCACAGTCATGACGGAATAAAATTCTAGAAATTAGATTTACAATACCACACATGCCCTATTTTCATGTAGAAGGGTTGCCTTCATCTGTCTATGATGGTGAAAGTTCTTGCTGTCAGCTGGGTTTGCACATGAGACTGACAATTTTCTGTGTGTGCTAGCCCCTGTTATGGCATTCTTTATACAACACAAGGGTGTAACAAGGGTGTTACAAGGGTGTGAGTGTTGTAGTCTTCTGTGACATTTTTACCAGGAAGAGATCATTGACATCACTTATGTTCCTAAACCTAGTTATAAAAGTCAAAATTTCTCCTATTGGCTGGGTTCACATATGACAGTCACTATCATGGCTGTTAGTTGCACCTAGGTATATGCTACCATGCTCTCTGTGGTTATTAAATGGGCAGAAAAACCACATCACCTAAACCATGAGCCAAAAATGTTCCAATATTTTATTTGCAGGAAGGGCCATAACAGAAAAGCCACAAAATTTGGTCATAGGCCCAGGTCGTTGGCATAATGTCCTTGCTGGAGAGTGTCCACACAGGAGAGGAGAGTCATATAACCTAAATGATGGGCCCAGAGAAATGTAATAATGCCTCCTATTGAAAGGGCCCAGGCAAGAGGGTCATGTCATTTAAATGCAGTGCTTAGAAATGCTACGCTCTTCACTGGAAGCAGGGTTCATGCAGGAGAGAAAAGTCAAATACCCTAGATGATGGGTCCAGAGATTTGTTACGATCCCTTCTGAGGACACTGTTAAGACAGGGAAGTCAAATCACCAAGGTTTTTGGCCAATGTATATATCAAACTGTTATCTCTGGGCTATAAATAGGCAGGATTATTAAATCACTCAGGAGCTTGGCAAAGGTGTATGTCACAACAACACCTGTGGAAAGGTTCAGGGATGAGAGTCACCATCCTGCAAATGTTCTGGCTCTAGGTACAGGAGTTGTTATTATAATTTTTATCTTCTCTCAAGTATATGGCACAATATCACCTGTGGGCAGGGAGAAGAAAGGAAAGTCACATCATCAGAGTCGGTGCTGGTCCAGTGAAACGTCACAATCCTTCTTGTGGGCAGGACTCTGGAAGAAGATTCACATCGCCTGGATGCTGATTTCAGTGATATACCTAAATTCCCCCTGTGGACAAGGCAGGCGTAGGAAGGAGAGGAGAAAAACTGCTCCTAGGCAATTCGCCTGGATATATGTCACAACTGTCCCTACGGGCAGGAAAATGCAGGAGAATGACCTCACCTTTGTGCTGAGTTCAGCAATATGTTACAATCTCTCTGGTGGTCAGGGCTCAGGCAAGAGACAAAAAAAAATCACCTAGGTGCTGAGCTAAGTGATATGTTACAAATCTTTCTATTGGCAGAACTCCACCCAAAAATGAGTCACATCACCTGGGTGCAGTATCCTGTTATGTGTCACTAGGCACCATAAGTGCAGGACCAAGGCAGCAGAAAGAAATGACATCACTTACATGATAGAGCTAGATAAAAGCCATAATGCTCTTTGTAGCTGTGTTTCAGGCCAAGATTTTACATCGGCTGGGCACTGGTCCCAGAGATATGTAAATCTGTTGCATTCCCAAAAAGGTGTTATACATTGCTTAGGTGCTTGGCGAATGTATGTCACAATTTCAACTGTCCTCTGGGCCTAGATAAGAGATGCAAAACACTCATAGGCTGGACAAAGCCATATTTCTCAATCACACACTCAAAAATGTTCAGAAGTAAGTTTCACAGTCCCATACTAGTCCTGCCTTCAGGTATGAGAGTTAACATCTCCTATCAGTTTGGTCGAAGTACAGGAGTCACAATCTCAACAATGGGCAAGATCCATGTATAAGAGCCCCAACTCTGGCCAGGCACTGTGGTTCATGCCTGTAATCCCAGCACTTTGGGAGGCCGAGGTGGGTGGATCACCTGAGGTCAGGCGTGGCCAACATGGTGAAACCCCACCTCTACTAAACACAGAAAAAATTAGCCAGACATGGTGGCAGGTGCCTGTAGTCCCAGGTACTCAGGAGGCTGATGCAGAAGTATCACTTGAACCCAGGAAGTGGAGGATGCAGTGAGCTGAGATGGCACCACCGCACACCAGTCTGGGCAATAAGAGAAAAACTCTGTCTCAAAACAACAGCAACAACAATAACAAAAACCCCAATCCCACTTGAAGATTGTGTTCCAGTAGGAGAGTCAAAGCACCACAGGTCTGCTGAGTCATGCTTCAAATGTCACCAAACCACCTGTGGATCAGATTCATGTATGAGAGTAAGAAAAATTTCTACTGCTTATGTGTGTGAGATTTAATATCTGATCTGTAGGCTTTGTTCATGTGTGAGAATGACAACTGTGTCAGCTGGGTGGGTGTCCAAGACTCCCAATAGCACCTGGTCGCTGGTGCCTGTTATGACATCCTTTGTACCACTCAGACTTTATGTGATATGACAGAGTAGCATACTTTTCTATGAATTCTTACATATGTGAGATTGAGGAATTTAACCATGGTAGTAAGACTGTCTAAGGGAATCAAAATAAATCCCCTGGCTGGGTCCAGGCATGAGAGTTATTATTGTGCATATGAGCTGAATCCAGGTCTATGTCACAGTTTCACCTTTGGACAGAGGCAAGAGAAGAGTCACATCACCTGGGTCCTGAATCAGGGAAACAGTATAATCTCCTTTTAGGCAGGACCCAGTCGTAAGAGTCATATCAGGTGGGTACAGTCTCAAATAATACGTCAATATGCCCACTGTATACAGGATTGAATAAATAGTGGATAGTCACATCCCCTAGGTGCTGGGCTCAATAGCATGTTATAATTCCCTCTTTTGGCAGAGTCCATAACTAAGAGGAGAGTCATATCACCTAGGTTTTGCACTCAGTGTTCTGCAACAGCTTCTTCAATGGGAAGCATCCAGTCAGGAGAGTAGAGTCATATTACATAGATGCTATATCTAGCAATATGTCAAAATCTTCCCTGTGGACAAGACATTGGCAGGAGAGACATATTCCTTAGCTGAAAGACACAGAGATGTTTGATAACATCCACTGTTTGCAGGGCCCAGGAGAAGAATTACATTATGATGATTCTGTCCCAGTGATATGTAACAATGCATTCATGAAAAGGAATTTGAGGCAAAAAGTATCAAAACCTGGGCACTAGGCCTAGTGATACGACACAATATCTTCATCTTTGAGGGTAACACCTGTAAATTTTGGCTGACCATGTATATTAGTGTCACAATCTCATGTGTGTGCTGGGCCAATATATTACACTCTCTAAAATACCCGTGGGGTTTATGAAACCTGCGTGAGAATTGCAAACCTCTCTGAGGCCTACATGCTCATAGGGACTCACAGTCATACATATTATCCTAAACCTAGGTTTGGTAGTCAACATCTCTCCTGCAGACAGGGTTAAGGGGGAAGACCTATGATTAAGCCTGTGAGCTGGGTCCAGAAATGAATCACCATTTTCCCTGTGGCCAGATCCTCATATAAAAGTCACAATTCACACTTTGTGCTGTATTCCCTTGTTAGACTCAAGACCTCAACAGTGGGCCCTGTAAATGTGGAATGGTGACAACTTTTATTTTCAACTGGTTGTGTAAGCGAGAGTCATAATCTGAACTTTTTGCTGGACCCTGTTATGCAACTCTCTACCAACAAAGAGTTTATACAATGCAAGTTATTGTTGAAAGATTCTATGAGCTTGGTACAAATATGCAACCCAGGATTTAACCTATTGCACTAAGCCTAATGATGAAAGGCAAAATATCTTTTATTGGGTGAATCCCAATATAAAGTTCATCATAATGCCTGTGAAGTGGACCTAAGTATATGTCATACATGAGAGCCAAAGCACCTACCTAATGGGCACAAGAGACATCAAAATATTTGACTCCAGCACAGGCAGGGAGTCAAATTTTAAAAATACTGGGTCCAACAATGTGCAATATGCCATAATTTTCTTTTTATGCAGAACCCAGGTAGAAGAGTAATATCACCTGGGTGCTGGACCCTGCAATAGGTCAAAATTCCTTTTTGTGGGCATCATTCGGGAAAAAGAGGAGAGTCACATATCCTGAGTGCTCTGCCCAACAATGAGTCAATGTCCTTATTTTGAAGGCCCAGGCAGAAAAAAAGAGTCACATCACTTCAGTCTTGGTCTCAGACATGTGTCCCAATAGCCCCTCTAGGCATGGCACAGGCAGATTAGGAGAATCATATCACCTAGGTGCTTCCCTAGGAATATGTCACAGCGTAACATAAGGACACACACCAGGCAGAAGAACCACATAATTTGGGTGCTGGGTCCTGAGATATGTCATGAGGCTCTCTTAGGACGTCAGCTAGGCAAGAGGCTTACATCACCTCAGAGTAGGTTCTCTGCTTATGCCACAATGCTTCATAGGGGAGGGCCCAAGGAGCAAGTCTCTTCACCTAGGTAATAGGCCTAGAGATATGTGACAATGTCCTCTATAAAGTATGGCCCAGGCAAAAGAGTAACATCACCTGTGTGCTTGGCCTAGAAATATATCAGTCTCCAGGTTGGCAGGGCCCAAGTGGGAGAGCAGCATAACCTAGATGATAGGCTCAGAGATATGTCACAATGCCCTTTTTGGGCATGGCTCTGGCAAAAGGCACCTATGCCTTTGTGCCTGGCCTTGCAATATGTCGCCATTCTTTCTCTGTGCAGAGAACATTCCAGAGAAGAGACTTACATCATCTATCAGGTGGACACAGGTATATGTCACAATAATTGTGGTGGCCATGGTGCAGGCAACAATGTAACATCACCTGGAGGCAAGATCCGGTGATATACTACAATCCTTACTTAGAGAATGGCCCAGGCAGAAGAGTCACATCACCTTGAGATTGGCCTAGGTAGATATCGGAATCCCATATACGTGCTGGAACAAGCCTGGAGAGGCAAACTACACAGGTGCATGGCAAAGATTGATATCACAATCACACTGTCCAACTATTCCAAATATGAGATTTACAATACCCCACACATCCTTTTTTGAGTGTGACAGTTGGCTTCATCCACGTGAGATGATAACAGTCCTACTGTCAGCTGGATGTGCACACAAGACTCACAATTTTACCTGCATTCCGAGACCTGCTTTGACTCCTTCTGTATAACCCAAGGACTTTGTAAAGTATGTGTGAATGTTGTAATCTTTTGTGACCTTTGTGCAAGAAGGTGATTCAGGACATCATGTATTTCCCTAAACCTAGTCATAAGAGTCAAAATATCCTCTATGGGCTGCGTCCACATAAAAGAGTCATTGTCATTTGTGATAGGCATGCCTAGGTATATCTTAAAATTCCCTCTGTGGTTATGAAGCAGGCAGAAGAGCAATGTCACCTAGAGGCTGGGCAAGAAACATTCCAATATTCTCTTTGTAGGCAAGGTCTTTTCAGAAATGTCTCAAAACTTGTGTGCTAGATTTATCTCTGTGGCACAATGTCTTTGTGGGCAGTGACCAGGCAGTAGAGGAGAGAGATACTACCTAAAACCTGGGCCCAGAAATATGTCACAATGCCTCCTGTTGACAGGATCCGGAAAAGACCGTCATCTCATTTAGATGCAGTGTTTACAAATGCTACAATTACTAAAGGAAGCTGGGTACAGGCCAAAGAAGAGAGTCATGTAACCTAGATCATGAGTCCAGAAATATGTGACATTCCCCCTGAGGAGATTGTTAAGATAGCACAGTCAAATCACCAAGGTGGCTGGCACCGATATTTGTCAAAATCTCATTTTGGGGCTATACCTAGGCAAAATTATTAAATCACTCAGGAGCTGGGCAAAAGTATGTGTCACAGTTAAACTTGTGGAAAGGTTTAAGAATAAGACTTATCATACTGCACATATTCTGGCTTCAGATATATGAGTTGATATTAGGCTTTTGTTACGACCTCAGTTATAGAGCACAATATCACCTGTGGCCAGAGAGAAGGAAAGAAAGTTACATCACTTATGTGGGTGGGGGTCCAGTGAGATGTCACAGTCCCCCTTGCAGGCAGGATCCTGGCAGAAGTGTTACATCACCCGGATGCTCACATCAGTGACATTTGAAAACTCCCTATGTGGGCAGGACTTTGGCAGAAGAGGATGCTCATTTCACCTGGGCAATTGTCCTGCATGTTTGTCACAATGGCCCTCATGTGCAGTACCCAAGCTGGAGAGTGACCTCACATTGGTGCTGGGCCCAGCAATATGTCACAATCTCCCTTTGGTCAGGGCCCAGGCAAAAGCAAAGAAACATTACCTAGCTGGTAAAACAAGTAATATGTCACATAAATTCCTGTTGACAGAACTGTAATAGAAGAATCACTTCACCTGCGTGCAGTACCCAGTTATGTGTCACAATGCACTGTAAGTGCAGGGACAAAGGAGTAGAAGGGAGTGACATCAATTACGTAATGGACCTACATATAAGACACAATTCTTTTGGTAGGCAGTTTTCAGGCAGATAATTTGCATCACCTGGGTAATGGTCCCAGTGATATATAATAGTGCCCTTCATAGAAAGAGCCAAGGGATGTGTTACATATTGCTCAGATGCTTGTTCCACATATGGCACAATTTCTTCTGTGATCTGGGTGTATAAAAGAGATCCAAATTATTCATGTGCTGTGCAAAGTTACCTGCCCCAATCACACTCTCAAAAAGGTTCGAAAATAAGTTTCACGTCTCACCAAAGTCCTGGTTTCCTGTATGTGAGTAAACACTTTCTATGTGCCGGGTCAAAGCAGAGGAGTCACAGTCTCAACGATCAGCCAGATTCATATATGACAGCCCATTCTCACTTGAAGACTGTGTTTCAGTTGGTGTTTCAGCATACCACAGTGTGCTGGATCATGGTTCATATGTTACCAAACCACCCATGAATCAGATTCCTTTATGAGAGTAATTATTTCAGCTTTTGACTGCTTCTTTATGTGTGAGATTCAGGGCCTACATTAGTAGGCCCTGGGCATGTGTGAGAATGACAATTGTGCATGTGTGAGAATGACACAGATATTTTGCTTTGCCCGTCCAGCTGAGGGTCCCAGGCCACTCAGACTCTGAGGAGAGTCCTGTGAAGAATGACAAACTTGGCACTAAGCAGCTTGCAATCCAGGCATTTCTTTAATATAGAATTAACAACAGAAGCTTTGAGTAAACACAATTTTGGATAATTAACATGGTTAAGAAAGTAGTTCTACAAATGATTAAGGTCAGGTACCATGGTCTAAATTAAATACTATTAGGGGCCAACTTTCCTGGTTGAGCTCCCCACTGAGAGAGCTATCTGGTTCAAAGACTGGTTAATGGAGGTAAAATAAACAGACTTAACTGGGGAAGCCTATATTGTCCCTCATTTTACCCTATGATCTAATATTCTCAAGTAAGAACTGGCCACCTTAAGCCTGTCCAATTATTACAAGCTATGTAACTTTTCCACCTTCCAAAGCTTTGTGACTCTTCCTTATTACGTTCCCCAGTATTTCCTTTTAATATTTCTGCCACAAACCTGAGTGAATCACAACATACTGGCTCTGTCCAGGTATGAGAGTTATTATTGTGCAGGGGTGCTTAACCCAGGCATTTGTCACAATTCCACCTATGAGCAGGAAGAAGCCAGAAGAGTCACATCACCTGGATGCTTAGCCAGTTATACAGTATAATCACATTTGTAGGCTGGGCATAGTCTGAAGTCACATCAGCTGGACACAGACTGAAATAGTATGTCATTAATCCGGAGATTGACAGAAAAAGAGAAGAGTCACTCAACCTAGGTGCTGCGCTCTGCAATATGTAATAATCCCCTCTCTTAACAAGGAATATGAAGGAGAGTCATATTCCCTAGGTTTTGTAATCAGCAGTATGTTACAATTTACTTGGTGAGCAGAACTGAGACAGGAGAGGTAGGTAGTATGACCTAGATGTTAAGCCAAATGACATTTTACAATGTCCTCTGTGGGCAGGGCACAGGCAGAAGAGACAAATCACCAAGATTATAGGTCCAGAGATATGGGATACTATCCTCTTTTGGCAGGGTCCAAGCAGAAGAGTCACATTTTTATGAATTCTAACCCAGCGATACGTCACAATGAACCCATGGGAAGAAATTTAAGCCAAAATGTCTCAACACCTTGGTACTCTGCCTAGCAATATGCCAAATCTCTTTGTCTTTGAGGGTGACACCATTAACTGTGAGCTGGTTCTGTATCTGATAGTCACAATCTCACATGTTTCCTGGGCCAGTGTAAGACCCTCTACAACATTTGAAGGCTTTAAACAGCATGCATGAGCATTGCAAACCACTCTGAGGCCTACATGCTTCTATGGACTCACAATATTAGATATTTTCCTAAACCAAGGTATGACAGTCCACATCTGTCTTATATGCTGGCTTCAGGAATGAGACCATTATTATGCCTGTGAACTGGCTCCAGAAATGAGTCACCATCCCACCTGTGGCCAGATTCACTTACGAAAGTTACAATTCCAATTTTGTACTGTATTCACTTGTTAGACTGAGGACCTCAACAATGAGTTTTGTAAATATAGGATGGTCACAACTTTTACTTTCACCTCAATGTGTGGTTGAGAGTCACAATCTTAATATTTTGATGAGCCCTGTTATGAAACTCCCTGTACTACACAAGAAGTATTTATGATACGAGTTAATACTGTAAACTTCTGTGAGCTTTGTACAAATATCCAATGAAAGAACTTACCTATTGACCTAAACCTAGTGATGAGAGGAAAAATATGTCCTATTGGCTGAATATAAGCTTGATCATCATGCCTTTGAACTGAAGCAAGGTATATGTCATAATCCAATTTTTGGGGGGGGCAAAACCTAGGCAGAAGTTTAACATCACCTAGTTTCTGTGCGAAGTAGTATATCACGATGCCCTCATTAGGCAGGGCCTAGTAAAGAGGGTCACATTAACTGGGAGATGGAGCTTTGTAATATGATAAAACCACACATGGAAGAAAGCAAGCAAAGTGATGAGAGCCAAAATACCTACAGATTGGGCCAAAGATATGTCAATATACTTTCTGTGGCTCTGGCACAGGGAGGAGAGTCACATCATTAGGGTGCTGGGCCAAACAGTATGCCATAATTCCCTCTTTATGCACGACCTAGGCAGAAGAGTAACATCATCTGGGTGCTGGGCCCTAAAATATGGCAAAAGGCATGTTTGTGGGTGTTGTTCGGCAACCAGTCGAGAGTCACATTACCTAAGTGGTGGGCTCAATATGTCACAATATGTCAATTGTTTAGGTATATTTCGCATACCTAGGCAATTTATTAAGTGGGCAGAATCCAGGCTGAAGTGCCACATCACATGGTCCTGGGTCCTGAGACATTCGCAAGCCCTCCTTAGAAAAGGACCCAGTCAAGAGAGTTACATCTCCTGGGTGCAGGTCCCACATATATGTCACAATGTTCCATGTGGGCAGGGCCAAGCAGGAAGTCACATCGCCTAGGTGATAGGCATAGAAATATGTCACAAAGCTTTCCTTAAAGCATGTTCCTGGCAAAAGAGTACCATCACCTTTGTGTCTGGCCTAGTGATATGTCACTCTTCAAGTGGGCAGGTCCCAAGCAGAAGAGACATATTATCTCTATGATAGGCCCTGCAATATTTCAAAATGCCCTCTTTGGGGCATGGCCCTGTCAAAATAGTATCATCACCTCTGTGCCACTCCTAGGAGTATGTTACTATCCTGCCCTGTGTGCAGGGCCCATTCTAGAGAGGAGAGTTACTTCTTTTAAGTGATGGACACAGTAATATGTCACAATAACGTGTGTGTCATGGTACAGGCAAGAATGTAACATCACCTGGGTGCTGGACGCAGTGATGTTACAATTCTTACTGAGAGCAGGGCCCAGGCAGAAGTGTAACATCACGTCAAGGTTGGCCCAGGTAAATATCAAAACCCCATATGTAGGCTTGAACCAGTCTGAAGAGTGAAATCACACCGGTAGCTGGCAAAGATTTATATCACAGTCTTGAAGGAATAAAATTCTGGGGATTAGATTTAGAATACCACACATGTCCTGTTTTCATGTAGGACAGATGCCTTCATCCACCTGTGATGGTGAAATTCCTTGCTGTCAGCTGGGTTTGCATACAATACTCACAATTTATTCTGTGTGCTAGGTGCTTTGTGACACTCTCTATTCAACACAAGGGTGTTAAAATATATGTGTGAGTGTTGCAATCTTCTGTGACCTTTTTACCAGAAGGAGATTCCACACCACTCATGTCCCTAAACCTAGTTATAAGAGGCAACATTTCTTCTATTGGCTGGGTCCACATAAGAGAGTCATTATCATGCCTATTAGCTGTGCCTAGTTTTATGTCACCATCCCGTCTTTGGTTATAAAAGAGATAGAACAAACACGTCACGTACATTCTAAGCCAGAAGTATTACAACGTTCTCTTTGTCAGCAGGGCACTAACCAAAAAGTCAGAAAACTTTGGTGCCAGTCCCAGCTCTATCGCATAATGCCTCTTGTGGACAATGTCCAGGCAGGTGAGGAGAGTCATATCACCAAAATGATGGGCTCAGAGATATGTCACAAGGCCTCCTGTTGAAATGGCCCAGGCAAGAGAGTCATGTCATTTGGATGCAGTGTTTAGAAATGCCACACTCTTCACTGAAAGGAGGTTCGGACAAATGGGGAACATCACATTACCTAGATGATGGGACCATAGATATGTTATAATTTTTTCTGAGGACCCTCTACAACAGGAGAGTCAAATCACCAAGGTTCTAGGTCCACGTATATGTCAAAATGTCACATGCAGGCTATAATTAGGCAGGATTATTAAATCACTAAGGAGCTGGACCAAGGTGTATGTCACAATAACACTGGTGGAAATGTTCAGGAATGAGAGTCACCATTCTGCACATCCTGGCTCCAGGTATAAAGTTGTTATTATTCCTTTGATCTGTCTCAGGTATATGGCATAATTTCACCTGTGGGCAAGGAGAAGAAAGGAAAGTCACATCACCTGAGTGGGTGCTGGTCCAGTGAAATGTCACAGGCCTCCTTGTGGGCAAGACTCCTGGAAAAGAGTCACATCACCTGGATGCTGTTTTAAGTGATATATGAAAATCCACCCTAAGGACAGAGCTTAGGCAGGAAAGGAGACAAAATTCACCTAAGCAATTGGCCTGGAGATATGTCACAATAGCCCCTATGTGCAGGACCAAGGCGGGAGCGTGTCCTCACTTTGGTGCTGGGTTCAGCAACATTTCACAATCTCTCTAGTGGTTAGAGCTCAGGCAAGAGAGAAGAAACATCACTGAGGTGCTGAACCAAGTGTTATGTTACAAAGCTTCCTATTGGCAGAGCGCCACAAGAAAATGAGTCACATTACCTGAGTGCAGTACCCAGTTATGTGTCACAATGCACCATAAGTGCAGTGCCAAGGCAGTAGAAAGAAGTCACATCACTTATGTGATGGACCTAGAAAAAAGCCACAGTGCTGTCTGCAGGCAGGGCTCAGGCCAAGATTTTACATCAGCTGCATGCTGGTTTCAGTGTCATGTAAAAGTGCCCCCTGTCACGTTGCTAAAGGTGTTATATGTTGCTTGTTGCATGTATGTCACAAGTTCAACTCTGCTCTGGGCCTAGAAAGCAGAGTCAAAACACTCAGATGCTGGGCAAAGTCACACTTCTCATTCACACACTAAAAAGTGTTCATAAATCAGTTTCACAGTCCCACACAAGTCTGAGCTTCATGCATGAGACTCAACATCTCCTATGATTGGGTCAAAGTAGAGGAGTCACAATATCAACAATGGGCAAGATGCATGTATAAGAGCCCCAATCCCACTTGAAGATTGTGTGTCAGGATAAGAGTCAAATCACTAAAGGTCTGCTGAGTCGTGGTTCAAACATCGCCAAACCACCTATGGATCTGATTCATATATAAGGCAACAATTTCTAGCTTCAGCTGCTTATGGGAGGGAGATTTAGTACATCATTCACAGGCCCTGTTTATAACAAACATCCCAGCTGGGTGTGCGTCCAAGAGTCACAATAGCACGTGGTCACTGGTGCCTGTTATGACACCCTTTGTACCACTCAGGCTTTATATGATATGCCTGACTAGGCTACTTTTCTGTGATTTCTTATAGGTGGGAGATTTGGAATTTACCCATGGCTGTAAGACAGGCTATAAGAGTTAAAATATTCCCCCTGGCTGGGTTCATGTATGAGAGTTATTATTGTGCAAGTGTGCTGATTTCTGGTATGTATCACAATTTTCCCTTTGGACAGAAACAAGGCATAAGAGTCACATCATTTGCATACTGAGCCATGGATACACTATAATCTCCTCTGTGGTAAGGAGCCAGTGACATGGGTCATATCACTGGGTACAATCTCAAATAATATGTCATCTTGACAACTGTATACAGGGTTGAAAAAATAGTGGATAGTTACATCCTCTACGTGCTGGGCTCAGCAATATGATATAATTGCTGCTCTTAACAGAGTCCAGGACAAAGGGTAGAGTCACATCACCTGTGTTTTGCACTCAGGGGTATGTCACAATTTCATCAGTGGGTAGGATCCAGGCAGAAGAGGTGAGTCACATTACCTTGATGCTATATCTAGTGGTATGTCATAGTGTTCCCTGTGGGCAAGACACTGGCAGGAGAGACACATCACCTAGCAAACAGGACTAGAGATATGTGATAATATTTCCTGTTTGCTAGGTCCAAGAACAAGAGTACACATTATTATGATTCTAACCCGGTGATATTTCACAATCCACCTATGGTAAAGAATTTAAGCCACTAATCTCAACACCTAGGGTTACTAGGCATAGTGATATGACACAATCTCCTTATATTTTTGGGTGACACTTTTTACTGGTATGTATGTAAGTGTCACAATGTAACATGTGTTCTGGGTCATTGTGTGACACATTCTACAATATTCAAAGGCTTTATGTAACATGCATGAGATTTGCAATCCATTCTGAGGCCTACATGCTCCTGTTGACTCACAATCTTATGTATTGCTTTAAACTCAGTTATGATAGACAACATTTCTCTTATAGGCTGGGTTCAGACAGGAGACCCATTATTATGTCTGTGACCTGAGTCCAGAACTGAATCACCATCTCAACTGTAGCAACACACACATATGAAAGTCACAATTCCATCTTTGTACTTTATTTACTTGTTAGACTGAGGACTTCAACAGTGGTCTTTGTAAATGTGGGATAATGAAATCTTCATCTCTCTCCTGCATGACATGTGTAATCAAGAGTCACGATCTTAACCTTTTGCTAGGCCCTGTTATAAAACTCTGTGTACCAGCCAAAAAGTTTACAGAATTTGAATTAGTGTTGTCATATGTGAGCTTTATGCAAATATGCAACTTATAACCTTACCTATTGCCCTAAGTGTAGCAATGACAGGCAAAGTGTCTACTATTGGTGCAATCCCAATATAAGTTTGATTATTATGCCTTTGAAATGAAGCAAGGTAAATTTCAAAATCCTATTTGTAGAAAAAAAAACTTGGCAGGAGGGTAGCACAATTTAGGTGTTGTGTCAAGCAATATGTCACAATGCCCTCCCTAGGCATGATATAGAAGTGAGGGTTACATTAAATGGGGGCTGGACCCAGCAATATGACACAATCCCAAATGTGGGAAAAAAAAGAACCCAGACAAATGATGACACCAAAAACGCCTACTGAATGGGTCTATAATATGTAAAAATACTTTATGTTGCTCTGGCACAGGAAGGAGAGTTACATCATCAGGGTGAGGGGCCCAGCAATATGCCATAATTATCTCTTTATGCAGAACCCAGGTAGAATTGAAAGATTATCTGGGTGCTGGGCCCTGCAATACCTCAAAAATCTTTTTCTTGGGCATGGTTGGGGAAAAAAGAGTCATAGTACCTAAGTATTGGGCTTAGCAGTATGTCAAATCACCCCATTGCAAAGACTCAGGCAGAAGAAAAGATTCACATCACTTAAGACACAGGCTCAGATATATGACCCAATGTCTCAAGTAAGGAGGGCTCAGGCAGAAGGGTAGAGTCATATCACACAGGGGCTTCCCTAGGTATATAACACAATCTAACATATGAGGTAAAAGCTGGCAAAAGAGCCACATTGCCTTGATGTGGGCTCTTGAGATATATCACACAAGCCTCCCTTAAGACAGCACCCATGCAAGAGTGTTATAACAAATAGGTGCGGGTTGTACCATTATGTCACAATGCTCCACGTGGTCAGGGCTCAAAAAGATAGTCAGATCACCTAGGTAATAGGCCAGAGATATGTTACAATATCCTTCTTAAGGCATGGCTTGGGCAAAAGAGTACCATCACCTGTTTGCCTAGCCTAGTAATGTGTCACTATCAAGGTAAGCAGGGCCCAGGCAGGAGAGCAAAATCACCTAAGTGATAGTACCAGAGATTTGTCACAATGCCCTCATTAGGACATGGCTATAATAAAAGATTACTGTCATCTATGTGCCTGACCCAGCCATATGATACTATCCCCCACTGTGTGCAGGGCCCATTGTCATGAGGAGAGTTACATCACCTAAGTGGTTGTATGACATATGACACAGTGATATGTCACAATGATTTCTGTGGGAATGGCACAGGAAAAAATGTACCATGACTTGGGTGGTGGACCTAGTGATATGTCATGACCCTTACCAAGAGCAGGACCCAGGCAGGAGATTCATATCACCTAGATGTTGGACCAGGTAGAAATCACAATAACAACCTCAGGCTGGAACCAGTCTGGAGAGTCAAGTCACACAGATGGTCAGCAAGGGTTTTTTTCAAAATGACACTGGGAGAAAATTCATGAAATGAGATTTACACTACCACACATGTCTTGTTTTCATGAATGAGAGCTGGCTTCATATATTTCAGACAGCGACAGTATTTACTGTCAGCTGGTTGTGTATATGAGACTCACAATTTCACCTTTCTGCTGAATTGTGTTTTTACACTCTCTGTACAAGCCAAGGGCATTATAAAATATCTGAGGGTGTTATAATCTTCTTTGACCCTTTTTTTTTTCTTTTTTACCAGAAAGAGATTTATGAGATTTATTCACTCTTGTTTTTGTTGTTGTTGAGACAGAGTCTGGCTCTGTCACCCAGGCTGGAGTGCAGTGCTGCAATCTCTGCTCACTGCAACCTCCACCTCCTGGGTTCAAGCAATTCATCTGCCTCAGCCTCCTGACTAATTTGGACTGCAGTCACACACCACCACACCCAGCTACTGTTTGTAGTTTTAGCAGAGATGGTGTTTCACCATGTTGGTCAGCATGGTCTCGATCTTTTGACCTTGTGATCCACCTGACTCACCCTCCCAAAGCGCTGGGATTACAGGCCTGAGCCACCATGACCAGATAATTTACTCGTGTTTCTAAAGTAAGTTAGAAATGTCAAAGTTATTTTTCTTTGTGGGGTCTACATAAAAGAGTCATTATACCTGTAAGTTGTGCCTATGTATAGGTCACCATTTACTCTGTGGTAATGAAATAGGCATGACAGCTAAGTCATCTAAATGCTGAACCAGAAATTTTCCATTCTTTTTCTTGTAGACAAGTTCCTTGCAGAAAAGTTTTGTAACTTGGGCGTTACACCCAGATGTATGGCATAATGCCCCTTGTGGGCAGTGTCTAGACAGAAGAGGAGTCTCATACCACCTAAGTAATAGGCCCAGAGATATTTCACAATGTGTCCCATTGAAAGGACCAGGCAAGAGAGTCATATCATTTAGACGCAGTGCTTAGAAAAGCTATAATCCCCAGTGGAAGCAGGGTCCAGGCAGGAGAGGAGAGTCAGGTAACTAGATGGTGGGTCCAGAGACATGTTACAATCTTTCCTTAGGATATTGTTAAGACAGGAGAGTCAAATCACCAAGGTGATCACCCGAGGTATATTTCCAAATCTCATTTGTGGGCTACACCTAGGCAGGATTATTAAATCACGCAGGAGCTAGGCAAAGGTATATATAACAATAACACTGGTTGAAAGTTCCAGGAATGGGAATAGCCATCTTGCATATGACCTGGGTCCACATTTAAGAGTCATGATTAGTCCTTTTTTCTGGTCTCAGGTATATGGCACAATATCACCTGTAAACAGAGAGCAAGGAGGAAGGTCACATCACCAGGGTGGGTGCTGGTCCAGTGAGATGTAGCCATCTTTCTTGTAAGCAGGGCCTTGGAAAGAGTGTCACATCACTTGGATGCTGGTTGCAGTGATATATCAAAATCCCCCATGTGGGCAGGGCTTAGGTAAGTGAGGAGACCCTCTTTACCTAGGCAATTGGCTTAGACATATGTCACACTGGCCGCTATGTGCAAAACCAAGGTATAAAAGTGATCTCACCTGGTGCTGGGTTTAGCAATGTTACAATCTCCCCTTTGGTCAGGGTGATACAAGAAAGGAGAAACATCACCTAGATGCTGAATTAAGTGATATGCTACAAAGCTTTCTGTTGGCAGAAACCAAAATGCAGAGTCACATCACCTGGGTGCAGTATCCAGTTATGTGTCACAATGCACCGTAAGTGCAGGGCCAAGGCAGTAGAAAGCAGTCACATCACTTACATGATGAACTTAGATATAAGCCACAAAGTCTTTTATAGGCAGGGATAAGGCAAATAATTCACATCACATGGGTGCTGATCCCCGTAATATGTAAAATTGCCCTTTGTATGCACACCCAGGCATCTATACTTAGGTGTATGGTCGTCAAATTATTCAGGGGCTCAGCTAACTTTTATGTCCTAACCACATGATAGTAAATATTTAGAAATAAGTTTCACAGTCCCACACAAGTTCTGGATTTGTGTATGTGAGTCAACACTTCCTGTGAGTTGGGTCAAAGCAGAGGAGTCACAGTCTCAACAGTGGGCAAGATTCATGTATAAGATGCCCAATTCCACTTGAAGAATGTGTTCCAGCAGAGGAGTCACAGCCTCACAGATGTGCTCAATCGTGCATCACCAAACTACCCATATAGAAGAGGAGCAATTTTAACTTTTGACTGCTCTCTTTGTGAGGTTTAATGCCTTATTTGCAGGCCCTGTTCTTGTGAGAGAATGACTACTGGGTCAGCTGGCTGTGCATTCAAGAGTCACAATGATACTTCCTTCCTGTTCCCTGTTATAACACTGTTTTCACCACTCAGGCTTTATATAATATGCCAGAGTGTCATAATCCTCTGTGAACTTTATACCGTTAGGAGACCCAGTACTTTACTTGTGGCCATAAGACTGGCTATAGGAGTCAAAAAATCTCTCCTTTCTGGTTCTAAGTATGATAATTTTATTTGCGCATGTGAGCTGAACCCAGTTATATGTCATAATTTAACCTGTGAGCAGAAGCAAGGTGGGAGAGTCTCATCACCTGGATTCTGAGCTCAGGATATATTATAAACTCCTTCAAAGGCAAGGCCAAGTCAGAAGAGTCACATCACCTGGGTACCGTATCAAGTAATACGGCATCATGTCCACTGTAGACAGGTTTGAAGAAAAAAAGGAGAGTCACACCACCTAGGTGCTGAGCTCAGCAATATGTAATAATTACCTCTTCTGGCTGACTCTGGAACAAGGAGGAGAGTTGCATTACCTAGGTTTTGTACTCAGTCGTATGTCACAATTCATTCTGTGGTCAGGACCCAGGTAGGAGACGAGCGTCACACTTCCAGATGCTACTTCAAGAGATGTCATAATGTTCCTTGAGGGTAAAGCACGGGCAAAATAGACAAATTACCTAGCTGATAGGCTCAGAGATCTGTGATAATATACATTTTTGGCAGGGCCCAGGTAGAGCAGTCACATTATTATGATTCTGAACCCAGGATATATCACAATGCAAACAAGGGAAACAATTTATGCAAAGGTTTTAACACCTGGGTACTAGGACCAGCGACAAGACACAATCTCCTCATCTTTGAGAGTGACATCTTTAACTGTTAGCTTGGTGTGTATATGAGTCACAATGTCACGTGTGTGCTGGGCCATGGTATGACACCCTCTGTAATGTCTCAGGGTTTTACATAGCATGTGTGAGAGTTGCAAACTACTCTGAGGCCCACATGCTTATATGAAATCACAATCTTATATATTGCCTTAAGCACAGGTATGATAGCCAACATCTCTTATTTAGGCTGATGTCAGGAATGTCTGTGAGCTTGGTCAAAAATGAGTCACAGTCGCACATGTGGCCAGATCCATATATGAGAGCCACAATTTTATCTTTATATTCTTTTCACTTGTTAGACTCAGTACAGCAATGGTGGGCTTTGTAAATGTGGGATAGTGACAACTTTTACTTTCACCTGGGTGTGTAATTGACGGTCACAATCTTAACTCTTTGCTGGGTCTTGTTATGAAACCCTGTATCACCCAAGTAGTTTATACAAGACAAATTTGTGTTGTAAACTTCTGTGAGCTTTGTAGAAATTTCCAACCCAGAATTTTACATGTTGCCCTAAGCCTAGCGATGAAAGGCAAAATATCGTCTATTGCCTGAATCCTCATATAAGAGACCATCATACCTGTAAGCTGTAGGAAGGTATATGTCATAATACCATTTGTGGGCAAAAAATCAGGAAAAAGAGTAACATCACATAGGCGATATGGCAATTGACATGTCACAATGCCCTCTCTAGGCAGAACCTAGGAAGGAGTGTTACATTAACTGGGTGCTGCGCCCAGCAATATTACAGAATTCCACATGTGAAAAATATTAGCCAAGGGATAAGAGCCAAAACTCCTACAGAATAAGCCAAAGACATGTCAAAAATACTGTCTGTGGCTCTGGCACAGGTAGGACAGTACCATCATCAGGGTGCTCAGCTGACCATCTGCAATAATTTTATCTTTATTCAGGACTCTGGCAGAAAAATAACATCATCTGAGTGCAATAGGTCAAAATTTCTTTGTGGTCACGGTTCAGAAAAAAAGAGTAGAGTCACATGATGTAAATGTTGGGCTCAGAAACATGTCACAATCCCACCATTTTAAAGGTCCTGGTACAAGAGAGCCATATTACTTTGGTCATGGGCTCAGAGATATATCCCAGTGACCCCAATAGGCAGGGCTCAGGCAGTCAAGGAGATTCATATCACCTAGGTGCTTCCTGAGGAATATATCACAATGTAACATGTGGGCAGAAAACAGACAGGAGAGCCACATAGCTTGGGTTCTGAATGTTGAGATATTTCACAAGGCTGTCTTAGAACAGCTGCTAGACAGTGGAGTTACATCACCTACATGCAGGTTCTCTGCTTATGCCACAATGCTCCATGTGGGTAGTGCCCAAGGAGGAACGGACTACACCTAGGTGATAGGGCCAGAGATATGTCACAAAGTCCTCGATGAGGCATGGCCCTGGCAAAAGAGTACCATCACCTGTGGGCCTGGCCTAGAAACATGTCACACTCCAGGTTGGCAATACCCAAGCAGGAGAGCCACATAACCAGAGATACATCAGAATCCTCTCCTTTGGGCATGGCTTTGGCAAAAGAGTAGTCTCACCTGTGTTCTCAGTCTTGAATCATGTCACTACCTTTTCTTTGAGCAGGGCCCATTCCAGCGAGGAAAGTTACATCACCTATGAGGTGGACACAGAAATATGTCACAATAATTTTGGTGGGCATGCTGCAGACAAGAATGTAACCTGTGGCCAGAGAGTAGCCAAGAAAGTCACATCAGCTATGTGTGTGCGGGTCCAGTAAAATGTCACAATACACTTGGCGGTCAGGACCCTGGCAGAAAAGCCACAGCACCTGCATGCTACTTGGAGTGACATATCAAAACTCACTATGTGGGCAGAACTTTGGCAAGAGAGGAGAACCACTTAGCCTAGGCAACTGGTGCAGATATATGTCACAATGACCCTCATGTGCAAGACCAAGGCTATAGAGTGACCACAACTTAGTGCTGGGTGCAGCAATATGTCACAATTTCCCCATGGTCAGGGCCCAGAGAAAATATGAAGAAATATCACCTAGGTGCTGAGCCAAGTGATATGTTCCAATGCTTCCTGTTAGCAGAGCTCAAAAAGGAGAATCATGTCACATGGGTGCAGCACCCAGTTATGTGTCACATTTCAGTGTAAGTGCAGGGCCAAGACAGTAGAAGGGACTCACTACACTTATGTGATGTACCTAGATTTAAGACACAATTCTTGTAGGCAGTTTTCAGCAGATAATTTACATCACTTAGGTGATTGTCCCAGTGATATATAAAAGTGACCTTTGCAGTGGGAGCTCTGGAAACTATTATATGTTTCTTAGGTGCTTGTTTCACATATGGCAAAATCTAGTCTGGGATTAGAAAAGAGAGTCAGACGATTCATGTGCTAGGCAAAGTTACCTCTCCCTTTTATGTTCTCAGAAAGATTTGGAAATAAGTTCCACATCCCACACAAGTATTTCTTTTGCGTAAGTGATTCAATTTTTCTGTGAGTTGGGTTGAAGCAGAGGAGTCACAATCTCAGCAATGAGCAAGATTCATGTATAAGAGCCCCAATCTCACTTGAAGATGGTTTTCCAGTAGGGGAGTCAGCACTACAGGTGTGTTGAATCATGGTTCGTATGTTACCAAACCACCTGTGAATCAGATCCATGTATGAGAGTAATTATTTCAATCTTTGACTGCTTTTTATGTGCGTGATTTATTACCTCATTCCTAGGCCCTGTTCATGTGGGAGAATGTCAATCGTGTCAGCTAGGTGTACATACAAGTGTTCTCACCTCATTGCTGGTTTCTGTTATTACACTCTTTGTATCATTAAGGCTTTATGTGATATACCTGAGTGTTATAATCCTTCGTGAAATTTATACAAGTGAAAAGCCCAGGACTTTACCAATGGCTGTGAGACTGGCTGTGAGAGTCAGTTATCTCTACTGGATGGGTCCAGGTATGAGAATTATTATTGTGCATGTGTGCTTAAACCAGGTACATGTCACAGCTGGATCTGTGAGCAGAAAAAAAGCCAGGAGAGTCACATCACTTGGGTGCTGAGACAGTTATATAGTATAATCTTATTTGTAGTCTGGGGCTAATCAGAAGGGTCACATCACATCACCTGAGTGCTGAGCCAGTGATACAGTATATACTCATTTTTTGTCTGGGCCTAGTCAGAAGAGTCACATCACCTGGGTACAGCCTCAAATAGTATGTCACCAAGCCCACTAAAGACAGGAAAGAAGAAAAAGAGGAGTGTTCCACCACCTAGATGCTGAGCTCGGCAATATGTAATAATCCTTCTTTTGGAAGAGTCTAGAATATGAAGGAGAGCTACGTCTCCTAGATTTTGCAATCAGCGGTATGTCACAACTTCTATGGTGAGCAGGGCCCAGGCAGGAGAGGATAGTCACATTTTCTAAATATTATGTAAACCGATAGTTCACAATGTCCTCTGGGGACAGGGCGCAAAAAGAAGAGAAAAATCACCTAGCTCATAGACCCAGAGATACGTGATAATATTCCCTGTTGGCAGCGTCAAGGCAGAAGAGTCACATTATTATGATTCTAACCCAGTGATGTGTCACAGTGAATCCATGAGAAGGAATTTAAGCCAAAAAGTCTCAACATCTTGGTGACAGGCTTCGTAATATGCCAGAACTCCTTGTCTTTCAGAGTGACGCGATTCACTGTGAGCTGGGTGTGAATATGAGAAACACAATCTCACGTGTTTCCTGGATCATTGTATGACACTCTACAACTTTCAAAGGCTTTATACAGCATTCATGAGAGTTGCAAACCACTCTGAGGCCAACATGCTTGTATGGATTCATTATCTTATATACTGCCATAAACCCAGATACGATAGTCAACATATCCTCTGTAGGCTAGGTTCAGGGATGAGACCCCTTATTTTGCCTGTAAGCTGGATCCAGAAATGAGTCACCCTCCCATTTGAGGCCAGATCAACATATGAAGATCACAACTCCAATTTTGTTCTCTATTCACTTTTAGACTTAGGAACTTAATAGTGGGCTTTGTACATGTGGGATGGTGATGACATTTGCTTTCACCTGGGTGTCTAACGGAGAGTCCTAATCTAAACTTTTGATGATCTCTTTCATAAAACCCTCTTTACAACCCAAGAAATGTATACATTATGAGTTAGTGTAAAGTTTTTGAGTTTGATGCAAATATGAAACCCAGGACCTCATCTATTTCCCTAAGCCTAGTAATGAATGGCAAAATATATCCTACTGGCTGAATCCCAGGATAAGTTTGACCATCATGCCTGTGAACTGAAGTAAGGTGTAGGACATAGTCCCATTTGTGGTCAAAAAGTGAGTCAGGAAGGTAACATCACTTGGGTGCTGTGACAAGCATCATGTCACAATGTCCTCTCTAAGAAGGGTATAGGGATTAGAGTAACATTAACTGGGTGTTGGAACTGCAATATGACAAAATCCCATATGTGGAAAAAAACAACCTAGAAGTGAGAGCCAAAATTCCAACAGAATGGGCCCAGGACATATCACAATACCTTCTGTGGCTTTGGGTCAGCCATGAGAGTCACATTATTAGGGTGCTGGGCCCAGAAATATGCCATAATCCTTCATATATGCAGGACCCAGGCAAAAGAGTAATGTTATCTGCATGCTTGGCCCTGCAATAGGTCAAAATCTTTGTTTGTCTAATAACCCGAGTGCTGGGCTCAGCAATATGTCACCATCCTCTCATTGTAAAGACCAGGCAGGAGAAGAGAGTCACTTCACTTAGGTCATGGGCTCAGAGAAACATCCCAGTGCCCCTGTATGCAGGGCTCAGGTAGAAAAGAAGAGTTATATCACTTATATCCTTCTCTAGTTATATGTCACAATCTAACATGTGGGCAGAAACCAGGAAGAAGAGCCACATCACCTGGGTATAGCCTCAAGTAATATGTCACCATGCCCAATGTAGACATCTTCAAAGAAAAAAAGAAAGAATTAGACCACGAGCATGCTGGGCTCAATAATATGTAATAATTCCCTCTTTTGGCAGAGTACACAACAAAGAAGAGAGCCATGTCACCTAGACTTTGCGCTCAGTGGTATGTCACAATTTCTTCAGTCAACAGGATCCATGCAGGAGAGGAGGGTCACATTACCTAGATGCTATATCTAGCAATATGTCACAGTGTCCCCTGTGGGCAGGGCACTGGCAGGAGGGAAATGTCACTTAGCCAATAGGTGCAGAGATATGTGAAAATATCTGCTCTTTACAGGGCCAAGATAGAAGAGCCACATTGTCATGGTTCTGATCCAGCGATATGTAACAATGACCTCATGGAAAAGAATTTAAACCAAAAAGTCTCAATACCGGTATACTAAGCCAAGGGATGTGGCATAATCTCCTCATCTTTAAGCATGACATCATCAACTGTTATCTAGTTGTGTATATGACAGTCACAATCTCCCAAGTGTGCTTGCCATTGTATGATACTCTCTACAACATCTGAAAATTTACGCAACAGGCATGAGTGTTGCAAAACTTTCTGTGGGCTACATGTTTATATGGACTCATAATCTTACATATTGCCCTAAACTGATGTATGTCAGGCAAGATGTCTTCTATAGGCTGGCATCAGGGTTGAGACCATTATTAGGCCTGTGAGATGGGTGTAGAAATGATTCACCATTTCACCTGTAGTCAGATTCACTTATGAGAGTCACAATTCAAACTTTCGGTTCTATTGACTTGATCAATTCAGGACTTCAGCAATAAGCTTTGTGAATGTAGGATATGAGTTAATGTTGTAAAATTCTGTGATCTTTGAACAAATATGAAATGAAGGTCCTTAACTATTGACCTAAACCTAGGGGTAAAAGGTAAAATGTCCCCTATTGGCTTAATCCCACAATAAGCTTGATCATCATGCCTTCAAGCTGAAGCAAAGTATATGTCATAATCCCATTTGTGGGCAAAAAACTAGGCAGAAGGTTAACACCATTTAGGTGTTGTGCAAAGCAATATATCATAGTGCCCTCCCTAGGCAGAGCCTAAGAAATGGGGTCACATTAACCGGGGGCTGGAACCCACAATGTGACACAAAAATACGTGGAAGAAACCCAGCAAACTGATTAGTGCCAAAATACCTACAGGATGAGCAAAAGATATGTCAAAATACCTTCTGTGGCCCTGGCATGGACAGAAGAGTCATATTCTTAGGGTCCTGGGCCAAGCAATATGCCACAATTCCCTCTTTATCCATGACCTAGGCAGAAGAGTAATATTATCCGGGTGTTAGGTCCTGATATACAGCAAAAGCCCTGTTCATGGGCACTCTTTAGCAAGAACATGAGAGTCACACAACCTAAGTATGGGGCTTCTCAATACATCACAATTCTCCCACTGTAAAATTACAGACAGAAGAAGTGAGTCAAATTACTTAGGTCATGGGCTCAATGATATGACCCAAAGTCATTTGTAGGCAGGGCTCAGGCAAAAAAAAGTGAGTCGTATCACCTAGGTGCTTCTTTAGGTATAGGTCACAATTTAGTATGTGGGAAGAAGCCAGGCTGAAGAACCATATCGCCTGGTCCTGGGTCCTGAGATATTCACAAATCCCCCTTAGAAAAGGACCTAGGCAAGAGAGTTACGTCACCTAGGAACAGGTTCCACCCTTATGTTACAATGCTCCATGTGGGCAGCCTATGAAGGAATTCACATCACCTAGGTGATAGGCCCAGATATATGTCACATAACCTTCCTGAAACCATGGTCTTGGCAAAAGAGTACAATCACCTTTGTCACCTGGTCTAGCAATATGTCACTATTCCAGTGGGCAGTTTTCAAGCAGGAGAGCCATATCATCTATATAATAGGCCCTGTAACATGTCATAATCTTATCTTTTGTGCATGGCCCTGGCAAAGAAAAGTATCATTACCTGTGTGCCTAGCTTATGAATATGTCACTCTCCTGCCCTGTGTGCAGGGCCCATTTCAGAGAGGAAAGTTATATCACCTCAGTGATGGACAACATAATATGTCACAAGGATGTGTGTGGGCATGGGGCAGGCATGAATGTAACGTCACCTAAGTACTGGATCCAATGATGTCACAATTCTTACTGAGAGCAGGCCAGGCAGAAGAATCACAAGACTTCAATGCTGGCCCAGGTAGATATCAAAATTCCGTGTATAGGCTGGAACCAGTCCAAAGAGTGAAATCAAAGAAGCGCATGGAAGAGTTTTAGATCACAGTCATGATAAAATAAATTTCCAGGGATTAGACTTATAATGCCACATGTGTCTTGTTTTCATGTAGAACAGTAGCTTTTATACATCTGTGATTGTGAAAATCCTTCCAGTCAGCTGGGTGTCCAAAGGAGACTCACGATTTCCTCTTTATCCTAGGCCCTGCTATGACACTCTCTATACAACTTACAGGTGTTATAAGAAGGTGTGAGTGTTGTAATCTTCTGTGACATTGTTAACAGTAGCAGATGCTTCATGTCACTCATGTCTCTAAACCTAGTTGTAAGAGTCAAAATTTCTCCTATTGGCTGTGTCCACATATGAGAGTCATTATCATGCCTGTTAGCTGTGCCTAGGTATATGTCACCATGCCCTCTGTGGTTACTAAATAGGCAGGACACTACATCACCTAAATCCTAAGCCAGAAATATTCCAATATTCTCTTTGTATGCAAGGCCCTAATGGAGAAGTAACAGAACTTAGGTGTTATGCCCAGCTCTATGGTGTAACGTTACTTGTGAAGAGTGTCCAGGCAGGACAGGAGAGTCATATCACCTAAATGATGGGTGCAGAGATATATCATAATGCCTTCTGTTATAATGGCCCAGGAAAAAGGGTTGTATCATTTGGATGTGTGCTTAGAAATGCCACACTCTTTGCTTTAATCAGCGTACAGTCAGGAGAGGAAAGTCGCATAACCTAGATCATAGGTCCAGAGATATGTTATGATCCCTTCGGAGAACACCGTTAAGACAAAAGTCAAATCCCCAAGGTTTTGGCCCAGTTGTATGTAAAAATGTCACATCTGGACTCTAAATAGGCAGGATTATTAAATGACTCAAGAGCTGGGCAAAAATAAACGTCAGAATAACACCTGTGAAAAGGTTCAGTGTTGAGAGTCACAATCCTGCACATGACCTGGTTCCTGGTACAAGAGTCATTATTAGACCTTTTATTTGTTCTCAAGTATATGGCACATTACCACTTGCGGGGAAGGAGAAGAAAGTAAGGAAAGTCACATCATTTAAGTGGGTGCACGTCCAGTGAAATTTCACAATTCTCCTTGTGGGTGGGACTCTTCGAGAAGAGTCAATCACCTGGATGCTGGCTTTAGTGACATACCTAAATCCTCTCTGTTGGCAAGGCTTGGGCAAGAGAGGAGACAAACTGCACATGGGCAATTGGCCTTGATATATGTCACAATGGCCATTGTGTGCAGGATCAAGACAGGAGAGTGACTTCACCTTGGTGTTGGGCTAAGCAATATGTCAAAGTCTCTCTGGTGGTCAGGGTCAAGGCAAGAGAGGAGAAACAGCACCTAGGGGCTGAGCCAAGTGATTTGTTACATACATTTCTATTGGCAGAACTCCCCACAAAAACTCTCACATCACCTGAATGCAGTATGTCACAATACAGCATAATTGCAGGGCCAAGGCAGTAGAAGGAACTCACATTATTTACATGATGGATCTGGATAAAATCCATAATGCTCTTTGTAGGCAGGGTTTAGGCCAACATTTCACACCAGCTGGTTGCTGGTACCAGTAACATGTAAAAGGGCCCCTAGTTGCATTGACAAAAAGTTGTTATACATTGCTTAGGTGCTGGTGCATGTATGTCACAATTTCTAGGCTTGGCCTAGAAAGGAGAGTCAAAATACTCAGATGCTGGACAAGGTCAAACTTCACAATCACACACTTGAAAATGTTCAGAAATAAATTTTACAGTCCCACACAACTTGTGGCTTCGGGTATAAGAGTCAACACCTCCTATGAGTTGGGTCGAAGTAAAGAAGTCATAATCTCAACAATGGGCAAGATACATGTGTAACAGCCCCAATCACATTGAAGGTTGTGTTCCAGTAGGACAGTCAAAGCACCACAGGTCTGGAGAATCGTGGTTAAATTTCACCACACCATCTGTGGATCAGATTCATATATGACGGTAACAAATTCCAGCTTCAACTGCTTATGTGTGTGAGATTTTTTAACTCATTCATAGGCTCTGTTCATGTGTGAAAATGACAACCGTGACAGCTCGATGTGTGTAACACCTGGTTGCTGGTGCCTGTTATGACACACTTTGTACCACGCAGACCTTAAATGATACACCTGAGTAGGATACATTTGTCTGAATTTTTACAGGGGGAGATCTAAGACTTTACTCACGGCCATAAACTGGCTATGAGATTCACAATATCTCCCTTGGATGGGTCATGCATGAGTTAGTATTGTGCATACCAGCTGAATCCAGGTATATGTTAGAATTTCATCTTTGGACATAGACAAGATAGAAAAGTCACATCATCTGTGTCCTTAGCCAGAAATACATTATATCTTCTTTCTAGGCAGGATCCAGTCAGAAGGGTCATATCTCCTGGGTACAGTCTCAAATAATATATCATCTTGACCACTGTATACAGGGTTGAAAACATAGAGGATAGTCACATTCCCTAGGTGCCGGGCTCCGCAATATGTTATAATGCCCTCCTATAGCAGATTCCAGCACAAAGAGGAGAGTCACACCACCTAGGTTTTGCACTCAGTGGTATGTCACAATTTCCTAGGTAGGTGAGATCCAGGCAGGAGAGGAGAGCACATTACCTAGATACTATATCCAGCAAAATGTCAGTGTCCCCTGTGAGAGAACACTGCGAGAGGAGAGACATATCACCTAACTGATAGGCCCAGAGATATGTTACAATATCCCCTCTTGGCTGGATCCGTGAAGAAGAGTCACCTTTTTATGATTCTAACCCAGCAGTATTTCACAATACACCCATGGGAAAGAATCTAAGCCAAGACTCTCAACACCGGCGTGCGGGGCTTTGTCATATGACACTATCAATTTATCCTTTAGGTGACACATTTAACTGTTAGTTTATTATGTATGTAAGAGTCACAATCTCAAGTGTGTTCTCAGTCATCTTATGAGACACTCTACAACATCTGAAGGCTTTATGCAAAATACCTTCGTGTTACAAACCACTCTGAAGCCTACATGCTCATTTGACCCAAAACATACATATTGATGTAAACCCTGTTATGATAATCAGCAGTTCTCTTATAGGCTGGGTTCGGACAGAAAACCCATTATGGTGCCTATAATCTGGGTCCAGAAATGAGTCACCATCTCATCTGTAGCAAGATCCACATATGAAAGTCACAATTCCATCGCTGTACTTTATTTACTTCTTAGAGTCAGAACTTCAACAGTGGGCTTTATAAATATGAGATGCTAAAAACTTTTTCTCTCACCTGCATTTGTAATCAAGGGTCACAATTTTAATCTTTTGCTGAGCCCTATTATAAAACTCTGTGTACCACCCAAGTTTGTAGACTATGAGTTAGTGTTGTAAATTTCTGTGAGCTTTGTGCAAATATGCATCTCATAACTGTAACTATTGCCCTAAGCACAGCTATGAGAGGGAAAAGTCTACTATTGGTGGAATGCCAATTATGTTTGATCATGATGCCGCTGAGTTGAAGCAATGTAAGTATCATAATCTCATTTGTAGAAAAAAAACTTAGTGGAAAAGTAGCACAACTTACATGCTGTGGCAAGCAATATGTCACAATACCCTCTCTAGGCAGGGTCTAGAAATGAGGGTTACATTAACTGGGTGCTGGAGTGCTGGACCCAACAATATGACACAATCTCAAATGTGGAAAAACAAGCCCAAACAAATAAGGACAGCAAAAACACCTACAGGATGGGCCCAAGATATATAAAAATACTTTCAGTTGCTCTGGTACAAGCAGGAGAGTTATATCTTCAGGGTGATGGGCCCAGCAATATGCCATAATTATCTCTTTCTGCAGGACACAGGCAGAAAAGGTACATCATCTGGGTGCTGTACCCTGCAATACAGCAAAATTTATTTTATTGGCATGGTTTGGAAAAAGAACAGTCATTTAATCTAAGTATTGGGCTTAGCAATATGTCACATCATCCCACAGTAAGGGCTCAGGCAGAAGAAAACAGACACACCACTTAGAACACAGGCTCAGATATATGACCCAATGTCCCAAGTAGGCAGGGCTGAGGCAGAAGAGAAGAGTCATATCACCTAGGTGCTTCCCTAGGTTTATTACACAATCTAACATGTCAGGAGAAGTCAGGCAAAAGAGTCACTTCACCTTTACGCTGGTTCCTGAGATATGTCACAATGCTCCCTTAGGACAGGACATGGGTGAGAGAGTTACAACAAATAGTTACAGTTTTCACACTTATGTCACAATGCTCCATGTGGGCAGGACTCAAGCAGCGAGTTATATCACCTAGAGGATAGGCCAAGAGATTTGTCACAATACCCTTTTTAGGATAAGGTCCCAGCAAAGGAGTTCCATCACCTGTGACCCTAGTGCAGCCATGTGTGAGTATACCATACTCTGTGCACAGCCCAATCTAATGAGGAGAGTTACATCACCTAAGTGGCTGACACAGTGATATGTCACAATAATTTCTGTGGGCATAGCTTAGGCAAAAATATAACATGACCTGTGTGCTGGATGTACTGATTTTTCATGATTTTTACTGGGAGTAGGTCCCAGACGGGAGAGTCACATCACCTAGAGGTTGGCCCATGTAGATACCACAATAACATATGTGGGCTGAAACCCTTCCAGAGAGTCAAATCATATGGGTGATTCACAAAATAGTAAATCACAAGCACACTGGCAGAAAACTCCCAGGGTAAGATTTACAATACCACACATTACTTGTTTTTATGAGTGACAGTTGGCTTCATATATTTAAGATGGTGACATTCCTTACTGTCAGGTCAGTGTGCCTATGAGACTCAGAATTATGCCTTTCTGCTGCGTTCCATCATAACAATTTCTGTACAAGCTGAGGACATTATAAAATACTTGAGGCTGCTATAATCTTCTTTGAACTTTTTTATTACCAGAAAGAGATTTAATCATTCATGTTTCAAAAGCAATTTATGGAAGTCGAAATTACTTCTATGTGTGAGGTCCACATGTGACAGTCATTATCATGTCTGTGAGATGCTTGTAAATTGAGCATTGAAATAAAAGCCCAACAAGGCACTCTTAAGGCACTAATCTGTTCCTTACCAACATTTGTAAAGAATTATAAAATAATTTATAAAAATTATATCTTTTCCATTTCTAAGTCATCATTTTTGTTAAATAAGTAATTTAGGAAAATCTGGAATTCTATTTCAGGATTTTTAAGCCTCTAAGTTGTAACGTCCTTCTCAAAACCACACTTTAGCTACAAAATTATCTTTCTTTATTTCTAGCTTTTGGATGCTACAGGGGGCCCATAGAGTATCAACAAGAGAGATAAACAGGATTATATGGCATGATTAGTTACATGGAATTGCCAAATGGTGTTCAATATTTTTAGGTGATATTTTGGTGACTAATACTAATACATGTTCTAAAATTGTATGGGATTTCTAGAATTCTAATGTCTGAAGTATATGCTATCATCCACAATTAAGGTTGTTAGGTTAATTTATTGCAAACCATAGAGATAACGAAAATTTTTGTCATATTTCTGACTGTAACTACCTTGCACACTTTGTAATACACAGATAATTATTCCTTTTTTGATTTTTTATGAAGTGTTTTTTAATCAGCTATAGATCTTTAATAGGTGCTCTCAATTGCAGGCTTCCGATAACTTTGGAGCTTGTGACATTGAAATACGGGAAAAACTTACAGGACTCTCAAAGAGCTAAAGTATGTATGAATATCAAACAAAAGAAGAGTTGACTGAATGGACCGGACTAATAGAAAATTGAAGTAACCCTTCTGACTTTTGTTTGAGACATTACTCATTCTTGTATTATTTACCAGAGTCAAGGAAACATCTTGAGATACTTACAGCCTTTAATATGTGAGTAAGGTGTACTCATGTGTGCACAGTTTGGATCATGCTTGCCTTTCTCTGCAGGACTTCTCCTGAATTCGAAAAATAGTTGTGAGTGTTCTTAACTTGTGGCAATATAGGTGTTTGTATCAGTGCAATAACAGTCCAATTTCTCTTCCAACGGAACACAACTGGAGAAACTGGTTGTTTGAACAAGGCCTTGACTAAAAAATAAGCTTCCCTTTAAGGAGTCAAGATCAACTTGCAGAACCGAGAAAATCCCAGTGGAAAAATTGGCTTTATACCTCATCTAAACAGTCCTTTAGCAGGGTTCCTGATCTGTGGTAACTAAATAATGACACTTTCTGACAGGCCCAGGAGCTCCAAGTTTATCATGGGACCATAAGAGCAGAGAATCACCCAACTAAAAATTATCTGATTGTACAAACCCATGGCTGAGCTTGACTTTAGAAAGTCCCATCTGAAATTTCTTGTGGAACAGAGTTCCATCAAAGCCAATGTAAAAGACCTATCTAGAAATAATTATTCTTGCTGCATTTTATGCAAATAATCAGGCCAAGTATCAGAATAAAGTTTATTTTACAAACAACTCAGTCCTATCATGATTTATTTTTTAATAGAAGAGGACTGGATAAAGTTTATGTTTCACAACTTATTATACATTTGTCATTAAATTCTAAACTCACTAGTTTTGCATTGTTGCCTACTTTTTAGAACAAACTTGCTTATTTCTGTGACCCAACTAATGATCTTCAACTGCAGCCCACAATAAACAAAAATGAATTGGTACACACAAAAATCTGGATTAACATTCTAATTCTGGACAATTATCCTGCAAATTCTGCAGAGTGATGGGAATATATAGGGTGCCCACCTAAATTTTATGAAGCACAACTGTAGCCACTAGTTTCCTCAGTATGTCACAGTCATTCTTTTCTCACCCTTGTAGAAGAAGAACTCAATTCCACAGCTTCATCTTAGCATTCAGCTCATGATAAAGAGTCCATGCAATGCCCTGAGACACATTTTTGCCCCAGCCTCAATTCTAAGCTTCTGTTTGACACCATAGAAAAAAGTAAAAAATTTGAGAAATCCAGAGGCAGGTGATAATGGAGGTAAAAAAGCACAATGCTGGTGAGCATAACTAATTCCCAGGGATTAAACCAAGCCCCTGATTTCATGGATAAAGATTATGCATGGATAATATGCATGGATAGTAATCCATGCCATAAATGAGGTCCAGTGAACTCCAGACCTACTGACAGCAGGGAAGAAATGGTACACATGTGTAAGAGCAGATATATCCATCCCCTTAGGCCTCCCTGTTAACATTTGGTGAAAGATGCCTCGACACCCATGGGAGGCACCCTGTTACAATCAGAGGGACTTGGGGATACAAGGATTGAAGTGGGAAAAAGAATATTCTTTCTCCTATAGCTCAACACACCCTGGGCAATTGCTAGGAAGAGAAATGAGCCAGGGACTCCTGCTCCTCTATCTCTTTCAAGATAAGTAACCATTCATTTTTAGTCTATACCCATTTTGAATGCATCCTGAACCCTTGGAACTCCTTTGAAAAAATGCTTACTTTTCATTTTTTCTCCTCCGTTTGCCGTTTAGAGATAGGTAATCACATCTCCATGTTTTGGGACATTCCCCTTCAATGCATCCTCCAAGTTTGGAAGAGTTAATTTCCCAAACATTAAACTGGATGGCTTAGGATTGGACCCAGGAGAAAAGAACCCAGAAGTCTCATATGCTGTGAAAAGGGTAAAAGTCCTTTCTTTCTTTCTTTCTTTCTTTCTTTCTTTCTTTCTTTCTTTCTTTCTTTCTTTCTTTCTTTCTTTCTTTCTTTTTCTTTCTTTCTTTCTTTCTTTCTTTCTTTCTTTCTTTCTTTCTTTCTTCTTTCTTCCTTCCTTCCTTCCTTCCTTCCTTCCTTCCTTCTTTCTTTCTTTCTTTCTTTCTTTCTTTCTTTCTTTCTTTCTTTCTTTCTTTCTTTCTTTCTCTTTCTTTCTTTCTTTCTTTCTTTCTTTCTTTCTTTCTTTCTTTCTTTCTTTCTTTCTTTCATTTTTTCCTGTTGGGCTTTTGGCCTCCCTCTACCTATGCAAACTGGTGAAAACCCTGGATTTTTTCGAGCTGTCTCTTCCACATTTCCTTGGTTCATTTTAATACATGTTTTTTAGTAACACAGTTTGATTCTCCTCACCTTCAGGCTATCAAACTTCAAACAGTCACACTACCATAGGCTGAGACAATGGCCCCTTTCACAGGAGACACTTAGGCCTCTAAGGAAGAACTGACTGCCATTTATTTCACAACAGTGCCCCCTGTCATCGGGAAGCACTTAAAAGTGGTTTTTGTCCTCATCTTTATCCTTATTCTTACAGCAGTTAGATATACTTATTGACAGGGGAAAATAACAGAGTTAGAAAACAGCCAAGGGTCTTGGACAAAACCCCACCTTCAAGCCTAAAACAGCCTGAAGGCTGAAAAATCGAGTGCTTGTGCTAGATGAAGCCTGCCTTTTTCCAACAGATTCTCTTTGAATAATTTCCATCTGAAAACTGGGGGAAGGGAGTGGAGGCTTGGAAGGCCATGGAAACTTTATCCCTTGTGCAGGGAGGAGGAGCCTGGCTTCATCAGTACCTGTGTGATGGTCTGGTGTTCAGCAATCCGTGAAGTGGGGGCCTGGTAAACACGACTCCCACTCACTTCCTTGAGAGTTTTTCTTTTTTTCTTTTACCCAATCAGCTCTACTCTTTATCATTCAGGAGTGTCCCTGAGCCTAATCTTTCCTAGTCATGTGACAAGAACCCAATTTTGCTGAAAGAGAACGTTCTGCAACATGAGGAATTAGAACGTATGTTTAAGATAAGCTGAATTTTATGCGTGTGGATTTCATTCTGGCCTCTGTTATTTGTTTTAACATTGATTTAACTGTCTTTATGCCAGCACCACACTATTTTGATTACTGTAACTTGGCAATATGTTTTGAAATAAAAAATATTTATCTAAGTATATTCTTTTTTTCCAAAGTTGTTTTGCTACTTTTTTTGTTTTGTTTGTTTTTGAGTGTTTACATAAATTATAGTGCAATATTTGAGGGCTTACTCCTGTGATCCCAATACATTGGGAAGCCAAGGAAGGTGGATTGCAGAACCCCAGTAGTTTGACACCAGCCTGGGCAATATGGTGAAACCCTGTAATACAAGAACTTGCTGAGCATGGTGGCATGCACCTGCAGTCTCAGGTACTTCTGGAGCTGAGGTGGGAGGATCAATTGAGCTTGATGTGTCAAGGCTATGGGGAGCCATGATTATAGCATTGCACTCCAGCCTGGGTGACACAGCTAAATATTGACTCAAACATTTTAGAATATTTTACTACTTCTGCAAAAAAAAAAAAACAAAAAACCAAAACCAAAACCAAACAAACAAAAAAAACTATTGGCTCTTTGAAAGAGTTCTTATTGACCTGTAGATCATTTCTAGTACCATTAACTGAGGCACCACTCTTTTCATGAGGGCATTAGCTGCAGGGAGTCTGTCCCTTGCAGACCCCTGACCAAGTGACAGATGAATAAAGTACCCTGTCACACAGATATTCTGCTTTGCAAGTCCAGCTGAGGGTCTGGGGCCACTAACAGTCTCCAAAGGGAGTCCCGTAAAGAGTGGCAGCTGTGCCCTGAGCAACTTGCACTCCAGGCATTTATTTAGTATAGAATTAATAACAGAAGCTTTGAGTAAACACACTTGTGGATAATTAACCTGGTTAAGAGAATAGTTCTCTGAATAACTAAACCTCAGGCACCACGGTCTAAAGTAAATGCCAGTGGGGGCTATTTCCCTGGTCAACATTCCCCAGAAAGGACCATCTGGCTTAAAGGTTAGTTAATGGAGGTGGGGTAAAAAAACTTAATTGGGGAAGCCTCTATTGTCCTTAGCAGTTACCCTATGACCAAATGCTTTAAGGTTAAAACCGACTACCTTCAGCCCCTTGAATTATTACAAGCTATGCAACCTTTCACATTCCAAAAGTCTGTGACTATTCCCTATAACTTTCCCTAATTATTTTCTTTTAATATTTCTGCCATCATCCTGAGTGAATCTCAAAATCCTCCCCTCTGTTCTTTTCTGCATCAGGTTTTTGATTGCAGAGCACAGATATGTGCAGCCATAGGTTTGTCAGGAGAGGTGGTCACTGATCTTATTCCAGCTTTGCATCATATAAATAGCAAATAACACAAAACAATCATGAGTATAATTAACAACACTTCTTCCAGTCGGAGTGTCTTGCAGAGTTACTTGCCATCTGAGTTCACTCTATGCTGTTAATGAGGAACCTCACTGGGCGAATGTTGATTTCCTTTTATTTAAGCAGTGGTGTTGTTAGAAGCTGGAAAGGGGGTGTTAGTCTAAGTACTAGGGTAGAACAAAGGAGGTTCGAAGATGGGCTTAATAGAGCTTGGCAGATACAGGTAGTAGACAAAGTGAAAGAATAAAAAAGAAGCAGGATTTGCATAGCCTTCTGACTCATCTTCTTCTGATAAAGCTTCATCATCTTGCAGGGTCTCTCCTAGGCTGGCTCGAGTGTTTTCTTCTTTCAATCCTTTGATGAGGATGCATTGTCTTGGCTGGTGCTGGTGTATTGGAAATTGTAGAGATTGTGTCTGTGCTAAGATATCTCTCATAATCTTTGTTAAAGAGCAGGTTAGCGCTTTAAGAAAAACTTGTGCTTTTAATGTCTGGTTTACAGAAAAACTGGATGACACATCTTTTTTTATTTATTTATTTTTATTGTTGTACTTTAAGTTTTAGGGTACATGTGCACAATGTGCTGGTTAGTTACATATGTATACATGTGCCATGCTGGTGTGTTGCACCCACTAACTCGTCATCTAGCATTAGGTATATCTCCCAATGCTATCCCTCCCCCCTCCCCCCACCCCACCACAGTCCCCAGAGTGTGATGTTCTCCTTCCTGTGTCCACGTGTTCTCATTGTTCGATTCCCACCTGTGAGTGAGAATATGCGGTGTTTGGTTTTTTTGTTCTTGCGATAGTTTACCGAGAATGATGATTTCCAGTTTCATCCATGTCCCTACAAAGGACATGAACTCATCATCTTTTTATGGCTGCATGGTATTCCGTGGTGTATATGCGCCACGTTTTCTTATTCCAGTCTATGATTGTTGGATGATACATCTTTAACTTGAGTCAATATGTTTACTCAGAGAATTTTTTTAACAATTAACATTTTAAAACTTGCTTAGACTTTCAAAACAAAATTATACAACACGTCCTGAATCGTTTTCTTTTTATAATGTTTTTGGGACTTCCACAGACAATTTTCAACATGCCTTAACTTTATTTCCTTCATAACCTTCCTTAATAAAGGTGCAGTCTAATGGTTATAACTTTCTTAACATTTCTTTCTCTTTATGTCTTTTCTTTGTCTTACTTTTTGTGACTTTGACCTCGGTTTTTCTAGTCTTTCTTTTTATTTCCGTCTATTTCTCTCTTTAACCGTTCTGTTTCTCTCTGATCTTGGACAGCAATTAAATGAGTGTTGGTATCAATAGATACTTGTGCATATCTAAATTTTCCAAATTCAAGTATGGGTGTAACATCTGTTTGCTATAGCAGGTTAAGTTCTGTTTCCCTAGGGTTAACACCTGTTGAAGGAGGGGACTTACCTGTGAGCTGACAATCTGGGCATTGTAGGATAATTTATTTAGTCAGTCTCTGAGTAAGTTGATAAGTTTCTTCAATTTTGATGGAAAAATTCATGCAATTGGGTGGCTTGGTCTAGCAGTGATGTCTTAACCTGTAGGTTTGCTTGATCACTGCTCATAAGCCAATGGGCCAGGAAGTAAGCTGTGGGCTCAAATATGTGTAATAAAAATGGGACTTGTATGTTGATCTAGCCAATTGCTGAAGTTGGAGAAAGAGTAAACCGTCCTGGCTCCAGAGTAGAGTTAAGGCTGTAAAACTTCTTTAATAAATAAACAGAGGAACCTTAGCTTTCTGTTTGCTAGTAAACTCAGATTGCATGATTGAATTATATGGTCTCTACCAGACTGCTGCTTTTCCATGTTTGCGGACCCATCAGTAAACAGTGTTAAAGCATTAGTTACAGGGGAGTAAACTCTTTTGTAGGCATTATTACCGGAGTATGAGATAAGAAATGAAAGAGTTTATCAGCAAGGAGGATGTGCTCTATTTGCTCTGTGTAATGAGATAAAACTGTTTGTGGGTGTATTGACAAAGATAATGAAGCTTTGAATCGCTCTTTACTTAAAGGAATCATGATGATATCAGTTATGTCGCAACTGATTTTTAACGTTTGTGACCTGAATAGATGACTTTAGTAATTAACTGAGTATAAGGAGACAGTGTTTTAGTCCCGGTATAGGGGCAAAAAACCCATTCTAGGAAACATAGCCTGGGAGTCATTTGTCCTAGTAACCCTGTAGGGGAGTGTTAGGTGGAAAAAATAAATAGCTGATTGGAATACGGTGGATCAATGCGATCTAGCTTCCTTTGAAAGATGGCTTGCTCAATTTCCTTGATTTCCCTTTTTGCTGCAAGGGTTAAATATCTGGGAGAATTGAGGGCTGGGTTGCCCTTTAAGATAGAGAACAGGTTTTGTAGTTTATTGGCAGGAATTCCAACAATGGGACAAATCCAGTAATATTGTCCAATAATTTCTGATAATCATTTAATGTGTGTAAGTTGTTAGTACTTAGTTTAAACTTTTGAGGTCTTACTGAACAGGAGATCAACAGATATCCAAGATATTTTCAAGGAGGGGACATGGGTACTTTTTCAGGTGCAGTGACTAAACTTTTCAGTTGTGTATTCCTTATGACAGAGGTAAACAAATTTAAAGGTATTGGCTCCGTTGGGGCTGCTAGTAGAATATCATCCATAAAATGAATAATCATGTAATCAGGAAATTTTTTTCTACTAGTTAAAAAACAAAGTTTGCTTTTAACTACTTCTAAACTAACTCATGGGTTGTTTGTAATGTCTCAACCTTTAAACGTTACCGTTTTACTTAAATGGAATTTGGTGAGCTTCATCAGGGTGGAAGAGAGATGACAACAGTGGAGGTTATTAGAAAGAGGTTTTCTAATTCTTACATTTTACTTAAATTTTAGCTGAGAACTATAATCTGTGATGTTGCTTGTAAACAAGCAGCACATGAGATTTTGTCTTGGATAGCCTGTGGAGCTAGAGAAAGGAGCAGGCAGGTCCCGGCGCTGTGACTGCTTTACATTTGTAAAGTCACCATTTTTGCCTGTGCTGGCTCCCTTCCCCAGCTGTGGGACACATGTGGCCTGGGTGGAATTTGTCACGTGTGCTTCTGGCCCACTCACAGCAGGCTAGCTCTGGCTGCAGCTTGGCTCTTTGTTGCTTCTGTCACAGTGTGGGTGGAGTTTTTCTTTCTACTTACTGCTTCCTTGTCCTGGCCCTGTGGCTCTGGCTTTTAGTGATTATTCTTAACCCTTTACGTACCTGATTAGTTGGCTGATTTTGCATTACCAGGCAGGCTAATAACTCTCCTTTTATTGCTGCCAGCTGAACACAGGGACTAATAACTGGAGGGTATTCCTGGTCCTTTTTCTTACGTATTAAAGCAAAAGGCTCAGGTAAAATATCTGTTTCTTCTTTGTTATTTTGGCTCAGTAATATTAGGGCTGATGGAAGAGGAGGTGATAAGGCAGGTGACATTTCCTCCTCCTTCCCCTTTACAGGCTGTTCTGTGTATAATGGAGACAGGGCTGCTCTAATTAAAGCCCATAACAGCTGGGACCTTTTGCCTTTGTGTCTGATGTTGAAGATTTATCCCCACTTATTCTCAGAGTTCTACATCCGGTGTTCCTTTTTCTGGGAACCATGAGCTTGGGATTGTGTCCAGAATTGATTCCTTCCAGTGGGTTATTGGTCTTGCTGTCTTCAAGAAGAAGATGCAGACCTTCACAGTGAGTGTTACAGCTCAGAAATGTAGTGCGGACCCAAAGAGCGAGAAGCAGCAAGATTTATTGCAAAGAGTGAAAGAGCAGAGCTTCCACAGCATGGAAGGGAACCAAAGCAGGTTGCTGCTGCTGGCTCGGGTGGCCTGCTTTTATTCTCTTATTTGGTGCCACCCACATCCTTCTGAGTGGTCCTTTCACAGAGTGCTGATTGGTCTGTTTTACAGAGTGCTGATTGGTCCATTTTTATCCAGTGCTGATTGGTGTGTTTACAAACCTTTAGCTAGACACAGAGCGCGATTGGTGCATTTACAATCCTCTAGCTAGACAGAAAAGTTCTCCAAGTCTCCTACCCAATTAGCTAGACACAGAGCACTAATTGGTGCATTTACAAACCTTTAGCTAGACACAGAGTGCTGATTGGTGCATTTACAATCCTTTATCTAAACAAAGTAGTTCTCCAAGTCCCCATCTGACCGAGAAGCCCAGCCAGCTTCACCTCTCAATCCCCTCTCTAAACAGGACATCTCAACTGCTGTTGGGAATTGGCCAATGACCTCTCTAGCTACTTCCTGCTAGATAGGGGCAAAGAACTATGCGGCAGTTGTAGTGTCCTCCAGAGGGGAACTCTTTAGGCCACTGAAAGGGCCAGGAGGTTGGTCCAGGGGTCCTCAGTAGAAGCTGTTAGTTGAGCTCATTTGGGGTTCCATTTGTAAGACCATCTCTAGCTTGATAGCCTCAATTCTAGAAGAAAGAAATTTGACAAGAAGGTTAACAATACGGGGCCCGAAGGCAAGTAGTGGCAAGATGGCTGCCATGGGAGCTAGAAAGGGGAGAAGCCATGTTGCCCAACTCCAGAGGTTGGTATAAGGGTTTGAAAGATGTCTGATTTCAGAAGCCTTTTCCTGTAAACACCAGGCAGCATCTCGTACTATGCCTCACTGGTTCGTGTAAAAACAACTCTCTTCCCCTAAGAAGGTGCAGAGTCCTCCTTTCTCAGCAGTGAGGTGGTCTAGTCCTCTGCAGTTTTGGAGTGTCACTGCTGGTAAAGAATCTAGCTGGGATTGTAGAGTAAGGATAGATTTTGTTATTTCTCACAAACTATCTGAGAAATCCTTTGAGAGTGTGTGATGGTAAGAAAATGAGGTAGACAAACCTGCTATTCTGGTTCTTGTAGCAGTGGCCATTTCTAACCCTATAAGTAGGGGTATTAGTTGTATGGCCCGGCAATGATGGACTTGAGCTTTGAGGGGCACTGATAGGGCCTGATTTCCTGGGGCAATGTTAATGTTGGGACTTAGAAAGACTAAGGTGCAGGTGCCTGTCCAGTTAGTGGGGAGGCAGATATAGTTTGACATTCCACAGGAGAAGAATATGCCTTGGCTGGGTAGATATTTAGAAATTTACCCTGGCTTTTAAAGGAATAGGGTATACTGTTTTTTCTTTACTATTTCCGTGTCTCTTTCATTCTCTTTGACTTCTCCTTCATCTCTCTCGTTCTGTCTTTCTGACTCCCTCTTTGTCTGTCTGTCTCTTCCTCTCTCTCTCTCCCTCTGACTTTCTGTCTCTTTCTCTTTTTCCTTTCTGCTGGTCTTTCCCTGCCTCTGCCGGCTGCTTATGCTGCTGTTCTCCCCTCTCCTTCCCCTTTTGATGGCTTTGGCAGTGTAAGACTGCCACCTCCGTGGGTTTTTGCACTGTGTGCAATAACTCCATGATTTCCTTGTGGCA
Source organism: Gorilla gorilla gorilla (assembly GCF_029281585.2). Classification (NCBI taxonomy): domain Eukaryota; kingdom Metazoa; phylum Chordata; class Mammalia; order Primates; family Hominidae; genus Gorilla; species Gorilla gorilla. The sequence goes on along the minus strand of NC_073248.2, from coordinate 42,595,533 downwards.
TTTAATGGGGGTTCCCCCAGAGCTTAGGAACTCCCTTTCTTTCCATATTGCAGCATGGGCATGTAGGTGCAGATGAGCATACTTGCTATCTGTATACACATTTATTCTTTTTCCCTTTCCCAGTTCTAAGGCTTGGGTAAGTGCCAGTATTTCTGCTTACTGGGCTCTGGTCTCTAGGGGAAAACACTTAATTTTAAGTATGGTTACATCACTGACTATGGCATAACCTGCCCTTTGTATCCCATTCTTCACAAATGAACTTCCATCAGTATATAGGCTAAGGTCAGGATTACCTAAGGGGACTTCTAAGAGATTATCTTGGGCGGCATAAGTCTGGACTATAATTTGTCGGCAGTCATGCTTGATTGGATCCCCATCCTCTGGGAGAAAAGTGGCAGGGTTGAGGGCCATACATGTACATATTTGAAGGACCAGTGCCTCAAGGAGTAGCACCTGGTATCTAAGCAAGTGGTTGTCTGATAGCCATAAACTTCCTTTGGCACCTAGTATGCCATTTACATCATGAGTAGTCCAGACAGTGGGATCCTTTCCTCGTATTATTTTGATAGCCTCTGACACTAAGACAGCCACTGCTACAACTACCCATAAACAGTGAGGCCAGCCTTTTGCTACTACATCCATTTCCTTACTTAGGTATGCCACTGGTTGGGGGATTGTTCCACAAATCTAAGTAAGAACTCCAAGAGCTATCCCTGCTCTCTTGGTGACATATAAAGAGAAGTTTTGTCCTGTGGGAAGGCTTAAACCTTGAGCCTGTACTAGGGCCTGCTTTAAGGTTTTAAAGGGTACTTTTGCCCCTGGTTCCCTTTCTACTAGATTAGTATGTACCCTTTGGGTCTCCTTGATTAGCGTACAGAGTGGTCTGGCCATCTTGCTGTATCTGGGGATCCATAGTAGGCAAAAGTGGGTGATTCTAAGGAACCCCCGCAACTCTTTTAATGTCTTGGGGTGAGGATAAGCCAGTATAGGCTGTTTTCATTCCTTGCTGAGGGCCCTGGCCCCTCTGGCTAAGATTAGGCCTAAATATTTGACCTGCTGTAGGCAAAGTTCGGCCTTTGACCTAGACACCTTGTACCCTTGATTAGCTAGAAAGTTCAAGAGATTTAGACTAACCTGCTGGCATGAGGCTTCCAAACCAGTAGCCAAAAGTAAATCATCCACATGCTGAAGGACCAGAGTCCCTGGACATGAGAAGTGGCCTAGATCTTGGGCCAGTGCCTGACCAAACAGATGAGGGCTATCCCTAAACACTTGAGGCAAGACGTTCCATGTAAGTTGGGATGTGTGATTTGTGGAATTCTCAAAGGCAAAGAGAAAGTGGGAGTCAGAGGCATAGGAATACAGAAGAAGGCATCCTTGAGGTCCAGAGCTGTGAACCATTCTGCTTCCTCTGGTATTTGAGAGAGCAGGGTATAGGGGTTGGGTAAAACTGGATATAGAGGAATTACTGCCTCACTGATGAGTCTAAGATCTTGCACTGGTCTCCACTGACTGGGTTTTCGTCTCCTAGAATTGGAGTGCTGCAGGGACTGCTGCATTTCCTTACTGAGCCTCAAGCTTTTAAATGTTTAACAGTATCCTGTAATCCTTTATGAGCTTCAGGCCATAAGGGAAATTGCCTTTGATAAGGAAAAGTGGTGGGATCTTTTAGCCTGATTTGGACTGGGCAGGCATTTTGCCCTTCCAAATTGTCCTTCCAATACCCAAACTTCAGGGTTAATTCCCTCCTCAAGCCACAGACAACAAATGGGTAACTTGCTCCCCATATTCATGTAGATAATAGCTCCAGCTTTGACTAATATATCCCTCCCTAATAAGGGTGTGGGACTTTCAGGCATATTAAGAAAGGCATGTGAAAAGAGCAAAGTCTCCCAATTACAAATGAGGAGTTGGGAGAAATACCTGGTTACAGGCTGTCCCAGCATTCTTCAGATGGTAACGGATCTTGAGGACAGTCGTCCAGGACAGGAGATTAACACCAAGAAGACCGCATCAGTGTCCAGGAAGAAGCCAATTTCCTGGACATCAATGGATAAGCATACCCAGGACTCAGTGAGGGTGACAACATGAGCTGGCACTTGCTCCAGGCACCCTCAGTCCTGTTGTTGGATCCTCTGGTTGGGGTCTTCTGGCCCAGAGAACCATTGCACTCTGGGGCAGTGCACCTTCCAGCGATTGCCTTGGCATAGTGGACGTGGACAAGGGGGCAGCTTGTTTCTCATTGGATGATCTTTTTTTAAGTGTCCTTGTAAACCACACTGATAACAAGCCCTACTGGGTGATTGCCCTGCTCCCTTTTCTGTCCTCTCTGAAACACCAAGGTTTATTTGTCTGAGGGCCATGACTAAGGCAGCAGCCTTTCTCTGATCTCACTTTTCCTTTTGGGCCTGTTCCTCTTGGTCCCTATTATAGAACACCAAGGTTGCCAGGTTTAGTAATGCCTCCAGATTTTGTTCAGGGCCCAGGGCTTGCTTTTGGAGCTTTCTCCTGATATCTGTGGCTGATTTGGTAATAAACTTACCTTTTAGAATCAATTGACCCTTGAGTGATTTGGGTCACAGAGGAGTATATTTTCTTAAGGCCTCCCTTACCCACTCGAGGAAGGCAGAAGGATTTTCTTCCTTTCCCTGAGTTATGGTGGACATCATTGAATAATTCATGTGCTTTTTCCTAATTCTCCTTAGTCCTTCTAGAACACAGGTCAACAGATGTTTATGACTCCTGTCCCCATGATCTGAGTCAAGGTCCCAATAGGGATCCGTACTGAGAATGGCTTGCTAACCCGTAGGGAATTTTTCCCTTTCTTCAGCTGTCATTCTGTCATTTACTTGACTAAGATACAAGGTATCTCCAAACTCTCAGGCTAAAGCTAAAGCCACATTCTTTTCATTAAAGGTCAGGGTTTGATCTACCAATAGCATGACATCTCTCCAAGTGAGATCGAGGCTTTGCCCTAGATCCTGTAGGACATCTATGTACCTATCAGGATCATCTGAAAGCTTTCCCAGGTCTACCTTGAGCTGCTTTAAATCAGAGACGGAGAAGGGGACATGTACCAAGGTTGGGCCAAATTCCCCTCTCCCTGGAGCTTGAAGGGGATGTAATCGATAGCCCGGGGAAGGGTTGTGTTCCTTTGGAGATTTCTTTGCTTGTTTCCTTCTGGGCAGGGGAGATTAGAGGAGGCTTATCATTAATAGGAAGGGGAGCTATAGGGAGGCTAGGATATGCAGGTAAGCTGAGTTTTCCTCCTGTGGGATGTAAATTGCAAGCTTTGCACAGTTTTGTATTCTCCTTCAATAAAAAGAAAACTTGGACTTAAGGTATTGCACTCCTTTTGCCTTACCTCTTACAGAAAAGGTCAAGCTACAGGATAGTATTGTAATTCATATTTCTCTCAGGTGGCCATTTTTCCACATCAGAGAGAGAATATTGGGTCCTGGCCATAGTGCAGAAAAAAATAAGCCACCACTTTTTCAGGGTTTGTGGGTAAAATTGGTCCCAATGGCTTAGGATGCATTTCAAGAGTGGGCCTGTTAATGCCTGAGTGTTTCCCATCTGAAAGAGAAAACAGCCCACTCTTTTTGTTTGTTTGTTTCTCCACCTGCCCAAGAACCCACAATGGATCCTGGACCCTGCTGATCAGAATAGTTGTGCTCACTGATGCAGCAGCAGAAACACTGGTTTTCCTCCTGGAAACCTGCAACAAAACCTGCAGCCTTGCCTGTCCACCTAGACCACAAAGAGGACTGAGAAAAATCGGATTTAGTGGCCCTTACTGACATATTCTCAAAAACCTGTTAGAGTCCTAAGCATTATCCTGTTAATATTGGGAATTTATCCTTGTCCTGTAAAGATGTTATGCCCCAAAAATGAAGTGGAGGGCCATACCCTGAGGGTGGGAAGAGATCTCCAGAGTTGGAAGAGTGATGCCTTTTGTCCTCACTTATATGAATAAGAAAGATACAATTTCTGAGGCGTCCCATATCCTAGCTTCAGGAATAGGTTTTGTTAGGCCTGTTTGTCTGAGGAGGGATCCTAAAATTCCAGATAGTCCCCCTTATAATGGGGCTTTGGGCAAAAATTCTGTCTTTCTGATTGCTGAGCCTGAGTGCCAGAAGAAGGGAATAGAGTCCTGGAGTTTATACTAGAAATCATTCTTACAGGAGAAACTAGAAAAGCACCAGAGACAGGGAGTGGTTTTTAGAAGCAGGACTAGCCTCAGAGAATAGAAGCAAGAGGAAGATTGTCTGACAGGCATTAGGACCCAGGAGGCAAGGCTCAGGATAGATAGGATAGATGGGAGAGTCTCGCTTGGGCGACATGACTAAGAGTTCCACCATGGCTGCAGGGTCAGCCAATTTGTTGTTGGGACCATGGAGCTGAATGGTTTTGCTATCAACCCTCAGCTCAGCCCAGAAGTACAGGGAAAGTGGAAGCCAGTTCCATGCAAACCAACACTCCCAACTCCGAAGAGTTGGGGTTGTTAGAGAGCCCTTTCCCGGAAAGCCTGGCACCCATGTCTTTAGTTCAGTGACCAAGCTAGCTGCTTTTAACTGGCTGACAGGTGCCTGCTATTTAGCCCTAGAATTCTAAGGAAAAATAGGACAGAATAGCAAGCACAAGGGGTCGATGGTACTCACTGTTTGGCAATAGGCAATAGTCCCTTTGTGGTCACCAAAATGTGTTTGGAATTGATTCCTTCCTGTGGGTTCTTGGTCTCACTGACATCAAGAATGAAGCCACGGACTCTCACGGTGACTGTTACAGTTCTTAAAGACAGTGTGTCCAGAGTTTGTTCCTTCAGGTGTTCATGGTCTTGCTGACTTCAGGAGTGAAGTTGCAGACCTTCACAGTGAGTGTTACAGCTCTTAAAGTTGGTGTTTCTGGAGCTGTTTGTTCCTCTCAGTGGGTTCATGGTCTCGCTGACTTCAGGAGTGAAGCTGCAGAGTTTCACAGTGAGTGTCACAGCTCTTAAAGGTGGTGCATCCAGAGTTGTTTGTTCCTCCCGGTGGGTTTGTGGCCTTGCTGGTTTCAGGAGTGAAGCTGCAGGCCTTCATGGTGAGTGTTACAGCTCATAAAGGTAGTGCGGACCCAAAGACTGAGTAGCAGCAAGATTTATTTCAAAGAGCAAAAGAACAGGTCTTCCACAGTGTGGAAGGGGACCTGAGCAGGTTGCCGCTGCTGGCTGAGGTGGCCTGCTTTTATTCCCTTATTTGTCCCCACCCTCATCCTGCTGATTGTTCCATTTTACAGAGTGCTGATTGGTCTGTTTTTAGCGAGTGCAGATTGGTGCATTTATAAACGTTTAGCTAGACACAGAGCACCAATTGGTGCATTTACAATCCTTTAGCTAGACAGAAAAGTTCTCCAAGTCCCTTACCTGATTAGCTCTACACAGAGCACTGAGTGGTGCATTTACAATCATTTAGCTAGATAGAAAAGTTCTCCAAGTCCCCACCCCACCCAAAGCCCAGCCAGCTTCACCTCTCAGGATTACAAGTTTGCATTATGTCCCTTAATTAAGCCTGCAAAACTGATGCTCCACTAGCCTTAAGCAACTGTTTCAACACTTTTATATACTGTTTCTGTTGAGCTGATATATGTTGTCCCATGAGAATACCTCAGCTTGACCCAACTTCCCCCAGAACTTGGTAACCTCGAGTGGGCACCAATGACTTACTGATTAGTCACTGACTTCACCACGTGGATTCTTTTCCCACCTTTGCTTTCAGGGAGTCTGTCGCATTCCTCATTCTTCCTCTACAGCTTTCCTCATGAGGGCGGTTCTCACACTTCCTTCTCAGATTGCCTCACACAATGGGCTCCAACTGCAGACCTGGCGATGGGTGAATAAACTACCTGACACACAGATATCCTGCTTTGCCAGCAGCAGAGGGTCCGAGGCCATTCCCAGACTCCACGGAGAGTCCTGTAAAGAATGGAAGCCCACCCTGAACAATTCACACTCCAGGCATTTATTTGGTATAGAATTAATCACAGAAGCTTTGAGTAAACACACTTGTGGATAATTAACATAGTTAAGAGAATAGTTCTATGAATGATTAAACCTCAGTTACCGCAGTCTAAAGTAAATACCATTGGGGGCAATTTCTCTGGTTGAACTCCCTGGAGAGAGCCATCTTAGTTAGTGGAGGTAGAGTAAACAGACTTAACTGGAGAAGCCTCAGTTGTCCCTAGTATTTACCCTATGACCTAATGCTTTAAGGTAAGAAGACGTTGCCTTCAGCCTGTTCAATTATTACAAGCTATATAATAATTTTAGCCTTTTAGCCTTCCAAAACGGTTTGTTACTATTCCTTATAACTTTTCCTAATACTTCCCTGTAATATTTCTGCCAGCGGCCTGAGTGAATCCAAACAATTAACATCTAAAGAAACTTGCCTATTCTAACTCTTGAAAAATAGTATGCTCAAGAATTTGTCTAGGTTTCATATATATGCAGATAATACTAGTTTTCTTTTGGTTTTTACTTCCACTTATATTTTATTGTAGTCAGAAATAATATTTTTTGTGACTACCGTCTGTTTAAATATGCTAAAACTTGCATTCTAGCTTAAAAGTTTGCCTATCTAAGAAAACATGCCAAATGTATGTAGAAATATGTACTATGCAATTGTTGGGTGAAATATTTTGTGGATTATCCCCAGGTCTTATTTTGCTTTTTAACTTTTATTTTTCTATATATTTTTCTTTTTCTTTATTTTGTTTTTATTTTTTATTTACTTTCATTTATTCTATGCATTTAAATTTGTTTCTATCTTTTATTTTTCATATTATTGTCTCTTCATTTCAAATGTTCTCCAATTTGTGTCTTGTTTGAAACATTTTATTTAATTTCTTTTTTATCTTATTTACTCCCATTCTTATCCCTTTATATTATTTTATTTTATTTCTCCATATTTATCTTTATTCTTACTTTTATTTTTTTCTCCTGATTCATAAAGTTTTATTTTATTCTATTGCAAATAGTTTCACTTCTGTTTATTTCTCTTAATTTTATTGTGTTTATTTTCTTCATCTTCATTTTATTTACTTTCCCTGATCTTAATTACATTTCTCTTTATTTTTCTCTATTTTGTTTCAGTTCATTTGTCCTTACTATTTTTAATTACTTTAAACTTATTTTTTAAATTTTTTCTCTTGATTTTACTTTTTTCACTTTATTTTTCTATATTTTATATTGTAAATCAGAAGAAATAAGCTGTTTTAGATTGACCCAGCCATAGTGGTCAAAACTGGTGTTTGCTCAGGCTCTCTGGCAGCCACTCTACCCCAGGTATCTCCAATCCAGGGTATAGTCAGGGCCTTCTAGCAGGATTGCTAAGATCCCTGGGCAGATGTTTCATTGTTACAGAGCCATCTAGCATTAAGTCCACCGGCTACTTATCCTGCTTTCCAAAGCCACCTGTAAGCTTCAGTGTTGCTAGGCCAAGGGCCTGGCTGCCCCTTTATTTGTGTGCCAATTCATCCTTCACACATAATCCCGGGTACTGGCCCTTCTTCCTTCTTTACAAAGACAGGCTCCACACCCACTCCACTCCACCAGGGCATATCTAGACCACATGTGTGTCTTTTTGTTGTAAGAAAGAAAAAATATTTTTCTGTTTGTCTGTTTTTGAGACAGAATCTTGCTGTGCCACTCCACCTGCAGTGTGGTGACACAATCTGGGATCACTGCAGCCTCCACATCTCAGATTCAAGAACTTGTCTGGCTTCAGCCTCCCAAGTAGCATTACAGGCATGTACCACCTTCCCCAGAAAATTTTTTTTTTTGGATTTTTAGTGGAGACGTCGTTTCACCAGGCTGGTTTGAAACCGCTGACCTCAAGTGATCCATCCACCTCAGGATCCTGAAGTACTAGGGTTACAGGTGTGAGCCACCATGACTGACTGAAAAATATTTTTTTAATTTAAACTTGACATATAACAGATTTATTATGAAAATTACAGCTTTATGTGTAGATATACATGCAATTATCTGTGTGTGAAAATGGTAATATTATGAGAAGATAAGCATTTCTACACTTTGTTTAATAAATTTATGGAGTTGTTATTTTACCTTTTCCTGTTTATCTCTACACGTTCAATGGAAAAATCCTCAGTGAAGGCTCCTCAGTATGGTAAAAAAAAGTTGTGCAATCAGACATTAATAGATGTACAGTGAAGTAACTTCTGGTTTTCATCTCGAGCTCTCACAGTTAGGATTGAAAACTCTTGGTTGTAAACTCATGTGATGAGGAATTATACTATGCTGTCCTCTTCTGCACATCTGTCTACCATCAAAGTTGTTTGAACTTGCCAAAGAAAAAAGTGGAAATTTGTTTCCCTAACACCTACTCATCTCTCTTTCATAGTTTTTTTTTTTTTTTTTTTTTTTTTTTTTTTTTTTTTGGTTTGGGCATTGTCCAGATTGCTTAGAAGCTCATGATCACAGAGGACATATTTGTCAAAAGAAAGCTTTGTTGCACCAGGATTAAGTGAAGATGTTTACTACCCAGGGCCAATGGTTCCTCCAGAGCCAGGATGAAACCATTACTGAAACCAGAAAATGATGACAGAAGTTGAGAGCTGCTCATGGGGAAAGAAAAATGCTCCTTTTTGCTTTGAAAGTGGTCACTGCCTATTCTGGCATCAATCCTACATCTGACCATGGTGTGTTTCATGTTCATCTTTCTTGGTATACCACTGAAAGTTCATCTGAAAAAAGAGGCTTGAATGAGACTAGTAAAGAGAACAATTGCATCCTTCTATAGCTGATGCTTTGGTGAGTTTTGAAGTCCATTGAGCAGAGACTGAAATCCTTCTTTACTATGGAGTAAGTTGTGTCAAATTCGACTCCCACGTATATGGCACCAGGTTCAAGATGTCAAAGAATAGACTCAGAACCAGTGAATGAGATATGGGGTTTTACTTTGGACTTACATAAAGTGGAGAAAGTCCAGTGTCAGTGGGCTTAGTAGGATAACAACACCCACTTGCAAAAAGCCTATAGTTAGTATAGTATTTTTATTTAGCACATTTGTCTGAACAACCTTTCAGCTGTCAGCCTTTATTTAACAAAAAATGAAAGGGCTTCAATCCCCTGTGTGACCTGTGTTCCATGCCACAGGATAGGACAGACCAGGGGCTCAGACGTTCCTCATAGGTAAAGAATAATTTCTAGGTTGGCCACTACTAGATTTTTTTTTTCTTTGAGACAAAATCTCACTCTGCTGACCAGGCTAGGGTGCAATGGCATGATCTTCTCCTGTCTCAGCCTCCCATGTAACTGGGATTACAGGCAAGTTCCACAATCTCTGGCTGATGTATATTTAGTAGAGATGAGGTTTCTCCATGTTGGTCAGGCTTATCTTGAACTCCTTGTATTTTTAGTAGAGAAGAGGTTTCTCCATGTTGGTCAGGCTGATCTTGAACTCCTGACCTCTGATGATCCACCTGGCTTGGACTAACTAAGTTCTGGGATTACAGGCATTAGCCACTGCTCCCAGCCAGGCCACAATTCGATTTTTGTCACTTGGAAGTTTTAACACTCAGAAGCACTTTTAATATAAGGTTAATGTCCAGCTATCCCCAAGTAAAGTTAACACTGTCAGTTGCATCCATCATATATTCTGATTCAGACAACAGAGGTTCTTCCTGAGACTCTAGATAAACAAATTTTTGCTTTTACCTGAATCACTCCATTGACAGGATTTTATTTAAGGGGCTGATGTGTGTGCACGTTGCTGGTATGGATATCTAAGTTAATGAGATGGCTTCTTAGCTGGTAGGGTCTGTTCCTATTATAGGTTCATTCAGGCTGCTGAGGTGCTCCTTCTCCAGAATTTCACTCAACCATATCATTCTGGGGCTCCAGTACTATTTTACAAGGTGGGACATGCTGAGATAAACCCTAAAATTGTGGTTCAGAATGACCAGGCTGAGGCTGCCCTTTAAAAGGGAGAACTGCCAGGGTTGTGTATTATTATCCTTGCCATTCTGACATATCTTTTGTTATGGAGACCAGAAAAGGATCTGAGTATGTGACAGTCCTCCTCCTAGAGTTGCTACTATTTGTACATGACTCTTAAGTGTCAAGGTAGGTTGTGAGCTCTCCCTTCCTGGCACAGCCTGAGTAGGCTAGAGCTCTGTGACCCTTGATGTTTGGCTCAGGCAGTCTTCAGAGGAATTTCAAAAATAATAGGGTATGGAGGGTAGAGAAACAGCTGATACAGATGGCAAGTTATGGGAGGCTGGAAGAGAATGGGACCTGTTTGAAACAGTACAAACCCTGCCTGGGTGTAGCTGAGGAGGCAGGAAGAGAATGGGACCCAATTGAAACAGTACAAACCCTGCCTGGGTGTAGCTGGACAGTCAAGCCAGTTCTCCGTTTTGGGATTTGTGCCACGGAATTAACAGGCCCACTTTTGCTCTGGCCTGGGTGCTTAACTCTTGTTCTAGAACAAAATATGAATCCTGGACTCTAGAATTTCTGTTTCACAGTCCAGTAGAGTGTAGAGGTCCAGGTTGGCCCACAAAAGAAGCTGTGGGTGGGCTTACCACAACTGACTGGTTGCTTCTCTGCCTACAATCACAAGGAAGAAGAATCTTCTTTCTAAAGGCAAGCCCAGAGAGGATTCAGGCAAGCCCAGGGAAGTCTGAAACTTAAGGGAGCCTGTAAAGAAAAAAGTTCTTGCCTCAGACGAGTGCTTTTGCCCCTCTTGGCTTGTGGCTTTGGGGGCTCAATTTGCCCATCAGAAAAATGGGCAATGAAATCCCCTCAGTGAGAGGCTGCTCACCCTCCTTTTACCAAGCCACTGCGCAGTGCCCACCCTGCAGCTCCAGAAGGTGCATTGCCACCTCTCTTTCCCAGTTTCAAGTGATTCTTCTGCCTCAGCCTCCTGTGTAGCTGGGATTACAGGCACCCACCCAGATAATTTTTGTATTTTTAGTAGAGATGGGCTTTCAGTATGTTGGCCTGGCTGGTGTTGAACCCCTGGTCTCTGGTGATCCACCTGTCTCCGCCTCACAAAGTGCTGAGATTTCAGATGCCAGCCATTGAACCCACACCAAAGAATGTTTTGTGGAATTTTCTGAAAAGAGAATTGTATATTATGTCTACAGTTAGCAACAGACAAAGGGACAAACAAAAAAAGCAGAATTTGCCCAAGATTATTCTAAGCCAGGAGCAATAATATTTTAAATACATGAGTTTAACACAAAGCTGAGAAAATAGATTTGCTTTCAAAATCATTGAAGTTTTTTATTTGGTGATAAGTTATCAACACTTGTAAAATTATCTGTTTCATTCTAACATTTTTCTTTCCTTCTCAAAGTAGATACACAGCCATAAATAACTCTCATTACTTGCTATAGATCTGTTACACACCTAAAGTTTATTTTACAGTAATATATCTCTTATATTTAAATTCATGTAAATTAAAGCTAAAGGTCTTTATGTGTTTAGCAGACCAGAGAAGTCATATGTTTAATAGAAAAAAGTAGGATAAAATTTTGTAAACACTTGTTCAGAATTCAGAAGAATGTAGCTCCATTATACTCATATAATCTCCATTAGAACCATCATAATCACCTTTAGTTACAAGAAAAACATAAATGTAAGTTGTGAAAACCATATTTTCCAAATTATTTTAAGTTAAAGACCACTGACAAAAGAATGACTACCGATGTTATTTCACTGTGACCCTATAGCAAATTGTCACCATCTGTTACTTACAGCTTTGAGTAAGATAAGATAACATCAGTGGCAAGACACACATTCAATATAAAATGGCCTTAACATAATAACAACAATTCTGGTTAATTTGAAAAAAATTAAGTCCACACATTGTCATTAAAAAGGTATTTTAAAATTCACTGTATTTTAATTACCTTAATTTGCAAATGGTAAAGCAATTTTTATTTAAAATTCAAATTGTTCCTATTATTATGCATAATATTATCCTGAGCACTTACCACACTCCTATCATCCTGTCACTATGATACTGTTATAAACCAACCAGTACTTGGCCTTTTCACTTAGAAATTTTTCATGTATATTATATTTCAGTTTTCTTAATCTTCCATTGCAAAATAGATAAATCTCTCCATCTAATATGGAAGAACCTCTCATAACTCTGGTGGAGCAACCATTGTCCATGTTCTTTCCCATACATTCTAGATATGAAGACATAGCAACAAATGTAAGAGTCAAATTACATCAATATTTGCTTCTGAAAAATATTAAATTATTTTAATATTAAAAACTAGGTCCCTGTTATAGGAAAGTGATCAAGATTGCTGACGAGAAGCAGCTAGTCTGTGTAGTTCTCATAGAGAGGAATGCAAGTTGTGCATAAATACATCACCTTCAACTGAAACATCCAGGTACTTGCATTGGGAAAAATCAAACAACTTAAGTTATGGAGAATGGAATAAAGCAAGGCAGGACAGTGGGCCACCTGGGAACAACATGGAGCCAAGAAAACCTTCCCACTCAATAAAGCAGTGGGTATATGTGTGACCCTGGGAACCCACGATTCTCCCACAGATCTTTGCAACCCTCAGGTGAGGAGATCTATTCATGAACCTGCTTCATCAAGGCCTTCAGTTGAACACACAGGGCTACGTGGAGTCTCAGAGATCAGCTGCTGAGGCCTGTGCAGAGATTCAAGAACTTTAGGTACTCAGTTTTTCCAGGCTTCCCAGAAAAAGTAGTTGCAACTCCAGTAAAGCAGGAGTCTGTACTTCTGTAAGTATTCATAGAAAAGAGGCAGAATCCATGAGGCTGACCAGTCATGGTCTTAGGTCTTAGGATCCACGCCCACAGTACCCCACAGGGTAAGACTTATTGGCTTAGCATTCTGGTCAACCCATTGGTAGCAGCACTGGACCTCCCTGGCATGGAGCTATCAGAAAGTCGAGTGGGACACCACCTTAGCTGCTTGGGCAACTTAGGCATTCCAGCCTTCAGGCTTTAAAAAGCCCAAGCTAATGTGGGGCATAAAGAATCTCCTAGCACAGTATAGGTGTTCTAAAAAGACATGGCCAGAATGCCTGTTAAATCAGGTGCCCAATCTCATTTCTTGCAACTGGAAAGGACTTCCTAACCAGAGTGAGTAGCTACCACCACTGGTAGTAGCTGTGATCAAAGACCACGATCTTTGGTCAATGGAATTTTGAAACCTCTTTGTGATATAATTGCTAGACGGAAGAGTGAGCAGCAATTTTTCCTATGTGTGTGACTTAGCTGTTCCAGCCTTCTGGCTTTGGAGAATCCAAATAATCTGTGGATGGAAGTGGTACCTCTGCACAGCAGAGGCATACTATGAAAATGTTGCTAGACTGCTTTCTTAAGTGGCTCCCCAGTTACGTTCTCTTTACTGAGTAAGAAATTTCAACAAGGGATTCCAGCTACCTCTTACAGGTGCTATTGGGTTGGAAAGAGGTCTATACCTCCCTGGGATTGAGCACCCAGAAAAAAAAAAGGCACGCTGCAATTATTTAGTTTAGCAACATTCACTGGTGGTAACTTCAAGTACTGGAAAATCTTAGGTGACTAGGAACGGCAATGGACACCTAGCATACTGAGGCAGCCCTTCAGAAAAGTGGCCATACTGTTATGTGAGTGCCTGTTCTCATATATTCTCACTGGGCAGGTTCTCCAGGCCTGGGCCACTAGCCAATCACTGCCAGAGGTATTGAGATAGTAGCAACTTAGCGACTCCCTGGACAGGGACCCCAGCAACGACTGAAAATATTTCTGCCACTGCCTCTATGGTAGAACTTTCCTTGCTACCCCTAGACTAGTGAAAAATCCAAAACCCTGAGTGTCTTATTCAAACATCAAACAAGCTGCAGTTTACCCAAGGAGAGGAGGCCAGTTCATTCACCATGGGTCCCACAAACTACCCACTGCTCCTCACCAGACAGTTGACCCCTAACTTGATGAAAATCACAGATCTTTCATCATGGGCTGACTGTACTGAGGGATTGCTGACCTACATCTCTCTTAGATGCAGCCTTCAGAAAACCAGCAAAGAGGTAGGGCAGCAAGCCAGCTTATGTGGTGACCAGAGGGTTTGGTTCAAGAGCATCTGTAGTAAAGTGTGGCCAGTGATGGCCATTTCTCTAAGAGCAACTTTTTCACATAAGAGAGTTTTGCCCTAGGGAAGTGTTGGACCTAATTACTGCACTATAGCCTTGAAAATCAGAAGCTTGTTTAACTGAGCACTCCGTGGTTTACTGCCTCTCCCAGGCACCCAGATCCTTAGAGGTCAGTCTCAGGCACACTGAGAGCCCATACCATACCATCTGCACTGGTAGGTCACATATAACTCCTGAGGAGCAACAGCTAGGCAGCCCCTATGACTGCAGCAGCCCACATGTTTCTTTCCCACACTGCACTTTCCCTCGAAAACATGGCAACTCCTCATATTACTTTACTGGCACATGTCTTCAACGGCAGATTTGGCTTTGCTTGGCCCACTAGCAAACGGGAATGCAGTATGCTCCTGCCAATCCAGCAGCTGCCATTGTAGATAAAGCTTTGGTAGGCAGAGAGCCAAAAAGACTCACTGCTACCTTTATGCTAACACTGTGCAGAGAACAGTGTATCCTCCCACATTCTGAACAATCACTTCCTCTTTAGGGGGCAAAAAGAAGGCTTCAAAACTTCATTGGTCAGCATCCTACCACATGCTAACACCACATTTAGTGCAACAGCACACAGTCTCCAGCAGGTGCACCTACTCCCATCCCAGCTACATTGCTCCTGCTACTGAGATGAATAAGTGAAGACAGGCAGAAACTCCATATCCACTAGCACTCTGCTGAAGCTGTGGAAACTTAGTCCAACAGGGTGGCAGACTCCAAATATCAAAGAGACAGGGAAAAGAGTTGGGGCTCAATACAATTCCCGCTGAGTATGAAGCCTCTGAGTTGTGAGCTGAGCACTTCCCCCCACCCCTCCACAAAAAATATAAAAAATAAAAATAAAAAAATAAGAACTTCTCCCAAGAACAAAGCCTGTTGGATGAAAGCACCTTATGCCACAATCAGATACTCAAGAACATCAAAATATGATTTAAAAAACTTCATTCAAAGTTCAGCAACCTCAAATATATGCCTACAAAGATGAGACAAAATCAATCCAAACTGCTGGGGAAAAAAATAAAAGCTAGAGTGACTTATTTAATCCAAATAACCAATCTACATTTCCAGCAAGACCTAAGAAGACAGAAATCGAATTCCGAATGTGAATAGAAATAAGCTTCATTGAGCTACAAAAGTAAGTTGCAAACCAATGCAAGGAAGGGAAAAATACAGAAACTGACAGATAAAACAAACAACCTGGAGGAAAATGTGGCCAGTGTGATAAAGCTGAAAAACAGAATACAAAACTTTATAATTTATTCACACATATTACTGCAGAATTGGCTAAGCAGAAGAAAGAATTTCAGAGTTTCAAGACTGGCTTTCTGAAATAATAGAGACAAGAATAATAAAAAAAGAATAAATAGAAATGAACAAAACCTCTGAAAAATATTTAATTATGTAAAGTAACCAAATATATGATTAAAGAGAGTGCCTGAAAGTATGGGGGGAAAGAAAACGACTTGAAATACATATTTTGGAATATCATCCATGATAACTTCCCCACCTAGACAGTGAGGCAAACATTGAAATACATCAAGATAATATGGATCAATCAAACATAAAAATGAATATACAGAAAACAATTATTTAAAAATGGAGTTTTAAAAATTAGCTGTGATAATTTGAATTGAAGTCTAGATCTATATTTAAAAGAAAAAAATTACCCTAAAAATCAATATTACCATCTGAAAGAGAAAATGGAAATAAAGGTAAAAAAAGAAATAACAAAAAGGAATTCACCAAAGATAAAGATCACAAAAAGAAGTAAAAATTGTAGAGTAGAAGTACCAAAAAAAGCTAATATGGACTTCAACATTAGTAAAAAATATAAGAAATCAAGAAGCTCAGCAAATAACAACTAAGATTAACACAAAAATATTTCTAATAAGACACAACATAAACAATATTTTGAAATTCACAGACAAGAAGAGAATCTGGAATGCAAGAAGATAAAAGAGATGTGTTATTTGTATGCATGCTTCTGCAAGATTACAAGTAAATTTATGAACATAAAATTTTTGGGCAAGATGGGAGCAGGATGACATAGTTAAAACACTGAAAAAAAAGAGTCAGTAAGGAAGAATACCACACCCAGCCAAAGTAACCTTCAAAACGAAAAAAAAAAAATCTCACTATATCATGATGTATATTAAGATCAACTATGTCATGTCTTCAAGAGAATCACTTCAGATCTAATTTATAAAAGGACAGAAAATGACAGGATGAGAAATACATTCCATGTAAGTGTTAACACAATGAGTGGAAAAGAGGAAACAAGTTATTAAGTTGAAAACCCTGATATTTCATAAAATTTGCTCTTTTTAATACCTGAAGTTCTAGGGTACATGTGCACAACGTGCAAGTTTGGTAGGTATGTATACATGTGCCATGTTGGGGTGCTGCACCCATTAACTCATCATTTACATTAGGAATATCTCCCAATTCTATCCCTCCCCCAATCTCCAATCCCACGACAGGCCCTGGTGTGTGATGTTCCCCTTCCTGTGTCCAAGTGTTCTCATTGTTCAATTCCCACCTATGAGTGAGAACATGTGGTGTTTGGTTTTCTTGTCCTTGCAATAGTCTGCTGAGAATAATGGTTTCCAGCTTCATCCATGTCCCTACAAAGGACATGAATGCATGCTTTTTTATGGCTACACAGTATTCCATGGTGTATATGTGCCACATTTTCTTAATCCAGTCTATCATTGTTGGACATTTGGGTTGGTTCCAAGTCTTTGCTATTGTGAATAGTGCCGCAATAAACATACGTGTGCATGTGTCCTTACAGCAGCATGATTTATACTTCTTTGGGTATATACCCGGTAATGGCATGGCTGGGTCAAATGATATTTCTAGTTCTAGATCCTTGAGGAATCACCACACTGTCTTCCACAATGGTTAAACGAGTTTACAGTCCCATCAAGAGTGTAAAAGTGTTCCTATTCCTCCACATCCTTTCCAACACATGCAGTTTCCTGACTTTCTAATGATCACCATTCTAACTGGTGTGACATGGTATCTCATTGTGGTTTTGATTTGCATTTCTTTGTTGGCCAGTGATGATGAGCATTTTTTCATGTGTCTGTTGGCTGCATAAATGTCTTCTTTTGAGAAGTGTCTGTTCATATACTTCGCCCACTTTTTGATGGGGTTGTTTGTTTTTAGCTTGTACCTTTGTTTGAGTTCTTTGTAGATTCTGGATATTAGCCCTTTGTCAGATGAGTAGATTGCAAAAAATTTCTCCCGTTCTGTAGGTTGCCCGTTCACTGTGATGGTAGTTTCTTTTGCTGTGTAGAGGCTCTTTAGTTTGATTAGATCCCATGTGTCAGTTTTGCCTTTTGTTGCCATTGCTTTTGGTGTTTTAGACATGAAGTCCTTACCCATGCCTGTGTCCTGAATGGTACTGCCTAGGTTTTCTTCTAGGGTTTTTACCGTGTTAGGTCAAACATTTAAGTCTTTGATCCATCTTTAATTAATTTTTGTATAAGCTGTAATGAAGGGATCCAGTTTCAGCTTTCTACATATGGCTAGCCAGTTTTCCCAGCGCCATTTATTAAATAGAGAATGCTTTCCCCATTTCTTGTTTTTGTCAGGTTTGTCAAAGATCAATTGGCTGTAGTTGTGTGGTATCATTTCTGAAGGCTCTGTTCCATTCCATTGGTCTATATCTCTGTTTAGGTACCAGTACCATGCTGTTTTGGTGACTGTAGCCTTGTAGTATAGTTTGAAGTCAGGTAGTGTGATGCCTCCAACTTTGTTCTTTTGGCTTGGGATCGTTTGGCAATGCAGTCTTTTTTGGTTCCATATGATCTTTAAAGTAATTTTTTCCAATTCTGTGAAGAAAGCCATTGGTAGCTTGATGGTGATGGCATTGAATCTATAAATTACCTTGGGCAGTATGGTCATTTTCACGATATTGATTCTTCCTATCCATGAGCATGGAATGTTCTTCCATTTGTTTGTGTCCTCTTTTATTTTAATGAGCAGTGATTTGAGCTCCTTGAAGAGGTCCTTCACATCTCTTGTAAGTTGGATTCCTAGGTATTTTCTTCTCTTTGAAGCAATTGCGAATGGGAGTTCACTCATGATTTGGCTCTCTGTTTGTCTGTTATTGGTGTATAAGAATGCTTGTGATTTTTGTACATTGATTTTGCATCCTGAGACTTTGCGGAAGTTGCTTATCAGCTTAAGGAGATTTTGGGCTGAGACAATGGGGTTTTCTGAATATAGAATCATGTCATCTGCAAACAGGGACAATTTGACTTCCTCTTTTACTAATTGAATTCCATTAATTTCTTTCTCCTGCCTGATTGCCCTGGCCAGAACTTCCAACACTATGTTGAATAGGAGTGGTGAGAGAGACTATCCCTGACTTGTGCCAGTTTTCAAAGGGAATGCTTCCAGTTTTTGCACATTCAGTATGATATTGGCTGTGGGTTTGTCATAAATAGCTCTTATTATTTTGAGATACGTCCCATCAATACCTAACTTGTTGAGAGTTTTTAGCATGAAGGGCTGCTGAATTTTGTCAAAGGCCTTTTCTGCACCTATTGAGATAATCATGTGGTTTTTGTCTTTGGTTCTGTTTATATGCTGTATTACGTTTATTGGTTTGCATATGTTGAACAAGCCTTGTATCCCCTGGATGAAGCCAACTTGATCGTGGTGGATAAGCTTTCTGATGCGCTGCTAAATTCGGTTCACCAGTATTTTATTGAGGATTTTTCCATTGATGTTCATCAGGGATATTTGTCTAAAATTATCTTTTTTTTCTGTCTCTGGCTGGCTTTGGTATCAGGATGTTGTTGGCTTCATAAAATGAATTAGGGAGGATTCCCTCTTTTTCTAATGATTGGAGTAGTTTCAGAAGGAATGGTACCAGCTCCTCCTTGTACCTCTGGCAGAAGTCGGCTGTGAATCAGTCTGGTCCTTGACTTTTTTTTGTTCATAGGGATTAATTATCATCTCAAATTCAGAGTCTGTTATTGGTCTATTCAGGGATTCAACTTCTACTTGGTTTAGTCTCGGGAGGGTGTATTTGTCAGGGAATTTATCCATTTCTTCTAGATTTTCTAATTTATTTGCATAGAGGTGTTTCTAGTATTCTCTGAGGGTAGTTACCATTTCTGTGGGATCGGTTGTGATAGCCCCTATATCACTTTTTATTGTGTCTCTTTGATTCTTCTCTCTTTTCTTCTTTATTAGTCTTGCTTAGCAGTCTATCAATTTTGGTGATCTTTTCAAAGAACCAGCTCCCAGATTCACTGATTTTTTGAAGTGTTTTTTGTGTCTCTCCTTCAGTTCTGCTCTAATCTTAGTTATTTCTTGCCTTCTGCTAGCTTTTAAATGTGTTTGCTCTTGTTTCTCTAGTTCTGTTAATAGTGATGTTAGGGTGTCAATTTTAGATCTTTCATGATTTCTTATGGGCATTTAGTGCTATAAATTTCCCTCTACACACTGCTTTAAATGTATCCCAGAGATTCTGGTATGTTGTGTCTTTGTTCTCATTGCTTTCAAAGAACATCTTTATTTCTGCCTTCATTTTCTTATGTACCTAGTAGTCATTCAGGAGCAGGTTGTTCAGTTTCCATGTAGTTGAGCGATTTTGAGTGAGTTTCTTAATCCGTAGTTTTAGTTTGATTGCCCTATGGTCTGAGAGACAGTTTGTTATAATTTCTGTTCTTCTACATTTGCTGAGGTGTGCTTTACTTCCAACTATGTGGTCAATTATGGAATAAGTGTGATGTGGTGCTGAGAAGAACATATATCTGTTGATTTGGGGTGGAGAATTCTGCAGATGTCTATTAGGTCCACTTGGTGCAGAGCTGAGTTCTATTACTGGATATCCTTTTTAACTTTCTGCCTCATTGATCTGTCTAATGTTGATGGTGGGGTGTTAAAAAGTCTCCCATTATTATTGTGTAATAGTTTAAGCCTCTGTGTAGGTCTCTAAGGCCTTGCTTTACAAATCTGGGTGCTCCTGTATTGGGTGCATATATATTTAGGATAGTTAACTCTTCTCATTGAATTCATCCCTTTACCATTATGCAACAGCCTTCTTTGTCTCTTTTGATCTTTGTTGGTTTAAGGTCTGTTTTATCAGAAATCAGGATTGCAACCCTTCCACCCCCACTTTTTTTTTTCTACTTGCTTGGTAGATCTTCTTTCATCCATCTATGTTGAGTCTATGTGTGTCTCTGCATGTGAGATGAGTCTCCTAAATACAGCACACTGCTGGGTCTTGACTCTTTATCCAATTTGCCAGTCTCTGTCTTTTAATTCGAGCATTTATCCCATTTATACTTAAGGTTGATATTGTTATGCTCGAATTTGATCCTGTCATTATGATGTTAGCTGGTTATTTTGCTCATTAGTTGATGCAGTTTCTTCCTAGCATCGAAGGTCTTTAAAATTTGGCATGTTTTTGCGGTGGCTGGTACCAGTTGTTCCTTTCCATGTTTAGTGCTTCCTTCAAGAGCTCTTGTAAGGCAGGCCTGGTGGTGACAAAATCTCTCGGCATTTGCTTGTCTCTAAAGGATTTTATTTCTCTTTCACTTATGAAGCTTAATTTGACTGGATATGAAATTCTGGGTTGAAAATTCTTTTCTTTAAGAATGTTGAATATTGGCCCCCACTCTCTTCTGGCTTGTAGGGTTTCTGCCGAGAGATCAGCTGTTAGTTTGATGGGCTTCCCTTTGTGGGTAACCTGACATTTGTCTCTGGCTGCCCTTAATATTTTTTCCTTCATTTCAACTTTGGCGAATCTGACAATTATGTGTCTTGGAGTTGTTCTTCTCAAGGTGTATCTTTGTGGCGTTCTCTGTATTTCCTGAATTTGAATGTTGGCCTGCCTTGCTAGGTTGGGGAAGTTCTCCTGGATAATATCCTGCAGAGTGTTTTCCAACTTGGTTCCCTTCTCCCCATCACTTTTGTGTACCCCAATCAGACATAGATTTGGTCTTTTCACATAGTCCCATATTTCTTGGAGGCTTTGTTCATTTCTTCTCACTCTTTTTTCTCTAAACTTTTCTTTGCACTTCATTTCATTCATCTGATCTTCAGTCACTGATACCCTGTCTTCCAGTTGATTGAGTCAGTTACTGAAGCTTGTGCATTCATTGTGTAGTTCTTGTGCCATGGTTTTCAGCTCCATCAGGTCATTTGAGGACTTCTCTACACTGGTTATTCTAGTTAGTCATTTGTCTAATCTTTTTTCAAGGTTTTTAGTTTCTTTGTGGAGGGTTCAAACATCCTTCTTTAGCTTGGAGAAGTCTGAAGCCTTCTTCTCTCAACTCACCAAAGTCATTCTCCATCCAGCTTTGTTCCATTGCTGGTGAGGAGCTGCATTCCTTTGTAGGGGGAGAGGTGCTCTGATTTTTAGAATTTTCAGCTTTTCTGCTCTGTTTTTTTCCCCATCTTTGTGGTTTTATCTACCTTTGGTCTTTGATCATGGTGACGTACAGATGGGGTTTTTGTGTGGATGTTCTTTCTGTTTGTTAGTTTTCCTTCTAACAGTCAGGATCCTCAAGTCTGTTGGTGTTTGCTGGAGGTCCATTCCAGACCCTGTTTTCCTGGGTATCAGCAGTGGAGGTGACAGAACAGCAAATATTGCGGAACAGCAAATATTGTTGCCTGATCGTTCCTCTGGAAGCTTCATTTCAAAGGGATACCCAGCCATGTGAGGTGTCAGTCTGTCCCTGCTGGGGGGTACCTCCCTGTTGGGCTAGTTGGGGGTCAGGGCCTCACTTGAGGTGGCAGTCTGTCCTTTCTCAGATCTCAAACTCTTTGTTGGGAGAGGCACTACTCTCTTCAAAGCTGTCAGATGGGAACTTTTAAGTCTGCAGAGGTTTCTGCTGCCCGTTGTTCAGCTATGCCCTGCACCCAGAGGTGGAGTCTACACAGGCAGGCAGGCCTCCTTGAGCTGTGGTGGGCTTCACCCAGTTCAACCTTCTGGGCCACTTTGTTTACCTACTCAAGCCTCAGCAATGGCGGATCCCCCTCCCCCAGCCTTGCTGCCACCTTGCAGTTTGATCTTAGACTGCTGTGCTAGCAACGAGTGAGGCTTCATGGGTGTGGAACCCTCCAAGCCATGCGTGGGATATAATCTCCTGGTGTGTCATTTGCTAAGACCATTGGAAAAGTGCAGTATTAGGCTGGGAGTGACCCTATTTTCCAGGTGATGTCTGTCATAGCTTCCCTTGGCTAGGAAAGGGAATTCCCTGATCCCTTGCACTTCCTGGGTGAGGTAATGCCTCGCCCTGCTTTGGCTCATGCTCAGTGAGCTGTGCCCACTGTCCTGCACCCACTGTCTGACAAGCTCCAGTGAGATGAACCTGGTACCTCAGTTGGAAATTCAGAAATCAGCCAACTTCGTCATCACTCATGTGAGAGCTGTAGGCTGGAGCTGTTCCTATTCGACCACTTGGAACCGCCCCAAATTTTCTTTAAGACAAAATTTACAAGAGACCAAGTAGGACATTCAATTCTAGTAAGAGAGATCATTCACTGAGAATCTATAAATATATGAAAGTTTTCTCAAACACATTAAGTAAACATTGACAAAATTGAAGCCAAAATTGACAGCAATATAATAATGGAAGGGTACATCAATATCCCGCTTTTAGGAATAAATAAAACAAGACAGAATATCAATAAGGGAAGGAACAAGTTGAATGCACTATGCAATAATTACACCTAACAAATATATATAGAAAACCGAATACACATTCTTTTCAATAGCTAATAAAACATTTTGTGAGGTGGACCACGTGTGACACCACAAAAGACTTCATAATTTTTTAAATTAAAATTTTACAAGTATTTATAGTGCAAATGCAATAAAACTAGAAGTTCGTAACAGAGAAAAGTTTTGTTTGTTTGTTTGTTTTATTTTTGAGATGGAGTATCACTCTGTCCCTAGGCTGGAGTGCATTGACACAATCTCAGCTAACTGCAACCTCTAACTCCCAGGTTCAGTCAGTTCCCCAGCCTCACCCTTTTGAGTAGCTGGGATTAATGGCATGCAAACCACCGTGTTTCCTGAGTAGCTGAGAATACAGTCACACAACCATAAAGTACAAATATTTTTTATAGTTTAGTAGAGACAGGGTTTCACCATGTTGTCCACAATGGTCTCAATATCGTGAAGTCTCCATACACCCTCCTCAGCATCCCAAAGTGCTGAGAGTACAGGCATGAGTCACCACACCTGGCCAACGACACATTTTGAGCATGCTCTTTTTAAGAGTTGGAAGACGTAATATTGTGATGTGTCCATGCTTCTTCGTGGCTTAATGTAACCCACATATAAAACATGACCCTTTTCAGTTTTAAATTTGAGTTTTCCAAAAATAGAAAAAAATTCACAAAATTATGTAAGATCTTAAGGGACCATGGAAAGCCTGACAAACTTTAAAAAGAAGAAAAATATTAGAAGCATTACACATAATAATTTCCAAACACACACATACAAAAATCTAGAGTAATCAAAGCACTTTGGCACTGGTAGAATAAAGGTAGAATACGAAGTAATGAAATAGAATGCAGCACAAACATATACTCTTGCATAGAGAGGAGAGATATATCACCTAGCTTTTACATTCAGCCGTATGTCACAATTCTTTTGGGCTGAGGATGCAGGCAAGAGAGGAGGGTTACATTACTTGGACATTAGTTTCAGTGGTATTTCAAAATATTCTCTGGGGGCAGGGCACAGGCGGGAGAGACAAACCACGCATCTGATAGACCCAGATAGTTGTGATTATATCCCCTGTTAACAGGGCCCAGGCAGAAGAGGCACATTATTATGATTCTGACCTAGCGATATGTAACAATGCACCCATGGAAAGTAATTTGAGGCAAAAAGTCTCAATACCACGATACTAGGCCAGTGATATGACACCATCCCTTCATCTTTGAGGATGACTTTAACCTTTAGCTGAGCATGTATATTAGAGTCACAATCTCACGTGTGTGCTGGACCAATGTATTACACTCTCAAAAACATCTAAGGGCTTTATAAAACCCATATGAGAGTTTCAAACCTCTCTGAAGCCTATTTGCTCATATGGACTCACAGTCTTACCTATCATCCTAAACTGAGTTATGACACTCAACATCTCTCCTATAGGCAGTGTTAAAAGAGAAGACCCATTTCATTTTATTTATTTTAATTTATTTTTTATTATTTATTTATTTTTTTCTGAGATGGATTCTCACTCTGTCACCAAGGCTGGAGTGCAGTGGTGCCATCTCAGTTCACTGCAACCTCTGCCTTCTGGGATCAAGGGATTCTCCTGCCTCAGCCTCCCAGATGGCTGGGACTAGGGGTGTGTGCCACGATGCCCAGCTAATTTTTTGTATTTTTAGTAGAAATGGGGTTTCACCGTATTAGACAGGATGGTTTCGATCTCCTCACCTCATGATCCACCTGCCTCATCCTCCCAAAGTGCTGGGGTTACAGTCATGAGTCACCGCATCCAGCCAGGAACACCCATTATTATGCCTGTGGGCTTGGTTCAGAAATAAGTTACCATCCCATCTGTGTCCAGATCTACATAAAAAAAAAGTTCCAATTTCAAATTTTTGATGTATTCCCTCATTAGACTGAGAACTTCTACAGTGGGTGTTATAAATGTGGGATGGTGACAACTTTTAATTTCATCTGGGTGTGTAAGTGAGAGTCCCATTCTGAACTTTTTGCCAGGCCCTGTTATAAAACTCTCTACCAGCAGAGTTTATACAATATAAGTTAGTGTTGTAGACTTCTGTGAGCTTGGAAAAATATGCAACCCAGGACCTTACTTATTGCCCTAAGCCTAACACTGAGGCAAAAGATTTTTTAATTGGCTGAATCCAAATATAAGTTTAATCATTATGCCTGTGAACTGAGGAAAGGCATATGTCATAATCCCATATATGAGCAAAAAACTAGGCAGAAGGGTAACATCACTTAGATGCTGTGCCAGGCAATATGTAACAATGCTTTTTCCATGTCTGGTATAAGGAATTGGGTCAAATTAACTGGGTGCTGGACCCATCATTATGACACCATCCCACATGCAGAAAAAACCCAGTCAAGTTATGAGAGCCAAAACACCTAGATAATGGACTTAAGATATGTCAAAATACCTTCATTGGCTCAAGAATGGGCAGGAGAGTCACATCATAAGGGTGCTTGGCCCAGCAATATGCCATATGTCATAATTTTCTCTTTATGCAGAACCAAGGTTGTACAGTTACATCATCTGGGCTATGGACCCTGGAATAGGTCAAAATTTCATTTATTGTGGCATAATTCAGGAAAAAAGGGAGAGTCACATATTGTGAGTGCTGGGCTTAGTAATGTGCCCAAATCCTCCTACTGTGAAGGCCCAGGCAGAAAAAGAGAGTCACATCACTTAGGTCATGGGCTCAGAGATGTGTCACAATGTCCCCAGGTTGCAGGACTCAGGCAGATGACGAGAGCCATATCACTTATGTTCTTTCCATGGAATATGTCACAGGTAATATGTGGTCAGAAACCAGGCAGAATAGCCACATCACTTGGGTGCTGGGTCCTGAGATATAGCACAAGGCTCTCTTAAAACAGCCCCCAGCAGAGAGAGCTACATCACCTAGGTGCAGTTTCTCTGCTTATGCCACAATGTTCCATGTGGGTAGGGCCCAAAAAAGGAGTCACTGCACCTAGGAGATAGGTCCAGAGATATATCACAATGTCCTCTATGAAGCATAGCCCTGGCAAAAGAGTACTACTACTTATGTGCATGGCCAAGAAATATTTCACCTCAAGGTTGGCAGGTCCCAAGCAGGAGAACCACATCTCCTAGGTTATAGGTCCAGAGTTATGTCAAAATGCCCTCCTTTGGGCATGGCTCTGCCAAAAGAGTATCCTTGCCTGTGGGCCTGGCCTTGCAGTATGTCACTATCCTTCCTTGTGCACAGCGCATTCCAGAGAAAGGAGTTACATCACCTATGAGGTGGACACAGAAATATGTCACTATAATTTGGGTGGGCATGGCACAGGCAAGAATGTAACATTACTTGGGTGCTAGATCCAGTGATATATCACAATCCTTACTGAGAGAGGGGCCTATGAAGGAGAGTCATATCACTTAGAGTTTGGCCTAAGTAGATATCAGAATCCCATATATGGACTAGGACCACCCTGGAGACTCAAATTACACAGGAGCTTGGCAAAAATTTATATCAAAATCACATTTTCAGAAAATTCCAAAGGTGAGATTTACAATACCACACATCTTGCTTTTATGTGTGACAACTGGCTTAATCCTTGTGAAATAATGACAGTCCTTACACACGGCTCGGTGTGTATACAGGACTCACAACTTCACCTGTGTGCCAAGCCCTGCTTTGATGCTGTCTGTATAAACTAAAGACTTTGTAAAATATGTGGAGTGTTGTAATCTCTTGTGATCTTTGCAGAAGAAGGAGATCCAAGACATCACACATGTCCCTAAAGTTAGTTATGAATCAAAATATTTTCTATTGGCTGAGCCCACATATGAGAGTCATAATTCCTGTGAGCCATGCCTAGTATATGCTACAATTCCCTCTGTGGTTATGAAGCAGGCAGAACACCCACATCACCTAAATACTGGGCTAGAAATATTTCAATATTCTCCTAATAGGCAGGGTACTGTCCGAAATTTTACATAACTTGTGTTCTAGGTCCAGCTATGTGGTACAATGTCATTTGTAGCAGTATCGAGGCAGGAGGGGAGAGTTATATAACCTAAATCATGGGCCCAAATATATGTCACAGTGCCTCATTTTGGCAGGGCCCAAGCAAGAAATTCATATCATTTGGATACAGTGTTTAGAAAAGCTACAATTACCAAAGGGGGCAGGGTCCAGGCAGGAAAGGAGAGGCACGTAAGCTATAGTATGTGTCCAGAAACATGTTAACAATTCCCCCCCCTGAGGACACTGTTAAGATAGCACAAGCAATCATTAATATGTGCGGCACAGTTATTTGTCAAAATCTCATTTATGGGCTATACAGAGGCAGAAATACTAAGTCACTCAGCAGCTGGGCAAAAGTACTAGTCACAATTACCAGGCATATGAGTTGTTATTAGACTTCTGTAATTATCTCTGGTATATTGCATAATATCAACTGTGGCCATAGAGAAGGCAAGAAAGTCACATCACCTATGTGGAGGTGGCACCAGTGAGATGTCACAATCCACCTTCTGGGCAGGACCCTGGCAGAAAAGCCACATCACCTTTATGCCCACTGCAGTGACATATCGAAACCCCATCTGTGGGCAGGACTGTAGCAAGAGAGGACACTCATTTGACCTAAGGAATTTATCTAGATATATCTCACAATGTCTTTGATGTGCAGTACCAATGTTAGAGAGTGCCCTCACATTGTTTCTGGGTCCAGCAACAGGCCACAATCTCCCTGTGGTCAGGGCCCAAGCAAAAGTGAAGAAACATCACCTACATGCTGAGCCAAGTGATGTGTTACATCACTTCCTGTTGGCAGAACCCAAAAAGGAGAATCACATCACCTGTGTGCAGTACCCACTTCTGTGTCACAGTGCACTGTAAATGAAGGGCCAAGGCAGTAGAAGGGATTCACATCACTTCCATGATGGGCTCAGATATGGCCCAATGTCACAAGCAGCCAAGGCTCAGGCAGAAAGAGAGAGTCATATTACATAGGTGCTTCTTTTTGCATATATCACAAATTAATATGTGGGCAGAAACCAGGCTAAAGAGCCACATCATCTGGTCCTGGGCCCTGACATGTTCATAAGTCCCCCTTAGAACAGGACCCAGACAAGAGACTTATATCACCTAGGTGCAGATTCCACCCTTATATCACAAAGATCCATGTGGACAAAGCAAAGCAAGAAGTCATATCATCTAGGCGATAGGCTCAGAGATATGTCATAAAGCCTTCTTTAAAGCATGGCCCTGGCAAAAGAGTACAATCACTTTTGTGCCTGGCCTGGCAATGTGTCACTATTCAAGTGGGCAGGTCCCAAGCAGAAGAGCCATATCACCTACATGATAGGCCTATGATATGTCAAAATGCCCTCTTTTTACATGACCCTGGCATCCTCTTCTAAGTGATGGACACAGTGAAATGTCACAATGATGTTGAGGGAAATCAGGGACCCCGAACAGAGGGACTGCCTGAAGCCATGGCAGAAGAACATAAATTGTGAAGATTTCATGGACATTTATTACTTCCCCAATCAATACTTTTACAATTTCCTATGCCTGCCTTTACTTTAATCTCTTAATCCCATCATCTTCATAAGCTGAGGATGTATGTCACCTTAGGACCCTGTGGTGATTGCATAACCTGCACAAAATGTTTGTAGGGCAGGTGTGTTTGAACAGTGTGAAATCTGGGCACCTTAAGAACAGGGTAACAGCGATTTTCAGGGAACAAGGGAGATAACCTTAAAGTCTGGATGCCTGTGGGCCGGGCAGGACGGAGCCATATTTCTCTTATTACTGAAAACAGGTAAGATAAATACCGCTGAATTCTTTCCCCAGTAAGGAATATTAATAATTAACAGCCCTGGGAAAAGAATGCATTCCCAGTGGCGAACATCTAAAATGGCCATCCTAGGAGTGTCTGCCTTATGCAGATATAGATAGGGATGAAATACACCCTAGTGTGCAGCAGCATCCCCAGGCTTGCTAGGATTAGGACATTCCAGCCTGGCAAAATCTAGTCAGACCAGTTCTCTGCCCTTGAACCCTGTTAAGATGACAATGCATGCACAGCTGGACATGGACGTTCATTAGTGATTCTAATCTTGCCCTGACCTCATGATCTCACCCCGACCTTCTGCCTTGTGATCTTTTGTTGACCTTGAAGCATGTGATCTCTGTGACCCACACCGTATTCATATACTCCCTCCCCTTTGACAATTGCTAATAAAAACTTCCTGGTTTTATGGCTCAGGGGGCATCAGGGAACCTGCCGATGTCTGATGTCTCCCCCGGATACCCAGCTTTAAAATTTTGTCTCTTTTGTACTCTTTCCCTTTATTTCTCAGACCAGCCAACACTTAGGGAAATAGAAAAGAACCTATGTGAAATAACATTGAATTATCGGGGGTGGGCATAGTGCAGCAAGAATGTAACATCACCTGGGTGCTGGATCCAGTGATGTCACAATTCTTATTGAGAGCACAGCCCAGGCGGAAGTGTCACATCACTTGAAAATTGCCCAGGTAGATATCAAAATTCCATATATAGGCTGGACCCAATCTGAAGAGTGAAATTACACAGGTGCTTGGGAAAGATTTATATCACATTCACAATGGAATTAAATTCTAGGAATTAGATTTACAATACCACACATGTCCTCTTTTTATGTAGGATAGTTGCTTTCATTCATCTTTGATGTTGAAAGCCCTTACTGTTATTTGGGTGTGCATATGAGACTCATAATTTTCTCTGTCTGCTAGGCATTATTATGACACTCTATATAACCCAAGGTTGTTATAAATTATCTGTGTTTGTTATGATTTTCTGTGAGCTTTTTACCAGATGAAGACCCTTGACATCACTCATGTCTCAAAATCTTGTGACAAAAGTCAAAATTTACCTTATTGCCTGGGTTCCCATATTAAAGTCATTATCATGCCTGTTAGCTGTACCTAGGTAAATGTCATCATTACCTCTGTGGTTATTAAACAGACAGGACAGTCACATCACCTAAATTTTAAGTCAGAATTATTCCAATATTCTCTTTGAAGGCAAGACACTAACAGAAAACTCACAAAACTTGGGTTTTAAGCAAAGCCCTATGGCATAATACCCCTTGTGGAGAATGCCCAGGAAGGAGAGTAGAGTCATGTCACCTAAATCATGGCCCCAGATATATGTCACAATGCCTCCTGTTGAAAAGGGCCCATGCAATAGAATCATGTCATTTGGATCCAGTGCATAGAAACGCTACAATCTTCACTAACGCCCTCCAGACAAAGGGTCCCATCACATGGGTGCAGTACCCAGTTATGTGTAACAATGCACTAGAAGTGCAAGGCCAAAGCAGTAGAAGGAAGTCACATCACTTATATGACGGACCTTGAAGAAAGCCACAGTGCTCTTTGTAGGCAAGGTTCCCGCCAAGATTTTGCATCAGCTGGGTGCTTCTTTCAGGGATATGTAAAAATGTCCTTGGTCTCACTGCCAAAGAAGGTATCATATATTGCTTAGGTGCTTAGCACACATATGTCACAATCCGAACTGTGCTGTGGGCCTAGAAAGGAGATTCAAAGCAGTCAGATACTGGGCAAAGTCATACTTCTAAAGCACACACTCGAAAACGTTCAGAAATACATTTCATAGTCCCACACAAGTCCTGGCTTCGGGTGTAAGAGTCAACATCTCCTGTGAGTTGGGTCGAAGTACAGACATCAGAGTCTCAACAATGGGCAAGATGCATGTATGAGAGCCCCAATCCCACTTGAAGATTGTGCTCCACTAGTAGATTCAAAGCACCACAGGTTTGCTGAATCATCGTTCAAATGTCACCAAACCAACTGCGGATCAGATTCATGCATGAGAGTTACAATTTTAAGACTTCAACTGCTAATGTGTGTGAAATTTAGTACCCCATTTGTAGGCTCTGTTTATGTATGAGAATGAAAATCGTGTCAGCTGGGTGTGCATCCAAGACTCAAAATAGCACCTGGTTGTTGGTGCCTGATATGAAACTCTTTGTACCACTCATGATTTATGTGATATACCTGAGTAGCACAGTCTTCTATGAATTGTTACAGGTGGGAGGTCTCAGAATTTACCCATGGCCATAAGACTAGCAATGAGAACCAAAATATCTCCCCTGGCTGCGTCAACGTTTGAAAGTTTTTGTTACACATATGAACTGATTTCATGAGTAAGTCCCAATTTTATGTTTGGGCAGAGACAAGACAGTAGAATCACATCATCTGGGTCCTTAGCTAGGCATACCTTATAATCTCCTTTGTAGGCACAACCCAGTCTGGAGGCTTATATCACCTGGGTACAATCTCAAATAATATGTCATCATGCCCACCGTATACATGGTTGAAAAAATAGTGGATAGTCACACCCCCAGGTGCCATGCTCAACAACATATTAAAATTCCCTCTCTTGACAGAGTACATAACAAAGGGTACTGTCACATCATCTAGGTTTTATACTCAGTGGTATGTCACAATTTCTTCAGCGGGCAGGATCCAGGCAGCAGAGGAGATTCGCTTTATCTAGATGTTGTATCTAGCAATATGTCACAGTGTCCCCTGTGGGCAGGGCACTGGGAGGAGGGACACATCACCTACCTGATAGACCCCGAGATATGTGATAATATCCCCTGGTGCCAGGGTCCAAGCGGAAGAGTCACCTTTTCATCATTTTAACCCAGTGATGCGTCACAATGCACCTATGGTAAAGAATTTAAGCCGAAAATTCTCAACACCTAGGAGTACTAGGCCTAGAGATATGACACAATCTCTTCATCTTTTAGGGTGACACCTTTAACTGCTAGCTTGGTGTGTATGTGAGAGTCACAATCTCATGTGTTTCTAGATCATCATATGACACATTCTACAGCATCCGAAGGCTTTATGCAACATGCATAAGAGTAGCAATCTACTCTAAGGCATACATGCTCGTATTGACTCAATCTTATATACTGCTTTAAACCCAGTTATGATAGTCAGCATCTCTCTAATAGACTGGGTTCAGAGGGGAGACTGATTATTATGCCTGTGATCTGGGTCCAGAAATGAGCCACCATCTCATCTGTAGCAAGATCCATATATGAAAGTCAAAATTCCATCTTTGTTCTTTATTTACTTGTTAGACTCAGTACTTTGACAGTGGCCTCTGTAAATGGGGGATGGTGATAACTTTTGCTCTCACCTGCATGTGAAACCAAGAATCATGATCTTAACCTTTTGCTGGGCCCTGTTATAAAACTCTGTCTACCACTTAATAAGTTTATAGAATATGAGTTAGTGTTGTAACATTCTGTGAGTTTTGTACAAATATGCAACTCATAAACTTACCTATTGCCATAAGCATAGTGATGAGAGGCAACATATCTATTATTGGTGTAATCCCAATTAAAATTTGACCATCGTCCCTCTGAATAAAAGCAATGTAAATTTAATAATCCAATTTGTAGGAAAAAACTTGACAAGAAGGTAGCACAATTTAGGTATTGTGCCAAGCAATGTGTCACAATGCCCTCTCTAGGCAGGGTGTAGAAATGAGGGTTACATTAACTGGGTGCTAGACCCAGCAATATAACACAACCCAAATATGGAAGAAAAACAGATAAATCATGAGAGCAAACACACCTACAACATGGGACCAAGATATGCTAAAATACTTTCTGTTGCTGTGGCACAGGCAGGAACTTACATCATCAGGGTTGGGGGCCCAACCGTATGCCATAATTCTCTATGAAGGACCAAGGCAGCAGAGGAACATCATCTGGGTGCTGGGCCCAGCAATATGTCAGAATTCCTTTTCACGGGCACAGTTTGGGAAAAAAGGAAGAGTCATATCTCCTAAGTATCAAGCTTAGCAATATTTCACATTACCTCATCGTAAAGTCTCTGGCAGAAAAGCAGGGTCACATCACCTAGGACAGGAGCTCAGATATATGGCCAAATATTCCAAGTAGGCAGGGCTCAAGCAGAAGAGAAGAGTAATAACACATATCATATAGGTGCTTCCCTAGGTATATGACACAATCTTACATGTGGGGTGAAAGCAGGCAAAAGAGCTACATCACGTTGATGCTGGATTCTGAGCTATCTCACAAGGGGTCCCCTTAGGACAGGACCCAGGCAAGAAAGTTAGAGCAAATAGGTGCAGTTTTTGCCCTTATGTTTCAATGCTCTATGTGGGCAGGACCCAGGCAGGGAGTCACATCACCTAAGTGATAGGGCCAGAGATATGTCACAATATCCCCCTGAGACTTGGCCCTGGTGAAAGAGTACGAATACATTTGTGCCTAGCCTAGCAACATGTCACTATACAGGTAAGCATGATCCAAGCAGTAGAGCAAAATCCCCTATGTGAAGACCCAGAAATTTGTCATAATGCCCTTTTTAGGACATGGCCCTAGCAAAAGAGTATCATCAGCTTTGTGCCTGGACCAACTATATGTTACTGCCCCTGACAGTGCACACGGACCATTCTAATGAGGAGATTTATGTGACCTAAGTTGTTGACACAGTGATATGTCACAGTGATTTCTGTAGGCAGGGCTCAGGCAAAAATTTAATATGACCAGGGTGCTGGATCTAGTGGTATGTCATGATTCTTACTGACAGCAAGGCTCAGGCACGACAGTCACATCACCTGGAGGTTATTCAAGGTACATATCACAATTACATATGTGGGATGAAACAAGTTTGGAGAGTCCAATCACAAGGTACTCGGCAAATATTTATCTCACACTTGCAGAAAATTCCCAGGATGAGATTTACAATGCCACACATATCCTGTTTTCAGGAGTGACATCTGGCTTCATATTTATGAGGTGGTGACCATCTTTACTGCCAGCTGAGTGTGTGTATGAGACTCACCATGCACTCTCTGTATTCTGTTATTACACTCTCTGTTGTATTCTGTTATTGCACTCTCTGTACAAGCCAAGGGTTTTATAAAATTTCTGAGGCTATTATAATCTTCTGTGGCCTTTTTTTAACGGAGAGAGATTCAATCACTCATGTTTCTAAAGCAAGTAGTGAGAGTCAAAATTACTCCTATTTGTGGGGTGTGAGAGTCATTATTATGCCTGTAAGTTGTGCCTAGTTATATGCCACGATTTACTCTGTGGTAATGAAACAGGTGTGACTGCCAAGTCACCTAACTATTGAACAAAAATTTTTCAAATATTCTACTTGTAGAAAAGTTCCTGGAAGAAAAGTTGCATAACTTGGGGGTGTCACCCAGATGTATGACACAATGCCCCTTTTAAGCAGTGTCTAGGCAGAAGAGGAAAGTCATATAACTTAAATTATTGGCTGAGAGATGTGCAACAATGCCTTCTGTTGAAGGAACCAGTCAGGAGAGTCATGTCATTTGCATGCAGTGCTTAGAAATGCTACAATCCCCAAGGCAGAGGTTGTAGTGAGCTAAGATCACACCACTGCACTCCAGCCTAGGTAACAAAAAAAAAAAAAAAAAGAAAGAAAAGAAAAGAAAAAAATGCTACAATCTCTGTGGAAGCAGAGTCCAGGCAGAGGAGGCAAGGCAGGGAGACAGGTAACCTGGAAGATGGATTCAGAGACATGTTACAATCCTTCCTGAGGATATTGTTAAGACAGGAGAGTCAAATCACCAAGGTGAGCAGCTGAAATATATAGGTGAATCTCACTTGTGGACTACACCTTGGCAGGATTATTAAATCACTCAGGAGCTGGACAATTGTGTATGTCACAATAACATTAGTGAAGTGCTTCAGGAATGGGAGTCACCATATAGCATATGACCTGGCTCCATATTTAAGAGTCATGATTAGTCAGTCCTCTTATCTCATCTCAGGTATATGTCACAACATCGGCTGTGAGTGGAGAGCAAGTGGGAAGGTCACATCACCTGGGTGGGTGCTGGTCCTGTGAGATGTCATAATCCATCTTGTGGGCAGGACTCTGGAAGAAGAATCACATCAACTGGATACTGTTTTTGGTGATATATCAAAATTCCACCTGTGGGCAGGGCTTAAGAAAGAGAGGAGGCTCACTTAACCAAGGCAGTTGGCATAGGTATATGTCACAATGGCTGTTATGTGCAAAACCGAGGTAAGAAAGTGACTACACCTTGGTGCTGAGTTTATCAATATGTCACAATCTCCCCTGTGATCAGGTTGAGAGAAGAGGAGAAACATGACCTAGGTGATGAGCAAAGTGATATGTTACAAAGCTTCTCATTGGCAGAACCCAGAAGGGAGAGTCACATCACTTGGGTGCAGAACCCAGTTGTGTGTTTCAATGCTCCATAAGTGCAGGGCCAAGGCAGGAGAAGGGAGTCACATCACTTACCTGATGGACCTAGATATCAGCCACAATGCTCTTCTTGGGCAGCACTCAGGCACATAATTCAAATCACCTTGGTGCTGGTCCCAGTGATATGTAAAAGTGCAATTTGTAGGCAGGCCCAGGCACCTATTCTTGGGGGCATGGTCCAGGTATGTCACAATTTTATCTGTGGTTATGGCCTAAAAATGAGAGTCAAGTTATTCAGAAGCTGGGCTAACTTTTATGTCCTAATCACGCACTAGGATATATTCAGATATAAGTTTCACAGTCCCACACAAATCCCAGCTTTGTGTATGTGAGTCAACACCCCCTATGACTTGGGCCAAAGTAGAGGAGTCACAGTCTCAACAGTGAGCAAGATCCATGCATAAGATGCCCAATTCCACTTTAAGATTGTGTTCCAGGAGGGGAGTCACAGCTTCACAGGTGTGCTGAATCATGCATCACCAAAAGACCTGTGGACTGGACACATGTATGAGAGGAACAGTTTCAACCAGGGACAGCCATTTTGTGTGAGATTTAGTACCTTATTTGTAGGGGCTATTCTTGTGAGAGAATGACAGTAGGATCAGCTGATTGTATATACATGAGTCACAATAGCACTGGGTTACTGTCCCCGTTAGGACATCCTTTGTACCATTCAGGCTGTATATCATACGCCTGAGTGTCATAGTCCTCTGTGAACTTTATACAATTAGTAGACCCATTGCTTTACTTATGGCCATAAGACTGGTTAAGAATGTCAAAATATATCTTCTTTCTGGGTCTAGATACAACAGCTGTATTTGTGCATGTGAGCTGAACCCAGGTATATGTCACTATTTCTCCTGTGGGCAGAACCAAGGTAGGAGACTCTCATCACCAGGATTCTGAGCTGAGAATACATTATAATCTCTTTTGCAGGTAGTGCCAAGTCAGATGAGTCATATCATCTGGGTGCAGCTTCAAGGTGTTAGACTCAACAATATTTAAAAATGTCCTCTGTTGGCAGACTCCAGAATAAAGAGCAGAGTTGCATTATTTAAGTTTTGCATTCAGCACTATGTACCTATTTCTTTAGAGCACAGGACCTAGGCAGGAGAGAGAAGTCACATTTCCTAAATGATACATTAAAAGATGTCACAATGTTCCTTGGGAGCAAAGCACAGGTAAAATTGACAACTCACCTAGTGGATAGGCTCATAGATATGTGACAATATCTCTTTTAGGCAGTGCCCTGGCAGAAGAGTCTCACAATGCACAACGGGAAACAATTTAAGCAAAAGTTTTAACACCTGGCTACTAGGTCCAGTGATATGACACAATCCCATTGACATAATATGTTATCGGAGCTCTTATACACGGATCCTGTCCACTGTTGAGATTGTGAGTCCTCTAGTTTAGCCTAACATAGATAGGATTGATTCACATATGTGAAACCAGGACTTGTGTGTGACGTGAAATTATTTCCAAACCTTTCTTAGCATGTGATTGGGACAGGTAACTTTGCCCAGCACATAAATAGTGGGACTCTCTTTTCTAGGCTCAGACCACAGATGAAATTGTGCCATATGTGGAACAAACATGAAAGCAATATATGATATCTTCCTTGACTCTGCCTACAAAGGTCACTTTAATATATTACTGAGACCATCACCCAGGTCATGTGAATTATCTGCCTGAAGCCTGCT
Source organism: Gorilla gorilla gorilla (assembly GCF_029281585.2). NCBI lineage: Eukaryota > Metazoa > Chordata > Mammalia > Primates > Hominidae > Gorilla > Gorilla gorilla. The sequence continues at coordinate 42,558,644 of NC_073248.2, read as the reverse complement.
TACAAAGGCAATTGTGTTCTATATCTAGGTCCATCAGGTAAGTGATGCGACTCCCTTGTACTGCCTTGGCCCTGCAGTTACAGTGCATTGTGTCACATAACTGGGAACTTCATCCAGGGGATGGGATTCTCCTTTTTGAATTCTGCCAACAGGAAATATTGTAATGTATCACTTGGCTCAGAACCTAAGGTGATGTTTCTTCACTTTTGCCTGTGCCCCAGCCACAGGGAGATTGTGACATATCGCTAAACCCACTGACCAACGTAAGGTAACTCTCCAGCCTTGGCACTGCACATAAGGGCCATTGTGACATATGTCTAGGCCAATTGCCTAGGTTAACTGAGTCTCCTCTATTTCCAAAGTCATGTTTACGAGGAGGTTTTTGTCACTGAAACCAGCATCCAGGTGATGTGACTCTTCTGCAAAGGTCCTGTCCACAAGGTGGATTGTGATATCTCACTGGAGCCACAGCCACTTATGTGATGTGACTTTCTTGCATTCTCTCTAACCAGAAGGAGATATTGTGCCATATACCTGAAACCATAACAAAAGCCTAGTAACAACTTATATACCTGAAGCCAGGATATGTTCAGGAGAGTTATTCTTATTCTTAAACGTTTCCACAAGTGTAATATAACATAAACCTTTGCACTGCTCCTGAGTGATTTAATAATTCTGCCTAGGTATCACCCACAAATGAGGTTTTGACAAATGCCTGGGCCAAGCACCTTGGTGATTTGACTCTTGCTATCTTAACAATGCCCTCAGGGGATATTGTGACATGTTTCTGGACACATCACCTAGGTTACATGACTCCCCTCTCCTGCCTGTACCCAGCTCGCTTTGGTAATTGTAGCATTTCTAAACACTATATCCAAATGATATGACTCTTTTTTTCTGGGCCCTGTCAACATTAGGCATTGTGACATATTTTTGGGGCCAACATTTAGGTGATATGACTCTCCTCTTCTGTCTGGACACTACCTACAAGGGACATTGTGCCACAGAGCTGGATTTAGCACAGAAATTATGTGAGATTTCTGACAGGACCCTGCCTACAAAGAGAATATTGGAATATGTACAGTCCAGCATTTAGGTGATATGACTATTCTTCCTGCTTTATAACCACAGAGAATATTGTAACAGATACCCAGGCATGACTCACAGGAATGATAATGACTCTCATATGTGTACTCAGTGTATAGAGAATATTTTGACACTTACAACTAGATTTAGGGACATGCATGATGTCCTGTATCACCTTCTTCTACAAAGGTCACAAAAGATTACAACATTCACATGTATTTTCCAAAGTCTTTGGGTTATACGGACAGAGTCAAAGCAGGGTTCAGCACACAGCTGAAATTGTGAGTCTTGTATGCACACCCAGCTGACAGAAAGGACTGGATGGAAGGACTGGACACAGGTGAAATTGTGACATATACCTGAAAAAGCATCCAGGTGTTATGACTCTTTATTTCTGCCTGAGTATTGCCTACTTGTGGCATTGGGCCATATCTTTGAGCCCATGACCTAAGTGATGTGCGTCTCTTATTCTGTCTAAGCCTTTACAATGAGAAGATAGTGACGTGTTGATGAGCCCAGCAATTAGGTAATTAGGTAATGCGACTCTCATCATGTTGCCAAAAAATGCCTACAAACAGGACTTTTTCTGTAGTTCAGGGCCCCACACCTGGATTCTGTTACACTCATTCCTAGGTCGTGCATAAAGAGGGAATTTCAGCATATTTCTGGGCCTAGCACGCTAATGATGTGACTCTCCAGCCTGTGCCAGAGCCAGAGCAGGTATTTTGATATATCTTTGGCCCATTCCATAGGTGTTTTGAGTCTCCTTATTATGCTGGGTTTCTTCTATGTGAAGTTGTGTTATATTGCTGGCTCCAGAGCCCAATTATTGTGACCCTCTTTCCTAAGGCCTGCATAGACAAGGCATTGTGTCATACTTCTTGCCACAACACCTAAGTGATATCAACCTCCTGCCTATTTTTTTTGCCCACAAATTTGATTATAACATATACCTTTCTTCAGTTCAAAAGCATGATTATCATGCTTTTATTGGGATTTAGCCAGTAGGAGACGTTTTGCCTTTCATGACTAGGTTTAGGTCAGTAGGTAAAGCCTTTAACTGCATATGTGAACAAGCTCACAGAATTTTACAACAATAACTCATCTCACAAAAACTTCTTAGGTGGTAGAGAATTTTGTAACAGGGTCCAGAAAAATGTTAGTATCATGATTTCATACAACACATTCATGTGAAAGTAAAAGTTATTACCATCCTGCGTTTACAACGTTAATTGTTGAGGTCCTCAATCTAATAAGTAAACACAGCACAAAGATGAAATTGTAATTTTTATCAAAAAATCTGGCCACAGGTGGGATGGTCACTCAGTTCTGGACCCAGCTCACAAACCCAATAATGCTGTCATCCCCGTTGAAGCCAGCATATAAGAGAGATGTTGACTGTCATACCTGAGTTTAGTGCAATATGTAAGATCGTGAGTCCATATAAGCATGTAGGCCTCAGTGAGGTTTCAACTCTCATGCATGTTGTATAAAGTTCTCAGATGTTGTATAGAGTGTCATACTATGGCCAGCACCCATGTGAGTTTGTGACTGACATATACACAACTAGGTAATAGTTAATGGTGTCACCCTTATAGTTGAGGAGATTGTGTCCTATCCTTCACCTGGCACCCCAGTGTTGAGACTTTTCGGTTTAAATTCTTTTCCCGGGAGGAGCTTCCAAGATGGCAGAATAGGAACAGCTCCAGTCTGCAGCTACCAGTGTGAGGAATGCAGAAGGTGGGTGACTTCTGCATTTCCAACTGAGGTACTAGGTTGATCTCACTGGGGCTTGTCAGACAGTGGGTGCAGCCCACAGAGCAGGGAGGGGCATTGCCTCACCTGGGAAGTGCAAGGGATTGGGGAATTCCCTTTCCCAGCAAAGGGAAGCCGTGACTGATGGTACCCAGAAAATTCGGTCATGCCCACCCTAAAACTACATTTTTCCACTGGCCTTAGCAAATGGCACACCAGGGGATTATATCCCGTGCCTGGCTCAGAGGGTCCCCTGCCCATGGAGCCTCACTCACTGCTAGCATAGCAGTCTGAGATTGAGCTGCAAGGTGGTAGCAATGCTGGGGGAGGGTGATCTGCCATTACTGAGGATTCACTACGTAAACAAAGTGGCCAGGAAGCTTGCACTGGGTGGATCCCACTGCACCTCAAGGAGGCCTGCCTGCCTACGTAGACTCCACCTCTGGGGGCAGGGCATAGATGAACAAAAGGTAGCAGAAACTTCTGCAGACTTAAACATCGCTGTCTGACAGCTTTGAAGAGAGTAGTGGTTCTCCCAGCACAGAGTTTGAGATTTGAGAATGGACAGACTGGTACCTGAACCCCGAGTAGCCTAAATGGAAGACACCTCCCAGTAGGGGCCACCTGACACCTCACACAACTGGGTGCCCCTCTGAGATGAAGCTTCCAGAGGAATGATCAGGCAGCAATACTTGCTGTTCAGCAATATCTGCTGTTCTGCAGCTTCTGCTGGTGATACCAAGGCAAACAGGGTGTGGAGTGGACCTCCAGCAAACTCCAACAGTCCTGCAGTTGAGGGTCCTAATTGTTAGAAGGAAAACTAACAAACAGAAAGGACATCCACACAAAAACCCCATCTATACATCAGCATTGAAGAACAAAAGTAGATAAAACCACAAAGATGGGGAGACACCAGAGCAGAATAGCTGAAAATTCTAGAAATCAGAGTGCCTGTTCTCCTCCAAAGGAATGCAGTTCCTCGCCAGCAATGGAACAAAGCTGGATGGAGAATGACTTTGACGAGTTAAGAGAAGAAGGCTTCAGATGATTGGTAATAACAAATTTCTCTGAGCTAAAGGAGGATGTTCGAACCCATCGCAAAGAAGCTAAAAACTTTGAAAAAAAGATTAGATGTATGTCTAACTAAAATAAACAGTGTAGAGACGTCCCTAAATGACCTGATGGAGCTGAAAACCATGACATGAAAACTATGTGATGCATGCACAAGCTTCAGTAGCCGATTCTGTCAAGTGGAAGAAAGGATATCAGTGATTGAAGATCAAATGAATGAAATAAAGCAAGAAGAGATGTTTAGAGAAAAAAGAGTAAAAAGAAATGAACAAAGCCTCCAAGAAATATGGCACTACATGAAAAGACCAAATATACATCTGATTGGTGTACCTGAAAGGGATGGGGAGAATGGAGCCAAGGTGGAAAACACTCTGCAGGATATTATCCAGGAGAATTTCTCCAACGTAGTGAGGCAGACCAACATTCAAATTCAAAAAAATACAGAGAATGCCTAAAAGATACTCCTCGAGGAGAGCAACAACAAGACAAATAATTGTCAGATTCACCAGAGTTGAAATGAAGGAAAAAATGTTAAGGGAGCCAGAGGAAAGGTCAGGTTACCCAGAAAGGCAAGCCCATCCGACTAACAGTGGATCTACTGGCAGAAACTCTACAAGCCAGAAGATAGTGGGAGCCAATATTCAACATCCTTAAGGAAAATAGTATTCAACCCAGAATTTCATATCCGCCAAATAAAGCTTCATAAGTGAAGGAGAAATGAAATCCTTTACAGACAAACAAATGCTGAGAAATTTTGTCACCACCAGGCCTGCCTTACAAGAGTTCCTGAAGGAAGCACTAAACATGGAAAGGAACAACTGGTACAAGCCACTGCAAAAACATGTCAATTGTAAAGGCCATTGATGCTACAAAGAAACTGCATCAACTAATGAGCAAAATAACAAGCTAACATCATAATGACAGGATCAAATTCACACATAACAATATTAACCTTAAGTGTAAATGGGGTAAATGTTCCAATTAAAAGACACAGACTGGCAAATTGGATAAAGAGTCAAGACCCATCAGTGTGCTATATTCAGGAGAACCATCTGATGTGCAGTGACACACATAGGCTCAAAATAAAGGGATGGAGAAAGATTTACCAAGCAAATGAAAAGAAAAGAAAAAGAAAACAAAAAACAAAAACAGGGGTTGCAATCCTAGTTTCTGATAAAACAGACTTTAAACCAACAAAGATCAAAAGAGACAAAGACGACCAATACATAATGGTAAAGGGATCAATTCAATAAGAAGAGCTAACTTTACTAAATATATATGCATCAAATACAGGAGCAGTCAGATTCATAAAGCAAGTCCTTAGAGGCCTACAAACAGACATAGACTCCCACACAGTAATAATGGGAGACCTTAACACCCCACTATCAACATTAAACAGATCGAGACAGAAAGTTAAAAGGATATCTAGGAATAGAACTCAGCTCTGCACCAAGTGGACCTAATAGACATCTACAGAACTCTCCACACCAAATCAACAGATATATATTCTTCTCAGCACCACATCAAACTTAATCCAAAATTGACCACATAGTTTTAAGTAAAGCACTCCTCAGCAAATGTAAAAGGACACAAATTATAACCAACTGTCTCTCAGACTACAGTGCAATCAAGCAAGAACTCAAGATTAAGAAACTCACTCAAAACCACTCAACTACATGGAAACTGAACGACCTGCTTATGAATGACTACTGGGTACATAACGAAATGAAGGCAGAAATGAAATGTTCTTTGAAACCAGTGAGAACAAAGACACAACATACCAGAATCTCAGGGATACATTTAAGGCAGTGTGTAGAGGGAAATTTATAGCACTAAATGCCCACAAGAGAAAGCAGAAAAGATCAAAAATCGACAGCCTAACATCACAGTTAAAAGAACTAGAGAAGCAAAAGCAAACACATTCAAAAGTTAGCAGTAGGTAAGAAATAACTAAGATCAGAGCAGAATTGAAGGAGTTAGAGACCCAAAAAAACCCTTCAAAAAATCAATGAATCCAGGAGCTGGTTCTTTGGAAAGATCAACAAAATTGATAGACTGCTAGCAAGACTAATAAAGAAGAAAAGAGAGAAGAATCAAAGAGACACAATAAAAATGACAAAGGGGAGATCATGACCGATCCCACAGAAATAGAAACTACCATCAGAGACTACTAGAAACACCTCTAGGCAAATAAACTGGAAAATCTAGAAAAAAATGGATAAATTCCTCGACACATACACTCTCCCAAGACTAAACCAGGAAGAAGTTGAATCTCTGAATAGACCAATAAGAGACTCTGAAATTGAGGCAATAATCAATAGCCTATCAACCAAAAAAAGTCCAGGACCAGATGGATTCACAGCCAAATTCTATCATAGGTGCAAAGAAAAGCTGATACAATTCCTTCTGAAACTATTCCAATCAACAGAAAAAGAGGGAATCCTCCCTAATTCATTTTATGGGGCCAACAACATACTGATATCAAAGCCTGGCAAAGACAGAAAAACAAAAAAGAATTTTAGACCAATATCCCTGATAAACATCGATGCAAAAATCCTCAATAAAATACTGCAGCACATCAAAAAGTTTATCCATCATGATCAAATTGGCTTCATCCTTTGGAAGCAAGGCTGGTTCAATGTACACAAATAAATAAACATTATCCATCATATAAACAGAACAGCCCTTCATGCTAAAAACTCTCCATAAATTAGGTATTGATGGGACATATCTCAAAAATAATAAGAGCTATTCATGACAAACCCACAGCTAATATCATACTGAATGGGCAAAAAATGGATGCATTCCCTTTGAAAACTGGTGCAAGGCAGGGAGGCCCTCTCTCACCACTCCCATTCAACATAATGTTGGAAGTTCTGGCCAGGGCAATCAGGCAAGAGAAATAAATAAAGGTATTCAATTAGTAAAAGAGGAACTCAAATTGTCCCTGTTTGCAGATGACATGATTGAAAACCCCATCATCTCAGCCCAAAATCTCCTTAAGCTGATAAGCAACTTCAGCAAAGTCTCAGGATTCAAAAGCAATGTGCAAAAATCACAAGCAGACCTATACACAAATAACAGACAAACAGAGAGCCAAATCATGAGTGAACTCCCATTCACAATTGCTTCAAAGAGAATAAAATGCCTAGGAATCCAACTTACAAGGGATGTGAAGGACCTCTTCAAGGAGAACTACAAACCACTGCTAAACGAAATGAAAGAGGACATGAACAAATGGAAGAATATTCCATGCTCATGGATAGGAAGAATCAATATTGTGAAAAATGGCCATACTGCCCAAGGCGACTTATAGATTCAATGCCATCTCCATCAAGCTACCAATGACTTTCTTCACAGAACTGGAAAAACCTACCTTAAAGTTCATACGGAACCAAAAAAGATCCCGCATTGCCAAGACAATTCTAAACCAAAAGAACAAAGCTGGAAGCATCATGCTACCTGACTTCAAATTATACTATAAGGCTACAGCAACCAAAACAGCTTGGTACTGGTACAAAAACAGAGATATAGACCAATGGAACAGAATAGGGCCCTCAAAAATAATGCCACACATCAACAACCATCTGATCTCTGACAAACCTAACAAAAACAAGAAATGGGGAAAGGATTACCTATTTAATAAATGGTGCTGGGAAAACTGGCTAACCATATGTAGAAAGCTGAAACTGGATCTCTTCTTTACACCTTATATAAAAATTAATTCAAGTTGGATTAAAGACTTAAATGTTAGACCTAAAACCACAAAAACCCTAGAAGAAAACTTAGGCAATACCATTCAAGCCATAGGCATGGGCAAGGATTCATGACTAAAACACCAACAGTAATGGCAACAAAAGCCAAAATTGACAAATAGGAGCTAATTAAATGAAAGAGCTTCTGCACAGCAAAAGAAACTATCATCAGAGTTTCTTACACTGTTGGTGGGACATAAACTAGTTCAGCCATTGTGGAAGACAGTTTGGCAATACCTCAAGGATCTAGAACAAGAAATGCCATGTGACTCAGCCATTCCATTACTGGGCATATACCCAAAGGATTATAAATCATGCTGCTGTAAAGACACATGCACAGATATGTTTATTGTGGCACTACCGATAATAGCAAAGACTTGGAACCAACCTAAATGTCCATCAATGACAGGCTGGATTAAGAAAATGTGGCACATATATGCCATGGAATACTATGCTGACATTAAAAAGGATGAGTTCATGTCCTTTGTAGGGACATGGATGAAGCTGGAAACCATCATTCTCAGCAAACTATCACAAGGACAGAAAAGCAGACACAGCATATTTTCACTCATAGGTGGGAATTGAACAGTGAGAACACTTGGACACAGGGTGGGGAACATCACACGCTGGAGCCTGTCATAGAGTAGGGGGAGAGAGGAGGGATAGCATTAGGAGATATACCTAATGCAAATGATGAGTTAATGGGTGCAGCACACCAACATGGCACATGTATACATATGTAACTAACCTGCACATTGTGCACATGTACCCTAGAACTTAAAGTATAATAATAAAAATAAAAACAATAAAAATAAATTCTTTTCCAGAAGGGCATTCTTACATGGTTCAGAAATGGTTCGGAATCATAATAATGTTACACGGTTCAGAAATGGTTCAGAGCCATAATGCTACATGGTTCAGAAATGGTTCAGAATCATAATAATGTGACTTTTCTGCCTGGGAACTGCAAACAGTGGATATTTTCACATATCTCTGGGCCTATTGACTAGGTAATATATCTCTCTTGCCAATGGCCTTCCCATATCCAGCTGTGTCATATTGTTAGATACAGCATCTAGGTAATGTGTCTCTGCTCTCCTGGCAAGATCCTGCCCACTGAAGAAATTGTGACATACCACTGAGTGCAAAACCTAGGTGACATTAATGTTCTCTTTGTCCTGAACTCTACCAAGAAAGGAAATTATTACATATCGCTGAGCCCAGCACCCAGGTGGTGTGATTTTCTTTTTTTACTGTAAACTGTCTGCATTGGGCATAGTGACATATTACTTGAGGCTGTACCCAGGTGGTGTGGCTCTTCTGCCTGGTTTCTGCCCACATGTTAGATTGTGACATATAACTAGGGAAGCACCTAGTTGATATGACTTTTCTTTGTGGGCCCTTCATAATGAGGACACTGGGCTATATCTCTGAGCCCAAGACTGAAGTGAAGTGACTTTCAGCTTCTGCCTGGTCTTTACAAGAAGGGATTGTGACATATCGTAGAGGTCAGAAGTCAGGTTAGTTGTCACTCCTTATTTTCTGGAACCATTCTCACCACCCGAATTTTTGGCCTATTGCAAGGTCCAGCACCCAGGCAATGTTCCTCCTTTGCCTGGGTCCTGCATACAGATAGAAGTATGGCATATTGCTGGGGCCAAAACTCTGATAATTTCCTGTTGAGAGCAGGACATTATCTCATGACTCATGACTGTCCTGGAGCCACAGAAGGTATTTTGACAAATCCTGGGCCCATCATGTGGGTGTTTTGATATCTTTTGCCTGGGTTTTTTCCACAGGTGGGATGGTTTTGTTTTGCTCAGTCCAGCACCAATTTAATGTGACTGTAATTCCTATACCCTGCCAAGGGAGGACATAGTGACAAGTTGCTTGGCACAGCACCAAAGAGATGTTACCCTCCTGCATAGATTTTGCCCACAAATGGGACTCTGACATATACCTTAGTTGAGATCACAGGCATGGTGATCAGACTTATATTGGATTCAGCCAATAGGAGATATTTTGCCTCTCATCACTAGGCGTAGGGCAATGGGTAAGGCCCTGGGTTGCATATTTGTATGAAGCTCACAGAGCTTTACAGCACTAACTCATAATATATAACCTCCTTGGGTGGTACAGAGAGTTTCAAGACAAGAACCAGCAAAATGTTCGGATTGGGATTCTTGATTATGCACCCAAGTGAAAGTAAATGTTTCCATGCCACATGGCCAAAGCCCACTGTTAAGGTCCTGAGTCTAAAAAGTAAATACAGTAGAAAGCTGGAATTTTGACCTTCCTATGTGGATCTGACCACAGGTGGGATAGCGACTCATTTTTACATCTAGCTCACAGGCATGATAATGGATCTCATTCCTTAACCCAGCCTGCAGAAGAGATGTTGACTATAAAACTTGGGTTTAGGGCAATGTGTTAAGATCATGAATCTATACTACCATGTAGGGGTCAGAGTGGTTTGCCACTGTCACACATGCTGTATAAACCCTTAAAATGTTGTAGAGTGTCATACAACAGTCCAGGAAACATGGAAAATTGTGACTCTCATATACAAACCCAGGTCACATTCAATGGTGTCAACATCAAAGACAAAAAGATTTGGCATATTACTAAGCCTAGTAACCAGGTGTTGTTGAGTTTTTGGATTACATTTTTTTCTATTGGGTGCACTGTGACATATCGCTGGGTTAGAATTATAATAATGTGACTGTTCTGCCTGGGCCCTGCCAACAGGGCAAATTATCTCATATCTCTGGGCTTATAAGCTAGGTGATTTTTCTCCCCTCCCTGTGCACTGCCATCAGAACACATTGTGAAATATTGTTTGGCTTAACATCTAGGTTATGTGATTTCCTCCCCTGCCTGTGTCCTGTTCACCAAAAAAGTTTTGATGTACTGCTTATTGCAGAAACTATGTGATGTGACTCTTCTTTATATGCTAGGCTCTGCCAAGAAACGGGATTATTACACATTGCAGAGCACAGCACCTATGTGGAGTAACTCCTCTTTTTCTTCTTCCCTTTCTATAGTGGGCTTGGGGACATATTATTTGAGGCCATACCCAGGTGATGTGACTCTTCTAAATAGGCCCACCCTATTAATGAGATTGTAATGTATCAGCAGCTTAGCACCCAGGTGATGTCTCTCCTGCCTTTTCCCTGCTTTCAGGTGAAATTTTAACATATATCTTAGTTAAGCACACGTGCACAAAATAATAACCCTCATACTTGGACTCAGACAGTAGAGATATTTTGACTCTCAGAGACAGTCTCACAGCCATGGGTAAAGTCCTGGATTTTTCACTTTTATAAACTTCATGAAGGATTATAACACTCAGATATATCATATGAAGTCTTAATGACAAAAAGTGCCCTAACAGAGAACAGAAACAAGGGGCAGATGGGACTCTTGTATGCACACCTAGCTGGCATGATTGTCATTCTCACACAGAACAGGGCCTAGGAAGGAGGTACTAAATCTCACACATAAAAAGCAGTTGAAGGTTGAAATAATTACTCTCATTCAGGAATCTGATTCACAGGTGGTTTTGTAACATTTGAACCATGATTCAGCACACTGTGGTGCTCTGACTCCGCTGCTGGAACACAGTATTCAAGTGGGACTGGGGATCTTATACATGGATCTGGCTCCAGGCTGAGACTGTGACTCTCCTACTTCAACCCAATGCATAGAAACAGTTGACTCACATAAAAAAAACCAGGACTTCTGTGGGATGTGAAATTTATTTCTGAACCTTTCTGATAGTGTGATTGGAGCAAGGTAACTTTCCCAACACATGACTAATATGACTCTTTTCTAGGCCCAGACCATGGAAGAAATTGGGCCATATGTGGAACAAGCGACTAAGCAATAGATCACTTGTTTCATGGCTCTGCCTACAATGGGAACTGTTATATATCATTGGGACCATCACCCGGGTGATGTGCATTATCTGCATAAAACTCATAAAACTACCTACAAAAAAATTGTGTTTTATATCTAGATCCATCACATAAGTGTCGTGGCTCCCTGCTACTGCTTTGGCCCTTCACTTACAGTGCATTGTGACACATAACCATGTACTGCACCCAGTTGATGTAATTCTTCTTTTTGGGTTCTGCTAACAGGAAGCATTATAACATGTCACTTGGGTCAGAACCTAGGTGGTGTTTCTTGGCTTTTGCCTGTACCTTGACCACAGGGAGATTGTGACATAAAGCTGGGCCCAGCACTAATGTGAGGCCACTCTCTGGCTTCTGTACTGCACAGAACAGACATCGTGACACATATCTAGGCCAATGGCCTTGGTGAAGTGAGGCTCCTCTCTTACCAAAGTGCTGCCAAGAGAGGGGGTTTTGATGTGTCAGTGAAATTAGCATCCAGGTGATGTGACTCTTCCACCAGGTCCTTCCCACAAGGTGGATTGTGACATCTCACTGGAACTGCACCCACGTAGGTGACGAAGCTTGCTTTTTTTTTTCTCTTGCCACAAGTGGTATTGTGCCATAAAGCAATGATTATAACAGAAACCTAATTACAATGAATATGCCTGGAGCCCAGGACTTGCGCAGGATGGTGGCTCTTAGTATTAAGCCTTTCCACAGGTGTAATTGTGACATATACCTTTGCCCAACTACTGAGTTATTTAATAATTCTGCCAAAGTATAGCCCATAAATGGGATTTTGACAAACACATTGGCCAAGCACTTTGGTGGTTTGACTGAGGTACCTTAGAAATGTCCTCAGGGGAGACTGTAACTGATTCTTGGATGCTTCATCTACATGACTCTCCTCTTTTGCCTGTGCCCTGCTTCCTTTGGTAATTGTAGCTTTTCTAAACACTGCATCCAAATGATATGACCCCTTGCCTGGGCCCTGTCAACAACAGGCATTTTGACATATTTTTGTGCCCATCATTTAGGTGATATTACTCCCCTCTCCTGCCTGGACACTGCACACAAGGGACATTGTGCCACAGAGCTGTATCCATCACACAAGTTTTGTGAGATTTCTGATAGGGCACAGAGTACAAAAACAATTTTTGAAATAATTCTAGCCCAGCATTTCGGTGATGTGGTTGTTCTGCCTGCTTCATAACCACAGAGGGAATTGTAACATATACCTAGGCATGGCTCACAGGCCTGATACTGGCTCTCATACGTGGACTCAGAAAATAGAGAATATTTTCACCCTTATAACTAAGTTTAGGGACATGTGTGATGTCCTGGATCTCCTCCTTGTACAAAGGTCACAAAATATTACAACACTCACATACATTTTACAAAGTCTTTGGACTATACAGTCAGAGTCAAATTAGAGCTAAGCACCCAGGTGAAATTTTGAGTCTTGTATACCCACCCAGCTGAAGGTAAGGACTGTTATCATCTCACATGGATGAAGGCAACTGTCACACATGAAAACAGGACATATGTGGTATTGTAAATCTCATCTTTGGAATTTTATGACAGTGTGATTGTGACATAAATGTTTGCCAAGAACTTGTGTAATTTGACGCACCAGACTTGTTCCAGCCCATATACGGGATTATGATTCCTACCGAGGCCAACATCAAGGTGATATGACTCTCCTGCCTGGTCATATCTCTCAGTAGATTGTGAGATATCACTGGATCTAGCACCCTGGTGATGTTACCTAGTTGCCTGTGCTAGGCTCACTAAAATTATTGTGACATATTTCTGTGTGCACTTCATAGTTGATGTAAGTCTTCTCTCTGAAATGGGCACTGTACAACAGAAAGATAGTGACACACTGCAGGAACAGGCACACACGCAAGGATATTCCTTTGCAGAGGATCCCCAAAGGAGGGCATTGTGACATATCTCTGGGCCTATCATCTAGGTTATGTGGCTTTACTGCTTGAGCCCTTCCAAACTTGAGAGTTACATATTTCTAGGCAAGGCACACAGGTGATGGTATTCTTTTGCCAGGGCTCTGCCTCATAGTGGACATGGTGACATATCTCTGGGCCTATCACCTAGGTGAAATGATCCCCTCCTTGAGCCCTACACATATGGAGCATTGTGGCATAATCAGAAAACATGCACCTAGTATGATGTTTCTCTCTTGGCTGGGTGCTGCATTAAGAGAGCCTTTGATGTATCTCGGGACCCACCACCCAAGTGATGTGGCTGTTCTGCCTGCTTTTTGCCCACAAGTCACAAAATGACATATTCCTAGGGAAGCACGTAGGTGATGGGCCTCTCCTCTTCTACATGAGCCCTGCCTACTGGGGACATTAGGACATATTTCTGAACCCATGACCTAAGTGATGTGACTCTCCTTTTCTGCCCGATCATTCACAATAGGAGGATTTTGGCACATGGCTGAGCCCAGTACTTAGGATATGTGACTCTCTCCTTTTACCCAAACCATGCCCACAGGAAAGAAATTTTGACTTATTGCATTGCCCAGCACCCAGATGATGTTAACCATCTACCTGGAATCTGTATAAAGAGCTAATTATGATATATTACATATTGCTGGTCCCAGTACCCGTATGATGTGACTTTCCTGCCTGTGCTGGAGCTACTAAGATATGTTGATGTATCTTGGGCATACTGTGCTGGCATTTTGGCTCTCATAACTTGGCTGAGTGTTTTCCCATATGCAGGATTGTATCATATTGCTGGGTCCAGCATTCAGCTAATGTGACTCAATTTCCTATACCCTGCCTAGAGAAGACATTGTGAAGTATTTCCTGGCACAGCATCAAAATGGCATTACCCTCCTGCCTAGTGTTTTTCACACGTATGTAATTATAATATATAACTGCTTCAGTTCACAGCCATGATGATCAAACTTATATTGGGATTCAGCCAATAGAAAATATTTTGCCTTTCATTGTTAGGCTTGTGGAAATAGGTAAGGTCCTGGGTTGCGTGTTTATACCAAGCTCAAGGAAGCTTACACCACTAAATTACATTGTATAAACTCTTTTGTGGTAGAAATTTTCATAACATGAGCCAGCAAAAAGTTCAGATTGGAAGTCTCTATTACACCCCCAGGTGGTGGATTGTCACATCTCACTGGAACTGCACCCACATAGGTGGTGTGACTTTCTTGCCTTCTCTCTGACTACAGGAGATATTGTGTCATATACCTGAGACCATAACAAAAGACTAATAAAAACTCATATGTCTGGAGCCAGGACATGTATAGGATGGTGAGCCTTATTCTCAAACCTTTCCACAAGTGTAATTGTATGTACACCTTTGTCCAGTACCTGTGAAATTTAACAATTCCACCTAGGTACGTCCCACAAATGAGATTTTGACAAAACTTGTGTCACGGACATTGGTGATTTGACAGTGCTACCTTACCAATATTTTCAGGGGGACTAGCCACATATTTCTGGACCCATTATCTGGGGTATATGACTCTCCTTTTTGGCATGTACCCAGCTTACTTTAGTAATTGTAGCATTTCTAAACATTGCATCCAAATGACATGACACTCTCTTCTGAACCTTCTCAACAAGAGGAATTTGGACATATTTTTGGGTTTAGCTTTTAGGTGATAAGTTTCTCCTCTCCTGTCTGGACACTGACCACAGTGGAACTTGTTCAATGGAGCTGGATTTAGCACACAAGGCATGTGATATTTTGGACAGGAGACTGCCTGTGAAGATAATATTGGAATATTTCTGGCCCAGCATTTAGATGACATGGCTGTTCTGCCTGCTCCATAACCACAGAGGGAATTGTAACATATACCTAGGCATGGCTCACAGGAATGAGAATGATTCTTACACGTAGACTCAGCCAGTAGAGGATATTTTGACTCTTACAACTCAGTTTAGGGACATGCATGATGTCCTGGATCACTTTCACATAAAAACATCACGAAAGATTACAATGCTCAAATATGTTTTACAAAGCCTTTGGGTTATACAGACAGAGTCAAAGTCGGGCTCAACACACAGATGAAAGTGTGAGTCTTCTATACACACCCACCTGACACTAAGAACTCTCATTATCTCACATGGATGAAGTCAACTGTCACACCTGAAAACAGGACTTGTGTGTTATTGTCAATTTTATCTTTGGAATTTTCTGAGAGTGGGATAGTGATATGAATTTTTGCCAGGCACCTGTATAATTTGACTCTTCAGATTTGTTCAGGCCCATATATGGGATCATGATATCGACCTAGGCCAATCTTGAGGTGATGAGACTCTCCTGCCTGGGCCCTTCTCTCAGTAAGTGTTGTGACATATCACTGGATCTAGCATCCACGTAATGGTATAGTCTTGCCTGAGACACGCCCACCAAAATTGTTGTGACATATTTTTGTGTCAACCACATTGGGTGATGTAACTCTCCTTTCTGGTATAGGTCTTGCACAAAGGAAGGATAGTGACATATTGCAAAGCCAGGCACACAGGTGGGGATATTTTTTTTGCCAGAGCCATGCCCAAAGGAGGGCATTGTGACATATCTCTGGTAATATCACTTAGGTTATGCCGCTCTTCTACTTGGTCCCTGCCAACCTGGAGAGTGCCATATTTCTAGGCCAGGCACACAGATGATGGTACTCTTTCCCCAGGGCTATGCTTCAAAAAGGACATTGTGACATATCTCTGGCCCTATCACCTAGTTGATGTGACTCAATGTTTTGGCCTCACCCATAGAGAGCATTGTGATATGAAAGTGAAACCTGCACCAAGGTGATGTAACTCTTTCACTTTGTTTCTCTTCCTAGGGGGACCTGTGACACATCTTAGCACCCAGCACCTAGGTAATGTGGCTCTTCTGCCTGGTTTCTGCCCATGTGTTAGGTTGTGACTTACACATAAAGAAGCACATAGGAGATACTACTCTCCTTTTCTTTCTTAGTTCTGCCTACTGAGGACTTTGGGACCTGTCTCTGACCCCATGACCTAAGTGATATGACTCTCTTCTCCTGTCACCCTTCAAAATGGTGGGGGTGGTGGTGGTTGTGAACATATTGCTGAGACCAGCATTTAGGTCATATGATTCTACTCTTTATTCTGAACCATGCACACAAAGAGCAATTTTGACCTATTGCACTCAGGTGATGTTACTCTTCTGCTACTGTCCTGAATAAAATGAGAATTATTGCAGAATGGTGGCCCCAGAACCCTGATGATGCTACTGTCCTGCCGGTTCCAGAGCCACAGACACAATTTTTACAGGTCTTCAGCTTATTCTCTAGGTGTTTTGGCTCTCATCCCTTGGTTAATCTTTTTCTCAAGAAAAATTGTGTAATATTGTTGGGCCCAGCTCCCAGTTAATATGACCCTCCCCCTATATTCTTCCTAGGGAAGGCATTGTGACAAGTTGCTTACCACATAACCTAAGTGATGTTATTATTTTTCCTAATTTTTTTGTCCACAAATGAGATTATGACATATACTTTGCTCCACTTCACAGGCATGATGGTCAAACTTATATTGGGATTCAACCAATAGAAGATATTTTGCCTCTAATCACAAGGCTTAGAGCAATAGGTAAAATCCTGGTTTGCGTATTTGTACCAAACTCAGAGTAGTTTACGACACTAATTAATATTGTACAAACTCCTTTGGTGGTACAGAGAGTTTCATAACAAGGCCTAGCAAATAGTGAAGATTGTAACTCTCAATTAAACACCCAGGTGAAAGTAAAAGTTGTCACCATCCCACTTTTACAAAGCCCATTGTTGAGGAACTGAGTTCAACAGGTAAAAACAGTTCAAATATGGAATTGTGACTCTTATTTGTGGATCTGGCCACAGGTTCGATCGTGTCTCATTTTCAGAGCCAGCTCAAAGCATAAAAATAAGTCTCATTCCTGAACTCAGCCTAAATGAGAGATGTTGACTATCACACCTGAGTTTAAGGCACTATATAAGTTTGAGAGTCTATATGAGTGTGTGGGCCTCAGGGTAGTTTGCAACTCTCATGCATACTATGTAAGGCCCTCTGATGTTGTAGAGGGCATCATACAATGATGCGCACACACATGACAACGTGACTCATATACACACCAAGATCACTGTTCAAGGTGTCACCCTAAAATATGAGGAGATTTTGTCATATCATTAGGCCTAGTACCCAGGTGTTAAAACTTTGGCTTCAATTGTTTTCCATGTGTGCATTGTGACATATCATTGGGAGAGAATCATAATAATGTGACTCTTCTGCTGGGGTCCTGCCAAGTAGGGATAATATCACATATCTCTGAGCCTATCTGATAGGTGATTTGTCTATTTTGCCTCTGCTTTGCCCCCAGGGAATATTGTGACATCATCGGGGTAACATCTAGGAAATGTCACTCTTCTCTCCTGCCTACGTCCTACCCACTAAAGGAATTGTGACATACCCATGAGTGGAAAACCGAGGCGGTGCAACTCTTCTCTGTATTCTGAAATTGGCCAAAACAGGGGATTGTTACATATTGCTGAGCCCAGTACCAAGATGGTGTTACTATCCTCTTTTTCTTCAGCCCTGTCTACAGTGGACGTGGCACCATATTACTTGTGGCTGTACCCAGGTGATGTGACTTTTCTGACTTGGCCCTGCTTGCAAAGGAGATTATAATGTTTCCTGAGCTTGGCATCCATGTGTTGAGACTCTCCTGTGATATTTCTGCCCACAGGTGAAATTGTGACATATAGCTGCATTCAGCTACCATGCACAAATATAGCTATCATACCTCGACCCAGAAAGGGAGACATTTTGATTCTCATAGCCAGTCTTATGGCCATAAGTAAAGTAGTCAGTCTCCTAATTGTGTACATTTCACAGAGGATTATGACACTCAGGCATATCACGTAAAGTGTGAGTGGTACAAAGAGTGTCATAACAGGGAACAACAATCAGATGCTATTGTCACTATTGGATGCACACCCAGATGACCTGATTGTCATTCTCTCACAAGAATAGGGCCTACAAATAACGTACTAGATCTCATGAAAAAAAGCAGTCGAAGTTTGAAATTTTTTCTCTCATAAATAAATCTGACCCAAGGATCCTTTTGTGATGATGCATGAATCAGCAGACCTGTGAAGCTGTGACTCTCCTCTTAGAACACAGTCTTCAAGTGGAATTGGCATCTTATACATGGATCTTGTGCATTGTCGAGATTGTGACTCCTCTGTTTTGATCCAAGCCACTGGATGTGTTGACTCACACACGCAAAGCCACGACTTGTGTGGGACTGGGAAATGTATTTCTGAATATTTCCTAGTGTGTGATTAGGACATAAATGTTATCCCCACTCCTGAATAATTTAACTCTCCTTTTTTGGCCATGAGGACGGATGAACTTGTGACATATGTGGAACATACAACTAAGCAAAGGTGTCAGGACCTGCCTACAAATTGCACGTTTACTTATCACTGGGACCAGCACCCAGGTGAGGTAAATCATTTGCCTTATCTCTGCCTATAAAAGGCATTGTGGCTTATATCTAGGTCTATCATGTAAGTGATGTCACTTCTACTTCCTTGGCCCTCCACTTATGGTGCATTGTGACACATAACTGGGTACTGTACCCAGGTGATGTGACTCTCCATTTTGGGTTCTGTCAACAGGAAGCTTTGTAAAGTATCACTTGGCTCAGCACATAGGTCATGTTTCTCCTCTCTTGCCTCACCCTGACAGCAGGGGAGATTGTGACATATTAATAAACCCAGCACCAAAGTGAGGTCAGTTTCATACCTTGGTTTTGCACCAGCAGCCATTGAGACACATATATATAGCCAATTGCCTAGGTGAAATAAGTCTCCTCAACTTCTTAAGGCCTGCTCGCACAAGGAATTTTGATATATCACTAAAACCAGTATCCAGGTGAAGTGACTCTTCTTCCAGAGTCCTGGACACAAGAAAGATTGTGACATCTCACTGGATCAGCACCCACCCAGGTGATGTGATGTTTTTGCTTGCTCTCTGCCCACAGATGATATTGTGCCATATACCTGAGGCCAAATAAGAGTACTAATCATGACTCTTAAACTTTAAGCCAGGTCATATACAAGAGGGTGATTCTCATTCCTGAAACTTTCCACCTGTGTCATTGTGACATAAACCATTTGCCAGTTCCCAAGAGACTAAATAATCCTGCCTACGTGTGGCCCACAAATTAGATTTGGATATATACCTTGGCTGAGCACCTTGGTGATCTGACTCTCCTATATTTACAATATCCTCAAGAAAGATTGTAACATGGCTCTGGACCCATCATCTAGTTATCTGATTCTCCTTTCCTGCCTGGATACTGCTTCCAATGGGGATTGTACCATTTCTAAGCACTGCATCCAAGTGATCTGACTCTTTTGCCTGGTCCTTTCAACATGCGACATTGTGTCATATCTCTGGGCCTAGCATTTAAGTGATATGAGTCTCTTTTTCTGTCTGGACACTGCCAACAAGGGGCATTGTGCCATACATCTGGGTGTAACTCCCAAGTTACGCAACTTTGCTGACAGAAACTTGCCAACAAGGAGAATATTGGAACATTTCTGGCTCAGCATTTGTTGTACTTGGCTGTTGTGCCTATTTCATTACCACTGATTAAATTGTTACACATACCTAGGCACAACTCACAGGCATGATAATGACCCTCATATGTGGACCCCAGAAATTGGAGTAATTTTAAGTTTCATAACTTCATTCAGAAACAGGAGTGAATAAATCACTTTCTTTTAAAAAAGGACAAAGAAGACTTTAACAGCCCTTGGCTTGTACAGAGAGTGTATATATAATGGAACCCAGTAGCAAGGTGAAAGTGTGAGTCTCATATGCACACCCAGCTGACAGTAAGGACTGTCACTGTTTCACATATCTGAAGCCAAAGGTCACTCATGAAAATAGGACATGTGTGGTATTTTAAATCTCATCCTGGTGATTTTCTGCCACTGTGTCTGTGATATAAATCTTGTGCTTGCCGGCCAAGGACCTGTGTGATTTGACTCTTCAGGCTTGTTCCAGCTCAATATGTTATTGTGATATCTACCTGGGCCAACGTCTAGGTGATGCGATGTTTTTGCCCAGGCCCTGCTCTCAGTAAGAATTGTGACATATCACTGGATCCAGCACTCAGGTCATGTTACATTTTTGCCTGAGTCATGTGCACAGATATCACTGGCACTTATCACTGTGTCAACCACTTAGGTGGCATAACTCTACCCACTAGAAAGGACCCTGCACACAGTGGGGGATAGTAACATGTGGCTGTGTCAGGCAAAGAGGTGACAGAACTCTTTTGTGAGGGCCCTGTCTTTAAGATGACATTTGACAAATCTCTGGACCTATCACCTAGGTGAATTTGCTCTCCTGCTTGGGTCCTGCTTACTTGAATAGTGACATAGTGCTAGGCCAGTCACACAGGTGATGGTGCTCTTTCACTAGGACCATAACTTAAGGAGGACATTGTGACATAGCTCTGCACCTATCAGCTAGATAATGTGACTCCCTGCTTGGGTTCTGCCCACATTGAACATAAGGGTAGAACCTGAACTCATTTGTTGTAATTCTCTAGCTGGGGTCCTGTCTTAAGGGAGGCTTGTGACATATCTCTAGACCAGCATCAAAGTGATGTGACTCTTCTGCCTGGTTTCACCTAACATGTTAGATTATTTCATAAACCTAGGGAAGCATCTACGTGATATGACTCTTCTCTTATGCCTGAGTCCTACCTATCTGGGACATTGGACCATATATCTGAGCCTGTGTCTTATGTGATGTGACTCTTTTCTTCTGCAGGTTTTATTTATTTTTATTTATTTATTTATTTATTTTTTACAATTGGTTAATGTGACCTATTGCTAAGCCCAATAATTATGTAATATGACTCTTCTTTTTTTCCCGAACCATGACCATAAAAAGGAGTTTTGGTGTATTGCTGGGCCCAGCACTGAGATGATGTTCCTTTTCTGACTGGGTTCTGCATAAAGATATAATTATGGCATATTGCTAGGACACACACTCTGATGATGTAACTCTCCTGCCTCTGCCGGAGCAACAGAAAGTATTTTTACACATCTTGGGCCAATTCTGTAGGTGATTTGCTCTCATCATTTGTCTGGGTTTGATTTATCCATGCTTGGGATTGTGTCATGTTGCTGGGTTCAGCACCCAGATATTGTAACCCGCATTTCAGACCCTGTGTAGAGAGGGCACTGTGACTTATTGCTTGGCACAGAATGTAAGTTGTGCTACTCTGCTGCTAACTTTTTTCTACAAATGAGATTATGAAATTTACATTGCTTCAATTCATAAGTGTGACTATCAAACTGAAATTGGAATTCCACCAATAGCAGATATTTTGCCTCTCATTTCTACACTTAGAGTAATAGGTAAAGTTAAGAGTTGCAAATTTGAACAAAGCTAACAGAAGTGTAAAACACTAACTCATATTGTATAAAATCCTTGCGTGGTACACAGAGCTTTATAAAAGGGCCCAGCAGATGGTTAAAATCATGATTCTTGATTACACACGCAGGTGGAGCCAATGTTGTCCCCATCTCATGTTTACAAATCCCACTGTTGAAGCCCTGAGTTTAAAATGTAAATAAAGTAAAAAGCTGGAATCGTGAGTTTCATATGTGGATGTCGTTACAGGTGAGATGGTGACTCATTTCTGGACCCAGATCTGGGGCATAATAATGGGTCCCCTGTCTAAATCCTGCTAATAAGAGAGATGTGGACCATCATAACTGGATTTAAAGCAATATGTAAAATTGTGAGTTAATATCAGCATGTAGTTCTCATAGTAGATTGCAAGTCTCATGCATGTTGCATAAAGCCTTCAGATATGGTAGAGTGTGTCATATGATGACCCGGAACACACGTGACATTGTGACTCCTATATACACACACCAAGCTAACAGTCAAAGGTGTCACCCTAATACATGAAGAGATTGTGTCATATCACTAGGCCTAGTACCTCTAGGTGTTGAGAACTTTTGGCTTAAATTGTTTTCCATGGGCGCATTGTGAAATATCTCTGGGTTAGATTTATAATAATGTCACTCTTCTGCTTGGACCCTGCCAAACAGCAGATATTGTCACATATCTTTAGTTCTATCAGCTAGGTCATGTGTCTCTCCTGCCAGTTCCCTGTCCACTGGGAATACTGGGACATATCGCTAGATATTGCATTAGGTAATGTGAATCTCCTCTCCTGTCTGGATCCTGCTCTCTGAAGAAACTGTGACATACCACTGAGTCCCTGGATCAGAACCCAGATGATGAGACTCTTCTGTCTTGTCTCTGTCCAAAGGTGAAATTGGGACATACACTTGGATTCAGCTCATATGCCCAATAATAACTCTTATAACTAGACACAGCCATGGGAGGTGTTTCGACTCTCATAGCCAGTCTTATCAACAAAGGTAAAGTCCAAGATCACCCACCTGTAATAATTCACAGAAAAATATGTTATTTAGGCATATCACATAAAGCCTGAGTGGTACAAAGGGTGTCATAACAGTCCCCAGAAACCAGGTGTTACTGTGACTCTTGGATTCACACCCAGCTGACATGATTGTTATTCTCACACATTAACAGCATCTACATATGAGGTACTAAATCTCGCACATATAATCAATGGAAGCTTGAAATTGTTACTTCCATACATGAATCTGATCCACAGGTTGTTTGGTGACTTTTGAACCATGATTCAGTGAACTGTGGTGCTCTGAGTCTCCTACTGGAACACCATCTTCAAGTGGGACTGGGGCTCTTATACATGGATCTTGCTCATTGTTGAGATTATGACTCTTGTACTTAGACCCAACTGATAAGAAGTGTGGACTTTTGTCAATATCTGAGTGTTCTGACTTTCTACATCCAGGGCACAGTTGAAATTGTGACACACATGCAGCACACACTTATGCAATGGATGACACTTCGTTTGGCCACGTGACAAAGGCACTTTTACATGTCACTGCGACCATCACACAGCTGATGTGAGATCTTATCCTGACCCCTGCCTAAGAAGAGTACTGTGGCTTTTTTGTTTTCTTTTATGTTTTGCTTATTTTTTTTGAGATGGAGTCTCGCTCTGTTGTCCAGGCTGGAGCATGGTGGAGTGATCTCAGCTCACTGAAAGCTCTGCCTCCCAGGTTCACATAATTCTCCTGCCTCAGACTCCCAAGTAGCTGGGACTACAGGTGCCCACAACCACACCTGGCTATTTTTTTGTTTTGTTTTGTATTTTAATGGAGATGGGGTTTCACTGTGTTAGCCAGGATGGTCTCGATCTCCTGACCTCGTGATCTGCCTGACTAGGTGCATTGCATAAGTGATGTAACTTCCTTCTATTACCTTGGCCCTGAACTTGAATGCATTGTGAAACATAACTGGGCACTGCACCCAGGTGATGTGACTCTTTTTTGTGGGGGCTTTTTAACATATCCCATGGCTCAGCACCTGGGTAATGTTTCTTCTCTCTTGCCTGGGCCCTGAACACCAAAGAGATTGTGACATATTGCTGAATGCAGCACCAAGATTAGGTGACTCTTCTGCCTTGGTTCTTCACATAGTGGCCATTGTGACATATATTCATGCCAATTGCCAAGGTGAAGTTTGTCTACTGTTCTTCCTAAGCCTTGCCCACAAGGGGGATTTGCGTATATCACTGAAACCAGCATCCGGGTGAAGAGACTCTTCTCCCAGAGTCCTGCCCACACGTAGGATTGTGACATTTCACTGGACCAGCACCCACACAGATGATGTGACTTTCCTTTCTTCTCCCTGCCAGAGGTGATATTGTGCCATATACCTGAGACCAGACTGAAACCCTAATAATGACAATTGTACCTGGAGCCAGGACACATGCAGGGTGGTGACTTTCATTTCTTAACCTTTCCACAGTTGTTTTTGTGACATATGCCATTGTCCAGCTCCTATGTGATTTAATAACCATGCCTACTTATAGCCCACAGATTACATTTTGACATAAACCTAGGCCAAGAACCTTGGTGATTTGATTCCCCTGTCTAAAAGTGACCTCAGAAGGGATCGTAACATATATCTGTACCCATCATCCAGGTTATGTGACTCTCCTCTCCTGCCTGAACCCTGCTTCCAGTGGAGACTTGTAGCATTTCTAAACATTGCATCCAAATGACATGACTCTCTGGCCTGGGCCTTTCAACAGGAGGCATTGTGACATATCATTGGGTCAATCATTTATGTTATATGACTCTCCTCTCCTGCCTGGACTTTTTCCTCAAGGGCCATTTTGCCATAGAGCTTTGCCTAGCACCCAAGTTTTGTGAAGTTTCTGTTAGGGTCTTACCTTTAAAGAAAATATTGAAATATTTCTGGCTCAGGATTTAGGTGAGGTGTTTGTCCTGCCTGTTTAATAACCAGAGAGAGGATTGTGATCTATACCTAGGCACAGCTAACAGGCATGATAATGACTCTCATATGTGAACTGAAACAATAGCAGAAATTTTGACTCTAATAACTATCTTTGGGACATGAGTGTTGTTCAGATTTACCTTCTGGTAAAAAGGTCACAGATCATGACAACACCCACACATGTTATCCCACCTTTGGTTTGTATAAAGAGTGTCATAACAGGTCCTAGCCCACAGAGAAAATTGTGAATCTTGTATGCACCCTCAGTTGACAGTAAGGACTATCATCATAACAGGTGGATGAAGGCAGCTCTCCTACAGGTAAAGAGGACATGTGTGTTATTTTACATCTCATCCCTAGAATTTAATTCCATCGTTATTGTGGCATAAAATCTTGCCAAGCACCTGTGTGATTTCACTCTTCAGACAGTTTCCAGCCTACATATGGAATTTTGATATCTACCTGAGTCAAACTTGAAGTAATGTGACTATTGTGCACACTATTGTACTGAGGCCCTGCTCTCAGTAAGATTGTGACATCACTGAATCCCCACCCAGGTGATGTCATATTCTTGTGACATATCTCTGTGCCTATCACTTAAAAGACAATACTCTCCTCTTTTGTATGGACCCTGCACACAGGGCAGGATAGTGACTTATTCCTAGGCCAGGCACAGAAGTGATGAGTTTTTTTCCAGGGCCATGCCCAAAAGAGGGAATTTTGACATACCACAAGGCCTATTATGTAGGTGATATGACTCCTCTCCCTGGATCCACCCACTTGAATAATAACATATTGTAACATATTTCTGTGTCCACCTCATAAGTTATGTAACTCTCTTCTCTAAAATGAGCCCTGAACAAAGGAAAGATAGTGACACATTGCAAGGCCACGGACACAGGGAAGGGTACTCTTGCCTGAGACATGTCCACAAAAGGATATTGTGACATGTCTCTGGGTCTATCTTTGGGTTATCTGGCTTTTCTGCTTGGGCCCTGCCAACATTGACAATGATATATTTTAGGCCATACACACAGGTGGTGGTACACTTTTGCCAGGGCTATGCTTCATAGAGGTCATTGTGACATATCTCTCGGCCTATCGTCTAGGTGAAGTGACTCCCTCCTTGGGCCCTGTGTACGTGGAGGCCACACGGAGCATTGTGGCATAAACAGAGAACCCGCACCTAACTATCTTTGCTGGGTGCTGTCCTAAGAGAACCTTGTGAAATATCTCAGAATCCAGCACTCTGGGGTTGTGGCTCTTCCGCATAACTTCTGCCCATATTTTACACTGTGACATATTTCTAGGGAAGCACATAGGTGATATGACTCTCCTTGTCTGCCTAAGCCATGACTACTGGGGACATTGGGACATATCTCTGAGCCCATGACCTAAATGATGTAACTCTCTTTTTCAGCCTGGACCTTCACAATAGGAGGATTTTGGCACATTACTGAGCCCAGCACTCAGGTTATGTCACTCTCCTCATTTTCCCAAGCCATTCCCACAAAACAGGAATTTTGGCCTACAGCAGGGCCCAGCACCCAGATGATGTTACTCTTCTGCCTTGCTTCTGCATATAGAGGAACTTATGGAATATTGCATATTGCTCGGCCCAGGACCATTGTTATGTGACGTTCCTCCTGTGCTGCAGCCACCTAATTTATTTTGACATATCTTGGTCTCTTCATGCAGGTGTTTTGGTTCTCATAACTTGGCTGGGTTTTTTCCACATGTGGGATGTTGTCATATTGCTGGGTTCAGCATGCAGTTAATATGACCAAATTTCCTATGCCCTGCCTAGAGAAGGTATTGTGACATATTGCTTGGCACAACATCTAAGTGATGTTACCCTCCTGCCTAGCTTTTTGTCCACATATGGGATTATAACATATACCCTGCTTCAGTTCACAGACATGATGTTCAAACTTATATTGGGATTCAGCCAATAGAAGATATTTTGCCTTTCACTGTTAGGCTTGGGACAATAGATAATGTCCTCGGTTGCAAATATGTAACAACCTCACAGAAGCTTCCAACACTAACCTGTAGTATATAAACTCTTTGTTGATATAAAATTTCATAACAGGGCTGAGCCAGACATTCAGATTCGGACTCTATGTTACATACACAGGTGAAATTAAAAGTTATCACCATCCCACATTTACAATGTCACTGTTGAGATCATGAGTCTAATAAGGGAATGCAGCACAAAGTTGGAATTCTGACATTTGTATGTGGTCCTGGACACAAGTGGGATGGTCACTCATTTCTAGACCCAGCCCACAGAAATAATAATGGGTCTTCTTCCTTAACCCTGCCTAAAGGAGAGATCTTGACTATCAAACCTGGGTTTACGTTAATATGTAAGATTGTGAGTCCATACCACCACATAGGCCTCAGAGAGCTTTGCAACTCTTATGCAGGTTTTATAAATCACTTGGATGTTGCAGACGGTCATGCGTTGTCCCAGCAAACATGTGAGATTGTCACTCTAATATACAAGTTTAGCTAAAAGTTAAAGTTGTCACCCTCAAAGGTGATGAGATTGTGTCATATCCCTGGGTCTGGTACCCAGGTGTTGAGACTTTTTGGCTCAAATTTCTTTTCATGGGTGCATTGTTACTTATCACTGGGTTAGAATCAAAATAATGTGATTCTTCTGCTTGAGCTCTGTCAAGAGGGTATAATATCACATATCTCTTGGCCTATCAGCTAGGTTATGTGTCTCTCCAGATTGTTATCTGCATCCAGAAAAAAATTTGAAATATCACAGAAATTAGCATCTAAATGGTGTAACTCTCCTCTCCTGCATGGGTCCTGCTTACCAAGGGAATTATGACATATAGTTGAATGAAAAATCTAGGTGGTATGTCTCTCCTCTCTATTCAAAAGTTTATTCTGTGCTGCATTCAGCTTCATTAATTTCTTTTTCTACTTTTATACTGGTACCAAAGTGCTTTGATTACTTCAGGTTTCTTTTGTATTTGGAAATTGTTAAGTGTAATGCTTCCAAAGTTTTTCTTTTTTTATTATTTATTTTTTTCTCTTTTTTTCCCTCACCCCTCCCTCCTCCTCCCAACGCACAACAGTCCCCGGAGTGTGATGTTCTCCTTTCTGTGTCCATGTGTTCTCATTGTTCAGTTCCCACCTATGAGTGAGAACATGTGGTGTTTGTTTTTTTGTCCTTGTGATAGTTTGCTGAGAATGATGGTTTCCAGTTTCATCCATGTCCCTACAACGGACATGAACTCATCATTTTTTATGGCTGCATAGTATTCCATGGTGTATATGTGCCACATTTTCTTAATCCAGTCTATCATGGTTGGACATTTGGGTTGGTTCCAAGTCTGTGCTATTGTGAATAATGCCTCAATAAACATACGTGTGCATGTGTCTTTATAGCAGCATGATTCATAATCCTTTGGGTATATACCCAGTAATGGGATGGCTGGGTCAAACCGTATTTCTAGTTCTAGATCCCTGAGCAATCACCACACTGACTTCCACAATGGTTGAACTAGTTTACAGTCCCGCCAACAGTGTAAAAGTGTTCCTATTTGTCCACATCCTCTCCAGCACCTGTTGTTTCCTAACTTTTTAATGATTGCCATTCTAACTGGTGTGAGATGGTATCTCATTGTGGTTTTGATTTGCATTTGTCTGATGGCCAGTGATGATGAACATTTTTTCATGTGTTTTTTGGCTGCATAAATGTCTTCTTTTGAGAAGTGTCTGTTCATGTCCTTCGCCCACTTTTTGATGGGGTTGTTTGTTTTTTTCTTGTAAATTTGTTTGAGTTCATTGTAGATTCTGGATATTAGCCCTTTGTCAGATGAGTAGGTTGCGAACATTTTCTCCCATTTTGTAGGTTGCCTGTTCACTCTGATGGTAGTTTCTTTCGCTGTGCAGAATCTCTTTAGTTTAATTATATCCCATTTGTCAATTTTGTCTTTTGTTGCCATTGCTTTTGGTGTTTTAGACATGATGTCCTTGCCCATGCCTATGTTCTGAATGGTATTGCCTAGGTTTTCTTGTAGGGTTTTTATGGTTCTAGGTCTAACGTTTAAGTCTTTAATCCATCTTGAATTAAGTTTTGTATAAAGTGTAAGGAAGGGATCCAGTTTCAGCTTTCTACATATGGCTAGTCAGTTTTCCCAGCACCATTTATCAAATAGGGAATCCTTTACCAATTGCTTGTTTTTGTCAGATTTGTCAAAGATCAGATGGCTGTAGATATGTTGCATTATTTCTGAGGGCTCTGTTCTGTTCCATTGATCTATGTCTCTGTTTTGGTACCAGTACCATGCTTTTTTGTAGTATAGTTTGAAGTCAGGTAGCATGATGCTTCTGGCTTTGTTCTTTTGGCTTAGGATTGACTTGGCGATGTGGGCTCTTTTTTGGTTCAGTATGAACTTTAAAGTAATGTTTTCCAATTCTGTGAAGAAAGTCATTGGTAGCTTGATGGGGATAGCATTGAATCTATAAATTACCTTTGGCAGCATGACCATTTTCACGATATTGATTCTTCCTACCCATGAGCATGGAATGTTTTTCCATTTGTTTGTGTCCTCTTTTACTTCATCGAACAGTGGTTTGTAGTTCTCCTTGAAGAGGTCCTTCACATCCCTTGTAAGTTGGATTCCTAGGTATTTTATTCTCTTTGAAGCAATTGTGAATGGGAGTTCACTCATGATTTGGCTGTCTGTTTGTCTGTTATTGGTGTATAAGAATGCTTGTGATTTTTGTACACTGATTTTGTGTCCTGAGACTTTGCTGAAGTTGCTTATCAGCTTAAGGAGATTTTGGGCTCAGACAATGGGTTTTCTAAATACACAATCATGTCATCTGCAAATAGGGACAATTTGACTTCATCTTGTCCTAATTGAATACCCTTTATTTCCTTCTCCTGCCTAATTGCCGTGGCCAGAACTTCCAATACTATGTTGAATAGGAGTGGTGAGAGAGGGCATCCCTGTCTTGTGGCAGTTTTCAAAGGGAATGCTTCCAGTTTTTGCCCATTCAGTGTGGTGTTGGCTGTGGGTTTGTCATAGATAGCTCTCATTATTTTGAGATACATCCCATCAATACCTAATGTATTGAGAATTTTTAGCATGAAGGGTTGTTGAATTTTGTCAAAGGCCTTTTCTGCATCTATCGAGATAATCATGTGGTTTTTGTCTTTGGTTCTGTTTATATGCTGGATTACATTTATTGGCTTGCATATGTTGAACCAGCCTTGCATCCCAGGGATGAAGCCCACTTGATCATGGTGGATACGCTTTTTGATGTACTGCTGGATTCGTTTTGCCATTATTTTATTGAGGATTTTTGCATCAGTGTTCATCTAGGGTATTGGTCTAAAATTCTCTTTTTTTTTGTATCTCTACCAGGCTTTGGTATCAGGATGATGCCGGCCTCATAAAATGAGTTAGGGAGGATTCCCTCTTTTTCTACTGATTGGAATAGTTTCAGATGGAATGGTGCTAGCTTATCCTTGTACCTCTGGTAGAATTCGGCTCTGAATCCATCTGGTCCTGGACTTTTTTTGGTCAGTAAGTTACTGATTATTGCCACAATTTCAGAGCCTGTTATTGGTCTATTCAGAGATTCAATTTCTTCCTGGTTTAGTCTTGGGAGGGTGTATGTGTCAAGGAATTTATCCATTTCTTCTAGGTTTTCTAGTTTATTTGCATAAAGGTGTTCATAGTATTCTCTGATGGTAGTTTGTATTTCTGTGGGATCTGTGGTGATATCCCCTTTATCATTTTTTATTGCATCTATTTGATTCGTCTCTCTTTTCTTCTTTATTAGTCTTGATAGCAGTCTATCAATTTTGTTGATCATTTCAAAAAGCCAGCTACTGGATTCATTAATTTTTTGAAGGGTTTTTTGTCTCTCTATTTCCTTCAGTTCTGCTCTGATTTTAGTTATTTCTTGCCTTCTGCTAGCTTTTGAATATGTTTGCTCTTGGTTTTCTAGTTCTTTTAATTGTGATGTTAGGGTGTCAATTTTAGATCTTTCCAGCTTTATCCTGTGGGCATTTAGTGGATAAATTTCCCTCTACACACTGCTTTGAATGTGTCCAAGAGATTATGGTGTGTTGTGTCTTTATTCCCATTGGTTTCAAAGAACATCTTTATATCTGCCTTCATTTTGTTATGTACCGAGTAGTCATTCAGGACCAGGTTGTCCAGTTTCCTGAGAGGTTTTGAGTGAGTTTCTCAATCCTGAGTTCTAGTGTGATTGCACTGTGGTCTGAGAGACAGTTTGTTGTAATTTCTTTTCTTTTACACTTGCTGAGGAGTGCTTTACTTCCAACCATGTGATCAATTTTGGAATAGGTGTGGTGTGGTGCTGAAAAAAATGTATATCCTATTGATTTGGGGTGGAGAGTTCTGTAGATGTCTATTAGGTCCGCTTGGTGCAGAGCTGAGTTCAATTCCTGGGTATCCTTGTTAACTTTCTGTCTCGTTGATCTGTCTAATGTTGACAGTGGGGTGTTAAAGTCTCCCATTATTATTGTGTGGGAGTCTAAGTCTCTTTGTAGGTCATAAAGGACTTGCTTTATGAATCTTGGTGCTCCTGTATTGGGTGCATATATATTTAGGATAGTTAGCTCTTCTTGTTGAATTGATCCCTTTACCATTATGTAATGCCATTCTTTGTCTCTTTTGATCTTTGTGGGTTTAACGTCTGTTTTATCAGAGACTAGGATTGCAACCCTTGCCTCTTTTTTTGTTTTCCATTTGCTTGGTAGATCTTCCTCCATCCATTTATTTTGAGCCTATGTGTGTCTCTGCACTTGAGATGGGTTTCCTGAATACAGCACACTGATGGGTCTTGACTCTTATCCAATTTGCCAGTCTGTGTCTGTTAATTGGAGCATTTAGCCCACTTACATTTAAAGTTAATATTGTTATTTGTGAATTTGGTCCTGTCATCATGATGTTAGCTGGTTATTTTGCTCGTTAGTTGATGCAGTTTCTTCCTAGGCTTGATGGTCTTCACATTTTGGCATGTTTTTGGAGTGGCTGGTACTGGTTGTTCCTCTCCATGTTTAGTGCTTCCTTTGGGAGCTCTTTTAGGGCAGGCCTGGTGGTGACAAAATCTCTCAGCATTTGCTTGTCTGTAAAGTATTTTATTTCTCCTTCACTTATGGATATGAAATTCTGAGTTGAAAATTCTTTTCTTTAAGAACATTGAATATTGGTCCCCAATGTCTTCTGACTTGCAGAGTTTCTGCCAAGAGGTCTGCTGTTAGTCTGATGAGCTTCCCTTTGTGGTTAACCTGACCTTTCTCTGGCTGCCCTTAACAATTTTCCCTTCTTTTCAACTTTGGTGAATCTGACAATTAAGTGTCTTGGAGTTGCTCCTCTCAAGGAGTATCTCTGTGAAGTTCTCTGTATTTCCTGAATCTGAATGTTGGCCTGCCTAACTAGATTGGGGAAGTTCTCCTGGATAATATCCTGCAGAGTGTTTTCCAACTTGGTTCCATTCTCTCTGTCACTTTCAGGTACACCAATCAGACATAGATTTTGTCTTTTCACAAAGTCCCATATTTCTTGGAGGCTTTGTTCATTTCTTTTTATTCTTTTTTCTCTAAACTTCCCTTCTCACTTCATTTCATTCATTTCATTTTCCGTCACTGATACCCTTTCTTCCAGTTGATTGCATTAGCTCCTGAGGCTTCTGCATTCTTCACGTTGTTCTCGAGCCTTGGCTTTAAGCTCCATCAGCTCTTTTAAGGACTTCTCTGCATTGTTTATTCTAATTATCCATTCATCTAATTTTTTTCAAAGTTTCCAGCAATGGAAAAAACTGGACCAAGAATGACTTTGACGAGTTGAGAGAAGACTTCAGATGATCAAACTACTCTGAGCTATGGGTGGAAATTCAAACCAATGGGAAAGAAGTTAAAAACTTGGAAAAATGCTTCTAATATTTTTCTTGTTTTTAAAGATTGCCAGGATTTTCATGTAATTTATGGGTTTTTTACTTTCTATTTTTGGAAAGTTTAATTTAAAATTGAAAATTGGTGGCTGGGCACGGTGGTTCAAGCCTGTAATCCCAGCACTTTGGGAGGCTGAGGCAGGTGGATCATGAGGCCAGGAGATTGAGACCAACCTAGCTAACACGGTGAAAACCCATCTCTTCAAAAATAAAAAAAAAAAAAAAAAATAGCCTGGCATGGTGGTGGGTGCCTGTAGTCCCAGCTACTCGGGATGCTGAGGCAGGAGAATGGCATGAACCTGGGAGGTAGAGCTTGCAGTGAGCCAAGATTGCACCACTGCATTCCAGCCTGGGTGACACAGTGATACTCCATCTCAAAAAATAATAATAATAATAAAAGAGAAATAAAATTGGTTTGTCAAATGTGTGGATCACTTCAAGCAGCATGGACAACTTTACAATACTATGTCTTCCAACCCTTGATAAACAGCATGCTCAAAATTGTGTTACTGGCCATGCATGGTGACTCATACCTGTAATCCCAGCAGTTTGGAAGGCTGAGGAGGGTACATGGCCAGATCAGGAGATCAAGACCATTTTGGCCAACATGATGAAATCCCACCTCTACTAAAATGCACAAAATTAGCTAAGTGTGCTTGGGCATGCCTGTAATGCCAGCTACTGGAGAAGCTGAGTCAGGGGAATTGCTTGTACCTGGAAGTTGAGGTTACAGTGAGCCGAGATTGTGCCACTGTATTTCCTCCTAGTGACAGAGTGAGGCTGTATCTAAAAAAAAAGGAAAGAAAAAAAGTAAAACTATGTTAACAGTTAATTTTCATATATTTTGAATTTTTCAGCTTTTCTTCCATTACTGATTTCTAGTTTCATTTCATTTGTGCTATAAAAAATTATCTGCTAAATTTCAATTTAAAAAACTATTAAGACTTCTTTCATGGCATCACAGGTAATCCACTTAGGAAAATGTTTTATGAGCTATTGCAAAAAAACAAAGTGTATTCTTTTGCCGGTATATATTTGTTAGGTAAATATATTGTATAGTGTATTCAAACTTTTTGTTTCCTTGTTGATATTCTGTCTTTATTTATTACTGAAAGTGGGATACAAATGTATCCTTCCATTATTGTATTGCTATCTATTTTTGCTTCAATTCTGTCAATGTTTGTTTTATGTGTTTAGGAAAACTCTCACATATTCACGGAATTTCAGTGAATGAACTCTCTTAATATAATTGAATGTCCTACTTTGTCTCTTGTGAATTTTGACTTAAAGCAAATTTTATAAAATATGACAGTTTTCAACTTAATAAATTGTTGTCTTTTCTCTTATTATTTGGTTAAAACTTGCATGGCATGTATTTTTTATCCTGCCATTTTCAGTCTATTTTTTTATTAGGTCTGAAGTGAGTCTCTTGAAGACATGACATCGATACATCTTGATATAGGTCATAATATAGTTAGTTTTATTCTTTTTCCTGTTGAAGGATACTTTTGCTGGATATTGTATTCTCACTTAGACTTTGTAAAATGTTTCTCATCAAAGTTTCCCTTCTTTTAAAGAATAAATAATAAATGTTAGAAATAAGATTTTTTTTAAAGATAAAATTTCTTCAAAGCCTTCTTGTTTTGTGCTAATAACTCTTTGTTAAGCCCTACTCTATGTAGCTGTTATATATAAAGGAATAAGTACATTCTATGGCCTTGTACTTTCACCAGAACATTTCTTCTATACATGCTTAGGCATGTCCCAGCTTGCAGCTTATGTCCCCTTTCTTATTTGGAAATGTTATTACTTCTCTAAGGATTTTTGCAAAATCTTTCCCTTTTTCTTTGTTCTCCATCGCCTTTACCTATTTAGGGAAGTTTCAGGTTGTTAGCCAATCAGGTTTAGCTTAGACTGTGATGCCTAGTTCCAACTAATGGCGATAGGACACAGAAGTAAGGACCCAATGCATACGGGTAAATATTCCTGCCTTTCTTTTTCATTGTGCTCTCAGGGTAGGATTGCTGATGAGCAGCACCCTTTCTGCAGAAAGTAAAATTGCCTTGCTGAGAAGATTCTTTGTCTGAGTAGTAGTTCTATTTTTTGGCTCTGAGGAATAGGATTTTCTAACATAATTTTTTTTTCCAGTGTTTTAAGTATGCTATCCTACTCCTTTTTTCCTGAAAGGTTTATGTTCATAAACTTACTGGTAATCTTGCAGAAGCATGCATATAAATAACATAACTCTTTTTTCTTCCTGCATTCCAGATTCTCTTTTTGTGTGTGACTTTCAAAACATTGCTTATTTGGGATCTTGTTAGAAATTTATTCGTGTTAATGTTAGTTGAAATTTACTGAGCTTCTTGATTTTCTCATATTTTCAAATAATATTGAAGTGCATATGAGACTTTTTTGTACTTCTACACTTTTTTGTGCTTTTTATCATTTTCTTAATTTCATTTTTGTTATTTCATTTTGTTTTATTTATTTCCATTTAACTCATTAAGCATCATTCAGATGGTAAATTAATTTCTCAGGTCAATTTATTTTTTCTTTTAAAAATAAATGCAGACTTTAATTGAAATTTTCTTAGGTAAATTTTTACATCTCCATTTTGTATCATTGATTTCTGAATATTTATTTTTATCTTTGAGTGAGCCATATTATCTTAATGTTTTGTATATGTTGTAGTCTTATGTTGCAATTTGTATAATAAATCACCACATGTGAAAATGCTTATTAAGTGATTTTTTCTTGGGAAATATGAACCAACTTTTGGGCTAGAGATTCTTGAAGTCTCTCACTTCTGTTCTATAGAAGTTTTATCTGGGCTTGTGTTTTTTCATTAAAAAATATTTCCAATTATTTATTTTATTTTATTTCATTTTATTTTATTTTAAGTGAACATTTTACTCTTGTTGTCCATGCTGCAATGTGATGGCATGGTCTTGGCTCACTGCAAGAATCACCTCCTACTTTCCAGTGATTCTCCTGGCTCAGTCACCTGAGTAGCTGAGATTAGAGGTGACTGCCACCATGCCTGTGTAATTGTTGTATTTTTAGTAGAGATGGGGTTTCACCATGTTGACCTGGCTGGTGTTGAACTTTTGATCACAAGTGAACAGCCTGCCTCAGACTCCCAAAGTGCTGGGATTATAGGTATG
Organism: Gorilla gorilla gorilla; assembly: GCF_029281585.2. Lineage (NCBI taxonomy): Eukaryota > Metazoa > Chordata > Mammalia > Primates > Hominidae > Gorilla > Gorilla gorilla. The sequence continues at coordinate 42,522,510 of NC_073248.2, read as the reverse complement.
GGCGACCACTCATGGACATTCCCTATGTTTCCTATTGAGATTCTGACTGCAGTCAATTGCTATACCCATTTTCTGTCTATGACACTGAAGTCTTTTTTTGTAAGTCATTTACCTTTGGTCTCACCAGCCTCAAACTGTCAAAGAATACCACTTTTCCTTTAAACACTGTCATATAATATAGAAATTAGTCTTTAGTAAGGTCTCACAAAGCAAGAAGCCTGAACACAGGTGCCACTATTTTATTTATTTTTGAAGGGGGAAGACACGAGTTGGGAGTCTATATCTGAAGTCATCATAGGATGAAGAATGGCTGGGGTGGGTAAATATAAAACACTTTTATTACACTTCTATGTAGTTCTTGGCATTTTGCTCCCTTGAAGTGCTATAAATGCTTAACTGATTCTTAGACTTCTCACACAGGAATTTTGTTCATTATAATTGTGTTAAGTTTACATGTCTATAAAGGAATTACAGCCTGTGGTATTTTATTGTCACCTTGTTAATGTGCTTTGTATAACTAATATTTGTAAAATGTATTCACATGAGCCTAATGTGGGAGAAATTTTGTTGTTCCTTTTGTTTTTGTTTTTGTTTTTCAGCTGGTTCTTTTCATATTACTGCAGACATATGGTGGGAACATGATATAAAACATTCATTTCAAAAAGTGATTCTGAGAAAATATGGAACCTGTGACCTTAACAATTTACATTTAAAAAAGACTAGCAAAGTGTGAATTACTACAAGGGACAGAAAGAAAAGCAGTTATAATTTCTTTCTTCAATGTTTATCAACTACCCAGAGAAAAACTTGTCAATGTTATAAATTTGGAAAGCTTTCCAGGTGTACTCAATCTTCAGCGAACAGAAGAAAACCTTTAGCAGAGAGAAATACTACAAATGCAAAGAATATGGCAGAAACTGTAGGCAGTTCTCAGATTTTACTATAAAAAATGGAATACATACTGCAGAGAGATGCTACAGATATGAAGAACGTGGCAAAGCCTTTAAAAAGTTCTCAAACCTTACTGAACATAAGAGAGGTCATACTGGAGGAAAAACCTACAAACGTGAAGAATGCGACAAAACTTTAACCTGCTCCTCAACCCTTATTAAACACAAGAGAAATCATTTTGGAAATAGATCCTACAATTGCAAAGAATGTGTAAGAGCCTTTAAATGTTTCTCAGACCTTACTAATTCTAAGAGAATTCTCAGAACTCGCTAAACATAAAATAATTTATACTGGAGAGAAACCATCATACAAATGTGAAGAATGTCACAAAGCCTATGGGTGGTTCTCAGACCTTACTAAACATAAGATAACTCATACTGAAGAGAAACCCTACATATGTAACTAATGTGGAGAAGCTTTTATGTGGTTCTCAGCTGTTAGTAAACATAAGAGTATTTATACTGGAGGGAAACCCTACACCTGTTGAAAAAAAAAAGGCAAAGCCTTTACCTGCTTTTCAATCCTTATTAACCACAAGATAATTCACATAGAAGACAGCCCTTACAAATCTGAAGCATGTGGCAAAACCTTTAAGTGCTTTTCAGACTTTGCTAATCATAAGAGAATTCACACTACAGGAAAAGCCTACAAATGTGAAGAATGTGGTGAAACATTAAGTTCATTCTCACACTTCATTAGAAATAAAAGAACTCATAGTAGAGAGAAGCTTCACAAGTGTTAAAAATGTGGAAAAGCTTTTAAAACATCCTCATTTTATGTTCAACATCAGAGACTTAATACCGAACAAATGCCACATAAAGGTAATGACTGTTGAAGAAGATTTAACTTAACATCTTGCAGCATCTCTAAGAACTCGCTTTATACTCAGTGCTTTTGTGTTGGGCTTGTCTATTGCATTTTACTATTATGGAATGCCTTTTTTCTCTTTAAAAAAAAAAACTACGTGGATTTTAAGTTTGCTTTGCCAGAAACTAGGATTGCATCACCTCCTTTTTTTCTGTTTTCCATCTATTTGGTAGACTTCTCTTTTTTCTTTATATTTAGCTTAATTGAGATGAGTGTCTAGATTACAGAATACCATTAGATCTTGATTCTTTACTCAACTTGCCACACTGTTTTTTAATTGGGGCATTTAGCCCATTTAAAGTTATGGTTAGTATTCATATCTGTTGATTTGATTCTGCCACCACGATTTTAGCTGGCTATTTTGCACATTTGTTTTGTGGTTGCTTTAGAGTGTCAGCAGTTTATTTACTTTGGTGTGTTTTTGAAGTGACTAATTACAGTTTTTTTTTTTTATTTAGTGTTTTCTTCAGAAACCCTTGTAAGGCAGGTCTTGGGTAACAGATTTCTTCAGCGTTTGCTTATGTGAATAGGATCATATTAATTTTTTTACTTCTGAAGCTCCCTTTGGTTGGATATAAGCTTACTTTGGTCTCGTGGGAAGCTGCAGTATGGGGAAGAAACATGTGGACTGGTGGAGTCATAGGGGCTGTATTGTTGAAGCTCTTCAGGGATCAGGCATGGCCCACCAGTACAGATGCTATGGTATGGGCTCCCAGGGTAACTGAGACTGCCCTGTAAGAACCTGTGGCCAGAATAGGTCCCTATAAGAGGCCAGGAGACCAAGGGGTATTCAATTGGAACAATTTCTTCTGATTTGCAAGACCATCCTGCAAAAATTAGGTCCAACAATTTTTCTAGGGCTAAAGCCTCTTATGGCAGAAAGTTGAACCTAGAGAAGTGGACATCACTGGCAACATATTACTACAGATGTTCTTGCACCAACACTCTTGACACCACATGAGGTGGCTTGCTGCCCCTTCTTTGCTTGGCTTCTAGGGGCTGCATCTCAGAGAGATGTAGGTCAGCAACCCCTTACCACAGTCAGCCCAGGATGGAGGATCTCTGCTTTTGGCCAAGTTAGGGGTTTACTGTCTAGTGAGGAGCAATAGGTAGCTTGTGGAACCCATGGAGGGTGGACTGGCCTTCACTCTTTGGGTAAAATGCAGTTTGTTTGAGGTGTAAATAAGGTACCTGGGTTTTGAATTTTTCATTAGTCTGAGAAGCATAGCAAGGACAGTTCTAACGCAGAGATAGTGGCAGAAATATTTTCAGTTACTCCTAGAGGCTCTGTCCAGGAAGTTGCTAAGTTGCTACGGGCTCAATATCCCTGCCAATGATTGGCTAATGGCCGAGACCTGGAGAACCTGCACAGTGAGAATGTGTGAGAACAGGTGCTCATGTAAGAGTCTGGCCACTTTTCTAAAGGGCTGCTGCAGTATGTTTTGTGTCCACTGCAGTTTCTGGTCACCTCAGGTTTTACAGAATCTGAAGCTGTCCCATTGAATGCTGAAAAACAGCAACAAAGGCAGTATGCCCCATTCTCTGGAAGCTCCATCCCAGGCAGGTATAGACCTGTTTCCAGCCCAAAAGCACCTGAAGGAGATAGCTGGAACCCCTCTTCAAATGTCTTACCCAGTGAGGAAAACATAATTCGGGACCCACTTAAGATAGCAGTCTAGCCACATTCTTGTAGGAGAGCTCTGCTGTGCAGAGGTATCACTTTCATCCCTTGTGTATTTGGATTCTCCAAAGCCAGAAAGCTGGAACAGCTAAGTCACAAAAACAGCAAAAATGGCAGCTCACTCTTCACTCTAGGAACTATACCCCGAAGAGGTTTCAAAATTCCATAGATCAAATAACACTGGTGGTGGTAGCTGGACGCCCTGTTTGGGAAGTTCTTTTCAGTGAGGAGGAAGAGATTGGGGACGTACTCTACCAGGCAGACTGGTGGTGTCATTTTAGAGCACCTGTACAGTGCTATAGATCCTTGCTGCCCCAGTCAGCTTAGGCTTTTCAAAGCCTGAAGCCTGGGATGGCTATGTTGTTGAAACAGCAAAGATGGAGGTCCACTCCTCTTTCTGGTAGCTCCAATTCAGAGAGATACAGCGCTGCTGCCAATGATTGGCTGGAATTCTACACCAGTAGATCTTACTCTATGAGGCACTGTGGAAGTGGGTCCTACAGACTGTCACTGCTCAGGTCCCTGGATTCTGCCTATTTCCTATAGGTATGTATATGGGTATAACCTCATGCTTTGCTGGTGTTGCAGCTACTTTTCCTGGGAATCCTGGAAAGCCAGAGTATCTGTGGCTCTGCAACACGCCAGTGCAGTTGCTATGCTGAGACTCCAAGTAGCTCTATGTGTTAAACTAAAGGCCTTGGTAAAGTAGGTTCCTCAGGGAGTCTCCCCATCTGAGGATTAAAAAGATGTGTGGGAGAATTGTAGGTTCCCAGGGTCACACATGCACTTACTGCTTTACTGGATGGGGAGGTTCTCTTGGCTCCATGTCTTTTCTGGGTGGCCCATTATTCGTCCTTGCTTTACTCTCCACAAGTTGTTTATTTGATTATTCTGAAGGCAAATACCTGGATATTTCATTTGAAGGTGCTGTATTTATGCACGCCTTGCATTTTTCTCTGAGAGAACTACAGGGTCTAGCTGCTGCTAATCTGCAATCTTCATCCCTTTCCTCTAAAAGAAACCTACTTTTTTATATGAAAATAATTTAAGCTGGGCACAGAGGCTCATGTGTGTAATCCCAGGATTTGGGGACGTCAAGGTGGATAGATCATGAGGTCAAGAAATCAAAACCATTCTGGCCAACATGGTGAAACCCCATCTCTACAAAAAACAAACAAAAACAAAACAAAAGAAACTTTTTGAGCATGGTGCTGCACACCTGTAGTTCCAGGTATTCAGGAGTCTAAGGCAGGAGGATTGCTTGAATGCAGGAAGTGGAGGTTGCAGTGAGCCAAGATCACACACTGCAGTCCAGCATGGCAACAGGGTGAAACTTTCTCTCATAACAAACAAATAAAAATTTAATATTTTTTCAAAAGAAACTATTGATGGAATTTAAGTCTTACATTTGAAGCTATGTGTTCTTTTCTAGAATTTATGTGAAAGAACATGGTCAATAGTTCCTGCACTAGATTTAATAGAGGTTCTTCTATATTAGATGGACAGATTTATATACTTTCATATGGAAGATTAAGAAAACTGAAATCTAAGATACATGAAGAAGTTCTAAGTGGAAAGTCTACTTAGTGGTTGGGTATCATAAGTGCAGTATCATAAGTGACAGGATGATAGGAGTGTGAAAAGTAACCAGAATAATATTCTGCATAGTAAGAGAAACAATTTGGATTTTAGAAGGAAATTGCTTTATCATTTGCAGATTAAGATAATTAAAATACAGTGAATTTCAAAATGCCTTTTTAATGGCAAGGTGTAAACTTAATTTTTTTAATTGAAGAAAATATTTGTGAATGTATTAATGCTACTTTACATGGAATTTTTATCTTGCCACTGATGTTACTTATCCCATTTTACCCATGGTTGTAGGTAACAGATGGTAACTATATTCTATAGAATTACACTGAAATAATATCTCTCCTGATTCCTTTGTCAGTGATCTTTAACTTAAAATAATTTGAAGAATATGGTTCCTACAATTTATATTTTTGTTTTTCTTGTAACTACAGATTATTGTGATGGTTGTTATGAAGATTTTGAATATAATAGACCTATATGCTTTAATTCTGAATGCTGAACAACTATTTGCAAAATTTTATCCTACTTCTTTTTTTTAACTGATGACTTCTCTGGTCTGCTAAACATATGCATACCTTTATTTTTTATTTAAATGGATGTAAATATACAGACAAATCACTGTAAAATAAACTTTGTATGTAACAGCTTTATAGAGAATAGTCATATTTGTTTGTGATTGTGTACCTACTTTGAGAAGCAAAGAAAAATATTAGAATAAAACACATAATTTTACATGTCTTGATAACTTACCAGCAAACCGGAAACTTCAAAGATTTTGAAAGCAAATCTATTTTCTCTGCCTTGTATTAAACCCGTTTACCTAAAATGTTATTGCTCTTGTGTTAGAAACATCTTGTGCAAATTCTCCTTTTTTTGTCTGTTTGCTTGTTGCTCACTATAGACATAATATATACATTTATTTTAGTCTAATTTCATAAAGCATTCCTTGTATAATTTTCTCAGAGATGATGAATGTGACTTTGATAAAATTTAATGATCTTCACAAAATAATTTTTACATGTAATTTCATGGTGTGTGTATTATTGTATGCTACTTATTTAGTACATTTTTTTATTTTATTTCATTTTGAGAATGCTATTTAATCCAATTTTTATTTATTGTTCATTTTACATTATGAACTTGATATAATTGAGTTTATTAGACTTATTGGGCCAATTTATTCAAATTAATAGTTGAACATTTATTAAGTCATGAGGTCCTTTTGGCATATACATGAGGTAAACAAGATAATACTAGCTATATAATAGAAGCTACATAATTAGAAATAAATATTCTTCTTGAAATTAGCCTGTAGACTCAGATGAAAATAAAAACGTCTATAGTATGACATGAATTCTGCATATGAAGAGAACATAATTGTACCACTGCTGCACAGTTGACTCTCACAATTGGAACAAATTATAGAGTTGGACATACTATAAAAACTAAGTTAAAATCTTGTAAAATTTTTAGATTGCATTTCTACGTTTAAACATCTACTGAGTGAGGTAGAGGGCAAGTCTATTCAATCAAACCTGGAATGGCTAATACGTGTTAATACTGTGCACCACAGGTATCAAAACCTAAAATTCCCTAAACCCTTTCCCTTTAGATTAGCAAAATATGATTTTAATCTCCCAACTCTATATTGTGTCTGAGACAAAATTACTAGGCCATTTTTTTTACATTTGATTCTGGATTTTTTTTTTCAAATGGAGTCTTGCTCTGCCACCCACGCTGGAGTACAGTGGTGTGATCTCAGTGCACTACAACCTCCACCTCCTGGGTTAAATTGATTCTCCTGCATCAGCCTCCTAAGTAGATGGGACTACATGTGCCCACTGCCATGCCTGGCTAATTTTTTGTGTTTTTAGTAGAGACGGGGTTTCACCATTGTTAGACAGAATGGTTGATCTCCTGACCTTCTGATTTGCCCATCTCAGCCTCCCAAAGTGCTGGGATTACACGTGTGAGCCACCACGCCAAGCCTTGATTCTAGATCTTGACACATCCTATCCTCAACTTATTTTCTCTGAGGATAGAAAAACTGTGTGATATGGAATAATAATAACAAACATTTGTTATAACCAAAGGATATTTTATTTCTGCTCTGCTGTCCTGGCCTCTTAGAATCATAGCTCTTCTTAGAAACTGGCACAATCAGCCTTCTGTTCTGGGTAAATTTTGGGCAATTGTGTGACATATGAAGGGTGGTTTCATTGCACCAGGTACTAAGAAAACCTGCTTCTGCCAGAAGTAAAATCTAGTAAGTTATTTTTTTGAATATAAATTGGTGATTTTTCTTTTATTATACTTTAAGTTTTAGGGTACATGTGCACATTGTGCAGGTTAGTTACATATGTATACATGTGCCATGCTGGTGCACTGCACCCACTAACTCGTCATCTAGCATTAGGAATATCTCCCAATGCCATCCCTCCCCCTTCCCCCCACCCCACAACAGTCCCCACAGTGTGATATTCCCCTTCCTGTGTCCATGTGTTCTCATTGTTCAATTCCTACCTACGAGTGAGAATATGCGGTGTTTGGTTTTTTGTTCTTGTGATAGTTTACTGAGAATGATGATTTCCAATTTCATCCATGTCCCTACAAAGGACATGAACTCATCATTCTTTATGGCTGCATAGTATTCCATGGTGTATATGTGCCACATTTTCTTAATCCAGTCTATCATGGTTGGACATTTGGCTTGGTTCCAAGTCTGTGCTATTGTGAATAATGCCTCAATAAACATACGTGTGCATGTGTCTTTATAGCAGAATGATTTATAGTCCTTTGGGTATATACCCAGTAATGGGATGGCTGGGTCAAATGGTATTTCCAGTTCTAGATCCCTGAGGAATCACCACACTGACTTCCACAATGGTTGAACTAGTTTACAGTCCCGCCAAGAGTGTAAAAGTGTTCCTATTTGTCCACATCCTCTCCAGCACCTGTTGTTTCCTGACTTTTTAGTGATTGCCATTCTAACTGGTGTGAGATGGTATCTCATTGTGGTTTTGATTTGCATTTGTCTGATGGCCAGTGATGATGAGCATTTTTTCATGTGTTTTTTGGCTGCATAAATGTCTCCTTTTGAGAAGTGTCTGTTCATGTCCTTTGCCCACTTTTTGATGGGGTTGTATGTTTTTTTCTTGTAAATTTGTTTGAGCTCATTGTAGATTCTGGATATTAGCCCTTTGTCAGATGAGTAGGTTGCGAACATTTTCTCCCATTTTGTAGGTTGCCTGTTCACTCTGATGGTAGTTTCTTTTGCTGTGCAGAAGCTCTTTCGTTTAATTAGATCCCATTTGTCAATTTTGTCTTTTGTTGCCATTGCTTTTGGTGTTTTAGACATGAAGTCCTTGCCTATGCCTATGTCCTGAATGGTAATGCCTAGGTTTTCTTCTAGGGTTTTTATGGTTTTAGGTCTAACGTTTAAGTCTTTAATCTATCTTGAATTGATTTTTCTATAAGGCGTGAGGAAGGGATCCAGTTTCAGCTTTCTACATATGGCTAACCAGTTTTCCCAGCACCATTTATTAAATAGGGAATCCTTTCCCCATTGCTTGTTTTTCTCAGGTTTGTCAAAGATCAGGTAGTTGTAGATATGTTGCATTATTTCTGAGGGCTCTGTTCTGTTCCATTGATCCATATCTCTGTTTTGGTACCAGTACCATGCTGTTTTGGTTACTGTAGACTTGTAGTATAGTTTGAAGTCAGGTAGTGTGATGCCTCCAGCTTTGTTCTTTTGGCTTAGGATTGACTTGGCAATGTGGGCTCTTTTTTGGTTCCATATGAACTTTAAAGTAGTTTTTTCCAATTCTGTGAAGAAAGGCATTGGTAGCTTGATGGGGATGGCATTGAATCTGTAAATTACCTTGGGCAGTATGGCCATTTTCACAATATTGATTCTTCCTACCCATGAGCGTGGAATGTTCTTCCATTTGTTTGTATCCTCTTTTATTTCCTTGAGCAGTGGTTTGTAGCTCTCCTTGAAGAGGTCGTTCACATCCCTTGTAAGTTGGATTCCTAGGTTTTTTATTCTCTTTGAAGCAATTGTGAATGGGAGTTCACTCATAATTTGGCTCTCTGTTTGTCTGTTGTTGGTGTATAAGAATGCTTGTGATTTTTGTACATCGATTTTGTATCCTGAGACTGCTGAAGTTGCTTATCAGCTTAAGGATATTTTGGGCTGAGACGATGGGGTTTTCTAGATATATAGTCATGTCGTCTACAAACAGGGACAATTTGACTTCCTCTTTTCCTAATTGAATACATTTTATTTCCTTCTCCTGCCTGATTGCCCTGGCCAGAACTTCCAACACTATGTTGAATAGGAGTGGTGAGAGAGGGCATCCCTGTCTTGTGCCAGTTTTCAAAGGGAATGCTTCCAGTTTTTGCCCATTCAGTATGATATTGGCTGTGGGTTTGTCATAGATAGCTCTTATTATTTTGAAATACATCCCATCAATAACTAATTTATTGAGAGTTATTAGCATGAAGAATTGTTGAATTTTGTCAAAGGCTTCTTCTGCATCTATTGAGATAATCATGTGGTTTTGTCTTTGGCTCTGTTTATATGCTGGATTACATTTATTGATTTGCATATATTCAACCAGCCTTGCATCCCAGGGATGAAGCCCACTTGATCATGGTGAATAAGCTTTTTGATGTGCTACTGGATTCGTTTTGCCATTATTTTATTGAGGATTTTTGCATCAATGTTCATCAAGGAAATTGGTCTAAAATTCTCTTTTATTGTTGAGTCTCTGCCTGGCTTTGGTATCAGAATGACGCTGGCCTCGTAAAAAGAGTTAGGGAGGATTCCCTCTTTTTCTATTGATTGGAATAGTTTCAGAAGGAATGGCACCAGTTCCTCCTTGTACCTCTGGTAGAATTCGGCTCTGAATCCATCTGATCCTGGACTCTTTTTGGTTGGTAAGCTATTGATTATTGCCACAATTTCAGATCCTGTTATTGGTCTATTCAGAGATTCAACTTCTTCCTGGTTTAGTCTTGGGAGAGTGTATGTGTTGAGGAATTTATCCATTTCTTCTAGATTTTATAGTTTATTTGCGTAGAGGTGTTTGTCGTATCCTCTGATGGTAGTTTGTATTTCTGTGGGATCGGTGGTGATATCCCCTTTATCATTTTTTATTACGTCTATTTGATTCTTCTCTCTTTTTTTCTTTATTAGTCTTGCTAGTGGTCTGTCAATTTTGTTCATCCTTTCAAAAAACCAGCTCCTGGATTCAGTAATTTTTTTGTCTCTGTCTCCTTCAGTTCTGCTCTGATTTTAGTTATTTCTTGCCTTCTGCTAGCTTTTGAATGTGTTTGCTCTTGCTTTTCTAGTTCTTTTAATTGTGATGTTAGGGTGTCAATTTTGGATCTTTCCAGCTTTGTGTTGTGGGCATTTAGTGCTATAAATTTCCCTCTATACACTGCTTTGCATGCTTCCCAAAGATTCTGGTATGTTGTGTCTTTGTTCTCTTGGTTTCAAAGAACATCTTTATTTCTGCTTTCATTTCGTGATGTACCCAGTAGTCATTCAGAAGCAGGTTGTTCAGTTTCCATGTAGTTGAGAGGTTTTGAGTGAGATTCTTAATCCTGAGTTCTAGTTTGATTGCTCTGTGGTCTGAGAGATAGTTTGTTATAATTTCTGTTCTTTTACATTTGCTGAGGAGAGCTTTACTTCCAAGCATGTGGTCAATTTTGGAATAGGTGTGGTGTGGTGCTGAAAAAAATGTATATTCTGTTGATTTGCGGTGGGGAGTTATGTAGATGTCTATTAGGTCCACTTGGTGCAGAGCTGAGTTCAATTCCTGGGTATCCTTGTTGACTTTCTGTCTCGTTGATCTGTCTAATGTTGACAGTGGGGTGTTAAAGTCTCCCATTATTATTGTGTGGGAGTCTAAGTCTCCTTGTAGGTCACTCAGGACTTGCTTTATGAATCTTGGTGCTCCTGTATTGGGTGCATATATATTTAGGATAGTTAGCTCTTCTTGTTGAATTGATCCCTTTACCATTATGTAATGGCCTTCTTTGTCTCTTTTGATCTTTGTTGGTTTAACATCTGTTTTATCAGAGACTAGGATTGCAAGCCCTGCCTTTTTTGTTTTCCATTGGCTTGGTAGATCTTCCTCCATCCTTTTATTTTGAGCCTATGTGTGACTCTGCACGTGAGATGGTTTTCCTGAATACAGCACACTAATGGGTCTTGACTCTTTATGCAATTTGCCAGTCTGTGTCTTTTAATTGGAGCATTTAGTGCATTGACATTTAAAGTTAATATTGTTATGTGTGAATTTGATCCTGTCATTATGATGTTAGCCGGTGATTTTGCTCTTTAGTCGATGCAGTTTCTTCCTAGTCTTGATGGTCTTTACATTTTGACATGATTTTGCAGTGGCTGGTTCTGGTTGTTCCTTTGAATGTTTAGCGCTTCCTTCAGGAGCTCTTTTAGGGCAGGCCTAGTGGTGACAAAATCTCTCAGCATTTGCTTGTCTGTAAAGTATTTTATTTCTCCTTCGCTTATGAAGCTTAGGTTGGCTGGATATGAAATTCTGGTTTGAAAATACTTTTCTTTAAGAATGTTGAATATTGGCCCCCACTCTCTTCTGGCTTGTAGGGTTTCTGCCGAGAGATCCGCTCTTGGTCTGATGGGTTTCCCTTTGAGGGTAACCCGACCTTTCTCTCTGGCTGCCCTTAACATTATTTTCCCTTGTTTCAGCTTTGGTGAATCTGACAATTATGTGTGATGCTCTTCTTGAGGTGTATCTTTGTAGCATTCTCTGTATTTCCTGAATCTGAGCATTGGCCGGCCTTGCTAGATTGGGGGAGTTCTCCTGGATAATATCCTGCAGAGTGTTTTCCAACTTGGTTCCATTCTCCCCGTCACTTTCAGGTACACCAATCAGACGTAGATTTGGTCTTTTCACATAGTCCCATATTTCTTGGAGGTTTTGCTCATTTCTTTTTATTCTTTTTTCTCTAAACCTCCCTTCTCACTTCATTTCAGTCATTTCATCTTCCATCGCTGATACCCTTTCTTCCAGTTGATCACATCGGCTCCTGAGACTTCTGCATTCTTCATGTAGTTCTCGAGCCTTGGTTTTCAGCTCCGTCAGCTCCTTTAAGCACTTCTCTGTATTGGTTATTCTAATTATACATTCTTCTAAATTTTTTTCAACGTTTTCAACTCCTTTGCCTTTGGTTTGAATGTCCTCCTGTAGCTCAGATTAATTTGATCGTCTGAAGCCTTCTTCTCTCAGCTCGTCAAAGTCATTCTCCATCCAGCTTTGTTCCGTTGCTGGTGAGGAACTGCGTTCCTTTGGAGGAGGAGAGGCACTCTGCTTTTTAGAGTTTCCAGTTTTTCTATTCTGTTTTTTCCCCATCTTTGTGGTTTTATCTATGTTTGGTCTTTGATGATGGTGATGTACAGATGGGTTTTTGGTGTGGATGTCCTTTCTGTTTGTTAGTTTTCCTTCTAACAGACAGGACCCTCAGCTGCAGTTCTGTTGGAATACCCTGCCGTGTGAGGTGTCAGTGTGCCCCTGCTAGGGGGTGCCTCCGAGTTAGGCTGCTCGGGGGTCAGGGGTCAGGGACCCACTTGAGGAGGCAGTCTGCCCCTTCTCAGATCTCCAGCTGCGTGCTGGGAGAACCACTGCTCTCTTCAAAGCTGTCAGACAGGGACATTTAAGTCTGCAGAGGTTACTGCTGTCTTTTTGTTTGTCTGTGCCCTGCCCCCAGAGGTGGAGCTTACAGAGGCAGGCAGGCCTCCTTGAGCTGTGGTGGGCTCCACCCAGTTGGAGATTCCCTGCTGCTTTGTTTACCTAAGCAAGCCTGGGCAATGGCGGGCGCCCCTCCCCCAGCCTGGCTGCCACCTTGCAGTTTGATCTCAGACTGCTGTGCTAGCAATCAGCAAGACTCCGTGGGCGTAGGACCCTCTGAGCCAGGTGCGGGATATAATCTCGTGGTGTGCCGTTTTTTAAGCCGGTCAGAAAAGAGCAGTATTCGGGTGGGAGTGACCCGATTTTCCAGGTGCGTCCGTCACCCCTTTCTTTGACTTAGAAAGGGAACTCCCTGACCCCTTGTGCTTCCCAAGTGAGGCAATGCCTCGCCCTGCTTTGGCTCACGCATGGTGCACGCACCCACTGACCTGCGCCCACTGTCTGGCACTCCCTAGTGAGATGAACCCGGTACCTCAGATGCAAATGCAGAAATAACCATCTTCTGCTTCGCTCACACTGGGAGCTGTAGACCAGAGCTGTTCCTATTCGGCCATCTTGGCTCCTCTGGTGATTTTTAAAATAATATAAATGATAGGTTTGTTCTGTTTAATTTTAATGATTCTTTCAAAGAGATGTTTGGTTTTATTTCTATAATGAAGCAAATTTTGAACATCTTATAATCTGTTCATTATCAGATAGTAAACAATAAAGAACAAGTTAATGAATCTCAGTTTTTTAAGTATTTTAGTCAATAAATTTAATCTCATTTCCATAATCTTTAAGTTTTACTACTGAAGACCAGAATAGATTTTTTTCTTCTTTTGGGAAACTATAAAAGCATGTTCATAAAGTTACTTTCATAGATAATATGAATATCAACTGTCAAGTGTGTTGGTTTGTAAAATAAAATATTTTAGAATTGTATTATGAAACATATTCAATGAAATGTTTTAAAGTTGCCTAGTTAAAAAATCTGCCAATTTTGAATTGCATACGCAGCTAAAATTTTCTTAAGATAGAGGATAAGATGTAAAATATTTCATACAAATAATATAAACTCAGTTTTCTGAAATTATTTACTTAAGAAATCTAATTACATTTTAAATAATTTGTGATCACCTATTAGCCTTTAAGCAGCATATTATATTACTAAAATTTTGCATCTAAAATGGTAACAGTTAGAACAAAGTAGAGAAAATACAATAATTGGCATAAAAAATGTCAAGAAAATGAAATGTTTGGATGATGACCTAAATAAAGTAATATGAAGAATGAAAGGATAGTATTAGTTTTACACATTATTGGTCAAAAGTAAACCTGAGATATTGTGTAGAAAGTGCTATTAATTATATCTTTGAGACCGTCTTACTGACTTTGGCACTTAGAGAAGCTCCAGCACAGACCCAGCATTCCTTAGGCATTTTTTTCCAGGAGAACATTTAATAGAAATGAAGCAGAAGGTGACTTACATAAAGGTAAATGAATACTTATCTCCTAGAGACCAGTGGGTGCAGCTTGCTAAAAGAGTAGACCTTTCTTGGAAGTCACGGAAGGGGCTATGGGCAAGCATCTTAGAATAGGGGCCTGGAGCTCCATGAAACACTCCTGCCAGCAGTGACCTCAGAGGGCCATGTGGTAGGTCAGCCTAGGTGCTCTGTCATGTTCCCGGTCCTTGAGTCCTTCCTCACCCACTAGGTATGTCCACAAAGAAATCAGGATGGTAACCACCAGTGCAGCCCCCCTAGAAGGAGATCAAGAGTGTCAAGGACCACATTCTTCTTGGCAAATTCAGTGATTTATTGGTTAACTAGTCAATAAGCTGTAGCAGAATGTGCTGCTCTAACCCACAGAGATCACATTCTAGGAGGAAATTTGGGTGACACCTGCCTGAAGATGTGCATTGGAGGAAGGATGGACAGGTCACCTGGGACTTAGTGAGCAAGTGCCCCTAGCCAATCCGGGGAGACATGGGCTTGGCCAGAGCAGGAAGTAAGGGTGGCATACAGAGACATGCTGAGCTGTCAGATGGGCACACAAGCATAGGTATGAGTGGTCCCTGAGTGGGAGAACCCCCTCAAAGCCCTCAACTCACCCAAGAGATCCCCCAGCCTTTTGAACCACAAGCTGTACCTGGAACTCCAGGGTGCGCACTGGGCAGTGGCCTGGTAAAAGTTGGGTGAGCAACCAGTCACTGAGTGACTTCCATTGCCCATATCTCTAATGAGCAAATTGAATCCCCAAAGTCACAAGCCAGGAGCAGCAAAAGCACTAGGCTGAGGCATCACATTTTTTCTTCACTGGCACCCATAATCGTCAGACCCCCCTGGGCTTCCCTTGAAGAAAAATATTCCTCTTCATTGTGAGTGTAGGCCCAAATCAGAGAACTGGCTTGACTGTTCAACTGCACTCAGGCAGTGCGTGTACCATTCCAAGCAGGTCCCATTTACTTCGTGCCTCCAATTATTTCATCTGCAACATATCACTTGTAACCGCTCTTTCTCTACCCTCCAAATTCTATGGTTTTTGAAATTCCTCTGAAGACCGCATGAGTCAAGCATTAATGATCATTGTTCTTTAGGCTACTCAGGCTATTCCAGGAAGAGAGATCTCTCAACCTACGTTGACACTTAAGAGTCACATATAGATAGTACCAGATCTAGGAGGAGGGCTGTCAAATATCCGGATTCTTTTCTGGTCTCCATTCCAAAAGATATGTTAAAATGACAAGGAAAATAAGACACAAACCTGACATTTCTCCCTTTAAAAGGGCAGCCTCAGCCTGGCCACACTGAACCAAAATTTCAGGCTCTGGTTCACCTTGACTCACATTGGAAAATACTTGAACTGGGACCCCAGAATGTCCAGTGAAAATCTTGAGAATGGGCACCTCAGCAGCCTGAACACACCTGTAACAGGAACAAACCCTACCAAGTAAAAAGCCATCTCATTTACTTAGAAAACCATAACAGCAATGTGCACACATATCAGGCTTTTTAGATAAACTCCTGTTAATCCAAGGATTCAAGAAAAAGGAAAAAAAAAAGTTTGAATCTAGATTCTCAGGAAGAAGAACCTCCACTGCCTGGACCAGCCTGTATGATGGATGCAACTGACAGTGGTAACTTGTCGTGCACACACCTGAAGACTGATCTTATATAAAAAATGTTTCTGAGTGTTCAGAGTTTCAAGCTAAAAATCTACTAGTGGCCTGGCCAGCTGCAGTGGGTCAGGCCTGTACTCCCAGCAGTTTGGGAGGCCAAATCAGATGGATCATCTGAGGTCAGGAGTTCAAGAACCACCTTATCAACATGAAGAATCCTGGTCTCTACTAAAAATACAAAATTAGCCAGGTATCATGGCAAATGCTCATCATCCTAGCTACTCAGAAGGCTGAGGCAGAGGAATCACCTGAACCTGTGAGGCGGAGGTTTCGGTGAGCTGAGATTGTGCAAACACCCTCCAGCCTGGGCAACAAGAGTGAAACTTCATTTCCAAAAAAAAAAAAAAAAAAAAAATCTAGTAGTGGCCAACCTGGAGATTACTCTTTATCTATGAGGAAAGTCTGAGCCTTTGATCTCTCCCATGCTGTGGTATGGAACAGGCCACACAGGGGACTGAGGCCCTTATTTTTTGTTAAATGAAGGACAACAGATAAAAGATTGTTCAGAAAAAAATGTGCTTAATAAATATGCTATGCACACTGCATGCTTTTTCCAAGTGGGCGTGGTTATCCTGCTAAGCCCACTGACACTGGACTTTCTCCCCTCTATGTAAGTCGCCAGTAAAACTCCATATCCCATTTACTGATTCTGAGTTTCTTCTTTGACATCGTGAACCGGCTGCCATTTACATGGGAGTCAAATTTGACACAACTTACCCCATAATGAGGAAGGATTTCAGATTCTTCTCAATGTGCTTCAAAGCTCAACAAGGCAACAGCTACAGAAGGATGCAGTTGTTCTCTTTACCACTATCACACAGGGCTCGTTTCCTTAGATGCACCTTCAGTGGAATACAAAGAAAGATGAACAAGAAACACGTCATGGTCAGAAGAAACATTAACGACCAAATAAGCAGTGACCACTTGTAAAGCAAAAGAGAGCATTTTGCTTTCTACTCTGGGCAGCCCTCAACGTCTGCCATCACTTTCTGGTTTCAGTAATGGTTTTTAAGCTCCATCGCGGCTCTGGAGAAACCTTAGGCACTAGGTGGTAAACACCTTCACTTAGTCCT
Source organism: Gorilla gorilla gorilla (assembly GCF_029281585.2). Taxonomy (NCBI): domain Eukaryota; kingdom Metazoa; phylum Chordata; class Mammalia; order Primates; family Hominidae; genus Gorilla; species Gorilla gorilla. Next base: position 42,505,452 of record NC_073248.2, on the reverse strand, counting down.
GGAGCAACAAAGCTTTCTCTTGTCAAATATGACCTCTGTGATCATGAGCTACGAAGCCATCTAGACAACGCACCACCAGAAAACCTATGAAAGGGAGATGAGTAGACGTGAGGGAAACAATTTCCCACTTTTTTCAGTGGCAAGTTCAAACCACTGTGACAGTAGACCACAGAGCAAAAGAAAACAGCATAGTAGAACTCCTCATCATGTAAGATTACAACCAAGACTTTTCTATCCTCAGTGTGAGAGCACCAAATGAAAACCAGAAATTACTTCACTGTGTATCTATCAGTAATTAATTGCACAATATTTTCTCTATCATACTGAAAAGTATTCACTGAGGATTTTCTAATTGAACATGTAGAGATAAGGACAGGAGAATGTAAAATAGCAATTCCATAAAATCATTAAAGAAATTGAAGGTATCCTTGTTAACTTTCTGTCTCATTGATCTGCCTAATGTTGACAGTGGGGTGTTAAAGTCTCCTGTTATTATTGTAGGAATTGAATTCAGCTCTGCACCAAGCGGACCTAATAGATGTCTACAGAACTCTCCACCCCAAATCAACAGAATATACGTTCTTCTCAGAACCACACCCCAACCATTCCAAAATCAACCATATAGTTGGAAGTAAAGCACACCTCAGCAAATGTAAAAAACAGAAATTATAACAAAATGTCTCTCAGACCACAGTGCAATCAAACTAGAACTCAGGATTAAGAAACTCACTCAAAACCTCTCAATTACATGGAAACGGAACAACCTGCTCCTGAATGACTACTGGGTACATAACGAAATGAAGGCAGAAATAAAGATGTACTTTGAGACTAATGAGAACAAACACACAACATACCAGAATCTCTGGGACACATTTAAAGCAGTGTGTAGATGGATATTTATAGCACTAGCACTAAATGACCACAAGAGAAAGCAGGAAAGATCTAAAATTGACACCCTAACATCACAATTAAAAGAACTAGAGAAGCAAGAGCAAGCACATTCAAAAGCTAGCAGAAGGCAAGAAATAACTAAGGTCAGAGCAGAATAGAAGGAGATAGAGATATAAAAAGCCTTTCAAAAAACCAATGACTCCAGGAGCTGGTTTTCTGAAAAGATCAACAAAACTGATAGACCACTAGCAAGACTAATAAAGAAGAAAAGAGAGAAGAATCAAATAGATGCAATAAAAAATGATAAAGGGGATATCACAACTGATCCCACAGAAATACAAACTACCTTCAGAGAATACTATAAACACCTCTAGGCAAATAAACTAGAAAATCTAGAAGAAATGGATAAATTCCTTGACACATACACCCTCCCAAGACTAAACCAGGAAGAAGTTGAATCTCTGAATAGACCAATAATAGGCTCTGAATTTGAGGCAATAATTAACAGCTTACCAACAAAAAAAAGTCCAGGACCAGATGGATTCACAGCCGAATTCTACCAGAGGTTCAAGGAGGAGCTGGTACCATTCCTTCTGAAACTACTCCAATCAATAGAAAAAGAGGAAATCCTCCCTAACTCATTTTATGAGGCCAACATCACCCTGACCCCAAAGCCTGGCAGAGACACAACCAAAAAAGATAATTTTAGAACAATATCCCTGATGAATATCTATGCAAAAATCCTCAATAAAATACTGGCAAACTGTATCCAACAGCACATCACAAAGCTTATCCACAATGATCAAGTGGGCTTCATGCCTGGGATGCAAGGCTGTTTCAACATGTGAAAATCAATACACATAATCCAGCATATAAACAGAAAAGAAACAAAGGCAAAAACCACATGATTATCTCAACAGATGCAGAAAAGGTCTTTAACAAAATTCAACAGCCCTTCATGCTAAAAACTCTCAATAAATTAGGTATTGACAGGACATATCTAAAAATAATAAGAGCTAATTATGAAAAACCCACAGCCAATATTATACTCAATGGGCAAAAACTGGAAGCATTCCCTTTGAAAACTGGCACAAGAAAGGGATGCCCTCTCTCACCACTTCTATGCAACATAGTGTTGGAAGTTCTGGCCAGGGCAATCAGGCAGAAGAAGGAAATAAAGGATTTTCAGTTAGGAAAAGAGGAAGTGAAATTGTCCCTGTGTGCAGATGACATGATTGTATATCTAGAAAACCCCATTATCTCAGCCCAAAATCTCCTTAAGCTGATAAGCAACTTCAGCAAAGTCTCAGGACACAAAAGAAATGTGCAAAAATCACAAGCCTTCTTATACACCAATAAGAGACAAACAGAGAGCCAAATCATGAGTGAACTCTCATTCACAATGGCTTCAAAGAGAATAAATTACCTAGGAATCCAACTTACAAGCGATGTGAAGGACGTCTTCAAGTAGAACTATAAACCACTGCTCAATGAAATAAAAGAGGACACAAACAAATGGAAGAACATTCCACGCTCATGGATAGGAAGAATCAATATCGTGACAATGGCCATACTGCCCAAGATAATTTATAGATTCAATGCCATCCCCATGAAGCTACCAATGACTTTCTGCACAGAATTGGAAAAAACTACTTTAAAGTTCATATGGAACCATAAAAGAGACTGCATTGCCCAGTCAATCCTAAGCCTAAAGAACAAGGCTGGAGACATCATGCTACCTGTCTTCAAACTATACTACAAGGCTACAGTAACCAAAGCAGCATGGTACTGGTACCAAAACAGAGATCTAGGCCATTGGAACAGATCAGAGCCCTCAGAAATAATACCACACATCCACAACTATCTCATCTTTGACAAACCTGACAAAAACAAGAAATGGCGAAAGGATTCCGCATTCAATAAATGGTGCTGGGAAAACTGGCTAGCCATATGTAGAAAGCTGAAACTGGATTCTTTCCTTACACCTTATACAAAAATTAATTTAAGATGGATTAAAGACTTAAATGTTAGACCGAAAACCATAAAATCCCTAGAAGAAAACCTAGGCAATACCATTCAGGACGTAGGCAAGGGCAAGGGCTTCATGTCCAAAACACCAAAAGCAATGGCAACAAAAGCCAAAATTGACAAATCGGATCTAATTAAACTCAAGAGCTTCTGCACAGCAAAAGAAACTACCATCAGAGAGAACAGGCAACCTACAGAATGGGAGACAATTTTTGCAATCTACTCATCTGACAAAGGGCTAATATCCAGAATCTACAATGAACTCAAACAAATTTACAAGAAAAAAACGAACAACACCATCAAAATGTGGGTGAAGGATATGAACAGACACTTCTCAAAAGAAGACATTTATGCAGCCAAAAAACACATGAAAAAATGCTCATCATCACTGGCCATCAGACAAATGCAAATCAAAACCACAATGAGATACCATCTCACACCAGTTAGAATGGCGATCATTAAAAAGTCAGGAAACAACAGATGCTGGAGAGGTTGTGGAGAAATAGGAACACTTTTACACTGTTGGTGGGACATAATCTAGTTCAACCATTGTGGAAGTCAGTGTGGTGATTCCTCAGGGATCTAGAACTAGAAACACCATTTGACCCAGCCATCCCATTACTGCGTATATACCCAAAGGATTATAAATCATGCTGCTATAAAGACACATGCACACGTATGTTTATTGAGGCATTATTCACAATAGCACAGACTTGGAACCAACCCAAATGTCCAACAAGGATAGACTGGATTAAGAAAATGTGGCACATATACACCATGGAATACTATGCAGCCATATAAAAGGATGAGTTCATGTCCTTTGCAGGGACACGGATGAAACTGGAAACCATCATTCTCAGCAAACTATCTCAAGTTCTCACTCATAGATGGGAACTGAACCAAACAGCACAAGTTCTCACTCATAGGTGGGAATTGAACAATGAGAACACATGGACACAGGAAGGGGAACATCGCACACCATGGCCTGTTGTGGGGAGGGGCGAGGGGGGAGGGATAGCATTAGGAGATAGATATACCTAATGTTAAATGACGAGATAATGGATGCAGCACACCAACATGGCACACATATACATATGTAACTAACCTGCATGTTGTACATATGTACCCTAAAACTTAAAGTATAATAAAAAAAGAGAAAAATACTGTTGTATTATAAAATAAATAAATAAATAAATATAAAAAATTTTAAAAGAAAAAACATGCGGAAACTTTTTTAACTAAAAAACACTCAAGCACAGAGAAAACATTCATAGAACAGACTGAGAGACTCCAAGAATCTCTAGTCTAAAAAATTGGCAACTTTTTTTTAAGACAAAGGACACTTAGTAAAGATTTTGACATGTAGCTTTTTGTTATACAAATTGTAACCTAAGATTACAACACATACAAATCATCAGATAATATGATTAAACCAAAACTAAAAATAAACATTCAGGAATCAATTATTATGAAATGAAGATGGAAAAATTACCCGAGAAAATTTGATTTAAATTCTAGATCTATTTTTGAAAAGAAAAAATAAATTACCTTAACAATCAAAATTATCATCTCAAAGATGCTCAGTGGGTAAAGTGCAAATAAAGAAAACAAAATAAAAGAACAAAAATGAAGCCAACAAAAAATGGAAAGCACCGAAAGAAATAAAAATTTTGGCATATAAGTCCAAAAAGTAATACGCACTTCAACATTAGTAAAAAAATAAGAAAATCAAGAATCTTAGAAAATTTTAACTAAGTTTAACAAAAAGAGATTTCTAACAAGACAAAACATAACCAGTTTTTGTAAGTCAAAGACTTGAAGAGAATCTGAAATGCACGAAGCAAAGAGATGTGTTATTTGTATGCATGGTTCTGCAAGATTACCAGAAAATTTATGAACATAAATATTTCAGGCAAGAAGAGAGGAGAATGTCATAGTCAAAACACAGGAAAAAGAGTCTAAGCAAGCATACTGTATCCTTCAAAATAAAAAAATAATCTAACTACATCAAGATCTATATCAAGATCTATCTGTGTCACGGCTTCAAGAGACTCACTTCAGAGCCAATAAAAACATAAACTGAAAATGCCAGGATGAAAAATACATTCCATGCAAATGTTCACCCAATGAGAGGAGAAGAGGCAAAAATATATTAAGTTGACAACTGTAATATTTAACAAAAGTTACTTTTAGTCAAATTTCACAAGAAACAAAGTAGTACATTCAATTATAGTAAAAGGTTTCATTAACAGACAACCTGCAAATATATGAAACTTTTCCCAAACACATGAAGCAAACATTGACAGAATTGATGCAAAAATAGACAGCAATATAATAATGGATGCATACATCAATATCTCACTTTCAGTAAAAAATAAACAAGACAGAATATCAATAAGGAAACAAAATAATTGAATGCACTATACAATCATTACACTTAATAAATGTATACAGACAACAGAATACACATTCTTTTCAATAGCTTATAAAACATTTTTCTACACAGACAACCTGTAACACCAGAAAAGAAGTCTTTACGATTTTTTAATTGAAATTTTACAATTATTTACAGCCCAAATGGAATGAAACTAGAAATTAGTAAAAGAAGAAAAGCTGAACAATTCAAAAAATAAAAATATTAAAATACACAGTTTTTTTTTGTTTTTTTAAATTTCTTTCTTGATGGAGTATCACTCTGTCCTAGGCTGGAGTGCAGTGCCACAATCTTGGTTCACTGCAACCTCCAGTTTCTCGGGACAAAGGATTCTTCTGCTTCAGCCTCTCAAGTAGCTGGAACTACAGACATGTACCACCAGGCCCAGCTACGTTTTTTGTATTTTAGTAGAGATTGGGGTTTGCCATTTTGCCAAGAATTTTCTCACTCTCCTGACTTCTCCATGCACCCTCTTCAGACTCCCAAAGTACTGGGATTACAGGCATAAGCCACCATGCTCAGCCAACAACACAACTTTGAGTAGGCTTTTTTTCAAGGGTTGGAAGACATAATATTGTGAAGATGTCCATGCTGCTTAGTGACCCAATACTCAACACACCTCTTTTTAATTTTAATTATATTTTTGAAAAATAGAAAAAAAAATCCTGTAAGATCTCCAAGGACTATAAAAAGCCTGACAATCTTGAAAAAGAAGAAAAATATTCGAAGCCTTACATTTAACAATTTTCAAACACACACAAAAACCTACAGTAACCAAAGAATTTTGGTACTGGTCTAAAAGTAGAACACTAAAGTAATGAAACAGAATGCAGCACGGAAATAAACCCTTGAATGGAGAAGAGAGAAATACCACCTAGGTTTTGTAATCAACCATATGTCACAATTCCTTTGACAAGCAGTACTCAGGCAGGGGAAGAGAATTACATTTCCTAGATGCTAGTTTCAGCGATATTTCTAAATGTCCTCAGGGGGTTGACACGAGCTGGAGAGGCATATCACCTAGCTGATAGGCCCAGAGATATGTGATAATATCCGCTGTTGACAAGGCTCCTGCAAAAGAGTAACATTATTATTATTCTGACCAAGTGATATGTAAGAATGCGCCCATGGAAAAAAAAAATTCAGCCACAACCTCACAACACCTCGATATTAGGCCCAGTGACATGACACAATCTCATGATTTTTGAGGTTGACACTTTTAACTTTTAGATGAGGGTGTATATTAGAAACACCCTCATGACCCTGGGTCAATATATGAAACTCTGTACAACATCTCAGGGCTTTATAAAACCTGCAGGAAGAGGCAAGGTATGGTGGCTCATGCCTGTAATCCCAGCACTTTGGGAGGCTGAGGTGGGTAGATCACGAGGTCAGGAGTTCAAGACCCATCTGACCAAGATGGTGAAACCCCGTATCTACTAAAAATACAAAAAATTGGCCAGATGTGGTGGCAGGCACCTTTAATCCCAGCTACTCGGGAAGCTGAGGCAAAAGAATCACTTGAACTCATAGGAAAGATGTCACAGTAAGCTGAGATCACATCACTGCACTCCAGCCTGGGTGACAGAGTAAGAGTTCATCTCAAGAAAAAAAAAAAAAAAAGAAAAAAAAAGAAAAAAAAAAAAAAACAACCTTCATGAAGATTGTAAACCTCTCTGAGGCCTAGGTGCTCATATGGACTTACAATCTTACATATTGTCCTAAGCCTAAGTTTGATAGTCAATATCTCTCCTATAGTCAGGGTTAAGGGAGAAGACCCATTATGATGTCTGTGGGCTGGGTCCAGAAATGAGTCATCTTTCCACATGTGGCCAGATCAACATATAAAAGTCACAATTCCACCTCTGCTGTATTTCCTTGTTACACTCAGGACTTCAAAAGTGGGCTTTGTAAATGTGGGATGGTGAAAACTTGTAATTTCACGTGGGTGCATAACTGAAAGTCCCAATCTAACCTTTTTGTGGGGTCCTGTTGTGAAACTCCCTACCAACAAAGAGGTTATACAATATAAGTTAGTGTTGTAAGCTTCTGTCAGCTTTGAATATATATGCAACCCCAGAGTTTATCTATTGCCCTAAGCTTAGCAATGAGAGGCAAAATATCTCCTATTGGCTGAATCCAAATATAAGTTTGATCATCATGCCTGTGAATTGAAGCAAGGTATATGTCATAATCCTATTTGTGGGCATAAAACTAGGCAGGAGGGTAACATCACTTAGATGCTGTGTCACAGTGCCTTGTGATGCTGTGTCACAATGCCTTCTCTAGGCAGGGTATGAGAAATTGGGTCACATTAGCTGGGTGCTCAACCCAGCAATATGATACCGTCCCACTTGTGGAAAAAACCCAGCCAAGTTATGAGAGCCGAAACACCTACATAGTGGGCCCAAGATATGTCAAAACAAACAAACAAACAAACAAACAAACAAAAACCTTCGGTGGCTCCAGTATAGGCAGGAGAGACACATTGTAAGGGTGCTGGGCCCAGCAATATGCAATATGCCATCAATTTTTCTTTATGCAGAACCCACACTAAAGAGTAACATCATCTGGGTGCCGGGCCATGCAATAAGTCAAAATTCGTTATTTTGTGGGCATGGATTAGGAAAAAGAGGTGAGTCACCTATCCTGAGTGCTGGGCTCAGCAATGTGCCAAAATCCTTCTATTGTGAAGGTCCAGGCAGACAAAGAACATCATATCACTTAGGTCATGTGCTCAGAGATATGTCCAATATCTCCAGTAGGCGAGGCTCAGGCAGACGAGGAGAGTCATATCATCTACGTGCCTCCCTAGAAATATGTCACAATGTAACACATAGACAGAAACCAGGGAGGGGAGCCACATCACTTGGGTGCTGGGTCCTGAGATATGTCACAAGGCTCTCTTAGGACAGCACCCAGCAAAGAGTTACATCATCTAGGTGTAGATTTTCTGCTTATTCCACAATGTTTTGTTTGGGTAAGTCTAAAGGAGGGAGCCACTTCATCTAGGTGGTAGACCCCAAGATATGTCACAATGTCCTCTATGAAGTATAGTCCTGGCAAAAGAGTACCATCAACTGTGTGCCTGGCCTAGAAATATATTACTCCAGGTTGGCAAGGCCCAAGCAGGAGAGCCATATAACCCAGGTGACAGGCCTGGATATAAATCACAGTGCCCTCCCTTGAACATGACTTTGGCAAAATAGTACCCTCAACTGTGTGCCTGGCCTTGCAATATGTCATTATCCATCCTTTGTGTATGGCCCATTCCATAGAGCAGAGATACATCACCTATAATGGGGGCATAGAAATATGATGCAATAATTTTGGTGGACACGGCACAGGCAAGAATGTAACATCAGCTGTGTGCTAGATTCTGTTGTATGTCACCATCCTTACTTAGAGAAGGGCCCAGGCAGGAGAGTAACATCACCTTGAGGTTGGCCTAGCTAGATAGCACAATCCCATATTTGGGCCAGAATAAGTCTGGAGAGTCAAATTATACAGGTGCTTGGCAAAGATTTATACCACAATCACAGTGTTAGATAATTGCAAAGGTGAGATTTACACCTTTTGTGTAAATGATGTTCTTTGTCTGCCTGGACCTTCACAATAGAAGGATTTTGGCACATTGCTGAGCCCAGCACTCAGGATAGGTGACTCACCTCTTTTTCCTAATCCATGCCCACAAAATAACGAATTTTGACTTATTGCATGGCCCGGCACCCAGATGATGTTACTCTTTAGTGTGGGTTCTGCATAAAGAAAAATTGATGGCATATTGCATATTGCTGGGCCCAGCACCCTTACAATGTGTCCTTTGCAGGGGTCACAATGCTGCAAAGGTGTGACACAACAGGGGTCCTTGCAAAGGACCCCACATATCCTTTTTTTTTCATGTGTGATATTTGGCTTTATCCATGTGAGATGATGACCGTCTTTACCGTCAGCTGGGTGTGCATACAAGACTCACAATTTAACCTGTGTTCTGAGCCCTGCTTCAACTCTGTCTCTATAACCCAAAGACTTTGTAAAATATATGTGAATGTTGTAATCTTTTGTGGCATTTGTATAAGAACGTTATTCAGGATATCATGCATGTACCTAAACTTGGTTATAAGAGTCAAAATAACCTCTATTAACTGAATTCCAATATGACAATCATCATCATTCCTTTGAACCATGCCTAGGTATATATTACAATCCTCTGTATGGCTATGAAGCAGGTGGAACAGCCATATTATTGAAATGCCAGGCCAGAATTATTCCAATATTCTCTTTGTAGGCAAAGCTTTGTCAGAAATGCCACCAAACTTTTGTGCTAGGTCCAGATATGCGGCACAGTGTCCTTTGTGTGAGGTGTCAGAGCAGGAGAGTAGAGTCATTTCACCTAAATGGTGGGCCCAAAAATTTGTAACAATGCCTCCTGTTAACAGGGCCCAAGCAGTAGTCATATCACTTGGGTGCAGTGTTTAGAAATGCTACAATTACCAAAGGAAGCAGAATACAGGCAGTAGAGGGTAGAGGAGAGTCCCGTAACCTAGTTGATGGGTCCAGAAATCTATCACAATCCCCCCTGAGGATTTGACTAGCACAGTCAAATCACCAAGGTGCTTGGCCCAGGTATATGTCAAAATCTCTTTTGTGGGCTATACCTGGCAAATTATTAAATCATTCTGGAGCTGGGAAAAGGTTTATGTCACAATTATACTTGTCGGGAGGTTTAGAAATAAGAGTCATTATCTTGCACATGTTCTGGCTCGAGGTATATGAGTTGTTATAAGGCTTTTATTATGGTGTCAGATATATGGCAGAATATCACCTGTGGACACAGAGAAGGCAAGAAAGTCAAATCACCTACTTGGGTGTGGGTCCTGCAAGATGTCACAATACCCCTTGTGTGAAGGTCTTTGTGGAAAAGTCACATCACCTGGCTGCTGGTTTCAGTGACATATCAAAAACTCCTCTGTGGGCAGGACTTTGGAAAAAGAGGAGACACACTTCACCTAGGCAACTGGCCTAGGTATATTTCACAGTGTCTTTTCTGTGCAGTACCAAACCTGGAGCATGATCACACATTGGTGCTGGACCCAACAATATGTCACAATCTCCCTGTAATCAAGACAAAGGCTAAAGCAAAAAAGAAACACAACTTAGGTGTTGAGCCAAGTGATACATTACAATGCTTTCTGTTGGCAGATCCCAGGAAGGAGAATCACATCACCTGGGTGCATTGCACACTTATGTGTCACAATGCACTGTAAGTGCTTGTCCAAGGCAGTATAAGGTTGTCACATCACATACATGATGGACCTAGATACGAGACACAATTCCATTTGCAGGCAGGTTTCAGGCAGATAATTCACTTTACCCAGGTGATGGTCCAGGAATATATAAAAGTGTCATTTTGTAGGCATAGCCAAAGAAGGTGTTATACATGGCTTACGTGTCCGTTCCACGTATGGCACAATTTCATTCTAGGCTTTGGCCTAGAAGAGACTGTCAAATTATTCATATGCTGGGCAAATTTACCTGTCTCAATCATACTCTCAGAAACATTGAGAAATACGTTTTTTATCGCACATGAATCCTGGTTTTGTGTATTTGAGTTAACTCTTTCTATGAGTTGGGTCGAAGTAGAGGAGTCACAATCCCAACCATGGGCAAGATCCATGTATAGTAGCCTCAATCCTACTTGAATATCATGTTCCAGTAGGAGAGTCAGAGCATCACAAGTGTGCTGAATCATGTTTCAAATATTACCAAACTACCTGTGAATCAGATCCATGTACTATAGTAATTATTTCAAGCTTTGACTGCTTTTTATGTGTGAGATTTAGTATCACATTCCTAGACCCTGTTTATGTGTCAGAATGACTACCGTGTCAGCTAGGTGTGCGTACAAGAGTCACGTTCTCACCTGGTTGCTGTTCTCTGTTATGACACTGTTATGACGCTGTTATGTACCAATAAGGCTTTGTATGATATACCACAGCGTTATAAGCCTTCATGAATATCATGCAAGTGAAAAACCCAGGACCTTACCCATGGCAGTGCAACTGGCTATGAGAGTCACAACATCTCTACTGGCTGGGTCCAGGAATGAGAGTCATTATTGCACATGTGTGCTTATCCCAGTTATATGCCACAATTTCACCTATGAGCTGGGACAATGTGGGAGAGTCACATAACCTGGGTACTGAGCCACTGACACAATATACTCTCATTTGTAGGCTGGGCCTAGTCAGAAGGGTCAAATCAGTAGATGTTGGGCTCTGTAAAATGTAATAATTCCCTCTCTTGACAGAGTTTAGGATATGAAGGAGAGTCACATCACCTATGTTTTGTAATCAGTGGTATGTCACCACATCTGTGGTAAGCAGGACCCAGTCAGGAGAAGAGAGTCACATGACCTAGATGTTTGGTCAAATGATATTTCACCATGTACTCTGGGGGTGGGTACAGGCAGGAGAGACAAATCACCTATCTCATAGGTCCAGAGATATGTGATAATATCCCTTGTTTGCAGGGTCCAGGCAGAAGTAACAAGATGATGATTCTAACCCTGCAATATGTCAAAATGCATCCATGGGGAAAAAATTAAGCCAAAAAGTCTCAACACCTGGGTACTAGGCCTAGTAACAGGTCAAATCTTTTGTTTTTGTGGGTGACATCATTAAATTGAGCTGGGTGTGTATATGAGATTCACAATCTCATGTGTTCTTTGGGCTATTGTATGACACTCTACAACATTTGAAGGCTTTATACGGCATGCATCAGGGTTGCAAACTACTCTGAAGCCTATGTGCTCAGAGGGATTCATGAGCTTAGATATATCCCTAAACCCATGTATAATAGTAAACATCTTTTATGTGGGATGGCTTTAGGTATGAGACCCATTATTATGCCTATGAGCTGGAAACAGAAATAAGTCACCATCCCACCTGTGGCCAGATCCATATATGAAGGTCAAAATTCCAACCTGGTACTGTATTCACTTGTTAGACTCAGGATGTTAACAGTGGACTTTGGACATGTGCGATGGTGACAACATTTGCTTTTACCTGGGCATGTAATTGAAGGTCCCAATCTGAACTTTCTGCTGGTCCCTGTCATGAAACTCTCTGTACCAATGAAGGAACTTATACATTATGACTTAGTGTTGTAAAGTTCTGTGAGCGTTCTACAAATATGCAACCAAGGACCTTACTTATTGCCCTATGCCTAGTGATGAAAGGCAAAATATCTCCTATTGTCTGTATCCAAGTTTAAGTTTGACCATTATGCCTGTAAACTGAAATAAGGTATATGTCATAGTCCCATCTGTGGGCAAAAAACGAGGCAGGAGGGTAACATTACTTAGGTGCTGTGCCAAGTAACATGTCCCAATGCCCTCTCTAGGGAGTGTATAGGAATTAGAGTCACATTAACTAGATGCTGGACTCAGCAATATGCCCCCATCTCAAATGTGGAAAAAAATCCAGGCCGGGCACCATGCCACATGCCTGTAATCCCAGCACTTTGGGTGGCCAAGGCAGGCAAATCATGAGGACAAGAGTTCTAGACCAGCCTGACCAACATAAGGAAACCCCGTCTCTACTAAAAATACAAAGATGAGCCGAGCATGGTGGCACATGCCTGTAATCCCAGCCACTCAGGAGGCTGAGGCAGGAGAACAGCTTGAACCTAGGAGGTGGAGGTTACACTTAGCCGAGATCACACCATTGTACTCCAGAGCTCCAGGCTGGGTGACAGAGCAAGATTCCATCCCCCCACCAAAAACAAACAAACAAACAAATAAATAAATAAATAAAATAAAAATAAAAAATAAAAAAGCCAAGTTATGACAGACAAAACACATACATAATAGGCCCAGGAGAGGTCAAAATACTTTCTGTGGCTCTGGGACAAGCATGAAAGTCACATTATCAGGGTGCTGGGCCCAGAAATGTGCAATAATTATCTCTATATGCAGGACCCAGGTAAAAGACTAACATCATCTGTGTGGTGGGGTCCTGCAATAGGTCAAAATTTTTTGTGTGATCATGGTTCAAGAAAAAAGAAAAAAAGTAAAATAACCTGAGGGCTGGGCTCAGCAATATGGCATAAACCACTGTTATAAAAGCCAGGGAGAAGAAGCAGTCTCTTCACTTAGACCAAGGGCTCATAGATGTTCCCCACTGCAGACGAATCTCTGCAGGGCCCAGGCAGAAAAGGAGAGTCATATCACCTAGGTACTTCCCTAGTTATACATCACAATCCAACATTTGGGCAGAAATTAGACAGAAGAGACATATCACTTGGGTACAGCCTGTAATAATATGCCAGATCCCCAATGTAGACAGTTTTGAAGAAGAAAAAGAGAATCACACTGGCTGGGTGTTAAGCTCAGAAATATGAAATAATACTTGGCAGAGTTTACGAAAAAAAGGAAAGTCATGTCACCAAGGTATTTCACTCAGTAATATGTCACAATTTCTTCAGCCGGCAGAATCCAGGCAGGAGGGGAGAGTCACATTACCTAGATGCTATATCTCACGATATGTCATAGTGCCCCTGTGGGCAGGACACTGGCAGGGAGACATATCAGGTAGCCAATAGGCCCAGAGACATCTAAAAATATTCCCTGATTAAAAGGTCCAGCCAGAAGAATCACATTATCATGATTCTGAACCAGTGATATGTAACAAAGTGCTTATAGAAAGGAACTTAAACTAAAAAGTCTCAACACCTGGGTACTAAGCAAATGGATATGACACATCTTTTCATTTTTAAGGGTAAAAATATTAACTGTTAGCTAGTTGTGTATATGAGAGCCACAATCTCACATATGTACTGGCCATTGTATGGCACTCTATAACATCAGGGAACTTTGTTCAGCATGCATCAGAGTTGCTAAACTTTCTGAGGCTTACATGCTTATATGGACTCATGATCTTATATATAGCCATAAACCCAGGCATGACAGAATACAGATTTCCTATACACTGGACTCAGGAATGAGGCCACCATTATGCCTGTTACCTGGAGCCAAAAATGAATCACCATGCTATATGTGGCCACATTCACTTATGAATGTCACAATTCCAACTTTCTGCTGTATTTACTTGTTAGACTGAGGACCTCAACAATGGGCTTTGTAAATTGAGAATATGTAGTCAAGAGTCACAATCTTAACTTTTTGCTGGACCCTATTATCAAACTCTCTATACCAGCCAAGAAGTTTCTCTGATATGATTTAGTATTGTAAATTTCAGTGAGTTCTGCACAAGTATGCAATGAAGGACCTTAACTATTGACGTAAACATAGTTGCTTGAGGCAAGATATCCCCTGTTGGCTGAATCCCAATATAAGCTTGATAATCTTACCTTTGAACTGAAGCAAGATATATATCCTAATCCCATTTGTGGGCAAGAAAAGTAGGCAAAAAGTTAAAATCACTTAGGTGATGTGCCACACAACATGTCACAATGTCATCTCTAGGCAGGGCCTAGAAAAGAGGGTCACATGAACTGGGGGCTGGAGCCACCAATATGATACAACCTCATGTTGAAGAAACCTAGAAAAGTGATGAGGTCAAAACACCTAAAGAATGGGCCAATAATATGTCAAAATACCTTCTGGAGCTCTGGCAGAAGGAGGAGAGTTACATCATTGGAGTGCTGGGCTGAGCAATATGCTATAATGTTTCCATTTATGCATGACCTAGGCAGAAGAGTGACATAATCTGGATGCTGGGCCCTGAAGCACGGGAAAAGTCCTGTTTGTGGGCACTGTTCAGCAAGAAAACAAAAGTCACATTACCTAAGTGCTGGACTCATTAATATGTCACAATATTCCCATCAGAGAAGCACAGACAGAGGAAGAGTCAAATGACTTAGGTCATGGGCTCAGAGATGTGTCTCAGTATCACCAGTAAGCTGGGCTCAAGCAGAAAAAGAGAATCATATAACCTAGTTGTTTCCTTAGGTATAAGTCATAATTTAATATGTGAGCAGAAACCAGGCTGAGGAAACACATCACCTGATTCTTGGTCCTGATGTATTCACATGTCACCCTTAGAAAAGGACCCAGGCAAGGGAGACACATCACCTAGGTCCAGATTCCACCCTTATGTCACAATGCCCCATGTGGGCAGGACCAAGCAGGAAGTCACATTAATTAGGTGATGGCCACAGAGATATGTCAAAAAGTCTTCCCTAAAGCATGGCTCTGGCAAAAGAGCATCACCACCTTTGTGCCTGGCCTAGCAGTATGTCACTCTTCAAGTGGGCAGGTCCTATAACCTACATGATAGGCCCTGTGATATGGCAAAATGTCCTCTTTGAGGAATGGCCCTGGCAAAATAGTATCATCAATGGTGTGCCTGGCCTAGGAATGTGTCATCATCCATCCCTGTGTGCAGGGCTCATTCCAGAGAGGAGAGTTACATCTCCTAAGTAATGGACACAGTGATGTCATTAAGATGTTTCTGGGCATGGTGCAGACACTAATGTAAAGTCACCTGGGAGCTGGATCCAGTGATGTCACCATTCTTACTGAGCATGATCCAGGCAGAAGAGTCACAGCACTTTAAAATTGGCTTAGGTAGATGTCAAAATCCCATATGTTGGCTGGAACGAGTCAGAAGAGTAAAATCACACAGGTACCTGACAAAGATTTATATCACAATTATGATGGAATAAAATTCTAGTGATTAGATTTACAATACCACACATGTGCTGTTTTCATGTAGGACAGTTGCCTCCATCCATCTGTAATAGGGAAAGTCCTTACTGTCAGCTGGGTGTGCATTGGAGACCCAGAATCCCTTTGGTGTGCTAGGCCCTGATATGACACTCTCTATACAACCCAAGGGTGTTATAAGATATGTGTGAGTTTTGTAATCTTCTGTGACATTTTACAGAAGAAGATCCTGGAAATCACTCATGTACATGAACCTAGAAGAGTCAAAATTTCTCCTATTGGCTTGGTCCACCTATGAGAGTCATTATTATGCCTTTTAGCTGTGCCTAAGTATGTGTCACCATCCCCTTTGTGGTTATTAAACAGGCAGGAAAACCATGTCACCTAAATCCTAAGCCAGAAATATTCCAAGATTCTCTTTGTAGGCAAAACACGAACAGAAATCTCACAAATATGGGGTGTTAACTCAGCTCTATGGCATAATGCCTCCTATGGAGATTGTCCAGGCAGGAAAGGAGAGTCATAACACCTAAATGATGGCACAGAAATATGTCACAATACCTACTATTGAAAAGGTTAGGCAAGAGGGTTATGTCATTTGGATGCAGTGCTTAAAAATGCTACACTCTTCACAGGAAGCAGGGTTCAGACAGGAGAGGAGAGTCACATAAGCTAGACGATAAGTCTAGAAATATGTTATGATTTCTTCTGAGGATAGTGTTAAGACACAAAATTCAAATCACTGTTGTGGGAAGTCAGGGAACCTGAACAGAGGGGTTGGCTGAAGCCATGGCAGAAGAACATAAATTGTGAAGATTTCATGGACATTTATCACTTCCCCAATCAATACTCTTATAATTTCCTATGCCTGTCTTTACCTTAATCTCTTAATCCCAGTATCTTCATAAGCTGAGGATGTGTGTCACCCCAGGACCCTGTGATGATTGTGTTAACTGCAAAACTTGTTCATAAAGCATGTGTGTTTGAACAATATGAAATCTTGGCACCTTGAAAAAAGAACAGGATAACACCAATGTTCAGGGAACAATGGAGATAATCATTAGGTCTGACTGCCTGAGAACCAGGCAGGACAGAGTCATATTTCTCTTATTACTGAAAATGGGTAAGAGAAATATTGCTGAATTCTTTCCTCAGTAAGGAATACTAATAATTAACAGCCCTGGGAAGAGTACACTCCTGGGGGGAGGGGAGCCTCTAAAATGGCCACTCTGGGAGTGTCTGCCTTATGCAGTTGTAGATAGGGATGAAACATGCCCTAGTCTCTGGCAGTGCCCACAGGCTTGCTAGGATTAGGAAATTCCAGCCTGGTGAATTCTAGTCAGACTGGTTCTCTTCTCTTGAACCCTGTTTCTGTTAAGACATTTATCAATGACAATGCATGCACAGTGGGACATGAAACTTCATCAGCAATTTTAGTTTCACCCTGGCCTTGTGACCCTGCCCTGCCCATTTGCCTTGTGATGTTTTATTGCCTTTGAAGCATGTGATCTCTGTGACCCACACCCAATTTGTACACTCCCACCCCTTTGAAATTGGCTAATTAAAAACTTTCTGGTTTTGCAGCTCAGGGGGCATCATGGAACCTGCTGACATGTGATGTCTTCCCCAGACAACCAGCTTTAAAATTTCTCTCTTTTGTACTCTTTCCCTTTATTTCTGAGACATGCCTGCACTTAGGGAAAATAGAAAAGAGCCTATATTGAAATATTGGGGGCTGGCTCTCCTGATATCTGGTGCACCAATGTGGTTTTTTCTTTTTCCTAAGTGCATGTGGGAATCCAATTCCCTTTGGTAGGTAGATGTGGAGAAACATCATCGGTTTGGTCCACAGAAACACTTGTTCAACTCCCTGATGATTTGTGAGTAGTCTGTGAATTTGTCTGGGTTAACTATGGGTCATACAGAGTCTAAAAATTATACTTATCTCTTCTATATTAAACTCCAGTTAAAAGAGGAAAGGGTTTGAGTGCCCATGGAAAATATGATCACTCTATTCAAGAGAGTGGGAAAATACTGTCCTTGGTTTCCGGAAAAAGGAACTTAGATGTAGACCTGTTAAAACAGGGAAGGGTCTAAGTAACCATGGAAAATATGGTGACTGTATTCAGGGCAGTGGAAAAATACTGTCCTTGGTTTCCTGAAAAAGGAACCTTATATGTAAAATTATGGGATCATGTTGGTTCAATATTCTGGGAACTGGTCTCGACAGGGAATTATGTTCCCATCGCTGTGTGGGGTGATTGGGCCTGGTACATGCTGTCCTAATACCTCCTCAACTTTCCTTTCCCATACCGCCTTTGTTATCTGATCAGCCTCTCCCTTCACCTACTCCCCACCCCCCGCTAACGATGCTGACAATTCAATGTCTAACTCCAGTAACTTTGGCTTAACGTTACCCCGTGCTGACCTTATTTCTTTTCATGAAAAGCCAGTACTTGTAACTCCCGTGGCCCCAACTCATACAGCCCATTTCCGTATATATGGTAATTCTTCTCTCTTCAAACCTCTGGTGTCAGCTAATGGTTCTGGGACCAAACTACAATTTACCTATAGTTCTCCAGGCACTCCCCCATCCATCGCATCCCCTTACCTTCCTGTCATTTCAGTTCCTCAATCGGTCTGCGTCGTTGTGTACCTCTCAATCTTATCTTTTTAAAAGAATTTAAGGATGCTTGTACTCAGTATGACCCTACTTCTCCTTATGTTAAAATGGTATTACAAACTTTTGTACAGAGGTCATTTTCCTTACTTTAGACTGGGACCTTTTGGCAGTAGCTGTTCTAACCCATCTCAGCATTTACAGTTTTGTACCTGGTGGTCAGAGAAGGCCTATTTGCAGGCTCAGCTAAATTTGACTAATGGCATTCTAACTACTCAGGCTCAGCTCACAGGGTCTGATAATTTCTCTGATACTTATGCCCAATTAAACTTTGATGTTCTTACCACAGAACAAGTAACAGAGGTGTGTATGAGAGCTTGGGATAAATTACGCACCCTAGGCCAAGCTCCTGCTTCTTTTACTACTGTTAAACAAGGTCACACTGAATTATACCCTGATTTTTTAGCTAAATTACAAGATGCTGTTGAAAAATCTGTCTCTAATTATCATGTTCAAGGTGTTCTCCTTTGTATGTTAGCTTTTGAAAATGTGAACCATGAGTGTAAGATGGCCATGCATTCCATCCAATGACAAAATTTACTGGATCACAAGATGTTGCCTGCATATATTAAAGTTTAATCTGACACACCTGTGAGGATTAAACACCTGCAGTGGCTTCTAAAGAAAACTGGAGGGTTTAACTCAATTAGTTTCTGAACAGTTACAACTTGGTAATGCGGAACTTTCTCTTTTCCCCTGGAATTCTACTGTGTTTCCAGTAAAAAAAGAAATCAGGAAAGTGGCAGATGGTAACTGATTTAAGGGCCACTAATACTGTAATTAAACCTATGGGAGTCATCCAACCTGGCATGACTGCCCCTGCTTTAATATCTAAGTTTTGACCTCTCATTGGATCTTAAAGATCATTTTTTATATTGCTTTACATGAATTGAATTGTGAAAAATTTGCTTGTACTTTACCATCTATCAATAATCAGGAGCCTGCAGCTCATTATCAATGGAAGTACTTCCTCAGGGAATGCTGAATAGCCCTGCAATCTGCCAGCTTTATGTTGGACAAGTGCTTTCACCAGTTTGAGCCCAATTCCTCAGGCCTATATTCTTCATTATATTGATGATATTTTAGTTGCTACCCCCCTTCATAAAGAATTAATTGACTGTTATCAAATTTTGAGCCATTGTGTTACAGAGGCTGGATTGCACATCACTCAGAATAAAATTCAACAGACCACTCCTGTTTGATATTTAGGAATGGTGGTTGATAAACAACGTATTCAACCTCAAAAAGTTCAAATTAGGAGAGATTCTTTGAAAACTTTAAATGACTTCTGAAACCTTTGGGTAACATTAATTATTTAAGACCTACTTTAGGCATTCTGACCTATGCACGGTCTAACTCGTTTTCTACACTGTGGGGAGATTCCAATCTCTGCAGTTCCAGGAGTTTGACACATGAGGCTTCGCTAGGACTGGAATTCATAGAGGAAAGAATCCAGACTGCCCAGCTATCTAGAGTACAGCCATTTCAGCCTTTTCAGCTTCTAGTTTTTGCTTCCTTGCACTCCTCTACTGGGCTAATAGTTCAACATAATGATTTAATAGAGTGGTGTTTTCTTCCCCATTCTGTGTCAAAAACTTTGTCTGTTTATCTGGCCCAACTGGCCATCTTAATTGAACAAGCTTGGTGTAAAATACTTAAAATTTCTAGATTTGATCCAAATTTAATTGTAGTTCCTTTAAATTGGCTCAAAATTCAAGCCACCTTTCAACATTCTGTACTGTGGCAAATTCACTTGGCTGATTTTACTGGCATTATTGACAATCATTATCCAAAAAACAAATTGTTTAATTTTATAAAAATGACATCTTTGGTGGTCTCTTGCTTAACCAAAGACCAGCCCATTCCTGAGGCCATTACAGTGTTCACTGATGGCTCCAGTAATGGAAATGCTGGCTATGTGGGTCCTACAGACAAGCTTATTTCTACCCCCTTATACCTCTGCTCAGAAGGCAGATTTAATTGCTGTAATTACTGTCTTACAGGATTTCCCTAAACCTTTAAATGTTGTCTCTGATTCTACTTAATGTGGAAACGAGGATATGCTTGCGTTTCACCAGGAGATCATCAATCCCCTCTCTGAATACCCACTAGGAGACTCAAGCTTCATGTGAATATTGATGACAAAAACCACAGGGAAAAGAGGTCTGCATCAGAGATGGACCTCAGCCATGGTGAGATCTGTGCCAACTCCTCAGAAGCTGGCCCACCAAATCAAAATGGGTCTGGTTCAATCCTCCTTGATGGCAATGGAGACCCATCTAACCAACCCCACTTCACCTAATTACCTTTCTTTTTCCCCTTACAGACCTAAAAATCTCACTGTTTATATTAACCTGAAAATAACATCCCTCTGTTCTTCTCTTCCTCCCTGAATCTCAGCACTGAATCTTACTTACAATAGGTTCTGTTTAATGATTCTCCTCCTTATACTTTCTGTCTCACCAGTTTCCTCTCACACTGATTTACCTGCTACACAAAATTATTCTTAGTGGGCTTATTTGTCTTTTCCTCCACTTATTTGACCTCTCACCTGGATGGATGCTCCTGTGGAAATCTACACTAATGACAGTGCATGGATGCCTGGACCTACAGATGACTGTTGCCCCACTCAACCAGAAGAAGCCACTGCATTTAATGTTACTATGGGTTATAGTTATAGATGCCTATCTCTGTGCCTCAGACATGCACCTGGTTGTATACATCTAGAAACTCTAGTCTGGGCTGCTTATCTTCTGGAGAGATTAGCTACAGAGGAACCGGGTCATTTGGTCTCTGGCCTCTCCCTTTCTCCTTTAAAACAAATGAAAGGGGGAGTAATGGGAAATGCCTCATACTTTCAATATAAACCTGCAAGAAAAGCATGCCCTAAAAATTTTGAGGGCCCATCTAAAACTTTAATTTGGGATGATTGTGTTAACTCACATGCAGTAATATGAAAAAAAAAGACTCATATGGTTTAGTAATAGACTGGGCACCAAAGGGCTATTTAAAAAACAATTGCTCCTCTGGTGGAAGGGAATGCCTGGAGGCTACTTATTTTATTTCTTATCAGGAGAATGAGAATCATCATTCTACTTTGCATAAGAGGTTCAGCTTGTTCTTTCCCTTAAAATGGGAAGCATGTGATCTCTGTGACCCACACCCTATTTGTACCTTCCCTCCGCTTTGAAAATTGCTAATTAAATCTTGCTGGTTTTGCAGCTCAGGGGGCATCACAGAACCTGCTGACATGACCAACAAGACACTCAGCTTTAAAATTTCTCTCTTTTGTACTCTTTCTCTTTATTTCTCAGACCCACTGACACTTAGGGAAAATAGAAAAGAACCTATGTTGAAATATTGGGTGTTGGTTCCCCCGATAAATCACCAAGGTTCTTGTCTCAGGTATATGTCAAAATGTCATCAGTGGGCTATAACCAGGCAAGATTATTAAATCACTCAGGGGCTGGGCAAAGGAATATGTCACAATAACACCCGTGGAAAAGTTTAGGGATAAGAGTCACCATCCTGCACATGTCCTGGCTCCAGGTACAAAAGTCACTGATAGACCTTTCATCTAGTCTCAGGTATATTGCACAACATCACCTGTGGACAGGGAGAAGAAAGGAAAGTCACACCACCTGAGTGGGATCTGCTCCACTGAAATGTCACAATCCTCCTTGTGGGCAGGATTCTGGAAGAAGAGTCACATCACATAAATGCTGGTTTCAGTGAGATATCTGAACCCCTCTCCTCACCATGGGCAGGGCCTTCCGGGGCTTAGGCAGTATAGGAGACAAACTTCACCCAGGAAATTAGCCTGGATATTTGTCATAATTTCCCCCGTGTGCAGGACCATGCAGGAGAGGGACCAGACTTGGTGCTGGGTTCAGCAATATTTCACAATCTTTCTGGTGGTCAGGGCCCAGGCAAAAGAGTAGAAACCTCACCTAGATACTGAGACAAGTGATATGTTCCAAAGTTTCCTATTGGCAAACCTCTCCCCAAATAAGAGTCACAACACCTGAGTGCAGTACACAGTGATGTGTCACAATGCACTGTAAGTGCAGGGCCAAGGCAGTAGAAGAAAATCACATAACTTACGTGACAGGCCTAGATAAAAGCCACAGTGCTCTTCACAGGCAGATTTCAGGCCAAGAGTTCACATCAAGTCGGTGCTGGTCCCAGGGATATGAAAAAGTGCCCTTTGTCACATTGCCAAAGGTGCTTGGTGCATGTATTTTACAATTTCAACTGTGCTCTGGGACCAGAAAGGAGGGTCAAAACACTCGGATGGTGAACAAAGTCATACTTCTCAATCACAAACTTGAAAATGTTCAGAAATAAGTTTCACAGTCCCACAAAATTCCTGGCTTCAGGTATGAGAGTCAGCACCCCCTATGAAGTACAGGCATTACAGTCTCAACAAGGGGACAGATCCATGTATAAAAGCCCCAATCCCAGTTAATAATTGTGTTCCAGTAAGAGAGTCAAAGCACCACAGTTCTACTGAATAATGGTTCAAACGTCATCAAATCACCTGTGGAGCAGATTCATGTATGAGAGTAACAATATCAACTACTCAGGTGTGAGAGATTTAGCACCTCATTTGTAGGCTCTGTT
This sequence comes from Gorilla gorilla gorilla, assembly GCF_029281585.2. Lineage (NCBI taxonomy): Eukaryota > Metazoa > Chordata > Mammalia > Primates > Hominidae > Gorilla > Gorilla gorilla. Next base: position 42,482,106 of record NC_073248.2, on the reverse strand, counting down.
AATGTGTGAGAATGACAATTATGTCAGCTGGGTGTGGATCTGAGAATCACAATGACTGGCCATGAGAGTTGAAATATCTCCCCTGGCTAGGTCTAGGTATGAGAGTTATTATTGTGCATATGAGCTGAATCCAGGTACATGTCACAGTCTCAACTTTGGACAGAGACAAGAGAGAAGTGTTATGTAATCAGGGTGTCAAGCCAGGGATATATTATAATCTCCTTTGTACACAGGACCCTGTCAGAAGAGTCATATCACCTGGGTACAATCTCAAATATGTCATCATGCTCAGTGTATACAGGGTTGAAAAAATAGTGAATAGTCACATTCCCTAAATGCTGTGTGCAGTAATATCTGATAATTCCCTCTCTTGGCAGAGTCCAGGAGAAAGAAGAGAGTCACATCACCCAGGTTTTGCACTCAGTGGTATGTCACAATTTCTTCAGTGGGCAGGATCCAGGCAAGAGAGAAGAGTTACGTTACCTATATGCCATATTTAGCAATATGTCAGAGTGTCTTCTGTGGTCAGAAAACCAGGAGGAGAAACACATCACCTAGCTGATTAGCCCAAAAATATGTGACAGTGTCCCCTGTTGGTTGGGTCCAAGCTGAAAAGTTACATTGCTATAATTTTTTTGTTTGTTTGTTTTTAACACAGAGTCACCCCCGTCACACAGGCTGGAGTTCAGTGACATGATCTAGGCTTACCAGGCTCACTGCAAGTTTTGCCTCCCATGTGGATGCCATTCTCCTACCTCAGCCTCCTGAGTAGCTGGGAACAGAGGTGCCTGCCACCAGGCCCGGCTAACTTTTTTTTGTATTTTTAGTAGAGACAGGATTTCACCATGTTAGCCAGGATGGTCTTGATCTCCAGACCTCCTAATCTGCCCACCTCAGCCTCCCAAAGTGCTAGGATTATAGGTGTGAGCCACCACACCTGGCCACATTATTACAATTCTAACTCAGCCATATTTTACAATGCACCCATGGTAAAGAATTTAAGTCAAAAACTTTCAACACCAGGGTACTAGGCCCAGTGACACGACACAATCTTCTCATCATTTGATATAACACCTTTAACAGTTAGCTTGGTGTGTATATAAGGGTCACAATCTCTCATGTGTTTTGCGTCATTGCATGACACACTCTGCAACATCTGAAGGCTTTATGCAATATGCATGAGAGTTGCAAATGTCTCTGAGGGCTACATACTCGTATTGAGTCAGAATGTTATATATTGCCCTAAACCCAGGCTGGGTTCAGACAAGAGACCCATTATTATGCCTGTAATCTGGGTCCAGAAATGATTCACCATCTCACCTATAGCAAGAGCCATGTGTGAAACTCACAACTCCATCTTTGTACTTTATTTACTTTTTAAAATCAGGACTTCCACACTGGGCTTTGTAATGTGGTATTGTGACAACATTTGCTCTCACCTACACATGTAATCAAGAGTCACGATCTTACCCTTTTGCTGGGCCCTGTTATAAAACTCTGTGTATCACCCAAGGAGCTTATAGAATATGAGTTGGTGTTGAAAACTTATGTGAGTTTTGTAAAAATATGCAACTCATAACCTTACCTATTGCTTGAAATGTAGTGATGAAAAGCAAAATATCACTATTAGTGGAATCTCAATTTGTTTGATCATCTTGCCTGTGAAATGAAGCAAGGTAAATTTCATAATCCCATTTGTAGGAAAAAAAACTTGGCAGGAGGATAGCACAACGAAGATGCTGTGCCAAGCAATATGTCGCTGTGCCAAGCAGTATGTCACAATGACATTTTTAGGCATGGTCTAGAAATGAGGGTTACATTAATTGGATGCTGGACCCAGCAATATGACACAATCCCAAATGCGAAAAAAAAAAAAAATAAATAACGAAAACAAAAACACCTAGAGAATAGCCCCAAGATAAATAAAAATACTTTCTTTTGCTCTGGCACAGGCAGGAAGGTTACATCATCAGGATGGGGGTCCCAGCAATATACCGTAATTCTTTCTTTATGCAGGACCCAGAGAGAAGAGGAACATCATCTGGGAGCTGGGCCCCTCAATCCGTCCAAATTCCTTTTCACGTGCATAGTTTTGGATAAAAAGTGGAATAAAATTTGGACAGGGCCCTGCAATCTGTCCAAATTCCTTTTCATGTGCATAGTTTGGGATAAAAAGTAGAATCATATTGCTAAGTATTGGGCTTAGCAATATGTCACACCACCACACTTTAAAGGAGCAAGCAGAAGAAAAGGGTCATATCGCTTGGGACCCAGGCTCAGATAATTGGCCAAATATCAAAAGTAGGCAGGGGTCAGGTAGAAGAGTAGAGTCACGTCACCTAGGTGATTCCCTAGGTATATGACACGATCTACTATATGAGGTGAAGCCAAGCAGAATAGCCACATCACCCTGATGCTGGGTCCTGAAATATGTCACATGGCTCCCTCAAGACAGGACCCAGACAAGAGAGTTACAACAAATAGGTGCAGGTTCTACCCTTATGTCACAATATTCTATGTGGTCAGCATGCAAGCCAAGAGTCACATCACCCAGATGATAGACCCAGAGATATGTCACAAAGTCCTCCTTGAAGTCTGGCCCTGCAGAAAGTGTACCATCACCTCCATGCCTAGCCTAGCAATATGTCACTATCCAGGAAAGTAGGAACCATGCAGGAGATCAACATCACCTAAATGATAGGCCCAGAGAATTGTCACAATGTCCTCTTTAGGACAAGGCTCTAGCAAAAGACGACCATCACTTGTGTGCCTCATCCAGCCATATGTCACTATCTTCCACTGTGTGCATTCTAATGAGAAGAGTTATGTCAAACAAGTGGTTGACACAGTGATATGTCACAATGATTTATGTGGGTATGGCTCAGAAATAAATGTAACATGACCTGGTTGCGGGATCTAGTGATAAGTCACAATTCTTACTGAGAGCAAAGCCCAGGCAGGAGAGTCACATCACCTAGAGGATGGCCCAGGTAGATAACACAACAACATATGGGGTGGGAGCCAGTATGCAGAGTCAGATCACACAGGTTCTCAGGAAACTTTACATCACAATCACACTGGCAGAAATTTCTTGAGATGAGATTTACAATTCCACACGTGTCCTATTTTCATGAGTGACTGTTGGCTTCATATATGTGAGACAGTGATAGTCGTTACTAACTGCTGGGTGTGCATGTAACACTACAATTTTACCTTTCTGCTGGGTTCCCTTATGACACTCTCTGTACAAGCCAAAGGCTTTATAAAATATTTGAGGTTGTTATAACCTGTGACTTTGTCCTTAGCGAGATATAATCACTCCTGTTTCTTAAAAAAAAAAAAGCTATGAGAGTCAAAATTACTTCTATTTCGGGGGTCCACATATGAGAGTCATTACCATGCCTGTGGACAGAGCACAGTTTTATGTCAAAGTTTACTTTGTGGTAATGAAACCATCACGACAGCCAAATAACCTGAATGTCAAGCCAGAAATATTCCAATATTTTCTTTGTAGGTAGAATACTTTGTGAAATGTGACATAAGTTGTGTGCTAGATCCAGCTCTGTGTCGCAATGTCCCTTGTGGGCCATGTTCAGGCAGAAGAGGAGAGTCACATCACCTAAATGTTTGGAGATATGACTCAGCTAGATTTTGCTTCCAGCGGCATGTCACAATTTCTTCTGTGGGCAGGATCCAGGCAGGAGAGGAGAGTCACATTACATAGATTCTATATCTAGCAATAAGTCACAATGTTTCCTGTGGGCAGGGCACTGTCAGGGGAGAAACATCACCAAGCTAATAGGCTCAGAAATATGTGATAATATCCCCTGTTGACAGCGCCCAGGCAAAAGAGTCACATTATTATGATTTTGACCCAGCAACAGATAACAATGACCCCATGGAAAGGAATATGAGCCCCAAAGTCTCAAAACCTGGGTACTAGGCCCAGTGATATCACACAATCTCCTACTCATTGAGGGTGACAGCTAACTTTTAGCTGAGCATGTATATTAGTGTCACAGTCTCATGCATGTGCTGGACCAATGTATGACTCTCTCCACAACATCTGAGGAATTTACAAAACCTTCACGAGGGATGCAAACCTCTCTGAGGTCTGCATGCTTGTGTGGACTCACAATCTTATGTACTGCCCTAAATCCAGGTTTTTTCGTTAACATCTCTCCTACAGGCAGGGTTAAGGAAGAAGACCTATTATGCCTGTGGGCTGGGTGCAGAAATGAGTCACCATCCAACCTTTGGCCAGACGCATATATAAAATAACAATTCCAACTTTGTACTATATTCGCTGGTTACACTGAGAATCTCAACAGTGGGATTTGTAAGTGTGGGATAATGACAACTTTTAATTTCTCCTTGTTGTGTAATTGAGAGTCCCAATCTGAACTTTTTGCTGGCTCCTGTTAATAAACTCTCTACCACAAATGTGTTTATACAATATAAGATAGTGGTGTAAGCTTCTGTGAGCATGGTACAAATATGCAACCTGGGGCTTCCCTATTGCCCTAAACCTAAGTATGAGAGGCAAAATATCCCCTATTAGGTCAATCCCAATGTAAGTTTGATCATCATGCCTTTGAACTGAAGCAAGGTATCTGTCATAATTCCATTTGTGGACAAAAAACTAGGCAGGAGGGTAACATCACTTAGGTACTGTGCAAACCAATATGTCACAATGCCTTCTCTAGGCAGGGTATAGAAAATTGGGTCACATAAACTGGGTGCTGGACCTAGCAATATGACACCATCTCACATGTGGAAAAAATCCAGCCAGGTAATGAGACAAAACACCTAATAGTAGGCCTAAGATATGTCAATATACCTTCAGTGGCTCCAGCACAGGCAGGAGTCATATCACGAGGGTGCTGGGCCCAGCAATATGCAATATGTCATAATTTCCTCTTTAGGCTGAACCCAGGCAGAAGAGTAACATCATCTGGTGATGCATCCTGCAATATGTCAAAATTCCCTTTTTGTAGTCATTTTCTGAAAAAGGAGGAGAGTTATGTATCTTGAGTGCTGGCCTCAGCAATGTGTCAAAATCCTCCTGTTGTGAAGGCCCAGGCAGAAAAAGAGAGTCACATCACTTAGGACATGGGCTCAGAGATATGTCCCAATGCGAGGTCCATCCGGGAAACCCTGACTCAATGACAAATGAATAACATACACTGATGCACATATTATGATTATCAGTCTGGCTGAGAGACCAGGCCACTTACATGCTTCAAGTAGAGTGCTGTCAGCTGTGGCCTCAAGTCTCTGGCTCTTCTGGAATTTATTCAGCACACGCCAAATGACAAAAAATCTCAAGTAAACACCACTAGAAGGTAATTACCATTGCCGACCCCCTGAGTACAGAACACTCATTCACTTGCAAATGGTCAAAGCTTAGTTTCAGAACCACATGAGTAAATAAGCTATTTAAATAGTCTTCTCTACATTGCTTTGTTAAATACCCTTGCTATAGCTCAAAAAGAATAAGGCTGCCTTCAACCAAACACATTATGGAAACCTGCAGGCCTTCCAAGAGATTCTGTGTTTATATTTTATAACTTTATCTTCAAGTTTTTCCCACCAGGCTGACTGAACCCCTGCATCCCAATGTCCACAGCAGGCATGGCTCAGGGAGATGAGGAGAGTCACCTCCCCTATGTGATTTCCTAGGAATGTGTCACAATGTAACCTGTGGGCAGAGAGCAGGCAAAAGAGCCACATCACTTGGGTGCTGGGTCCTGAGATATTTCACAAGACTCTCTTAACACAGCACTCAGCAAACAGAGGTACATCACCTAGGTGCAGATTCTCTGCTTATGCCACAATGCACCGTGTAGGTAGGGCCAAAGCAGGGAGTCACTTCACAATGGTGATAGGCCCAGATATATGTCACAATGTTCTCTGTGAAGCATAGTCCTGGCAAAAGAATATCATCACCTGTGTGCCTGGCCTGGAAATATATCACTCTCCAGGTTGGCAAGACCCAAGCAGGAGAGCCACATAAACTCTGTGATAAGCCCAGAGATATGTCACAATGCCCTCCTTTGGGCATGGCTCTGGCCTAAGTGTACCCTCTCCTGTGTGCCTGGCCTAGCAATATATCACTATTCTTCCTTTGTGCAGGGCCCATTACAGAGAGAAGAGTTACATCCGCTAAGAGGTGGACACAATAATATGTAACAGCAATTTTGGTGGGCATGGGGCAGGCAAGAATGTAGCATCGCCTGGATGCTAGATCCAGTGACATGCCACAATCCTTACTGAGAAAAGGGCCCAGGCAGGAGAGTCACATCAACTCCAGGTTGGCCTAGGTAGATATCACAATCTCATATACAGGCTGAAACAATTCTGGTGAGTCAGATTACACAGGTGCTTGGCAAAGATTTACACCACAATCTCACTGTCAGAAAATTCCAAAGATGAGATTTACAGTAGCACACATGTCCTGTTTTCATGTGTGACAGTTGGCTTCATACATGTTAGATGATGACAGTCATTATGATGAGCTAGGTGTGCATACAAGGCTCACAATTTCACCTGTGTGCTGTGCTCTGCTTAGATTCTGTGTGTGTAACCCAAAGAGTTTGTAAATATGTGTGAGTGTTATAGTCTTTTGTGACCTTTGAACGAGAAGGTGATCCGGGACATCACACATGTCCCTAAACCTAGTTATAAGACTCAGTGTATCCTTTATTGGATAAGTCCACATAAGAGAGTCATTATCATGCCTGTGATCCATGCTTAGGTATATGTTACAATTGCCTCTGTGGTTATGAAGCAGGCAGAAGAGCCACATCACCTAAATGCTGGGCCAGAAATATTCCAATATCTTTATTGTGGGTAGGTTCCAGTCAGAAATGTCACATAACTTGTGTGCTAATTTCAGCTTTCTGCACACTGTTCCTCGTGGGAAGTGTCCAGGAAGGATAGGAGAGTCATATCACAAAACAGCAGAGCCCAAAACTGCACCACAATGTCTCACGTTGGCAGGGCCCAGGAAAGAGAATCATGTCATTAGGATGCTGTGTTTAGAAGTGCTAAAATTACTAAAGGAAGCAGGGTACAGGCCAAAGAGGAGAGCAATGTAACCTAGATGATGGGTTAAGAAATATGTGACCATTTCCCCTGAGGACATTGTTAAGACAGCACAATCTATTCACCAAGGTTCTTGGCCCAAGTGTTTGTCAAAATCTCATTTGTGGACTATATCAAGGCAGAATTACTAAATCATTCAAGAGTTGGGCAAAAATATACATCACATTACACTTGAGAAAAGGTTTACGAATATGACCCACCATCCTGCACAAGTTCTGACTTCAGACATATGAGTTGCTATTAGGCTTTTCTTGTGGTCTCAGATATATGGCACAATATTATTTGTGGCAAGAGAGAAGGCAGGAAAGTCACATCACTTATGTGGGTATGGGTCCAGTGAGATGTCACAATCCATCTTGTGGGCAAGATCCTGGCAGAAGAGTCACATCACTGGAATGATCATTTCAGTGACATATCAAAACTCCTTCTTTGGGCACAAATTTAGCAAGAGAGGAGACACAGTTCATCTAACAACTGGCCTTGCTATATGTCAAAATGGCTGTAACGTTCAGTACCAAAGCTGGAGAGTGACCTCACATTGGTGCTGAAATCAGGAATATGTCGCAGTCTCCCTGTGGTCAAGGCACAGACAAAAGCAAAGAAACATCATCTAGGTGCTTAGCTAAATGATATGTTACACTGCTTCCTGTTGGCAGAACCCAAAAGAGAGAATCACATCTCCTGGGTGCAGTACCAAGTTGTGTGTTACAATGCACTGTACGTGCAGGGCCAAGGCAGTAGAAAGGAGTCACATCACTTATGTGATGGACCTTGATATAAAACACAATACTCATTGTAGGCAGGTTTTAGGCAGATAATTCACCTCACCAGGGTGGTGGTCCCAGTGATATACGAAAGTGCCCTTTGTAGGCAGAGCCAACGAAGGTGTTACATATTGCTTAGGTGCTTCTTCCATATATGGCACAATTTCATCTGTGGTGTGGGCCTAGAAAAGAAATTCAAATTATTCATGTGCTGGGGAAATTTACCTGTCCCAATCACACTCTCAGAAATGCTTGGAAATAAGTTTCATGCCCCACACAAGTCCTGGTTTTCTGTATGAAAGTTGAGTCAACACAGAGGAGTCATAATTTCAACAATGAGCTGGATCCATGTATAACAGCCTGAATCCCACTTGAAGACTGTGTTTCAGTCGGGGACTCACAACACTGCAATGTGCTGAATCATGGTTCAAATATTACCAAACCACTTGTGATTAACATGCAGGTATAAGAGTAATTATTTCAACCTTTGACTGCTTTTTAGGTGTGCATAAAAGAGTCACATTCTTACCTCGTTGCTGATCTCTTTTATGACACTCTTTGTACCATTAAGTGTTTATATGATATAACTGAGTCTTGTAATTATTTGTGAACTTTATACAAGTAAAAATCACAGGAATTTACACATGGACCTGAGACTGCTATGAGAGTCACAATATTTCTACTGGCTGGGTCCAGGTATGAAAGTTATTGTGCGCGTGTGCTTAACCCAGAGTGTTAAAATATTTCTACTGGGTTGGTCCAGTTATGAGAGTTATTATTGTGTATGTGTGCTTAACCCACACATATGTCATAGTTTCACCCGTGAGCACGGACAAGGCAGAAGAGTCACATCATCTGGGTGCTGAGCCAGTGATACATTATAATCTCATTTGTAGGCTGGGCCTATTTGGAAAATCACACAACCTGGATACACCCTGAAATAGTATGTCACCAAGCCTGCTATAGACAGGGAAGAAGCATAAGAGGAGAGTTACTCCACCTAGGTGCTGGGCTCTGCAATATGTAATAATGTGTCTATTGGCAGAGTCTGGAATATGAAAGACAGCCATATCACCTAGGTTTTGCCATCAGCAGTATGTCACAAGTTTTTGGTGAGCAGGACCCTGGCCAGGAGGAGAGTCACATGACATAAATATTTTGCCAAAGAATATTTCACAATGTTCTCTAGGGGCAGGGCACAGGCAGGAGAGATATGTTACCCAGCTTATAGGCCCAGAGATCTGTGACAATATCCCAGGTTGGCAGGGTCCAGGCAGAAGAGTCATATTATTATTATTCTAAGACAGCAATATGTCACAATGCACCCATTTAAGCAAAAAGTCTCAACACCTGGGTACCAGGCCTAAAAGCATGCCAAAACTTTTGGTCTTTGAGGGTGACACCATTAACTGCGACCTGGGTGTGTGTATGAGAGTCACAGTCTCACATATCCTGGGCTGTTGTATGACACTCTACAACATCTGAAGGCTTTATACAGCATGCATGAGAGTTGCAAAACACTCTGAGGCCTATATGCTCATATGGATTCACGATCATATATACTGCCCTAACCCAGGTATAATGGTCAACATCTCTGTAGGCTGGGATTAGGGATGCCTGTGAGCTGGACCCAGAAATGAGTCACCATGCTACCTGTGGCCAGATCATGCCTATAAGCTGAAGCGAAGTGTATGTCATAGTCCCATTTGTGGGCAAAAAACTTGGTTGGCAGGTAATATTGTTTAGCTGCAGTGCCAAGTAGCATGTCACAATGTCCTCTCAAGGCAGGATATAGAATTAGAGCCACATTAACTGGGTGCTGGGCTCAGCAATCTGAAACCATCCCACATGTGCAAAATCCCAGCCAAGGAATGAGAGTCAAAACACCTACATAACACGCCCAGAATATGTTAAAACCTTCGTGGCTATGGGACAGGCATGATAGATGAAATAATGCCCTGCTCTGAAAGGACATTGTCAAGGTGCTGGCCTCAGTGATATGCCATAATGCTGTCATTTTCTGGGCCCAGAAAAAGGAGTAACATTATCTCGAGGCTGGGCCCTGCAATAGGTCAAAAATTCTGTTTGTGTGCCTGGCTCTAGAAAAGAAGTAGAGACAAATAACCTGAGTGATGAACTCAGCAATATTCCACAATACCCCGATTATAAATACCAGGGAGAAAAAGAGAGTCACTTCACTTAGGTCAAAGGGCAGAGAGATATATCCCACTGTCCCCAGTAGGTAAAGCCCAGACAGAAAAGGTGAGTCATATCACCTAGGGACTTTCTTGGTTATATATCACATTCTAACATGTGGGCAGACACCAAGCAGAAGAGCCGCATCACCTGGGTACACCATCAAGCAATATGTCACCATCCCCATAAGGACAGGTTTGAAGGAAACGAAAGGGAGAATGACAACTCCTGAGTGCTGAGCTTAGCAATATGTAATAATCCCCACTCTTGGCAGAATCCAGGATAAAGAGGAGACTCATGTCTCCTAGGTTTTGGACTCAGTGGTCACACTTTCTTCAGTGGGCAGGATACAATCAGCAGAGGAGAGTACATTGCCTAGGTGCTATATCTAGCAGTATGTCACAACGTCACCTGTGGGCAGGGTACTGTCAGGAGAGCCATATCAACTAACCAAGAGGCCCAGAGATACATGAAAATATACCCTGTTTGCAGGACGCATGCAGAAGGGTCATATTGTCATGATTCTGACCCAGTGATATGTAACAATGCTCTTATGGAAAAGAATTTAAACCAAAAGTCTCAACACCAGGCTACTAGGACCAGGGATATGACTCAATCTCATCTTTAAAGGTGACAGCATTAACTAGTTGTGTATATGACAGTCACGATCTCATGTACGTGCTGGCCACTGTATGACACTGTCTATAATATCTGAGAACTGTATACACTATGCATGACAGTCTATATCTCTCCCTTAGGCTGGCTTAAAGAATGAGGCCACTATTATTGCTGTGAGCTGAATCCAGAAATGAGTCATGATTCCAACTGTGGCCAGATTGACTTATGAAAGTCACAATTCCAACTTTGTGCTTTATTCACTCATTAGACTCAGGACATCAACAATAGGCTTTGTAAATGCAGGATGGTAACAACTTTTACTTTCATCTGTGCAGTCAAGAGTCACAATCTTAATTTTTTGCTGGGCCCTGTTATAAAACTCTCTCTACCAACCAAGAAGTTTTTATGATATGAGTTGGTATTGTAAACTTTTGTGATATTTGTACAAATATGCAATAAAGGACCTTAATTATTGAAGAAAACCTAGTGGTGAGTGGCAAAATATCTCCTATTGGCAGAATCCCAATATAAGCTTGATTATCATGGCTTTCAACTGGAGGAAGGTATATGTCATAATCTTATTTCTGGGCTAATAACAAGAAAGAAGGTTAACATCACTTAGGTGCTGGGCCAAGCTATATGTCACAATGCCCTCTCTAGGCAGGGCCTAAGGAAAAGGGTCACATTACCAGGGGTTGGAGCCAGCAGTTTAATGCAACCACAGGTGGAAGAAACCAAGCAAAGTGATGAGAGCCAAAGCACCAATAGAATTGGCCAGAGATATCCTAAAATACTTTCTGTAATTCAGTCACAAGCAGGAGAGCCATGTCATTAGGGTGCTGGACCAAGCAATATGCCACAATTCCCTGCTTATGCATGACTTACGCAGAAAAGTAGCATCATCCAGGTGCTGGGCCCTGAAATATTGCAAAAGCCCTGTTCGTGGGCATTGTTCAGCAAGAAGATGAGAGTCACATTACCTAAGTGCTGGGCTCATCAATATGTCAAAATGTTCCTATTGTTAAGGCCCAGACAGAAGAAGAGAGTCACATCATTTACATCACTGTATGTACATTTACATACAGAAGAGAGATATGGCCCAATGTCACCAGTAGACAAGGCTCAGGCAGAAAAAGTCATATCACCTGGGTGTTTTTAAAAAGTATATGTCACAATTTAATATGTGGGCTGAAACCCTGGTGAAGAGCCACATCTTCTGTTCCAGTGTCCTGAGATACTCACAAGTCAGTCCCCCTTAGAAAAGAACTGAGTCCAGTTAGTTACATCACCTAGGTTCATGTTCCACAGTTCTTTCACAGTTCTCCATGTGGGCAGGAACAAGCAGGACCAAGGACCAGGGCCAAGCCCATCACCTAAGTGATAGGCTGAGAGATATGTCACAATGCCTTCCTGAAAGCATGGCCCTGACCAAAGAACAGCACCACCTTTGTACCTGGCCTGGCAACATGTCACTATTCAAGTAGGCAGTTCCTGAGTAGAAGAGCCATATCACCTACATGATAGGACCTGTGATATGCCAAAATGCCCTCTTTGGTGCATGGCCCTGGCAAAATAGTATCAACACCTGTGTTCCTGCCCTAGAAATACGTCACTATTTTGCCCTGTGTGCAGGACTCACTCCAGAGAGGAGAGTTACATCTTCTAACTGATGTACAAAGTGATATGCCACGATGATATTTTCAGGCATGATGCAGGCAAAATGTAACGACACCTTGATGCTGGATCCAGTGATGTCACAGTTCTTACTGAGAGCAGGGGCCAGGCAGAGAAGTCTCATCCCTTCAAGTTTTGCCCAGGTAGATATCCAAATCTCATGTAGACTGGAACCAGTCTGAAGAGTGAAATCACACAGGTGCTTGGCAAAGATTTATATCACAGTCACAATGAAATAGAATTCTATGGATTAGACTTACAATGCCACACATATCATGTTTGTATGTAGGACAGTTGCCTTCATCCATCTGTGATGGTGAAAGTCTTTACTGCCAACTGGCTGTACATACAAAATTCAGAATTTCCTCTCTGTGCTAGGCCCTGTTATGACACTCTATACAACCCAAGGGTCCTATAAAATACGTGTGAGTGTTGTAATTTTCTGTGACCTTTTTACCAGAATTAGACCCTGGACATCACTCATGTACCTCAACCTAGTTATATGGGTCAACATTTCTCCTACTGGCTGAGTCTGCATATGAGAGTCAGTATCATTCCTGTTAGCAGTGTCTAGGTATATGTCACCATCCCCTCTGTGGTTATTAGACCAGCAGGACAACCACATCACATAAATCTTCAGCCAGAAATATTCCAGTATTCTCTTTGTAGGCAGGGATATAAAAGAAATGTCACAAAACTTGGGTGCTGGTCTCCGTGATTTGTAAATTTTCCTGTATTGCGTTGGTAAACAAGGTGTTACATATTGCTCAGGTGCTTGGTGCATGTATGTCACAGTTTCCACGGTGCTCTGCACCTAGAAAGGAGAGTCAAACACTCAGATGCTGGGTAAAGTCACATTTCTCAATCACACACTCAAAAATGTTCAGAAAAATTTTCACAGTCCCATACTAGTCCTGCCTTTGGATATAAGAGTGAACATCTCCCATGTGTTGGGTTGAAGTATAGGAGTCACAACGTCATCAGTGGGCAAGGTCCATGTATAAAAGCCCCATTCCCACTTGAAGATTGTATTCCAGTAGGAGAGTCAAAGGACTACATGTCTGCTGAGTCATTCTTCAAACACCAAAAAAACCACCCATACTATTATTTTGGAATGTCCTGGTGACTTGTCCATGTTCAACAGTAGGGCTGTCTACCTGGCACTATGAGAGCATAATACACACACACACACACACACACACACACACACATATTATATATATACACACAAACACACATACACACACACACACACAGAGTAATATTTCACAATGCACCCATGGTAAAGAATTTAAGACAGAAATCTCAACACCAGGGTATTAGGCCTGGTAATATGACACAATCTCCTCATCTTTTAGGTGACACCTTTAACTTTTAGCTTGATATGTATATTACAGTCACAACCTTACACGTGTTCTACATCATTATATGACACACTGTACAACATCCAGTGGCTTTATGCAACATACATGGGAGTTACAAACCACTCTGAGGCCTACATGCTTATATTCACTCACAATCTTACATATTGCCTTAAACCCAGTTATGATTGCCAACATCTCTCTAATAGGCTGGGTTCAGACAGGAGACCCATTATTATGCCTGTGATCTGGGTCCAGAAAATAGTCACCATCTTACCTATAGCAAGATCCACATATGAAAGTCAAAATTTCAACTTCGTACTTTATTTACTTGTTATACTCAGGACTTTAACAGTTGACTTTGTAAATATGGGATGCTGAAAAGTTTTGCACTCACCTGTATGTGTAATGAAGAGTCATGATCTTAATCTCTGGCTGGGCCCAAGCAGTTTTTAGAATATGAGTTAGCGTTGTAAGCTGCTGTGAGCTTTCTGCCACTATGCAACTCACAACTTTAAGTATTGCCCTGAGTGGAGAGGTGATAGGCAAATGTTACTATTGGTGGAAAACAAATATAACTTTGATCATCATGCCTCTGAATTGAATCATGTAAATTTCATATCCCATTTGTAGGAAAAAAGAAAAAACTAGCCAGGAGAGTAGCACAACGTAGGTGCTGTGCCAGGCAATATGTCACAATGCCTTCTCTAGGTAGGGTTCTAGAAATGAGGGTTACATTAACTGGGTGCTGGACCCAGCAATATGACACAATCCACCTCCCCAAAAGAAAAAAAAAAAAAAACAGACAAATGATGAGAATAAAAACTCCTACTGGGTGTGCCCAAGAATTGTAAAAATACTTTCTGTTGCTCTGGCACAGGCAAGAGAGTTACAGCATCAGGGTGGGGGGCAGAGCCATATGCCATAATTCTCTCTTTATGCAGGACTCAGGATGAAGAGGAACATCATCTGGGTGCTGGGCCCTGCAGTAAATCAAAATTCCTTTTCATGGACACTTTTTGGGAAAGAAAAAAAGAAAAGTCATATAACCTGAGTATTTGGCTTAGCAATATGTCACATCACCCCATTGTAAAGGCTCAGACAGAAGAAAAGAATTACATCAGTTAGGATACTGGCTCAGATATACGACCCAGTGTCCAAAATAAGCAAGGCTAAGGCAGAAGAGAAAAGTCATATCACCTAGGTGCTTCCCTAGGTATATGAAAAAATCTAACATGTGAGGTGAAGCCAGGCAGAAGAGTCACATCGTCTTGATCCTGATTCCTGAGATATGTCACAAGTTTCACTCAGGACAAGACTCAGACAAGAGATTTACAACAAATAGGTGTAGGTTCTACCTTTATGTCACAATGCTCTTTGTGGGCCATGCTGAAGCAGGGAGTTACATTACCCAGGCGATAGGCACAGAGATATGTTGCAATGTTCTCCTTGAGACATGACCCTGGCAAAAGAGTACCATCACTTATATGCCTAGTGTAGTAATATGTCACTATTCAGGAAAGCAGGACCCAAGCAGGAGAGCAACATCACCTAAGTGATCAGCCCAGAGATTTGTCACAATGCTTTCTTTAGGACATGGCTCTAACAAAAGAGTACTGTCACCTGTGTGCCTGGCCCAACCATATGTCACAATCCCCAACTGTGTGCAGGGCCCGCCCATTCTAACAAGGAGAGTTACATCACCTAAGTGGTTGACACAGTGATATGTCACAATAATCTCTGTGGGCATGGCTAAGGCAAAAATTTAACATGACCAAGGTGCTGGATCTAGTAATATGTCACGATTCTTACTGAGAGCTGGACCCAGGCAGTAACATATCACTTGTATCAGTATCATGTAGAGGTAGGCCCAGGTAGATACCACAATAAGATATGCGGGCTAGAACCATTATGGTGGATTAAATCACACAGATGTTTGGTGAAGACTTATATCACAATAACACTAGCAGAAAATTCCCAGGATGAGATTTACAATATCGCACATGTCCCGTTTTCATGAGTGACAGTTAGCTTCATATATGTGTGATGTTGATAGTCCTTACTGTCAGCTGGGTGTGCATTTGAGACTCACAATTTCATCTTTCTGCTGGTTTCTGTTATGACACACTCGGTACAAGCCAAAGGCTTTAAAAAATATGTGAGGCTGTTATAATTTTCTTTGACCTTGTTTTTTTACCAGATAGGGATTTACTTAACTCGTGTCTCTAAAGAAATTTATGAGAGTTAAAATTACTTCTATTTGTGGGATCCACATAAGACAGTCATTATCATGCCTATGAGCTGTGCTTGGGTATATATCACAACTTAGTCTGTGTTAATGAAACAGGCATGACAGCCAAGGCACCTAAATACTGAGCCAGAAATTTTCCAATATTCTCCTTACAGGCATGCTCCAGGCAGAAAGGTTGCATAACTTGGGGGTTACATCAAGATGTATAACACAGTACACCTTATGGGCTGTGTCCAGGTAGAAGAGGAGACTTGTATCACCTAAACAATAGGCCCAGAGATATGTTACAAAGTCTCCTTTTGCCAGGATCAGGCAAGAGAGTCACGTAATTTGGATGTAGTGCTTAGAAATTCTACAATCCCGGTGGGGTGTGGTGGCTCATGCCTGTAATCCCAGCGCTTTGAGAGGCTGAGGTGGGTGGATCATGAAGTCAGGACATATAGACCATCCTGGCTAGCATGGCGAAACCCCATCTGTACTAAAAAAATAAAAAAATAAAAAATTAGCCAGGCCTGGTGGCTGGTGCCTGTAGGCCCAGCTACTTGGGAGGCTGAGGCAGGAGAAGGGCGTGAACCCGGGAGGCAGAGCTTGCAGGGAGCTGAGATCGCACAACTGCACTCCAACCTGGGCAACAGAGCAAGGCTCCATCAAAAAAAAGAAAAAAAAAAAAAGAAAGAAATGCTACAATCGCTAGTGGAAGCAGGGTCCAGGTAAGAGAGGAGTGTCAGGTAACTAGACCATGGGTCCAGAAATATGTTACAATCCTTCTGGAAGATATTGTTGAAACAGGAGAGTCAAATCATCATGGTGATAAGTTGAAGTACACATCCAAATCCCATTTGCGGGCTACAACTAGGCAGGAGTATTAAATCACTCAGGAGCTGGGCAAAGGTATATGTCACAATAACACTGGTGGAACATTCCAGGAATGGGAGTCTCTGTCTTGCATATGACCTGGATCCAGGTTTAACAGTCATGATTAGTCCTCTTAAGTGGTCTTAGGTATATGACACAATATCACCTGTGGGCAGAGAGCAAGCAGAAAGGTCACATCATCTGGGTGGGTGCTGGTCCAGTGAGATGTCACAATCTTTCTTTCTTCCAGGACACTGGAAGAAGACACATCACCTGGAGGCTGGTTTTAGTGATATATCAAAAGTCCCCCTGTGAGGAAATCTTAGGAGTGTGAGGACACTCCCTTTACCTAAGCAATTGGCCTAGATATATGTCACAATGTTCACTATCTGCAGAACCACGGTATGAAAGTGACCTCACTTTGGCGCTGGGTTTAGTAACATGTCACAATCTCCCCTCTGGTCACGGCAAGACAAAAGAGAAAAACATTAGCTAGGTGTGAACCAAGTGATATGTTATGAAGCTTCCTGTTGGCAGAACCCAAAACAGAGAGTCACATCACCTGGGTGCAGTACCCAGTTATGTGTCACAGTGCCCTGTAACAGCAGGGCCAAGGCAGTAGAAGGGAGTCTCATCACTTATATGATGGACCTAAATCTAAGTCACAATGACATTTATAGGCAGGAAAAAGACAAAGAATTGACCTCACCTTGATGCTGGTCCCCGTGATACGTTTAAGTACCCTTGGTAGGCAGGTCCAGGCACTTGTGCTTAGGTGTATGGTCCACATACGTCACAATCTTATCTGCCACCATGGCCTAAAAAGGAGAGTCAAATTATTCAGGAGCTGGGCTAATTTTTATGTCCTAATCACACACTGGGAAATATTCAGAAATAAGTTTCACAGCCCTTCACAAGTCCTGGCTTTGTGCACATGGGTCAACACCTCCTGTGCAAGGGGTCAAAGCAGAGGAGTTACAGACTCAACAATGGGCAGGATCCATGCATAAATTGCCCAGTTCTACTCAAAGATTGTGTTCCAGTATGAAAGTCACAGCCTCACAGTTGGGCTGAATACTGCATCACCAAACCACCCACGGGGTTAAACCATGTATGAGGGGAACAATTTCAACCTTCGACTACTCTTTTGTGTGAAACTTAGTACCTTATTTGTAGGCCATGTTCTTGTATGAAAGTGAGAATCAAGTTAGCTGGGTGTGCATCCATGATTCACAATCACACCTGGATGCTGTTCCCTGTTATGACACTCTTTGTACCACTGAGGCTTTATATGATATGCCTGAGGGTCATATCCTCTGTGAACAAACAGGAGACCCATTATTTTACTTATGGAAATAAGACTGGCTATGAGAGTCAAAATCTCTCTCCTTTCTGGGTCCAGGTATGATGATTATAATTGCGCATGTGAGATGATCCCACGTATATGTCACAATTTCGCCTGTGGGCAGAAACAAGGAAGAAGTCTCATAACATTGATGCAAGCCCATGATACATTATCTACTCTTTTGCTTGCAGGTCCAAGTCAGAAGAGTCACATCACCTGGGTACAGCCTCAAGTAATATGGCACCATGTCCACTGTAGACAGGGTTGAAAAAAACAAAACAGGAGTCTCACAACACCTCGGTGTTAGGCTCAGCAATATGTAATAATCCCCTCTTTTGACAAACTCCAGAAAATAAAGAGGAAAGTTGCATTACTTAGGTTTTGCACTCAGTGGCATGTCACAATTCCTTTAGTAGGAAGGACCTAGACAGGAGAGAAGAGACGTATTTCCTAGCTGCTACGTTCAACAACGTCACAATTTTTCTTTGGGGCAAAGCACAAGAAAAAAAGACAAATCACGTAACATTTAGGCTCACAGATATGTGATGATATGTCTTGTTGCAGGGCCAGGGCAAAAGGTGTCACATTATTATGATTCTGACACAATATGTCACAACACATACATGAGAAACAATTTAAGCAAAAGTTTTAACACCTGGTTACTAGGCCCAGTGACATGACACAGGACACTCGTTGGCAGGACACTCGAAGAAGACTCACATCACCTGGATGCTGCTCATCTTTGAGGATGGTACCTTTAACTGTAAGCTTGGTGTGTATATGAGTCACAATGTCATGTATGTGCTGGCCCATTATATGACACCCTCTGCAACATCCAAGGGATGTATATGGCATGTATGAGAGTTGCAAACTTCTCTGAGGCCCACATGCTCATATGGACTCCCAGTGTTATATATTGCCCTAAACCCAGGTATGATAGTCAACATCTCTCATTTAGGCTGAGTTCAGGAATGAGACCTATTTTTATTTCTATGAGCTGGGACCAAAAATGAGTCATAATCGCACCATTGGCTAGACCCACATGTGAGTGTCATGATTCCCACTTTGTACTGTTTTTCTTTGTTAGACTTAGTACCTTAACAGTGGGCTTTGTAAATGTGTGGTTGTGACAATATTTACTTTCACCTGGCTGTGTAATTTAGAGTCACAATCTTAATTTTTTTCTGTTTCTTGTTATAAAACTCTCTGTACCGCCAAAGGAGTTTATACAATATGAATTAGTGTTGTAAACTTCTGTGAGCATTGTACAAATAGAAAACCCATTTTACCTATTTCCCTAAGCCTAGCAATGAGAGGAAAAATATCTTCTATTGACTGAATCCTAATATAAGTTTGAACATCATGCCTGTGAACTGAAGCAAGATTTATGTCATAATCTCATTTGTTTGTGAACAATTAGGAAAAAGAATAATATCACTTAGATGATACGGCAACAAATGCCACAATGCCCTTTTTAGGCAGAATCTAGGAAGAAGGGTCACATTACCTGGACCCAGCAATGTGACACAATTCCACATGTGGAAAAGTTTAGCCATGGGATGAGAGCCAAAACACATGTACAATGAGTCAAAGGTATGTCAAAATACTCTCTGAGGCTACTGGCATGCAGGTAGGACAGTAGCATCTTCAGGGTGCTGGGCCCACTCATATGTAATAATTTCCTCTTTATTCAGAACTCTGACAAAACTGTAACATCATCTGGGTGCAATATGTCAAAATTTCCCTTTGTGGGCATGGTTCAGAAAAAAAGAGTAGAGTCACATCAGTTAAACTCCAGGCTCAGCAATATGCCACAATCCCACCATTTTAAAGGCCCAGGCAGGGGAAAAGAATCATATCACTTAGGTCATGTGCTCAGAGATATGTCCCAATGTCCTCAGTAGGCAGGACTCAGGGAGAAAGGGAGAGTCATATCACCTATGTGCTTTTATAGGTATATGTCACAATCTAACACGTGGGAAGATACCAGGAAGAAGAACCACATCACCTGGGTCCTGAGATATGTTACAAAGCTTCCTTAGGAAAACACCAAGGCAAAAGAGTTAAATCAACTTGCTGCAGGTTTAACTTTTATGTCACAACGCTCTATGTGGGTGAGGCCCAAGCCTCAAATCACATAATCTAGGTGACAGTCACGGAGATATGTTACAATGCCCTCCTTGACACATAGCCCTGGTGAAAAAGAACCATCACCTGTTTGCTTGGCCTAGAAATATGTCACCGCCAACCCTTCTGTTCAGGACCTATTCTAGAGAGGAGAGTTACATCACCTAATTGGTGGAGACAGTCATATATCACAGCGATGTCTGTGGCCAAGGCTCAGGCAAGAATGTAACGTCACCTGGGTTTTTGATCCAGTGATATGTCACAATCCTTAATGAGACAAGTGCCAAGGCAGGAGAGTCACATCATTTATATATTGGTCCAGGTAGAGATCACAATCCCATATATGAGCTGGAACCAGTCTGGAGAGTCAAATCACAGATGCTCAGCAAATATTTTTATCACAATCACACTGGTAGAATATTCCAGAGACAAGACTTACAATACCATACATGTCCTGTTTTCATCAGTAACAGTTGGCTTCAGGTATGTGAGATGTGACAGTCCTTACTGTCAGCTGGGTGTGCATATGAGACTCACAATTTCACCTTTCTGTTGGGTTCTGTTATGACACTCTGTGCAAGCCATGGGCTTTATAAAATATCTGAGCCTGTTATAATCTTCTGTGACCTCTTTGCCAGAAAGAGATCTAAGAAACGACTCATGTTTCTAAAGCAAGTTACAAGAGTCAAAATTATTCTTATCTGTAGGATCCACATGTGAGAGTCAGTATCATGCCTGTGAGCTGCGCCTAGGTATATGTCAAAATTTACTCTGTGGTAATGAAACAGACACGACAGACTTGTCACCTAAATGCTGAGCCAGAAGTTTTCCAACATTCTCCTTCTAGACAAGTTTCTGGCAGAAAAGTTGCATAACTGCGAGGCTACAGCAAACTCTATGGCATAATGCCCCTCGTGGGCAGTGTTCAGGCAGTAGAGGAAGTTGTATCACCTATATGATAGGCCCTGAGATATGTCACAATGCCTCCTGTTGAAAGGGTTAGAAATGTATCATTTCCAATTATACTCATTTTTACTGCAGTGATTTGGTATCTTATTTTGGCTTTGATTTGCAGTTTTCTAATAATTAATAATGTTGAGCATCATTGCATTTAATTGGCCATTCGTATGTCTTCTTTGAGGAAATGTCAGTTAAGGTATCTTGCCTATTACTAAATAGTGTGTTATTATTGCTCTTAAAATTGTTATGTATTCGTATGTTTATCTCTTGTCATATGTATATTTTGCAGATATAGTCTCCCACAGTGTAAGCTGTCTCTTCACTCTGTAAATTTATTCTTACTTTTTTTTTTTTTTTTAGATTCTGGTAGTTGTACTTGTCTGCTTTTGCTTTTGTTGCCTGTGCTTCTGGGGTCTTATTTAAAAATTTTTTCTGTCCTATCTGATTAAGAATTTCTATATGTTTTATTGAAATTGTTTTATAAGTTTCAGTTTTACATTTTAATCTTCTATTTATTTTTAATTAAGTTTTTAAAATATGGTAACAGGTAGGCATCTAGTTGTATTACTTTGTACTTAAGAAATTAATTTTACAGCACCATTTATTGATGAGGTTGGCTTTTCCTAAATATGTCTCTTAAATACCTTAAAAATTATTTGGCTCTAGGCTTATTAATTTATTACTAGAATCAATGGATACTTTGTTCTATCTGTCTGTTTCATATGCCAGTATCACTCTGTTTGCTTGTTATAGCTTTGCAGTATATTTAGAAGTCGGGTAATTTGATGCTTTCAGCTTTGTTCTTTTTTGCTAGATGACTTTGGCTATTTGGGGAGTTACTTTTGTTCACTATAGATTTTAGGCCTGTTTTTTTCCATTTCTGTGAAGAAATGTCATTGGTATTTTTATTGAGTTTGCCTTGAATCTGTTGATTACCTTGAGTAGCATAGCCATTTTAACAATATTTTTTATAACTCATGAACAAAAAATATTTCTCATGTTTTTCATATTTTTTAGTTTTTTAATTAATGTTTTATAATTTATAGTGTAGACAGTGTTTATCTTTTTAATTAAGTTTACTGCTAGGCACCTTTATTTTTTATTTTAGATGCAGAAACATTATTTTGAAAAATTTAGCCTGTTTTGTGATTAAAACAAGTGAACAAGTTAGGTACCAATGGTATGTGCCACAACACAGTTAAGGCAAAATATGACAAATCAATACCTGATATCACACTGAACATTAAAAGGTGCAGGCTTTTTACTTAAGACCTAGAAGAAGACAGTGATGTCTACTTTTACCACTTTTATTCAACACAGTACTGGAGGTCTTAGCAACATTATTTATGCAAGAGAAAGAAATAAAAGACATCCAGATAAAAAGGAAGAAATTCAAATTATCTGTTTGCAGATCTCTTAACTGTTTGTATAGCAAAACTTAAATACTACACTAAAAATCTTGAGAATTGATAAAGAAATTCAGTTCAGTGGCAGAATACCAAATTCACTTTAAAAACTTAGTAGGAGCATATTTTCATGCCAAGAAAAAGCCATCTGAAAAAGAAATTCAAGAAAAAAATTTACAACAACTATAAAAAATGTCTTACTTCATTTCAGCCTGATGGCTGAAAAACTGGACTGCTGGTTTCAAATGAAGCCAGCCATTTTCTGACGGTTTCTTTCTGAATAATGCCTACCTGTGCAATGGGAAAAGGAGGTGGAGCCGTTGAAATTCACACATTTTGGCAGGAGAGGAACCTGGATTCTTAAATTGCTATGTTGTAACCTGGTGTTCCTCAATCTGTGAGGTCAGGGCCTGATAACACGAGTGCTTCCCACTCTGCTGACACTTTGTTGTTGATGTTGTTGTTGTTGTTTTCTTTTTCCTTTCGGCCCAATAAACTTTACTCCTAACCCTTCAGTGTATTCATTAGACTCTTCCTTCATAATCATGTGAGAAGATGCTTGCTTTAGCTTAACTAAGGAAAGTTCTATAACTTAACTAAGAAAGTTCTATAACATTTCGGTGTCTAGATGTGGGGCTTGAGGTAAGTAAGATGTAAACCAAAAAATCTTTTTCTATTTTGTTTGTAAGTCTTTTCATTCTTGGACTTCTCCTGAAGATAGAGGAAACTCTGCAACACCCTACCCAAACAGCCCCAGGCACATGTAGGATGGATAGTTGAATGGTAGCTCCTCATTCCCATCTCCTCTGGGCTGAAAAATGCCAGGCATTCATGGTGTCTTCACGTTCACCGACCGAGGGATCCAACCTCACCCAACAGCATTAAGTTTTTCTCCTTGTTGAAGGAACTCATTTGCATAAGAAAGAAAATTGTCTTTCCTGCTCTACACTTAAGATTTTTTTTTCTTTTCTTCATCCTGTCTGCAATTTACTTTTAAGCAGAAGGTTTTTTTTTTCTTCATATGAAATGTTTTGCGGGACTATGCCCCAACGATCACTGCTTATATTCTTTGTAGAGTTTTGATTGTGAATAGATGTTTCTCAGGTTGGTCTAGAGCTGTGGCCAATCTAGTGTGCTTTGTATGTCCTTCTCTATAGTTGTCAGGAAATTTTGCGCAGGCATCCATCTTGTTTTATGTTTTTAGGAACATGACCTGAACCAATGTGGCTCTGTTTTGTTTTGGCCTCTGCCATTTTACAATGGTGGCCCAGGTTTAATCCTGGCTTAAGGAAAGAGGCTCTTCTGGTTTTATATCAGCATGTAACTTTTGCCCTTTGCTGATTCTCTTCCACTTAACAAACTGCCTTAGTTTTTTTTTGGTTTTTTGTTTTTTTTCCTCTGAGCACCTGGTAAGTTACTTTTGTTAAAATTTGAAAGCCAGAAACACTGGCTGCTTGGTGCTACTAGAGTCAGGTAATAAAAAAATTAAAAGGATATTCTGAAAGAGTCCTCAACTTAATTAAAAGTGGATATCCAAATTATAGGTATATTTAAAAGACCTTTATATTTTTCTTTTCTTGGATCTTGTTTTGCTGGTAGAAGTTTTTTTCTCAGTCAACTGAATCCTTTTTCTTCATTTTGTCTGGCCACTCTAATGCATGCATGAGAGGACAGTAATTCAATCTGGAAACTGGCAAATAAAAAACCTTATGACAGCTGGGTGTGGTGGCTTATGCCTGTAATCTCAGCACTTTGGGAGGCTGAGGCAGGAGGACCACGAGGTCAGGAGATAGAGGCCATCCAGGCTAACATGTTGAAACCCCATCTCTACTAAAAATACAAAAAAATTAACCACGTGGGCGCCTGTAGTCCCAGCTACTCAGGAGGCTGAGCCAGGTGAATGGCATGAACCCATGAGGCGGAGGTTGCAGACAGCCAAGATCGCGCCACTGCACTCCTGCCTGGGTGACAGAGCGAGACTCTGTCTCAAAACAACAACAACAACAACAACCTTATAATTACTAGGTTTTCTTCAGCCTGTTTGTGTAGTTATATATATATGTTGTGTGTATGATGTCTATATAAAGAGGTCTAATAAATTTACTTAAAGAATGATAAGAACTTGGATCAAATATTTATTGAAGGGAAGAAAAAAGACATGTACCTTTTTGTTCACATGACTTTTAATCTTTGAGAAATAAAAACAGCCTTAAAGATTATCAGTAGAACACAAATATCATCAATGTATCAGTGGGTGGACTAAATTATGCAGGTGAAATACTAGATTTGCTAAATGTTTTAAGGTTATAAACAGCATTTTTGGTTTTTGAGAACAGTTCAACTTTGCTTCACTGTTGGTAAGGCCTGAGGAGAAATAGAATTAACCATACCCTTAATTATGCTGAAAGGAGTCAAACCCTTGACTGCACCTAGCACATAATTAAAACAATTTACCTGGTTTTACATTAAAGTTAAAATTGCTAGAAGTTACCATTATAAGATGTAATTAAAAGCACTGGAAGTAGAATTATATATGAGTAAATGATTTACATACAGTAAAATGTGTTTTTAATAAAAAATTATAAGAAGGCATGAATATATAAATTCTTGCCTAGGGTAAAACATTTGTTCTCAATTAGATAAGATAAAGCTAACAGTTCAAACAAGTTGTGGAAGGATTGTTAAAATTAATCTTGCCAAAGGAATTCTTTTGTGAACATTAATTAAATTTATAAAGTTATTATATGGGTTTTTTTTGTAAATTGAGGCTTGCAATAAAAAGACAACAAAGTACTCTTAGGGCACAAATCTGTTCTTTAGCAAAATTTGTAAAGAATTATAGAAGGTTTTTGCTTTTTACATTTCTAAGTCATTTGGTTAAAAGATTGATTTAACCTAATTAATTAATTAATTAACATGCTTAGTGATATTGTCTCACTCTGGCCAATCTCAAAATATGCTCAGGTGCTTGCTGAAACCAAAGGGAATATAGAATGGGTAGTAGAAGAAGGTAGTCATCAATACCAGCTACAACCACTTGATCAGCTGCAAAAATGAGGGCTGTAACTGTATTTCCTTCTTCTTTTGTTAAAAATATTTTTGTGTGTTTATACACTCATACTAAGAAAATATCTTTATTTCCTTTTTCCTTTATTATGTGTTATAAGATTTATTGACTTTGCATTAGCACTTAAGTATTATTAACTTTACGTTATGGTATTTGGTTTGGGGATTTCTGCATTTCCAGTTGTGTGAAGAATAGTTGTATTATATTAGGCATACTTGTGACCTTATTATTTTCCTTATTCAAAGATTGTGTATGATCTCAGGAGATGTGTGCGGGTTCAAGATGACAAGGGGTGGACTTGTGATAGTTAATACTATGTGTCAATGTGATTAGATTGAAGAATGCAAAGAATTAATCCTTGGTGTCTCTGTGAGGGTGCTGCCCAAGGAGATTAACATTTGAGTAATCTCAGCTGCAAAAGACAGACCCTCCCTTAATCCCTTAATCCGAGTGGGCACCATCTTACTAGCTGCCAGCATAACTAGCTGCTGGCTAGAAAAATATGAAAAGATAAGACTGGCCTAGTCTCCTTGCCTACATCTTTCTTTCATGCTGGATGCTTTCTGTCCTCAAACATCAGGATCCAAGTCCTTTAGTTTTGGGGACCTGGATCAGCTCTCCTTGCTCCTCAGCTTGCAGATGACTTACTATGAAATGTTTGATGAATACAGCCATTCAAACTATCCCCACAGACAGAGAGAAAAACATTCATCTTAACCTTGGTTTTCAGTTATAAAGAGCATAGATGTGATTCTTACTCTTTAATTTTATAGCCAAAATCTGTCATTATGTACGTTTGACAGCAGAATGTATACCCTTTCTGTCACTTTCCAAAAACTCAGTGTAAGAATTGGGTGGAAAAAATCTTTTGTAGAGCTCCTGACTGCAGTACAACAAATATGCCTTTAAAAACCTTAAACTCAGGCCTTAAAGAATTTTCCTAAAGTTTAGATGATTCACATAAATATAAAAATATTAAAAAGTCATGAAAGAAACCAACATGAAAAATATAAGGAGAAACAACAAGAACCATTTGAGAAATACTGCAGATGCTTTTATAAGCAGACATTGAATATAACATAAGTAGCTTAATGAATTTTAAAAAATGAAACATTAATATTAAAAGTGTGGTCAAGTATTAAAAGATTATCTTAAAGGATAAGATAGGTCTGAAAATCTAGAGAGAAAATAGAAATTTTAGATGCAATAAATACAATACTTGGAAAGTAAAAACTCAATAGAGCATTTAGAGAACAAAAGTCAGAAACAGTTTAATTCCTTGAAAGGCTTGAATGAGTAAACTTAAAATCAAGAAAAGAATTTTATTCTCAGGAAAGAAAGAAAAATTCATAACAAATAAAATGACTTAAAAATGCTGAAAGATTTTCTAGAACAGAGACTTTCTCTATAAGAAATTTCTGGGAAAGAAAGAGAGGTCATTCTTGAAGAAACCTAGTAAAACAATGGCATGTAGTTATCAACAACAGTGGATAATAATAATACATTTCATATAATTTAATGAAATAAGATAGAGTTTAAAATATTATATTAAAACATCCAAAATAAAAAATCAAAATAAAAGATGATAAGGTCTTGAATTTTTCTTAAAGCCGGTAAAGATCTTGATTAGATTTAAACATAATTAAGATATATTTCTTCAAGTCATGACAATATATAAAATGAGGAAAAAATACAACAGTTTAATACAACAAATTTTAAACAGGAGATGGAAGTGAAACCTAAGGACTGGAGCAAATATAAATAAAACTTAAAATTATAAACATATATCTAAATATTTGAATAATAAAAAGTTTAAATAAACATGTGTACTAAAAATATATATCTTTCTAAAAACTGGAGCTCTGTGCTGCTTATGAAACTTACATCAAACACAAGGCAAGAAACAGTTAATAAATAATGTAAATGGATATACTGGGTAAATTCCATGCCCTAGCAAACACAGCATGTTTTCAGATTTAAAGCAACAATTGATACTAAAGGAAAAATTATGGTAACCTAGATAACAAAACTTTCAGTAGACTAGGAGGATAATACAGTTTTAATCTACACTTCTAAAATATAGACAGCAAAAATTGTTTAAATCATAATATTCCACGTAATTTAAAAATTAAATAATTTAAATAATTCAATTAATTATTTTAATTAACTTTAAATTAATTGAAATGATTAGTTGATTTAATTATATCAATGAATTACATTATAATGAAACATTTTAATACAACACTCCAAGATTATTGGTTCAGCAGAGGTTAAACTATGTAAGAAGCTATTTAAAAAACTTTATCCAATAGGCAGTTACAGGATATAGTATCTAGCAATGCACATTGTTAGAAAAATTCAGAAACATTTAAAGACATACTATGCCTTAAGGCAAGTCTCAATACATTTCAAAGGTCCATGTATTATCAAGAACACATTCTGATTCCAATACAAACAATTATAAAAATATACATATTTTTAATCCTGTAAATTGGAAATACATAATACAGACTTGTTAATAACATATAAAAACAAAATTTGAAATACAGAACTAAATAATAGTTTAAAATATTAAGTATCAGTACTTTTGGAATCCTGATAAAAGTTAGTCATAAAAAAAAGGTTAACGTTTGGTGTTTCATGAAGAAATAAGAAAAGGTGGCACTAATATGTGAATCATTTGTTGTAGTTAGGAAAGGAAGAAACATGTACACCAAAAGAAAAAAAGGCATAAATAAGAAAATAATGAACGAAGAGCAGAAGTTAATCAAATAGAAAAAGAATTAGTTCTTTGAGAAGATAATGAAGCTTACAGATCTCTGACCAGATTCACTGGGGAAAGAAAGAACACATAATATTAAGACATAAAGAAAGGGTATGCTCAGCTAGGCAGCAGAAATTTAGAAATACAGCAGTATTAGAAACATCTTTACACAAACAAATTTTAATTCTTCAGTGAAACAGAAAAGTCTCTACAAAAAAAGTCAGTTACCCAAACTAGGAACTAGGAAGAACTAAGAAACTGCACTTGCTGTAGCATTTTGAAAAAAATGTGTCCACATTTAAATTATCCCTATAAAAAAGTATTAGAATCAACTGCTTTTATAGTTGGATTCTACTACACATTCAAGGAAATAAATATTTGAGAAGTGAAAAAGAGAAGAAAAACAAAAAATCCTAATTAATCTTCAAATGAATAATGTCTTGTTACTACTTTCAAACAAACAGCATAAGAATTAAA
The DNA here is from genome assembly GCF_029281585.2 of Gorilla gorilla gorilla. Classification (NCBI taxonomy): domain Eukaryota; kingdom Metazoa; phylum Chordata; class Mammalia; order Primates; family Hominidae; genus Gorilla; species Gorilla gorilla. Next base: position 42,453,134 of record NC_073248.2, on the reverse strand, counting down.
GACAAAAAAAGATTAATTTTACTTCACAACAGTATGAAAACATGAGCAAAATATAAGCGTATTATTTTGTTTTCACACAGTTGTAAAGAAACACCTGATACTGGGTAATTTATAAAGAAAGGAGACCTAATTGGCTTATAGTTTCTCAGGCTGTGCAGGAGGCATGGCTAGGAGGTCTCAGAAAACTTAAGATTATGTGAGAGGGCCAAGGGAAAGCAAGTGTGTCTTCACATGGTGGCAGGAAAGAGAGTGTAAAGGGTGAAGTGCTACACATTTTCAAAAAATTCCATCTCATGAGAACTTATTTGCTATCATGAGAACCTAAAAAGAAATTCTGCTCCCATGATCCAATCACCTCCAACCAGGCCCCCCTCCAAAACATGAGGGTTAAAATTCAGCATGAGATTGGGTTAAAACAGAGCCAAACCATATCAATGAGCAAACAAATGTAAGGTTATACATCATAACCACATATCTACACTAAATTTATTTCAAAGAGAAAGAAGGGGCTCAACTTAAGAAAATCTATTTATTTAATGCATCATACATATATATATTAAAGTAGGAAAAAGTATAATTACATCAATGAATACAGAATAAGCATCAGATAAAACAGAATAGCTATTTATAATAAGAGATTAAAGTACAAATAAAGAATGTGTTCCTTGTCAGAAAATACTACCTTCAAAATCAGAAGAAAGACTAGAAGGCTCGCTATTACCATTTCTCCTCAACATTGTCCTGGAGATTTTTAACTTGTAATATGAGACAAATAATACCAATAAAAATACTTTAATATATAAGAATTGGAAAGAAAGAAGTAAAATATTCCTCATCTGTAGATGACATGATTACCTACATGGACAACCTCAAAGAACATACAAATCATATATACTAATAAGAAAACTTAGAAATTTTTCTAGATGTAGTATTAAGATGTCAAAGTTGAAACTACCTACCCGTAAGAGAAAGCCACAGGATGGCCAATTACTTGAGTGATAATGGAGGCTTTACTTCCATTGTGAGATGTGTGATATTAAAGTATACATAATGCTCCCTCAGTATCAGTGAGGGATTGTTTCAGGACATCCGTGGATACCAAAATCTGCAGATTCTCAATTTCTTGGCATTAAATAATGTAGTATTTGCATATAACTAACTGTCTAGCTCTTAAAGAAGGTAGCCATGATTCATTGCAGTAGGCACTAAAGTGAAGGCCCTTCTATTATCAAAGGAAATTCTCTGGGAAAGAAAACGGCTGAGGCCACATCTAAAGAGGTAACATTGTTACAGGCCACTGGCTAATGTCAGATACTGCACCCATGTTGGGAACACCACACTGTACCCACGAAAAAATTCAATCAGCAGAACAGAAAGGGTTACAAAAGAATCCCTCAGGATGGTTGCTAGAATGCAACAAAACTCTTTCTCCCCGAGGCAATGCAATGAAAAAGAGTTAATCTTTTATATGACTCCTCACTTTTGGGACAGGTCTCAATATGCAAGTTATTTTCTCAAATCATTTAAGGAAAGAATCTATTCCAGACTATAAAGAGGATGGCCAGGGCCTATGAACTTTGTGACCGTAACAATCCAGGAAGCTACTCCACACTCCTTCCTCTACTCAAACCTTTACAACGTTGAGGGGCATACACTGGAAAGCCTGTCAAATAGAATTTTTTGTTTGTTTGTTTGTTTTTGACAAGGAGTCTCACTCTGTCGCTAAGCTGGAGTACAGTGGCATGATCTCTGTACACTGCAACCTCCACTTCACGGGTTCAGGAGATTCTCCTGCCTCACCCTCCCAAGTAGCTGGTATTACAAGCATGTGCCATCGTGCCCAGCTAATTTTGTATTTTTAGTAGAGATGGGTTTTTGCTGTGTTGGCCAGGATGACCTCAATCTCCTGACCTCGTTATCCACCCACCTTGGCCTCTCAAAGTGCTGGGATTACAGGTGTAAGCCACCAAGCCCAGTCAGTAAATAGGGTTTTATCAGATACAACCATACAGGTGAAGGAAACATTTGCCTGTTTTTGTAGACACCTTCACCAAGTGAATTGAGGCTTTTCCCACAAGGAGAGAGAAGGCATTATGAGTGTCCAAATTTTTACTTAATAAGATCAACTGTAAAGTTTCAATTACCTGAAAGTCTGCAGAGCGATAATGGAACTGCCTTCACAGTTAGAGTGACCCAATAGATTGCATTCAGCTTTAGACGTTACCTATCACCTTCACTCCCCATGGAGTACTCAATCCTCAGGTAAAATAGAAAAATCTAATCATGTTTTGAAAAGACATTAGCTAAGTCATGTGAGGAGACCTCAGAGACCCAGGTTCCTCTCTTAGCCATAGTCTTTATACACATAGGAATGACCCTTAAAATACTTCCAAAAAAATCCACTTGAGGGGAGTTATGTGAGGCCATGTTTAGATTGGGGTCTCCTGCTTAATAAAGAGATACATAGTTGACTCATAAGTTGACACATATTGTCAACTTAGGCCAGGTTAGAAAACTCCTCCAAGCCTATGGACAAAAAGTATTGTCCCCTCTCACAACACAATTAACTGTCCTCCTATTCAATCATGAAACTTAGTAAACATTTTGAAAGAAGCATCCCCTGAGAATCAATTACAACCAAAACAGAAGGGCCCCTATCAGGTGTTGTTGACCATCCCAGTCCTTTTAAACTTTAGGGCATACCTAGTTGGATACAATTGTCCAGGATTAAACCTGTTTCTTATAAGTTGCAGGCACAAATGGAGGACACTGTAACCTAAATCTAAATTTTTGGAAGATCGCCACTACCTACTTAAAAGTATCAACAGTCATTCATCCAGAATTGGCAACATGATGCTGCCAGTGGGAATAGAGGGTCTTCCTACTAGGGAAGACTGAGAAAAACACAATTGAGCTCCTGAATTTTCTAGAAGAGGAAGGGTATCATTGTCACTTTCATAATTTTCTGTGAAGAAGGGTATTTCTCTCTTTTTCCACCTTTTTAAAATCTATCTTAGGACCCTTGACAGCTGTATTGTTACTAATTTATTTACTTGTTTGTTTAGCCTCATAGTAAGGTTTGTATCTTGTAGATTACTATATTTCCAGGTGAAAACAATGCTGGCTTAAGGCTTTTGAGTTATCTTATGTACTGACCGGGAGAATTATAATGTTCTTTCTCCCCTTTAGCTCATGCATCCAGAGAAATTTACTTCTCTAGTGCTAGGCAAGGCCAATGCTCATGACTCAGCAGGAAGCAGTTACAGTGCATGGACCTCCTCCCTCCTGCAGCCCCCTTAAGATTAAGGGAAAGTAGTTAATGTCTGAGTGGAGAATGAGGTTGAAGGTGGGACTCAACTCCAGGGGTAGGGCTCACATAGGATCCAGATTGAGGACTAACTAAAACAGGGCCTAGGCAGAAGGAGTTTTCAACCAGACATGCCCACCAGTCTGCCATGTCATTTTACCATTGCCGCTACAACACACAGGAGTTACCACCCTTCTATGGCAATGATCCAATGATTACCACCCCTTCCATATAAATTTCTGCACCTCTGCAATAATCCATGCATTTAAAAGCAAATATAAATATGACTGCAAAATATCCCTGACCTGCTCCTCTCTTGCTGTGGTGTAACCCTGTTCTGAAAGATGAGTCACAGAGCTGTAACACTGCAAGAGCTGTAATTCTGTCTCATTGTATCTGGAATTGGTGGGTTCTTGGTCTCACTGACTTCAAGAATGAAGCCGCGAACCCTCACGATGAGTGTTACGGTTCTTAAAGATGGTGTGTCTGGAGTTTGTTCCTTCAGATGTTCAGATGTGTCTGGAGTTTCTTCCTTCTGGTGGGTTCGTGGTCTCACTGGCCTCAGGAGTGAAGCTGCAGACCTTCGTGGTGCTCATACAAGTGGCACAGACACAAACAGTGAGCAACAGCAAGATTTATTGTGAAGAGCGAAAAAACAAAGCTCCCACAGAGTGGAAGGGGACCCGAGCAGGTTCCCACTGCTGGCTCAGGCAGCCTGCTTTTCTTCCCTTATCTGGACGCACCCACATCCTACTGATTGGTCCATTTTACAGACATCTGGTTGGTCCATTTTACAGAGAGCTGATTGGTCCATTTTGACAGCCTGCTGATTGGTGCGTTTACAATCCTTTAGCTAGACACAGAATGCTGATTGGTGTGTTTACAATCCTTTAGCTAGACACAAAAGTTCTCCAAGTCCCCACCAGATTAGCTAGACACAGAGCACTGATTGGTGTGTTTACAAACCTTTAGCTAGATACAGAGCGCTGATTGGTGCATTCACAATCCTTTAGCTAGACACGAGGCCAGCAGAGGGAACTAGTCCCGGCCTCAACCAGCTCCAGAGAGGGGCCCCCACAGTGCAGTGGCCAGTTGAAATGCTCCTCAAGCAGAGCCAGAGCGGATGCTGAGGTGAAGGAGGCACCAAGAGCGAGCGAGGGCTGCTAGTATGTTGTCACTTCTCAATCCCCCCTCTAAACAAGACACCCCAACTGCTGTTGGGAATTTGGCCAATGACCACTCTAGCTACTCACTGCTGGATAGAGGTGAAGAAAGGGCCCTTCAGTTGTAGTGTCCTCCAGAGGGGAACTCTTTAGGCCAGTGGAAGGGCCAGCATGTTGGTCCAGGGGTCCTCAGTAGAAGTTGCTAGTTGAGCTCATTTGGGGTTCCATTTGTAAGACCATCTGTAGCTTCTTGGCCTCAATTCCAAGGAAACAAATTTGAGAAGCAGGTTAAAAATACAGGGTCTAAAGGCGCGTAAAAGCAAGATGGCTGCCACAGGACCTAGAAAGCGGAGAAGCCATGTTGCCCAACTACAGAGGTTGGTATGAGTTTGAAAGGCATTGTCTGTTTTCAGAAACCATTTCCTATAAATGCCGGGTGGCATCTCGTACTATTCCTGATGGCTTAGTGTGAAAACAACACTCTTCCCCTAAGAAGGTGCAGAGTCCTCCTTTCTCAGCAGTGAGGAGGTCTAGGCTTCAGCAGTTTTGGAGAGTCACTGCAGCCAAAGAGTCTATTTGGGATTGCAGAGTAAGGATAGGTTCGTTATTTCTTACAAACCGTCTGAGAAATCCTTTGAGAGTATGTGGTAGTAGGATAATGAAGTAGATATACTGGGTCTTCTGGTTCCTGTAGCAGTAGCCATTCCTAACCCTGTAAGTAGGTGGTATTTGTTGTATGGCCCTGTGCTGATGGACTTGAGCTTTGAGGGGTACTGATAAGTTATGATTTCCTGGGGCAATGTTAATATTGGAAGTTAGAAAGACTAAGGTGCAGGTGTCTGTCCACTTAGTGGGGAGGCAGATATAGGTCGATGTTCCACATAAGAAGAATATACCTTGGCTGGATAGACATAACTGGTTGTGTATGTTAAAAAGGTGTGTGAATTTGTTGTTTTCTTTTTCCCATACTCCTAGAGTACTTGCCAAGGTAGCTCCAGTGAGTGGCTGGCAAGGGGTGTTGGGAGAAAACTGAATGGCTCCCTGTGTTCTATTTTCCCATTGGAGAAAAAATCGTTTTGTATCCACTAGGAACCATTCAAGACAGTGATTGAAAGAGGGGATGAGAAGGCATTCACTAGTGGTGGGGGCACTGCTGCAGGGGGCCCAGGGGTGAATGATCATGCAGGGAGTATGTTTGCCATTACAAAACCTGGACCGTTTGTTAAGCAGGGAGGAAGTGATGATTCTGGGAGCCCTGAAAAGCGGACAAGCTGTCTGAATGGAGCTGTTTGGGTGACTCAAAAGTTACTATGATCAGTTGGGGCTTGAAGTTGTAGGGTGTAATTACACTGATGGGGTAGTAGGTGCCCCAGGGGCAGGCTCATAACAGGTTGTGTTGGATGCATAACGGAGCTTGGAAAGTTAAGATAGTATTCATAGCTACAGGGCCATGTATGGGCTTTTCATTGCTTGCATAATAGGTGTGGTTGGAAATGTAAGAATGTAAAAGTTGGGTTGCACATCCTGTTAGGGTATTCTTGATCCTATCAGAGATGGGGAAGTTGGCTAACGATTGCATATTTAGAAGTCAGAAAGGGTCTTTTCCTTCATAACAAGGGTGGTAGGTTAAATTGGTAAAGATGCAATTTTTGGCGGGAATGGGAGTGGCAACATAAGCAGAGGTTGATAGGGAGACACAAAGCCAACAGTCATTTGCCAGGGAAGGATTGGACTGGTTTAACAGAGACTGGGTTAAGTTGAGAGTCTTGTAGAGGAAATTAGGAAAAAGTGGAAGGGTAGGGGTGATTATATTAGGTATCCAAGGAAGCAGGAGGGATGCATAGGCAAAGAGCAAATAGGAAGGTAAAGAGGATACTCTGGAAGAAGAGATCATTTTCTCGTGTCTGAGTTAAAGGTAGGAGTAAATTGCTGTTAAAAGAAGAAAGATAGAAAGAAGGTTAATGTGATTAGATAGAAAGAAGGTTAATGTGATTAGCATTTTCGTCCTGGCAGGAGCTAGAGTATATAATCCTATCACAAAAAGTATGGCTAGTGTGTTGTTTTCACTTATCTTTTTTAAGGAGGAAGGAATTTTTCCTCAGGATCAGTGGTAGCAGCCTTTTTAGTCTGGGATGTTTCCTTCTGAAATAGAAGATGCAAGTCCTCCAGTGGTTCACAGGTGTATCGAGGCTGGTCTGGCTGATGTTGGGACTCCTGAGCTGACGGTTCCACAGGTTCCTCAGGGGATGTCCAAAGTTTAGCTCAGGTGTGGTAATCCAAGTTTCCATTCCTGCCACCTTAATTGCAGTGAGAGTAGAGAGGATTACCGAGTATGGTCCTTCCCACAAAGAGTTGAAACAACTCTGTTCCCTTTTCTCTGTGACATCCTTCAGGTAGGTTTTTAAGGTTTTGTTGATATTTTGCCAAAGAAGTTATATCTTTGACCAAGGAGGCCATTTCCTGATCCTGTAGGAGGTCTTTTGTGAGAAAATATCGTCCATATGCATTTCATATGGACTGAGCCCCATTTTGTGAGGAGAATTTCGGATTCTCAACAAGGCAATGGTCAAAATAGCTAGGCCATGGGAGATGTGTTTCTTGTGTTAGTTTCCTTAAGTGTCTCTTAAGTGTTTAATTTGCCTTCTTGACCTTCCCTGAGGATTGTGGCCTCCAGGCACAGTGAAGGTGATATTGTATCTCTAGCACCCTGGAAATTCCTTGAGTTATCGCAGCCTTAAAAGCCAGACAATTTTCACTCTGTAAGCTTTGGGGAAGCCCAAATCTAGAAATTATTTCACGAATTAGGAGTTTAATCACTTCCTAAACCTTCTCTGTCTTGCAGGGGAAAGCTTCTATCCAATCTGTAAAGGCATCAGCACAGACCAACAAGTATTGAAATCCCTTTGACTTAGGCATATGGGTGAAATCTTACTGCCAGTCCTTTCCAGGATAGTGACCTATTCTTTGCTCCCCCAAAGGGGTCTTACTATGGATGAAGGGATTATTCCTTTGGCACACCTAACAGGCTTTGACTACCTGTTGGATGGTTTGGAGAAGATTTGGCCCTGTAAATAGGGATTTGCCCATTTGATGAGTGTTTTCGATACCCATATGTAAAGTTTGGTGGAGGGTTTTACGTATTTTCCACTGGCTGGCTTTGGGTATAAGTACCTTTCCTTCTTGTTAGACAACTGCCCTGAGGGGAGAAAACTATGCCCCCATGAAATTCCCCACTCTGCTTCAGGTGGGGAATACTGAGGCTTAATCTCTTGGGGGGGGATTGTTCCATAGCAAGGGTCCTTCCATAGGTATTTTTAAAGGAGGATTCTGCCTGGCAGCAATTCTGGCCTCAGAATCAACCCAACAGTTTCCTTCTGCCTTTTCTCCTTCACCTTTCTGATGGTTTTGGCAGTGTAAGACTGCCACCTCTGTGGGTTTTTCCACTGCATGCAATAACTCTTTAATTTCCTTGTGGTATTTAATGGGGGACCTCACAGAGGTTAGGAACTCCCTTTCCTTCCATATTGCAGCATAGGCAAGTAGGATTAGATAACCATACTTGCTATCTGTGTACACATTTACTCTTTTTCTTTTTCCCAGTTCTAAGGCTCGGTTAAGTGTCATTAGTTCTGCTAACTGGGCACTGGACCCTGCAGAAACAGGCTTACTTTCACGTAAGGTTAGTTCACTAACTATAGCATAAGCTGCCCTTCATATCCTGTTCTTCACTAATGAACTTTGATCGGTACATAGGTTAAGGTCAGGATTAGCTAAGGGGACTTCTAAGAGATCATCTCAGGTGGCATAAGTCTGGACTATAATTTGTTGGCAGTCATACTCGATTGATTCCCCATCCTCTGGGATAAAAGTGGCAGGCTTGAGGGCCACACACATATGTATTTGAAGAACTGTCCCTCAAAGAGTAGCACCTGGTGTCTAAGTAGGCAGTTTCCTTATAGCCATACACTTCCTTTGGTATCTAGTATGCCATTTACATCATAAGCAGTACAGACAGTGAGATCCATTCCTTGTATTATTTTGATAGCCTCTGACACTAAGACCACCACCACTGCAACTACTCATAAACAGTGAGGCCAGCCTTTTGCTACTTCATCAATTGCCTTACTTAGATATGCCATTGGTTGTGGGGTTGTCCCACGAGTCTGAGTAAGGACTCCAAGAGTGATCCCTGCTCTCAGTGATGTATAAAGAGCAGTTTTGTCCTTTGGAAAGGCTTAAAGCTGGAGCTTGTACTAGGGCCTGCTTTAAGGTTTTGAAGACTATTTCTGCCTCTTGTTCCCATTCTACTAGATGAGCATTTGCTCTCTGGGTCTCCTTGACTAGAGTATAGAGGGGCCAGGCTATCTTGCTGTTTCTGGGGATCCATAGTCAGCAAAAGCCAGTGATTCTAAGGAACCCTCACAACAGTTCTAAGGCCTTAGGGTGAGGATAAGGCAGTATAGTCTGTCTTCATTCCTTGCTGAGGGCCCTGGTCCCTCTGGCTAAGACTAGGCCTAGACATTTGACCTGCTGTAGGCAAAGTTGGGCCTTTGACCTAGACACTTTGTATCCTTGATTAGCTAGAAATTTCAAGAGATCTAGAGTAGCCTGCTGGCATGACGTTTCTGAAATGGTAGCCAAAAATAAATCATCCACATACTGAAGGACCAGAGTGCCTGGACTTGAGAAGCAGCCTAGATCTTGGGACAGTGCCTGATCAAACAGATGAGGGCTATCTTTAAGTCCTTGGGTCTAGACTGTCCACGTAAGTTGGGATGTGTGATCTTGCAGGATCCTCAAAGGCAAAGAGAAACTGCAAGTCAGAGTGCAGGGGAATACAGAAGAAGGCATCCTTGAGGTCCAGAACAATGAACCATTCTGCTTCCTCTGGTATTTGAGAGAGCAGGGTATAGCGTTTGGGTACAACTGGATATAGAGGAATTAGTGGCTCATTGATGAGTTTAAGATCTTGCACTAGTCTTCACTGACCATTTGGTTTTTGTATTCCTAGAATTGGGGTGTTGTAGGGACTGCTGCATTTCCTTAGTAAGACTTCAGCTTCTAAATGTTTAACAATATCCTGTAATCCTTTATGAGCTTCAGGCCTTAAAGGATGTTGCCTTTGACAAGGAAAAGTGGTGGGATCTTTTAGCCTGATTTGGACTGGGTGAACATTTTTTGCCTTCCAAATTGTCCTTCCAATGCCCAGACTTCAGGGTTGATTCCCTCCTCAAGTAGGGGACAACAAATGAGTAATTTACTCCCCATATTCATGTAGATAATGGCTCCAGCTTTGGCTAATATATCCCTCCCTAGTAAGGGTGCAGAACTTTCAGGCATAACAAGAAAGGCATGTGAAAAGAGCAGCTTCCCAGTTACAATTAAGGAGGCGGGAGAAATACCTGGTTACAGGATGTCCCAGGATTCCTTGGATGGTAACGGATATTGAGGACAGTCGTCCAGGACAGCAGATTACCACTGAGAAGGCTGCACCAGTGTCCAGGAGGAAGTCAATTTCCTGGCCACCAATGGTTAAGCATATCCAGGGCTCAGTGAGGGTCACAACATGAGCTGGCACTTGCCCAGGGCACCCTCATTCCTGTTGTTGGATTATCTGGCTGGGGGCCTCTGACCTAAAGAACCTTTGTCCTCTGGGGCAGTGCACCTTCCAGTGATTGTCTCAGCATAGCGGACATGGATTACAGGGTGGCTTCTTCCTCATTGGACAATCTTTTTTAAAGTGTCCTTGTAAACCACACTGATAACAACCCCTATCAGGTGATTGGCCTGCTCCATTTTCTGTCCTCTCTGAACCAGCAAGGTTTGTCTGTCTGAAGTCCATGACTAAGGCTGCGGCCTTTCTCTGATCTTGCTTTTCCTTTTGGGCCTGTTCCTCTTAGTCGTTATTATAGAACATGGAGGTTGCCAGGTTTAATAATGCCGCCAGATTTTGTTCAGGGCCGAGGGCTTGCTTTTGCAGCCTTCTTCTGATATCTATGGCTGATTGGGTAATAAACTTATCTTTTAGAATCAATTGACCCTCAAGTGATTCGGGTGACAGGGGAGTATATTTTCATAAGGCCTCCCATAGCCACTCAGGGAAGGCAGAAGGATTTTCTTCCTTTCCCTGAGTTATAGTGGACATCATCGAATAATTCATGAGATTTTTCCTAATTCTCCTTAGTCCTTCTAGAACACAGGTCAACAGATGTTTATGACTCCAGTCCCCATGATCTGAGTCACAATACCAGTGGGGATCCATATTGGGGATAGCTTGCTGACCGGTAGGGAATTTTTCCCTTTCTTCAGCTGTCATTCTATCACTTACTTGACTAAGATACCAAGTATCTCCAAACTCGGGCTGCAGCTAAAGACACATTCTTTTCATTAAAGGCCAGGCTTTTGCCTAACAGTAGCATGACATCTCTCCAAGCGAGGTCGAAGGTTTGCCCTAGACTCTGTAGGACATCTATGTACTTATCGGGCTCATCTGAAAACTTCCCCAGGTCTGCCTTGGTCTGCTTTAAGTCAGAGAGGGAGAAGGGTACATGTATCTGAGTTGGACCAAATTCCCCTTCCCCTAGAGCTTGAAGGGGGCATAACTGACAGTCTGGGGGGTTTGGGGTCCTTTGGAGATTTCTTTGCTTATTTCCTTCTGGGCAGGGAAGATGAGAGGAGGCTTATCATTAATAAGAAGGGGAGCTGTAGGGAGGCTAGGATATGGGGGTAAGCTGAAAGGTCCTCCTGTGGGGGTGTAAATTGCAAACTTTGCATAGTTGTGTATTCTCCTTCAATGAAAAGAAAGCTTGGACGTAAGGCATTTCACTCCATTTGCCTTCCCTCTTACAAAAGAGGTCAAGCTGTAGGATAGTATTGTCATTTGTACTTCCCTCAGGTGGCCATTTTTCCCCATCAGAGGGAGAATATTGGGGCCAAGCCATAGTGCAGAAAAAAATGAGCCACCTACTTTTCAGGATTTGTGTGTCAAATTGGTACCATTGGCTTAGGATGCATTTCAAGGGTGAGCCTCTTGATGCCGGAGTGTTTTCCATCTGAAAGGCAAAACTGCCCATGGTTTTGTTCTGTTTTGTTTCTCCCCCTGCCCAAGAACCCACAGTGGTCCCTGGACACTGCTGATCAGAATAGTTGTGCTCACTGATGCAGCAGGAGGGACAACCCCTGCTCAAGATCCCACAACAGTCCCTGGACCCTGCTGATCAGAATAGTTGCACTCACCGATGCAGCAGCAGAAACACTAGTTTTCCTCCAAGACCACAAGGAGGAGTGAAGAAGGTCAGGTTTAGTGGCCCTTTCTGATGCATTTTGGGAAAGCTGCACCCTTGCCTGTCCTCCTAGACCACAAGGAGGACCAGAAAAAATTGGATTTAGTGGCCCTTACTGATGCATTCTCAAAAACCTGTTAGAGTCCTAAGCATTCTCCTCTTAGTACTGGGACCTTATCTGTGTCCTATAAAGATATTATGCCCCAAAAATGAAGTGGAGGTCCATAACCTGAGGGAAGAAAGTGATCTCCAGGTTTGGAAGTGTGACACCTTTTGTCCTCACTTATGTGAATAAGAAGGATAAAATTTCTGAGGCTCCCCATATCCTAGCTTCAGCAATAAGCTTTTGTTAGGCCTGCTAGTCTGAGGTGGGATCCTAAAACTCCAGATATTTCCCCCTGCAATGGGGCTTTGGGCAAAAAATATGTTTTTCTGATTGGTGAGCCCAGGTGCCTGAAGAAGGTAACAGAGTCCTGAAGCTTACAGTAGAAATCATTATTATAGCAGAAGCTAAGGAAGCACCAGAGACAGGGAATGGTTTTTAGAAGTGGGGCTAGCCTCAGAGAAAAGCGGCAAGAGGAAGTTTGTCTGGCAGGCATTAGGACCCAGGGGCAAGTGTCAACACAGATAGGATAGATGGACGAGTCTCACTTGGGCAACATGCCTTTGAGAGTTCTGCTCATGGCTGCAGGGTCAACCAACTTGTTGTCAGGACCCTGGAGCCGAATGGCTTTCCTCTCTGTCAACCCTTGGCTTGGCCCAGAATTACAGGAAAAGTGGAAGCTGGTTCGAGGCAAACCAACGCTCCCAACTCCAAATAGTCGGGGGTTGTTAGAGAGCCCTTTTCAGAAAGCCTGACACCCGTGTCTTTAGTCCAGCAGCCATGCTAGTTGCTTTTAACTGGCCAAAAGGTGCCCAATATTTAGCCCCAGAATTCTAGGGAAAAATAGCACATAATAGCAAGAGAAAGGGGTGTGATGGTACTCACCACTTGGCAGTAGGTGATGATCTCACCAATAGGCGATGGTCTTACCACTTGCTGATAGTCTCACTGCTTGGTGATAGATGATAGTACCTTTGTGATTGCCAAAATGTGTCTGGAATTGATGGGTTGTTGGTCTCGCTGACTTCAAGAATGAAGCTGCCAACCCTAGTGGTGAGTGTTACAGTTCTAAAAGATGGTGTGTCTAGAGTTTGTTCCTTCAGATGTTCAGATGTGTCTAGAGTTTCTTGCTTCTGGTGGTCTCACTGACTTCTGGAGTGAAGATGCAGACCTTTGTGGAGAATGTTACAGCTCTTAAAGGCAGCTTGTCTGGAGTTGTTAATTCCTCGTGGTGGGTTCATGATCTCACTGGCCTCAGGAGTGATGCTGCAGACCTTCACGGTGAGCTAATAAAGGTGATGTGGGCCCAAGTAAGGGGCAGCAGCAAGATTCATTGCGAAGAGTGAAAGAACAAAGCTTCCACAGCATGGAAGGGGACCTGAGTGGATTGCCACTGCTGACTCGGGTGACCTGCTTTTATTCCCTTATCTGGCCCCACCTACATCCTAATGATTGGTCCATTTCACATAGAGCTCACTCGTCCATTTCACAGAGAGCTGATTGGTCGGTTTTCTCAGAGTGCTTATTGGTGCATTTACAATAATTTAGCTAGACAGAGTGCTGATTGGTGCATTTACAATCCTTTAGCTAGATACAAAAGTTCTCCAAGTTGCCACCAGATTAGCTAGGCACAGAGCTCTGATTGGTGCATTTACAAACCTTCAGCTAGACACAGAGTGCTGACTGGCACATTTACAATCCTTAAGCTAGACAGAAAAGTTCTCCAAGTCTCCATCTGACCCAGAAGCCCAGCTGGCTTCACCTCTCAATGGCACTCACCGGGGACTTTGTGGCATCTAGCCCAGGCACTCCAGCAGCCCAGAGGGAGCTCATCCTCTGATCAAGCCCAGCAGGTGCTGGCCAGCTTCGCTGAGTGTGGGGCCCACCCAGCCTGCACCCACATGGAACCAATATCAGCCCAGGAGTGCCACGCACAGCCCTGGCTCCCACTGGCACCTGTCCCTCCACACCTCCCCCTGAGCAGAGAGAGCTGGTTCTGCCCTCAGCCAGCCACAGAGAGGGGCCCCCACAGTGCAGTGGCAGGCTGAAGGGCTCCTGGAGCACAGCCAGAGCAGACTCCGAGGCTGAGGAGGCACCAAGAGCAAGCGAGGGCTGCTAGCACATTATCACCTCTCATCATCAGCTAAGCTATTTTTTTTCTACCTCTGGTTTGACATTGAATTCTTTCCTGGACAAAGCCAAGAAACCAGGAGGCTTAGCTCTGTTTGGGGCTTGCCTCTCCTGCATTGTGTCTACTATTCCATTCCAAGAATTAATAAACTACAAATTAAGCAATGAAGTGAATACAATTACTTTAAATGCAAAAGTTAAAGGTCACCAAAAAATTCAACAATCAACACTAACAATACTTTTTAATGCAATGTTTTCATAATCCAAAATAATGCATAATCATAAAAAAGTATTATAATATTTTTAAAGATGGCACATTATTGATTCTTTATTTTGTTTGCTGCCTCAATATTCCTTAGCATAGCATTCATATTGATACTGATCTTATCTTTCCATAAAATATTTTGTCCAACATTTATTTTTTATTAATAATTATTTATGACTATTGCTCTGAAATACAGATCTTAATTACTGAGGCTTTTAAATCAATAAATCTTAGTAAAGTAGTTTTAGCCTTACAACAAAATTGAGAAGCAAGTAAAGAAAGCTCCCTTACACCCTGTGCCCACATGTACAACCTTCCCCACTATCAACATCTCTAATGAGACTGGTATGTTTGTTACAATTCATAAACCTACATCAACACTTTATCATTCAATATCTGCAATTTACATTAGGACTCATTTTTACTGTTGCACATTCTATGAGTTTTGACAAACATGTAATAAAATATATACAAAATTATAGTATTATGTAGAATAGTTTCAGTATTGTATAATCTAATAATTACCTGAGTTGTGCCTATTTATTGTACTCTCCCTTGTAAATCATTATGACCACTAATCTTTTTACTTCTTCAATAATTTTTTTCTAGATTCCCATATATTTGAAATAATATGTGTAGCATTTTCTGATTTGCTTATTTCACTTGTAAATATACATTTAATTTCCTTCCATGTCTTTTCATGACTTGAAAGCTCATTTTTTTCAGTGCTGAACAGTATTAGATAAATAGTCCATAAACCAAAGTTTATCCACGTAACTACTATACAACATATCCATATGCAGATTTTGATGTAAACATGTTTTTAGTTTAGTTGGAAAAATTCCAAGAAGCCAGACCACTGGATGAGATTGAAACAGTGTTTCGTTTTGTTAAAACAAAACAAAGCCTACCAGACATTCTTCTAAATTTGCTGTTATCAGTTTTTAGAATTTTTGCTATTTAATGTTTAATTTATTATCACATTCACAACTCCCCAATAATATATGATGGTTATCATCCTTTCATATGCTCATTCCCTTAGTCTTAACTATTGGGGAGGCAAAGGAAAAGGATATGTGAGACTTGGAATTGGGAGGCTGCAGTGAGCTATGATGGAACCACTGCACTACAGCCCGGGGACAGAGACCCTATCTCAAAAAAAAAAAAAAAAAAAAAAAGAGCGAACAAAAGAAGAAAAGAAGGAAGGAAGGGAGAAAGGAAAAGAAAGAGTAGACAAGGGAAGGGAAGGAAAAAAGAAAAAGAAAAAAAGGGAAAGGAAGAAGGAATAATTTGTCAGCAAAATAGTGATGCCTAAGCAGGTTTTTTCAGGTTTATTCCCTAGGATTCATTATATACGATTTTGGTATTTAGTGTGTTTACTTGTTTTGTTTTGTTTTGTTTTGTTTTTGAGACTGGGTCATGCTGTATCACCCAGTCCAGAGTGCAGTGGCATGATATTCGCTTAGTACAAACTCCACCTCCTGGGTTTAAAGGATTCTCCTAGCTCACCACCTGTAGGGGGGACCACAGTCCCATGCCACTACTCCCAGCTAATTGCATGTGTTTTTGGCAGAGACAGTTTCACCTTTTTGCCCAGGCTGGCCTGGAACACCTGGCCTCAAGTCATCTGGCTCCCCTTGGCCTCCCAATGTGCTGGAATTACAGGCTTAAGCCAACAACCTGGGCCTACAGATAGGGTTTTTCTTTCCAAACAAGTCTTGATAAATCATGTGTTTTTTGAAATTATCTGTCATCTTATTTTCCACAACACTATAATAGTGCAAAGATTTCTTATAATTCTTTCATGTTTCTTTCTCTTGTTAAATTATTCTCTTTTTGTTCTCTCAATGTGTGTGTGTGTGTGTGTGTATGTGTGTGTAATCATGCATGTGTGTTTCTTCATTTCCTTGTCTTCCTTGTTTAGGCATGTCTAAGTGTAAGTATATAATAATATAATTAAAGAATTGGGTGTTTTACCTGATGTGAAACATCAGAAGCAACACAATTTTTAAAATATATTTTATATAGTTTTGACCAGTCACTAAGGAAAGCAGGATTGCAAGTAAACCTCTAGGTCTCACTGAATATAAATGGAATTACAATTCTATAGATTTTTTAGCCCTAAACTATGTTGCACGTAGTGAGCTCAGTAAATTTTAATCTTATGATAATAATATCCAGTAGATACCATTATTATATTCTCTTTGTTGATTGGGTAAATTTCAAAGATTAAGCAGTCTAACTTCACACAGCTATTAAGTGGTGAAGGTTAGATTTTTCCTGGTTTGCCAAACTTTATATTGTACAAATCACCACATGCATTATACCATCTGGTAGACACTAAGCTTTTGGTCAAATGATTTTTAACCGCTGCCCTAAAAAAAGTAGCCTATTTGCATGGCAAGCAAGATGTTTCGTGATCTTGCACTCTCTCCCTGTGTCCACTGCTGACATTCCCTGATCTTTGTGTATTTAGTCCTATTTCACTGATCACAAAAAATTGCAGGTTATTCCACCGAGTAGATTTTTACTTGTAACATTGCATGTTTCTGCATATCCTCCCAGTAAATATAATTCTCTATTCGTGCTTTTGCTTTTCCTTCCACCACATGGATTATAATGACTCCATTCATCTTCACATGTTTTATCTCTGCCTAGAAAATGTTTCTTGGAAGTATATGTAATAGATTAAAAATCATTTTCAATCTTGTTTTTTACAATGTCTTTATAAGAGACGGTTTTCTTTAAGAAGAAAATATTTATAGAGGGAAGTTTTGTTGGTTTAAATCTTAATTTTTTTAGTAATAGATTCCTAAAACTGTGTACCTTTTAAAGGCTTGTAACTTAAGTTTCCTGTTTTGCAAATTAGGCCTAACAAAAATTATACAAATGTTATGGGACTTCTAAAAATGAACTTGGTGTAAAATATATGTAGATATTTTATCAAAGAGGTTGATCCTTATCATTATTTAGAAAATGACATTATGCGTATCCTCTTTTAAAAAAATACTGAGACATTTTCTCATACATCTTATGGCATCAACCATAATGTATTATTTACATATTTATTTTTCCTGTGCTGTAGTCTCACTAGCTACTTACTAATTATTTGTATTAGTTAACAATTAAGTATATACTACTCAATTACATATAACATTAATAAATGCATTCCCTCAAGTAAATATCAATCAATACAAAGGGAACTATTATCTGTTCAAAATGGAAAAAGGGTAACAATAATGTAGAGAGAGCCATAGTCAAATCAATGTTTTTCTGCTAAGAATGTGACAAAAAGAATATGAGAAGAAAATGCTACGGTGGGTTTTGGTAAGAAAGAAACTAATGGGGGGTGGTTACAAGATGGCCAAATAGGAACAGCTCTGGTCTACAGCACCCAGCGTGAGTGACGCAGAACATGGATGATTTCTGCATTTCCAACTGAGGTACCAGGTTCATCTCACTGGCGATTGTCAGAGAGTGGGTGCAGGACAGTGGGTGCAGTGCACCGAGCATGAGCCAAAGCAGGGTGAGGCATTGCCTCACCCAGGAAGCTCAAGGGGTCAGGGAATTCCCTTTCCTAGCCAAGGAAAGGGGTGACAGAGGGCACCTGGAAAACAGGGTCACTCCCACCCTAATACTGCACTTTTCCAATGGTCTTAGCAAACGGCACACCAGGAGATTATAACCTGTGCCTGGCTCAGAGGGTCCTACACCAATGGAGCCTCACTCATTGCTAGCACAGCAGTCTGAGATCAAACTGCAAGGCAGCAGCGAGGCTGGGGAAGGGGTTCCCACCATTGCTGAGGCTTGAGCAGGTAAACAAAGTGGCTGGGAAGCTCGAACTGGATGGAGCCCACCACAGTTCAAGGAGGCCTGCCTGCCTCTGTAGACTCCACCTCTGGGGGCAGGGTATAGCCAAACAAAAGGCAGCTGAAACCTCTGCAGACTGAAATGTCCCTGTCTGACAGCTTGGAAGACAGTAGTTCTTCTCCCAGAATGCAGCTTGAGATCTGAGAGCAGACAGACTGCCTCCGCAACTGGGTCCCTGACCCTCGAGTAGCCTAATTGGGAGGCACCCCCCAGTACGGGCAGACTGACACTTCATGTGGTCGGGTACCCCTCTGAGACAAAACTTCCAGAGGAACGATCAGGCAGCAACATTTGCTGTTCGCCAGTACCCACTGTTCTGCAGGCTCCGCTGCTGATACCCACACACACAGAGTCTGGAGTGGACCTCCGCAAACTTCCACAGACCTGCAGCTGAGGGTCGTGATTGTTAGAAGGAAAACTAACAAACAGAAAGGACATCAACACCAAAACCCCATCTGTACATTACCATCATCAAAGACCAAAGGTAGATAAACCACAAAGATGGGGAAAAAGCAGAGCAGAAAAACTGAAAATTCTAAAATCAGAGTGCCTCTCCTCCTCCAAAGGAATGCAACACCTCACCAGCAATGGAACAAAGCTGGATGGAGAATGACTTGAGAAGTAGAGAGAAGAAGGCTTCAGATGATCAAACTTCTCTGAGCTAAAGGAGGAAGTTCAAACCCATGGCAAAGAAGTTAGAAACCTTGAAAAAAGATTAGACAAATGGCTAACTAGAATAACCAAGGTACAGAAGTCCTTAAAGGAACTGATGGAGCTGAAAGCAATAGCACAAGAACTACGTGATGAATGCACAAGCTTCAGTAGTCGATTCAATCAAATGGAAGAAAGGGTATCACTGATGGAAGTTCAAATGAATGAAATGAAGCAAGAAGAGAAGTTTAGAGAAAAAGTATGAAAATAAATGAACATTTCCCTGATGGCCAGTGATGGTGAGCATTTTCTCATGTGTTTTTTGGCTGCATAAATGTCTTCTTTTGAGAAGTGTCTGTTCATGTCCTTCACCCACTTTTTGATGGGGTTGTTTGTTTATTTCTTGAAAATTTGTTTGAGTTCATTGTAGATTCTGGATATTAGCCCTTTGTCAGATGAGTAGGTTGCAAAAATTTTCTCCCATTTTGTAGGTTGCCTGTTCACTCTGATGGTAGTTTGTTTTGCTGTGCAGAAGCTCTTTAGTTTAATTAGATCCCATTTGTCAATTTTGGCTTTTGTTGCCATTGCTTTTTGTGTTTTATGCATGAAGTCCTTGCCCATGTATATGTCCTGAATGGTAATGCCTAGGTTTTTTTCTAGGGTTTTTTATGGTTTTAGGTCTAACATTTAAGTCTTTGATCCATCTTGAATTAATTTTTGTATAAGGTGTAAGGAAGGGATCCAGTTTCAGCTTTCTACATATGGCTAGTCAATTTTCCCAGCACCATTTATTAAATAGGGAATCCTTTCCCCATTGCTTGTTTTTCTCAGGTTTGACAAAGATAAGATAGTTGTAGATGTGTGGCATTATTTCTAAGGGCTCTGTTGTGTTCCATTGATCTACATCTCTGTTTTGGTACCAGTACCATGCTCTTTCGGTTATTGTAGACTTGTAGTATAGTTTGAAGTCAGATAGCGTGATGCCTCCAGCTTTGTTCTTTTGGCTTAGGATTGACTTGGCGATGTGGCCTCTTTTCTGGTTCCATATGAACTTTAAAGTAGCTTTTTCCAATTCTGTGAAGAAAGTCATTGGTAGCCTGATGGGGATGGCATTGAATCTAGACATTACCTTGGGCAGTAAGGCCATTTTCACGATATTGATTCTTCCTACCCATGAGCATGGAATGTTCTTCCATTTCTTTGTATCCTCTTTTATTTCATTGAACAGTGGTTTGTAGTTCTCCTTCAAGAAGTCCTTCACGTCCCTTGTAAGTTGGATTCCTAGGTATTTTATTCTCTTTGAAGCAATTGTGAATAAGTATTCCCTCATAATTTGGCTCTCTGTTTGTCTGTTATTGGTGTGTAAGAATGCTTCTGATGTTTGTACATTGATTTCATATCCTGAGACTTTGCTGAAGTTGCTTATCAGCTTAAGGAGATTTGGGGTGAGACAATCAGGTTTTCTAGATATACAATCATGTCATCCATAAACAGGGGCAATTTGAATTCCTCTTTTCCTAATTGAATACCCTTTATTTCCTTCTCCTGCCTCATTGCCCTGACCAGAACTTCCAACACTATGTTGAATAGGAGTGGTGAGAGAGGGCATCCCTGTCTTGTGCCAGTTTTCAAAGAGAATGCTTCCAGTTTTTGCCCATTCAGTATGATATTGGCTGTGGGTTTGTCATAGATAACTCTTATTATTTTCAGATGCATCCCATCAATTCCAAATTTTTTGGGAGTTTTTATCATGAAGGGTTGTTGAATTTTGTCAAAGGCCTTTTCTGCATCTATTGAGAGAATCATGTGGTTTTTGTCTTTGCTTCTGTTTATATGCTGGATTACATTTATTGATTTGCATATATTGAACCAGCCTTGCATCCCAGGGATGAAGCCCACTTGAGAAATGCAAATCAAAACCACAGTGAGATACCATCTCACACCAGTTAGAATGGCGATCATTAAAAAGTCAGGAAACAACAGGTGTTGGAGAAGATGTGGAGAAACAGGAGCACTTTTACACTGTTGGTGGGACTGTAAACTAGTTCAACCATTGTGGAAGTCAGTGTGGCGATTCCTCAGGGATCTAGAACTAGAAATACCATTTGACCCAGCCATCCCATAACTGGGTATATACCCAAAGGACTATAAATCATGCTGCTATAGAGACACATGCACATGTATGTTTATTGTGGCACTATTCACAATAGCAAAGACTTGGAACCAACCTAAATGTCCAACAATGATAGACTGGATTAAGAAAATGTGGCACTTATACACCATGGAATACTATGCAGCCATAAAAAATGATGAGTTCATGTCCTTTTTACGGACATGGATGAAATTGGAAATCACCATTCTCAGTAAACTATCACAAGAATAAAAAACCAAACACTGCATATTCTCACTCATAGGTGGGAATTGAACAATGAGAACACATGGACACAGGAAGGGGAACATCACACTCTGGTGACTTTTTGTGGGGTTGGGGGAGGGGGGAGGGATAGCATTAGGAGATACACCTAATGCTAAATGACGAGTATATGTGTGCAGCACACCAGCATGGCACATGTATACATATGTAACTAACCTACACATTGTGCACATGTACCCTAATACTTAAAGTATAATAATAATGAAAAAAAAAAAGAAATGAACAAAGCCTCCAAGAAATATGGGACTATGTGAAAAGACCAAATCTATGTCTGATTGCTGTACCTGAAAGTGATGGGGAGAATGGTACCAAGTTGGAAAACACTCTGCAGGATATTATCCCGGAGAACTTCCCCAATCTAGCAAGGCAGGCCAACATTCAAATTCAGGAAATACAGAGAATGCCACAAAGATAATCCTCGAGAAGAGCAACTCCAAGACATATAATTGTCAGATTCACCAAAGTTGAAATGATGGAAAAAATGTTAAGGTCAACCAGAGAGAAAGGTCGGGTTAACCACATAGGGAAGCCCATCAGACTAACAGCTGATCTCTCAGCAGAAACTCTACAAGCCAGAAGAGAATGGGGGCCAATATTCAACATTCTTAAAGGAAAGAATTTTCAACCCGGAATTTCATATCCAGCTAAACTAAGTTTCATAAGTGAAGGAGAAATAAAATACTTTACAAAGAAGAAAATGCTTTGAGATTTTGTCAGCACTAGACCTGCCCTGCAAGAGCTCCTGAAGGAAGCACTCAACATGGTAAGGAAAAATTGGGACCAACCACTGCAAAAACATGCCAGATTGTGAAGACCATCAATGCTACAAAGAAACTGCATCATCTAATGAGCAAAATAATCAGTTAACACTATAATGACAGGATCAAATTCACACATAACAATATTAACCTTATATGTAAATGGGCTAAATCCTCCAATTAACAGACACAGACTGGCAAATTGGATAAAGAGTCAAGAACCATCAGTGTGCTGTATTCAGGAAACCCATCTCATGTGCAGAGACACACACAGGCTCAAAATAAAGGTATGGTGGAATATCTACCAAGAAAAGGGAAAACAAAAAATGGCAGGGGTTGTAATCCTAGTCTCTGATAAAACAGACCGTAAGCCAACATAGATCAAAAGAGACAAATAAAGCCATGACATAATGGTAAAGGGATGAATTCAACAAGAAGAGCTAACTATCCTAAATATATATGCACCCAATACAGGAGCACCAAGATTCATAAAGCAAGTCCTGAGTGACCTACAAAGAGACTTAGACTCCCACACATTAATAATGGGAGACTTTAACACCCCACTGTCAACATTAGACAGATCAACGAGACAGAAAGTCAACAAGGATACCCAGGAATTGAACTCGGCTCTGCACCAAGCAGACCTAATAGACATCTGCAGAACTCTCCACCCCAAATCAACAGAATATACATTCTTCTCAGCACCACACCACACCTATTCCAAAATTGACCACATAGTTGGAAGTAAAGCACTCCTCAGCAAATGTAGAAGAACAGAAATTATAACAAACTGTCTCTCAGACAACAGTGCAATCAAACTAGATCTCAGGATTAAGAAATTCACTCAAAACTGCTCAACTGCATGGAAACTGAACAACCTGTTCCTGAATGACTGCTGGGTACATAACAAAATGAAGGCAGAAATAAAGATGTTCTTTGAAACCAATGGGAACAAAGACACAACATACCAGAATCTCGGGGACACATTTAAAGCGTGGTGTACACAGAAACTTATAGCACTAAATGCCCACAAGAGAAAGTAGGAAAGATCTAAAATTGACACCCTAACATCAAAATTAAAAGAACTAGAGAAGCAATAGTAAACACATTTGAAAGCTAGCAGAAGGCAATAAATAACTGAGATCAGAGCAGAACTGAAGGAGATAGAGACACAAAAAACCTTTCAAAAAAATCAATGAATCCAGGAGCTGTTTTTTTTGAAAAGATCAATGAAACTGATAGACTGCTAGCACGACTAATAAAGAAGAAAAGAGAGAAGAATCAATAGACACAATAAAAAGTGATAAAGGGGATATCACCACCGATCCCACAGAAATACAAACTACCATCACAGAATACTATAAGCCCCTCTAGGCAAATAAACTAGAAAATCAAGAAGAAATGTATAAATTCCTCAACACATACACCTCCCAAGACTGAAAAAGGATGAAGCTGAATCTCTGAGTAGACCAATAACAGGCTCTGAAATTGAGCAACAATTAATAGCTTACCAACCGAAAAAATACAGGACCAGATGGATTCACAGCCTAATTCTACCAGAGGCTCAAGGAGGAGCTGGTACCATTCCTTCTGAAGTTATTCCAATCAACAGGAAAAGAGGAAATCCTCCCTAACTCATTTTATGAGGCCAACATCATCCTGATACCAAAGCCTGGCAAGACACAACCAAAAAAGAGAATTTTAGACCAATATCCCTGGTGAACACGGATGCATAAATCATTAATAAAATACTGGCAAACTGAATCCAGCAACACATCAAAAAGCTTATCCACCATGATCAAGTGGGCTTCATCCCTGGGATGCAAATCTGGTTCAACATATGCAAATCAATAAATGTAATCCAGCATATAAACCGAACCAAAGACAAAAACCATATGATTATCCCAATAGATGAAGAAAAGGCCTCTGACAAAATTCAACAGCCCTTCATGCTAAAAACTCTCAATAAATTCGGTAGTGATGAGATGTATCTCGAAATAAATAAGAGCTATTTATGACAAACCCACAGCCAATATCATACTGAATGGGCAAAAACTGGAAGCATTGCATTTGAGAATGGGCACAAGACAGGGATTCCCTCTCTCACCACTCCTATTCAACATAGTGTAGGAATTTCTGGCCAGGGCAATCAGGTAGGAGAAGGAAATAAAAGGTATTCAATTAGGGAATCAGGAAGTCATATTGTCCCTGTTTGCAGATGACATGATTGTATATCTAGAAAACCCTATCATCTCAGCCCAAAATCTTCTTAAGCTGATAAGCAACTTCAGCAAAGCCTCGGGATACAAAATCAATGTGCAAAAATCACAAGCATTCTTATACACCAATAACAGACAAAGAGAGCCAAATCATGAGTGAACTCCCATTCACAATTGCTTCAAAGAGAATAAAATACCTAGGAATCCAACTTACAAGGGATGTGAAGGACCACTTCAAGGAGAACTACAAACCACTGCTCAACCAAATAAAAGAGGATACAAACTACAAACAAATGGAAGAACATTCCATGTTCATGGGTAGGAAGAATCAATATCGTGAAAATGGCCATAATGCCCAAGGTAATTTACAGATTCAGTGCCATGCCCATCAAGCTACCAATGACTTTCTGCACAGAATTGGAAAAAAACTACTTTAAAGTTCATATGGAACCGAAAAAAGAGCCTGCACCGCCAAGCCAATCCTAAGCCAAAAGAACAAAGCTGGTGGCATCACGCTACCTGACTTCAAACTACACTACAAGGGTAGAGTAACCAAAACAGCATGGTACTGATACCAAACAAGAGATATAGACCAATGGAACAGAACAGAGACCTCAGAAATAATGCCACACATCTACAACTATCTGATCTTTGACAAACCTGAGGAAAAAAAAGAAATGGGAAAAGGATTCCCTATTTAATAAATGGTGCTAGGAAAACTAACTAGCCATATGTAGAAAGCAGAAACTGGATCCCTTCCTTACACCTTATACAAAAATTAATTCAAGATGGGTTAAAGACCTAAATGTTAGACCTAAAACCAGAAAAATCCTAGAAGAAAACCTAGGTAATACCATTCAGGACATAGTCATGTGTAAGGACTTCATGTCTAAAACACAAGAAGCAATGGCAACACAAGCCAAAATTCACAAACGGGATCTAATGAAACTAAAGTGCTTCTGCACAGCAAAAGAAACTACCAAAAGAGTAAACGGGCAACCTACAGAATGGAGGAAAATGTTTGCAATCTACTCATCTGACAAAGGGCTAATATCCAGAATCTACAAAGAACTCAAACAAATTTACAAGAAAAAAACAAACAACCCCGTCAAAAAGTGGGCGAAGGATATGAACAGACACTTCTCAGAAGAAGACATGTATGCAGCCAAAAGACACATGAAAAAATTGCTCATTCATCACGGGCCATCAGAGAAATGCAAATCAAAACCACAATGAGATACCATCTCACACCAGTTAGAATGGAGTTCATTAAAAAGTCAGGAAACAACAGGTGCTGGAGAGGATGTGGAGAAATAGGAACACTTTTACACTGTTGGTGGGACTGTAAACTAGTTCAACCATTGTGGAAGTCAGTGTGGTGATTCCTCAGGGATCTGGAACTAGAAATACCATTTGACCCAGCCATCCCATTACTGGGTATACAATCAAAGGATTATAAATCATGCTGCTATAAAGACACATGCACACATATGTTTATTGCGGTATCATTCACAATAGGAAAGACTTGGAACCTACCCAAATGTCCAACAATGATAGACTGGATTAAGAAAATGTGGCACATATACACTATGGAATACTGTGCAGCCATAAAAAAAGATGAGTTTATGTCTTTGCAGGGACATGGATGAGTTCTTGTCCTTTGCAGGGACATGGATGAAGCTGGAAATCATCATTCTCAGCAAACTACCACAAGGACAGAAACCAAACACCACATGTTCTCAATCATAGATGGGAACTCAACAATGAGAACACTTGGACACAGGAAGGGGAACATCACACACCGGGGCCTGCTGTGGGGTGGGGGATTGGAGGAGGTGGGGAGGGACAGCATTAGGAGATACACCTAACGTAAATGACAAGTTAATGGGTGCAGCACACCAACATGGCACATGTATACATATGTAACAAACCTGCACGTTGTGCACATGTAGCCTAAAACTTAAAGTATAATAAAAAAAGGAAGAAACTAATAATGCCAATAGATTTGTAGCCATAATTTAAGAAAGATTTTTCTAAAATATACGTAAACATGTAAGAATATCTTAACCTTCAGAGCATGCTTTTACTGTTAGGTTATTCATCAGAAAAGAAAATATTGAAAAGATAAATTAAAATATTTATGCAGACACAGTCAGCTCTATATTGTTATGGTATACTTTGTGAACTAAGTAGTTCGTAAGTGTGAGTATACAATGTATAGATTTTAATTTGTTAAAATTAATATAAAGCACTTAAAATGTGGCTTATAAGTAAGCACTTTTTAAAGAAGTGTTCTTTTAAATTCTGGTACACACAATTTATAGACAAACTCAGAAAAATAAGTTTGGTTTGCATTGCATAGATATTTAAAAGTATTTTCTTAAGTTACCTTTTATTTTGCAACAAAATTCATAGAATGGAATAATTTTACCATGGACAATACAGTCATTCAGCTAATAAAATATTTTTTTCAGGAATATAAATAAAATATTTATTTTACTAGAGCTCTGTTAATGAAGAATGCTATTTATTATACACAAATCGAGGACAGAGAAATTGCCTATGTGTGTATACATATATTTTTAATTTTGGTAGTTTGGGTCAAATCACTGCATTTATCTACTAAGCAAATAAAATAAGGTCTCCAAATATATATTACAACCAAAAAGAAAAGATACAAGATTAAGATTTGGAAACTTTACATTCCTAATTGATTTATTTTTCTCACTTTCTTTTAATGTTATTTTACTCATTATTGCTTGCTTCTTGTAAACTTCTTTAAATTTAATTATTATTTTTCCCCTTTATGCATTATTTTACAAAATAAGCAGACACCATGTAGAGTGAGCTTATTGCTAATATTTGAGAGGGGGATGAAACATGGATGACTATTTCATAATAAAAATACTTCTTTAAGGTTGATCAGACTACCACAGTTGAAGACAGTAAAAAATGAAAATAATGTATAACGTATTTTGGCATTTTAATTTTCTTTCCTTATTATTTTTTTTAATACAGAAGTTTCTTGGGCCACCCTTCCTTTGATTTATGTTACGCTCCTCTTTCCCTGCTTCCTCTGCGGCTCTAGCGGGGAGTGGTACATCCGAGTTTCTAAGCTTTTTAGCTGGGTATGCCTCTGGCTTCTACTGTTCCTTCAGCCCCTGGTGACACGGGATCGCGTACAGGTGTTCTCAGAAAATCAGGAAAATGAGGTAAAAAATTCATAAATTTAAGCAGAGTGGACATGTTTTTATCTCAGGAGAAAGAGTTAATGTCTAAGTCATCTCCTGCAATAGAGGAAATGTGGTAAAGACCATTTCTCTCAGGCTTTTTTTGGCAAATGTTAAGAAATGTTATAATTGTTATTGGGTGTGGATTTATGTTTATGAGTATAACTGTATATCTGAAAGTGTTGCATATCAGTTTGTCCTACCAAAAAGCAGCTTTATTTTATGTTTCTTTGCACAGATTCGTTTCTTGGCATGAATACAAAGACCCTGGATTTTGTCTATACAGGAGGATGGGTTTTCAATGTGTGGGTGTTGAATTATGGGAAGAAACAGTAGGGAGAGAACTCCTTAGTGCTATTAAGAAACTCACTTTTGTTAAAGTCACTGATTTTTCTTGAGGATTCTTCCCTTTACCGTCGTAAATTTCCGACATGCCAGCAAGTTGTGGGAGATGGAGCTAGGGCGCCATTTTTTTCATGTGCACTTTTTGTTAAAGCGGGTTTTCTCTGTGAATGTGGTCATAATTCAAATAAATCGACAATATACTTAACCATTTGATTAAAAACTCGTACTTTTACTCATCACATGTCAAATTTGTGATTTGCATGAGAGGAATTACGAACTTTTGACAAATTGCGTTAGTGTATGAGGAAATCTGGGGCCACAAATAATCTCAGTTTAAATTTGTCTCCGAAAAGCCTTTGTCTCCTTCCTTGCATGACAGTATTTGAAACATGTTTCATTTATCTCTGGCACCGTAAGTAATTTAAACCGAATAAGTGGGTGTAATCGAGATAAATGGTGATATCCTAAAACGGAGAAAAAATAAATGCGTTTAAGTTATTCTACTAACTTGGCACACTGACTTACTCTTGTAATCCTACTATTTTGGGAAGAAGAGGTGTAAGGATGGCTTGAAATCACGAGTTGGAGACCATCCTGCATAATATAATGAGCTCCTTTAATTTATTGCCATTTTGGCGCCAGGGACAGGTTTAGTGGAAGGCATTTTTCCACAGACAAGAGGAGAGCAGGGGGAGAAGGTGGTGAGGTGGACACCTTGGGGAGGTGGGGGGCGGCCGTTCCAGGAGGAGTACAGTGTAGGAAGGGGCTTCGGGCCACAGCAGTGTGACAGGGGCAGTGGTGGGACAGCGGGACTGCGAGTGGGACAGGGCAGGCCAGTGGGGAATAGGGAGGATGGATTGTGGATGAAACTTCCACCTCAGGTCACACTCAGGCACTACAATCTTCTAGGGAGAGCGCCACCTAGATCCTCGCATGCGCAGTTCACAGTAGGGCTCTTACTCCTGTGAGAACCCAATGTCTTCGCTGATCTGACAGGAGGCGGGGCTCAGGCAGTGCGAGAGGTTCACCACCTGTTCTGCAGCCAGGTTCCTAACAGGCCACAGAGAGATACCGGTTGGAGACCAGGGTTTGGGGATCCCTGATCTATTGTATATTTCAAATCACTAAAATATTGTAAACAATTTAAAATATTCTCCCCGAAGAAAGCATGTATTTTATTTAACTTGATTTAATCATTTATTAAAATATCAAGCTGGGCGTGAGGGTTCACCCTTCAAGTCTCATCACCTTGGTGGCACCAGGCCAGAAGATCGCTTGAGCCCAGGAGTTCGAGACCAGCTTGGGTACCATGGGGAAACCCGTGTCTGTTAAAGAAACACACAAAAAAAATGCCTACAAGCTGTGATAGTGATCTCCTGTAGTCCTAGCTACTTGGGAAGCTGAAACGTGGGAGGATCACTTGAGGCTCGGTAGAGGAGGCTGCAGTGAGCAGTGCACATTGGCAACAGGAAATTGACATCTCAAGAAAAAAAAACACAAAACATCACATTGTACTGTATAAATATATAGTTTTCAAATAGAATTATTTAAATGGGGCATTCTGCGTATTACAGCTTAAGAAAATTACAATAGCTTTTCTCATCTCATTTTTACAAACAAGTTTTTGTCAGGTACGTATTAAAATGCAGCATTTGTCCATGAAGTCACTGCGCCTTTCGCTCTGCATATTACAAATTTTAACTACTTAAATTAAGAAATAGTAGAAAGATGTCAGCCTCCGTAAGGGAATTTCGCTAGAGTTTTCAACACAGTATGTAATAAAATTTTATCTTTTGGCTTATTTATTGTTATCTAGAGCTTTTGATTTTTTGATTTTTTATTTTTTACCATTTACAGAAAAATCATGGAATCAGATCAGCCTGGCAAGCTTTTCATTGGTGGCCTCCGTTTAGAAACCAATGAAAAGATGCTTAAAGCAGTATTTGGGAAATATGGTCCCATACTGGAAGGCAACTGTTATATATATTTATATGTGTGTGTGTGTGTGTATGTGTGTATGTTGGTTATATATATATTTTCCAAAGTAAATATATACTCAGTATATTTACTGAATACATAAATTAAAATATGTATTTGTTTTAAAGTGTTATTTTCAAGTTTCTCTTCGATACTGGGAAAATTCTTATGGCAGCAGGTGAAGGTTCTTTGGTAAAGGTTACCTACTACTGAGAAAGGAAACTGAGCAAAAGTACATATGTTGTGGAGGTAGGGAGCAAATTGGAATAAAATAGGCTGAATATAGAGGTGACTTAGTATTAAAAATCACAGTAATGATGTGAAATGCAATTATTTTGGTTTGTTAGTACTATGGTGAGTCCATTATATAAATGTAAAATGTTTTCATATATTTTAGTTCTTCTGATAAATGATTGGGAAACCAGCAACTTCAGATGCTTTGTACTTATTTTGAAAACCTGCAGATGCTAAGAATGCTGTCAAAGATATGAAGGGAAACGTAAGAGTCCCTTATTAATAATATCCTAACTGTTCCTCACTTAACAGAATTTCAAGGTCTTTTTCGTATTACTAAACTTTTGAAGATAGCATAATGTCATATGATCTGAAATGCTTTAGCCATCCTCTTCTTTTGGTCATCTAAGTGCAACGGTAGTTGGAAGGATATTGGAATAAATGTTACATAAATCAATATATGGTAATCTTATTTGTATGTTAGTATTTAAATACAAGTATAAATAGATTTTCAAAGCTTTCAAGCAGCTTTAAAACTTAGAAGGAACCCTCACAAAAGTGAGATAAATAAGTCAGCGTTTATTAAATTCTATTAATGGAATTACTTCCAATTCATGGAAATACTTCTATAGCATAGACAAACTATGGATAGACAGGTAGACAGACTTACAAGATGGAAATCTTATACAGAGAGACATCTAGACCGACTCACAAGAAGGAAAGATTCTTTCTCATTTCCTGAAAGTACATTCTTAAGCAAGTATATTTAAACAAGACCTTTACATTTAAGGAAATGTTAAGTACTTGAAAGTAGAAAATAATATGAGTACATTGAAGTTGGGTAACAGAACTACTCACTGGCATTTTTGCCCCATCCTTGCCCTTTTTCTCCTAAAATCATTTTTATCCTGTCACCAGAGTGATTTATGTAACATGAATACCTAATGACTCATTTTCCCAGTGTGTTTGAGGACTTATTTTGATCCAACCAATTGTCTCTGTCTTACTGAATCTTAAATTCTAGGGATTGTGTGTTTATTACAGCTGTAAACCTTTGTATAATTCTATTACCTACCGAAATCGTTTATATTACCATCAAAATCATTGCATTCTGGGTACGTTGGAGCTGTTTTGTTTTATAACATGATCTCAGTCTCTTTTTAGTTCCCGTTACTCCTCATGCTTTCACCAATATGCTTTTTCGGACTTCTTAAGGGTTATTCTTCCTGGCATATGTCTCGCAAATAGCAACTTATGCTTCAAAGACAGCTTAGATTTTACATTCTCTTCTTTATTTTATATTGTGGGTATTTTGTCCTTACTGTACCATGTATTAATCTGTTGATAATTGTCTTTAGTGCATATTTAAGTTTTCCTAGTTGCTTTTATTTCTGGTACATCTAGCACACTTCCTGGTTCATCGAAGAAAGTACATTTTTATTCACCTTTATACTTTCATATTTTAAATTTGGGTAGAAACTGAAAGTTGTGCATGGTTTGGTGTTAGGTATGGAAATAATTTTGACTGATGTATAGTAATAATTTCTTTTTCCTCATAGTTTTCAAGCACAAGAACAGATGATTTCTGTAGAAATTCTAAATTACTTCATCTAACGTATCTTATTGTGTAAGAACAAATATAAATGTAATATGCACACAAAAGTTAAGAAGGGAAATAACGGAAGTACTTAGAGGTTTCAGGGGGAATGAACAGTTTAAGAAAGTTTGGCTGACTTCCGAACACTGGGAAGGAAGCAGTCATGTGAAAATCTGGGGAACATATTTTGGGCCCAGAAATAACAAAAGAAGCCCCAAGGTTGGAACGACTGCCTATGTAACTGCAAGAGGTCTTGGAAAGGATTTAAGATCTTCCCCCCAAAACAAAGCAATGTCATTTTTAAATACAATTTTTGCTGACTTTCTTTTCAAAAATTACCTTAGCCTATAGAAAAGATTAAACTGAAGAAAGTTATTATGAAATTAATTAGAACATTGAAGCATTTCTGAGAAATAACATGAAGTACTATATTAAGAGTCATTTATTAGGGACTCTTCTAAGGCAAGATAATAAATGAGTAAGGCAAAAAATCTGAATGAGACCAAGGAAGGATCACAGTTACAGAAACAGAACTAGACTAAATATAGAATTGTAAATCATATTGGGACATTTTATGTAGGTATTAGCAGAACAAACAAGAAACAATTCAGAATGAATAATATGGCTAATCACTTTGAATAAATAATCTTTTTATTAGATGACACATTATTACATATACCCTTGGGACACTGAAACAATTAAATAAGTGATGTGACTACAAAGATGAAGTAGATCATACATTGGAAAAAAGAGATGTGCTACATTATCCCATAGATGGGTGATGGGCTAATTTTTTTTGAGATGATGTTTTTAATACTGGAAAACTTTTCAAGGAATTTGAATAATAGAATTTGTGTTTGATCCCTTAATGGAAGGTATGTGGTCAGTAAATATCTCAAGTTTGGCACTGTGAAAGACATCATCATTTCAGAAAAAAAACATATTTGCTTTGGGAGAAAACATCTAGAACTGAAATATAGTGGATGCAAAAATGTTTGTAAAATGTGTTTGGTTAAATGTGACAGTGTTATTGATAGGACAGTTAATACTTTTGGTCTTTGGATGGAAAAGCAATAAAAGTAGAACAAGTCAAGAAAACATCTTTTCAAAGTGATGGTAGGTGGAGATCACCACCTTCTTGGAGAAACAGGAGCCCTTCAGGAAGTCTGAGATCTGCAAGAGGAGGTAGTAGAGGACAAGAGGGTTGTGTCCCTCATGTGAAGGACAACTGAGTAATGTTTTAAAATATAAAGATGGAACCATAGGACTGAAAGACAATAAGTTTGAAGATATCAACATTTCTCAATTTTATTTACTTTATGTACAGAAAATGAACTTACTGATAATGAGCAAAATTATTTGTAAGTACTAAAGATAAATTATAAGAATGATAGAAATAATATGAAAATTTTATTTTAAAATCTTAATTACTTTGCATTGAAATAACATACATTTAAAACCAAATTGAGTTTATTAATGTTGATTTTCTGTACTCAACAGGTTTTCTGCAGAACTCGTTTACATTCATTATGCTGTAGAGTTTCTTATTTTGGGAGCCAGAACTTCGTATAAAATGTATTATCAAAATACGATGGAATCTTGAAAACCTTCCAACAGGAAATAAGTAACTCATTATTTTAGGATTGATCTTATAATATTTGTTATTTATGTATACACATGGAAATATCTATACAAATATATTCCTTTGCCATTTTGATATATGTAATTTGCACATTGGCCTGCCATAAAGCATTTTGCATTTAAGAAATCTAGAACTTCAGTTTCTCAAAAGAGTCTGTGACTCAGGAAAATCTAAAAACCACTGCTTCACAAATATGAAGCAGTGGTTTCTTTGCTGGAAGATGAGACACTGAAAATGG
Source organism: Gorilla gorilla gorilla (assembly GCF_029281585.2). NCBI lineage: Eukaryota > Metazoa > Chordata > Mammalia > Primates > Hominidae > Gorilla > Gorilla gorilla. Next base: position 42,419,688 of record NC_073248.2, on the reverse strand, counting down.
TATTTATGAGTGATTTACTCAATAGGAATGAGGGGTCAATTTTTACTTAAAAAAATCCATGTATTTTAAAAAATTGGTTCAATTGTATTGTCTATTAACCAACCTTCAAAAACCTAACATCTGAGTTTTAATAACCAGATGTGTAATTCACTGCATATGTTTTCTCAAGTTGAAATTGCAGTGTTTTGCTCCATTGTAAGGTACATAGCTTCATGGTATTTTTTTTCTCAATTGATCTTGAGGGTGAAGATTAATACTACTCTGCCATGTATGAGAATATGCATTTTCTTACCTGTGACACCACGAGGGCATTAGAATATATCTACATTTTTTGTAGATATATGAAAATATCTTTTATTATTTAATATTCAATTCTTAAAGATTATTAAAATTGAGCATAGCCTAAGCTACAAATTAATATTTCATAATGGATTTGTAAGGATTGTATTTCTGATACAAATTTTACAGATAATATATTTTTCTGAGGTGTCATTTTTTGATTTTGTAAATATTTTAGCTTTTTTGAATGGAATTTGTTGTACCCTTATGATACGTTTTGAAAAGGCTTTCTTCATACCATAATTATATGAACAGTAATATATTATTTTTCTCCTAATATATTTTTCTTTATCTAGATTATATTTATATATTTAACTGATAGATTTTTGCTCTCTCTTCACCCTGCATTTATCCCACATCTTTCTCTCACACCAATATAAAATGATTCTTGTGTTATTTTTTAAATTTTCTTCAGTTGCCAGGCTGGAATGCAGTGGCACGATCTCAGCTCACTGCAACCTCTGGCTCCCAGCCAAGTGATTCTCCTGCTTTAGCTTCCCGTGTAGCTGGGACTACAGTTGTGTGCCAAGAGGCCCAGTGAATTTTTGTATTTTTAGTAGAGATGGGGTTTCACCATGTTGCCCAGGATGGTCTCGATCTCTTAACTTCATGATCCGCTCACCTCAGACTCCCAAAGTGCTGTGATTACAGGCATGAGCCACTGCACCCAACCATTTTCTGGGTTTTCTAAACCAACTTTTATTGTTTGTATTGCACTACTTTGGTACCTAAATACTAAATTGTATTAGTTTAGACAAATGTGAATTTGTAAGATTATCATATTTAGGAAATATTTATAAACAACTAAAACTTAGCCATTTAAGACACAGTGATGTTACTTAGCTGGATATATATATATATATATATATATATACATATATATATATAAAGTCTTGCTCTGTCTCCAAGGCTGGAGTGCAGTGGCACAATCTTGGCTCACTGCACACTCTCCTTCCCGGGTTCATGCCATTCCCCTGCCTCAGCCTCCCAAGTCGCTGGGACTACAGGTGCCTGCCACCACGGCCAGCTAATTTTTTATATTTTTAGTAGAGATGGGGTTTCACCATGTTAGCCACTATGGTCTCGATCTCCTGACCTCGAGATCCGCCTGCCTCAGCCTCAAAGTGCTGGGATTACAGGCATGAGCCACCGCGCCCAGCCCTACAAGACTTTTTATAACTGTCTCCTTTCATTTGCATGATGCTCTGAATGTTCATTTACATTGCAGCACTTCTCTCCTTACACAGCCTGCTAACCCATTATTTTGTTTGGGTTGTTTCCACCACAGTATTTCTATATACACATATTTGTTTGCATACACTTATTCAATTCTTGGTATATATGAGTGAGTGGAATTGCTTGGTCCTATGATAATTGTATTTATTTTCTTGAGGAACCACCCCATTTCTCCATAGTAGCTGCATCATTTTCCATTCCAACTAGCATTGTATGAGGGTTCCAAATTATCTACATCTTCTCAAACACTTGATATTTCCTGCTTTTTAAAAATCATTTCCATTCCAGTATGTGTGCAGTATAGTATCTCATTTTGGTTTTGAAATGCAATTTCTGAATAACTTATTATGATTATTTGCTCCATGTGCTTTTTGAGCATTTGCATATTTTAGTTGGAGAAATATCTATTCAAGTATTTGGCCCTTCATTTTGTTTAAGTTGTAAGTTATTTATGTTTTGGATACTAGAAGTTGATAATTTAAAATTTGTTGCTTTAACTTATGCAAGCAGAATTCATACAAGTTCCCGGGACACCAGGGATTATGCTCCACCATCTAGAGATTATGGATACCATGATTATGGTCATTCTAGTTGGAATGAACAATCCTCTAGAGCATATAGGTACTATAATATTTTCTGATTTTGTCAAAGGGATTTCTTAAGTTGTTCCTGCTGACGTTAGCAAACCTTTTTTAAATTTAGTGACTGTGATGGCTGTGGTGGGGGCTGTGGTAGAGATCCTTTAGTACATCCCAGTGGAAGTTCTTACAGAAATGCATATCAGAGTTATGGTAAGTGTCAGGGTTTGATTTGTAAATTATAGTATTATATTTAATACACCAGATTATTGTTTTAATACAATTTTAAGGAAAATCACAAAGGAAAAATATAACATGTTTAAACACTGAGAATTGTTAACAGTATAATGCGTGGTGAACATGTAGGTGAGAACTTCAGTTCATTTTCAGAAAATGTGACATCGTTTACTTTAAAATAAACTTTCTTATGCTTCAAAATACTATTCTTATACTTCTTTTAAATACAACCTTTTGACTATTTCAGACATAATTAATATGCTGTCAATGAAGACAGAGGAAAGCAGATTTTTCCAAATAGTACTTTAACTGATACATGCATTAGTGATACCATTAAAAACGTTTAAATGTAGTTCATTATAAGTTCTATATTTTATCAACCTTGCAGGGACCTCTCCTGGTGCACAACCTGCATGAGAGCCTTGGATGAGTTATGGTGGAAGTAGTTACTATGATTATAACTTTACATGAGATATATATGGCAGAAGTCAGGAGAGTTACTCATGAAGCAGTGGTGATTTATATTCCTGTGGTCATGAGCACGGTGGCAGAAAGGAATGAAGGAATCTACCTTCTGTGGATAGGGTGCACCCTGCTGCTGGTGAAGGATACGGTAGCTCAAGTTATGGGGCATCTACAGCAAATGGTGAGGGAAAACAAGGTGAAAAAGGAGGCTGAAGCAGATATTAAAGGAGATATTAAAAATAATAGTTACCTTGGTACTCAGGAGGCCAAGGCAGGAGAATTGCTTGAACCCAGAAGGCAGAGGTCGCAGTGAGCCCAGATCTTGTCACTGCACTGTAGCCTGGGCAACAAAGCAAACCTGTCTCACAAAGTAAAAAGAAAAAAAAAGAAAGATAATAGTTATTGCTTACCAAACCTTGCTTGCAAATCAAAAATTAAAATGTTATTTCTGTATCAGTTCGTGAGTACCACTAAAACAAAATGTTGATTTTTGGGGAGAGGTAGATCCTAACTTCCTCCATGAATTTTCTGAGGTATTTAAGATGAAAAGGAATTGTTTTTTCAAAGTAATTTCATAATTGTTAATGCTATTTGAAAACTCTCTCTTTAGATGATATGGCTGTATTAAAATTTTCAGAATAAAATTATACATGTAATGTGTAATGCCTGATTTTATGGCTACACGTGCTTAAAAGCAAATTAAATGGGATATTAAATGGTGGTGTTTGTTGAAAATTTTTTTTTGCAGCTTTGAATATAAATAGATGCAAAAGTAGGCATAAATTACCTCTCCCTTGCAAGGTGCCCACATTTTCTAATTAGGCTGTGTTTCTCTTAAAAACTTACAAGCTTTAAAAGCTTGAGAAGTATTCAGAAAGACTATAAAACTCTCTGCCTCACCATAAAATGTTTATCATTCAGAGGAATCATGTAGATAAAACGAAATAATTAGATATGGTTGGTACTAAAGTTTAAGACATCCAGAACCTTCTTCTTGAAGCCTTTCTGTCACTGATGGGTGATAATGGTGATGAAAACATTGTTTTCCAACTAAATAAAATCTGAACCAGCTATGTTTCCTAAATACATAGCTTAATGAAATTAAGTGTTCCTAGTTTAAATAGTGGAAAATAAGTGTTGTTATGTGGGAGGTACTCATGTTAATTATCTCCTATAATATTTGACAATGATTGTTTTAAGTAATGGTTTAGCAATAAGTTCTTACAAACAGAAATTGTCTAGAAGGCTTGGGATTTTTTGAGATTTTTTTTTAGACAGAGTCTAGCTTTGTTGCCCAAACTGGGGTGCAGTGGCTGGATCTTGGCTCACTGTGACCACTACCTTCTGGGTTCAAGCTGTTTTCCTGCCTCAGCATCCCGAGTAACTGGGTTTACAGGTGTGTGCCACCACAGCTGGCTATTTTTTTTTTTTTTGTATTTTTAGTACAGACAGCATTTCTCCATGTTGGCCAGACTGGTCTTAAAATCCTCATTCACCCGCCTCTGCCTCCCAAAGTGCTAGGATTACATGTATGAGCCATCAGGCTCAGACTATCAGATTTAAGTGAAGATACGAATAGGAATGCTTTAAACCTCATGGTTTTTGGAAACTGAAATGTATAAAACATAAAACAACATCATAAAATTTCTGATAGGCAATTGTGTAAAGGTTTAAGATATCATCTAATGATAAAAATGAAAAGATTTGGACCCAAATAAGTAAACCAATTAATTTTCCTGATCATACAACCTAAATAAATGAAATAGATAAAGATCCAGCATTTTACAGTCCATAATTAAAATTAACAGAGTAATCTGTACAGAGGTTGTATTTTTATGAGAAAATTTTGAGAAGATCATAATTTTTATAGGGTTAGGTTCCAAATAATTTTAAAGGGAGAGGTTACCAACTTTGATTCTCAAGTGAGTTATTTATGTTATGAAGTTGTGTTTTCATTCACCTATAATGTAAGATTGTAAGGATTAAATGAAAGGATACAACTCCCTAGTCTTGTGTATCTTGACAGCAGCAACACGAGAAACACTGTCTGTCCAGGTAGGTGCGATGGCTCAGGTCTTCAATCCCAGCATTTTGGGTGGCTGAGATGGGAATATCGCTTCAACTCAGGAGTTTGAGACCAGCCTGGGCAACATGAAGAAATCTTGTCTGTATAAAATAGACAAAACATTGTTGGATGTAATAGTGTATCAGTGTAGTCCCAGATCCTTGGGGGCTGAGGCAGGAAGATGGCTTGAGCCCATGAGGTCCAGGCTGCAGTGAGCCTGTTTTTTTGCTCCACTGCATTTCAGCCTGCATAACAAAGCGAGACACTGTCAAAAAAAAGAAAAAGAAAAAAGAAAAACAAAAAAGACAAAGTGTCTATGATATTCTGTCCCTAGGATTTTTTAACTCAAATTATCTCCATGAGGCATTCTGTCATAATGATTAAAAAGTATGGGAAACTGAAGAGTAACCTGTAAGATACAATTTATCAACCTTGGAATAGGGATTCTGTTTCAATAAGTTATAATAAATTCTGAAAAGCCTTTATATAACAAGAGTTAAATCCTTATTGCATCATTTTTCATAAGACCATAATGCTTTTGAATGAATAATAGGATAATTTTTTATCATCTTTGTCCAGAGGCATTGCTTTGAGAAAATACCTGGACTTGGAGGTTTATAACAAACATTTCTTGTAATCCCAGAGGCTAAGAAGCCCAAGGTCAAGGAATCAGCAAATACAGTGTTCAGGTGAGGGGTCACTTCCGGGATTTTATTTTTATTTTTATTTACTTATTTATCTTGAGATGGAGTCTCACTCTGTTGCCCAGGCTGGAGTGCAGTGGCACAATCTCTGCTCACTGCAAGCTCCGCCTCCTGGGTTCACACCATTCTTCTGCCTCAGTCTCCCGAGTAGCTAGGACTACAGGTGCCCGCCACCACGCCTGGCTAATTTTTTTATTTTTAGTAGAGACAGGGTTTCACCATATTAGCCTGGATGGCCCCGATCTCCTGCACTCATGATCTGCCTGCCTCGGCCTCCCAAATCGCTGGGATTACAGGAGTGAGCCACCAGTCCCAGCCCATTTATTTATTTGTTTATTTATTTATTTATTTATTTATTCGTTTATTTGTTTATTTTTGAGATGGAGTCGTGCTCTGTCGCCAGCCTGGAGCGCAGTGACACGATCTTGGCTCACTGGAACCTCTGCCTCCATGGCTCCAGCAATTCTCCTGCCTCCCAAGTAGCTGCGACTAAGGGCACACACCACCATGCCTGGCCAATTTTTTGTATTTAGTAGAGACAGGGCTTCACCATTTTGGCCAGGATGGTCTCCATCTCCTGACCTTGTGATCCGCCTACCTCGGCCTCCCAAAGTGCTGGAATTACAGGCGTGAGCCACCGTACCCAGCCACTTCCTGGATTTTAAACATCCCTCTTGCTGAGTCTGCACATGGTATAAGTGGCTTGGGAACTCTATAGTCTTTTAGGAGGGTGCTAATAACATTTAAGAGGGTGCTGTCATCCTGACCGGATTACTTCCCATCAAAGGCCCTTTTCCCCTTTCAGAAGGCAGCCAATTGACACTTCCACATGTTGAGCTTAAGGATGGTGGTGTGAGGTGGCAGTGATGATTTAATGAATTCTTTGGTTTGCAGTTTTTAATGCCCCCAGTGTTGGCATCAGGTATCAAAGGCATGAAGATGATTTTTTAAAATCGTTCGTAATGCAGTCATCCAGCTTCAGATTACAAGGTTTGGGGACAATTGGGCAGTTTTAGTTTTCAGTGATGCTAAATCATGAAAGGGGGACACAATGTTGAAATTTTAGTTTGGAGAGTTGTAGCTATATGTTGGATAAAACAAGAATTGAAATTGTAGACTAATAAAATATGTAAGACAACTCACATGGGTGGTTTTAGTTTTCCATTGAAACAAAATTCTCTCTGCTGTTACTTCTCTTGATCTTGTTCACAAAATAAGTCTGGTCTGACTAGATTTGTCCTCATTTTTTACCTAAGTGAACTAAGAATTGTCATTGACCACAAAGGCATATATATATATAATATTTTATATATATAATTATATATATATTTTATATATATAATTATATATATTATATATATAATTATATATAATATATATAATTATATATATTTTATATATAATTATATATATTATATATAATTATATATATTATATATATAATTATATATATATTTTATATATATAATTTTATATATATATAATATTTTACATATATATATATAATTTTTAAAATTAGAAACAGTGTCCGGCTTACTGCAGTCTCAACCTCATGGGCTCAAGTGATCCTCCCACCTCAGCCTCATGAGTAGCTGAGACCATAGGTGCAAACCAGCATATTTGGCTAATTTTGTATGTTATCTGTTTGCCTGTTTGTTTGATTTTGGAGATGGGGTTTTACCTTGTTGCCTAGGTTAGGTTTGAACTTCTGGGCTTAAGTGATTCTCCCACCCTTGCGTCCGAATGTGCTGGGATTACAGGTGTGAGCCACCATGCTTAGCCGCAGAGTCCTTTCCAGTTTACTTTGTCAGAACTTTATATAATTAGTTTCAGATTATACTTCTTAAAGCTGCCTGGTTATCTCTGATTTTATGCAAATCATTCTTAAATATATTTGACATTTCAGACAAGGCTTTGTAAAAAAAAAAAAACACGGGTTCTAATTAGGTTCTGCTGAAAGGAGAACGCATTCTTACTGAACTTCAGAAATGACTCAACTGCCATATAAATGTTTATAAAATCTTAAATGTCCAGTGAACATAACACAGCTTAACTAGTAAATTAGTAAATCCAAGAAGGATACAAATGACGTGTGTATTCTTTTTTTTTTGAGACTGAGTCTCACCCTCTCGCCCAGGCTGGACTGCAGTGGCATGATCTTGGCTCACTGCAACCCCTGCCTCCTGGGTTCAAGCAATTCTGTATCAGCCTCCCAAGCAGCTGGGATTACAGGTGTGTACCACCATTCCTGGCTAATTTTTGTATTTCTAGTAGAGATTGGGTTTCTCGATGTTGGCCAGGCTGGCCTCAAACTCCTGACCCCAGATGATTCACCTGCCTTGACCTGCCAAAGTGCTGGAAATAAAGGCATGAGCCATTATGCCTGGCCCACAAATATCTTTTTCTATTTAATAATAACAACAAATTGTAATATGTAGCTGTTTGTATTAAACAGTTTTAAACTAGTCTTATTTACTAAATATTTCCATGAGTCATGTGAACTTGAATATATATTTCTAGGATTATTAGGAGTATGTAATTCACAATAGTGATCATATGTCTCCAAGCCAATTTGAATAGCACCCTTTTAAGTGATATTAAAAATTAACTTGGTAATAATATCCCGAGCTAGTAATATATCACACACATATAGCATATAGGCATGAAAATATAGATAGAGGAAAACAGATTTTAGAGATCACCTAAAATTTAGTCATGAATGAGGCAATAGGGTAATATAAAACTCACTGGGTTTATATCCATTTTATATTGTATTTAAATTGTTCTTCTGGCAAATGAGACAAGGTTGCCTATTCAATAGGAGGTCTAATACCTTTTGTCTGTATTGGCGAAGAAGACTTTTATGAGACTATTTTGTCCTAATATTTTATCTATGGAGCCAGAGGACTATATTTTAGGCACAGAATACATCTAGTTCCAGTCTGCACATCTCCAAAGGCTGGGGAGATACAACACTCAATCTCTTCTAATTAGCCATTTTTTCATTTCAACTTCAGGCCAATAATTTCTTGGAGGGTAGAGAAGATACTGAAGTCCCTCAAGAGCTTCTGATTTAGTGGGCCTAAATTTCTGTTGACTATATAGAGAGAGTTGAAGGTTGAAATAGGAAGGAATAGGTTTGTTTAGGGGTAGGTAGAAGAATGGATGATGAGAGGTTTGAAGGAGGATATGTCAAAGAATTCAAGGAAGGTAAAAGGAAGATTGAAGGTGGTGAGAGGAGAAACAAGAAACATGAGGAATAAGAAGGAAGACATCAAAGAGGCACCAGTATAGGGAGATGTTAAGTTTCTCAAAGATCTTTGAAGTTCCAAATTGTCCTTGAAAAATGCATACCAACAACAAGTTATGCAGAGTAAGCAAAGCCTAAAGTCCACAAGGGTTCAAGAAAGTGGGTTATGGTTGGCAATGAGACTTCCATGGGAGAGACAAGAATCCAAGTAAAGAAGAGAGAGGTGTCAAAGAGTTTCAGTGGATACTAGAGACAGAGATAGCAAGATAGAAAGATACATAGAGATAGAGATAGAGTTAGATAGAGATAGAGGTGTATTAAGATAGAGATAAACTTCCTGACAGCCCAGAAAGATGGGAAAATTCCTGTTAAGGAAAAAAGGTCTCCAACATAGCAAATCAGGAAATAATCTCCACTCAGGAAAGAGGCTAGAAAAAAGCGAACCCAGTCAACGGAGTCAGGGAAAACTCCACTCAGGGAGTAGCTAGCAAAAAAAGATGGTTAGCATAGAGAATCAGGGAAAAATTCTTACTTAAGAATAGACATCCAAGAGGAAAATTCAAGCCAAAAATATCAGAGAATGAGCCCCTCTTAGGAAGAAGGGTATACAACGCAGAACGTACAGGAATAATCTCAAACATGAAGCAAAGCTGACAAAAAAAGAGTTGCAGACTTGGAAATCAGGAAACAATTTCCAGTCAGATTAGAGAGCAAGGCAAGAGAGACTTGCAACCCCAGGGAGTCAGGGAATAAACATAAGAAAAATTATAACCTGGGAAAAGAAAATGTCACGCTAGGAGACAGGGAATAATACCCAATAAAGAAAAAGAGCCAGGAAGATGAGATTTCCAACTAACGTATCAGGAAATAATCTTCAGAAAATTGGAATAATCTGTAATAAGGGAAGAACAAGTTAAGAAAAACAAAACAAAATAAGAAAATGTCTATCTCCTGGAGTCAGACAGTAATCTCTAGTAAGGGAAACACCAGGAGGAAAATACTTTCTGCACATTAGGAATAAATGCCACTCGGGAAAGACAGAGCCAATAAGAAGGAACTCCTACCTAAGAAAGTTAGAATAATCATTATTATTTTTTAAAGAGAGAGAAGTAAGGATTTTAAATGAACTCAGGTTATAATCTTTATCAGGAAATAGAGTCATAAAGAAGAATATTGAGCCCAAATGTCAGATAAAAATTTGAAATCAGAAAAAAGGGTGAGGGATGACAAACTTCTATCCCAGGGAGCCAGGAAATAATCTTAAATCATGAAAAGAAGTAGAAAAACAATCTTTCACCAGAGAGCTCATTTAATATTTATCTCAGAGAAAAGAACAAAGGAAAAGAAAAGAAGTTCAGTCCAAGGATTCAGAGAATAATACTAATTTAGGACAGGGGAACCAAGAAGAAGTGACTATGAACTCAGAATCACATGAGAATTATTCTCACTTAGGAGAGAGAGACAATCAAGTAGTCAGAAAATGTTACCCATTAACAAAGAGAACAGAAAGAAGAGATGTCTATCCAGAGAGTCAGAAAAGAGAGCTAATAAGTGACTTACAGCTCAGGTGCCAGGGAATAAATTCCATTTCATAAGAGAGCAAGAAGGAAGGTCTTTCAAATCAAAAAGTGAGAGAATAATTGTTACTCAAGGAAGAGATCTGGAAAGACATGACGTCCAATCAGGAAAATAATTTCTTTTATGAAACAGAGCCAGGAAAAACAGGTTTTTCACTCCAGGAGTGAGGAAATCTCTACACAGGAAATACACCCAGGAATTTTTTTTTTCCTGCTCAGCAAATAAGGCCAGAAATTTCCAAACCAGGAGTCCAGGGAAAAGTCTTCAATCAGAAAAACAATCAAGAGGAAGAATAGGAAGAATTTTCTACCCCAGGAGGCATGGAATACATCCCATTGAAGTACAATAGTCAGAAAAACAGAATACTATGCCAGAAATTGGGGAATAATTTCTATTCAGATGAGACATCCACTAAAAAGATATTTCTATCCCGTAAAGTCTGGGATTAATCACCAATAAAACAACAACAACGAAAAGATATGATGTTTAGCACAGAGTCAGAGAATAATCCCTAGTAGGTAAGCATAGAAAAGGTAGAAGAGATTTTCACTCCAGGAGTCAGGGAGTAATTCCTACCAAGAGGTGATAGCAAACAAACAAACAAACAAACAAACAAAAAAAACACACACACACACACTTTAAGCTCAGAAAGTTAGGGAATAATCCCTGTCGTGAAAACAAAGCAAGAGAAAAAACAAAAAGCTTTTATCCTTTGAAGTAAGAAAATAATTCCCTACTCAGGGATATCAGGAAGTCAGGATTTCCTGACTTAAGCCCAGTCAGCCAGAAAATAATTTCTACTAGCAGGGGAGTCAGGAAGAATAGATATCCAACCTAAATGCAAGGAAATGGGTTTCCTATAAAGAAAGACAGCCATGAAGAAGAATGTTCCAGATTAGGAGTAAAGGACTAATGTTCACTGAAGGAAAAAAAAAAAAAGAGTTAAATAGAGCTGACTTTCACACCAGGCTTGGGAGAAACGTTTTGCATGCTTGGGAGAAAAAATACATTCCCCTCTAAAAACAGAGTACCAGGATGAAGAGAATTACAGCGGAGTTGTAACTAAGGTTGTATTCCCTACTCTAAAGAAACAAACAAACAAAGAATAAAGCTTGTGGAGCCTAAAGGGAAGGACATCAATCCCCGGGCCTTCTTCCCTGGCTTCCTTCAGTGATTAGGGAAAGCCTATTTTCTCTCCCTGGAAAGAGGTTTAAAGTCTTCAGGAGCAAGAAGAAAGGTCTCAGCACTTCCAGTCCCTTCTTCCCTAGTGTGCTTTAGTAATATATCTCTGAAATCTCTCCCTGGAAGGAGGCTAGAAAAATACTACTGAAAGACTAAATGAGAATAATGACAATCACTGTGCCTTCTTTCACTTCCTTCTGTGATTTCTGCAATTATTCTCTCAAAGTAGGCTGGAGACAGACCTCTATGAGCCAAACAGAGACAGACATCACTCCCTAAGACATTCTCCCTGACTTGCTCCAGCAAAATTCCCTGCAGTCTCTATCTGGAAGGAGGCAGAGAGTCAGAATACTTCCAAGCCTCAATGAGAAGAACAGCACTTCCCACACTCACTTCCCTGGCTTGCTCTAATAGCAGATTTCTGCCATCACTTGCTAGAGAAAATCAGGCAGTTAGATCTCTGAAATCCTGAATGGAAGAGGTAGCATTCCCCTTCCGTCACCAGACATAGCAAGCTTGCTTCATAGGCTTGTTCTAGCAATAAATCCCTCCTGCTATTCTCCCCGGACAGATTTTTGGTGACGTATAAATGTGACAGTGAACACCTCTCAGGCCTTCTTGCTTTCTTCTCTGCCTTCCCACAGCAAGAAATCTGCCTTGCAGATTCTTCCTGGAAGAAGCTTGTGCGACTTTTGCAATGCAGAATGAGAAAGCAGGCAGTCTGCACTACCTTCTCCCTAGCTTGCTCTGGTGAGAAATCAATGTCCGTAGAACCTCCCTGGAAGTAGCTTCTGCATACATCATGCGTCACAAATTTTACAGCCTGTACCTAAGGGACTGTCCTAAATCATCTGCTTCTGGAAGTGAATAGGACTCTGTATTCTGAGTCTCCTATATCACAGAGAACAAGATTGTCAAAGTTGTAAATATTCAGTGGCTATCTGTCCAGATTCAGAGTGAGCATAACGAATGACTGTACAGGTGTCAGTCATGGACACTATTCTTGGCATAAGGCAGAACTAGTTGGACATAAACTCTGAATCTAAGCTTGTCTACAAGCAATATACATCTAATCCCAAAACCTTTTACCTGCATATCATGGGGCTGGCTACTATCTTGCCTGTGTCAAAGGAATAGTATGATTTTGCACATACTACAATTGAGGGTGACATAAGAAGAAAGACAGTGAGTTGGACAATCACAGAATTGAGAAGCACCTGGAATCTCTGGTTGCACTGATAAGGAGATGAAATTTCCTACATAGGATGAGTTAAGGACAACAGAGAAAGATGGTTGTCTTCACGGACTTGCAGAAACCAACTCATAGTCAAGAAAAATGGGGCTGGTGGTAGTGGGTACAGGAGGGCAGGGCAGTGAGGGAGTGCAGTGGAGAGGAAAATATGTTCTGAGGTAAAGAACAAAAGAAATAAACAGAATTGGACTCTGATAAAATGAAAGTATGTAATGTCCCTGGCAGGGAAATCAAAACAGAAAGCTCTAAGGTATTACCAGAAGTCTGGAGAGTAATGCATTTAAAAACTGAGAAGTTTAACAAAGAGGTAGAAAATATTTCAAGGTATCAAACAGAAATCAAAGAAGTAAAAAATACAGGAAGCTACATCAAAAATTAAATAGAGGGACCAAAGAGTAAACTGGATCAAGCAGAACAGAGGATAAGCAAAATTAAGCCAAGTCTTTGAAAATAATCAAATTGGAGGATAAAAATGAAAGAGAAAAATAAGGAATCATGAAGACAGCATAAGGAACTTATGGAACATTATGAAGCAGGATGATAACATATGGAATACTATAAGGAGATAATAATGATAAAAGGAGAGAAAAATAACTGACATATATTTTTAAACAAATAAATAAAAGGCTGGGCACAGTGGGTCATGCCTGTAATCCCAGCACTTTGGAGGCCGAGGCAGGTGGATCACCTGATGTCAGGAGTTTCAGACCAGCCTGGCCAATATGCAAAACCCCATCTTTAAAAAAAAAATACAAAAAAATTAGCCAGGCTTGGTAGTGGGGGCCTGTAATCCCAAATACTTGGGAGACTGAGAAAGGAGAATCTCTTGAACCCAGAAAGCAGAGGTGGCAGTGGACTGAAATCACTCCACTGCACTCCAGCCTGGGTGTCAGATCAAGACTCAATCTCAATAAATAAATAGATAGTAAAATAAAAAACAATAACGAAAGGATACAGATGGCTGCTAGAGTCACTGAAGACTCACCTTGTCCACAAAGAAGGTGCGAAATAGCAAATAGATAACTATGCATTGAATCGAACATCTTTGGGAGAAGGCGGGAATTCAGCAGGGAAGTGACGGTGACTCTCTAAGCCATGAAAACTGGGGATGGCAGCAGTATAGAGAGTGACCAAAGCAGCCAGCTGGAATTGGCTCAAAACCAAAAGGAATTCTCCACTGTGGGAGAAAGAAAGACCGCATTTGCAATCCTAGATGCAGAGAAACCCCTTGGCCCTGTGAGGACAGATCCTAAGCCTAATAACAGAGACCTGCCTGACGTCCACACAACTACACTGTCCCAGAGAGGGAACTCATGCAAGACCCCATGCCCACAGAGGCCCACACTGCTGGTGCATGGCCCAATATTGAGGGTGCTGTTGGGCAAAAGGCTGTCTAGAACCTACATCAGAGAGCCTTTTGCCCAGGGGTCCAATACCCCTGCATCTCCGTGTCTTGGGTCCTTGCTGACATGCCCTCTTGTCCACCCAGAGGCCTCAGTGTCATGATGTCAGCTGGATGCAGCAATGTGGTTGGGTCCATGATAATGGAAATCATGCAGCATCCTATACCCCAGGGAATAGGCATTCCAGCATATTCGAGTGGCTGCGTCAAAACATAGGGAACAAAAATGTGTGATCCATAGAACGTGGGAAATACCTGCCTGAGGATGCTGCCACTGAGGCACCAACTTCTCCCAGCCCCTCAGCAGCAAGACAACCACACACCTGTAAGTGTCATGTCAGGACCCACAACCCAGATCCTAAGCTGCTACTGCCAATATAGCCACCCACTTGTACCACATGAGGGACTCAAGACTGACCCACCTAGCCCACAGGCACCACACTGGGGCCCTTCCATGCTGCCTGGGACCCCTAGGACTTACCTGTCCAATGCAGCTGCCACAGCTGCTGTCAACTGATGCTACCCAGGAGCCTGAATACAGGCCTACTCAGTACACCAAACCCCAGCAAAGTCTCACCCGAGGCTCTTAAAACAACTAAAACCTAAGCCATTAAGGCACCTTCATACATTTCTGATATTGAGTATAGCTAAAGAAATAATATGAGGAACATGCTATGCTACTTACCCAGAACCAAAGTCAAAGTACTCTGCCCAATCAACATTATAGATGCATGTACGGGGAATAGTTTTGTTCCAGTGCTTTCTTTTAAGCTTCAGATAATATTCTCACATGGATATGCAGATTAACAGCCAGCAGAAGGCCTGCATGAACTCTTTTGCCTCTCTGGGGTTTTCTTTTTGTGTAAGTCCTCTTTTATTTTCTGGCATTTTGTTCTACAGATTCTAGCTTTCTTGATATAGTTGAACTCTGATTTTAGTCTTCTCAATCTAGTAACACCCCCTAAGTTATGGCCTGGTGATAAGTAGGGTTCATCCTTACACTGCCTTTGTTCATCTTTTCTGAGAAATTATTGTTTGGTGCTGCCTGGAATTGAATGTAGAAAAATCTTTGGTTCATATTTCTGTCTAGTTTTGTGGTTATTTAACCTGGGAGGGTAAATATGGTCCCCGTTACCTCATTATGGTTAGGGGCGTAACAGGGCCATGGAAGGCTTTCAGAAGTCATTTTTGAAGACAGAACGCAAAGTCGGTTTGCATGATGAACTTAGATAAAATACAGCCAAGAAAATAATGTTAGCAGAAACCAGGCCTTACAGAAATCTTTTTAGCGAGTTATTATGCTCAGACTTAAAAGAATAAAAAAAAACAGACCAACGGGTAAAATATACATATTCTAACTTTAATCTGGGGTATTAGAATTATTCAGTTGTGCAAATAAAATTCAAATATAGTTGAAACATTTGTATAAGCTGGTCTATATACTACTTTCTGTGTAGAAAGAATACATACGGATACAAATTTCAGAAAGAACATAGAAACTGGCATATTATGTTTTCAAAAAAACCCACATTTATTTTACTGTATTTTCCTTTTTTGGAAACAGATTCTGGATCTCTGGCCCACGCTGGAGTGCAATGGCGCAATTTTGGCTCTCTGAAACCTCCGCCTCCTGGAGGTGATTCTCCTGCCTCCCGAGTAGCCGGGACTACAGGCATACGCCACCAGACCTGCCAAAGTTTTTTTGCATTGTTAGTAAAGATGGGCTTTCGCCATGTTAGCCAGGCTGGTCTCATTTGAGATACACGTGCCTCAGCCTCCTAAAGTGCTAGGATTACAGGCGTGAGCCACCTTGCCTGGCAAAAAAATAAAAATAAAGATAAAAATAAAATAATAATAATCCAGCAGGGCGCGGTGGCTCATGCCTGTAATCCCTGTCCTTTGGGAGGCCGAGGCGGGCGGATCACGAGGTCAGGAGATCGAGACCATCCTGGCTAACACGGTGAAACCCCGTCAATACTTAAAAAAAAAAAAATACAAAAAATTAGCCAGGCGTAGTGGCGTGCGCCAGCAGTCCCAGCTAGTCGGGAGGCTGAGGCGGCAGAATAGCATGAACCCGGGAGGCGGAGCTTGCAGTGAGCAGAGGCATGCCACCGCATTCCAGCCTGAGCAACAGAGTGATACTCCGTCTCAAAAAAACAAAACAAAACAAAACTACAAAAAAAAAAAAAAAACAACAAAAGAAATATGTGGATTTTTTTTCTTTTTCTTTTTTTTTCTTTTCTTTTTTTTTTTTTTTGAGATGGAGTCTGGCTCTGTCGCTCAGCCTGGAGTGCAGTGGCATGTCTCAGCTCACTGCAAGCTCCGCCTCCCGGGTTCATGCCATTCTCCTGCCTCAGCCGCTCGAGTAGCTGGTAGTACAGGTGCCTGACACCAGCCCAGCTAATTTTTTGTATTTTTAGTGGAGACGGGGTTTCACCATGTTAGCCAGGATGGTCTCGATCTCCTGACCTTGTGATCCGCCCGCCTCGGCCTCCTAAAGTGTCAGGATTACAGGCGTGAGCCACTGTGCCCGGCCAGAAAAAAATCCACATTTAAAAAATATAGAATACAAATTATTATGGACATTACCATTTTTATATCAGTCACTTGAGAAATGGCACTTCTCTCAAATGAGTATTGTATATTGGAATCAATTTTGCAAAATCAGAAAATGTGATTTATTTCTGGGGATGCTAGGCATATTAGACATTTTTTCCAGTTGCATTTAGGTATGGGGAAAAAAGAGCTAGACAGAGAAATTCTGTGACTTAATCCAGCTAGTCTATGACTACACAGGACAAACCTACGGTCTGATAAAATTGCATTGACTTGGTAGAGTAAGGTAGACCATGCCTGTGGGGCAACTAAAGTAATAAAAGGAGGTACTGTAGGATTTATGGGAAAGGTGGTGAGTAGGTATTTAAACACAACAGAGTTTCAATAGGTTCAAGGTAAAGGACGCCTATGTATTAAAGGCCAAAACATCATGTTTAGACTGTGAGAGAACCCAGTGTCTTTATTCCTTGTAGATCACAAGGTGACATTTGTGTGGAATTTTGAGTGCAAATGCCTGTTATTTGAAGCTATGTACCTAGAATGGAAAACAGTTTTTCTTCTATGGAAAGTGACAAATCAGCGGGGCAAGAGTGCTAAGTTTTATCTTCACTGATAACATTTCAAACAGCAAATACTCTGTTTATAATTTTAGAACATAAAGTTTCTCAGTGAGTAAGAAAGCCGACGTCATTCAGAGATGATAATTTTTGTGACCCTTCATAGCTGTACCCAGACTTTGGCAGAAATATTTATTTCCATTAAGTCGGGAGCTGGCTTTTCGGTTCTCCCCTCAACGTGATGAATTGAGATGGTGGATTTTAACCTTTTCATCTTTGTTTTATTTTCTAACCTGTTAGAATTTACTTATCTCAGCATTATTGCTATTTCCAGTAACAAAGCTGAACTTGCTTGTTTATACTATATACAATTTAAAGTAAACTACCACATTAGCCTCTATATTTGAAAGTAAAACTAAGTAAAATTTGGTCGTTTTTATTACCGTGAGTGGCCATATACTTTTACTACATTTGTATGCAATTTAATGTAACTAGTTTAAATTTAACATTACTATTAATGATATCCACTGTGGGTGCTCTTTTTTCTATCGGCTCTTTTTTGTGTGCACACTTAGGTGATTTCTTACATTTTGCTATTAAATATTGTTTCAGATAACTTTCTTCTGCACTCCTAGTTTCCTAATGTACAAGGAAATTTGTAAGTAGAGATTCTATATTGATAGTCATGCAGCAACACGCATGTACACTTGCACATGTTTAATATAAACAGACCAGTTAGATAATATAAAGCACAAAATAAAACAAGTAAATATTGCCCAGTTCTCAAACGATGAAGAAACTAGTCTTCATGGCAAAATCTTTAGCACGAAGTCATTTGCCACTCTACAAAATAAACAGAGGTCGGGAGCTGTGGCTCAAGCTTGTAACCCAGCATTTTTGGAGGCCAAGAAATTCAGATCACTTTAGGCTAGGACTTCAAGACCAGTCTGGCCAACACCAGGAAACCTGATCTCTATGAAAAATATGAAAATTAGCCAGACATGGTGGTGTACGCCTATAGTACCTTACAGTTACTTTGGAGGCCGAGGCATGAGAATCGTTTGAACCTGGTAGGCTGAGTCTGAAGTGACCTGAGATTGCACCGTGCACCCTAGCATAGGTGACAGAGCGAGACTTCAACTCAAAAATAAATATAAATATAAACAAATATATAAATAATAGACATGGTATCCTTCACTTCAGGCAGTTATCATTTTTTTCTTCTTTTTTTTTAATTTTGAGACAGTGTCTCACTCTGTTGTCCACACTGGATTGCTTTGGCATCATCATAGCTCACTGCAGGCTTGAACTCCTGAGTTCAAATGCTCGGCCTCCCATTTGAGCCTCCTCAGTAGCTGGAATTACAGGCACACACAACCATGTGCAGTGTGTGTGTGTGTGTGTGTGTGTGTTTTGTTTGTGAACTATTCTTTTGAATCACATCTTTTTATAACCCAATCTTTTTATTCATTATTTTAGTTAAACTCTGTTTCAACTGCAATGTGCTTTTATATTAACTTTTTTTCCACAGGGTAGCATGGGATACACTTTCCGAGCTCTGGCATATGTAAAGTTGTCTTTCTACTAATTTTCCATGAGGTTGAAAATTTACGTGTATGAAATTTTTGGTCATACCATATGAATTCTTTTTACCAAGAATTCTTTAGACCTTGCCATATATTCTGGAGTTTTGTTTATAGAAGAGACATGTGTGGCCAATTTGACCAGTGACTCCTATTCAGGAAAATTCTTAATTTATGTTTATGCTATAAGATTTTTTTAACACATTAAATTAAAAAATTTGACCAGGATAAGCTCAATGCCTCTCTCAGTTTGTATAAGTGAGGTTAACACGAGACCATTGTGTACTGTGTTGTTTGTTTATGGCATTAATATACCTTGCTGAATGATCACTACCTGTTGACCTGCCTTCTTGCCTCCTCATAGGCTCCACTTACCTCTTTAGCCACATTAAAAAGTTGGCTTTTTAAATGCTGTATCTTTAGCATGTTGCACAGTGCTTGATACAGCATAACTCTCAATAAATATTTGTTGAGGGAATGAGTAAGCCAGCAAATATAAACCTTTCATAAAATTCCAGAATTTGACACCATTTCTGTAAGTGAAGTCGAATGCAATCCATGGGATAGACATGTTTATGAATGAGAATTAAGAGTCTATATATTTTTAAATACAAAATTGAGAGAAGATTAAAATATTGGTACAAAAATTAAAACATTATTTGATGATGTTATTTAATATTTGATAACACATTATCAATATTATGAATGAATTCAAGTTACCTTATCTTTAGTGCATCTATTGACTCTTGCATGGATGTTTACTTCATTACAGTAACTTTCAGTGATTTCTGATGCTATGATTATTTCTAGTAGGCATTGTCTTTCCTGGGAGCACCCTGCGTTTTTGATGCTAATACACACATGTGTTTCCATTTTACCCCTGAGAGGAGGCAAAATTTACTGTCAATACAGTAGATGCCCATCTATAAAGTAAAAATTCTAATGGAGTGCATGTGGGTAGGCTTGTGTTCCAATTGCTGACAGGCCACTCTCTTCCCCACCACCCCGGAGTGATATGCAGAAGGAACGCTGCCAACCATTCTCCAGGAGAAAAATCAGATCATGTCTCATAGTTTCTGAGTTTATATGGAGGTTTTGTGCCTTTCAAGACATGAGAACCTCATCTTGCACCATTAGTTGAGAATCAGCACTCATGATCTCACCCTGCAAAATGAAAATCTGTTGGAAAACAGTAAGCCCACCTTGGCTTCAGCTCTAGCTTACTGCATGAGCTTTGTGATCCTGCTTCATATCCCGCATGTGATTTTTTTTGAGTTCCACCTTTATATTTAATAGTTTTCATTTACACAGCATTCCTATGTGTTTGGAGGAGAAGTTCACTCTGCTGTGTCGACTGGACATCTTTATATTTCCAGTGTCTTCCCAAATCTGTGGGCCATGCTTGCATCTCCTGAATTAATCATTTAATAAATGAATAAAGCAGGTGCGACTACCCTATGAGAGTCACAATGCTGGTGTTCATTGAGAGGGTGGACAATAGACCCCAGGACATTTCAGGAAAAATAATAAGAAATAATGGGAAATGGGAGAGTATAAAATAGCAGACAACCCAACACTAAGGAATAATTTCTGTTACTTGCATAAACTGCCTGAGGCCTGATTTCTGTAGCACAGTATTTTTAAAGTCGCCATAATGACCCTAGTTTTGCCATGCTGATGCTTTACTTATTTCATTTTATTAAGGTTCTGTAGCTCTTCACTAAATACACGCTATAAAAATTCTGCTCAAACAAAGGAGGATGTCATCAAAAATAAATAGTTTGGAATAGTGGAAATACCATCTACTGCAAATTTCTGGTAGCAAATTCCTTTCTGTAACACCCCTGGCTTGACAAATTTGGATCATATTACAGGTGATTTTTTTTTGACAATAATGTTAGTTTTCTCCCAGATAGAAATTTTGTGTTGCCTGCTTTCCAGACATACCCCAACCCCAGCTAATTCTTACGAAAATGTCTTCCATTGTTCAAAGAAAAGAAAACATTGAAAAAATTTCTCTGTGTATTTATTTTCCATTTGATAAAAAGAATAGTTTAACTAACTAGGACATGCATTCCATTCTCTTAGCGTGGTAACAGATAGTAACAGAGCTTTTTCTTTTTCTTCTTCTTTCATCTGTATTTGCTAAATATATTATGAACGGCAGGATAGTACTTGCTAGGAAAGTAGATTATAAAGATAAATGTAAGAAGCATTACGTTATTTCCCCAACCAGTTGCAAATGTGCGTTTATTATATTATATCCCATAAATACCAGGACAACTACACCAGCTGCTCTGTACTCTCAGAGGGCATGGTATTTCTTCTTATTTTGGCAACAGCCACCACTTCCAAAGGAAAAAAAAATCTCTCACAAGCCTGAGTTAAACAGGTGGAGCTTTCACCAGTCCTACAGATAAAACAGTAGGACCTGATAGCTCTCTGCTGACAGTGTGTTTCCATTAAAAAAAAAAAAGTAAAAAAGATGAAATTCAGACATTAAAAACAGTTCTTTGGATATTAAAAATTGTAATTTTCTGATATTTTATAACAGTTATATGTATTTCTCTTGGCAATGTTTCACTCAGTGAGAGTGACAACAAAGAGACTTAACACCCCAGATAGACTGAATAATACATGGCTTACTCACTTCCATTCGTATGAATACTTTCTTTTGTGTTACTGCATTTTTGTACAATGCAATAAGACAAAAGGAAAATGTGTTATTGTGTTGTACAACATGAACCGTAGAAAATGCATTGTACAAAACTGTGTTATTGCATTGTACAAAATGTGCAATGTGTTAGCTTATGTTAAAATCAGAGGCTGGGTGCGGTGGCTCATGCCTGTAATCCCAGCACTTTGGGAGGCCAAGACGGGCGGATGACGAGGTCAGGAGATCAAGATCATCCTGGCTAACACGGTGAAACCCGTCTCCACTAAAACTACAAAAAAAAAAAAAAAAAAAAAAAAATTAGCCGGGTGTGGTGGCAGGCACCTGTAGTCCCAGCTGCTAGGGAGTCTGAGGCAGGAGAATGGTGTGAACCCAGGAGGCGGAGCTTGCAGTGAGCCAAGATCGCACCACTGCCCTCCAGCCTGGGCGACAGAGCGAGACTCTGTCTCAAAAATAAATAAACTAATAAAAATAAAAATAAAATAAAATCAGAAACCCCATTCAAGTGCCATAAAAATATGTGATGTTTATTATTCTTTATTTTATGGGTTTTATTATATTCTATCAAAGGATAAGATTACACATTTTCTTTCTCTTAATAAAATGATTACACTTTCAAAAAAGGCTGAGAAGTGCTGTCCTGAGCATCTTGATTTCAACATTCTTGAATACTGTCCATAAATTACTAAGTTACTGTTTGATACTGGAAAAAACATCCCTACACAACTACCACTAAGATATGGAAGTACATCATTCCAAGCTTGACAAACTACAGTATGATGATTGCCTAAAGGGGATTCCAAATCTTATGGCCATTTTTTCTCAATTCACACATACTCACTTTAACACTCAGTTGAATTTCCATCGTGAACTCACACATGCACACACACCCCACCCCACCCATGCCCTACAGTGGAAACACTGCTGACTCTGTTCGGTGAAGGGCGCAGAAATCAAAATCCATTGAGTCCCCATCAATAATCTCATAGGTTCATACCCTAGACTCCTCTGAAACAGGCAGAAGAAGCTTCAGAAAAGTTTCCAGAAAAAAATCTAGATTCACAATTTAGCCCTGATGCTTAGGAGAGTTGATGCTGGTTGTTACTTATTTTTCAACCTTTGTTTCGTCCTTGTAAAACGACTAAAATAACCTGTGCCATTTCTTACCCAGTGATTTTTTATCATAATCAGGTGAGATAACATATGTAGAAATCTGGAACTTGTTTATAAAATGTAATATTCCTATTTTTAGAAGGTTTATAGTTAGTACATGTAGCAAACGCGCTTGCCTTTCTGTGTGCCAGTCAATGTTCTAAGTGGCCTAAGTTTTTTTAACTCATTTCATCATCCCGATCTCTGTATGAAGCCTAAATGATTATCAGCACCATTTGATATATCAGTAAACTGAGACACTAAGAGACAAAGTAATTCATTTATGCGTTAATACCTACACTATACCAATATTTTATGGATGTCACTGACTGAACTCATGCCATGCATATCTATCCCATACCTAGGCTATAAGACCAGTAGACTGGTATATAATGTGGTTTAACTATACAATGTAAGAGAGAGATTCCACATAGAAGCCCGCAAAATACAGTGCGAGCCAATCCTAGGAAAAAGTTAGAAGAGAAAAATCAAAGTATCTAAATTATCTAAATGGAAACAATGGACTTTGGCCATGGAAGAACAGAGGATTATGATAGTGACCTGTTCCTGAACAGCTCTTAACTGCAGAAGGTTGGGCACTTCAATTGTTCTTTGTTAGTATCATTATCATAGTACTCGAAAGCAATAGCAGAAATTAAAAATGTGGCAATGAAGTATTTGAGATATGATACATCCTATTGGTGAGAGTAAAAGGATGAAATGAAAGTGTTATTAAATTAAAATGAGCAAGGGAAAGATGGGAATACAAAGAAGTAAGTATCACCAAATTGTTCAGATAATGCAGAAAGAGCTCAAAGAATGCATCAGAGTAACTCTACCCGTAGTGTACTATTTGACTAGAACACCACATCCTTCATGTACTCTTTGACTAGAACACCATGTCCTTAAGAACTAACCTTAAGTAGGCATGGCACCAAGGATACCTTTGTGGGGAAAGCAGAAATTCAGATGCATTTACAGAGTGTGTTATGGCGTGTATGTGACTTCCTTTCTCTCTGTTTTGTTATGACTACTTTTTTAGAGATTTTCATATTGCTTCCCAGTTACCAATTACCTAATCACATAACATTAATTTCTTAGCATGCACTTTAGCTGCCAGAAGAAGAGATGACTTTGGTAAGGGGGCATAGCTAGTTTATTTGTGATCTATCACTGAGTAACAAATTATAGCAAAACTTAGTGGCTTCAAAAAACACCATTAATTACTTCACAGTTTATGTGGGTCTGGAAACTGGGCATAGTTATCAGGGTATGTCTGGCTCAAGGCTTCTCATGAGATTGCAATCAAGGTGTTAACCAGGATTTCAGTCATTGTAATACACATGTAGGGAAAGATGTGCTTTCAAGCTCGTCCACCTGGCCGTTGGCAGGATTTAGTTCTTCGTGGGCTGTTGGGCTAAGAACTTCAGTTCCTAACTGGCTATTAGCTAAAGGCTGCCTCTATGTATTGACACAAGAGTGTGCTCATAATGCAGCTCAAACATGACAGGCAGCTGTCTCGGAAACAGCTTGGACAGGGAATGGGTGAGGTGTTCCACATTTGGGCTTCCACATGTGAGATGTATAAGCAAAGTACTTTAAAATATTAGTAAAATAAATCATTAAGGGGACCCTGCATGGTGGCTTGTTCCTGTAATTCCAGCAGTTTAAGAGGTCAAGGTAGGAAGATTGCTTGAGGCCAGGAGTCTGAGAGTAGCTTGGGCAACATAGCAAGACCCATCCCTACAGCAAGTACGTAAATAAAAATTTCATTTGGCATGGTAGCGTGCATCTGTTGTTCCAGCCACTTGGGAGGCTGAGATGGGAGGACCACTTGGGCCCAGGATTTCAGGACTGCAGGGAGCTATAATCATGCCACTGCGCTCCAGCCTGGGCAACAGCGTGAGAACCTATATCAGGAAACAACATACTTAAGAGAAAACAGTGAAAGATGATGGCTGAACTAAAGTGTAAGAGAAGGTCTTTGGAAACTAGGAACTTCAGGAACTGGTATTATTTGGTGGGCCTTTGTGTGAATGTTAAACTCACTGTAATCATTGACAGGAATTGGAATGGACAGGAAGATTGTGAGAATAAAGGGAGTGGGTCATACATTTAGGAAAGTGTACTTGATATGATATTAGAAAGGGACGAAGAAGAATCTGTGACCTCGCTCAGGCCTTGCAGTATATGGAGTGTGAGGGAATAAGCGGCCTCTCCTTGGGTGGGCTGCAAGAGAAGTAGTGACCTCTATGGAGAACCTGTGTTATTTCAGGCACAAAGGTTGAAGGTTATTAATTGAGGTTGTTGTGCATACAGAGGAGTTTATTTGCCATAAAGTATTAACTCTAGAATTGCCCAAATTCCCTTTCAAACTGGCCTAGTTGATAAAATGTTATAGTAAATCTCCTTCCTTCCATGTGTTGCTTGTCCTGTATCTCATATACCCCACTAAACAAACCTCAGACTTGTTTTCTGGGCAACTCAAGCTAGGACAAAGGGAAAGGGAAGCGTAATACTATTTATTCAAAGGGGTTTATGTGTGCATATGTATAATATACATGATGTATATTATGTATATTATACATATACATAGTATATGTATTGGCATATATGTATTGGCATAATATATCCTTGGCATTCATCAGCTTGTAGCTATACCGCTTCAGCATCTACCTCTGTCTTCACATGGCTGTCTTCCCTCTGTGTCTCTGTGTCTCTAAAACTCTCTATCCTTATAACAATATAAGACATTGAATTTAGGGTATACCATAATCTAATGTGACTTACCTTAACTTGATTATATTTGAAAAGTTTATATTTCCAAATAAGGGTATAGTCGCAGGTCCTCAGGGTTATTTCAACATAGTTTTTTTTTTTTTTTGAGAATTCAACCAACTACTATTATTTGGTAATAATTATTACCAAATAATTATTAGAATGTTGACACTAATTCCTACAAACCAAAGCTTCTACTAAAATAAAGAAAGATGAGGTAGCAAGGTAACAAATGTATTACTCAGGTAAACCACCAAATCTCAGGACCTGGAAGCAGTCATGAGATATGGTAGTTTACCTAAGTAAATAATTCCAAAGAAATTATCTCCCTAACCACAATTAAGATGGTTCTTAGATTAGGCATATCCTTAGTCCTGCTAATGTTGTAGCTTTGCTTTGCTGTTCACACTTCTGGAGCTGAAAATACCTTAGGGGCCTCATCCATTAAGGAAAACAAAAATAAAAGGGGCAGTACATCAGAGTTGTTTTCCTACTTCAAATGACTGGATTCTGAGCTTCCCCGCTATCTCAGCGTTCTCTGAGGTGGAGTGCTTAGCATCCAAACAACGTGCAAATGCATACTGGGAAACACTAAGCTTCTTTCTTACCAGAAACACCACTGAGAAGAAAACAAGGGAATTTCTCTATGTTGGCAAATGATTTTGCTACAAAGGATATGTGAAAGCAAAGAGATGTTGCTCCACTCTCACAGACTTCAGCACTGCAAGTATGTGCTGACATGCAGACCAGCTCTCAGTTCTAAAACATAGAGCCCTCTAGCAGACGGGCTATCTAGAAAAAGTACAAAAGTTGAAAGTCTTTTCACGTGGCCTCTTAAACACACATGAGTTTTGTTGTTGTTTGTTTCTTTTGTTTTGTTTTGAGACGGAGTCTCGCTCTGTCGCCCAGGCTGGAGAGCAGTGGCTCCACTTCGGCTCACTGCAAGCTCCGCCTCCCGGGTTCGCGCCATTGTCCTGCCACAGCCTCCCCGAGTAACTGGGACTACAGGCACCGGCCACTATGCCCTGCAAATTTTTTGTATTTTTAGTAGAGACGGGGTTTCACCGCATTAGCCAGGATGGTCTTGGTCTACCGACCTCTTGATCCGCCCACCTCGACCTCCCAAAGTGCTGGGATTACAGGCGTGAGCCACCCTGCCAGGCCCTGTTGTTTGTTGCTTCAGGCCAACATGTTTTATTAATTTTACAACACTCTGTGCAATAATTTTCAAGGACATATGAATATGGAGTTTACTTAGTGTAATACTTGTGTTACACCCACAAAAAATTCCAAATTGCAGATGTTTTATACCTTAAAGCTCTTTGTCACTTTTGATAATGGTTTTCCAACTTTATATATAATATTTTATTATTGTTAAAAAATTCAGCCTGATTAATTTTAGGGTCAAGAATATATTATTAGAATTTGAATCATTTATATAAATATATGACACAATCCTGCTGTATTTTTCTTTACCCCATTCTATGGACTCACTTTATTGTCTTCCTTTTCATTACTGTAGTCTTCCTCTAAAGCCAAGTAAGTTTACAAATGGATCAAAAATTATTTTTGGTTTTTATTTCCTCACAGGTGTTTTTAGCTCCGTGCTTTCATCATTAGTTCGTTTTGCCAACAAGCATTATCACAAACTATGTAATTGTCACATTCAACTTTATGCCATTTTTCAACTGACTCCTCAACTTCTAATACACAGAACTGAAATTCATATTTGCTTCAAACTCTGCTACTGGTCCCCCAATACTCACCGTTATTTAATTAGTTATTAATATTTTTGGTTTATGCATGTTTACCTTCCATTACACCTACTTGTTTTCATAGGTCCTGTTCAGAACACATTTCTCAAATAATTTCTGAACCTAAAAATGATAGTTCCTTCAAAATAATTCCTCTGTTTACAACTTTGCCTTTTCTATATGGCCTTTAGTTTCTTCATCTGTAAAATGAGTGATTAGGTCATTACTATTCAAGTCTACTACATCTTTTGTGGCCTTTTGAACTTGACACAAGCCCTCTTTGCTAAGTGATACTAGAAATTAATATTACAAAAATTCAGCAAGAAATTACATTTGATGTAAGTCCGGGTGTGGTGGCTCTTGCCTGTAATCCCAGCACTTTGGGAGGCTGAGGCGGGCAGATCACGAGGTCAGGAGATCGAGACCAGCCTGGTAACACCATGAAAGCCTCTACTAAAAACACATCTCTACTAAAAATGCAAAAATATTAGCCAGGCATGGTGGTGGGCACCCGTAGTCCCAGCTGCTCGGGAGGCTGAGACAGGAGAATGGTGGAACCTGGGAGACAGAGCTTGCAGTGAGACAAGATAGCACCACTGCACTCCAGCCTGGGTGACAGAGCAAGACTCCATCTCAAAAAAAAAAAAAAAAAGAAATTACCTTTGATATAATAATATACTTATTTAATCATATTTGATAATGTTACTCAAATATTTCAAGTAAACAGATAATGTAAAGATAAATTTAATATGTAAGAATACATAATATTCAAAAAAAATCTGAACACCTTTGCTTACACCCTTTGACCTCATATGTTGCTGGCCTGCAGCTAAGGGTATAGTATGCAATTTGAATTTCATGTTAAAACAAGTCAATAATTTTTGTTAGTTGTAATTGATGAGTGATGGGCAATTTTATTTTTAGAGCCAAATGGAAAAATAACGTCTGATGAGCCAGAATCCAGGCAAAAATAAAAAATAAAAAAATAAAAGGTCATAATGTGTAAAGCAAGAAAATCTACAAACTTCGTTGTCTCTCTTCTTCTATTTCCTTCTGTTGCTATGTGAACAAAGGGAGACAGGGGATCTTAGAGCACAGGAGCAAAGGGGAAAGGCCCAGATATTCAGGTTGATGAGAATATGCATAATGCTAAAATTACAATGAATAAACATTAAAAATATCCATTATTAGCATAACGGTAGCAATAAATACTTAAAATAAATATTTATAATGCAGAAACTTTTTCAGCATCTGAACTAAATACAATATATTGTATTTTATGATAATCTGAAAGCAGAGGGTCAGTCCAAAATTGACTCTAGTGTCAGTGCAGGAATTAATAGTAATAAATATCCAATCCATGTTTAAGTATATGAATTAGGTCTGATTAAAGCTAATAGAGGAGAAAAAGTGAGGGAAAATATTCAGTTCTACTTATTTACTAAGAAGAGATCTGGCTAAATAAGATTTATCTGCTTAACTTGTAACATTGCTTAAGTTCAATTGCTTAATTAAAATACTAATTTTTAAATAAGAAAGATGGGGTTAATTAATATCTTGTATCTCAGACACATCTCTAACCCTTAATTTTTGCTGTTCACATAGTATGAAGGTGACCACTGGTGATAGTAAACAAATTTATTCATTCATTAAATAAATCATATTGAATCAACAAAAATGTATTGCTTATCTAGATGTTGTCAGAGTTGAATCTTGAAGCATAAATAAACAATACTTATTTATTAACATGCATGGTATTCTGCTGGTCATTATAGCTGTATCTGCCTATGTGACAGATTACAATTTTCCAGACTCATGGTATTATGGGCTGAATTCCCAAGCCCTCCACCCATTTGTATTAAAGTCCTAACACCGTTACATCAGAATGTTACTGTATTTGGTGAGAGGGGCTTTAAAAAGGTAATTATGTTAAACTAAAGCAGTTGGATATGGCCTTATTCCAGTCTCACTGGTGTCCTTATAAAAGGAGGACATTTTGACACACAAGGTTACATCAGGAATGCATGAGCACAGAGATAACACCATGTAAACACACAAAGGGTGGTCAGCCCTTTGCAAGCCAAGGACAGAGGTCTCAGAAAAAGTCAAAGCTGATGATATCTTGACTTGGACTTCCAGCTTCCAGAACTTTGAAAGAATAAATTTCTGGTTTTTTTTTTTTTTGATAATGTTACCAAGTGTCACCAACTGTGTGATGTTTTGCTATGGCACTAACCCACATAGATCAAGGGCTGAAACAATCTAAAGGAGTTTCTTCAAAAATCTTTCTATTTACAACATTATATTACCGGGGCTTTTAGCTCCAGGGAATGACTGAATGAGTTTTTGTTTCCGATCTTTGGTGACTCATTATACTATAATAATACAGTACCAAGATAGGCATTTCCATTGGCTTTCCTCTACTCTGCCTTCTGGACTTCAGCTTTATTTTCACCAGCTTGATTTTCCAGGCACTACATAGGGTCTCTCTGGGCAGCCAAAGGAGTGGGCGTCACAGCCAAGAACTAAGGTTGCTGAACTTCATTCAGACTTTCTCAGTGAGCTAGCCATCCACCAGCTGCTATGGGCTGTCTAGGGCCAGGAACGAGCTGAGCTGACCCAGCACTGGTGAGGTCCTGATAGTGAGACCTCCTGAAGTTTTGACAGCAGGCACCTTACTCTCTTCGCTTGAGTTCCAGCCCTATTGATACCACGCCCCTCCCAAGCATTTCTTGACATTCCTTCAGAGCATTTGTAGTTTTGTTGGAAAGAAACAGGCGATAGTTACAAGAGATTAGAAAAATGTGTTAGCTTTGAAAATAAGTGCTAAATGAATGATCTAAGTGAGTTCTTCTTGAGTTCAGGACATAGATTGCTTTACCTCAATGCTATAAAAATAGCTTCAGAGAGAATGGGGAGCTTGAATGACGCATAAGATTCTCACATGCTTGGAAGCTGTTATCTTCAATCAAACAATGTAAAAAGATGGAAAATAAGTATTATCATATATAATTTAGAAACTTCAGAAACAAAAACATGGGTTAGAAGTCTGGCTATGCCAGTTACCAACTAGGTAGCATGGAGCAAATTACAAACTCTCTGAACTTCTATTTCCTCATGGGGTTGTTTAGATGATTAGAAATCACCTACGTAAAATGACTTACTTTGTGCAGGCAAATGGCCTGGACTCACTAAACGGTTGTACACATATTAACATTGTTTCATGATTAATGCCAATCTAATCATGATCATTTCAGCCGTCCTTATTTTAGCACTCCTGTGACTGAAAGACATCAGAAATCAAAATAGACCTCAGCAATAATTTAGTCGAGTCTCCTCATTTTCTGGAGAAAATGAATGCCCAGAGATATTAAATGACTTGGCAGAGGTTACAGAGCCAGCTGGCAGCAGAGACAATATCAGCCACAAAACATACATTTTTTTACTCTGGATCAGAATACATTTCATTTTAGATTCCTTTATTGAAAGCAGTACACATATCTTAAGTATTTATTTTTAAAATCATACCAATTACATATGAAGGGTGAATGAACTGAAATAGATGGAAGGACATTAAATCTAAGTGTCGTGGTAGTGCTACAAATTTACACATAGAACAACTGTGATGTAGCAGTACTTGAAAGTTTTTGGTTGTGTCTTATCAACCTAATCTTCCTCACAAGCCCTGACCCTGACGAATTTATGGTGGTGGTTTTAAGTGGCTAATTAATAGTATCTAACACTATTGTGTATTTTTTTTTCAGGTAAGAGCTTTGTTTTACAGGGTGCCACTTATAAGTCCCAAAGTAGTAAATGAGAATATGAGGAGGGGCACAAGTGGAACACTTGCCCTTGCAAAATGGAAAAGAGATGGGGACTCCTGGCATGACCTTTGGGTCCCTGGTTTCACCCAGATCTTCACTGTAGGATTTCTGGATCCTTCTGAGATTCTCGTGCTCTATTCTGAGTAACAGCATAAATTTGTGACTTGTTGTATTGGATAATTCAGGAGTTAGTTGTGCTCTTCTATTTTCAAAAATTTGAAAGTAAATAAATAAATAAATAAACTGTCTATTAGATGCCCAATGAGACTGTTTATGTGGTGGCTTTGGCACCATGACTACCTTATCTCTTGTCAGCGTAGCCCCGCGAATGCCTCCTAGCACTGCACTGAGTTATCTTCCATCTCTTCCAGGAGACACGGGGGCACATCAGAGTCCTATCCTTGCCCCCCTACATAAGGGCATCTCTGAAACTTCTCTCTGCATTCGCTCTCTCCTTAACAATGCCCTATCTTCATTTTACTTTTTCTGTGCCATAGGTGACCTATGTTGCCACAAACACGACATAGTGAAGTTCTTTTTCAGAGATCAAATCACAAGTGGGCAAAATTTCCCTTTAACTCCACACCTCTGACTCTGGGATTTCAGAAGAGCAGGAAAAACCTATGCTCCTTATGTTTTACTATTTTTTACTTTTTCTTTCTTTTTGTGTGTTTTGCTCTTGTTGCCCAGGCTGGAGTACAATGGGGGCAATCTCGGCTCACCGCAACCTCTGCTTCCTGGGTTCAAGTGATTCTCCTGCCTCAGTCTCTGGAGTTATCTAGGATTACGGGCATGCACCACAAAGCCTGGCTAATTTTGTGTTTTTAGTAGAGATGGGGTTTCTCCATGTTGGACCGGCTGGTCTCGAACTCCCAACCTTAGGTGCTCCACCCACCTCAGCCTCATAATATGTTGGGATTATAGGCATGAGCCACTGCACCTGGCCTACTTTTTGCTTTCTTCTCCACCGTGGTTTCCTTATTCCCAGACCTCACTTGTCCATAAAAATTTTCATTTAATTTCTTCTCTGTCTACCCAAAACCCCTTCCCTTTTTGTGCCTTCTCTGCACTTTGGCTAATGCTAATTATCTACAATTTGTGTCAGATAGGCTAGGATCTTCATAGTACAAGCTCAGGCTTCTACAAACTAGTGTTTGTAGAAACTAGGGCAAATAATATATTGGTTTACTAGTCCACAGATATTTTTTCTCATACACTACCTAGTTTTATGTAGACCTAAGTGGGGCTATGTGAAAAATTTCTTGAAACTATTAAAAAATGTTTCCTTTTCACTTAGAATAAAATACAAACTTCCTACCAAACTTGAAGGGTCTGGCTTCCCCTCCTCCTCTGTCTTTCAACGTCACCTCAACCTGCTTCTCCCAGGTTCACTGTACCCTAAAAAGACATATTAAATCAATGCTCCTCCCTTTAGGGTCTTTTTTCTAATTCTGTTTTTCTGAATCTGCACACCCGGTTTCTTCCCATCCTTTAGGTCTAGGCTGTAGAGTTACCCCCAAAGAGGAATTTCCTAAGCTTCTCGTTGAAAGACTTAGGATATGACCTTCCACTCTCTCCAGAAAATTATTTCTCACACAGCACCTTGGTTACTTTTCTCACAGTGCTTAAGAAAATCTGAAATTATTTTGTGCATTAATGTGCTTGTTCATTGTTTTCTGATAGTATAGAAAACACAGAGATCAAAGGTTATTCTTACCTTATTCACCATTTTATGCTTGGAACTATTAAGGTATAGTGCCTGAATAACCAGTGCTTAATAAATAACTACTGGATAAATAGTCTAATGAATGGAAGTATGTGGATCTACTAGGAGTTTTCATGACATGCACATTTCTTTATGTCCCTAAATTATTTATACTTTTGACAATACTGTGAAGACCATAATTGTAAGAACTAAAGAAAGAGGAGAGAAACACAAAGGGTAGTTTGAGAGTCAATAAGGAGAGATTTGTTTTAGAAAACAAACCTGATAGGGGCTTCTGGCCTAGTTGAGTCTGAGCCACACTCTCTTATAGGTTAAGACTTTTTAAGGATTCAGGGCAGGAGAGTTTGTCAGAGGCTTGGACTGCTTCTGTGTCTCATTGTTGTGCTTATCTGTGAGTGCAGCAGGATAATTTAGGAATCAGAGAGACCGAGGGGTTGAGGAGAATACTTATTATTTAGGTGCACCCACCCAGTCAGATTAACATCCAAAAGGACAGAGCCCCAAACAAAGGGTCCAGTTGCCTTTTAAGCATTTTGTGGGGTGGGGGTAGATCTGTGCAGGGGGAAGCATACTACAGAAGTGAGAAACAAAGGCAGTTATTCAGTTGAGACATGCATGACATCATTTCTTACTTTTCAAGGAAAAACATGTTTTATGACTTGAGTTTATCTGCCTTGTGACCTTGCAGCTGCACAGCTAGAGAAACAGGTTCTTCACAACGCCTGGGAAAGGGAGAGATAAGGCTCACTAGCCACAGAAAAACAGGCAGTTAAATTTTAAAGGACTTCAGCTCTTTCTCTTCCTCAGGGAGAATTGGGTTATCTTACCTACAACTGAGTTTTTGCCTACACATTCTTTAATTTCTTTTAATTCCTGTTTCAGGGGGTAGGGTTGTGTGTCTGTTTCCAAATATATTCCTGAAGCTGCAGACATACCCCCCGAGACTGCTTTTAGCTTCCCTATGTTAGTGCATCTGAAGGGAAAGCAATGTGCTTATTAAGGCCCACTGTTTTACTGACGTCCTCTTTATGAAGGTGAAGTTTGGCAGCTACCCAAGAAACTTCCCCTCCACCTCCCTCTGTGCCCCAGCTGTCTTTTCTGTGTTTTAGTGTCTGCTCTTTCTGGCTGCTAGTTGTCAGAAGACAAGTGATTTCTTTGAAATGCATGAGGTTAGAAAGGAAGCTGATCTTCAATTGGCAGTGTTTGTCCAAGATGATGGTGCACTTGCTCTGTCATTCCAGACCCTTTAGTTACAAAAGAACAAGAGGCAACATGTTCCTTCTGGCTACTTCCTGCTGATGGGGGGTGGGTGTGGAAAGTTTTTTTGATCTTGGATGGACTGCAGGAGCAACACTGTCCATAGATATTTTTGGGTAGCTGTCTGTGAAATGGCCATGATTCTGTCGGTTAAAAGGTTTTGGAAAAGGTTATTGAGGCAGGGTAAGAACATTAGTCCTAGGTTTTTCAGCAGTGTTTCATATTGAGACAAAAGCAACATTTCTTTCCCAATGACACGCAGAGGAACATGTTTGGAAAGACCCATGTGTTATTGTGTTATTAGTAACTGTTAGATTTGCTATGATGATAATAATTAAACAAAATGCTACAGTAATTGAGATTCTTTGTTTGATATTTCACCCTTAGGGTACTACAGTATATATTCCTACTGCACATAGTACAACATGCACTCCAGCCTGGGTGACAGAGCGAGGCTCCATCTCAAAAAAAAAAAAAAAAAAAGTTAATATCTGGCTTAAAGGACAGGTAGGATTGATAAAAAGTACTTGGTAAAGTAGTGTTGGGACTGAGATGAGTAATTTTCACTTAATTACTTATATTTTATTATTTTCAGCTTAAATTTTTTTTTTACATTGATATTTAGGATGTTTTTAATGGGCTGCTAGGAGCTGCTTTCTCAGCTCTTTCAGCTTTGACTTGAGTGTGTAGTATCTAGGAGTTGATTTCTGTAATGAATATAATTTAAACTGTAGAAAATAATAAATATTGAAAAACATTAGGCAGACTAGAATTTAGCAACAGGTGCGCTATAGTTTTTGAGACATAATTTTCTCTCTTCAATTTCCCATTTTTATTAAAAGAAAAATCATGGTAAGACAGCTTTCCTTTATTATACTTGGCTTAATTAGTTTTATATAGTGCAGCAAAAATAAGTATTTGCTACACATGACTTTTAAGTCAGCTTTGATGGAACTTTGTATTATAGAAGGAATTTGAGATGAGACTTTTTAAGGCCCAGCGCAGCCATGGATTTGTATCATTAAATACCTGTGAGTTGGGTGAATTCCTCTGCTCTTGAGGTTTTAAGATAACATGCATTTCCTGGCCTGTCAGAAAGTGACATTCTATACTTACCACAGATCAGAAACCTTATACAAGGACTGTGTTCACAAAATATGAGACCAGTTTTCCAAGGGCTGTATTGGCTTCATAAGTTAAGTTTTATTCACTAAAGGAGAGCGTACCATTCCTGTCAAAGCCTTGGTAAAATAACCATCTTTTCCAACTGTGTTTTCTCACAAAAGAAAATACATTCTTATTGTACTGATGCAAACAACTATATTGCTGTAGTTTAAGAATACTTATAACTAGTTTTCAAATTATAGAGGAACTAGGGAGAGAGAAGCAAAGCAACTTTAATTTCCATTTACAGAAATATGCTTTACTTAGTTGTTAAAGGCTGTAGCTAGCTTAAGGCAAGTTTTCTTAACTCTGAAACATAAGATACAGATTAGCAGTGTTCTAAGCAAAAGGATAAAAACTTGTTTGTGTTTTTTTGTTAATTTGGTCCATTTTGTTTTGGTTGATATTTATAACCATTTTAGCTTTTCATGTCTTCTGTTGTTCTGTTGTTGTTTGTTGTTGTTGTGAAAACCCTCCTTTGAGAGCAACTGTTAAAGTTTTACGGCTTGGTAATAAACCATCTTTTGAAGAGAATTTAAACAAAGTAACCGTTGTCTGTAAATGCCAAAATGTCCAGTTTGGATACAGTTAGAAACATAGTTGACAAAGAAATTTGGTCATTGTGGTTCACAATAACCCAGCATAACAACTTTAATTGTGATTAATAGCACATATTTAGACACTAGAACCTTAGACATGGCATACAGCTTTGGAACATGTAATAATATTATTCCCTAAAATATAACCTATCAGACATTATTTTGGCAATTTTATGTACCTAAACATGTTAAATAATCATGCTTACCATTTTTTCCGGACGTTCTACCCTTTCGAGATTAGTTAATATGTTTACACACAGAGTTTTCTTTATAGGATTATAATTTACAATGTTTTTACAATTTTCTTAAATAGTCCACTTTATTTTATTTAACTTTAAGACAACTTTTTTATTCTTAAGCAAAATACATAGTTATGCCTTATAATTTTTAACTAAAACCACTTTTTACCATTTTTATACACTTTTATGCAAATCCATGTTTAGCAGTTTTAATTACCTGTTATAACGGTAATTTTTAGCAATTTTTAACTTTAATGTAAAGCCTATTACGTGTTTTTTATTTTGTTTTGTTTTGTTTTGTTTTTGAGAGAGAGTCTTGCTCTCTCATCAGGCTAGAGTGTGGTAACTGGATCTCGGCTCACTGCAACCTCCACTTCTTGGATACAAGCGATTCTGCTGCCTCAGCCTCCTGAGTAGCTTGGATTACAGACGCCTGCCATCACACCCAGCTAATTATTGTATTTTTAGTAGGGAGGAGGTTTCACC
Source organism: Gorilla gorilla gorilla (assembly GCF_029281585.2). Taxonomy (NCBI): domain Eukaryota; kingdom Metazoa; phylum Chordata; class Mammalia; order Primates; family Hominidae; genus Gorilla; species Gorilla gorilla. The sequence goes on along the minus strand of NC_073248.2, from coordinate 42,383,051 downwards.
ATGTTTTCCAGGATTGTCTTGATCTCTTGACCTTGTGATCTGCCCACCTCAGGCTCCCAAAGTGCTGGGATTACAAGCATGAGCCACTGCACCTGGCCATATTTTCATTTGTTTTTGAATTATGTGCTAGATGCAGGTGAAGCTTGACTTCTTCAAGCATAGTTAGGGGCATGGTTACTTCCATATGTTCTGGCCTTACTATAATAAACCACGCAGAAATATATACACTGTTTGAAATGAGGAGCTTCATCCAGGCAAGCACGTGATGTGAAGAGTGGCCTGTGGTATTGCGGACCAGGAATGTCAAGTAATTGACATGGTGTTGCAGGACTCAGAAGGATGAGCGAGACCTCGGGGTGAAACAAGAGAATATTTATTGCGTGCACTTAGGCCCAGCTGACTCAATGTCCAAAAGACTGGGCCCGGAACAAAGACAGAATCTGATTTTTATATACACTTCACGAAAGGGGGTGGGCTAGCTTAAAGCAAGCTTATGGTGGCATGAAAGCAGGGATACAGAGGCAGGGCAAAGACACTACTGCACATGACCATTGCCAAGCAACCCAGATGTCTGTTATCTAGATTTGTCTGGGCACGGGCTTATCCTATAACCTTCGCTATCGTGCCCAGGCAGCTATAGTTCAAGCCTACACAGGTTTCTCATGACCTTCATTGTACTTCTTAGATAAAACAGAGTACTTGAAGTCACTAGTTACAGAGAACAACAATCTACAAACTCATTCCATAAAACAAAGGAAAATTTGTTTTTCTTCTCCCTGCGTTGAGGGTGTGCTGGGAGAGTCTGCAGTACACATTAGATTATATTACCAAGACTTTTCCTGGGTCTGGGCTGTGCCTGTTGCTGCCTCTGGGACAAGTCAGACTAATACAGGAAAACTTATTTCTCTTTCTTTTTACTTTTATTTTTCTATAATTTCCTGCCTCATTGGAACTTCTTAGATTTTAGAAATACAGTTATATAAGCATACTCAAAGAAACTACTGCCTGTATTGATAGGGATAAGAATATAATTAAATCATTTAATATCCATAACCCCCCTCAAAAAGCCCTTTATTCCCAAGTAGCAAGTATGTAAATTAATTTTCATCTCTTTTCTACCCTTCCTTTGCTAGAATTACTTATGCATAACTAAAACACCCAGACAAGTCTCTGAAGGGAACAATCCATTTTTTTCTTTACTGTAACTTGGAACTAAAAACATTGACTGATTTTGTAATTTAGGTGAAGTAGCTCTCAAATATAAATCTTTTATTTATTTATTTTTTTAGTAAAGACTGAGTGCTTAGGTAGAAATAAGTAACCACTGACCCAGTGGAAGCAAAGTTCAGCTGTGCAATGCTCTTTGTGATACTGATTAAGTACGGCTTTTCAGTTCCAAAAGTGCTGGCTGTATTTTTGTAGTCACAGAGTTGTCTAAAGGCAAGGCTTACTCAGCTCCTGGGTCCCACATGTACATTATTTATTTAGTATGCCAGAATTTTCTCAAAGTGCACTAGCCACTCAGACTATTTTTACTGGTGGGAACTGAAGTTTTCCAGATGCATAAATTAACTGCTAATTCTGGTTATCTTAGGGACATGTTCATTGAAAGAGGATTCTTACTGAGCTTGAATCCTAAATTTTGTTCTCTTACTATCTTGTTAAAGTGATGAATATATTTAATGAAGACAACTTCCTTTTGCCACTTTAAGCTAGAACTTCAGCATGCGAGTTATACTTTGACACAGACGGTCAGGTCTATATAATATAATATAGTATAGTATATATACTATATTATATATATAATATATATAATAAGTAAAATATAATAAAGCATTCTGGAAAGAAGGAGACTCTACCTTACAACCACTATATGTGGCACTAAGGCCTGGTTCCTCCTTCTCATTATTTTGTTATTTTCTCCTAATTTTGGGAATCAAAATTACTCAAATGCTGAATTTATAAATTGAAACAGACACTTGGGTTCTGTTATGAAGGCAAAGTAACAATATTTCTATGTATCTTACAGGGTTATATAGTATAATAACTCAAATCCATGGTTGGATTTGACTGAACCTACATAGATACTAATCTGAATGACTTACATATAGAAAATTCTAAACATAAAAATTTAAGGTGGACTAGTTTGCTTTTGTTTTGTAGTATATATAAAAATAACTTTGATCCAAACTAATTATTAGTGCAGAAATTATAAATGCAAGATGTATTCCATAGCTATATGACTGAGGGATGTTTTAACTTAAACTCCCCAGTGGCAAAAGTAGTGTATAAACTAGTGCTACTGTATACATACTAAAGCGCCAAGTTATGTAACTTTTCCTAAATTAATTTTTAAAAATGAAAGATTATTCTTGTTTTTGCTGTGAAGCACAATAACAATAAATTTTACCCATTGGTACAAGTGAATGATTTACATGGTAAATTGATATGCTTAACTACTACCATTTCTGGAAAGCTGGATTTGATATAAACTTATTTTGGGCTGGGTGCGGTGGCTCACGCCTGTAATCTCAGCAGTTTGGGAGGCCGAGGCAGGTGGATCACGAGGTCAGGAGATCGAGACCACGCTGGCTAACACAGTGAAACCCCGTCTCTACTAAATACACAAAAAATTAGCCGGGTGTAGTGGTGGGCGCCTGTATTCCCAGCTACTCCGGAGGCTGAGGCAGGAGAATGGCGTGAACCAAGGGAGTGGAGCTTGCAGAGAGCTGAGATCGAGCCACTGCACTCCAGCCTAGGCGACAGAGCCAGACTCCGTCTTAAAAAAAAAAAAAAAAAAAAAACTTATTTTGATAAACATGGCTTATGATACTTGATAATAAAATTAATAAAGACGTTTTTATAAACATCAAATGTCAATAGCTGTTGTCATGGTTTAAAATGTCAAAGAACAGCCTTTGAAAATTAAGATACTGATAACAGACATGTCCTGTGTTTGCTATTCAATTTAAGACCAGGAACAATGCCTAGATGGATCCCTTAAGTAACGAAATTTTGAACTGTGCAATACAGTTTAGTGTGTTTTGGAATACAATGGTAGGAGAAAATACTTAAGAATTTAAACTTACACCATAAACAGTACTGGTACATCTCAGCACAGCCAACTGGGACATCTAGCAAAAGCACACGCACATAATGAGACCTCACAATTTTGCTTCAACAGAAGAATAAAGTAAAATGGCAATATACACAGTGTTACTTTGCTTAGCATTTTCCTTAAAAATATTTGATTTAAGCGCTTTCTTTTCTTAGGACAATTAATTCATTAGAGTTCTTTTTAATAGACATAACATACATAAGACATATATAGCCTCACAGGCAACCAGAAGAAGATTCAATAGTCACACAATTTCCATTTGCTAATTTCCAGATTAGATGATTGGCCTCTGGGTGAGGCCCTTTAAGAGCAGGGCTAGGTAAACAAATTTTAGGGCCTAATAAACAAGCATAGCTGGAAGACAAATAAAGATTTTTGAGAGGTACTTCTTCACCTTTAATTCCAGGGGTTCCATAAGGAAAAGAGTTATTTTTTTCAAGATGGATTTCTGGCAAGTTTTCTATCTTTCTAGGGAGTTCTAGGCCACCAGACTGGGGTCTTTTATGCATGCAGCAAGAGTTGCAAGACAGAGTGAAGAGAAGTAATTTTGACTGAGATAAAACTTTTTTCAGGAAAACAAGGTTTATGAAGAGAAAAAAACATAAAACCCTTTTGAATATACTTATAGCTTTGATATCCATTTTAATTAAGCTGAGCACTGTTTTTTATTAAGGGTAAGGGTGGAGATTAGAATTATGTAAATGTTATGCCAAGTTAAGAGACTGGGTTATGTGCAGGAATTTCCTGCAATAATGAGAGTGATTTTTCGAGAAAAATTCCAGAAGCTGTTCAATTTGCCACAAATTAGACATGGAGAAGGGGGCATGAATGCAAGGACTGCCTTTAACCCTAGCCACTTTCCAGAGAGGGAGAATGGCAGAGAAGGTTTAACCGGTTAGAGTAGTTTTTGAACAGGTAGAGGAGGAGGAGGGGTGGGATTGATGATAGAAGAAAGCCTGAATATGGGGACATCTCTTGTCATTTGCCATTTCTGGTAGTAAAGTTGTTAAGGCCATGTTGCAGGAGAAAATCAAATGCTTTGGCATTAAGGTCTGCCATAAGCCAAGTTTGCCTTGGTTGCTAATACTGCAGTCCGGTGGGAAGGATGTAGGGACGTGAAATTGTTTGGCACCCACGTGGACTGCTAAGAGGAAGCTGGTGGTGTCTGTTTTGTTCTAGGCATCCCCAGACAAAAGACAGAGACCCAGAATCGTCTTTCCAAAAGAGGACCGTTAACCTGAGAAGGAGCTGCATGCCAATATTTCCTCTAGCCCAGCCCCATTAGTCCGATTGGACCTCCCGGGACCTGGACAGCAGGCCAGACTTTCTCCGGTACAGAGAGAAAGCCAGGAGAAGGCAGATCTCACCCGTCATCTGAAATAGTATCTGATGTTGGATGTTCTGGCTGGAACTGGCAAAGGGCCTCCCATACTGTAGCCATTTGAGGAAGAGAGAGAGAGAGAGAAAGAGAGAGAGAGAGAGAGAGAGAGAGAGAAGATGGAGAAAGAGGGGGCAAGGGAGGGTTAGCGAGCAAAATACCCAATGCAGGTGGTCAGAGGTGGATTCCTGAGACCTGAGTGTTTTAGAGCCCATGGGGAGTAGCCTCGGCCTGAGCCTCACAGCCCCTTCAAGTTAGTTGTCCTCCTCACACAAATTACTTGAAAAGTGAAGTGAGAGATAAGATTAGGCGTGTGGCCAGAGGCTTTTAGGATACACGAGTTAACTCAGGATGAGCTGCCATTGCCCACTGCTTCCTGGGTTGCAAGAGAGCCTCTTCTCCCAACACCAGTCACAGGTTTTGGCACGAAATGTAAGAAATGAAGGAAGAGGAAAGAAAAACAAAAGGTGGCTTGGCAGTCAAGGACAGGTTGATTTTAAAGGAAACAAACCTGAGAGTGTTTTCTGGCCGAGTTAGTTCAAGGGACAGTCTCTTACACACTAAGAGTTTCTCAGGATTCAGGGTGGAAGAGTATACCAGAGACTTGGACTGTTTCTGTGTCTCTTTGTTGTGCTTATCTGGGAGAGAGAGTTGTGTGTCTGTTCCCATATATCTTCCTGCAGCTGCAGGCATACCCCCTGAGACTAATCTCCTGTATCATCTCTCTCAAGTTCAAAGTTTCACAAATCTGCAGGGCAGGGGCAAAATGATACCATTCTCTTTGCTCAAGCATAACAAGAGTCACCTTTGGTGCAGTTCCCAACAAGTTTCTCCTCTCCATCTGAGACCACCTGAGCCTGGACCTATTGTTCATATCACTATCAGTATTTTTGTCGAAGCCATTCAACAAGTCTCTAGGAAGTTCCAAACTTTCCCACATTTTCTCTCTTTTTCTGAGCCCTCCAAACTGTTCCAATATCTGCCTGTTACCCAGTTTCAAAGTCTCTTCCACATTTTCAGGTATCTTTTCAGCAGCTCCCCACTCCTTATAACAATTTACTGTATTAGACTATTTTCATGCTGCTGATAAAGACCAATGCTCATTGAAAAGTTTAACTAATACATGAGTATATAATAAAAAATAAAAGTTATTCACCTATCATCTTTATTTGCTCTCCTAGAGGGCATAACTGAGAAGTCCTTATGTAAGCTTCCATGAGTTTTCTTTGATATACATTGACACATTTATACCAATATGCATGAATACATAAATGTATATTTCTAAGCAAAAACTATATCATAGAATACATATTTTTGTTAAACCAAAGTTTTAAAGTTAATAATTTTATAAATATGCATGTTCTTAAATTATTTTAAAATTAAATTATTAGAATAAGTAATATAGATAATATATTGTATAATAATTATTGAAATATTCCCTTTTCTTTCACTGCTGAATGGAGAATTAAAACAAAAACCAAAACCTAGGCATGGTTCAGCTGAAACTGTGTTAAATTTTAATTTGAGATTTATTTTAAATTCTAGTATTTATCTGTTTGTCATCCAAGTTGACAAATATGAGATGGGGATGGCAAGATACTGATTCAGCTGGTTTCTGATAACCTGTCATGATAACTTTATTTGATTCTGTAGTAAAGGTGGCCCACACAATAGTGTTGTGGATAGTAGCAACAGTGGAATCAATGAGTTGTGTTTTATTAAAATATAATTCTAGTTTTAAATGAGACAGATGTTAATTTTTCTCTTATATGCAATTCTAAGCTGATGTGGTAACTCAAACCCTCAAAGTTTTCAGAAACCTACATTCCCTCTATTTTGTTATTCTGTTATCCTCAACAGACATCTTATGGTGCAAGAAGGCCATTCCAACTCCTGCAGTCATGACCGCATTCTGGTTAGCCAGATGATTTATAAGGACAATGGAATGACAGTTTCCTCCTTTGAAAGGGACAGCCCAGAAGTGGCACAAACATTTTCTGATATATTGCACCAGACAGAAATTTATCACATGGTTATATCTGACTTCAGGCAAAGCTGGTATATAATGTATTGCTCTGTGCAGCTATACTATAAGCCAAAAATTCTGTTGTATAAAAAAAAAAGAATGGATATGGGAAACAACAGATATCATGGGTAGCCAAAAATTTTGAATAATTCTTAATTCTTATGAAGTGTATGATTTTATGAAAAAAATAGTGTCTAAAAGATTCAGGGATTAAAAAGGAGTTGCAGAACCTGAGGCTCAATAGTAATTAAATGATTTACCCCCCATGCCAGTTCCACCATGCTCAGGCTTTGGTATTTCAGGTTTTTTGGAGTTTTCCAGTCTTTACACTTTTAAGGAAAAGACTAGCATATCTACCTGACTTGTTTTACTGCAGTGAGAAGCTATGTAAAATTACGTCAGATATTCACGGAAACTAAATCAGGATATTTTTCTAAGATGGGTGATGTCAAAATCAAATACTTTGGTTCTGTCTACTGGAGGTTGTCCTTGTCACACTATTTTCTCATTTTATGATTGACAAGTTACATTGCTTAATGTCCACTGCACTCATCTTTAACTTGGATTGTTATTTCTCTCAGTCCACTGGTTTGCTAAGTCAGCATTGAAACCCAAGGATAGTTTGGTATGTGCTTGATGTGGTTGAGTGAGTTTTGGGAACTATAAAGACATGGAAGTGGAACTGTCATTTCTCAGGATTATTACATTCTCAGGTGGGCAATATGCCCTGACATGAAAACCCAGATGCATTTTCATCATGGCTAATAATGGTGTACCTAGCTGGTGGGTAACTGCAGGCTTTCAACCTCCAGTTCATCTTCATGAGATTAAAGTTGATTCATAATGACAAGTGTCAGGTCTATGACACCTTTAAAGTTATGCTTAAATGTGAGTCTGTGACCACTAATGAATGACTACAGTTGTTTCATGACTTGCTGAACATACCTGGTTTTTCACAAGCAATAGATTTTTGAAGGAGAGTTATTCACAGTGGGTGCTAGGAAGATACACACATTAATTCTGTAGAATTTAGCTAAAATGTGTTCAGCCTAAGGGATGACATTAACAGAGTCTTGTGATCCTGCTTTGCATCTCATGAGTGCTGAGCAGTTGGTAGAGATGGATGGTATTTTCCATATATCAGCATCTGCTGTATGCTCAGGCTTTGCTCTTGATAAGGGAACTAGGGCTCTCTAGCCTTTTCAGAGATTCTGTGAGATTATGTACTTTATTATTATTTTTTTGTCTAATCTAATCAGACTAGGTTCTTGTATTTCGAACTAAGAACTCAGAATATATCCATGACCTTTGGTTAAAAAGCTTAAAGGGAAAGTAAAATTCATTTATCCGTTGAACAATTTATTTAGTATTTCTTATTTATTAATGTGTTGTCTCCTGAATAAATAACTCATTTTAAGTGTTTATTGAGCACCCATTGCACGTAAACTATTGTATTAGTTTTGTGGGAGAAAAAAATAAATAAACTAAAAATCCCTCCCTCAAGGAATGTTTGTAAAGTTGATTAATTATGCTAGAAAATAGAAAGTGAATGGTGCTATGAGAGAGATACAGAGGTATAGTAGTATTATGAAGGTTGAATGGAGAAAGAGATTAAATACAGCAGAAGACAATTATTTCTATCAGAGAAGAGATGACGTAGGAGATGAAGAAGAAAGATTTAAAATGATTTTTACAGAAAGATGAAGAGATACATAACTCTTGAGTAGAGAAGACAAGAAGAAGAGAAACTGTATGGACAGTATGAGCTAAATGTGAAAACAGAATTTTTTTTGGCTGGGTGCGGTGGCTCATGCCTGTAATCCTAGCACTTTGGGAGGCCGAGGCAGGTGGATCACCTGAGGTCAGGAGTTTGAGAAAAGCATGGCCAAAATGGGGAAACCCCATCTCTACTAAAAATAGAAAAATCAGCCGGGCGTGGTGGCACATGCCTGTAATCCCAACTACTCAGGAGGCTGAGGCAGGAGAGTTGCTTGAACCTGGGAGGTGGAGGTTGTGGTGAGCCGAGATTGTACCAGTGCACTCCAGCCTGCACCATGGGATCGAAACTCCATTTTAAAAAAAAAAAAATCTGTGCACAAAGAAATGGGCAATGCATTGACTCGGTGCAAAATATCATAGATGAGGTAGTGAACATGTTTAGGAATATATTCACATTTTCAAGAAGAAAGCTAGTTTCCCTATTGAAATCCCTGGCACACAGGAGCAAACAGCATGAAATAAAGAAAAGTTCTATGTTTTTAGAAATAGGTATCCAACTAATACACATAAAAATTGTCTTTATGGAGTAAAATGCATATTTAATCAATCTAATCAAACACAACCTCAGCTAAATTCTTCTCTAAGACATAGACACACCTGCTAAGCAAAAGGGATAAGATATCTTGTCTCTAGGAAACAACAGAAGTTAATTAGCTTCAAAAATACTTTATATTTACAATTAAAAATAATTTTAAATCCGCAGTAGCTATGGTTCTCATTAGAACATAGAATATTGTGATACCTTGGACCATTTTATTAAAAATGGTTATATTTGGTCCTTATCTCAAACTTTGTGTTCACGTATATAGCTGATTAATAATGTAGTTTATTAAGAAATATATTTTGCATATTACTGTGAAATCATAGTCTATGAAATGGACTAATAAAGCCTATAATGACCAGGAAAATATTACACACTGCAAAGATAATATAAAGTTCAGTTCTTTTATCTATAGTTTTATTGTTGAGTTATATATATAGATAAATGATAGATAGACATCAACACACACATGACTGTTTACAAATTACTGAGGTTACAAATCTAAAACACGTGATTTTTATCTCAAAATAATAAAGATTAAAATGTTAGCAATGTTTATCCATTGGTCAAAACTTTGCATTCTTGTCTTGGATTCTTGCTTATATTCATCCATTTTAATCTGGATCTAAACACTTAAATAAATGAAAATAACATGTTAAATAAATTTGTTTATGCACTGCACTTCATTTCTAACGATTTCTCATGAGATAGTGGAATGCATGATGACATATAATTTATGATATTGTTCTAGTGTTTCCATGCCCAAATTAAAGTCAATAAAATTTTATAATAGAAATACCCAAAATGAAGAATGATGATGAATTGAGCACTGATATTAAAAAGATTAAAAATGGTGCAGCTTTTTATAAGCAAATTAGATCTATGTTTTAAGAACTTTATATGAAGTCTTACATGTATCTGCATTATACTCAGAGGTATAAATAAATCGTAACTTCTTTATTATGTCTTCAAGTTACCTGATGTTCCTCCTGAGCATCTCGAACCTTCAAGATAGGGAAAAACTGTATTCAATAAATCAAGTAAATACATAACAATGACTGTGTATCAACAAAAAATTAAAAATAAAAAAGAAATCAAGTTGTCTTAGTTCAATGCAATAATAAAAATAGTCACTTAAGCCCAGCACTCAAATGCTGAGTTTTCTCATTTCACTTCTTTCTTTTCTTATCCAAGATGGTACCTCATGTATGAGACGAACTTTACTAATAATACAGGCAAATGGGGAGATGTTGGTTGAGAGTGTATTGAATCTATAGATAAATTTAGGAAAATTTTAAATCTTAAAAATATTGTTTTTAATCTGTGAACATGTTATATTTCTCCTATTATTAAATAATTTTTAATTTATCTCAATAATGTAGTTTTGGTAAAACATCTTGTAATTACATTTAAATCTATATATTACACAATTTGCATAAGAATATAAATTCCATATTTTTAGAAATTTGTTTTTGAAATTTTCTTTACTGTTATAGAGAAATGAAATGGGGGATGACCTCCACTTTTCCCATTTTACTGTAAGTCTTTGAGTAAAGGAATGACTCCTCAACCTTATTGTATCCGCAACACTAAACAGGATATGTAAGCCAAATAAGATTTTGTTAAACAAAAGAAATAACACTTTATAGGTCCACATATACATATGCATCCAGAAAACTCACCTCTGCATTTTGTGTTTGCTCCTTCTTGTGACTTTAAACAGTAAGTCCTCAGCAACAGCGTCTTCTCATCCTAAAATGGATATGTTATGTCCCAAATGCATAATGCTAAATTATTTGATCATAAATTGGGAGTCTCCACTCTCAATCCTATAGACAAGCATTATCTCCAATACCAAACACGTGCAAAAAGTGTAATGAGATTACATTTAGATATTGTTCAGAAGCCAAAACCACAAACAAGGCAACAATTCTCAAAGTTTAATTTTCTCAAAAAGGTTCTGTTTTTAAAATTATTATTATACTTTAAGTTCTGGGGTACATGTGCAAAACACACAGGTTTGTTACATAGGTATACACCTGTCATGATGGCTTGCTGCACACATCATCCCATCATCTACATTAGGCATTTTTCCTAATGCTATCCCTCCCCTATACCCTGCCACCAACAGGCCCCAGTATGTAATGTTCCCCTCCCTGTATCCATGCGTTCTCATTGTTCAACTCCCACTTATGAGTGAGAACATATGGTGTTTGGTTTTCTGTTCTTGTGTTATTTTGCTGAGAATGTTGGTTTCCAGCTTCATCCATGTCCCTGCAAAGGACATAAACTCATCATTTTTACGACTGCACAGTATTCCATGGTGTATATATGCCATATTTTCTTTATCCAGTCTAAAATTGATGGGCATTTTCGTTGGTTGCAAGTCTTTGCTATCGTGAACAGTGCCATAATAAAATACGTGTGCATGTGTCTTTATAGTAGAATGATTTATAATCCTTTGGGTATCTACCCAGTAATGGGATTGCTGGGTCAAATGGTATTTCTAGTTCTACATCATTGAGGAATTGCCACACTGTCTTCCACAATGATTGAACTAATTTACACTCCTACCAACAGTGAAAAAGCATTCCTATTTCTCCACATCCTTTCCAGCATCTGTTGTTTCCTGACTTTTTAATGATCACCATTCTAACTGGCGTGAGATGGTACCTCATTGTGGTTTTGATTTGCATTACTCTAACAATCAGTGATGATTAGCTTTTCTTCCGATGATTGTTGGCTGCATAAGTGTCTTCTTTTGACTAGCGTCTGTTCATATCCCTCCCTCACTTTTTGATGAGTTTTTTTTTCTCACAAATTTGTTTAAGTTTTTTGTAGATCCTGGGTATTAGTTCTTTGTCAGATGGATAGATTGCAAAAATTTTCTCCCATTCTGCAGGTTGCCTGTTCAATCTGATGATAGTTGCTTTTGCTGTGCAGAAGATCTTTTATTTAATTAGATCTCATCTGTCAAATTTGTCTTTTGTTGCCATTGCTTTTGGTGATCTAGTAATAAAGTCTTTGCCCATGCCTGTGTCCTGAATGGTATTGCCTTGATTTTCTTTGGGGGTTTTTATGGTTTTAGGTCTTACGTTTAAGTCTAATCCATCTCGAGTTAATTTTTGTATAAGGTGTAAGGAAGAGGTCGTTACAATTTTCTGCATATGGCCAGCCAGTTTTCCCACATTTATTAAATAGGGAATCCTCTCCACATTGATTTGTTTCATCAGGTTTGTCGATGATCAGATATTTGTAGATATTAGATATTTGTGGTGTTATTTCTGAGGTCTCTGATCTGTTGCATTGGCATATATGTATATGTTTGGTACCAGTACCATGCTGTTTTGGTTACTGTAGCCTTGTAGCATAGTTTAAATTGAGTTACCATGATGCCTCCAGCTTTGTTCTTTTTGCTTAGGATTGTCATGGCTATGTGGGCTCTTTTTTGGTTCCATGGGAAATTCAAAGTAGTTTTTCTAATTCTGTGAAGAAAGCCAACAGTAGCTTGATGGGGATAGCTTTGAATCTATAAATTACTATGGCAGTATGGCCATTCTGACAATATTGATTCTTCCTATCCATGAGCATGGAATGTTTTTCCATGTGTGTGTGTTCTCTCTTATTTCTTGGATTGGTGGTTTGTAGTCCTTCTTGAAGAGGTCCTTCACATCCCTTGTAAGTTGTATTCATAGGGATTTTCTTCTCTTGGTGGCAATTGTGAATGGGAGTTCACTCACCATTTGGCTGTCTATTATTTGGGTATAGGAATGTTTGTGATTTTTGCACATTGATTTTGTACTCTGAGAGTTTGCTGACGTTGCTTCTCAGCTTAAGGAGATTGTGGGCTTAGACGATGGGGTTTTCTAAATATGCAATCATGTTATCTGCAAACAGAGACAATTTGACTTCCTCTCTTACTGTTAGAATGCACTTTATTTCTTTCCTCTGATTGCCCTCACCAGAACTTCTAATACTATGTTGAATAGGAGTGGTGAGAGGGGGCTTCCTCTTCTTTTGCAGGTTGTAAAATGGAATGCTTTCCAGTATTTGCCTATTCAGTATGATATTGGCTGTGGGTTTGTGATAAATAGCTCTTATTATTTGGAGATACTTTCCATCAAGACCTAGTTTACTGAGAATTTGTAGCATGAAGACGTGTTGAATCTATTGACATATTTATGTGGTTTTTGTCATTGCTTCTGTTGATTTGATGAATTATGTTTATTCATTTGCCTATGTTGAACCAGCCTTGCATCCCAGGGATGAAGCTGACTTGATTGTGGTGGATAAGCTTTTTGATGTGCTGCTGGATTCGTTTTGCCAGTATTTTATTGAGAATTTTTGCATCGATATTCATCTGGGATATTGGCCTGAAATTTTCTTTTTTCTTGTGTCTCTGCCAGGTTTTGGTATCAGGGTGATGCTGACCTCAGGAAATAAATTAGGGAGAAGTCCCTCTTTTTCTATTGTTTGAATTTTTTTTTTTTTTTTTTGAGATTGAGTTTCACTCTGTTGCCCAGTCTGGACTTCAGGGGCATGATTTTGGCTCATTACAACCACTGCCTCCCAGGTTCAAGTGATTCTCCTCCCTCAGCCTCCAGAGCAACTAGAAATCCAGGTTCATGCCACCACATTCAGCTAATTTTTGTATTTTTGGTAGAGATGGTTTTTTGCCACGTTGGCCACGAGGGGGCTGGAACTCCTTACCTCAGGTGATCCACACACCTTGGCCTCCCAAAGTTCTGAGATTATAGGCATAAGCCATCGCGCCAGGCCGGTACTCTTGTTTCAACTGAAAGAAAGAAATGTGGTGTCATACTTTACTCCTGTGAGAAAGTCCAACAGAGAAGGAATCTAATAACATCCAAATTTCCAACTCATTTTAATAAACATTTTACACAATCTAAGAAATAGAAAGTGCAAACAAATTTGTCATGAGCATTAAAGTGAGCCAGCTTCCCAGCTACTCAGGAGGCTGAGGCAGGAGAGTGGCATGATCCTGGGAGGTGGAGCTTGCAGTGAGCCCAGATTGTGCCAATACCCTCCAGCCTGGGCAACAGAGCGAGAATCCGTCTTAAAAAAAAAAAAAAATGAGCTAGTTTCTATGTGCTAATTCAAATCAGAGATTTGGCCTTGCTGGCCTAACTCCTTGGAATGAAGTATCTGCCAACTGTCAAAAGTCAGGCTACATGAGCTTCAGAGGCCTGCAGAGACCTCTGATTGACTTTGCCATGGAGAAGAGTCACACTCTCCAGGGCCTCCTCTCTGCTAAGAGCTGAACACTCAACTGGAAAACCTGCCTACAGAGAGGAGCAAACCATTCCTTTGAACTGTACTAACACTGAACAAAATTTTTCTTCTTGTTCAACATTCACTTATCTGCTACCTCATTCTACCTCATTCTTCCTGACACTGGACAAGATCTTGGGCAAAGGAGTCACAGCCACAGACGTTTCTGGCTAGAAAAAAAAAACAAAAAACCAACACTCTAGAGATCGGTAACAATAAAACAGAATTTCTAGTTTTCAAGTTAAAAAAATGAAGTTAAGATAATAGATAATACATTCATTAGTTTACAAAAATAAAAACTAATAGTAGCATCCACTGTTGATGAAATTGTAGGTACTAGAAAAAATGTGATTACTACAAGGTTTTTGGAAAGTAATTTGGTATTTAAATATTTATAATTTTATTTTATATTACATAAATTTAGTATTCAAATAATTTCAATACATGGTACTTACAGCACTTGGCCCAGTTTTCACATTTTGTACCACTTATTAAATACAAATAAAATTACCAGGATTAAAAGATAAATATGCCATCATGTTTATTGTATCATTGTTACTAATACTAAAGATTTGGAATTATAGAATTTTTCTCAAAATTAGAAAGATTAAATGGTACATCCATTTAATAATATAATGTTGATTATTATGTAACTATTAATGCAAATAAGATTGATATATGTTTTCCTTTGGAAGAAAATCTAAAATATATATTTTAGCAAAAGCAAATTATACAATATTCATGTATTGTGTGTGTACATGGATGTATGTATAGCAGTTTCACTTTCACAAACATGAACATTATCTTTGCAAATGTTTTATATGCAAAATTAACTTCATGAAAATTATTGCCAAACTGCTATTGGTGCTTATATTTGAAACTGGAAGAAGAAAAGAAATTTATTAATTTATTTTCCACACATCTACTTATTTTCAAATGTTACAATGATTAATTTTTTGTAAGAGCACTGAGAAACCAACAAACACTTCTAGTTTTTAATTTTACAGTAAAATGTAATTTCGTTAGTATGCTTACAACAATATTGTGAGTATTAATATATGTTTTTACTTATAAAAAATTGAGTTTCATAAAGGTTAAATGACATATATAATGACACATATCAGAAAGTGCTAGTGCCACGACTCAAAAACAATTCTATTTGTGGTTCCAATTCATATACTTTCCAATTTATCTCATTATTTCTTGACTGTGTGTATGTAAATGTGTGTGTAAATGTTGAATTTTTCAGATGAATACATTTGTGTAACAAATTGAATATAGATTAATTCAGTTCATGTTTTTTGATGTGCAGACCAAGGAATTGAGTAAAAGCCATATATCTCAGAGAATCACAAAGGTGAGAGAAATCGTACCAGTTTCACAACTTTTTTTTTTTTTTATAGAGAAAACCTGGGACCAAGTAGGGATGAGTTTTCAGCTTACTGTAGTAAAAAATAAGAGCTTTTCACTCAGGCAGTAGCAGCATCTGTTTCCAACTGAGTCTTTTACTAATAGCGGCATGCACTGCTAAATATCCAAACGCCACTATCAACCACTCAAGACAAAACACCAAAGATTTATCCTCAATTTCTTCCTTCCTTAAAACTTTACATCAAATCCATAATTAAGTCTGCTAAACTTAGTTTCAGAATATTCCCAATCAGACTATATTCTGCTCTCAATATCCACTGTAAATCCAAGCCACCATTATATTTTGCTTCATCTACTGCAATAGCTTCCCTAAAATTAATGCTTTCTTACTTTTGCCTTCTCAAATTTATTCTCTGTAATATTCCCTTTTAAAAATATATATCTTATATTAAGTCATTCTTCTTAAGGGATGTTTGTGGAGGATATGTCTCAGAAAGAAACTACTCGCTTTACCAGCATCCAAGATGAGGCTCATGTCCAGTGCTCTAGCCTCATATCTCAGGCCCACCCCTTATTCCAGAGTAAATAGTATTTTATTCAAGTTGCCCATATTTTCAAGTTCTGTCTTGGTTCAGAGCTTTCTCCCTTTGCTTTTTCCCATACTGTTTTCTGTTAGTCTTCTCAGAGCTGACACTTTCTTCTTTTCAGGTCTTAGATTACGCTTTATTTTCTCACAGCTCTGGACATCAGAAGTGTGAAATGGGTTCAGCAAACTATAATCAAAGTGTAGGCATGGCTGCATTTCTTCTAGAGTCTCTATGAGAGAGTCCATTCCCTTTTTTTTTTCTAGCATCTAGAAGTCATACTGCCCACCACATTCTTGAACACTGACCTTATTGCCTTCTCCAAGTCTTACTAAAAACATCTACTTTTGAAATTTCTCAGATATTGAATTATCTCTGCTGATACAGCCTTTTTATCTTTTCTTTTAAGTCCTTGAACACAATTTTAAGAAATGTTTTAAGGTCCTTGTGTGTGAATTCCAACACTTGGGTCATGCAAGAGTCTGATTTCTTATTTATCTCTCCTATGTCAT
This sequence comes from Gorilla gorilla gorilla, assembly GCF_029281585.2. NCBI lineage: Eukaryota > Metazoa > Chordata > Mammalia > Primates > Hominidae > Gorilla > Gorilla gorilla. Next base: position 42,366,450 of record NC_073248.2, on the reverse strand, counting down.
ATGCTCCTGTTTCTTTATACATGTAATAACATTTTTCTGTGAACTGCAGTTGCATGTTTAGATAATGGATTTGTTTTCTTTCTCTGAAGAAGGTTGGCATTTGCTCTATCAGAAATTGTTGGCTAGTGATATTGATGTTGTAGAACCTTTGTCTTATTCTTTATTGGGATGAGACTGTTTGGATTTTATCCTTATTCTCATTGTGAACTCTTTATTCTTGGCATACAGATTTTCTTCCTAAAGTGTATCCTTTCTGCAATTTCAAAAGGAAGCCAAAGGTTTTTGTCTACTCTGTCTATCTTAGTAGGACTCAAACTCCACTACCCTGACTAGAACTACCAGTAGTTTGAGTTTTCTAACAGGTATTGCCTCTCACAAGAGGGCATTATCTGTGGGCATCTGCCTGCAGACCCTGGCCCAAACAACAGATTAATAAAATGTACACTGACACACAGGTATCCTGTTTTGCTAGTCCTGCTGTGTCTGACTGCCTGCACACCAAGACAGGTTTGTCACTGCAGCAGACCCTGAGCAGCTAGCACTCCAGGCATTTATTTAGTATACAATTACCAACAGAAGCTTTGAGTAATTACACTTGAGGATAATGAACTTGGTTAAGACAGTAGTTCTATGAATGATTAAAGCTCAGGTACTGTAGTCTAAGTAAATACCATTAGGGGGCAATATCCTTGGTCCACCTCCCCCTGAGAGGGCCATTTGGTACAAAGGTTAGTTAATGGAGGTAGGATAAACAGACTTAACTGGGGAAGCCTCAATTGTCCCTTGTATTTACCCTAGGACACAATGTTCCAAGGTAAAAACTAGCTGCCTTCAACCTGTTCAATTATTACAAGCTAGGTAACCTTTTGGCCTTACGAAAGGTTTGTGACTATTCCCTAGAACTTTCCCTAATATTTCCCTTTACTATTTCTGCCACCATCCTGAGTGAATCCCAACATTTCCCCATTTTTTTTTCTTTATTAGGGTTTTTTGATTGCAGAGCACAGATGTGTGCAGCCACAGGATTTTCAGATGAGGCAGTCACTGCTCTTATTTAGACTTTGCATCCTAGGATTAGCAAATAACATAAGACAAACATGAGCATAATTAGCAAAATTCTTTTCCAGTCAAAGAGTATCCCCCAGGAGTTAGGGTCCAACTAGGAGAGATGATCTTGTACACCCTTCCACATGGCTGTTGGGTGTGCAGATCTGTGGTGTGAACAGATTCTAAAATTTTAGTTTTAACTTGCTTCATGTCTGCAGTTAAACTGTTATAAAAGGTTCCCCAGAGGTGTTGTTTCACCTCACCCTAGCTATACATTAATTGGTTCCATGGTAGAGAAGTGACACAGGTATGTTTATGTTCCCAGTCACAGTTTCACTGTTGACAGAATGCTAGTGCATCTTGTGGCTCTCCCGCATACTCTTTCCTTACTGTAGGAGAAGGTCATCACATATATTTTTGGCCAGATTATCTACAAAAGTAGTTGCTTGTACTGGTTCAGTAATAGATGCAACAGCAATGCTAACAGTTGCCAGAATGACTATGGCTGAGCCTGTAAAGACCATAAGTGTAAATGTGAGTCTTTTGTGTCTGACCTGGGACAGGGCACTTTCTAAGGTGGCAAGGGCAGAAGAATCTTGCCAATTGCATGTCAAATTGGCTGGTAGAAGTGCCTCAGATTGTCTCCTTAATACCATGACACTGGAAGTTTTTAAACTAGATATATCATGACCAGTGATACATGAAGCAAACCAAGCCTATCCCTGCACCCGGGTCACAAATGTGGCATTTCCAGGTGTAATGGAAATGTTAGTTCCTGTAAGGAAAACATATGGATGGGTAGTGCAAACCAGGCACTGATCAGCGTGAGTATGAATACAGGCTATAGTGTAGTTGAGCCTGGAATTATGATATCTACCATAGCAGGTGTTAAGAGAGGTGCTAAGATGTCCCAGGTGCCATAAGGTGCCTTGGGTTGGTATGGGGTTTACTCAGGGTCTGGTGATATCCCATCCCTCCATCGGCCCAAATTACAGGGGAACGAGACGTGGCTATAAATTGTGGTTAATGCCACGATGGAGAAAGACATTTGTAAGTGCGCCCTGCAGTTGGCCATGGAGACTCCACTCTAAGATGTTTTAATTGCCCAACCAGAGACTATGAGACTTCCCAGCTAAAGTGAAATCCATTATTTTCTTGGCTCTGTTCTTTAGCACGGAAAGGAATATTTGGGAAAGCAGCATGGATTGCATTGCCCAGTTTGAGGTTATCTGTAGCTGAAACTGTTAAGGCACTTTTTTTGCCATGATGTACCCATACTTGTCTTGGAGCAGTTACACCGTAAGGGTTAGAGCCTTTATACCTTAGAAGCAGTGAGAAGATAGTGTAGTGCTATATAGTGTTATCTGGCACCTTAGGGAAATGTGTGTCATTATTGAGGGACACTACTTGGTGTAAATCTATCTGTCCTAGCCAAGCAGTCATGTTGTTACAGAGTGGGAAGGAGTATCTGCCCAGGTGACAGGGTGAAAGAAAAGTGGGCCTAAAATATGAGCCCAATAGAGTGTAGCAGGTACAGTTTGCAGACAAAGCGAGAGTATAAAAATGATCAATACCCTATGTAAGTCGCATTGTACAATGGACAGCATAGAAAGAAACAAAATAAGTGGAGTAAATGGTGCCTGTGTGTGGAGCAGGATTTGTTCAGCCTCCTCTGGAACTGTGGGTCTTACTGGGTTAACTCTTTCAATTCCGGTACTAGATTGGACCCTAGCCATGCCCTGTTATGATTTGATGCCTCGTGCTGGAATCCAAAGAGGACTTGAGGGGGTGTAAACACAAGCCTACCCTCTCCCCCATGTTAATAATTCATTAAGACCACACTGTGTCCGGAATTGGTGGGTCCTTGGTCTCACCGACTTCAAGAATGAAGCCGCGGACCCTCGCGGTGAGTGTTGCAGCTCTTAAGGTGGCGCGTCTGGAGTCTGTCCCTTCTGATGTTCAGATGTGTTCGGAGATTCTTCCTTCTGGTGGGTTCGTGGTCTCGCTGGCTCAGGAGTGAAGCTGCAGACCTTCGCGGTGAGTGTTACAGCTCTTAAGGTAGCGCGTCTGCAGTTGTTTGTTCCTCCCAGTGGGCTCGTGGTCTTGCTGGGCTCAGGAGTGAAGCTGTAGATCTTTGCAGTGAGTGTTACAGCTCATAAAAGCGGTGTGGACCCAAAGAGTGAGCAGTAGCAAGATTTATTGCAAAGAGCGAAAGAACAAAGCTTCCACGGTGTGGAAGAGGACCCGAGCGAGTTGCCAATGCTGGCTCCCGCAGCCTGCTTTTATTCTCTTATCTGGCCCCACCCACATCCTGCTGATTGGTAGAGCCGAGTGGCCTGTTTTGTCCGGGCGCTGATTGGTGCATTTACAATCCCTGAGCTAGATACAAAGGTTCTCCAAGTCCCCATCAGATTAGTTTCTGATACAGATACAGAGTTTCCTCACACAGATTCTCCAAGGCCCCACCAGAGCAGCTAGATACAGAGTGTGGACTGCTGCATTCACAGACCTTGAGTTAAACACAGGGTGCTGACTGGTGTATTTACAATCCTTGAGCTAGATACAGAGTGCCGATTGGTGTATTTACAATCCCTGAGCTAGACATAAAGGTGCTCCAAGTCCTCACCAGAGCAGCTAGATACAGAGTGTTGATTGGTGCACTCACAAACCTTGAGCTAAACACAGGGTGCTGATTGGTGTATTTACAATCCCTGAGCTAGATATAAAGACTCTCCATGTCCCCACCAGACTCAGGAGCCCAGCTGGCTTCACCTAGTGGATCCCACACCTGCAGCAGGTGGAGCTGCCTGCCAGTCCTGCGCCGTACGCTCACATTCCTCAGCCCTTGGGTGGTCGATGGGACTGGGCGCTGTGGAGCAGGGGGTGGTGCTCATGGGGGAGGCTCGGGCGCACAGGAGCCCATGGAGTGGGTGGGAGGCTCAGGCATGGCGGGCTGCAGGTCCCGAGCCCTGCCCCGTGGGAAGGCAGCTAAGGCCCCGCGAGAAATCGAGCACAGTGCCTGTGGGCCAGCACTGCTGGGGGACTCAGTACACCCTCCGCAGCCACTGGCCCGGGTGCTAAGTCCCCCATTGCCCGGCCGGCTGCTCTGAGTGTGGGGCCCACCAAGCCCACGCCCACCCGGAACTCCAGCTGGCCCGCAAGCGCCGCACTCCACCCCGGTTCCCGCTCGTGCCTCTCCCTCCACACCTCCCTGCAAGCTGAGGTAGTGGGCTCCGGCCTTGGCCAGCCCAGAAAGGGGCTCCCACAGTGCAGTGGGGGACTGAAGGGCTCCTCAAATGCCACCAAAGTGGGAGCCCAGGCAGGGGAGGTGCCGAGAGCAAGCGAGGGCTCTGAGGACTGCCAGCACGCTGTCACCTCTCAACACCATTCACTACTGTTTACATCCTTCCGTAGAACTGCAGGTTTTGTGCCTTGAGAGGTTTTAGCAAAGTGCTTTTCTACAACTGATTGAAATTTGTCATCTAAATTTAAAACATTAAGGGTAAATAAGGCCTGTGCCAGTAGTGTTGCAGCGTGCTTACTTATATTACCCTGTCTCTGTTATTAGTGCACATTTTTAAGGGTGAAGTGTCTGTGTTATACTATTGCCTATCCTTGGGGGTTATATGGGATGCCTGTGGAATGTTGGAGTTTCCACCTGTGACAAAATTGTTGAAATCGTGAGCTGGTATAAGCTGGACCATTAAAAGTGTTCATTTTTGTGGGTCATCCCATAAATGCAAAAGTTAAAAGAAGATGTTTAATGACATATTGAGTAGGCTCTCCAGGCAAAGCATGTGCACTGATTAAATGACTGTTGGTATCAATGGATATATGCACATATCTTAGTTTCCCAAATTCAGGGATGTCTGTAACATCTGTTTGCCACAACTGATAAGGTTTGAATCCTCTAGGGTTCACACCTGTAGAAGGAGGGGGCGTGCCTGTGTGCTGGAAATCTGGGCATTGTAGGATAATTCGTTTAGCTAGCCTCTGGGTAAGTTGAAAATGGTTTAGATAAATTTCTCCAGTTTTGGTGGAAAAATTGATGTGATTGGGTGGCTTGGTGTAGCAGTGATGTCATAACCTGAAGGTCTGCTTGTTCACTGCCATAAGCCAATGGGCCAGGGAGTGGGCTGTGGGCTCGAATGTGTGTAATAAAACTAGGATGTGAACATTAGTCTAGAATTGTTTAAGTCAGAGAAAAAGAGTAAACAGAGCTGGCTCCAGAGTGGACTTAATCAGTGCTGTTTCAAAGTTTTGTAACAAATAAACAGAGTATGCAGAATCACCTAACTATATTTATGGGCTGAGTGTAAAAAGTTTCTAAGGCCGACCAAATTCAGAGCCCCAGTTGCAGCTCTCTGCATGCTAGTAAACCCAGTTCAAGCGATTGAATTGTGTAGTCTCCTCCAGACTGCCGCTCTTCCATGTTTAGCAGACCCATCAGTAAACAGTGTTAAAGGATTAGGCATGGGGGAGTAAATTATTTTTATAGGCAATATTATCAGAGTGTGAGATAAGAAATGAAGGACTTCATCAGTAGGGAGGATGTGCTCTATTTGCCCTGTGTAATCAGAGAAAGCTATTTGCAGGTCTATTGCCAAAGGTAATACTGCTTCAAATTGCTTTTTACTTAAAGGAATCCTGATGACATCAGGGTCATAACCTAGTAACTGACTGCAATGTTCGCAACCTGAATAGATGACTTTAGTAATTAAGTGAATATAGAGAGACAGTGTTTTACTCCCAGTATGTGAACAAAAAACCCATTTTAGGAAATGTAGCCCAGGGGTCATTTGTCCTAGTAACCCTGTAGGGGAGTGTTTGTTGGGAAATACAAACAACTGAATTGAATATCATAGATCAATATGATCTAGCTGCCTCTGAGAGATGGCTAGCTCCATTTCCTCAATTTCTCTTGTTGCTGCAGGGATTAAATATCTGGAAGAATCAAGAGCTGGATTGCCTTTTAAGATAGAAAAAAGGTTTTGTAGTTTATTAGTAAGAATTCCTAAAATGGGATGGAGCCAGGTAATATCACCCAGTAATTTCTGATAATTACTTAATGTGTGTAAGTTGCTAGTATTTAGTTTAACCTTTTGAGTCTTACTGACTGGGAGGTTATCAGATATCCAATTTATTTCCAAGGAGAGAGCATTGGACATTTGTACTTTTCCAGGTGCAATGGCTAAACTTCTCAGCTGTGCATTCTTTATGACAGAAGTAAACAAATTTAAAAGTGTTGGCCCAGTTGGGGCTGCTAGTAGAATACCATCCATAGGATGAATAATTTTATAGTCAGGAAATTCTTTTCTACTAGAGAGCAAAGATTGATTTACATGAAACTGACACATGGTAGGACTATTTAGCATCCTTTGAGGAAGCATTTTCTAATAAAATTGACAAGCTGGATTTTCATTATTGATAGCTGGTTTTGTAAACGGAAATTTTTCTCTCTCCTGTTCTGTTTTACTGGCTTATTGGACACAGGGGCGGACATTGGATAAATGGTATAGAAGCAATCTTTTAAGTCAATAACAATTATATGTCAATCTTGAGGGATTGCTGCTGGGGAGGGGAGGCCCTTTGAAGGAGTCCCAGGGGCTGTAAATTAGCGTTAATAGCACATAAGTCATGTAAAAGCCTCCATTTCACAGACTTTTTGGCAATGATGAAAATAGGCAAATTCCTGGGGCTGGTAGCATGTTCAAGATGTCCAGCCTTTAACTGCTCCTCAACTAACACATGAATCCTCTGTAGTTTCTCTACCTTCAGAGGCCACTCTTCTAAGCAGACCGGATCTTGAGAGAGCCAAGTCAGAGGTAGTGGAGGAATAACCACAGTGGCCATTGTTAGAAAGGGGTTTGCAGTGTGCCCCGCCCCCCAACAATTGCGCTAATAATTCCCATCCCCAAAGATTAACAGGGATAGGTGTAGTGCCTAAACTTGTTTTTACTCTAACGCGTTACTTTTAAATTTTCCTTGCTTGTCTCCTTAGTTACCCAGCCTTCTTTTTCCCATACAAGTAAGACTTCCTCTTGTCTGGGAAAGCCGGACAAACTCCATTTGGCTTCCTGATTTACCAGACATTAAGGGGTCCTTACCCAACCCCCTTCCTCAAGGAGTTAACCTGTGTAAGCAGATCCTCAGCATTTGGAAGGAGCCCAATTAACTGATAAGGTACTGAAACAAACAATGTAAGAAGTTCCCAGAATTTTACTCAAAGAAATAACAACATAAAGCCTTGAGACCATGCTTGGCATAACATCTATATCTAACTCTAATGAAGGATTTAGAGCCCCACACCTGGTTACACTGCTTTTTTTGTAACCATTTGTCTTTTAAATTGTTTGTCTCTCTGTAACCATTTGTTTCTTTGATTCTTGCATGTTTTTACTTCTGTAGAATTATTGCATTTGAGTTCCCCTCCCCTTCCTAAACCAAAGTATAAAAGTTAATCAAGCCCATTCCTCGGGGCTGAGAGAATTTTGAGCATTAGCCATCTCTTTGGCCACTGGCTTAAATAATTCATCTCAAAGTGTGGCGTTTTCTCTAACTCATCTGCGTATAACAATGGACATGATCAGAGGTTGTATAACTGCCTTTCTTCCTTCTGAATCATAGCATGCTCAGGGGTGTGTGCTCTGTTTGACTGTGTGTGCTTCCCCGATGCTGACAATTTTCTATTTCTGAGTGATCCAAGTCCAAATTTCTGGCCAGTTCTGATCACTAATGACGGAAATGTCAACCCCTGTGTCCAATAAGCCAGTAAAATTCTTATTACCAAGTTTTAAGGTAATCATGGGTCTCCGATCAGTGATTAATTGATTCCAATATATTCCTGTAGCTCCTGTGCTTCCAAAACTTCCCTTTCCCCTTTCCTTCCCATGGGTATTAGGGTCTCACTATGGTAAAGTCTTTAACTAAGCTATTTTTGATCCAGGGGGAAGAATATGCAGACCTTTACATTCCATTATAACCAATATCTGATCTTGGCCATCACTATCAATTACCCCAGAGAGCATATTAATTCCTTTACTGGATAGGCTAGGCTGCCCAAGGACTAATCCTGCTGTTCCTAGAGGCAGCGGGCCACAGATCCCAGTCTCAACCATTTTAGGGCTTTCTCCCTCTTTTAGCACTAATTTGGCAGGGCAGAGAAAGTCCAGTCATGCACTCCCAGTAGTGGCTGCTCTAAGAGAGAGAGAGAACTGTGGGCTTTCCAGCTGACCAAGGAAAGCTGTCGGCATTGTCCCAATTGGGATCAGGGCTTGGGGCTGGCCCCTCATGAAGTTTCTCGACTGATTTCCTATGAGATTGCCATTTTTATCAAATTTAGACCTGCATTGATTTGCCTAATGTTTCCATTTCCTACATTCGGAACATATAGAAGAGGGTTCTTTCCCTGAGTTAGCTCGGTTTTCCCTAGGGGGGCATTGCCTCTTCACATGACCTTTCACTCCACATAGAAAACAATTTTGGTTTCTCTCCCTTTTCACTTTCGGAGGGCTTAACGACATAGCTAATATTCTGGCCTTGTTTGTCTCAGTTCCTACCAGGTGAGGCACTTATATGAGCTCCTGGATGGTGCTTGCCTTTCCTTTGATTGCCTGCATTGCCTGCTGGCAATCCACATTAGCGTTTTCAAAGGCCAATTGCAGCAATAAGATAGGAGTGGCCTGGGTGTGACTAATTTGCCTCTTAATTGCCTGAGTTAAGGGATCCATAAACTCAACAAATGGCTCCTAAGTCCCTTGTCAAACATTTACAAAAGACCCCTGCTGAACTCTGGTCTTGGGAATTTGGTCCCAAGCTCTGAGAGCACACAGACACTTCAGCAAAGGCCTGGGGATCAAAATTTAGTTGTTTTTGTACATCAGCATGAGGACACCTCCCTTGGAGCTTATCAGCTATTATATTTTGCCCGGCTGCCTGATTCTGGTTGGCTTGTTGTTTGCACAAGCCGTCCATATCCTGCCTTCCAGAGGAGGAATGGGCTAGGCTCCAGAGTCGCTTTAGCTAGCATTGACCAGTCCCATGGGGCCATACAGAAGTGGTCTGCTAAGGCCCCAATCATTCCTTTTGTAAATGGTCTAGTGGCTCCATTTTCTTTAATGCTTTTTCTTCATTGTGTATAAGAGTGAAAGGAAATGGGTTCATGTACTTGATGACCATGTCGGTCTTGCATTACTGGACAGGCTAAGAGCTCTCCTTCTAATGCCACTTGTTTAAGACAAGGTCCCATAGCTGAAGTATGTTTCTTGCCTTTTTTTCTACTTACAGTAAGAGGGGGATCAGGCAAACCCTCCATTTACTCTTTGTTATTTTGGCCTGGTGATAGTGGGACTGAGGGAAAAGGAGGTGATAAGGCAGGTGATGTTTCTCCCTCCTTCTCATTTTTAGGCTCTTCTGTGTATAATGGGACTAAACCATCCTTAGTAAAGCCTGCCATCTTAAAGCTGATGCTGGGTCCTGACGACCCTGTGCATAATATTGTTTAAGATTTCTCCCTACTTGTTCCCAGAGTTCTACGTCTAGCATTCCTTATTCTGGGAACCATGGATTATATGAGACCACAGTTTACATTAATTTCATTAATTGAACCTGGGAAACTGAAGCCCCGCTAACCTTAAGCAACTGTTTTAATACTTTTATATACTGTTTCTGAGGTGCTGATAACTGTTTTCTTATAATGAAAACTCAGCTTGAACCAACTTCCCCCAGAGCTTTGTGACCTCAAGTGTGGACCAATGACTTACTGATTACTCAGTGAGTTAACCATGCCGTTCCTTTCTTCACCTTTTTTTTGGGAGTCCAAGTCCTTCTATTGTGAATAGTGCCACAATAAACATACATGTCTTTATCATAGAATGATTTATAATCCTTTGGTATATGCCCAGTAATGGGGTTGCTGGGTCAAATGATATTTCCAGTTCTAGATCTTTGAGGAATTGCCACACTGTCTTCGACAATGGTTGGACTAATTTACGCTTCCACCGACAGCGTAAAAGCATTCCTATTTTTCCACAAGCTCTCCAGGATCTGTTGTTTCCTGACATTTTAATGATTGCCATTCTAACTGGAGAGAGATGATATCTCATAGTGGATTGATTTGCATTTTTCTAGTGACCAGTGATAATGAGCATTTTTTCATATATCTGCTGGCTGCATAAATGTCTTCTTTTGAGTAGTGTCTGTTCATATCCTTTGCCCACTTTTTGATGGGGTTGTTTGTTTTATTCTTGTAAATTGGTGTAAGTTCTTTGTAGATTCTGGATATCGGCCCTTTGTCAGATGAATAGATTGCAAAATTGTCTCCCATTCTGTAGGTTGGCTGTTCACTCTGATGACAGTTTCTTTGGCTGTGCAGTAGCTCTTTAGTTTAATTAGGTCCCGTTTGTCAATTCTGTCTTTTGTTGCTGTTGCTTTCAGTGTTTTGGACATGAATTCTTTGCCCATGCCTTTGTCCTGAATAGTATTGCCCAGGTTTTCTTCTAGGATTTTAAAGGTCCTAGGTGTAACATTTAAGTCTTTGATCTATCTTGAGTGGACTTTTGTAAGTGGTGCAAGGAAGAAGTCCAGTTTCAGTTTTCGGCATATGGCTAGCCAGTTTTCCCAAACCATTTTTGTACTTCTTAAGAGTATATTTGAAAATTATTTCTCATGATTAAGATTTATGTCTTTTAGAAGGAGAAGCAAGCTAGTAGCATTTTAGATATAATATACACCGAGCTGTTTTATTTTTTCACAGGAATTGTCTTTATTCAAAATTTCCACTAGTCTTAAAATTGATCAGTGTAAACAAATTATAATTAAAAAAACTTTTCCTACAATTACAAAGTAGTATTTGCCAAACAAATTCTCCTTTAAAATGATTTGCATCAGGTAAACTTAATTTTGTCTAAACTAAAGGCTATAAAAACCTTGGAAGAAAATATTTAGTACCACGTAATTAAGGGAATTAGTATCACATTTTCAGGTACGCAACAATTACTACGTTTTTACAAACATGAAAGTAAAAGAAAACAACTATGACTCTTATTATATCACTACAGTCTGTGATGTTTCTTCCTTTTTCTCATTTATTTATATTCATCATGGGTTTAATTGTATGTCTCTGCATTTCTCTGTATACCTCTGAAAGATTAATATATGGTTCTGCAATTATATATTTATTTTACCTTTGAAAAGGTATACAGCATATCATGATACATTTTCCATTAGTGTTGTACCCAAGCGAGTTAGAGGAATGTCACACTTTGAAATGAATTTAAGGGTCCTTTATTTAGCTGGCAGCCAAGAGGCGGATAACGCTCAGAATTCTCTCGGCCCCGAGGAAGGGGCTTGATTTTCCTTTATACTTTGGTTTAGGAAGGGGAAGGGGGCTCAGTTGCAACAATTCTACAGAAGTAAAAACATGCAAAAAATTAAAAAGACAAATGGTTACAGAGAAATAAACAGTTCCAGATGCAGGGGCTCTAAATATATTATAAGATGTCAGGTATGGTGGCTCTGCTGAACACAAACTCAAGGCTTTATGGTGTTATCTCTTGAGTGAAATCCTGGGAACTTTGTACATTGCTTGCTTGCTTCAGTACCTTGCTTTGTGCATTGCTTGCTTCAGTTAATTGGACTCTTTGATACGTAGACAATCAGCTTACACAAGTTAACTCCTTGAGGAAAGGGGGTGGGTAAGGAGTCCTTGATATCTTGTAAATGAAGGAGCCAAATGGAGTTCGTCTGGCTTTCATAGCTAAGGGAGAGCATATTCACGTGGAAACAAGGCTAGGTGATTAAGGGAGAAAGTGAGAGTCTAAAAACAAGGTTAGTAAAAGCAAGGTTAGTAAAAAACAAGGTTAGGTGTTACATTAGTATACCTATCTCAGAATGCACATAACTTTAGAACCTATAAAACTTTTGTATTGGTTAGAAACTAGGCAATGTTAAGCAGTATTTATTTACAAAACATGTCTAATTTATAATGGGAATAGGATGAGAAAAGATGCTTTCTTTTTGGTTTGACAACATTATGGCTCTGAGGGTTACTCAAAGAAGACAGATTTCATCTTAGAAGTGGGTATTTGCTTACTAGGGTTGAAAGCGTTATGGTGGTGGCATGCTCCCGGATTACCACTTGAGATGCATCGCTGGTTGATCTACAGAGCAGCTTTGATGTGGTTTTACCCAGCCAGATTCCTGCTATCCTGGCTGCAAGGTTTGTTTTCTTTTGCTTGTAGTCAGAGGGGAAGTGATGCTTGATTTTCTACTTGCCTCTGAACTTTAGAGCTTAATTTTGCTCCAGGAAAGAGGAGAATTTCTTAAATCTGAAGTGTTTCACTTAGCTTTATGAAAGTAGGAAAACATAAAATAAAACAAAATAAAAACAATCCTTGCTGGTTTCTTATTCATATTCCATCTATTAACTGCTGGATTGAAACTCTTTTTAAAAATTTTTTGATGACCTCTGAATCAAAGTAACAATGTAGGCAAGGCTCCCACACCTGGAAACTAAGAAAGGACTTGCACAAAAGAAAGTAAGACAGAAAGAGAAAATATGAAGGTTCTGAGGTTACCATGAAATTGATTCTAAGTTCCTTTGCCTGATAGTCGAATCCTTTCTACAATTGGTTGGAGTTCCATTCTCCTTTCAGGGCTCAGCTCGTGTTACACTTTCTTGCCAATCTCTTGTAGCTTTTCCTTACATTACTTTATTTTCTCTGGCATGAAGAAACGGTGCAGAGGAAAATACAATATTGAGTAGATTTTGCAGTGAAATATTTTAATTGCAGAATGGTATAGAAAACAATGGATGCTAGGATAAAAATTGTGTGTGTAAGCTTATTGAGAAATTTGAATGAATGTCAGTTTCAGGAGAGTTTAGACTTGAAAGTGTCGTTAAAAGTGTGCTTTCATATCATGCTTGTGTTTGACATAAAAATGTGTAATATTTTTTATGTCAGAGAAGGTAGTTTTCATATATTGTGCATCAACCTACGGATCTCCAATTTCCAAATGTGCAGTACATGCTCAACAAACTGTGGAACAGAATGCTGAATGAGTAACATTAACTGAACTCTTTAGAAAATTGGCATACTAAAGTTCATACTAAAACATGAATGCATTCTATTTATTCAAGTAATTAATTTCTAATAATCCCATTCATCTTAGATACAAAACTTAATTAGCTTAGTAATAAAATTACTGGTGATAGCATATTATTTTACTAAATATATGCTTTAGAATGTACTAACAGTTTCTGTCCAAGTTTATCCTTATGGAAACCATAGTAGTAAAAGCATTCTTATGTCCGGTTTTCTTTTTATCAGGTTCTAAAGAGAGGACATATTAATAGTACACATATAAACAGTAGCTGACTGAATTTTTAAAAGATTAAATAAAGAAGCACTAAGACGAGTATTAAAATTTTATAAATAATTATTGCTTATCCTTCATTAGACAGCAACAACATTGATAAGTTAACAGGCAGCATTTTTACCAGTTCAGAGGGTGTCTGAGTACTCAATGGGATTTATTATGTGAAACGATACTCACATAAACCTGAAGAAAGTGTACTTATTTTATGTACATAAAAGGTAGCAGGTAACCTACTTAGAGATTACTTGAAATTTCTACTTGGATGGGCCCTTTCATCTCTGTAAGAATGTAGAGCAGGTCAAGTTCTCCTGGGATGCTGTGGTAGTAGTCTTTTGTGCAGATTGTTTTGTGTTTTAGAATTTTTAGTTTCTCAGGTCGCTGATATGGCTCAGTCATTATATTTTCTCTGGAGTGGTTGGTCTGGAGCAGACACTCCCAAACTTCCTGGTACCAGGGACTGGTTTCATGGAAGACAATTTTTCCACAGATCATGGGTGGGGAGGTGATGGTTTTGGGATGATTCAAGAACATTACATTTATTGTGTACCGGTATTTCTATTATTACAACACTGCAATATATAATTAAATAATTATATAACTCACCATAATGTAGAATCAGTGGGAGGCCTGAATTTGCTTTCTGTCCCAGGGTGATGGGAGACAGTGACAGATCATCAGGCATTAGATAATCATAAGAGTGCACAATCTAGATCCCTCGCATAGGCAGTTCACCACGGGGTATGATAATCTAATGCCACTTCTGATCTGACAGGAGGTGGGGCTAAGGCAGTAATGCAAGCGATGAGGAGTGGCTGTAAACACAGATGAAGCTTTGCTGGCCTGTCGGCCACTCACTTCTTGCTGTGCAACCACTTCCTAACAGGCCATGCACTGGTACCCTGATCTGGGGTACCTGAATGAGTGTTTAGAATCATCAAAGTCTTTAAAGTGGTTAGTATATCTAGAACAAACAGTGTGTCCAGGTAAGAAGGGACTACCTATGGGGAGTGATTAGTCACTCCTGTAGAGTCAGTCTATTAAGGCTGATTGACATATCTTACAGTTTTTATCAAGACAGTGCTTGGTGAATAAATATGCAATAAATGATAACCATATATTCAAAATTAGTGTTTCCCACATGTTTCAGCTGGGTTTGTTTTTAGGTGATCATATTCTTTCTTCATCGACTAGTCATAAGAATACTCAGTTGAATGCTCAGTTGAACCTTGGAGGAAACATGCGTCACTGTTTATACAGCAAAAATAACTGAAGTAAATTGTTTGTTTAGTGTCTCCTGGCTCTGCTAAAGTCACCAGACTAATTGCAGCTTAAAAGTTACCAAACACCGCATGTTCTCACTCATAGGTGGGAATTGAACAATGAGAACACATGGAAACAGGAAGCAGAACATCACACACCAGAGCCTGTTGTGGGGTGGGGGGAGGAGGAGGGGGGGAGGGATAGCATTAGGAGACACACCTAATGTTAAATGATGAGTTAATGGGTGCAGCACGCCAACATGGCACATGTATACATATGTAACTAACCTGCATGTTGTGCACATGTACCCTAATACTTAAAGTATAATAGAAAAAAGAAAATTTATCATAGATAGTACATATTTGAATCTGTGCATATTTATGAACTATGAAAATGACTGTCATATTAATAACAACAGTAATATAAAACAGTTTATGGGCACTCACTGGAAATCAAATGTCAAAGGTAGACTCAGAGACTAAGTCATTTAGAAAAGAAAATAAATTCATTTGCAGAAAATTATTAATTGGAGTACAGGTTTTAACAGAACTTGCTGTAAAATTAAAAAAAATGACTAGATATTTAATTTATCAAATCTGTAATGTTCATGATGGACAATTAATAACTTCTTTGAATTATTGTCAAATTAGATGATATTCTCCCATTTTTATATATCAACATTTCAAAGGCCAAGATAAAATTATTTTTGTTAGGGAGTCAGTAACTTACAGAAAAGCTCAAGGTTTGATTTAATTTTTGGAACCAGACAGAATGAGTCTGTTTTTCTTGTTGTTGTTGTTGTTGTCATTGTGGTTTACCTTAGGGAAAATGAAGCATGTAAAAATGTTTTCCTTGTGTGGAATATGATGTAAACCCTCATTCCTTTAATGGAGCAGGGCAAGGTGATACAGTATTTCCTTATAGACACTGTGCGAGGCACTCTATTCACTTATCTCTAACAACAAGCCCATGATGATCACAGGGCACTGCTTACTCACTGAATTTTACGGTTACACTAGAGGTGGAGTTAAACCTGCATTGGTAATACATTAGGCTTAGTAAATAATTTAGTGAGCCCCTTGAGAATGATCTAAGATATGAGCACCTAATTGTACCAAATGTATGGTCAATATTATTTCCTGTTAGAGACTCATGATGAGATTACAGAGAAATTAGAAACTAATTAAACATATAGAACCAAAGTTTTCATTCCCTAGTTCAAGCTCATCAGTACATTTTACTTTCTTTCAGATGCAGACATAATTTATTGTTTTTGAAGAATCTCTTTATCTCTTTATCTCTCTATGTTTCTCTCTCTCTCTCCGTTTCCCTCTGTTTCTTTGTTTCCCTCTCTCTGTTTCTCTATTTGCTTCTCTCTGTATGTTTCTCTCTCTCACTCTCTCTCTCTCTCTCCTGCTTTATATTATATGCTAGCAAAGGATTAGGCAAGGATAGATGTTCTCTAAAGACAGATATTGCCTGTTTGTAAAGCTAAGGACAGACCAACCAAAAAATAAAGAAACTAACACTGATTTTTTTAAAAAGCCATACGTAGCGTCAGTGATGAGGACATCTCATTTTTGTTATTACTGCTGTTTCATTCAAGAAACTGAAAACTAGGACAAGATTTATTCCCACATACACAGGTAAGAGCAGCTCGGCCACAATAAAGAGATGTCTCACTGATTTGAGTGAAAAATGCAGGACCCCATTTACATGGAAATATAGTATTTTAAAATAAAAAAAGCTGAAGTTTTAAGCATTCCAATTCACAATGTAAATTTTGTCTTTTTTATGTAAAATGAGATAATGTAAGTAAGACACTTCTGTTGTAATTGTTATTGCTATTGAGGTTATCATCCCTGTTCTTCTTAATATTACTTACTTTTAATTTTCTGTTTTAATTGTTATTGCTACTGAGGTTATCATCACTGTTCTTGTTAATATTACCTACTTTGAATTTTCCTGTATAGGCCTTAATCTAACACTTTCTGTACCAATGCTTGTTTGGCAAAACTATTTTTTTAGGTAAAGAGTATACAATTTAGTGTCTCAATAATGTTGCATAATTACCCATACCAAAACTTGGTGGCATTTCATAGTAAGCATGTATTTTTGCCTTTGTAACTGCAGAAAAAGAGGGATTTTTTTACCCTTCTAAGCTTAGTTGGAATTGGTTTTGTTGCAGTCGATTCTAATGTGTTCTCTTTAAACCTACAGCTAAGTTATTTTCTTCTTATAAAGAAAAGCAGGAAGGCAAGAGGGTAACTTCAATTGCCAAACACATTTCAAGACCTTCCCTGTTTTTCATGTCTGGGCATCCCATTAACCCCTAACAGGAAGCAAAGGAACGGGAATCACAATTCTGCAATGGAAAGTATGAATATGTGCTAAGCAACAGGACTATTAATTTTAAATAATAAGCCGTTAGGTGGTTTTTATTCTGTGAACAATTAGATTGCAAGTGACTTGCACATGTTACCTTTATACTAGATATCCATACCCAGAAAGCTTTATCCATCGCTCCTGATTTTAGAGGTGTTCAGTTGTCACATCTTTTTCTCACTTCCACTGGCTGTATTGCTCCACTCTTCTAACCATCCTCCTATTCATTTTAGAGTCAAGGTGAATTATGTCTTGCCTGTCAGAGTTTATTAATGTTGGATCCTGAAATTACAAAGATTGTTATGTATCTTTCCAATTCTTATGGTATTATTATTATGGGAAAATGTATACCCTTTTGAAAATAACTAATTTGAAATAATTTTGTAACATAATCCATTTTACAATAAGAAATCTCCTCTCTCAAACACACACACACACACACACACACACACACACACATACACACACACACACACACACGACACTTAGTCTCCATGGCAAATTTATAATTCAAATAAACATGAAATATTAAATATTTAAATGTTAAATATTTAATTTAATATAATATAAATATGTTTATATCATATAATGAAGGGATTTTTTTGTTAAATACAGGGTAAGTTGATATGTTTTTTCTTTTTGTCACAAAATTGCCCAACACATGTGTCAAAGTATTAATACACAGTATCATATGTATGACATTCCATCTGACACATTTTGACATTAATTCAACTTTTGATCCAAAAATTTCTTCCTATTTTAATAAAGATACACATTTGAATTTTATCCGTTCTGCACCTTTTTAAGGCTCCCTTTAATAATGAACTTAAAAATTAAACTTTTATATTTAATATTATTGTTGGTATAGTCTCATTTTTATAAATATTTGTCCTGTTCTTTAAATGATGATGTATGATACATAGGCAAAAGGATATCCTGGAGCCTTTATATTTTATTTTATATATATTTTTGAGACAGAGTCTCACTGCCTCACCCAGGCAGGAGTGCAGTGGTGTGATCCTGCCTCACTGTAATCTCCAACTTTGGGTTCAAGTGATTCTTCTGTCTCAGCCTCCTGAGTAGCTGGACCAAAGGCATTCACCACCATGCCTGGCTAATTTTTGTATCTGTAGTAGAGATGGGTGTTTTGCCATATAACCCAGGCTGGTCTTGAACTGCTGACCTCAAGTGATTCACCCGACTTAGCCTCACACAGTGCTGGGATTACAGATGGGAGCCATCGCACCTGACATTTTGCTAATTTTATTTCGATCTCATGGATAGTTGCTTGTAGTGAAAGAGCCAAGAATTAATCAACACATCATAGATACACACAACTAAATTTCCGAGAGGAATATATTGCCCAGATAAAATAAGTTTCCATGGAAAATTATTAACAAAGACCTCATTCAAGAGGATTGCAGAAAGTGAGCTATGCTCAGCGGGATTAGTATCATAATGTGGTACAAAGAAAGTGAATAAAATTATATGTTTAATTTTTTTTTTGCGGTTGCAGGTCAGCATTCATTGCTTATACCACGTACAGTGCCCCACTCAAACTTGAATGGCAGTGAGGCAGTCAGGATTTGGAGGAAGGCCCAGCAATGACAATCAGGGCCCAAGGATAGAATGCTGGATTTGCCTATGGTGCTTTATGATCTTTCACAAAGTAACTGAGAAATGATGAGTGTAGGCAGCATATCTTCTGTCATAAATTAGACATTTCAACCAATATTATTACCTTAAGTATATCTGTTCTTACTCTAAATAGTTAAATCCACTGTATTCAAGATTTAAAGTTGAATCCAAAGACTCTTTAATATTACAAAGAAGTATGAAGTTACCTTAAGTTAAAATTGTTCAGTGGACATTGAAATAACTACGGCTGTCAACAGTGGCTGACGCCTGTAATCTCAACACTTTGGGAGACCGAGGCCGGTGGATCATGAGGTCAGGAGATCGAGGCCATCTTGGCTATGGTGAAACCCTATCTCTACTAAAAATACAAAAAATTTGCCAGGCATGGTGGCAGGCACCTGTAGTCCCAGCTACTGAGGAGGCTGGAGCAGAGAATGGCATGAACCTGGGAGGTGCAGTTTACAGTGAGCTGAGATCATGCCACTACACTGTAACCTGGGGACACAGCATGAGACTCTGTCTCAAAAAAAGAAAAAAAGAAAAAGAAAGAAAAAAGAAAGAACTACAAACACCTCCCAAAATTATTCTTCATGTTGACATAAATAATGTTCTATCAGGAGTATATTTTAATATGTGCTTCAATAATGATCTCTCTCCATTAGAAGCCTCTAGGAGAGAAGGAATCATTGAGTTTCAATCACACAACTATTACCAGAGACAGCCTTACATTTGCTTTGAAAAACGTGCTCTTTTACAGTTTTCATTGGAGGAAATGAATATCTGACAATAGAGAACAAATTTTGTAATTCCTAAGTACCTGACTAGTAGTATCATTTGTATATATATTTATTTTCACTTATCAGGAATTATTCATGCACCTACCTTAACTGTAATTACCAACTCAGCAAAGGTAAAATCACACTGTACCTAAAAATACAAACAGTATCCTGCTGAAGTTGAACATGCTATCATGCTGAGGCTGGGTTGCCATCTTTTCCTCTGAAACCACAAAGAGGTTCTGCATGTTACTGCCTTCAACATATGCACTTGCTAGTTTCTGTTACCGTTGTTAAAAATAGACTCCTTTGACAATCATTTTTAAATACTTTCCATCCTAGAAAGCTTATTAGTTTTACTTTACACAACCATTCAGCACATATTGCTACTAAATAGCTGATTTGTCACCAAATAATGAAACCTGTAATTTGTAGGAAGAACGGAAACCTAGGCTCCAGGAATCCCAAAGTGGAAATCCTCCTAGGAGTTATAGTAATTTGAAACTCTGCCATAGATTATTAGTCATGAAGTGATCCATAAAACTTTGTGAGAGGTACTGCGTCCATGACATTGTGTCTAGCAAGAATAAGGGATACTCAAGATACATACTAGTTTTCACTTATTTCACATTTATACCCATGAATCTGTGACACAACTCTTCAAAATGTTGTGGATCAGCTACCCAGAAGACAGGGAGAATAAGATACGACTGTACACAGTGTTCCAGACATTATGAATTTAATCCTCAAACACATCCAAATGAATACAGTTGGAATAATGGCTACCCAATTCTGGGTAAAATAAGATGCATTGTAAACATTAATTTTTTGGTTAAAATGTAAGTATTGTATTAACCATCATTGTTCATGCTATCTTTTAACCTCATTGCAGTGAAGAGAATAGTGGATGATATGCAGACCTTCACTCTCCTGCCTTTTGAGTAAAATTATAAAGGATGATTTATTGCATGTTCTTGGAGAAGCAAATTAATTTTCACAACTTTTCCAGGTTTCTCATTACCAAGTGATCACTTCTTATAAAGAAATAGAAGACAGTTCTGCTGAATTAAAACATGATGTATCAATTGGTCTCAAATTTCTGTCTTCTGTTTTAACTGAGGCCTTTTTTGAGAATACTCAAGATATGCATTTTCTGTTTTTGTTTTGTTTTGTTTTGTTTTAAGTAGGCACTATGGAGCCAGAAGAAGGTGCCTTGCTGCTCAGTCAAAGTTAACAGAGGCTATACTGGTCTTACAGAAGATCCAGGGGGCAGATTGGCCAGGAAAGAAAGGCCATGGTCATGAGCCATTAAAGTGTTCCCCTCAGGGTGCCTTAATAACAGCCGAGGCATTAGAGGGATTCCCTCTGGAGTCATCAGTTTTGATTATTTAAGTCTTTTTCCCCCTGTTGACATATAGAGAGACAC
This sequence comes from Gorilla gorilla gorilla, assembly GCF_029281585.2. Lineage (NCBI taxonomy): Eukaryota > Metazoa > Chordata > Mammalia > Primates > Hominidae > Gorilla > Gorilla gorilla. Next base: position 42,345,540 of record NC_073248.2, on the reverse strand, counting down.
AAAGCTAGGGAACCAGCAACTCTACTCTAGTTACTGTAGGTGCTGGTGTAAAATCACAAGTCTCCAAAGCCACTTGTAAATACAGGACCCATCTGACTAAAGAGTGTTCCTCTTGGGAAATACGCTATACTATCAAAAGGCGGAATTTTGTGAACTGATACTATAGTTTAAACCCAGGTTACCGCTTGTTCTGAAGTTCTTATAATTATAGATTGAAATGATGATGGTTTGTTTTATTCCAACTCATTGAAGGCACAGTTATTCCCTTCTACCCACCTCCCCCCGCCAAAAAAGTGTATTCTAAACACTGAAACAAAGTGATGGTATTCCTTTGGAAAAGTCCATCCCCACATCTCTGCCCATCCAATACCAAGATTTATTTTGACAAAAATAGTTTTAGTGGTACCTCACTGATGGCAATTGTAATTTTGTAAAGATTTATGAGTTGTAATTTTGTAAAGATTTATGAAGTTCAATTAGAGCCATCACTGCTGTTAGATAAGCAGTCTCATTTACATTGTTGAAAAAAGGAAGTTCTTCCCAGAAAGGGGAGGTGGCTGGCAAGGTCCAATTGGAAAAGCATTCACAAGACAAGAAGGTGAATTAGTGAAGTGGAAAGATATGTTGAATGAAAATGTATGCAATTTTTTATGACAAACTGGGTGTAAATCATAGTTTATGTATAATTCTAAAGACAGAGGATTGATGGCCCTACATCAACCTTAGTGCCAGAGTAAAACTAAAGGAGATGTGTGCCACTGGGGTCTTTCCTAAAATACAAAGTTCAAAAAAAAAAAAAAAAAAAAAAAACCAACACATAAAAATAATAAACGGAGAGGCTGAGAGTGAATAAGGGACTGAAAGTTAATAAGACTATCTGGAAGTCACTGAAGAAATAAAGCCATAAACAGAAAAAATGAACCATGTTTAAAAAGCTGCAGGAGCATGATCAGGTCATGCCAAACGGTGCAAGTTGGGTTTGACTGGTTCAGTTGAAGCCAGAACCTGCAAATAATATACAGATAACAGAGATCCACTTCCATTTACACTTCCTGCATAGCACAAATTTTGGCTTTCTTATTTAATGAAATAATACAGTAACAGAGTTCATGCTGATGACAAGCTCTAAGTTATCTTTAACTTTTTGCCGGCCCCTCTTTCCTTCCTTCCTTTTTCCTTTCTTCCTTCCTTCCTCCCTCCCTTTCTTCCTTCTTCCTTCCTTTCTCCCTTCCTTCCTTCCATCTTCCTTCCTCCTTCCTTCCTTCTTCCTTCCTCCTTCCTTCCTTCCTTCCCTCCTTCTTTCTTTCCTTCCTTCTTTCCTTCCCTTCTTCTTTCCTCATTTTAAATTAGAAGTCCAATTGAACCATGCCCTGTGCTTTTTTTGACCTAACATACAGGCTTTAAAATGTTCCTGATTGGACTATAATATCAGGTGGCCAAGGAAAAGCAGTGAATAATTCAATCTGATTTAGTTTGTCTTTGATTTGAAACTTAAGACCATGAAATGGTATTATCTCCAGCACCCTGAGTAGGAGTAGTTCCACCACAGAAATAGGTGATAAGTAATTTATTTAACCACTCAGTTTTGAAATCTTCGAGAACTTAGTTGAAATAAAGATGGTGTAGTCTACGAATAAAATCAGCTAAGACTTTAAGATCAAGCACAGGTAAGGCACTGAAAATTTTGAATTGGTAAAGCTGATGTTGTGTTACTAATTTTCTCTGAGAAAATGACATGGAGCAAGATATGAGACCATCAAAAAACAAGCAAAAAGAGGTACTTAATTGAATTTAAAAGAAGTTAGATGACTTTAAATTTATTTAAAGATATTTTTAAAATCTATGTCTGATTTCACAAAATTGAATGTTTTATAATCAAATAAACTTGTTTTGAGTTTTAAAGTCACACAACTATACCCACACATTATTTTTGTTAACTAATGGAGAAGAACACAAGTTCTACCTATTGACACAGTGGCAAAATAATTAAAAGGAACACACAACTCAAATTGTTCTACACACACACAGGCTTTCTAAGTGACATACAGGGTTAATTCTATGTAGATTGCATAAAATATTTCAGTCTTGTGTCATGTTCTTCTCTTTAAAAATGAAGAATAAATACAGGCAGAATAAAAACTAACAAAAATGAAATAAACTTTTTTTTTTTTAACAGAAGTAGAGAATAAGTCAGCACAATGTCATTGGGAAATCCATGAGGGCTAAACTTAAGTGAATATAGACAAGATGCTTAGCGATATGTCTTAAAGCAGTATCTGCAAAGTAAGCACACTGTTTTCACTTACTTTATATGTAATACATTGGGCCGGGAGTGTGAGGAGGGCCACTGCTTGTCCCTGCACTGATCCTCAGTCACAAGCTATGACGGTGGTAGTGAAAATTAGATAATAGGTCTGATATAGAACATTCAGATTGAGTGCAAGATAATAAATATTTGTAGACATCAGGCAGAGTGCAAAGGTTCCACATTTGCAGCAACTATTGTTTTTTGAATAAAAGTTTTTAAATGCTGGGAGAAGTAAGCTATACCATTATAGATCTGAGACATCTGGAGAGGGAAACTCATTATCCGCAACAAGTCTTGACAGCTGGAACTTCACTGATAGCTGATGCAAACATTCCCCCATGGTGACTACGATTACCAATACTGTACTGTATATTTAAGAAACTTGCTCAGAGAGTAGAAATTTATTGTTCTCCCCCAAAACGAACAAACAAACAGAAAACACCCTAAACAGATACCAAACACAATGAAATTATCTTAAGGGGTACTAGAAATAATGACAAATTTCCTATATGTGAATGGCACTTACACTAGCAAGAAGTTTCTAAAAAGCAACAATTAAAAATAAAGAAGCAGGGGTTTTTCAAGCCATGATCTAAAATAATATATATATATTTTAAAAACTATCATTAAAATGTGATTGTGAAATAAAGATACTTCATGATATATAAAACTTGAAAGGATGTAGTATCAACAATTTGTTTGCTGAAATATTTTCTTAAGGTTAAGTTTCAGTAAAGAGGAAATTCACACAAAAGGGAAAATTCAAGAAGGTGAGTAAACAAATTAATAAAGAAGAGCATATCCCTAAGCTAGCAATAACAATATAAACAATAACACTAACAATGAGTAATTAAGCATATAGGTAAGTTGTGCCTAAAATTCTAAACAATATGATTAGAATTTAATTACAATTGATAGCGTTTATGAGAACAAACAAAATTATGAGCCATATAAAAATAAACATTTAAAAAACACAACAATTTTCAAAGAAAAGTACTAAATTTTATTGAAGGGCATAATAAATCAAAGCCAAAATATACATAAAAAGGTGGCCAGGCAATTGTTAAAAAATCTTCACATGATAAGACGTCTCTTTCTATATTAATACATAAATTCAGGCAATAATAATAAAAGTTACAGCAAGATGCTTCATGTACATTGACAAGCTGATTCTAAATATAGAATTGAAAAGGGATGGGACTCATCTGGGCAAATTTGTAGTAAGTGTGGGAGAACAGTGATGTTGAAGAGGAAGATGGAAAAGAGGACTCTTTTTTTTAAATTTATTTTTGAAAAGGAGTTTTGCTCTTGTTGCCCAGGCTGGACTGTTGTGATGCAATCTCGGCTCACTGCAACCTCCACCTTCCAGTTTCAAGTGACTCTCCTGCCTCGGCCTCCCGAGTAGCTGGGTGACGCCTGCACCACACCTGGCTAGTTTCTGTAATTTTAGTAGAGACATGGTTTCACCACATTGGCCAGGTTGTTCTCGAACTCCTGACCTTGTGATCCATCCCCCTTGGCCTCACAAAGTGGTGGGTTTACAGGTGTGAGCCAACGTGTCTGGCCGAGGACTCTGTTTAATAGGGAACACTTTCATACGGCTGTTTCTAAATATTGTAGTATGGAAAATCTATTGCAAATAGAAGTAACCCAGAAGTAAATACACTATTATGACAGAAGTTGCAATCTAAGCAATGCTGAAGTGAAGCACTATTCAACAATATCCTAAGAAAAAAATTGAAGGCAAAATGGACTAAACACATTTGTTAAAGACATATAAAAATAAATCTTTTTGTCACAGTATGCGCAAGAGTAAATGGACTATGATTTTAAAAATACATGTAAAAACCAAAGCTGCCAAATTGCTAGAAGAAAATATTAGAGAATAATTTATAATATCAGAAAAATACTGTTAATAATGTTTAAAAGGCTTTAATTAAAAATGAAAATTTTAGCTGAGTGTGGAGGCTCATGCCTGTAATCCCAGGACTTTGGGAGGCCGAGTTGGGCAGATCACTAGGTCAAGAGTTTGAGACAATCCTGGCCAACATGGTGAAACCCATCTCTACTGGTTAGTAGGGATTGTTTTAATTATATTATATTTCATCCTCCAAACATGTTTCCCCCTACAGTATTCCACTATTTCAGAAATTCACAGTACTATATACCTTGTATTTCAAGCTAGAAATGTAGAGGATGATCCTTGAGGCAGCCTCTTCTCGATGAGTCTTCATCCTTCACGCCCAACACTTCACAGGTTATGTGTCCTCTCCGAAAATTACATACTCTTAGTAAATAAAGACTGGCCCCTAAACAACCTTCAATCGTCCACTATTTTTTTTATTTGCAATTCACATCAGTTTCTTTACAGAACAGCTGGAGTGCTGCAAAGTCAATGTTGGAGTAAGTACCATTCTCTGCCAGTATTAACTGTTTTCTTTATCACAATATAAATGTTCCTTAAAAATGCCCAAATGAAGCTATACTAAGTAACAAAGTTGAATAGTTAAATGATGTCTTTGTTTTACAGAAAAGTACCAGGCCAACAGAATCAATTATTATTATATGATCTTTATAACTACACACACAGGTGCTAGATATTTTAGACCCCACTTCATACATCTGAAATTTGGGCCTCAAAATATTTAGCATATATTAAAGTCTAATGTCAGATTACAGAACTGCCTCTTTCCACAGCATTGTGCTACCTCGCTTTAAGAACCAGCTGGGAAATCATTAAGAATATAAAATGTCCTTTTCTTGAACATCTCCCAGGTGAGCCAAAAATCTAAATTTTCTATGGAGATGCTGTCACGTTCAATTTCATGAAAACGTATACAATTTTAATCACAGCTATGCTTCAGTGGCATACCTGTTCATCCAATACTGCACACCTGCTTTAACACAGAAAAATTTGGAAGTTAATACAAGTATTAACATTATAGACGCTGATATCTGAAGACACTTTCCAATCTCCCATGAATATGTGAAATTCAAAATGTCAGTACAGTCTCCAAAATATCAAGGTAATCTTAGTAGCAGTGGATCATTTAGAAAAGAAAATTTTGCCACCGTGGTCAAATATTTTTGTTAAATACTGCTATTTTATGGCTATCCATAGCATTACCTGACACAGTGTATATAGCTAGAACCATGTTCCTAAAGAAAATGTTCAGAAGTAGTTTCTTGCTTTTTGCTAAATTGCAGACTAACAGGTTAATTACTCCTGTGAAGTGCTAGATAGATGGAGTAGTATTTACCAAGAATGAGAAAGAAGATAGGGCCATATGAATTGAGAAGTCAGGAGTGAGGAAAACATGAGGTATTTATTCCTGACTCCTGACTTGATGTTCTTTGTGTGTTTTCTTTCTGTTGTTGTTGTTGTTGTTTTACTTTATCTTAAGTGTCAGACCAGAGTTTCACAAATATCCCCAAATAATTACGTGGGTCATAAAATATATATTCAAATATTTCTCATTATTTGGTTCAAAATCCTTGTTCAATCATTTGAAATGAGACCTGGAGAACCAGCAATTCTAACAAGTATGCTAAGTGATTGTTACCAAATGACAATTGTGAAATATTTAGAAAACCATGCAGGAGATAGGTAATCAACATTTAATAATTGGTTCTTATTGTAAGGGTAAAAGATTTTGTTGAAATGACTATTTAAAGGCAAATTTCATTAAAAAGATGGAATTGAGCACTTCAGTGCTTTCTAATTAGTATCTTTAAAGTATGTTTTGCTAAAGTGGCAAAATTATTTTTTTCCATTAGAAGTTAGCATTATGGCCACAAATGACTTCTGAGTTAAGTTTTTGAAAATCTTCAGATCATAAATTCTAAAAATTATCTTGGGGGTTTATAAAACTCCAGAAAATCACTAAGAAAAATATACCTAAAGTTACCAGCGCCCCAAAAAATCAAAATAACTACACAAGAAAATCTATAAACAATCTAGCCCAGTAGAAGAAAGCAGGGCAGGTAAATAGATACATTTTAGAAAAGAAGAAAGTCAAATGACCAATGAAAAATGGCTAGACGTTTGAGCTCATTAGTAATCTGGGGATATAAATCAAAACCACATTACGTTCCAACTTTTGTTCATTTGCTTGGCAACTATTAAAATAATAATATCAAGTGTAGTCAAGGATGTATGGAATGATAATTTGGTTCCATCAATCACAGGATTATCTAATGATATTTAGTAAAATTAGGGTGACTAAAATATTTATTGTTCCAATGGAAACTTTTTTTAGAATGAAAGAGTACCAACATATGCAAAATTATTTAATATTTATTATGTTATTTCCTTACAGGCATTTTTTTTTTTTACTGTATCAATGGAGCTATGAAATTGTTACCTTCCAATTACTTTGGAAAATGAAATCCCTTCAGAAATTTAAATTCACAATTACATATCTTGAGGCAAAATAGAAAAATAACTTCTTTGTATTTATTATTGAAGTATTACAAATAAGAGGAAGAATAATTATTCTAGAACATATTTATATGTATTAATCTGTTTCTTCATAATTATCTGTAGTTTTTTTCTGGAAAATGCATTTGTTTTAATTTTATATTGATTTTTAAATAAAGTTACCGGCAAAAACTTTTCCAATGTTGCTTTTTCTTGTCACCAATAAAAGTTATCCACAATGTTTAGCTTTTCAAGTGAACTTTTTTAAAAAAAGTATCATATTGTTCAATGTTTTTTTTCCTGACACAATAATATTTCAACAGCTTTATTTTGGTTCCAATGATTGATTAAAAATCAAACCATTTTTTAATCCAATTTTCTGTTTGAAACATCTAGATGGCATTATTCAATTATTTTGGAATTTCTTCTGTAGCTAATGGAGCTAATATACTAACAATTACTGATGCATATTTCTTAAGTGCAGAAAAATTAGAATTAAAAATGTACATGATTGTTTTTAAAAAATAGTAATTTGATGTCAATAAAAAGCCAATCATCTCAGAATTATATGTTCAATTTTCCCAAATTCACATATTAAATCTGTGAAAATGTCATCTTCAGGCATAGTTTTCTTAATGTAACTAAGTATTACCTTTTGAAGTAGCAGCTGTATTTTTCCCTCAGCCTTCTATATTCTGGATTTCTGGATATCACTTTTAGACTGTGGTCCCAATCACAGAATACAAGGCTTTATGATTACACCATGCGTTTATAGACACTTTTCAACCCATAATCTGATTGAAAAGGAAATTGAGTTTTTTCTTTTTGTTGTTGTTGTTGTTGTTGTTGTTTTGAGATGGAGTCTCACTCTATTGCCCAGGCTAGAGTGCAATAGCACGATCTTGGCTCACTGCAACCTCCACCTCCCAGGTTCAAGCGATTCTCCTGCCTCAGCCTCCTGAGTAGCTGGGACTACAGGCATGCACCACCATGCGCAGCTAGTTTTTGTATTTTTAGTAGAGACGGGGTTTCACCATGTTGGCCAGGATGGTCTCAATCTCAGGACCTTGTGATCCGCCCACCTTGGCCTCCAAAGTGCTGGAATTACAGGCGTGAGCCACCGCGCCCGGCCAGAGTTGTTTTTAATTAAATATCTACTTGCATTTTTTAGTCATTGCTGCTGAAACAGATTTTTTTTTTAAAATCATCATAAGCAAGTAGCCCATAAATAAATAGTTGTGGGCATATGAGAGATGACAAAACCACTGTGGCCAGACCAATTAACTACTCTCTGTGCTAAGCTTCTATTTCTAGCACATAATTTACATATATCTAGCCTATTATTTCCTTCATTTTCCCCAAACCCTCCATATGATGATCTGGCAGTGTCATGTAAGTGAACCATATAGAAAAAACAAACAAACAAACAAAAAACTATGTCAAATACTTCTTCCATCACCAGGGAAGATTGGAAGGAGCTAGCCATTCCTAGCCAATACTGACTCAGTGCATCTTGATTTATTATCAAGCACTCTGCTGCATGCTGTCCCTGAAAAAGAAGCATTATCTATGTTTTGTATAAACCGTGTTAGGAAAATAAAGTTGATTTTCAGACTTATCCCCCTACTGAAGTCATCATTCTGTTAATATTTTATTTTCCTCACCTAATGATGGAGCCCTGACAATAGCTATAATTATTAAACAAAATGAACATTTAACAAACATGCTGGTTCTAATCAATGTAACTTATAATAATACTTCATTAAAAATGAAAAATCTAAGACATATGCTAAGCCAATTAGCTTGGATAAACAATAGTAATAAAGTGGTAGCCCTGGGACCTAATGAGAATAGATTTCATCCCCTCAAAATTAAAACTGTATGCACACTGCAGTCCAGCCATTCTTCTAGTATATTCATTAGACACTCTCACACATGTGTACCTAGAGGCATAGGGAAGGTTTTTCTTTCTAGCATTTCCACAAACACATCATGGAACATGATGAAATTCTGTAGACCGAGAACTATGCCATCAATAATGGCAGCTCTCAATAAGAATGTTAACAAAAAATGTGAAATAATACACACCTTATATATTCACAGAAACATTAAAAATTCACAAAACAGTATTATTTAGAAATAAATATTTTAATAAATTTTTAAAAATATGAAGGTAATAACAGGTTGATGATAATGGCACCTCTGGAAATGGAGAAAAGCAAATGAACCTGACGGGGTGTATTCCAATTACAACCAGAGGTAATATACATAGAACAAGGAAAATATTAATAGCTGTTATTTTTAAGTGGGGTAAAATTAGTATTTATTATGTTATTTTGTATTTGTATATATATTTTAATTTTACTCAAAAACAAATTAATTTTACAATGAACAATATTCTGTATAAATTGGAATCACCTTGTGAAGTAATTGCTTTAAAATTTCCCTGTCCCCATTGCCGCTTTAAAGGAATTAAAAAAAAATAAAAATTGGAGAATGTGGTATCTTTCAAAGAAAAACATTTTACATTTATAAGTATGAAATAAAATGTATTACTAGCACATCACATTTTTTGACTCATTATCCATGTAAAATCATGTAGTAGAAAAAGAGAGAAGGACATAGGCAGAATTTGACCTATGAGTAGAGGAAATAATTGTATGTGTATTTAAAATATCTTCTTAAGATATACAAGTGGATAAGAAACACAAGAAAAGTGCTCAACATCACTGATCATCAGAGAAGGGAAATCAAAATCACAACAAGATACCATCTCATACCAGTCAGAATGAGTATTATTATTAAAAAGCCAAAATTAAAAAAAAAAATGTATGTGGGCAAGGCTGTAGAGGAAAAGGAATACTTATACACTGGTGGAGAGAATGTTCAGCCACTGTGGAAAGCAGTTTGTGGATTTCTAAAAGAACTCACAATAGAGCTACTATTTCACCCAGCAATCTTATTACTGTGTATATGCTCAAATGAAAATAAATTATTAAAGCTACCAAAAAAGACACAAGAATTCTCATATTCACCACCATAGCGAAGACATAGAATAAACCTAGGAGCACATCCATGGAGGATGGGACAATGACAATGTGGTACATATGAACCCTGGAATAGTACACAGCCATTAAAAGAACAAAATCATGTCCTTTGCAGCAGTGTGGATGCAGCTGGAGGCCATTAACCTAAACAAATTAATGAAGAACCAGAAAATCAAATATTGAATATTCTCATAAATAGGAGCTAAAACTTGGGTGGGTGCACAGAAATAAAGATGAGAACTATAGACACTGGAGATTCCAAAGGAGGGACAGAGGGAGAGGGGCAGGGCCTGAAAACCTTCCTGTTGGGTACTACGTTCACTATCTGGGTGACGGGATTGATAGAAGACTAAATGTCAGCATCATGTAATATACCTCTGTAATAAGCCTGCACATGTACTCTCTGAATATAATAAAAATAAAAATAAAAATATTAAAGGAATTATTAATGTATAAATTACATTTTAGAACTGATACTATTGCAGTCAGTCATATATGACTGAAACATGTTGATAAAATCTATGTAAGCTTTATAGAAACAGTGAATAGTCTCCTGACTGTCTTTAAAAGTATGTAAGATGGGATAGCTACCTTTATGCAAATTAACTAGACTTCAGTTGCACTAATTAAGAGAGCAACAGCTGAGTCAATCAAATGATAATAGACAAGTTATAACTGATGTCAAAATTCTACCTTGTTATAAGTTACCTTTGAAATCATATCCCAAGTTTTCTTCTATTTTGAGAAACATCATTATACTAATATATAGAACAAAGATTGATTTTGCAGATTTGCATGATTTCAGTAGAGCACATTTCATCTTCAAATATGATAAGCACTTCCAATACATAAAACACGTTAGAGGAAACTTTCAACCAGACTAGACGCACATTTCAAAGAGCCTATGATGTTGCAAATCACTTATGCCTCACTCTCGTGTTACCATGATAATGCATAGCACTTACACAGTGTTTCTTAGCTTGAAAGAGCCTAGGAACTTTAACTAATCAATCCTTAGACTACCCTAAGGGAGAGTGATAAGAAGCCCCTGGAAGAGATCATGTAACTATACAATTCACATTTGCTTAAATATAATCCAGTGTATGTGCTGTGTTGTGTTTTCCTAGCTTTCTATTTCAATCTTCAGAGAAATAATAGTTATCTGTGAATATATGATGCATAGGCACCTACTATCAATAAAATTATGTAGACTGCACTCTGTCTGCCACTAAAAAATAACAGATGTATGTATATCCAACACATAGAAAACATCTGGTACATTCTGCTGTATTTTCTTATTCATTTCGTATCTTATTTACAGGTATTTCAGAGTGGACTTGTTAGATTTGAATAGGCTAAAACTTTTTAAAGGAGGAATATACAATTATCTCCCTAATTTTTATAATTGCTTTATTTTTTTGGAAAGTGTTCTAAAATTAACTTTTATAATTATGCTGAATGTAAAAGAATATTGTATGTGAATGCTTCACCTATAGAAAGAGTATTTAATATTCAATTTAGAATCCTCTCTAGTAGGATTTCCTTCTCTGCAGGTAGCTGGCTGTAGGGGTCTACCAAAAACAATCTATTTCTGCAATAAAGGCCAACACTGGCTTACTCAGGAAAGAACTCTTTCAGTCTGCAAAACACAGTACATGTTTTCCCTGAGTAAGAATAAATTCTTATCCAGTTTTACTGTTGCACTAAAATTCAATTAAAGTTAACCATTTCCTTTTTATTACAAAGAAGTCTGCTTAATTTCTAATTACTTGTACTAAATCTATTCTCTGTAACTATCTAAAATTACATAAACATATACACACGCATACAAAAGAAACAGCACAACTGGAAGACCAAACAATGTGTACATATGAGCTGTTTAAAAAAAAAAAAAAGCCTTTCTACACCTTTCTACTCTGCTATTTTCATTATAGGTTACAGTTGTAATTCAATCAGTGACCTATTTTAAATGAGTGCCTAAGACATCACTGGAGAAAGTATATACAATGTGAGAAACGTTTCCCTATGCATACACTTTATGTGTAAATATATTTATACCGTGTAGTTAAAATGGTTACCTTTGTTGTCAAAGACTGATACTGGCTGAAGTGTTCTTAATATATGTGTCTGATGTGTTGTTTTGTATTCCATAATCCCTTTATGCTATATCTAAGACTTAAAATGTTTTAAACATTGGATGTTGGTCTTTAGTGGGAGTGGGGGTGGGAGGGCCCATGCAGTTGCTGTCTGGGGGATCTTATCTAAGGAAAGAAGTCAATAACAGGCAGCTGAGTGGGCAGTGGTGCAGTCCAGTGAGACATGTATAAGTTTCCCAGGAATTCTCAGAAGTATTTGAGGGAAATGAAACTGGTTTACCAATGCTCTTTTAGAAAACCAGGTAAAGAACATCCTGCAGTGTCCTGAGGAGAAAAATGAGCAAGTCACATAATTTGAGCCAGGAAAAATACTAGATGATTGCAGGAGAATAGAAAATCTCAGGCGGCAGTTTCACATGACTAGCAAAAACACACTGTTAAAGTAGCTGCATACACTAGAAGCTGATAGGACTGAAAAACCAGAGTGTGGGCAAAGCTGGCTAGCAACAACTGGACCCAACATGGTGTTGGATTTGAGCTAGGTTTCACCTTGAAGAAAATAGCAAAAAAAAAAAAAAAAAAAGTCAGTGCTACTACCATGCAGCTAGGCTGCTTCCATGCAGCAATGCAACGGATCAAAGGCGCCAAATGCCTAACTGTGGCTGGTCAACATGTGAAAACCGGAAATTCCTGTTTATTTAATTCATGTTTACTTTTTCTGTTACATGAAGTAAAAAACATTCCTTATTGACACAATGTTTCATTTTTCTTCCTTATTCTCCACCATTTATTTTCTTCTCACATTATAGTTTGTAACTTATTTTGTCAAGTATATGCAATGAGGTAACACTGCAGTATTGCAGAAAGCACACTGCATTGGAAACAGACTCATAGTGCAACGGGAAAACGTCCCTTATCCCCCGCTGCGGAGCTAGCAATGAGGACAGGCTGTGGGGCTCTGACCCCAGGCAGCATCTAGGGGTGAATGTTTACAGCTCCTGAATCCCCAGCGGGCATGTGTTACACGGTGTTACTTTAGTTTATCAATCTGTAGACGGCTTGTGTCAGCTCAATTAGACACTCTGCCTTTCTGCAAAGACAGAAGGCTTTCTGGATCCTGGGGTTTCCTGCCTTGGTGTAGCTGAAGAATTGGCTCACACGTGGGCTTGGAGAGTAAGTGCAGGTTTCATTGAGTGGAAGTTGTCAGCAGATGGATGGGGAGCCAGAAGGGAGACGGAGCAGGAAGGTGGTTTTCCCTTGGAATGGGGCAGGTGAGCGCTGTCCTTCCACAGCCCCACGCAACTCTGTGTTCTTCTGCGGTGGATCGCCTGCCGCCTCTGTCCTTGCACTCTCCTTCCTCCGGTGTCTTCTCCAGGTCCAATTGCTTGTGTCTTCTTCTGCTGATGGTTCTTCTCGACGTCAGCTACTGTGTCTCTGCCCGCTAGGGTCTCGGGGTTTCTGATAGCACAGGATGGGGGTATGGCAGGCCGGGGTGCTCTTGGAAAATGCAACACTTGGGCAAAAAAACAGAAGCGCATGTCCTCACCAATTTGGGCAAGAAAACAGAAGTGCGTGCCTCACCTAGGTCAATGAGCACAGGCCTGAGGCTGAATCCCTAGCCAAGAACCACACCCTCCTGTATCAGGCACTTCCCTGCCCCCCTGTCCATATCAATATTTTTTTAAATTTTAAACTCCAAAATAGTACCCAAATCCTTCAAAAAGACAATTGGAGAAAATGGCATTAGAAGATCCAGTCTAGGATTCGGGTCACTACATGGAAAATGGAAACACAGACAGCATGTCCTGCAGGCATGGAATCACTGTGGAAACATACCCTGCTGAGAAGGAAGGCGACACAAACTGGCTTCTCTCATCTTTTTGTTCTCTAATCTCTGCAGTGGCATCCCTTGACTGAGCTGAAACAGGAAGTAATTTTTATGAGAGCCTAGGAACCCTGCCTCCCAGGGGCCAGGCCTCTCTATTATAGAATAGTGCCAGGGAGAGGTGAGTGACGTAGCTGTGGGCATAAGAACCCAGGACCTCACACAAAGGAGCATCAGAGACAAATATAGTATCAAGGGATCAAGAGAGAATTAGTCTCAGGAACGATATCATGCGTGATATTTGTGAAAACAACAAAAAGTAAAACAGAGCTTATGAGGTAGTAAACATAACAAGAACTTAAAGAAAAGCAGGCAAAATTGTAAAGTCCAGGGTATTCACCTTTGTTTCACTGGATTTTGAAAATCCCTTCCAGCATTCTTTTCCCAGTATCTTCCATTCATGGATTCATTCAAGAAATATTTATGGAGCTAGTATAGTCTAAGAATTGGGCAGATGGCATCATATGCACTGACTGTTAGGATGTCTATCATTGATAGAAATAATGTTTCTTTTTTTCTATAGTGTTTTTCTCCCAAACATTCGTCTTGCAAATTTGTATCCTTACAGATGCATCAGTTGTTCCTGACCTGAGAAAGTTCCCCCAACCCCTGTAAATGCAGTTAAGCACTTCCTTCCTCTCCAGCTAAGTTACTAAATTGTATCTATTGTAACACTTGTCAGAGTACATTGCAATTATTGCTCTTCTCTTCATCCTCCAATTAAGCTATGAATATTTTGAAGGAAAAGTCTATAAACACGATGGCTTGACATTTGTCAATATTTATTGTACAAAAGGTTATGAGATATTTATATATAATATTCTAACATTTATCCTAATTTTTGGAAAACAATATAAACAATGTTCACTGCCGATTCCCCATGAACGGCTTAACTTTTTAAACAATGTCTATGCTTTGGAGCAATTAAACAAACTTCCAAAAAACAACTAAAAGTGTTTTTATTTCATTTTGTTTTGTTATATTGAATTATTTTGTAGAGACAAAGTCTTACCTCATGGCCCAGGCTGAAGTGCAGTGTGCAATCACAGCTCACTACGACCTTGAACTGCTGAGTAAATAGAAGATAGATGTGTGCCAGCGTGCCCAATTTAATTAAGTATTTAATTAGTTACATTTGTAGAGACAGGACTTGCTATGTTGCCTGGGCTGGTCTTGAACCCTGCGCTTGAAGCAATCCTCCCTTCTCAGCATCCCAAAGAGCTGCAATTCCAGGCATGAACCACCAGACCTCAAAGAAAAAATTTTAGATTTTAGAATATTGCAATATATTGGACTTAATTTCTTCTTTCAATTTTGCATTAGCAGTGGCACTTGAGAATAATTGTATGTTATGGGGAGAGTGTGATTTCTCATATTTGGTCATCGAATTTTGAAATCTTTATTCTATTTACTTAAATCCTAATAACTGGTAGTCAGCCCAGCCAAAAGTCAAGTATATGAGTGTTTTTGTGTTGAGGTTATGAAGACAAATGTAGAAAGAGATTAAGAACCAAAGACACTTATTTTTCATATATGCTAAAGCTTTATCCTTGCAGGTGAGGCATCATACATGGCATGGATAGTTTTATACCCCGAAATACATACTTTAGTAACCAGTTCAGCACTTGCAATTTTCCCAGTTTGTTTTCATCAGGAGTTAATGATGTATGGCACTTCTAGTAAGTAAATGAATATTTAAATTGCTGTGAGTTATTTTAATTATTGCTCAGCTAATCATTTAAGTTATCAAAGATCTTTACTTGTGCAATATCATAAATGCTGGACATTAATCAACAGGATTTATGTAACTAGAAGCTGCCATCCAACGTGATATTTTTCAGTAAGATGACAGCAGTAATTATGCCGAAACATAGTCATTCCCGTAGTTTGAGCCATTATAGCAATTTCCACCCTAGGATTTCACAGTCAGAGTCCAGATCTGGGCAACAGTGATTAACATAATGGTTATTAATGAGAAGAGATTTTGATACATCTAGCTGTGTTTAGATGTCAGTGCCTTGAAGGGATGGGTTTGGCATATTAATAAGAAAGGGTGCATTGCATTGGATACTAAGAAACGTATTGAATTGTTTTTCTTGTCCTCTATAACATGAAAGGTCAATTAGAGATACAGAAGCAATGGAACATCTCACAGCATGGCCTGACATTTCACTACAGTTTTATTTTTTAACCATGTACAAAGTTCATTAAATATGCAAAGGTAGGACTGTTATAGGACAAAAGTGGTAGAGTCAGAGGTCACAATCCACAGCAAGGTGTTAGTCACTTGTGGGTGGCACCCTGAGTGCTGAATTAGAGTGAGAATTAGCTTTCAGGCTGCCAACAGGGATCAAGGAGAATGAAGCTATCAGCAGTTAACATCAATGGATTAATTGAAATGAATGTTGACAGAGATTTTGTTGGCTTTACATCAAATTCAGTATAGTACTTCGAATTGAGTATTTGATAAGGATAAACCCTTTTCAAATTTCCCACATGTAAAATTGAGGATTAATTAAAAGATTACACAACCCATACATTATGGATACCTCATTTAAATTTATAAACACGTGCAAACTTGCAGTGTGCAAATATTTGTCTATATCTTAATATATCCAAATCCATGGATGGACAGTTAGAAATTTAGAAATTATTGTCCCATTTTACCATTCCCTTTCCTAGAATTTTGTCACAAATATAATTTTTTCCATCTGTTTGAAGCCTACTATCTGGAGGAATGTAATATGTAGATACAGTAAAGCTGTGAGATCAAAAAGGATTTGTATCAGAGAAAGCAATACCACTGGTGTTATAAAAGATCCATTGTGAGGAGAAAGTTATACTTCACATGACTACAAATACAGAAGTATTATTTCATCAAAAGCTGATATCAGTCAATACAATTTGTTTTTAATGTTTTATTTAAAATATTTAATCTCAAAAGGATTACTTGAGTAGAATAATGTTATTGGTAATAAATAATGATTAAGAATTTTATTTAATTTGTTGATTATTTAAAATGTAAGTAAAATACTAAAGAGTAGAGTATAATGTAGTTTCATGAAGTATTCTCTACGGGTTTTGTAAAATTAATGGCCTCGATGGAATTTTTTGACACAGAGAAATTTCCTTATATCGTTTTATTATTGTACTTTCACTGTATTACTTGCTTGCATAACTGATAGAAATAAAAATATTTTATTTACACATATATGAAGGATGAATTTTTGTTTATGTTTTCTAGTGAGAGAAAGTCACCGATAATTTTATCTGTATAGGAAAATTTTGACAAGCCCAAAGCTCTTAACTTTCTTTTCTTTTGAAGGTTCTTATTTCAGTCTGGGTATGAGATGGAATTGACTGTGATCATTTTTTGATTTCACTATGAATACTGAGTTTCTGATCTAGTATTACAAATACATAGACTTAAAAGCTTGCTTTCTTCTTTTTCTCCCTTTGGACCTGTACATGTGATACCTGCAGTAATGTGCACCGTTATCTGAAATGAGGTTGCTGAAAGATACAAGCATAAATGGAATTCTTTATTTCTGTGAACCTTTAGGAACAAACAAATAAAACTAAAAGATAACTATGATATGAACTTAAATCTGCAGTTTCTCACAGAAGCACAATAAGGGTGAAAATACATTTAAAAATACATACCACATCCAAAACATGAGATGGAAAGGAAAAATTTAATGTGACATAAAGAACAATTTAAAAGTTAACGATAATTTCTGATGAGAGCAAGTAGCACTAAAAATCCTATTTTCCCTGTTGTAATTCATGAAACTATTACTGTATCTTCAGGCTTTAAAAAGAGTTAACTCTAACTTAAGCAACAACTTTTTGGCCATTTCAAACAGTGGGTGCGTCATCTTAGAATTTCTCCGAGAATCTTTTGGGAGAAATATAATCTAATCTAGCCCTATAAACAATTGAATTAATCAATGAAATCATTATGACTGTAGTCTCACAATTTCATTGTCCTTCTCTTTTTGGTGTATACATATCTCTTTAAAATTCAAAAGCCCCTAGAAAGCATGTGATAAATAATAATGACTGAAACAATTGAAAAATAAAAACCGAGCAGCAGACGTGTTTCAAGGTTTCCTTTCCGAGAATGCTACACTAACTATGTAATATACACACGGTATAAATCACCATGAGAAAATAATATTTGGGTAGCACTTGACAATTTATCCAGTAACAACAAATACTCTCATTTGACCTTTAAGAGGATTTTTAAACACGTTTCATAAATGAGGCAAATGTGATTTACTAATACAAATCAGACCTGTTACATCTCCTTAGGAACATGTCAGCCAATAAAGCAGAGGCATGAGTTTTCTTCTGGAGGGAAGAAGGAGGCAACGTTTATTAAAATCATGAGTCTTTTTTTTTTTAATATTTCATTGTTTATTAAAGTTTTATCAAAATCATTGTCTTTATTTCCAGTTATAGTTCCTGTATTTGCCTATTACAGCAGTTATCATACTTATTATTCCTCATTTATCTGTGCCTGTAACGATTGCACTCTCAGAAGAGCAAGGACCATGTTTTTCTGAGCTTCTTGCAGACTGCCAGGCTTATTGTAGCATTTAGAAACTATCTGCTGAATGTTTGTGACATTTTCATGTAAATTACATTCTAGGCCACTTGATACTAATTTTCTGTTTAGTATTTGGGTTTGGAGAGCTATTTTTCCTTTTCAGTTTTTTTCATTTTTTTAAATTATACTTTAAGTTCTAGGGTACATACGCAGAACGTGCGGGTTTGTCACATAGGGATACATGCGCCATGTTGGTTTGCTGCACTGATCAACTCGTCATTGACATTAGGTATTTATCCTAATGCTATCCTTCCCATAGCCCCCCACCCCTCAACTGGGCAGATGTGTGATATTCCCCCACCTGTGTCCATGTGTTCTCATTGTTCAACTCCCACTTATGAGTAAGAAGATGTGGTGTTTGTTTTTCTGTCCTGGTGATAGTTTGCTTAGTATGATGGTTTCCAGCTTCATCCATGGCCCTGCAACCGCAATGAGATACCATCTCATGCCAGTTAGAATGGCGACCATTATAAAGTCAGGAAACAACAGATGTTGGAGAGGATGTGGAGAAACGGGAACACTTTTAAGTTATTGTTCTTTAAGTATATTTTAAGGATACACCTATCCAGATGTGAAGGTGACAGTGCAGGCTGTAGGCAATGGGACCTCCAAAGGAGGCACCCTGTTGAATTCGGAGGCTCTGCAGGAGAGGGCAGCCAGGGCACGGAGTGCGGAGGTGCCCTTGTAGGAGGAGAAGGTGCTGGTGGTGGACGACGTCACGGCGGTGGTCTAGGTGGTGGTTGAGGAGAAAGCCGACATGGAGCGGCAGGTGGAGGACCAGTGAACACAGCCTGGCCCGGGCCCCAGCATGCCCCAGCCGGCCACAGAGTCACTGGAGGTCCTTCACAGGGAGCTGGGCTCCGTGAATGCCCCAGGCCACATGCCCTGCCCATGGCTGAGGCAGAAGCTTTGTCACAAGCGTCTGCCTGGCCTGGAGGGCACAAGGGCCATCATCCAGGGCATCTCCGGCTTCTAGGCCAGAGCCATATCCTTGTAACTGCCCATTCGGGATGACTGGCAGCAGGAGGTGGGAGTCGGGCTTCCGGGGGCGGGGAGCAACAGAGCCAGGCCAGGGGCACACAGGGTCAGCCAGGAGGCAGGGGATGGGAGACAGCGAGGGGAGCTGAGGCAAGGATACTGCAGATAGTAGGGCAGCTTGCTTGCAGGTGCCCTGAGAGCATGTGATAGGGACTGGGAGCCAAGCTCAGCACTCACAAGAGAAAATAGGGGTGCCAAGGACCCTTCACTCACAGCAGAAAGTTGAAGGGTACGTTTCCCTGGGAAAGTCCTTGGAGGAAAGGGAGTCTGCATGCTCATACCAGCCATCGAACCACACCCACTCCCCGTGTGTGTCCAGAGGCCTCACACCAGAAACACAAGGTACTCAAGACTCGGGTTCACGGTGCACGGGGCTGCTGTCCTCTGCAAGGCAGGCACCAGCTACCCAGACAGTCTTTCTTCCCTCTGCCTGTGTTGCACCCAAAGAGCTGCGGACCCTGAGCATATATAACCTCCTTTGCACACACGCCCCCATTGCACACACATGAGCCCCATGGGGAGCACCAGGTACAGCCCTGCAGTCCTTTCTACCCACACCGGTTCCCTCAAGTGGACACACCCACCCCTCAGGGAGAACAGAAGAGGGTACCACACACCTTGACACCCTCAGCAGAGCCTATCTAGCACCCAGTGCACAAGGGCCATTATCCACATCAATTTTGAACTATGTTTAAAATAATATTTTGGTGTCTAGTGGACTAACTGAAAGTTTAAAATAAGCTGGTTTATATTGTCAAAATTATTCATGTAACTAGGGTGTTAACTAAGATTCTTGTAGTTTTCAACAACCAAGTCTAATTGACATTTGTCATCAAATCGCATACTAGTAGGGGCAGGGTAGTCTGTGTTATGCTGCGTAATCTACACTAAATTAAAAATGAAACCAAATCTGCAAAAGATTTTATAGTTACTATTATCAGTAAAGACTGTTTTGTTTCCTGATTTGTGGAGGGTTTTATTTCCATGGTTTTGATGGCTCTGGCAGAAAGACTTCCTGATCCAAATTCACCCCTTATCATCATCACAGTATATACATGTTCAGGGATTAAGGGGAAAGAGCATCCAATCCTACTGCTTTCCTGCGTTGGTTCCCATACACAAGCAAATGTGCTGTGTTAGTGACTATCAAATATTCATTTATTTGATCAAGGAAATTTGTGTTTCCAAACTGTAAAACAAAAATATTACTATCAGTTGTATTTTTATTATTTATTTACTTAGAGGCAGGGTCTTGCTCTGTCACCGGGCTGAATCATACATCGCTGTAGTCTCAGACTTTTGGGCTCAGAGCATCCTCCATCAGCTTCTCAAAGTACTGATATTACAGACTTGAGCCATTGTACCCAGCCTCAAGTTTAGAGATAAAGGTTAACGAATATATTGTAAACCATACAAATAAACATAATTGCAGATTCTCTAAAGAGCTGTAAGAAACCACTGAAAAGATGCCATTATGGACAAGGTTGCTGGCAACAATGTAATGCAAGCAAAGGAGTGGGTCCTTCCCCACTGATCCTTCGGATGACACCAGAGGCTGGCCTGGCATTTCCACTGCAGCTTTTTGAGGGAACATGAAACACAGGTGTGTGCCTGTGTGTGTGTGTGTGTGTGTGTGTGTGTGTGTGTGTGTAAGCATACACACATAACCAGTTGAACAAGCTGGAATCACCCACACAATGGAATATGATGCAGTTCTTTGTAGATCTGGTAGAATTCATCCGGAATCTATCGGTTCCTGGGCTTTTTTTTTTTTTTTGGCTTGTAGGTTATTTATTACCAATGATTCCATTTCAGAAATTGAAATTGGACAAGCTGAAGCTGAGACTGTGTCCACTTAGATTCTGTTGCAGAACACAGAATGGAATGCCTGTAATTTTGGCTGTGATGGTTACTGGAAGGTCCCTGCACAGTTGAGCTAATTTTCTGCCTGCGGCAGAAGGGCCTGGGGCTGATGATCAGGTCCCTTGACACCCGCTGTTGAACAGATCATTTAGAGCCTGGTCTCTCCTAAGAAAGTTGCATATTGCCCAGAAAGTTTCTCAAGGATTATAGTGTTCCCTGACTAAAGTGGAAGGGCTAGAGCTGAGAGTGGGTCATCCCTATAGGGGACACAGGCTGGAGAGTCTAGATCCATTTTCTGCTGGACAGAGCCTGGACAGACTACATTCATTAGCTCAGACAGGCCCTTTCCCCAGCAGGGTAGTTGCTTCCCAACAGCAGTGGGAGGGGCTGGAGCCGAGACTGGAATTCTCTGTTTCTCAATAAAGTCATGTGCTCTAGGGATTCTAACACCCCAGTGATTTCCACTAGATACATCAGAAGTGAACTTCCTTCCAGGGGTACCAAGACTTATTATATAAGCTGCTTGCCCACTGGGTCCAGGTAGGGCCAGAAACTTCATCCTTAACCACTAAATTGCCTCTGCTTTTCAGCCTGGGGATGGGTGGAGCACACAGGGCTAGGATGGTCAAAAGTATGGCAGCTGGGAATGGGTGGGGTCACATGACCCTTCTGTGGATAATCACCAAGCTGCCTCTTTGTCACAGCCTTGGAAGTTTTGCAGAGAAAACCAGGGTGGGATTTGGCAGTTGGCCAGTGATTTGAGCCTGGCAGACCCATCAACCATGGTTGGTTGCTGCAGAATGATGCTGTTGCCTAGTTTTTCTGATGGTGCAACTCTGCTGGCTGGAATGCAAAGCCATGAGTAAGATTACTGTTACGGTCACTGTGAGCCCCATGCATGTACTTTGTTTCTAATTGACAGCCATTGTCCGATACCCCCACTGTTTCCCACAGGGTAAGACTAGAGAGAACTTCATGTGACGAATTGCAAAATGGAAAAGAAAGGACAGAATGTACATCTTCAACTCTCTCCTCTGTGAAGAAACTGTGAGTCCAGGGGAATTTTTTGTATGCAACATTGTGCTGGCTTGGGGAGGAGAAAAAGCATCAAATTAAAACTGTTCTTTTATCCTATCTGTGTGGCTATTCTCAGTTCTACAGTCAAAAAAGGTGTGATAGATCCAATCCCAAGCTGTAGAATCATTCACTCAGGTGTCCGTATCTAAGGATAGTTGTGAGTTGAGGTTTTTTGCAGAGAGGGTGGGAATTAGCAGAATCACAGAATGCCTGGTCTGTCGCATCAGACCCTAGAAACAGGCAAGTTAAAAGTCTGGTCCAGGCTGAGCACAGTAGCACAGACCTGTAACCCCAGCATTTTGGGAGGCCGAAGCAGGCATATCATGAGGTCGGGAGGTCAAGACCATCCTGGCTAACATGGTGAAATCACCTCTCTACTAAACATACAAAACAAATAAATTAGCCAGGCCTGGTGGCTTGTGCCTGTTGTCCCAGCTACTTGGAAGGTTGAGGCAGGTGTATCTCTTGAACCCAGGAGGTGGAGGTTGAAGTGAGCTGAGATCATGTCACTACACTCCGACCTGGGTGACAGAGTGAGACTCAATCTCAATAAACAAACAAATAAATAAAAATGAAAACAACAACAAAATACTCTTCCTAAGGGAGGAGTTTAAAAGGTTGGGTGCTTCCACGGAGAAGCTGAAAGGTAGAGCAATCCAAGGGTTTGGTATAAGGAAGAGCTCACGGGACCTCTGAAAACCACCTCTTTGTCCTGTATGGAACACAAGAAATAATGAGTGCTGATCTCCACTGCTTACTGATATAGGCAAGTTACCAGCCAGAGATACACGTCTTAGTCTGTTTGTGTTCCTATAAAAGAATATGAAACTGGAAAATTTAGAAAGAAAAGATGTTTCATTGGCTCCTGGTTCTGCAGGCTGTAAAAGATCTGTGGTGCCAGCATCTGCATCTGACGAGAACCTCAGGAGGCTTTCACTCATGACAGAAGGTAAAAGGAAATAAGGCATGTCACATGTGGAGAGAGCAAGAGAGAGAAGGGGAGAAGGTAATCAGGCACTTCTCAACAACCTATTTGGATGTAATCTGCATTGTGGGAACTAACAGAGCGGAAAACTCACTTATTAACCATGGCGAGGGCACCAAGCCATTTTTATGAGGCATCCATCCCCATGACACAAACAAACAGCTCACACTAGGTGCCATTTACAGTGTGGAGGACCACATTTCAACCTGAGGCTTGGAGGGACAAATGTTCAAACTATATCAATAGGGAAGTTTAAAAATCATGCTGAGTTTTCATAAAACAATCCTTTTTCCTCTTTAGAATCTTGAGATTACAAAAAGCTGAGATCCATTAGCTTCCAGAGATTGGCAAGATGGTATTCAAAATCTTAGTCAGCAACCTGAGAAGTCAGGGCAATAGTTGGGTAGTTTGCCTTCTTGGAAGGAAAATTTAGAAGCTCAGTATATTGCTAGAGTGAGTGATGATGAAGACTGATGAGAAATGCCTACGTGCCTGCTCTCAGAGGACCCTGACAGATACAAAAGTCAGGAGGATTAGAAGCAAGGTATCTGGGCAGAAGCTATAAAAGTCAAGACATGGCTGGGTGTGGTGGCTCACGCCTGTAATCCCAGCATTTTGGGAGGCCAAGGTGGGTGGGTCACCTGAGGTCAGGAGTTTGAGACCAGCCTGACCAACATGGCGAAAACTTGTCTCTACTCAGAAATACAAAAGTTAGCCTGGCATGGTGGCGGCCACCTGTAATCCCAGCTACTTGGGAGGCAGAGGTTGCAGTGAGGCGAGATCGTGCCATTGCACTCCAGCCTGGGCAATAGAGCAAGACTCCATCTCAAAAGAAAAAAAAAAAAGTCAAGACGTTAGATGTACAATAGAAGTTCTTTGAGGTACAAAGTGGGAGCTGAGCTTTCTTGACTGCTTGACATCCAGTAAGCCGGGAGGAAACAGTTTCGGAAGTGCTCGAATGTCTATTTAAATCCCTCTTTTATCTTGGAGGTCCTAGGAGAGTTATGAATGCCAGTCTGTGTTAGAATCCAGAGATAGGCAAGTGAGGAATCATTTCATTGAGAAGCAGCTGTTAACAGCTGGGGCTTTACATATGTGGATTAATAATACTTCAGTTCTCTGAGAGAAGCTGTGAAATAACAGTTCCCTATTGATTCCAGGGCAATGTGTCAGAGATAAACGCTAGAAAAAGATCATGATTCAGTTTATCTTACCTTTTTTTAAGTAAGTATTTTCATAACCCTACGTGCAAGAGTATCCCAACTTGTTTCTAAGTTTATCTCATAGGGGATTGATGTGGGTGTGGCTTTTTATTTGTTGCATTTGTGGATGGAGGAACAAATTGGAGCCTCCTATTTTATCACTTTGTTGAAGATACCCTTTTTTGTTAATTTTTACTTATTTAAAAAATTTGTACATAAAAGTTGTAGGTATTTTTGGCATACATGTGATATTTTGATACAAGCAATGTTTACTGGTAACGAAGGGATCAAAGAGGGGATGGGGTGCATTAAATTATAGTTGCTTAGAAGGAATAAGATCTAGTGTTCAGTAGCACAGGATTAGTACATTTAATAATCATTTATCATATGTCTCAAAAGAATTAATAGAGCGAAGGTGTAATGTCGCACATACCAAGAAATGATATGCCAGACTCAGTGGCTCATGGCTGTAATCACAACACTTTGGGAGGCCAAGTAAGGAGGATCACTTAAGCCTGGGAGTTTGAGACCAGCCTGAACAATATATCCAAAGCATTGTCCCTACCACACACCACACACAAACACAAAAGCTGGGCACAGTGATGTGTGTCTGTAATCCCAGCTACTTGGGAGGCTGAAATGGAAGGCTTGTGCATTTGAACCGAGGAGTTCAAGGCTGCAGTGAACCTTGACGGTGCCACTGCAGTCCAGGCTGGACAACAGAGGGAGACCCTGTGTCTAAAAAAGAAAAAAGAAATAATAAATGCTTGAAATGAAGGATACCTTATTTATTATTTACATATTTGTAGATTTATATAATTATTTTTGATTTGGAGTCTCGCTCTGTCACCCAGGCTAGAGTACATGGTGCAATATTGGCTCACTGCAGCCTCAGGCTCCCAGGTTCAAACAATTCTCCTGCCTGAGCCCCCCGATTAACTGTAACATACTACAGGTGTGCACCACCATGCCCAGCAAATTTTCATACTTTTGCTAGAGATGGGGTTTCATGGTATTGGCCCGACCTAAAGTGGAACTCCCGACCTAAAGTGATCAGCAAGCCTTGGCCTCAAAATGCTGGAATTAAAAACCCGAGCCACCACACCTGGACGGTAAGATACACAAGACTAGGGAGTTTTATTTTTTCACTTCATCCTCACAATCCTACATTGTAGGTGAATGAAAACACAACTTCATAACACAAATAACTCACTTGAAAATCCAAGTTGGTAACTTCTCCCTTTAAAATTATTTGCACCCTTACCTATAGAAATTGAAGATCTTGTCAAAATTTTATCAAGAAAATATTTCCTCCTTGCAGATTAGTCTGTTAATTGTAAGAATTATGGATTGCAAAACTTCTGGAACTTCATGTACTTCATTTCTTTAGGTTGTATAATCAGAAAAATTATTTGGTTTAGTTATTTAAGTCCAAATCTTTTTATTTTTATCATTTGATGATTTATTAAACCTTTAAGCAATCCCCTGTCTGAAATGTTATGCTGTTGTTTTGTTTTATACACTTCACTTCCCAAAAGTATGAGGTTGAAAGTGCTTCCATTCATATAACCAATTAAATCTGATAGGCTGAGAGTGGTGGCTCATGCCTGTAATCCTAGAACTTTGGCAGTCTGAGGAGGGTGGATCAGGATTTTAAGAACAGGCTGGCAAGTGTGGTGGAACGCTGTCTGTACTAAAAATACAAAAAATTAGCCAGCTGTAGTGCACACTTATCTAATACCAGTTACTCAAGATGCTGAGGCAGGACAATAGATTGGACCCAGAAGGTGGAGGTTGTAGTAAGCCAAGATGGAGTCACTGCCCCCCTGCTTGGGTGACAAAGCTACACTCCATCTCAAAAAAAAAAAAAAAAAACCTGATAAAATTCCAACCACTCTAGATTATTCCTATTTGTAACAACTTATTACTACACCATGACTTACACACCATTGTCAAAACTTTTAAGAAAAAAATAACATGACTACCTCCCAAGACCAAACACTTACTTTCCACCATTTAAACTAGGAAATTTTAATTTCATTATGCTATGCACTTGAGAAACTTAGCTGGTTCACTTTTCATTTAGGTAAAAAAAAGTTTTCATTAGCATTATCCCTCTTCAGTCACAGAATGCTTCAAGTAGAATGTTCTGGATGTCTTAAATTTTAGTATCAACCACATCTAATTATTTCCTTTGACCTGTACTGTTCCTCTAAACGATAAACATATGGTGAGGCAGACAGTCTTGTAGTCTTTCTGAAGACTACTCAAACATTGTAAGCTTATAAGTTTTTAAAGAGAAACAGCCTATTTAGAAAACTTGTGCAGCTTGCAAGGGAGACATAACATATGCCTAATTTTGTATCTATTTATGTTCAAAGAAATAAAGGAAAATGTTCAACAAACAATGCAATTTACTCTCTTATTGAATTTGCTTTTAAGCATGTGCAGCTGAGCAAAAACATTAGGCATTTTGCATTACATGTAAAATTTTATTCTGAAAATTTTAATGTAGATATTACATCTAAACAGATAGTTTTCAAATAGCATTAGTAAGTATGAAATTACTTGGAAATAAAATTCCCTTTATTTATTGGAAATAAAATTCCTTTGAATACCTCAAAAAATTCATGGAGGAAGTTAGTATCTACCTCTCTCCACAAAACAAACATGTTTCTTTTAGTAAGACGCAGGTAACAATGCAGAAATAACAGGTCAATTTTCAATTTGCAAACAAGGTTTAGTATGCAATAACTATTGTTTGAATACTTGCTTTAATATCTGCTTCAGGCTCTTTTGTCAGATCGACCTTCCCCACCATCTCCTGTAGATGACAAATATCTTGAGCTACCACATGCTTCACAAGGAGCAGGGTGTACCCTATCCAGAGAAGGTAGATTGCTTTGGTCTTTTCTGTCAACGTGCCCACAATCACGGGAATAAAAATCACCACAGCTCCTTGAGTAACTCTCCCGACTTATGCCATATCTATCTCATTTATTGTTATAATCATGGTGGCTGCTTCCACCATAAGACAACAGAGGCACTCGTGCAGATGGTGCACCATGAGAGGTCCCTGCAGGGTTGATAAAATAATATGTCGGACTATATTTAAACATTATTACTGCTATCACTAAAGCATGATTAAGTTAAAGTACTATTTGGAAATGTCTACTTTCCTCTGTCTTTGCAGACAGGATATTAATTATGCCTGCAATAATCAGAAGGTTTTATTAGTAAGAAGTGTAAGAGAAGTATTTTGAAGCTTAACAAATTTAATTCTAAAGTAAAAGTTGAGTCACATTTTCTGAACGTGAACTGAAGTTCTCACCTTCATATCATTCCCTATGCTTTCTTCTGTTAAGAATACTCAATATTTAGACATGTTATATTTGTCCTTCGTAATTTTCCTTAGAATTTCATTAAAATAACGATCTGGTCTATTAAATACAATTCTATAATTTACAAATCCATCCCAGACCCTTACCATATCTCTGAAATGCATCTCTATAAGAACTTCCACTTGGACGTTCAGAACGATCTCTAACATCACCTCACCACAGCCATCACAATCACTAAATTGAAAAAAAAATTCTTAATGTCAGAATGAACCATTTAAAAATTCTATTTGACAAATCCAGGAAATGTTATAATACCTATATCCTCTAGAGAAATGTTCATCCCGACTAGAATGACCATAATCATGGTATGCATAGTCTCTAGACGGTGGAGCATAATCCCTAGATTCTCGGGAAAGTGGATGATTTCTGTGGGCATAAGTTTAAACAACAAATATTAAAATTTCAACTTCTAGTATCCAAAACATAACTAACTTACAACTTAAACAAAATTAAAAGGCCAAACATCTAAATAGATATTTCTCCAAATAAAACAGACAAATGCCCAAAAAGCACATGGAACAGATACTCATAATCGGTGATTCAGAAAAAGCATTTCAAATCCAAAGTAAGATACCATACTTCCCACACACACTAGAATGGCAATAAAAAGCAGGAAATAGCAAGTGTTTGAGAGGGTGAAGATAAATTGGAACCTTGATACAATGCTAGTTGGAAGGGAAAATGATGCAGCTACTATGGAGACATGTGCCGTTTCCTCAAGAAAACAAACATAATTATTACAGAACCAAGCAATTCCACTTATATATACACCCAGAATTGAATAAGTGTACTCAAACAAATACTGGAGCATAGAAATACTGTGGTAGAAACAACCCAAATAAAATAACGGGTTAACCGCTTGTGGAAGGATTTAAGTGCTATGATGTAAATGAAACTTCGGGACATGATACAAAAGGAAAGGAGACAGATACAAAAAGTCATGTAGTGTTTGAGCCTATTAACATTAAATGCCCACAACATGTAAGTTCAGAGGCAGAGCAAAGACTGATGTTTGCTAGTAGCTGAGGGAAGGAAGAAAATGAAAGGGACTGCTTAACTGGTAGCTGGAGTTTTAGTTTGTAGTCATAAAAATGTTTTGGAACTCGATGGAGGTAGCTGCTGCACAACACAGAATGTATTTAATGCCACCTAACTGTTTACCTTATAATATTTAATTTTATTATGTGAATTTCATCACCATAACAAAAAAAATCAACTTCTAAAAATTTTTTTCTTTACCTTTCCTTAATTGAATAACCATCATCTCTTGGTGACATACGGTCATTTCTCCAGGAAGAGATTGGCTCTCTGCATGGAGGACCTCCATAATTCTCTCTTCCATGTGATATGGGACCTTTAATATTAAAATGATGAAACATGGAAAGAACAGCAAATCCGAAATACTATTTTCTCTTCTCTCAAACAAAAAATTATTTCTTCTATGACTCCATTTTTCATTCCCTAAATTACTAGAAAGTCATGACACTGTGAATATTTCTTATGGCTTTGGATAATCCCATGGCTACTGCAAGGCCAGTTCTTCTAACAAAGCTGAAGACAGACATTAATTCTTAGGTAAAAGTTCATTTGTAATGGTAAATAACTAGTTAGTTATTATTTTTCTTTTCATATGAATTACTGATGACTACCAATGATACAGTGAAGACATGTAAAACCACAAAACTCTTCACAGATTTTTAAGTTTACATACATTGTCCCTTCTCAGCTGAAGAAGGTAAATTTTCCTATGTTGTTCAATCCACCTCACACACACAAATGATGCTACCTTTGAATGACTGGATGCTAAATTTTTACATAAAAGGTCTTCTTTATCTCTAAGTGGTTGGCTCTACCTTAAATGTTGACAAATTGAAATGTACTAGTGAAAACTTTCTAATGATGGCCAAGATTTACTTTTACTGCAATAAGCAATCCTGTTAAAGGGGTCATTACAACATTGTTGCTATTTAAAAATAGAAAATGTTCTCCTTTAATATACTCTTTACGTGCTATTCCTTAGAGGTCAGTCTTTCACCTATGATATGTTCACTGGCTAATTTTCCAATGGAAATGTGTTGGCTTATGTATGCTGAAGTCAACACATATCTAATTTCACCGATACTCTACACATGAAATGTAAAATTGAAAACAGCAGTTTTCAATTTCCTCCATATTAGGGTGGAGGACTAAGTAAGAATTTTAATTTGTTCTGCCTAAACTTCTTTGCTAAGAACTTTTATTTACTGTCTTCCTTTCTTCTGTTCTGTCTGCAATCTTAACAATTCTCCTTCTCAAAAATATTACTTCTATTCAATCCTACTGCTCACCTCAGGTTGCTTAGGTCTAAATTCTCTCCTCAAATAATTTCCAGTCTTACGCTAAGGATCTTGTGTTAATGTTTAAACATCCCGGTATAATCTTAATTATTGATTTACATGACCTTATATTTCACACCTCTGCACTTCTGTGATATCCACTCAATTTAAGAATATTGGACTCCTTCATGTCTACCTTTCAAGACTTGATTTTATTTTTAAATAATAGGTAAGCCCAGTGACTCCTTTTCTGCTAAATGCTCTTGTAGTTCTTTTGAATCTTCATAGAAGCAGTAAGAATGCCTTGCACATAAACATTATTGAGGTCTCAGAAGCTGGATGGTCAGGCTCAGCGGCTCACAGTGCGAGCCAGTGTGGAAGGCTGAGACAGCTGGACTGCTTGAGCCCCTGGCTTTAATGTCAGTTTTGACAATGTAGTGACATCCTCTGTCTACAAAAATACAGGAAAAAAATTTAGCTAGGTGTGGTGGTGCATGCCTGTAGTTGCAGCAACTCAGGAGGCTGAAACAGGAGAATTGTTTGAGCCCAGGAATTTGAGGCTGTAGTAAGCCATCATTTCACCAATGCACTCTGACCTTGTAAGAGCAAGACTCCAACCCAATAAAGAAACTGAACAAGCAATTTTTCACTTGGCCCGCCAGGGGACCACTACCAGGGGACCTAGGAAATGAAAGAATTCATTAAAAGAAGAAGGCTATCATCAAAGAATACTGCTAGGGACTTTTAGAAAAATTAAGGGGAATTATCTAGCAAACACAGGATTAAGAGGAATGTTGGCCTCACTCTAATCACTTCTTTGAACTGCAGTGAGAAGCTCGAGTATTTCTTCAACATAAATCTGAGTGTACCTAGTGAGATAGAAAGTATAATAAAAGCTATCGATCAGTAATTATGCCCAATGATGTGTCACTTCTCTTTTGTTCAATGAACTTAAATTTAAGAATCAAGTTAAAATAGCTCATTTTTAGTTATACAAAAAATATGGTCTTTTATCAGGTAGCATTTACCTTGGCCTCCCATCCAACTATTGCTTCTTGCCACAGAAGAAGGAGCAGATGTTTTAGGAGGAGGACATTCACTTCGTGAAGATGGACCTCTTTTAATTGGAATAGCTCCCCTAGAAGAACTCGTGTTGAGATCAAGAGCGTATCCACCATCATCTGTATTTCAAACAAAATCATTTTAGTTAACTAGCATCACTGTTTCTTGAATGGCTAAGTTTTGTTGTTTTTCTACATATTATAATGTTACAAATTCACATTTGTCTAAACTAATAAAATTAACATTTCTATATGAAATTAGTACAATTCAAGCAATAAAAGTCTGTTTAGAAAATCTAGAAGGAAACTCAAGAATTATAATATATTGGTGGGAGAGAGAGATGTGGGAAAAATGGGCAGTGAACAGGGAGCAGAAATCTATCAGTAAAATATCTAAGTATAATATACATAAAGAAAAAATATTAAAAAATGATAAATGACTGTTTATATCATTCTATTATGAGGAAAAATTTTCAAAGCATATCAAAAAGATAAACTAAATTCCATTCAAAGAAACTCAAATATTTACAATATCAAAAGGTGACACATCAGGAAAATATATTATCTCTAAAATTTGTTAACATAGTATAGAATTCTTACAATTCCCTTGTGAAACACTAATTTTCAGATTAGACTATGCTAAATTTTAATAATCTTTAAGAATTGCTTATTAAATAATATAAAAATATTTTATATATCTACAAATCTGTAGACATATGCCAATTACCAGGTGGTGTTACAGGTTAGAATACACACATTCTCATACATGGCACAGTATTATTGAATCTCACCCTCAAGATCAATGGAGACAAAATAACCATGAAGCTATGCATCGTAAAATGCAGCAAACACTGCAATTTCAACTTTAAAAACACATCTCCAATTAATTACACATCTGGTCATTAAAACACAAAATTAAAGATAGATTTTTGAAGGTTGGTTAATAGATAATATAAGTTAACCAATAGGTTGATTGATTGATCGATTGATTGAGATGGACTCTTGCCCTATTGCCCAGGTGGGAGTACAATGGCATTATGTCAGCTCACTGCAGCTTCTGCCTCCCAGGTTCCAGTGATTCTCCTGCCTCAGCCTCCTGAGTAGCTAAGATTAGAGGTATGTGCCACCATGCCAAGCTAATTTTTTGTATTTTTAGGACAGACAGTTTGCACCATGTTTGCCAGGCTGGTCTGGAACTCCTGACCTCGTGGTCCACCCGCCCCATACTCCCCAAGTGCGCCCACCCCCATCCAATATATATATTTTTTAAATACATGGTTTGTTTTTCTTTTTTATGTAGAAATTGACCCCTCATTTCTACTGTGTAAATCACTCATAAATACCATTTTCAGTGACTCACCTTCCAGCAAGAAAGATACATACATATCTGTGAAGCAGTGGTGTTTTGTCCTTTCCAGAGTCACAGACTTTTTTTTAGAAATTAAAGTTCTACGTTTCTTAAATTGAAAATGCTTTATGGCAGGCCAATGTACAAACTCTCCATATGAAAATTACAAAGCAATAGATTTGCATACATGTTTGCACATGTATACACAAAAAAAAAACAAATATTGGAAAATCAATCCTAAGTGCTGAATTACTTTTTTTCCTGTTGGAAAGTTTTAAATATTCCGTTGTATTTTGATAATACAACTGATATGAAGTTCTGGGCCCCAAAGTAGAAAACTCTATGAAGTATAATGAATATAAATGAGTTCTTCAGAAAACCTGTTGAGTACAGGCAATCAGCATTCATAAACTCAATTCAGTTTGAAATCTGTGTCATTTCAATGCAAAGTTATTACAATTTTAAAACAAATTTTAGATATTAGTGCAATCATTCTTATGATACACCTTTAGTACTTAGAAATAATATTGCTTCTTATCAATAAGTTAATTTTCTCATCAATAAGAAAATTACTTCTTACCAATAAGTAAATTTCCCAAAATAAATAAAATTGGGAAATTTTGATATCTTCAAACTTATTTTCTTTCAGTCCTATGGTTCCATCTTTATATTTTAAAACATTACCCAAGTGTCCTTCATGTGAGGGAAGCCACCCTCTTGTTCCTCCACTACTTCATCTTGCAGATCTCAGACTTCCTGAAGGACTTCTATTTCTCGAAGAAGCTGGTGGTCTCCGCCTACCACCACTTTGAAAAGATGGTTTCTTTGCTTATTCTACTTTTATTTCTTTTCCATCCAACGACTAAAAGTATTAAGAGTACTATCAATAACATTGGCAAGATTAAACCTAAGCACATTTTACAAACATTTTTACATCAACTGTAGTTCAATTCTAGATATTTTCTCCCAAAGCAAATTTTTTTTTCTCCTAAAATGAACACGTCTTTCACAATACTAAATTTGAGACACTTACTAACACATGCCTTCCATTAAGGGATCAAACACAAATTCTATTATTCAAATTCCTTGAAAACTCCTCAATTATTAAAAAAAAAACACCTCAAACAAAAAAGATTAACCCATCACACATTCTATGGAAGAATGTGGCGTGTCTTTTTTTTTTTTACAATAGATAATCCACTTCATCTTTGTATTCACATCACTGATTTAAAAGTTTCAGTGTCCCAATGAAACTTGTGTCATTTAAAAAAATGAGGTTACTTATTCCAAATGATTAGTCACATTAGTCATTATGAGTTGTTTCTTGTTTGATCTGCTAACACTTACATAAAATGTCCCCATATGATTTATAATTCTATATTTACTCTAGAAACGTTTCTGTAAATGTGATCCTTGTTTGATCTCATTAAGGTTTCTTGCCTTATTCATTTCTTATTTTGCCTTAGACGTGCCCCTAAAAAATGACTCTTAATATAGTACTTCATGTTGTTTCTCAGAAATGCTTAAATGTGCTAATTAATTTCACAATAACATTTTTTCAGTATAATCTTTTCTATAGGCCAAAGTAATTTTTGAAAACAGTTCAGATAATAAATAACTCTATTTTAAAATTACATTTATTTTTGTTATTTGGGGGAAGATCTTAAATCCCTTACAAGACCCCTTGCAGCCACATCGCCAGTTGTTCCTACCTTGAAACTTCTGTTGTTATTTCTGGGACCAAAATATTTTCCCCAGATTTGCGCATGGCTGCTTCCTTCCCAGTGTTTCAAAGTCAGTCAAAATTCCTTAAACTGTTAATTGCCCCTGATAACCCTAAGAACCTCCTTTGTTGGCCGTCTTAACATTTATGTGCATATAACTTCATATTTATGTTTACACAATAAAATATGTGAGATGAAGTAACTCAGAAATAACGTTGGCTGGGCGCGGAGGCTCATGCCTGTAATCCTAACACTTTGGGAGGCCAAGGTGGGTGGATCATGAGGTGAAGAGATAGAGATCATCCTGGCCAACTGGGTGAAACCCAGTCTCTACTAAAACTGCAAAAATTAGCTGGGCGTGGTGGCATGTGCCTGTAGTCCCTGCTACTTGGGAGGCTGAGGCGGAGAATTGCTTGAACCCGGGAGGGGGAGGTAGCAGTGAGCCGAGATCATCCCACTGCAATCCAGCCTGGCAACACTGTGAGACTCCATCTTAAAAAACAAAAAAACCAAACAAGCAAAAAATCTATACAAATTACCTGCTCTTGTGCTTGAAAACTAGGGGGGAAAAGGAAATTATCATAGATTACTATATGTAAGTAAAAATTATCTCCACAACTACCACAAATTTACTCTGGGTTTCTACCACAGCTTAAAATACTAATTTATAAGAGTGAATAAAAATGTACTTTCTGCTATGTGTCAGCAACTCTACTAGATGCAACAAAAATAAAAGCAACTAGGAAGCCTTAAATATACACTGTAGACAATTTAACCATCAATAGATTAATACATGGTACAGTGAGTATAAAATATCTACGATTTGCAACGAGGAAGAAAATAGAAAATTGAAGTTGTTTTTGAAGGATGAATTGTTATTTCTGAGACATACATAGGAAAGAATAATTGTCAAAAAGTCCAAAAAAGCATTTTAGGGGTAGCATAAAGAGTGACAGGAGCTAAAAACAGATTTGGATAATGTTATAAAGCAGAATAAACAGATTTGGATAATGTTAGAAAGCAGAAAAGCTCTAAAGGGCCCAGAATGGAATGATCTTGACTAGAACGTAAAGGACTTCCATAGTTAATAGAATTACATAAAATTTTAAAGCTTTAGTAAACACACAATCCCTAGATTTAAGACTCAATTGGACAAGAGACCATTGGTTTGATCAAAACACGTTCTCAAACACATTGGGAAAATGAGCAATTAGGTATTCATGTTACATAAATCACTCTGGTGACAGGAAAAAAACATCCTTAGGAGAAAAGAGCAAGGATGGGGCAAAAAATGCCAGTTACTTCTTCTGTTGTCCAACTTCAATGTTCTGATATTGTTTTCTATTTTCAAGTACTTAACACATCCTTAAATGTAAAGGTCTTATTTAAATGTACTTTCTCAAGAATATATTTCCAGAAAATGGGAGAGAATCTTTCCTTCCTGTGAGTCTGTCTAGATGTCTATCCACAGTTTGTATATGCTATAGAAGTATTTCCAAGAATTGGAAGTAATTCCATTGATAGCATTTTAAAAATGTTGACTTAGTCCTTTCATTTAGAGGAGGGTTCCTTCTAGGTTTTAATGCTCTTGGAAACCTTTGAAAATCTATTTACACCCATATTGAAATACAAAAATAGAAAAAAAGTTACCATATATTAATTTATGTAATGTTAATTGCAGCACCCTTCCAACTACACTTTCAGGTATATGGCACAAAGAAGACGATGGCTAAAGCATTTCAGTCCATATGGCACTCTACTATCTTCAACACTTTAGTAATACTAAAAAGACCTAGAAATACTGTTAACTGAAAACCAGGGTTAGAGTATTATTAATAAGGGACTCTTACCTTTCCATTCATATCTCTGGCAGCATTCTTAGCATCTGCAGCATTCTCAAAAATAATGACTGCAAAATCTCTGGACTTACTGGTTCGACCTTTTATCAAAAGAATTAAAATACATAAAAACATTTTACATTTATAGAATGGACTCACCAAGGTACTAACCATCTGAAAGTTACATCAAACCAAAAAATAACTGCATTTCACATCACTACTATGATTCTTAATACTAAGTCACCCCTATAGTCAGCCTATTTTATTCCAGTTTGTTCCCTAACTCCATAACACATTTACTTTTCCTCATTTTCCTTTCTAAGTAGTAAGTGATTCTTACCCTTCACCTGCTGCTATGAGAATTTTCCAAATATCAGATAGATACTTCAAAATAAGAGTTTACAAATGACAAGGCCTTTTAATGTATGTGTACAATGAACTTTGAAAAATACATATTTTAAAATACATATATAACCTACATATTTTAAATAACATATTGAAATATACATACGAAAATACACACAAACAGAGACACGCACACACACAAAACACATGGCTTTAAGAGTTACCTTCTAAAAGGGGACCATGTTTTGCAAATACTTCTTTAAGCATCTTTTCATTGGCTTCTCTATTGAGGCCACCAATGAAAAGCTTGCCATGACAATCTGCTTCTACCATTGTGCTGTCAATGGTTAAAAAAAAAAACTATATTAGATAAAAATAAACAAACTAAAAAGATAAAATTTTATTACATACTGTGTTGAAAATTCAAGGAAAAGTCCCTTCCAGAGGCTAACATCTTTTTAGTATTTCTTACTTTAAATATGTAAAATTCATAACATACAGAGCAAAAGGGGCACTGACTTCATGGACAAATGCTGCATTTTATTATGTAGGTGACAAAATCTAATTTCTAAAAATTAGATAAGAAAAGCTACTGTAATTTTCCTAAGTTGCAATATGAAGGATGTTCCCAGTTAAATAATTTTATTTGAAAACTATATATTTATGAGGTATGGTGTGATGTTTTGTGTATTTTTTTTTCTTGAGATGTATATCTCCTGTTGCTAAAGTGCACTGCTCACTACAGCCTCCTCCACCCAGACTCAACTGATCCTCCCACGTTTCAGCTTCCCAAGTAGCTGGCTGGGCAATTTGTGTGTGTGTGTGTGTTTTTTTGTTTGTTTGTTTGTTTGTTTTTAAATAGACATGGTTTTCCTTATATTGCCCAAACTGGTCTCCAACTCCTGGGCTCAAGCAATCCACTGGCCTGGGACTACCAAAGTGATGGGATTTCAAGTGTGAACCACCACACCCAGCGTGATATTTGTATGAAAGATTAAATCAAGCTAATTAAAATGTTCTAGGGGGAGATCATTTTAAGTATTTTACCATCTTTTAGTGATTTGAAATATATAATAGATCAAGGATCCCCAAACACTGGCCTTCACGTTATACCTGTCTGTGGCCTGAATGTAATGCCTGAGGATAACCTGTAATACCTGTTTGTGGAGAATGTAACGCCTGAGGATGACCTGAGGTGGCCCAGTTTCACCCGGAAACCTCCCTAGCCGCCCCCCACCCCTCCTGCCCCACCCTGTCCCGGTGACAGCCCCACTGCCCCACCTGCCCCCTCTCACACCTCTCCCACCAGAAGCCCCGCCCCACCACGTGCCCCTCGGGGCCCTGCCGCCAGCCCGTACCCCTAAACGTGTCCATCTCACTGCCTTCTTCCGCTGGGCAACACTTGTCTGAGGAAAAATTGTCTTCCACTAACCGGTCCCTGGTGCGCAAATGGCAATAGAGTAAAGGAGCCCATTATGTTATTCAGGCTGGTCTCCAACTCCCGACCTCAAGCCATCCTCCTACCTGCACTTCCCAAAATGCTAGGATTACAAGAGTAAATCAGTGTGTCAAGATAGGAGAATAACAAGCAGATTTATTTTGTTTTCGTTTAAGTCTATCCAACTCCACTCCATTACACCCACTTATTCTGTTTAAATTACTTAGGTGCCACAGATACATGAAACATGTTTCAAATACTGTCATACAAGGAAGGAGACAATTACAGGCTTTACAGAGGCAAATTTAAACCGAGGTTATTTATGGCCCCAGACTTCTACATACACTAAAATACGTCAAAATTTGATAATTCCCGCCAAGGAAATCACATATGTGACATGTGCTGAGTAAAGTACGGGTTTTTAATCGCAGTGGTTAAGTATATTGCCTGTATTTTGAATTATGACGACATTCACAGAGAAAAACTGCTTTAATAAAAAGTGCGCATGAAAACAATGGCACCTTAGCACCATCTCCCAGAACTTGCCCACATGTCAGATATGTCCGACAGTTAAAGGTAGAATCTTCAAGAAAAATCAAAGAGTTTAACAAAAATGAGTTTCTTTAGAGCACTAAGGAGTTCTCTCCCCACTGTCTCCTCCCGTAATTCAAGCCCACATATAGAAAGCCCAGTCGCTTTTATAGACAAAATCCCAAACCTTTGCTTTCTATCCTTGCCGAGAGACCAACCTGTCCAGAGAAACAGAAAATACAGGTGCTTTTCAGTAGGACAAACAGCCTCAGGGTCTCCCGTCACTCAGGTGGTATGCATCCGGCTTCGGGACACCACAGGGCCAACTGCAGGAAAGACTCCTGCAGCTGGCCTGAGTGGGAAGCCATGCCCGGAAATCACGCCTACCTCCAGCCAATCATTGCGAAGGCGGTGGGCATCTGCCAATTATTGCAAGAGCCGTAGGCGTCTCCTGAGGAGCCCCTCCCCTGGGTGGCCCGCAGCTCCATCCTCCCACGATAATCCTCCTCTGAGAAGATTCTTGTGCAAGGTGGTGGTGGGTTCAGGCACACGCGGACTGTGAGCCCTTTGGAATTGTGACATGGAAGGCCTACACCCTAACTGGCATCCTGAGTGCCGCAAGCCATTGACTTACAGGGAACACATGAAACATCTCACTTCATTAGGCAGGCCAGGCTGATGGTACTGAATATTGGAGATCCAGAGGGAAGAGAGAGGGTCTAGTCCTGCCTGCTGGGGCAAGGGCAGCGGCGGTGGTTTTCGGGGAGTGGGGCCGAGGGGGCATCTGGGAGGAAAGTCATCTGGCACCTTCCTGGGGTGGAATTCGTCAGCACCGGAATTCAAAACCCCACAAGGACTCTTTCAGATCTAGGGAAATACAGACTCCAAGTTCCATGCATCCTCCCTAGGATGTTGCACTCCCAGGGGTATTCCAAAGGATCTCTTGTCCTATGCCCTGGGCACACCAGAGACAAGCTGCCGTGGTCGCCCATCCAATGACCTGTGTTCACTGCCTTGGTGGCGCAGAGGCTGCTGTGAGCGCAGCACCCACCGGCCACGGTGCCTGCCAGCGGGGCTCCGGAAGTCCAGGGCCTCTGCCTATGGCTCCTGTATGCAGCTAACCATGCAGGGAATCTGGACCTCATGGTGACTGCGGCGGACTGTGGGCCCTGCGGGACTCCCCAGGAACCCTGGGTCCACGTAGGCTGTGAGACCGTGATTCTCAGCTAGGCGAGGCCCCCGGGCCTCTCGGGGAGCGGCCCCCAGAGTCTAGGGGTGCCAGGGGCGTGAGGTGGACGGCTCAGACCTTGGTCTGTGGGAGCCCTAGGAGGGCACCGTGTTAAGTCTGGAGGCTCTGCAGGAGAGGGCGGCCTGGGGGGGAAGAGGTGTGCTTCTGGGAGATGACATCACAGCAGAAGTGGAAGTGGTGGCCAAGGAGGAGGCCGACGTGGAGCAGCAGCAGGAGGACCACTGGGCAGAGCCGGGCCCTGGCCCCAGTATGCCCCGGCCCGCAATGGACTCGCTGGAGGTCCATCATTTGCAGCTGGGCTCTGTAAATGCCTCAAGCCACAGGGCATCCCCAGTTTCCGGGCCAGAGCCATGTCTTTGCAGCTGCCAATTTGGGATGGCTGGCAGCAGGGGGTGGGCGCCTAGGTCCCAGGAGCAGGGTTGGGGGGAGCCCGCTGGTAGGCACTGGAGGTCATCCAGGAGTCAGGGGATGAGGAACAATGAAGGGAGCAGAGGCCAGACTTCTGCAGATAGGAGGGCAGCTTGCTCGCGGTTGCCCTGAGAGCACGTAGAGTAGGGACAGGAAGCAAAGCACAGCACTCACAAGAGAGAATAGGAGCACAATGGACCCTTTATGCACTGCAGAAAGTCAAAGGGCACATTTTCCTGGGAAAGTCCCTGGAGGAAGGGGAGTCTGTATGCCCATGCCAGCCATGGAACTACCCCTACTCCCTGTGCCTGTGTCCAGCAGGCTTACCCCAGAAACACACGGTGCTCAAGACTTGGGCCCAGATATGGACCAGGGTCACAAATGATGAAGTCCTGCTGAGCTACATGATGGATTTGCAGGTTAGGCTGCTGAGCCTGAATCTGTGGGAGTGGTCCAGTGCCTGGGTGAGGCTGAGGTCCCCCTGGGGCCCAGGGGTGTGTAAGCAGGACAGCTGAGAAGGGGAAACACATGCTTCACTCCAGCTAGCAGGCCACTTCAGTCCAGCTACATGAAATGGTCCTTTGAGTCCATCCCGTTTCTCCTTCTTGACCAGGTAGATGGAGGAACACAGCCACCCCAGGTACTGGCATCAGGATGAAGGTTTCCTTTTGTCACAGCCTTTACTTCCACAATGAAGTGATCATTCAGGAGTACTGCATTGGCATCCTCGGTAAGGAGTGCCTCCCAGCAAGGTAGGGGAGGTTGTGTGTGGGAGGGTATGTCTGGCATGAACCTTCCTGATTCCTATTCCTCCAAGAAACAGGGTGTCTCATTCCACTGCAGTCCAGTGGTTGTGGGATCATGAAGGTCAAGCCTCCAGCTGCAGGCAGTACACCTACATCTGACCTTCTTCAGCTGGTTGGTTGCCCCTGGCTACCCAGGTCCCGGCAGGATTGCTGAGATGGGTGCCACGGTGGGGCATCATGGGAAAAACCTTGCTGGTCATTCCTTGGCCTCTGGGGAACTGGCTTTGAGCCATGACCTGACCTGTCCTGTACCCGCTTCTTCAGTCCCCCAGATCATCAGCCAGGGCC
This sequence comes from Gorilla gorilla gorilla, assembly GCF_029281585.2. NCBI lineage: Eukaryota > Metazoa > Chordata > Mammalia > Primates > Hominidae > Gorilla > Gorilla gorilla. Next base: position 42,304,255 of record NC_073248.2, on the reverse strand, counting down.
TGTGGCTCAATCCCCTTCAGTACTTCCCGAGGGAGGGAGGCCATTAGAGAGGGAACAGAGAGGAGGTCAGGTTAGCAGTCTCAGGCTTTGGACTGAGGGGTCTTTGATTCTTGGAGTTGTGCCCCACGTGGAGAACCCAAGCTTCAGGGAAGAGACTGCAGTGAGCAATCCCAGGCCATCCATGGACTGAAGGAGAAAGGGCCTTCAGGGAACTGTAACACTCACGTTTCAGGATTAGGGCACCTTAAGTCACCTAAGAGGCATAAGTGTCTAAGGTCAGTGGGTGAGAAGCAAGTCTCAAGGGATAACTTGCTCATCATCTGTTGCTGGCTCCCTTCCCCACCCTGAGGCTGGCTAACACTTGGGGCTCAGTTTGGGCTCAACCAGGGCCCTCTCACCCTCCATGCAGATGTCCCCCCAAGGCCTGTCTAGGTCTGCGTCCTCCCAGAATGGCTCTCCCAGGCCCATCATTTTCGGTTACGATGAACCCAGGCTCCCCTGACGTGATTTCTCCTTTCTGCCATCTTCACTCACACTTCCCTGCTACCCAGACAAGAGAGGCCACTACACAGAGAATCTGGAGGACCACATCGGGCTCAGAGGAGGAAATGTGAAGAGACTGCAAAATGGCTGACTCCTCTGGTATGTGCCCAGGGAGGGAACCTGGCTGGGAATTAAGACCCACTTGGGTACTGGTGTGGACACCCAGTGTTGCTTATCATGATGAAGACCTGCTTTGTCGCATCACCTAATATTAATATGGAGGTTATTTTCTTAGAATAGTGAAACAAAGAGTATGAAGAAATAGTGTTTGTTCAGATTTGTATGGAAATACTGCAGACACATCCATTTTCTGTTACAATTCTCATGTGAGACTTGAAGTGCTTACTGAGTTTTAAGATAGATTTTGATTGTTCTGCTCCTGCAAATTTTATGATCATTTTTGCAATATAGAGACATAGAATCCAGAAAATTTTTAAGTGACTTTCAGCTTCTTTTAGAGTATATACTTACAAATTTTGATTTTTTTCCCCTTGTGGTTCTCTTCAGTATATTATTTGTAGTTTATATGCAAGGTGATACATTTGTTTTTTTTAATTTGCCTCTTGTGCAATCTTTGTTTAAAGGACATTTTTTTCCTGTTAGATATGTGAGTTTGCCTGTGAGCTCTTTTTCTAGTACAGATTTTTTTTTCCATTTTTTGAGATGTGTGTGTGTGTGTGTGTGTGTGTGTGTGTGTGTGTGTGTGTGTGTGTTGAGACAGAGTCTGGCTCTGTAACCCAGGCAGGAGGGAAGTGGCATGATCTCAGCTCACCTCAACTTTAGCCTCCCAGCTTCAAGCGATTCCCCTGCCTCAGCCTTCCCAAGGAGGTGTGATTACAGGTGCATGCCACCATGTCCAGCTGATTTTTGTATCTTTAGTTGACATGAGGTTTCACCATATTTGCCACGCTGGTCTCAAACTCCTGACCTCAAGCGATCTGCCCGCCTTAGCCTCTTAAAATGCTGGGCTTACAGGTGCAAGCCACGATGCCCAGCCTCATTTGTTTGTTTATGTATTTTTAACCCTTGTTGTATTGTCTTCGTGAACACGTATTTTAGAGTTATTGAAATAATATGCTTTATTTATTTACTCAATACTTAAGTAGGATTTTAAAAGTAATGTTTTCATTCACTAAATACAGTATTGTGAATAGGTTAACCCTTGTATAGCATTGTCATTTTCTTTTTCATAAATTCTTCAAGAACTCTGGTACTGTTTTTCCCCCACCTGAGGAGAATATGCAGATAGTTACAAAAAATTGTGTGAGTTAGTTGGGATGAAAATATAATTTGAAAGGCTAATAAAGTTCACAAATACAATTCCACATTTGTATTTTCGCATCATTTTGAAATTTTTTTTTGCTGATAAATAAAATCCTGCATTCACGTTCATGTTAAATATGAACTTTTGAATCATTTTCAGGAATAAAAACAATCCAAGGCCATGCATTAGTTCAGGAAGTAGGTAGAAAGCAGTTGTTATGAAGAAAAGCCATCTTTATTGAAGGTATATTTAGATAGATTTTGAAAGGCTAAGTCAAGATTTTCCTCGTTGATGCTCTGGTGTTTTATCATACTGTGAGCAGACTGTGGCATCAGTAGTTATAGTTACTAGGCTACCAAAGTCCTTGGGCTGCAGTAATTATTATTGAGGAAAGTGGCAGTGTGGTTGGCTGTTTAAGGAGACTAGAGGACTTAGGAGTTTCTACCCAAGGCTCAAGGGCCTGATTTATTGGGTGGCCTTCTTTTGCTGAATAGATAAGATCCAGGAGAAGTGTGGACTCACTGTACTAGCTAGGGGCTTTGAGACTATTGAAGCCTATATGTCTCCAACTGCCATTGTCAGGTATTGGTCCACACATAAATGCTTTTCGTAGGCTCACTGACTCCTGTAAATTCCAACATAGAATTTGGATTTAAATCCCTATTCCAAATTATTAATCATAGATTTAATAAGTAGATATTAAAACATGTATTCAGAAGAAAAGGAGACATCAGATAAGTGCATAATAAATCATCCTGATCAAATACCTTCAAAAATATTACTACAAAAAATCACTGAAGATTAAACGTTAAAAAGTTATTTTAATTGGGGAAATAGAAAAAGGTGAGACTCGTTTTAAACTCTGAGGTGTAAAGATACTATTATTAGAATAAGAGAATAATATAGAATGTCTAATTTGTGTGTACAGCAGCATAATAGCTATTCAGTATGGCTAGAGATTGAAATTGTATGTAAGAAAACTCAGAGATTAAAAACAGAATTTTTTCAGGGACTTTGTTCTGTAATTAAAGAATTTTAAAATGGTTTCCTACTGATCAATGATTCACTTATATTTATCATTTAGGCATATGCAGTATACCCCTTTGTACAGGAACAAAGTTATAGTTTCTATCATTTAGTAAGAAAAAAAATTGACGGTGTACCACAATTTCATCAGAGTTTTTGTCCTGAGTAATGAAGCAAACAATGGAACTGCCTATGTCAGGGTACAGGTGGGCACAGCTGGAAGCTTTCATCACTTGAGCCTAACATTTCTGGATTGTCATTGGTCCCTCCTAGAAAGACAAATGGACTATATCCTTAAGAATATATGTTAAATTTAAACCCTAAGTATTAAGATAAGACTACGATTTGTCTCATCACTTCTGTCTCGTCATTACTTTAAACTTGTATCTATAACTTTTACACAGAAATTCAGTTCACTTCATCACCATTAACATTTTACATCACACAGTTTTTCTATTTCATTATCTTTTTGGTCACTTTTCTTTTCTTTTTTAAGGTAGAGTTTCGCTCTGTCACCCAGGCTGGAGTACAGCGGCATGATCTCAGCTCACTGCAACCTCTGCCTCCAGGATTCAAGCAGTTCTCCTGCATCAGTCTCTTGAGTAGCTGGGATTACAGGCACACACCACAACTCCTGGCTAATTTTGTATTTTTAATAGAGATGGTGTTTCCCCATGATGGTCAGATTGGTCTTGAACACCTGACCTCAGGTGATCTACCACCTCAGCTTCTCAACGTGCTGGGATTACATGCGTGAGCCACCATGTCTGGCCTTTGTTTGTTTGTTTGTTTGTTTGTTTGTTTGTTTGAGACAAGTTCTTCTTTGGTCACCCAGGCTGGAGTGCATTGGCACAATCTTCACTTACTGCAGCCTCAACCTCTGGGCTCAAGCTATCGTCCTGCCTCAGCCTCCCACATAGCTGGGACTACCTGTGTGCAACATCAACCAGGCTTTGTTTTTGTTTACATGTTTAGTGATGAAGTCCTGCTATATTGCTCAAGCTGGTATCAAATTCCTGGACTCAAAGTGTCCTCTTAGTTTAAGCTCCCAAATTGCTGGAATTACCAGGGTGAGTCAATGAAGACAGACTTGTCACTTTTTAATAACATTTTAAATTCTACTCTGCAAAATTAACAAGTCAATTTTTACTTTTGAAATTCAAAATTCCAAGTCAAGCTACATTTTCATAAAGAGGTAAAAATGAAACAAAACAATACAAAACCCTTCTTTTTCCTTTGTACCGAAGTGAGAAAAGAGTTGGGAAGGAAATCATCTCTACCTTGCTTTACAAATCTAGACTGTACAGAGAAAGTTCCTCATATAATTTTTGTTAGATCTAAAATCCTGTGAAGTCATCATCAGAACCATCATCTCATAAAACAAAAACAAATCTCCTAGTGGGTCTCTGATGTGGATTAAATATCTTATAATTAATAATGTATACAAATGTGACTACACTTATGCCTTGAATCATAATATTAAAAATATGAACCTCATTTTTTTAGAACTACTACGCTAATAAGAAAAATAACCGCTGACCTGGTGCAACAATTTGTGGCCTAGAGAGCCAGGATTCTGAACTATTCAGGTTCCTCAGATAGCCCAAGAGTGATAAGAGCCAAATGGGAGTCTGGACATCATGGAGGAGTAGCAATTCCAGAACATTTCTTGCTGCCTCAGTCACCAACCAGAATCTGTCATGCAGTAGAATGGTAGACACCTTCACAACTCTCAGTGGTGCCTCAGGGTGCCTCAGGCCCAGTATCACAGCAGTGTCTTCAGGATTCCTGTGTGCATAGGCAAAGATTTATTACAGTACAATCATTAGAAAACCTGAAACTTAAACCTACATCAGGCTTTCCAGAATATTGCTTTTGTCATGATACACAAGGTTCCTAGGTCATCTTCATTGAAATCAGAAATCTATGAATAAAGAGTCCACAGACAATGGGGTTGCAGAGGAGATAACTAACAGAGGTACTAATAAGCCAAACACAGTAAGGCAATTTCTTTTTAGCCTAAAACAAAAAAGTTATCTGTATAAGTGAGATGGTCATGCATTATAGGAGTGAATTTGGACAGATAAACTTCCAGCAATGTAATTATGGGATGATGAATTATAGGACATGGGAAGAGGCAGGCACAAACTTACATGTTCCTGACACAGTGGGCAGCTGTGAGAATCCAAGAGCTGCCAACTATGGAACCACTGCAGATCTGACTGCCACAGATGATGATGACAGCCTTCCAAGGCATGGCATATCTCAGATAAATCTGATCTGCCAAAGCCAAGGGGAAAATTCACACAATTAATTTGAGTAGAATTGCCACATGTAGACCATTTTAAAAAAATTTTAGATCCCTCCTATGTCTGCTAACCAGGTCAGCATTGTTAAATATGACTAGCAAACACAAACTTCTACCTCTTTTCTGTTTTTCCTTTGTTTTTGTTTTTACATTTTTCTGAAAAAAAAGTTTTCCTCTTACTATTTTTCTAAGTTCACAGTTTCTTTATGTCCTAACTTAAATTTCTTCAGTCAAAGTACTGGGTGTCATTCCCGCTTTCTCCCCATTGCAACCTTTATATAGCTATGATTTTAGCTACTTAGAAGTTATCAAAGTAGATAGGCAACAAAAAATTATTTGATTTGGAGATATTAGATAAACAAGGAAAAATTTGGAGATAAGGCTCCTGTCTCTAAATTGGAGGGGGCTTATCTTCCTGAACTTACAATCTTAGTGTGATATCAGAATGACAGTTTAAATAGAACATTCAAGTTTGGGGTCAAGGAAAGAGCTCATATTTTAAAAAACATTTGAGAGTTTCTCAGAAAACTGAGTTGAAGCAATGCTGGTTAATGCATGTATAGATATAAAAACGATGAAGATAGGCTCTCTCTAGAAGAGATGAGGAAATATAGATGAAATTAGAAGCATAACTATGATCTTAAGTGTAGTTGTCTTTGAATCAGACTTTGCAGAATGTGAGCAAATAATTGTGGCCTCCTTTGTGTTTTAATGTATTATTCACTGTAGCTATGACAATAGGTGTTAGCTATAATATAGCTGTGGTTAAGTGCACATTTAGTACATGACACCAAAAGAGATCCCTCAGTTTCTAAGGAAATAAGTGGAAGTACAGTAATGTGAAATAGCCATTGCTAATATTGTGATAGGTTTTCTGATAGCCAAGGGAAGGAGGAAACTGATAATCACAATGTAATACAGTCTAGTACACCAGCACCTAAAACACATTACTTACCAACTGCTATGCTGTTTCCAAACATCATAATGTCTTTAACTTAAAATATATTCAATTCAAAATAATTCTATTACACATGTAAGATACTGTGTGGTAGAAATGACTTTGTGTTAGGAGAGTGTGTCTTAATGTTAGTCCTATTCATCTTTTGCCATAAGAACTTGAACAATCCATTCTACTTATCTAGCATAAGAGTAAGCAATTAAGATAACTATAATAATCATGTTTTATGACCTATATTATACAGTAATCTATATCATACAGGGATACTGTGGAAATTGAATCATAGATCAAGTGTGAAATACCTTTGTAAACCACAAGAAAAATAATTTCTGTGATTTGGTAGATAAAAAACTCATATATTTTTCAGGAAGAGCTTTCTTTCCTCTCTGCTTCCCTCTCTTCTTTTCTAATTCCGTTCTCTTCTTCCTTTATTTCCCCTACCAAGTTTTTGAGCCTTACTGTGAGGCTGTGGCAGAGAGAAGTGTGGCCAAATAGAAGCAGGGGTGGAGGTAAAAGCTGAAGCATTTGTAGAGGTAGAGACTGAATGGGACATAGAAGCAGAGGTAGTCATGGGCTCTTGCTTGTCCCAGGGAGCATGGCTAGACTGTGCCACTCCCTTGAACCAGGAAAGGAAAGGGTGCACTTGGCTGAAGACCTAGGGCTTTGTGCAATGGTCCTCAAAGTGACTCAAGATTCCCACTTGCACCCAAGTGTCCTTTTGCTGTAGATGGCATGCAAAAGGTGCTCCCAAGTCACCTTGCAAGAAACAAGAGACAAGATATCAAACAATATTTTAAAGGAGGGCCAGAAGTAACTTTTGGTTTTCAAGATACTCCTCTTTCTCCCTGATATTTATACCCCATGAATTTGTCACCTGACAGTCAGCCTCCCCCATGGCTTTCTTGGCCTCCACCCAGAAAGTGAATTCATTCAGCTTGAGCCAAAATTGGGCACAAGTGCTGACTTGTAGGATGCTCAGGTGCCGTTTTTGCACAATTCCAGGACTTTCTGATAGAAAACAGAGAAGAGGTGTTTGTGTTTGTCTTCAAATTTTAGCCCACATTAGAGGGAGAAGTATGGTGAAGGGAAAGACAAATCTTTTATTATTCATGAGAGGATACTATTCTCTTCCTAAACATGCTTCTCTTTCATTCCAGTGTCTTCTTCTTTACTCACTCATTATGAGGGACCAACTAGGTAGACAACAGTCATATAGTTGTATATTTTCTCTTGTTCCAGGCTTTGCTCCAGGCATATAGGAAGGACCACGGATTGAAAATGTAGTGGTTGCTTCAGGAAGATCAACCCAGGTCCTAGAGGTCCCTTGGGACCTAAATAGGGCATGGCATGCTCAAAGGTGACAGTCTCAGCTTGGGCAGGATCCTGAAGGTCAATAAGCCCCACTCGGGCCACAGCCAGGGCTTCTGCATTTTTTCTCGGGAAAAAAATCAAGAAAAAAATCTTATTATTTCCACATTTCAGTGTGAAAAAACCCTGGATTTCACGTGAATCACATGAAGTCCAGGTAAGCACTCAGTTGCAAATAGTACTTTAGAAACTATTTGCAAGGATCATTTGAGACCAACTGGTCAACATGATGAGAATTTTTCCTTACCAACAACAAGAACAACAACAACAAAATTATCCAGATGCAGTAGCGTGTGCCTGCGGTCCCAGGTACTCAGATGGCTGAGGTGGGAGCATCACTTAATATTGGTAGTTTGAGGCTAATGTGAGTCACACCACTGCATTTTAGCCTGGGCAATAGAGGGAGAGTCTCTTTCTCTCTCTCTCTGTCTCTGTCTCTGTCTCTGTCTCTGTCTCTGTCTCTCTCTCTTTCCCTATCTCTGTCTCACACACACAAACAAAAATAAATAAGTAAATAGAAAAGAAACATATTCAGTAACAATCTCAATATTGTACTTGCTTTATAATGATATCATAATCTTGAAATGAATTGCTCACACTTACATAAAATTGGCACATCTAGCTGTGCTAATGATCCACTGTTCATGTAGTATGGAGCCAGCACAAAAATGGGAGAAAAACATTTGTGCAGAAATCACCCAAGAGAATTCACCAATTTCTGCCTCCCAGCAGTTGGGACAGACAGGGATAATGCCAGGGCATAATCCACACTCTCCAGAGGAACCCACACATGGTATAGAGTGATTAGTGTTACTACCCTTCCTTTTCTAAAATCTAAATTTAGACTTTTAGAAAAATGCTTGGAAATTCATTATCTTCAATTCTGAGAAAATACATAGAAATATACATTATTCATCCCACAATTTTAGATATAGTACAGAGGTTATCTTCATACTTCCCCTTCTAACAAAGCGTGTATATATATATATATATATATATATATATACACACACACACACACACACACACACACTCACAGTTACATATATACTGTACATATACACATATATACTATATAGATGCTATATATAAATATATGTATATATAGTTTACATATGTAGCGTATTATTATTTATATCTGATACTAGTATCCAAGATGTCATACTATTATCCAATAGTGTGTGTATATATGTATATACCTCAAGTGAAAATAATAAAACCTTTCTAAGGAGTAAGGCTATCTTTAAAATACTGCTCTCTGAATAGAATTGTGTTCATAACACATAGCTCATACATCCTGTTTGGCAAAAAAAAAAAAAAGATATTCTCTCCATATTTACACATCTCTGCTGATTCACACAGTAACCTAAATTTTGGTTTTGCAAAGGTCTGAGAACATAACCTCTGTTGCTACAAACTCTGGTTTTAGGGTTCAACAAGAGTCTTCATACCAAGTACATTAACTCAAATATCTGACTGGACTAAAGCTGCCTGTGGTTTCATGGGAAATAACAGCTGTCCTGAAGAGCCAGAAAGCCTGGAAACTTTCTTTCCAAATCACAGCTAGTTGACACTCACCCAGGGAAACATTGAGTTCTGAATGCCTAAGAGGTTGTTGTCCAGGCTTGGGTCCAGACTGAGATCCAGGCATCAGGAGAGGTTGTTTTGTTAAAAGTGCGGCTGGAGCAGTATGCAAGGATGAAAAAGAATGAGAAAGAATTGACTCTTTAGTAAATGCTGAGGGAAATATATTCTGAGGAGGATTAGCAAAAGAGCCTATGGATAGCAGAATAGGAGGGAGATCAGAGGAGAAATTCCTGAGCAAGATGGGAAAATACAGAATGAAGGGAAAGTACAAGAAGAAAAGACTGAACAAGAAGGGGTCAGTGTACACACAGATGGAAGAGAACAAGAATGAATAAAGAAAAAGCATAAAGAGAGATAAGAGAGGTACTTGGGACATGAGGGCTTTCTTTTGTCTTGATAATTTTTAATTTCCTGCCATAGAGCTGGTAAACAACTCTTCCAGGAAGCCAGATGCTTGTAAACTGGCTTGGTTGGATAGAATTGATTTTATATTGGCTTTGTGTGGCAGTTATCTCAGTTGACAAAGCTATAAAATACCGATCTGGGGAACAAACAGTTTTTACTGGCAAAAAGGGTACATATTTGGACAAGCAGCCAAAATGACTCGTTAATAGTGTTTCTCTGTTCGGCTCAATTTCAGGAGGAGAAAATGATGCAATTATAACAGCTTTATAGGGTTCAGGGTCTTAGTATTTCTGTTTCAGGCTGGATCCAGGTTCTCACTTTGCCGGCTTTAAAAACACCGAAGGATTCAATAAGATGAGCTTCAGGCTGGATCCAGCATCTGCTCGGGTTACAGGCAGTATCCAAGATATGAGTGTTCTTCCTTTAAGCAAGATCCATGGTTTGACTACTGGAGGTAGAACCTTGGGCCAGAATCTTAATAGGAAGGTTTCAGACTGGATAAAAGGGTGAATTGCATCAAGTTCAGGCTGGATCCAGGGGCCGACTATTTGATATTTCAAATAAACCCATGGTCTGCCTTTATTCATTTGAATGTAAAACGAAGATCTGTCTCTATCTTCAGTTTCCTGCTTGATCCAGGGTCTCTCTGCTTGGGTTTCAGGGTGGGTCCACGAACGATTTGTAGTAACTCTTTGCTGAGTCCAGGGCTGAAATATACAAACTGTCTCACGTGTCTGTGTGAAGAGACCCCCAAACAGGCTTTGTGTGAGCAACATGGCTGTTTATTTCAGCTGGTGGCAGGCAGGCTGAGTCCAAAAAGAGAGTCAGCAATGGGTGATGGGATTATAATTAGTTCTTATAGGTTTTGGGATAGGCAGTGGAGTTAAGAGCAATGTTTTGGGGACAGGGGGTGGATCTCACAAAGTACATTCTCAAGGGTGGGGAGAATAACAAAGCACCTTCTTAAGGGTGAGGGAGATTATAAAGAACCTTCTTAAGGGTGGGGGAGATTACAAAGTACATTGATCAGTTAGAGTGGGGCAGAAACAAATCACAATGTTGGAATGTCATCAGTTAAGGCTATTTTCACTTCTTTTGTAGATCTTCAGTTGCTACAGGCCATCTGGATGTATACATGCAGGTCACAAGGGATATGATGGCTTAGCTTGGGCTCAGAGGCCTGACACCAGCTTCAGTGTGGGGCCAAGGAGAGAGTGGCTGACTTTCAGGATGAACCCAGGGTCTAATTGTATCACATTGAGTCTGTAAGCAAGATGTGACTGTATCAATTTCAATGAAGTTTTGGGGTTTTATTACTTGGCTTACAGTCCAAATTTGGAATACTTCAGTTTCAGGTTGGTTCCAGGATTTAATGAACTCATTTGAGTCTGGAACCAGTATCTTATCACTGTATTGGCTTCAAGGTGGGTGCAGGGTTGAATTTCAGAGTAAGTCCATGGTCTGATTGCAGCAGGTACATGCTGAGTCCAAGGGTAATTTATACTAAGTTGATTCTGGGTCCAGGAGTGGGTCATTTGTGATTCCACTTGGGTCCATGGCCAAACTGCATCGTTTTGTGTTGGGGACCAAAGTGCGAACATATCCTCTTCAGGCCACATCCTAATTGCTTGAGATTCAGGCTCAGTACATTGTTTTATTTTATCAGTTTCAGAATGGGCCCAGAGTCTGACTGTATTGGTTCAGCATAGATCCATGGTTCAGCATAGATCCAAGGCTGCAGAACATCACCTTCAGACTGGGTCCAGGGTCTGACTGCATTCTTTTCAGACTGGTTCCATGGGTGGATTATTTGCCATTCTGGCTGCATCCAGGTAGTACCTGCTCAAGAATGAGGTTGAGTAACATTTATTCGTACATTGTTTTGAGTCTGAAACCAAGAACTCACAGTATTAATGTCAGGCATGGTCAAGCATTTTGCGGCTTGCATTTCAGCCTGATACAACAGTGTATCAGACAAGGACAGGGTCCGGGGTCTGACTGCTTGAAATTCACATGAGTCAAAAGTCTGATTGTATTAGTTTTAGTTTGAGTCCAGGGGTGGATTGTGCCTGCTTCAGTCCAGTTCCATAGTTTTACTGTATCTTCTTCAGAAATGGTCTGGGATCTCATTGTACCTACTTCAGATTAGGTGCGCGGGTAGAAGACATCAGTTTCGGATTAGATCCTTGTTTTCAATGTAGTAGTGTTATGTTTGGCCCGGGATTCTAGTTTACCAGGTCCAAATGGAGTAAATGTGCTCAGTGTTTGAAATTCTGGTTGAGCCCAAGGTTTCATTTTCTTCTGATCCAGTTTTAAACAAAGGTGTGCTAAGCAGAGCTTCAGGCTGGGGCCATGGTTCTGCTGCTTGTGGTACAAGCACGGTCCAAGATATAAGTGTTCCAGATTCAGACAACGTCCATTCATTGATATTTTCAATTTCATGATGTGTCTGTCCATAACATAGATGCTTGATTTTCTTCATGAATTACAGGTCATGAGTATCAGGTTGAGGTGGTAATGAAACTCTAAATATTTTAGCTTCAGGCATTGTTCAGAGTTTCTTAGCTTCAGTGTTTTGTTTTGTTTTGTTTTGTTTTGTTTTGAGACGGAGTCTCGCTCTGTCACCCAGGCTGGAGTGCAGTGGCACAATCTCGGTTCACTGCAAGCTCCGCCTTCTGGGTTCAGGCCATTCTCCTGCCTCAGCCTCCCGAGTAGCTGGGACTACAGGTGCCCGCCACCACGCCCAGCTAATTTTTTGCATTTTTAGTAGAGGTGGGGTTTCACTGGGTTAGCCAGGATGGTCTCAGTCTCCTGACCTCGTGATCCGCCCGCCTCTGCCTCTCAAAGTGCTGGGATTACAGGTGTGAGCCACTGCACCCCACCTCTTAGCTTCAGTTTTACGCATTGTCCAGGATGTGCCCATTTTGTTCTGTGTATAAGCATTTGCATCTGGAAAATCATCATGAGTCCACTTTGAGAGTGTGGAAGCTGCAGCCTCTGTCCATGTGTTCATTACTGGAGACTCAGACTGGGTCCGTGGGGTGATTGATTCTGACACAGGTAGATGTCCAGGTTTTTCCTGCTGAAGGGATAACTGGTTGCATGGTAACACGGTGGAAACTACAGCCCATGCCCCAGAATTTTCTGCTGAGATTCATCATGGTTCCATGATATAAGAAGATATAAGATCAGATCAGTCTGTATCCAGGTAATTCCTACTGGAGCCTGCAGCATGCAGCCACAGTATAATTGTGTCAGATACTGCCTGTGTGGAGGTAATGACTGCAGAAGATTCAACCTGGGTCCACAGTGTAAGTATATCAGATATAGGATGTGTCCAGGGTTTTGTTTCTAAAAGTAAAGCTTTGGTCCAAGGTATGACTATGGAAGCTATTGCCTCTATTCACAGATTGACTGCTAGAGATACAGGCTGGGTCCACAATGATAATATATTAGATATAGGCAGTCTCCAGGGATTCACTGGTGAAGATTCAGATTGGATCAATCCTATGTATGTATCAGATGCAGGCTGTATCCATGTAATTAATGCTGCAGATTCAGATTGGTTGTATTAAATACATAATGTGGTTGTATTAAATGAAGGCTGTGGCCAGATCTTTACTGTTGAAGATACAGCCTGTGCCGAAATTGTTACCATATGAGCAAAAGGCTCTGTCTAAGGATTTACTGCTGGAAATTCAGCCTGGGTCCAGGGTACAATTTTGGAAGCTACAGCCTCTGTCCAGGTATTTACTGGTAAGCATTCAGTTTGAGCCCATGCTTTCAGTGTACCATGAAAAATTTGTGAAAAAACGATTAATGATGGAGTTACAGGCTGTGTACACAGTGTGAGTGTATCAGCAACAGGCTTTGTCCAGGGATTTACTGTCAAAGATTCAGTCTGGGTCCATGGTATGACTGTATCAGTCTCCACCTATAATAGAGGACTTGGGGCTAGAGATTCAGACTCTGTTCAGATCTTTATAATTGGAGGCTAAGATTGTATCATGGGATTTCTAGCTGGAAATTCAGCCTGGTTCCAAGTGATAACTGGTGTATATTTTGTTTGGGTCCATAGTTTGACTGTGCCAGGCAGATGTTACAACCAGAAACTGATTGCTGGTGATTTTGTCTGTGTCCATATTATGACTGTATCAGCTAGAGCCTCTCTCCTGGGAATTATTACTAGAGATACAGCCATGTACTGCAGTGTGACTATACCAGTTACAGCCACTGTTAAGGGAGTTATTGCTGGCAACAGATCCTGGGCCCATGATGTGACTATTTCAGTTTTAGACATTCTCCGTGGGTTTACTGCTACACAAACATTCTTAGCCAATGATGTCACTCTATCAAGTAGAGTATATGTATAGAGATTGTTGATTTTAGAATGAGCCTGGGTCCACAGTATGAGTATTTCTGTTTCAAGCTTTGTGGAGGGATTTACTCCTACAGATTCAGCTTGGTTCAGCGGTATAACTGTAGCAGGTATAGGATGTGTCCCCTCCTTTACTTTTGGAGATTCAACCTCAGTACATCATGTGAACATATTCATTTCATATTGTTTCCAGAGATTTACGGCACGTGATTTGACTTGGTTCCACAGCTTGATTGTATAAGCTTTTGCCTGTGTCAAATGCTTAAGTGCTGAAGACTCAGCCTGGGTCCATGGTATGAGTGTATCAGATACAGATTGGATCCAAGGCTTTACTGTTAAAAATTCAAACTGAGTCCACGGTGTGTATCAGCTACATGTTCTGTCCAGCAAACTACTGCTGGAGATTCAGCCTGAGGCCATGGTGTGTCTGTGTCATACACAGACTGTGTCCAAAGATTTCCTGCTGGAGATTCAGACTGTGCCCATAGTGTGACAGTAGCAGCCCAAGGCAGTATCCATGGATATCCTGAGGTTAATTCAGCCACTTTCCATAGTGTGATGGCATCAGCTATGGACGTTCTCCAGGTATTTACTGATGGACATTCAACCTGGGTCCAAGGTGCGACTATGGAAGGTATAGGCTGTGTCCATGGAATTACTGCTGGAGATACAGCCTGGGCCCATGGTGTGACTGTGGAAGTTACAGCCTCTGTGAACAGATTTACTGTTGGAGACTCAGCTTGTGTCCACAGGATAATGGTATCAGATTCAGGTAGTGTACAGAGATTTACTGCTGAAGAGTCATTTTGGGCTCATGGTCTGATCGTATAAGATACGTACCGTGTCCATGGATTTATTGCTGGAGACTCATCCTGTATCCATGGTATAGTACTATCAACTACAGACTTTGTCCAGGGATTTACTGCTGGAAATTCAGGTTTGGTCCACAGCTGGTCTGCATCAGCTATTGCCCATGTCCATGAATTTAGTGCTGGAGAATCACTCAGGATCCTCTTTGTGATTGTATAAGTTTCAGACGGTGTCCAGGCATTTCCTTCTACATAAATTCAGCCTGGTTCCAGGGTAGGACAATGTCAGCTATAGCCTCTCTCCAGGGATTCATTGCTGGCATTCTACCCGGAATCCATGGTTGAATCCAAGATACTTTCAGCCTGGGTCCATGGTAGGAACATATCATGTGCCCAGGGACTTAATCCTAGAGTTTCAGCCAGAATCCATGTTGTGAGTATATCAGTTTCAGAGTATGTCCAGTGATTTGATAACAGCGATTCAGCCTGGATACGTGTTGTGACCATATCACATATAGAAGAATATATCCATGAATTCATCACTAGTGATTCAGCATGGGTCCCTAATGTGATTATCTCAGTTCCCAACTGTTTCCAGGAAAGTATTGCTGGAGACTCAACCTGGGTTCACAGTGTTATTGTTTCAGTATGGAACTGTGTAGAGTAGTTTCCTACTGACACATAAGCCAAGATCCACAATGAGACTGGGTTAAATTCAGATAGTGCCAGGTATTTACTGCTAAATATTCAGGCTGTATTTTTTCCAGGGATTTGTTGGTGGCATTTCATCAAGGATCCATGGTATGGCAGTTTCAGCTATAGCTTTTGCTCAGGGATTTATTGTTGGAATTCTATGCTGGATCTACATTGTGACTGTCTTAGCGATAGGCTCTGTCAAGGGAAGTAAGTCTGGAAATTCTTCTTGGTTCCAAAGTGTGACTTTACCAGACACAGAATGTGTCCAGAGAGTCACTGCTGCAGATTTGGCAACAGTCCACAGTATGATTAGATAATACTCTGGACAGGCTGGGGTGGAGTGACAAGATCATAAGTTACAGCAACATCAAACTCTCTGGTTCAAACAATTCTTTCACCTCAGCCTCCCAAGTAGCTAGGGCTATAGGCACACTGCAAAACAAGCAGCTAATTTTTAAATTTTATTTATTTTTTCTAGAGACAGCATCTCACTCTGTTTGCCAGCCTCCTCTGGAATTCCTGGCCTCAAGTGAGGCCCTGTCTCAGTTTCCCAAAATACTGAGATAACAGGCAAGAGCCACTGTGGCTTCAAAGCCTTTTTAAATAAGTTCCCTATTTCTAAATTTTTTAAAATCACTGAAAATGCTTCTGGTTTATTTATTTGTGATTAAGGAAAATGCATGTCTTTATATGTATTTACAGAACTGTTAATGTGTTTCTACAACTGCCCCCGCCCCCAACCCAAAAATGCTAGCTTTGCCTTTATGTAGTAAGTACTCAGCAGTCTACTTGTGGCTGATTCTAGATACATAAATTATTATTTCTAGTCATGTGACTATGTTGATGGTGGCAGAAGGAGGGATCTAGAAGCTTAACTGACAACGTCTCGATATTGCTGCCAAAGCTACTGTGATCTGAAGGAATAGAGATGAGAAGGATATGAGATATGCATTACTCCATCAGGCAATTGATAGCACGTTTTTCCTAAGAGATTTTATAGCATAGCTTTCAATCATTAAAAAATATCCCTGAGATAGTTCAAATTCTCCTTTCCTTCCATCCTATCTCATACAAACTTACTTCATAGACTCTTGGATTGTGGCAAATCACCCTACACCAAGTAACAGAATACAGAATAATTTCAATGCCTGATATTGTGACTTTGCTTCCATTTTTACCCATATAAAGTTGAGTAATATGGAGTCATTTGTTTACACATTGTTTTATAAACTTCTGCTTTTGTTTCTCCATTGATTTTCTTTTTATTGTCCACCTCCAAATTATATTAATGATATAGAGGACATGACTTTTGTGGCTTACTCTGATATTGATATATAGCCAGCAGTGAGATTGCTGGATCATATGGTAGCTCAAATTTCAGATTTTTGGAAAAAATAAAAGATTTGGAAGCAA